>NC_142136.1:60497500-61747500 GCF_024610735.1 Ursus americanus
GTGGGAGACGTGGGGTGTGGCTATTGCTGGATACGGGGGCAGGCTTGGTTACATCTTCTTCTGACTTCAGAAGTCATTGTTCTTGAAGGTGGTATATTCAGGTGGCACACGATGTGTCAGACTCTGGCCACCTGTTCTCTCCCGGTGCTGAAATACTGATCAGAAACCACACTGGGCTTTGCAAACAGTTCTCCCGGGCAGCAACCACAGGGTGCTCTGCTGTGTGGTGTCTAGGCAATACTTCCATGCACCTTTGTGTCCTAACAGTATGTTTTCAATGATCGAGACCAGAGAAAATATTTGTCCCCATGCTTGGGAAATTGAGACAAAAATAAAGCCATAATCTCACCATCCTCATTTGCCAATTATTGACACATTTGCATACCAATTCCTAATCTTTTTATCTAGGCTTTTTTTTCCCCCCACGTCTGTAGTTCCAGTTCAGAACCATTTGCTGAGCCCCTACCATGTGCTCGTTACCAAGGCTGCTGTAGCAGCTGTGGGAAGTTTGGGGAATATCCATTTAACCAAATGGTTAGTGATTTAAATAATTTTTTAAATGAAAGCAGATGCAGTTATACTATGTAGTCGAAGGAAAAAAATGTGCATGAATCAAATGTTAATACAAGCTAGACTTCAAAGCTGGGCTACTCCTCAGCCTCTGTGTGCAGACGGATTAAGTGTGCTAGCAGCAAGCCCCTTCTGCAGCTGGTTGGGGTCCACCCTGTGAGAGATGAAGAACACCCCACGAGGACAGGGCAGAGTGGAGGACAGATGTTCCTACAACGCGGAATGGAGAGGTCTTGGGAACCGGTGCGTGTAGGACAAGAGGCAGAGGATGGAGTTGGTATTTTTGACTGCTTTCCTTGGATCATTTCCAGAAATCGAGTTTGTGTGACTCTTGAGCCTTATGGCGGCACTCTGTCTATTGCAACCGCCCAACAATGACGCAAACAGCAGTTGGAATCTTGGCTCGTGCTGAGTGAGTTCCCTCCATGTGCTGGGCATTGTGCTGACCTCTTGACACGCGTTACCTCATTTTAAGTTGTACAGCCACCTATGTGGAAGGTTCTACTGTTATGTTTCCTTTGCAGATGAAAAAATGGAGGCTCAGAGATGTTAGGCAACTTGCCCAAGATTGAACAGCTCTTCATATGCTAGCACCCACGTGGCTAAAACATCAGGAGGGCATCTTCCAGGATGAAGGACCTCACATAAATGGAAGGGGCCACTGCTCAGTTTTATTAGAGTCCACTGAGTATGGATCTTTCCGCACCGTGTGTTTTTTTGGATATTAGAAACGTAGTCCCTTTTACACGCCTTTTATAAAACTTTAGCAACTTGGTAAGAAGTCCTTTTCACAGATAGTCCATAAATCTCTGGCCTCTGATGTAGATTCTTCTGTACATCAGCTAACCCTGGACTGAAGCTTCCTTTGGCTATCGGGAGCATCCACACGGTTATTCAGAGAGGCTCTCAGGGTGTCGAGGTGAATGGGGCTCTCGGTCTCCCTGGAGCCAGCCCCGCTCTGCCACTTCCTGCAGCCTCCATCCGCTGTCTGTCACCTCTGGTCCCTGCTTCCAGGTCCTGCATCTGCCGGACGCTTCCCTGTGTCCGCTCCACGTTTATCTCCCTGCCTTCCTTTCCCATCACCTCAGTGCTCGGCTCCCACAGGAAGCATGTTGGCTTTTAATGGTGCAAAGAGCTGCTGCATGCCGAGTGCCAGACACTGGGAGGTCTTGACATGGTCCTGTTTCGTCCTCACTGCCGTCCTGGGGGCATCTTGGGCTCGGTTTCCAGCACAGAGCACTGGCTGAGCCAGGAGGCCAATTGCCTCTCCACGCTTGCTGCTTTTGAGTGTGGAGCTGGGATTTGAACGCACGTCTATCTCATTTCCATCCTATTTCCTTAAGGTGCGGGTAGTGCCATCTGGAATGATGGGGCCTAGGCAAAGAGTCCGCTTCTGGCCTGCCACGTAACAAATCAAGACATAGTTGTAGCCTACCCTGCTTTTGGCTTGTTTGCATTGGAGCGGCAAGAAGCTCAAAGGGTTTTAGGGAGGTGGCAGGGTCCTGCGTGATAGCTGGGCGGGAGCTTGGGTTCTAGAGACAGAGCTGAGGCCAAGCCCTTCCTCTGCACACACCTGCTCTGTGGCTTGGAAGTAATACCAGTACTTAGCCCATCGTGCTGTCGGGGTCAGTGCGATCTTGTCAAATGCTGATGCCGATGGTAGTACCAATAACACCAACTGCAGCGGACGGTTTCTGAGCGCTCACTCGGCATCCAGTGCTACTCTGAGTCCTTTGTGCACGTTAACACTCTTCCCCTCCCTTTACCCTCTCCTGGAGTTGCCGTGCCTTCTCCCTCTCACGGACCGAGAAGACCAAGGCACAGAGCGCTTAGGCAGTGTGCGTGAGCCCACCTGTCTGGGAAGCGGTGTTGCTGCCGTGCAAACAGAGGCCGTCTTGGTTTAGCGCGGGGACATGGGCGCTGCGGTCGCCTGCCAGGTGCGGTGAGCCTTTCTCTCCCTCTGTGCCCCTCCCTCACCCTGTGCCCTTCTGTCCAGCTCAGTTCTAGGCACCTGCTGTCTTGTGCCCCCCATCCCTCTCCCTCCTCTCCCCTCTCCCTGCTTCTGTCTCCTTCCTCCCACCACTTCCTCCCCTCTCCTCCTTTGACTCACTCCCTTTCTTCCAGTCCCCAGATGGCCCCTGTCCCTAGAAGCTGGGGCTGCTGACTCCAGGTAAGCCGGCCGTGGCTGCTGGCGTGTTCCTGTCCCTTGGTGCGTGGCACTCCTCCCCAGCAGCCACGTCTGCCCCGAGCGCGACTTGATACCTTTCCACCAATTACGCCCATGTATCATAATTGTGCATTTTTTCCCTTGAAAGCCAAATGATGAAGCTAATAGGGTTCATGCTGAGAACAGATGTTCTTATTTCGGCCCAGATGCTGTACATGGCAAGGATCCTCTGTTTCCTTTATACTTTCATTTGAAGTGTTGCTGGTTGAAAGGTTCTTGGGAAGGGCTGAACAACCACGCTGTCCTTCCAGTAAGGAACTGGGCACAGGTCTTGAGGGGGTGTGAAGTAGCCATCCTTGGCATTTTACAATCCATCTGCTTCCTGAGGACATAATCCTGTTCCTATTTGAAAACTGCCTTTGCTCGCATTTTATAATTAGGCATTCAGATTTTCGCTTTTCTGGTTGCTTCAATCTCAGGCTAATGCGGCAGTTAACAATTCTTCCATTTTCTGCTTTATTTCCTCTTCTCTCCATACTTGGAATTCATGGAAGGTTTTTCCTTCTCATTAAGAACGCCGAAAGACTGTGATAGTGTTATTCATTCATTTAATATTGATTGAGTGCCTTCGATGTGCAAGGCACTGGGTTATGAAACAGACAAAGTTTCCACTTTCTTGGGGATAATGTTCTGGTCAGGGAAGACAGACAATAAACAAACAAATAAACAAGCTCATTTCGGGTTAAAGAAGTGCTATGAAAAAATGGAACATGCTGGAAGAATAGAGACAAACTGGGAAGTGAGGGTGACTTTGTGTAAAGTCAAGGAAAGTCAGTTAAGTTGAGGTAGGGGGAGAACATTCTAGAAGGAGACGACAAGGGCAGGGAAGAGTGGCAGAGTTAGAGGCACAGGACAAAGGCCAACATGGTTGGGTGTGCTGAGCATGGGGAGGGGAAGCAAGATAAAGTCAGAGGGGTGGGCAGGCACTACATCTCATAAGACCCTTAGCGTTCCTACCTCTCCCCCCAAATAATTTTTTTACGTAAATCCATAAAGGATGACTAACTAAAAATCTTCCCCTAGGGTTTCCTTGTGAGTTCTGGTCTCCTTTCTGGACCCCTGGCAGACATTCTGTACCAGTTTCCCCTTCACCTGATGGGCTTTGGTAAAACTCTCTTAAGCTGTACTTTGTCTTAGGGCTGAGATGGAGGAGGAGGACAATACAGACTTATAGAAGCGTAGATGTCCTTGAATCGGGTCACCGTCGGCATTTCAAAGAGTCACGCATGCGAAGGCATCCACACTGCTCCAGGTAACAATACATTGTGTTGAGACAGAGACCAAATCTTGCAGCTTTGTTTAATTTGAACACATATACATACAGAGAGAGGTCTGTGCTGTTAACATCAGGGAGGTGCGTGATGAATGCGTGACCATCCTAGACAACTCCTCTGGCTTGCGGAAGTCCAGTCCTCTTCTTTTCTACTCGGAACTGGTGGAGCGCAGGATTTCATCATGAAGTAGCCTGAGGTCATCTCTGACATGTGGCGAGCATGGTGCTGGGGGCCTCCAGGCCCCTGTGTGGTTCCAGGTCAGAAGTAGAGGCGGGGGTCTTCTCAATGGAGTCAGGGGCCTCTTCTAGAATGAACCAAACTTCCCCAGATGCTCTTCACAGACTCAGGCTATCTACAAAGTCTGAGCTTAGCACTGTCCAAAGATGAGAGAGGAGGTTAGCTCAAGAATCTACCCAGTTTCATTCAGGAGGAAACTACCAGCAAACTAGATCTACATGCAATCTAGAGACACACTCTTGGAGGGACATTTTGATGGGACTCTGTGATGATAGTCCCAGCTCCCCCACTCACAGGCGTTCATGGGTTTCCACTGGCCACTCACTAAAGTCAGTTCCTGAGCATCTACTGAAGTCCACACCACACTGCCTCCACGGACGTGCCTGTCGATGGCTGCACACACCATCAGTCGAAAGGTGCCTCACCCTAGCTAGCAGTGGAGGAAGGACTGGTACGGACTGGGTGAGAGAAGCTCAAAGAAGAAAGCAGTGGGCTCTCAAGAGATGGAGAGCAGACAGAAAATATCCACTGTCTCACAGGAGACCTGTCCTGCCCAAGACTTAGGTGGGCAGACTGGGATTGGAGAGAGCTCCTGGGAGCCCAGAGGCCTCTAAAGGATTGGAGAAGAAAGAACAGAACTCTAAGATTCCTGGGTACAACCAAAAGAACTGGTGTATTAGACTCAGAAGCCCATGACAATGGTCCTCACATCGTTACAGTGGAAGAGGGTGTTATATTTGTTCTTTGCCACCCTGGAAGGCAGAACGACACCAATAATAGTGGTGACACACTCATGTGTGGCAGTAATTTAGTGGATCCTGTATACCAGGACCTGGCCATACTCTACAAGGAGCTCCTTAACCAACCCTCACTGGTGGGGTTGAAGGAAGTAGTACATGTGTCCCCCTTTACCCATTAGGAAAAGATTAACTCAGGCACATGAGCTTAGTTAGGCCTTTGCCCACGGTCACAGCGCTAGCAACGTGGAGAGCTAGGATTAGACCTTTTATCTCGCTGGCTCCCAAACCCATGCTGCTAATCAGGGCATGGTGTCACCTTGTGCTTTAATACAAGGAAGAACGTTCTTAAATAACAGGAGGAGGATATGTGAGCTCCTTGTTGTTGGAGGTGCTCAAGCTGAGATGGTGGTGCTCTTCGGGGAGATTTTTGGGCAGAGGGGTGGCTGCATGGCATCCAAATCCTCTCCCAACCCTGAGACGCCACATGGTTCAGGAGTTAGGGAGTCGTGAGCCATCTTATTCCTAGCTGGGCACAGGCTCGTCTGTTCAGATATATTCTGTGTATTTGCCACTGTGTTCCAGTGAGAGCCTGTACGTATGTTGTCCACTCTGTTTCACAGACCTCCAACCTGTGGAACATCAAATGGGAAGCACTGAGGCGCCGGCCTCGGAGTGAAGACGGGCAATGACTCAACTTATGTTTTTCAACATTTTCCGCCCTGAGCTACTTCTTAGTTAAAAGCACCACAATTCTTTTTTTTTTTTTTTTTAAGATTTTATTTATTTATTTGACAGAGAGAGAGACAGCCAGTGAGAGAGGGAACACAAGCAGGGGGAGTGGGAGAGGAAGAAGCAGGCTCCCAGCGGAGGAGCCTGATGTGGGGCTCGATCCCAGAATGCCGGGATCACACCCTGAGCCGAAGGCAGACGCTTAACGACTGAGCCACCCAGGCGACCCAAAGCACCACAATTCTTAGGAAAGGTTCTTCTGTATTTAAAAAAAAAAAAAAAAAAAAAAGGCATTTCTTTTTAATTGTCTGAAACTGCTGCGAGCTGATAAGCAATGCTGGACCTCCCCAGTCCTGAATTGGGTGATCCAGGTGGAGAAATAGTGGGAGGTGGGGACGGGCACAGATAGAAGTGTTCTGGGCAGAGAGCACACCAAGCATAGACCTGCTGGCCTCAGGCCCCACCTTCAGACATGCTTTCTTTCCCACATGCTGGTTGTATAAAATAGCAATTGGTATCGATTAGCGTGAACCATTGGAAACGGCAATATTTATAGGTTAAATTGGCTAAATACAGTATTATAGAAAAATAGTAAAAATACTAGCAATTAAACAAGTAATGGGCATTGAAGTTTACTCATTAGTACTTGGGTCTGCAAAGGATTGTAACGTGTTATTTTCTCTGAAGGTCTCATTTCTCACTGGATAGCAGAAGGGTGGATGAGGGAGGGAAAGCATGCTTTAATTTTCTGATTTAATGCAATTCTGGCCCTCTGGTTTCAAACAGCCTCTTTTATGTTAACATAGTTCATTTTGAGAAAACACTAGTCCTTTGGGATTTCTTCCTGCCCCTCTTCTCTTTCTCTTCATCTAATGGTGCCACAGTCTAAGGGAGGTTCGGGTAACATCATGGGTGACGGGAAGAAGTCCTCAAGGGTGTCCCTGTGTCCTTGCTGGCCTTGCCTGAGCTGGGGGTCCTCTGTGCAGCTTCTGCGGGCTCGTGTGGACACCGATAGCCTGGGCCTGGGCCTCTGCCTCTGCCTGGAGGGCCCTGGATCGGTTGCCTCCCATTCCTGCCTGTCTTCGTCCCGATCTTTTGGTCTTTGCAGCACCACTGAGATCCCTGGGGGCTGGTAAACTTTCAGGCACATTCTCTCTGCCTGCCTCCATTGCGTGAGGCCCCGGGGGGCTGCTCCTGTCCTTTCGCTCTGTCTGTCCTCCTCTGCCCGCTCCCATACCACGCTGGGGCCACTGGATCCCTGTGCAGACGTTCAGCCTGTGCCCAAAGAAGAAGGGCCCTGACCTCAGTATGCTAGTGGTTTCTCAAACTATAGAGAGCTTCTAGGAATTTCTCCTTCCCTCCCTGCCCCTGTCAAGATTCACTTGAATGGTAATGGGCAAAGAGAAGTGGGGACCCTCCTCGGGCTGACTAATGCCCAGTTCTCTCTTCTGTTCCTGTCTCCTCCTTCTTCCCTTCGGGGTGGAAAGAGCTCCCCTTAATGTCAGATGACCCTTTTTTCCTAGATCAACTTCTTTTCCTACTTGATGGAAGTTTTCTGCTGATTAATGTATGTGTTTCTACTCTATGACCTCTCTGGTTTAGGTGGAATGAAATTCACCCTTGCTTGGGAATCAGCTTTAGAAAGATAATAATAGGGTGCATTTGAGAAACAGTATCCTTGATGTCCACAAAAAGGTGAGGTAGGTTCCAATCACTTTGATTCGATTCTCCTAACAACCCTGTCCGCAAATTCTTTGTACAGCTGGTACAGCGCGGGCAGAGAGATGGAATGATTGGTCTGAGGTCAGACTAGAGTAACTGGTGCCGCAGAACCAGGAGTTAGACCGACAACTCCCAGACTGTAAAATGTAAGGACTTCACACTAACTGTAATCATCCCATGTCTAAAATATTGCTAATCCTGGGGCATCTGGGTGGCTCAGTTGGTTGAGTGTCCAGCTTTTGGTTTTAGCTCAGGTCATGATCTCAGGGTCCTAGGATTGAACCCCGTGTCCCGCTCCGTGCTCAGTGAGGAGTCTGCTGGAGACTGTCTCCCCTCTCCCTCTGTTCCTTCCCCTGCTTGTGCGCAAGCTCTCTCTCTCTCTCTCTCTCTCAAGTTAATAAATACAATCTTAAAATATTGCTAATACATATATCACATATATGTACCATACAAGTGTGCTTTTGGTGGGAACACCATATATTCATATATTTCGTAGAGCATAACTCAGACAGAAAGAGGCACCTTGACTTTTAAAATGTAATATTTCAACATTATTGTAATATTTTAATATTTAATAAAATATGCATAGCATTGATGTAATATTTCAACTTGGAAAGTTTTGTACCTCAGTCTCACCATCACCTGGCTTAGTTCCTCTCCCCCACCTCTGCCAGGCCCCTTTGCTGCAGCGATCTCTCTGCTGGCCATTGGTTGGGCCTGCTGTTAGCAGTCCCAGATGTGCGTTGCCAGGGCTGGAGCCCCACAGCCTGCTTTCCTGTCCAGCTCCACAAAGCCCAGCGCTGTGTCGCGTTCTACCCCTGTGGTGAGCGTTGGCCGAATGACAGGCTGGCTGAGAAAAGCTACCGGCAGACGGACGTGCCAGCAACCAGACGTGCAGAACATTGTTTCGGAGTCAAAGTGAGGGTGAACCCTGAACCCCAAAGGCAGGTAGGAAGAGCAGCAGACTTGGCAAACACTGCCAGCTCCCACAGACCAGCTGATGGCCCGTGTGAGCCCAGAATGGAAAAGCCTGTCACATGGTGGGTGCCTGGCCTGGACCTCACATCAGGCGGTGAGTATTGTCCATTCTGACCGTGAAGGTCAGTGACTAAGGCATGAGTGCAGTGTGGGTCTGACCGCTCTGGCTTCTCACTATGCCGGCCTGTCAGCCCAGAGTGGGAACTTGGAGAGATGGGGCCTGGGCAAGATCGTCCTGGCTGCCCTCGCTCATGAGGGCTTATCTAAGGCACGGGGGCCATGATTGCTGGGGGCCAGAGCACATGCGGCAGGGCTGTCAAGGCCAATGAGCCAGGCCTGAATGTCATGGGGTGCAACAAGATTTGGGGCATCCACAGGAAGCATCCTGGGTGAACTCACAATAGAGATGACACTTGAGTTGGCTTCTGAATAGTGAGTAAGAGTTTCCCAGATCAGAAGTGGGAGAAGGTATGGCGAGAACAGGAAGCAGCAAACGCAAAGGTGTCAGAGCAGCAAGGTGTCTGTGCGTGGGATCTGGAGAATGCTCTGTTGCGGGGCTGGCGCCCATCATACCACGTGTTCTTGGGAGGCTGTGTTTCCTACTCCCACATGCACATTTGGACATCATCATGGTGACAAATGTCTGCTCCCTTGCTTTGGATCCTATTTTCCAGCCCCTCCCTGAGTGGAGCTGACCTCTCACTCTGACCTCTGCCCACAGACTCAGCCCACCTGGTCCTTAGCACCGACCAAGCACTGCCTTTGTCACAAAGGAGCTCTGGCTTAATTCTGGATTTTACTTGATCTTTCTCCTGGGAAGACTTGGGCCTGGGCCTCATCGTCTCACAGATAGGCCCGTAGCCCAGGGCCCTGCCTTGTTTTACGGATCTTTCTCCAAACATTCGAGTCCTTTTTTGGGACTTAAGCTCAATGACTGGGGACCTGACCCAGGCTGCAGAATGTCGGTGGTGCAGCTGCCTCTGAACTGACCCGTTATTTGTTTCGAGGAGCTACTTTTTTCATCATTCTCTGAAAAAAATACTGATTCTAATTATTTATGGTTTCCAAGATTGCCTCTGTCTCCATGTGTTGGCTCCGAGGGTTTCTCTCATTTACCACTGTGTGTATTCTGTGCTCTAAATTATTAGTGCCAAGCCCGGTCCTTTGTGCGCTCCTTCTGTGTCAACATTGGGAGTTGTTTCTTCCTTCCACCCTCCCTCTCTGCCTTTCTTTTTCTTTCTTTCTTTCTTTCTTTCTTTCTTTCTTTCTTTCTTTCTTTCTGCTTTCTTTCAACACCTACTATGTGCTAAGCACTGAAAATATAGCAGTAAGCAAGACAAAGTCTCTGACATCATGGAGCTGAAGTTTTAGTGAAGGAAGACTGATAATACCCCAATAAATAAGCCAGTAGGCAAGATATTTAAAGACAAAAGATTGCTGTGTTAGAGAGAGTCTGACGGGAGGTAGATGACGTGGTAGTGGGATGACCTCTCCGGGGAGGTGTCCTTTAAAAAGGGAAACGAAATGATAAAAATAGCTGGGGGAAACACTTTCCAAAACGTAGGAATGGCAAGAGCATACGCCACGTGGTGGGGGGGCAAAGCGTGGGGGCTTGCAAGAGGCAGTGGGTCATGCCATGAGACAGGGTAGTGGACAAGAGCCCAATCTTGGGGAACGAGGCAAGGTTTGCTCCTTTTATTCTAACGGCACACTACGTTGAACCATGTTATGTGCGATCTATGTTAGTTAGCATGGAGTAATAAAGAAGGATTGCGTTTGAAAAGTCCAAGGACTATACTGTGAGAATGGAGGCTTCCACGAGGGTAAGAGCCACAGGCAGAGGCAGCAGCTCCGCATGTGTTCTGCTGTGTTCCAGGGGCTACAGGGAAACAGCCAATTTTCGTCTTAAATGTCCATCATCAAGTCAAACCTTTGAAACCATCTAGAAGATAGAAATTGCTACCAACCCTTTGGCCTGGTAGCATCATACTCTTTCTTGAGAAGTTTGTGTGTGTGTGTGTGTGTGTGTGTGCACGCACATGTGCGTACATGCGCGTGCAGGGAACATGAAACGTATGCCAGGCTGAACTCCTCATTTGCTTTCATTTTAAAGCTCACATCACATGTTGGGTTGGGTCTTTCGAGATGTCAGCTCTGGCTAAGAACTAGCACAACTGCAAACAGGGAAGAGGGATCGACGGGTCCCCAAGACAAAGCCCTTTCAGAACAAAAGTTGTCAATATTTTCTGCAGGTCTCTGCTGTGGCTTGCACGAACTGCGGCTCTTTCTTCCACATTTTATGTAAGAAATAATCGTTTTTCTTTCAAAGACTTATGCCTAGCAACCCTGGCATCGACTTGTTTCGTAGCAAAAGCTCATCCACTGGAGATGGCCCTCCCTCGACCGTTTGTGCTGCCGCGTCCACGGAAGTTATGTGAACGATGAGGGAAAGCTTCTCTGGCATTCAGTTGAGCTGGGCCATCCGATGACACGGTTACTTAAAAAGTTACTACATGTAATCTTACCTATGCAAATCGAAGGTGTCTTAGTACAATCGATTGGGAGGCCAAGACAGCAGCTGCCCTCCACCACAGCTAGCTTGAAATACTGAAGTAGTCTCGTGTCTTTAGTCATTGACTTTTTGCATTTTATTAATACTGAAGTGCTAATGAAGAACTGTTACCATTCCTATGGGAAAGAGCGGGGGAAAATTTCTCCCAATGAAAGATAAGACAAAAGGTAAGAGGAGAGGGGCAAAGGAGTCCCAGGCAGGTTGGAAGAGCACTCTTTCCAGGACAGCCTCCTCTGGCATTCAGGCATCAATATCTTTATGCCTGTGTTTGACAGTTGTCACAAATTCAACTATTACATATATACAACATAGATGTAACATAGACATACGTGCGAACATAGACATAAACGTATACCTCTATAGACACGTATGCACACACAAACACTTACATATATGTACGTATTGAACTGTTTATTACAAAAGCATTTCACTCGTCCAGTTAATCGACAGATATTTGAACTCTACAAAATGCCAGCCACTATTCTGGACGGTAGGAATACATCAATGAACAAAAAAGACAAAATCTCTGCCCTCATGGAGTTTCCATTAATTTTAAAAATTCTGGGGTATTCTGTCAGATGCTGACACCGTATTTGGCTTCACCATTCTCCCATTTTGGGACCTTCCAGTTGTTTCTCATAATTATAGGCGGTCCCTGACTTAGCATGTTTCCAGCTTAATGATTTTTTTGACTTTATGATGGCGAGATTGAGATTCCCATTCAGGAGAAACCATACTTTGAATTTTGCACTTGGCTGTTTTCCTGGGCTAGCAATAAGCAGTGTGACCCTCTCCTGTGATGCTGGGCAGTGGCCGCAGCCCCCTGGCAGCCACATGACCACAAATGCAAACGACCGACACACTGACAACCACTCTGAATCCACATGACCACTCTGTGTTTGTACGGTCAGTATAGTAGTCAATAAGCCGCACGCGATATTCAACACTTTGTTAAGAAATAGGCTTTGCGTCCGATGATTTCGCCCACCTGTAGGCTAATGCAAGCGTTCTGAGCACGTTCGAGGTCAGCTAAGCTGAGGTGTGGTGTGGTGGGTTATGTAGATAAAAGCAGTTTTGACTTGGGATATCATCTATGTTTGATGGGCTTAGTAGGGACATAACCCCATTGTAAATCCGGGAAGATCTGTATTAAAAAATGTGGCACTAAGCATCCTTGCACATGCTTGTCGTGTGTGAGAGCACGTATCCGTAGGGTAGATTTTTTATTTAAAACTTCTACAAAAAGTTATTCCCCCAATTAAAAGCTTCGAAATGAGTTTCATTATGAATTATGGATTTTGATTAATGCCGTTTTGCCAAATCCAGAAAATAATTTTAATAAAAGGTTAGGGGAAAGCTCCCCTGTGGTTCTTTTTCTACTTCCCTGCCTTTTGCCATATGCCAAAAAAAAAAAAAAAAAATTTTTTTTAATGACTTCCTTGCCAGTAACTGCTTTTGGCATAGCCAGAAGCTGAACGTCATGGGGGTAGGGGGAGGGAGGCGGAAAGGAACATTTGGCTCCAAATTGCACAGTTTGGCAAGTTTTCCTACTACAGTCGGTAGTCATGTTTTTGCAAGATTCAGTGAACTTTCTAAAGGCTGACTCTCCATCAATAGTTTGCTGCGGCGAAACCATGACAGCATGGCTGCCTCTCTCCCCCTTGACTCATGCCTCTCTCCCCTGTAGTTCAGGGCTCTGTGGAGGCCATTTGTTCGGATTCTTGCGGTGTTCTCTCGCCCAGTGCCGTAGGGCTTGCTTCTTCTGTATTCCCTCTTGCATTTAAACTCTTTCCCCTTCTGGGGCACCCGTGTGGCTCAGTCAGTTAAGCAGCTGCCTTCGGCTCAGGTCATGATCCCAGGGTCCTGGGACCAAGCCCCATGGTGGGCTCTTTGCTCAGCGGGGAGCCTGCTTCATCCTCTCCCTCTGTGCTCTCTACCCCCCTCTCTCTCAAATAAATAAATAAAATCTTTAAAAAAATTAGCTCATTCAACTTCTAATAAGTTACCTCAGACATGATAATAGAAGGCTAAAGTTTCACTTCCCAAACTCCATTGGGGTGTGTGTGTGTGTGTGTGTGTGTGTGTGTGTGTGGTATAGGTGACACACAGTGTCCCATTAGTTTCAGGTGAGCAACATAGACAGTGATCTGACAAGTCCGTAATTACGCTACGCTCCTCACACGTGTAGCTACCATCTATCACCATACATCACTTTTACAATTTTATCGACTGTATTCCCTAACAATAGTAAATATTCTTGAGTACTTACTCAGTGCTAGGCGCTGTGCTAAGCCCTCATTTTTTTTGTTTCATTCCCTTAATAACCCTACAGTGTAGGACCCATCCTTCTCATCTTCCATGTGGGAAAATAAAAAATGAGAAAGTAAGTGCTCCAAGTGGACACAATTAAAAGGTGGGAGATCTGGGATTTGAATCGTTTGGGTTCTGGAGTCCCACAGTCCTGAGCGCCATGCATCCTGCCTTATTTCCTGTCTAGGCCATGTCTGAGGGTGTTTCATGTTGGAGGAGCTTTTCTTTACTTACTTCTTTGGCACACACCAAGGCCACGGCCTTGTGGGCCAGTGCTGAGCTTCTGAGAAACACGATAAAGGTATTTATGATACTGCTGGTGATAATTATGACCTCATCTCCCTAGACAGACCTACTAGACTTAGACTCAGAGACCTGAGGTAGAAGCCTGGTCTCTCACTAATGAGCACTGTGACCTTTCTAGGTTTCTTCCCTTGGAAAATAGTGGCCATAGTAACTCCCTTGAAAGTTGTGGTGAGGAAGAGGCAGTATGTGTATAAGCACCCACAAAAGGATATTTTTACTCTTTCTTTTACTGTTCCAAGACATGCAAAGACAATTCAAATTTCCATGAGAAGGAAGAATATAAGTCCGAGTTCCTAACGGAGGAGACTCCAAAGTTTCCAGGAACTACAACATGGAGGAACCTCGAAAACATTACACCAAGTGAAAGAAGACAATCACAAAAGGCCACATGCTGGATGATTCTCTTCATAAGAAGTATCTGGAATAGGCAAATCTATATGGAGAGAAAGTATTTCATTGGTTGCCTAAGGCTGGGAGGTTTAGGGGGAATGGCAGCCACCACTAATGTGTATGGAGTTTCTTTTTGGGTGATACAAATATTCTAGTGTTGATTGTGGTGATGGTTGTGTAACACAGCGAACATACTAAAAACCATCAAGTTGTATACGTTAAGTGGGCAAACTATGAGGTATTGGAAGGATCTCAATAAAAAAGTTTCTGTTAAAAATAAGTTGCCGATGTCTGTTTTCGTAAAAGAAATGGAGAAATACCACTGTCTATCATGTTTATAGTGAATGCATTTATCCAAAAAAGTACTGTCTCTTTCTCAGCCATGGCACTTAGACAAAAGTATCAAAAAATACTTATGAAGTTAAACAAAAAAAAGCTAAAGGCAAAACAAACTCAGGAAGAGAAGCGAGACGGAAAAAAGTAGAAAGCTGGAAATGAGACTGCCTAGAAGTCCACACTGAACCTGAGTCATGCTCGCAGGGCATGCGTTTTGAGCTGTTTGTTATAGAGTGATGGACCTGCTCTGATTCATTCACCTTCTTTTGTGGGGAATCCATGTGACAAAATGGCCTCCATGAAAGAGCAATTTGACCTTGTCCCACAAGCCACACAGATGTGTATGTGGCAAGGTGCCGAAGCAAGATGCGGACAACTGGGTGCTTGTGGAATCAGGCTGTGGTGTCTGAATCCCAATTAACTGACCTGTCCAGGTCCAGCTCTAGGTGTTTGGTCCATAGCAGGTGTGAGACCTGCCAAAATATGAGAAGGTGCAGAGGTAACTTGCTCATAAATGTCTTGTCTCTTGTCTCTGAGAAAAGAAAATACCTATAAAAGTGCCTGGCTCATGTAAAGACTTTAATGGATGTTTGTGGAAAGTATTGCTGTTGGAATGAACCCAGCCATAAAAGATCTTGTCTCCCTCTCTGACTCTTGGGTGGTGAATTCAGCGGAAAAAAAGAGTTGAACCGCTCTTTGGCATATTAATAATTTTAATTTTTTGGTGGTAACTTCCAGTTTATAGGGTGTCCCTACGTCAATAGCTCATTTGATGTTTGAACAGCACTATAGGGGCATAGAATGCTAGACAGTAGTATACTCAGAGATGTCTGTCGTGTTCAAGGTTACATGGCCAGGGCCAAGACCCAAGTTCAGTCCTCTTCCCAGGACATGTGAGTTGAAATTACTTGGCCTAATCAACGTAATTTCTCAATGTTTCAAGGGATTATTTGATGCTTCCTGGCATCAAAGAGAGTGTTGTTGGTAAAACCATCACATATGGCAATGATGGGGGCCGGCCAACCAAGCTACCACTTCTTGAGGCCAAAATGAAGGAGTGAACTCTGCCTAAGAGCACAGAATCCAGTGCCTCTCGGGAAAGGAGTTTAACAAGGGGGTTGGGAGCATGGGTTTGGAACCACATTCTGGCTCCATTATAGTTTTGCCACCTGTAAATTTGGGGCAGTGTCACCATCACATAAGACGGTTGCAAGGGTTGAGTGTACAGCTGTGTGCCGAGTATTGAGAGTGCTTAGCAGTCATGCTCATTAAAAACGGTTTTAATTGGTCATTTTTTCCTATTTCTTTTTAGTTCATTCTCTTGTTGTTGTCCTCCTGCCATTTGCTCAGGAAAGTGCAGGGCCATCTCGTAACCACTCAGCACTTTGACAACTTGTGAGGAGGCATAGAAGTACGTGAGGGCTTCGGGTCAGCTGACATGCAGGGAAGATGTTCTTTGGTTAGCTTAATATTAGGAAACTAAGGCCAGCCTGATCATGTTTGTTTCCCCCTTTTTCCAAATGCAATTTATCCATCTATTCCATTCTTCAGACATTTTTTCCCCCTCACTAACATCGTTGAACCTCAATCACACTTTAGATTTAAAGCCTGGAGGATTGACCTTTCCAGACATGACCATCCACTAAGCTGGAGAGAGCGGCAGCCAGGTCACAGAAACCATGGGTCAGAAATGACCAGGAGGATTTTGGACTGGAGGGCAGGCTGGGCTTGGGATGGACCATCGAGAGAGCATGGAGATTTAGGGGACCAGGTTGTGATATGAGACACGGGATCGGGGTTTATATGAGTTTCAAAGGCAGAGTGGTGATCAGAGTCCAAGTTATCCAGCTGAACCGGAGGGCATGGCCATGGTCTGGCCTCTCCACAGGCCGAACTAGATTGAAATTCAGAAGTCCGCACAGGACAGCAAGGATAGGGAGAGATGAAGTGAAGGTGGGTGTGCAGTGGTGGAGGCTGATGCCACAGGCACCTGTCGGGTTTCAACATTACCATCTAAGCAGCCAGACAAAGGACTTGCATTGAGAGGCTGAGACATCCGTTTAAAATCTGGGATAGGTGGGGGGGCCCTCAAGCTACCCAGCACACACTGAGGATGTCCCGGCTCAGGGCCTTTACCCCCTAACCTCTGGTCAACCTCAGGCTAGTCAACCTGAGTGCTTCCCCTCCAGGCAAAGTGCTGGCCGTCAGGCCAGAGCTAGCAGCAGAGGGTTCGAAAGGGAATCCCATTAGCTTTCAAGTGCCTGAATTTATTCTCGATGTTCCTAAGGCATGAGAGGCAAATGCAAACTAGTAAGAGGTTCAAGTTGAGAATCTTTTGATTTCTCAACCACTGCAGGGTTTCTCGACCCATTAATCAACTCTGTCAATCACCAGAGGCTCATGTGTCCCCATGAACCGATCACCGCGACTGCAAGGGACTGCTCTGCGTGGTCCAAATGTCCATCCTCCTGTCTTCTGCTAAATCTTTTGATGTGCAGCTGTGCAACAAGGTAAAAGACATTCTTCGCGGTTTGTCCAGTTTCAGCCAGTACCGGCTGTAGTGAATGTTGATGTCAAATCTGAGCCTTGAAGGACATGTTAATGGTATGCTATTGGGCAGAGTGGGAAGTACCATGGGAGAGATGAATTCAGAGTGCAGAAAATACTGCTTAGTGGAAGGAACACTGGGTCAGGAGCACTGGGTCAGGATTTAAGAGACCTGGATTCCAGTCTTTGCTCTACTACCGACTGTACTGTAACCTGGACTGGTCTCAGTGTTGCTGACCGTTAAATACGGTTAATACTTGAGCTCTCTCTCTCTCACTGTCACAATGATCTGATGAAATCGTACAGGGAGATGGATTTCAGAGATTAAAAAGTGCTTAATTCTTTTATTCAAAAGTATTTGATCGCAGCGTGTTGGTGACTAACTCTATGTAGCAGGCCAGGAGGGGGGCAAACAGAGCCGAGATCACCTGGGGTGTCTGATGTCTAGAGGGTGAGGCTGGGCCTCCACTGGTATGAGTGAAGGAAGCAGAGAGGGGAGGACTGGGCGAAGGAACAGGGTCTGAAGCCTGGCAGGGAAACTAACGTGGGGAGGAGAAGGCAGTTCCCGCAGGTTCAACAGGCAAAGATAACATCCAGGGAGCCAGACTGCAGGGGTCAGAAACCACAGTCCAGAGCCTGGAAAGCAGAGGCTCAGAGGCTCAGAAAGGGGGCTGTCGAAGCACTGGGTGGTAACCCCAGCAGGTGAGGGCACAGGCAGCCCAAGGGGAGAACAGGTCTTTTCAGCATCACCTCCCCTCCCAGGCCAGGGGAGACAGATGCCTGAGGAGACCCGGGAGCCAGCTCTTGGTGCGTGTACAACAAAGCAGTGGTGTTCAACCGGAGTGTGCCTCGGAATCACCTGGAGGGTGTCTGAAGCCGCAGCTCGCTGGGCCCCACTCTCAAGTTTCTGATTCAGTAAGTTTGGGGTGGGGCCCTCGCGCAGAGCATTTGCATGTCTAACAAGTTCCCAGGTGCAGCTCCTCTGCTGGTCCGAGGGTGACACTTAGAGACCCGAGCTCACTGGGGCAGGTGCTCTGAATTCCTGGCCCATGAAAGAAACCGTAAGCAGAGGAAACACGTCCGGACCGTCCGGCAGCCTGCCCACCACGGCAGGTGTTCTGACGCAGGCTCAGACCCACCCAGCGGGGACACCAGGCGGCAACCCTGGCGCGGGTGCTGCTGCTACTGTTTCCTCTGTCTCTGTTTAATCTTGGACAGGGGTCGATCCCTGGCCGGAGCACCCCGTGTCATCTCTGCTTTACCTCCGCAACTTGGGGGTGTTCTGGGCAGGTTAGGACTACCGCTTATGGACACAGTTTGGGACCATTTTTCTTTTCTGGAATATTTGCAAGTGGGCAAACACCTTCTGTATCATGTTGAATCTCTTCCCACGTGCTTTGTCTGCCCTTCTTCAAGGCCTGCGAGTGGTTGTGATTTCCCGATTACATTTCTTCACTTTCTGTGATTCCTCTGCACTGGTCGTGCACCTTAAACTGGAAAACACTGGGTGGCCAGTTTACCCTCCATCCCTTGCACGGTCTTAGCAATATGATGCATAATGCATGGAGGTTCTCCCCCCACTTCCCCCCCCCCCCCGCCCCCGCCTTCCTTCTGATTCCCTCTCCACTGAGACACACAGAAGCTCTTCACTCTTTATTCACAATTTTCTCCATGCTCTGGTGGTGGGGAGAAAAACTAAGGAAATATAAGAAGCAAATTATTACTCAAGTGTAGAGGATGGAGTGCATTGGGCATGGATGGGTCAGGGAAGTTTCTCTAAACTGGTGTTTCCTAACTCTGGCTGTGTGATAAGATCATGAGATTCTGACTTAAGCTTATCTGGGATGGGATCCTTGGCATTAGAAAATTTGAATCTCCTCGGGGTATTGTAATGTGTAGTCAAGCCTGAGATTTGCTGTTCTAAACCAATTTTTCTTAACAACACCTGGGTGCTAAGCACAGCTGCATATTGGTGTGACTTCCTTTTAATAACCACAAGCCACGTTAAGGAGGGCTGGAGGCTGCCCCCTATGGGGTAGGAGGCCACGCCATAACCCTACGTTTAGACAGGTGACAATGGGAAGTAGGTATCTCAGGACCAGGTGGGCAAGATTAAAAAATGGCAAGTTCTGAAGGCAGCAAAAAATCCCCAGCTGAAGATGACAGAGGCTGGAACCAATTCAGGAGTATGAGCCAAAGATTACAGTCCCAGGACAGCAAACTACCAGGGTCAGGTTATCCCAGGCCCATGGAGCCAGCATGGGGGTAAAGCTTGATTCTAGAACCAACTGCAGCATAAGTCAGCAACTCCACGTGTCCCACGTCCTGGGCCAGAACTGGGTGAGTGGGATTGTATTCACCTGGGTTTTACACAAACAGGACATGAAAAAGAGGAAGCTAGCAGGATCTTGAAAAGTAAAAAGCAGAGAGGAAATTGTTTGGTCTACATAATGCTCATCGACCAGTTGCATTGTTTTCGTTTTTGTCTTTACCAAACTGACCAAATGTTCCTGACATTGTATAGATCCCCGAGATCACGAGAATCCAGACAGAACAGTCCCTTGGAGCGGCGCTCCTTAAACTTGAATAGTGCAATGAATTCCCTGGGGATCTTGTTAAATTGGTGATGCTACTTATTTGGTCTGGGGGGTGTGTGGGGGGGGGGCGGGTGCTGGAGGGGCTGAGACTCTGCATTTCTCACAGTCTGCCACGTGATGCTCATCTGAGGACCGCTTTTGAGTAGCGTGGACTTAGAGGACAGGATGGGGTCTACCTAAATGCACTGGAGGACAGCACCTGGCAGAGAACTGTTGAGTCACTATTGATGACGAAGTTGACACATGCTTTCCCTCTTTTTTCAGATGAAGGGAGTCTATTGTTTTTGCAGAAGGGTCCATTCCTCGAGCAAAGTAACTTTCTGAACACCTAAGTACAAGGACAGCATCACTCCATAAACAACGTTCCGCATCACCCGCTTTCCGTCCCCACGCCCTGTCCCATCCGAAAGGCTGACGTTCCACAGAGCGAACCGGGCTTGAGTTGACCTAGTGAAGCAAGAACCACAAATAAGTAACCTGTTACCTGGGAACAGAGCAGCAATTCTTTCGCAAATGAATGTCAATGAGGTATAATTTTCTGCCAGAGCAGAATTCCTACACCTGACAGTATTCTTAATATACTTTAATTAAGAGGTTAATCTGTTGTAGAAATTGCTTTTCTCCGAAGCCACCTGAAATCAATTTAAACTCAATTACAAGTGGTTAGCTATTGTTTATGTGGTTAAAGATTAGAGAATACATTTTTGCTTGTCAGGAGCCATCCGAGCAAATTTTGAATGTCATGATCAGAGGAGAGTCTGAATAGTTGAGTGCTCTTTAATGGGCATAGAGAAACCATTAGAAAATATAATCAGTCATATTTGATGACTTGACCTTGGGACTCAGCTAGACAAGGGTCTAATCATTTCTGTCCCTTAAGTGCCACCAGGATTGCTCTGCTGAAATTAATTGATCATTACGTGCTTTCTGAGAGCCTAATATACCCTATTTGATGGAATATAAATTGCAAAAATAATCTGTAAATTATATAACAAGCTTCAGAATACATTTGCCCTCTGTCTCTTTAGCACAGATTAAATCTGACAGCTAGTTTCAAAATGATCAAAATTGCTTAACTCCTCCAATAGTTTGGAATGCTTTGAGTTTTACAAAGGAAAAAAAATCTATTGCCTGGCGTGTGCCCAGTATATAAATTTGAATTACAATCCATTTTCCATCAGTAAAATGTAGAGATAAAAAGAGGTCTGAAAAGGTTTTCTGGGGCCTGAATGCATTATTTTATTCAATTGCTTAGTAAGGTACTTAGCTGCTATTAAAAATCTGGATGCATGTCAGAGAGAAGGAGGCTGTTTTGAATCCTCTCCACTTCCGCGCTAAGTATATGAAAGAATTACATGCCTCTAATAGGCCGGCCAGCTTGCTAATGTGATATCCCATAGTCTGGTTGAACGGTACACAATGACAGCACACTCCGCTGATTATCGGCGGGTTAAAGGTCTCTTGTCATCCTTTCAGGTGTCAAAACGATGAATCCAATTACCTCCTCTGTTTATGTGTATTCTTCTGGGATCGAGACATTCTGCCATTATACTGTACACATTCTGTGACATTTGGGTTAAAGTTGCAGAAAGTCTTTCTCTAGAACTCTTCCCTTCCAGAGAAGTATTTAAAAATTGTTGCTTTGGGTTGACACTTCTCATATTTGAAATAAACCTTCCAGGATTTTCTTCCATAAATGTTGAATGGTTAACCATTGAGTAGAAGACCATCTGTTCCTCCTAATTGGCATAATGAGGGAAGACCACATTTTTGGAGCCCGGAAAAAAAATAATAAAAAACAACGTGTGATGAAGTGGGCTCAGAGCAGTGTTTAGCAGAAGAGACTGGGGCAGCTCCCTAGATGCCAGGACAGTGGGAGGTTTTCTGGGAACTGGACCTTTGAAAGCTAACATCTCTTGGGAGTTGAGTGAGGGGTGAAACTCAGCTATGGGGACCAAGTTTATTACATTAGGGCTCTGGGTAGGACTACAGGGGTTCAGATCCTGGCTCTGTCACTTACTGACTGTGAGCCTTCGGGAAGACTTCTTAGCTTCTTAAAGCCTCAGTTCCCCCAACTGTAAAATGCGGATAATAATGAACATTAAATGGAGGAGTGTGTGTAAAATGCTTGGTAGAGTGTCAGGCATGCACACTTACTAAACTCTTCATCATAATTAAGCAAAGCATGAAGTGATTCAGTGTCTCTCTTTTCTGAGCCCTAGTCAGGGGTGCATGATTTGAGAAAGAATTTTTTTTCCTGGCTTGTGAAATTTTTGATATGAGAAATCTTACAAAGGTACAGAAATGAAGCTGCGTCTGATTTTTCATTTCACAGGTACATTTATGACAGCTCCTCTTGGAGTGAAGGTGGAATGAGGGACTGGAAGGTAGGTGCTCAAGACAAGCTCTGCCCTGGGGAGGGGGTAGGGGGGCCGTGTGGTAGTCTCAGTTCCTCCACAAAGCAGCTGTGTGAGGTTGATAGCAAAACGGCCCCCCTTCTCTGGGCTCAGTATATTTGTGTAAAGTGACAGGGTTGAACAGATAACTGTTAAGGTGGTTTAGAGCACTGAGATTCCATGACTCTCTATTGCTAGCTATCTCTAGAACATTCCCTGCTCCACACCCAGGCCACCATGGTCAGAAGGTGGGCACAGACAAGGCCGCATGGCACTTGAGGTGACCCCACATCTGTGGCTTTCAGCTTCATGCTGTTTGACCTCTCTCTTCTTGGCCCACGTGGTCCCACATGGGTGGTCCCACGTGGGTGGCCATTCTCTAAGGCGTGGTTATATAGCCTTTAAAAACCGTGGCTCCCTTTGAGAAATACAGAATAAAAATCCTCCATTTCCTGAATTGACTCCATCCTGGGAGATGCTAATAAGCCCCCTTTATAGTCCCCAAAACCTCTTCCTCCACTTTAAGATTTAACAGATGCCCTGTCCCACCTTGTCCCACCCTTCCCCAAACATCTGCCCTCAGCAGAGGTCATAAAAGGGCACCCTGAGGGCCAGAATCGACCCACAGATATTACTTGTCTGGCCAGAAAGGATCTCCACAATTGGAATTAGTTCCCGGCTTTGAAAAATCAGAAGATGTCACATAAAACCCAGCTTCCCAGCTTCTTTTGAAAAAAATAACAAAGAGGAAAATATGACCAGAATTTCCCCTAGAAGGATGACCTGGTTCTTAGCAGAGGGTGAAGAGTCTGGCCAGGAAGTGAAAAGGGCGACACCCTGACTCTTTACTCGGGAGTGTCTCAGTAGCAAGTTGAGAGATGTCCCCTCGAGCCTCTTTGAGCTGGCCCAGGACCCACAAGTGAACCAGTCACCCTGAGACCCTTGGCGAAGAGGGGCCTCATGGGAGAGGCTCACTCCTGCCGCCTGGCTTGCTTCTCTCCAAGTTGCCCACCAGGCCCTCCTCGTCATTTGAGTTATTTGAGTCTGCCTCCCATGGGTTCATACCTTTAAGAGTTTCAGTTCTGTAAGATTCAATCCTTATGAACATGCAAATCCCTCACACAGGATCTGCACTTTGAGATTTAAATAAGTTACACATCACTGTGCAAAAGGCTCTGATTGTATGTTTTGCTAGGAACAGAGAGGAGAGGGCTCAGGGACCAAGAGGCTCTAGGCTGGGCCCGAGGGTTAAACGAACAATCTGGGAAAGGTGCAAGAGGGGGTGGGGCTGGACAAAGGCCTGACGTCTTTCACAAATCTCCCCGGACTACTAGTTCTGAAAGCTAGCGCGGGGCAGGGTGACACAGGGAGGGCCATGGCCCTCTCTCAGTGGAGTGATTCCCCCCATTGCCTCCACGCCTTCTGTTGGGAGGGTTGGTGCTCCTAGCCAGCTGCTGTCCGCAGGAGGACAAAAAATCCTCAGGGGCAATAGAACAGTGGAGAGGAGGTCTGGAACAACCTCACTGCAACTAATTTTAGGACTCGACCACATGTAAAGAGCATGCTGCCTCTGGACCCGATTTTCCTCGGATGCTAAATTGCCTTCCAGACCTGAATTTCTGTAATGCTGGTTTCCTTTGCTATCTCACAAAAACTGTGACTTTGGGCCCAGGTGAGGGTTCATCACTCGTGTGAACCTGCATTCGACTTTCACATGCTACTCCTCGGCTTGTCAATCGGGTCACAGGTGAGTCCTGTTGAAGGCAATCCTGCAGAAATTGGACTCCAGAGAAGGTTTGGATTAGAACCCCAGCATCACTACATCAAAACTAGTGAGGACAATACCACCGGTGGCTAACGTCAACCCAGGAGATTGAGTTCAATGTGCCGGTCAATGACTGACCTCAGAAAGAGTCAAAGGCCATGAAATCAATATCTACATAGTAACTTCAATACAATATTAAGCATTACCTTGAATTGAGTCACGCCTTTGAGAACCCAGTTACTGAACCGAATGCGAGAACAGATGCCCACACCCCACACGTGCTGACAAAAGGAGATTCCGGCCGAGGAGATAATCTCCATTGATTTAGTCATACAATGAAAGGTTTCACTCCTGTGCAAAATACTTTAACAGGCAAAGGCTTTCTGCTTTGTACTCTAAAAGCTCTAACTCCATTTCCCTAGAAATGGCAAGCACACTATGTCACATTAAATTCCCTCTCTGTCAGCTGAATTGTCTGGCATGGGATTTTTGGGTTGAATCATTTTGTCTAAAAAGGCAAAAAAAAAAAAAAAAATAGATCATTTACTTTTTCTCTCCATAATTCTTTTGTTCATTCACTGGGTACTTCAGCCAAATCCTGTTGAAGGAATGAAACGTGGCTTATGCTGCATGCAGATGTGATAGCAGGCTCGGGGGATCCACGAAAGCTGTCGGAATATTTTTAGAAAAATAGTTAAAAACACAAATTCTGTCATCTTGTCATCATGCAACTCTCATATCCGTAGAGTCTCCTCTAACCTTCTGTATGTACATTTATGTGGTTGTAATCACACAGTTTTTTCTTTTGTTCTTTTAACACTCTAAACTTGCTCCATAGGCTTCATTTTTAATAACCGGATAATAATCCATCAAATGAGTATTCCATTGTGGTCGATTGCAAAATTCCTTCTAGTTTTCTTCCCATCTCTCTGTTTCTACATCCCTTGCAATGTGATTTTGTAGCTCCTTCCATCAGGGGGGACAGTTTCTTTTCCAACCCCTAGAATATGGTCTGGGCTTATGACTTGCTCTGGCCAACAGAATGTAGCAGAAGGGGTGGTGTGCGGATTCCAAGCTTGTGCCTCAAGATTTCTGTACTTCGAGTTGCCTTCTTGGACCCCTGCTATAGACCATTGTCATGAGAAAAACCCCAAGCTAGCCTACTAGAGACTGAGAACTCATGTGGAGGGGGGTACCCGTCACCCTAGCTATCGTAGCTAAGCCCTTGCTAGACCAATGGGCTTCCAGCTGACCTGTCAGCGGACCAGTTTCATGAAGGAGTCCAGCTGAGAGCAGAAGAAATCCTCTGCTGATCTGTAGCCGAGGAGGCAAACGCAAACGTGTATTGTAAGGCAGAGAGCTTTGGGGTGGTTTGCTATACAGCAATGACGGGCTGAGCCATGATTCTCAATTTCCATTTCGTTGTTTATGTAGGTGTTTCCAGGATGTTCTTAATTATAAAACAATGCTGTGATGAACATTTTGGTGCAAGTGGAGAATGTGTTTCTAAGAGGATTTTCATGTTGTTTAAGGAAACTGGCAATTAGATTTTATCTCCTCTAACCCTCACCAAAATACTGTATTATTGAAATTCTGGGGTTGACTATAAAATTACCATTGTCGAGCAAAATCTAAGCTCTTAGATTACATAATTGCTTTATATGTCCGTACGTGGAGCAATAACAATGCCTTTTCGTTATGGCAACATACGGCACATGATCCTATCCAATCTCAAACCAGGCGAGTCATAAAAAACCTCAGAAGCTCATAGAAACTTCTGTTTCATCTGGGCAAACCCTGAGCATATTGACTCCTCTCAGATGGTTCTAAATAAAAACAAACATTCTTTTCTTTTTTCTTTTTCTTTTTTTGTACCAACCCATCTTTTCTCCTCTAGAGAAACTCTGATTACCCCCAAAATTTGGTGGCCACCTGAAAATGCCAAACCTCTTGCTGCACAAACCATGACCACTTGGGTTGTACATTGGCTGGGGGTCTCTAACAAGTCATTTGTTTAAATAAAAAATCATTCTACTTAATGACTGCTTCGTGTAAACTGAAATAGTCCCCCTATACAAGCAGTAAGCATTTCTTCTTTGGATGTATAGAGGTTTTGCCCAGCAATGGTCTATATTATGGTCAAAAGTCAGTCTGAGATGGTCGAGATTTGAGAAGAGTTGTCTGAGATTTGAGAAGAGTTGTCTACGGAAAATCCTGGCCAGCGGACATCAAGCCTTTTATAAGTGAGGTCAGCAGAAAGCAATGTAGCCATGTTATTTGTTTCAGGTTCCTTGGTTCAGCATCATTATTATTGGCATTACTGGTACTGTTATTGAGATCTCATTAAGAAAAGCAAAGCTAGGGGCTCCTGGGTGGCACAGCGGTTAAGCGTCTGCCTTCGGCTCAGGGCGTGATCCCGGAGTTCTGGGATCGAGCCCCACATCAGGCTCCTCCACTATGAGCCTGCTTCTTCCTCTCCCACTCCCGCTGCTTGTGTTCCCTCTCTCGCTGGCTGTCTCTATCTCTGTCGAATAAATAAATAAAATCTTAAAAAAAAAAAAAAGAAAAGCAAAGCTAATGAAAGACATTTTTGGAGCTTTGGAAATCTTGTCTTGGATGCCATTGTCATTCATGTTTTTTTTTTTTTTTTTTTTTTTTTTTACCATTTCTTAAATAGCAAACCAGACCATACATTCTATTTCGATTTGGAAGCTGTGTTACACTCTCTCCCCTTTGGTAAGTTGTTATGTATCCTTTTATTAGCTATGGAGAATTAGAAGCATCCTGTTGCCCTTTGTCTTTGACTAGCAAGAAGTTCAACTGCAGTATGTATCTTTATGCAGATCATCTAATAACTCTTCTCCCTCCATTTTCCCTTCATGGCTCACCTACTGTTTTAATCTTTATTGTTTTGGTTCTCTTGTGTTTGTATACGTTTGCAAGTTCCTTTGGCTACTTTTTGATAACATGCCTGTCCTACAGGACTACATAGGCCTCTGGAAGTCTTAGTCATTCTGATCACTTGCCTTACCAGAAAATTAGAACTATTACCATGGAGTATGAAAACCACCTGTCCTTCACTCATTTTGCAGAGACGTGGAAGCTCAGAAAGCCTGCCTACCCGAAGGGTGTTCACTGTGGCAGTAGGTAACAGAGCCAACTCTAGGACAGAGGCGCTGACTCGTGTTCTCTTTGAACCATATACGTTACGTCCAGTACGCTCACTAAAAATGGGAAAGGCACCCCCTGTAGCATTTCACTTGACATAAGAGTCTTCACGATCAAGAGAAAGACCCTTTTCTTTTTCTGTGTCAGTAGAAGTTACATTTCCCAAGTATTTCTGGCATCTCCTTTCTTATCCAAATCGAAATAAAGTCTAAGAGGTTGGTGAGTTAAGCTCCCAATTTTACACCGTTCTTATCCACTTAGATAATTCGAGTTTCTTGAGTCACATCTGCTAAAAAACCAAGAGTCTGTGTTATCTGGCACAAGACTCTCCCTACCCAGTCATCTTGAGAGTCCAGACTGAAATACTTACAAATTTTCCGGGGGGTCACTTGTCACTTCTGTGTGAATGGAGGGAGAGAGAAAACCCCACAAGTGCCTGCCTCCCTCTCCATGAGCAGTTGAAGCCTCAGGTTAGCATAAGGGCCATCAGACCCCTCTGCTTCCAGTATGTCACTGTCCCCCCCGCTGTCACTGCCTTCTCAGGACCCTTCTTGCACTGCAGTGTCCCAGGAGGTCTAGGGCCACTATTATGCACCTGAGGTCTGCTGGGATGAGGGACTTTAGTGATCGTGTACAATGAGACTTAACTTGAAAGCGGATCATGTGTGAGCTGCCACCATATAACAGAATTGCATTTCCCCGAAGAAATCTTCCATAAATACTCATCTCGTGTGTCTTTATGAAATACAAGGATTTAGAATTTTGAACTTAAGAATTTTGTAATAAGCATCAATACTTAGCTGAACATTGAAAAACTTTCAAATATTTTTCGGAACCTGCATTTTTTTCTTAAAGGAGAGCCTAGTAAACTGTCTCAAATCAGATAAATACATAATGTGTTTTACTGGAAGAAACTAAAATATCAAAGTGTTCTCTGAAACAAACGGATTAATCAGTCCCCACCTTTTTGCTGCTTCATGGTCAGGAATCTTGGTGTTAATACAGCTTCTGTCTTCTTAGGACTGCCTTCACTTGTCCTTTCAACAGGTTTTTCCTTTCCTGTCTAAACAGAGAATGAATGTGTATATAGTCTTGGTGGGAGAGAGTGAACTTTTTTTTGTCAGGATTTTGTCCCACGGCCATGAGGAAGCTCCAGGATGCTGTCTCCGGGGTCAGGTGTCATCTAAAATCATGGACAGTTAATTTAAGTAATAATAAAAATGATAATGATATTGTTTGTTACCATTTATTGAAGTCCTATTATAGGTGGTAAATTAAATTAATCTGCCTCTTTCTTTTTAGACTTAGTTATCCCCTTACCTGCTAATGCACATAACGAGCGTTTAGTGAATCACCTTAGATAGGTGTTTGATCAGATTCATTCATAGATAGGTGTTTGATCAGATTCATTCATAGATAGGTGTTTGATCAGATTCATTCATTTATGGATACCTTCTGTGACCTGGGCAGTGACCCATACTTTGAAGGTACAGCAGTGAACATAAAAAATCCCTGTTCTCTGGGGCGCCTGGGCGGCTCAGTCGGTTAAGTGGCTGCCTTTGGCTCAGGTCATGATCTCGGGGTCCTGAGATTGAGCCAGATGTTGGGCTTCTTGCTCAGCGGGGAACCTACTTTTCTCCCCCTCCCTCTGCCTTTCCCCCTGCTTGTGCACTCTCTCTCCCAAATAAATAAATAAAATCTTAAAAAAATCCCTATTCTCAGAAAGCTTTCATTCTGGTGGAGAGAGGGACAGACGATAGGCAAATCTATTTATCAGGTAATAATAAGTGCCACAAAGGAAAAAAAAAATGCAGGGAAGAATGTTAGGGATAGAAGCAGAGTAGAAAGGATTTTTTTAAAAAGTTTACAAAGGTGGTCAGAGGATAAATATAAATTTTTGTTTTGAGATTTTGAAATTGTTAAAATTTTCTTGTTCCCATAGAATAAATTCAGATAATCTAAATCCCTTTAGGGCAGCAATTCCAAAACTGGACCCTCACTTGCTAAGAGCTCCCCTGCTATATGCATTTGCACACCTGTAGAGATACACCTGGGAAGGTGAATAATCTGAAGACGCATGAGCATATGACCCTGGAGGTCACCTTGTCCTTAACTTGTAAAACACCATTTGCAGCCAGTCTGACGTCAATCAGCAAGGGTTGATAGATGATTCATCTGTGTTCATACCATTGTTGGTTCCTGTTATTGTTTTTCTCCTCACATTTTAGTTAATCATTTGTTTGAGTTAGGTTAAACACTCACGTGCTTTATTAGGCCTTTTCCTACAGTTCCATCCGGCCAAACCCTTGATGAAAATGTAGGTGTGGGTGACATAAAATCCCTGTCCTTTTCCCGAGGGGGCCAGCACACTGGCAGGCGAGGCCAGAAAGAATGAATCCAGTTTGTAAAACAAAATCATAAGGATCCATAAGCTGGAGGACAGAATGTGCCCCTCTTCACACAAGCAAGCTCACGGTGAAGGTCCTCTTTCTACTCTGAAGTTACTGGGAAGTTTGTTAAATTATTTTGTAATTGAGGTGTAATCGACATGTAACACTATGTTAGTTTCAGGCATACAAGATAATGATTCGGTATTTGTATTCACTGTGAAATGATCACCACAATGAGTCTCATTAACGTTGGTCCCCATACAGAGTCACGAAAAATTGTTTTTTCTTGGGATGAGAATTTCTGAAGTTCAGTCTCTTAGCAGCCTTCAGATGTGTAATACAATATCAGTGACCACAGTCACCATGCTGTGCATGACCCCCGCCCCCCACAAAGTATTTCTTTTATAACAGCAAGTTTGTACCTCTTGCTCTCCTTCCCTGGCTTCACCCGCACTCGCCACCATTCTGTTCTCTGTATCCGTGAGTTTTGTTTTGTTTGTTCATTGTTTGTGTCTTTAGACTCCACCTATAAGTGAAATCATACAGTATTTGTCTTTCTCTGTGTGACTTACTTCACTTAGCATGATACCCTCTAGGTCCCTCCGAGTCACAGCAAATGGCAAGATTTCGTTTTCTTTTACGGCTGAGTAGCAAAGTTTAAAATAATTCCGTA
Organism: Ursus americanus; assembly: GCF_024610735.1. Lineage (NCBI taxonomy): Eukaryota > Metazoa > Chordata > Mammalia > Carnivora > Ursidae > Ursus > Ursus americanus. The sequence goes on from NC_142136.1 coordinate 60,527,428, forward strand.
ATGAGCCGTTGACCTGAATCCGCACCATCAAATAACAAGGGAAGAGAGGGCAATGAGGATTTAAGGATAAACTCGGGAAGGACAGAGACCAGACTCCACCAGGATTTAAAACACCCAGATCTGCTTACAAAGTACTTTCTAACCGAAGTTTAGGAGTCAAAAGTCACTCCTCAGATATGCAGACATGAAGGGAAGAGCTTAATAATGCTCTCCCACTTCCTAGCCAGGGGGAGGCCCAGTCAGACTTCAGGTCTTCAGCAAGTCCTGCTCTCTTACCTTATTTTATTTTAAATATCCTCCTTCTTAGCTTTACAGCAAACAGGACAGACACTCTGGACCTGACTGGCTCCGTCTAGATTGGGAAGCCTTCTTCCTCCCCTCTTCTCAGAGGCTCTTTGTCCTCAAACACAGAAGGAGGTAGGTCTCACGACCATCAACAGCATATTTCTGCCCAGGCTCTAAATGAAACTTCAGACTGGAGAGGAGTCTTTCAAAGTTGGGTCGAGCCCAGGCTGGGCCCTGCTTGCAGAACCCACTAATGACTTGCTGGTATTCACCCAAGTCCGAGAAGCCTACAAAATGCTCGAAATAGGGTTTTGGAAATGAAAAAGAAGTTTCTTCTCTTAGTTCATCTCATCACCATCTGGCTAGCTTTTACAATCCTTATTGCACTATGATTAATTTTTTATGCCATAGACTTCTGCTAATTAATTGTAATTACCAAGAACAGGAAATTTCAGTGTGACCAGATCATGTTTACTCAGAATGGCAGAGTTGGAGAACTGTTCTTGAAGAGACGTTCTTGGGATTGTCTGATTTTAAGAGCTACGAGGATCCTTAGAAATCGGCTGCTTCAGACAGCTCACTAACACCTGAGCAAACCCGTGTGAATTAGCCCAGGTCTTGGGGCTAGTTAGCAGCAGAGAGGGGACGAAAATACCAGCCTCCGCAACCCCCAGGCCGGTGGTGTTTGTACCAGGCTCTGCTGCCTTAAGAACTAGTTCGAACCAGAAGCAGCCACTCCCCTCTCCATTTGGGTGGATTCGTCAAATCCAGGATGGAATTTGGTCAAAATGCCTCATTGCATCATCACGTCGCTTTGAAACTCCAAGTTCTTTGGACATAGAGTTCTTGTCTGTGTGATGTGAACCAATAAATTCTCTGGAAAAAAATCAGTCCAAACACTTGGCTGGTGTTTTGGAGGAAAAAATAAATGGGGGTGATTGAATTTTTAAAATTGAGTTAAGCAGCTGTGTTTGGATCCTATGGGCACTCATAGGAGATCTAGACAGGCTTGCCCCAGCTGGGGTTGGGCCACAGAACTGTATGGAAGTTGCACTGTGACCGTCGAAGCAATGCAGGACATGTCAGTGCCTCACGGATGTCTAGAGTGATGGGCCAAGCTCTGGGTTTTAGTCCAGTAGGTTTTAAACTGCCAAGCTATGTTTCACTTTGGAAGAGTAGATTTTTTTTTTCAAATGAGATTTTTGTGTGTAATCTATGCACATAAAATAGCTAAGGGCAATATTCTCTGTTTAAAATGACAAATTTCCCCTTTCTAAAAATAACCAATGAGAAAAATCATATTGTCTTCATGAACTGAGATTTGAAATTTTGAGTTACAGGCATCAGTGTTAGTCTGAGGGCATCGTCAGCACCTAATTCGTTTCTGTGCGTGGAATTACTGGCACTGTAACCTATTCATCTGGTATATCAAGTGCTTAGCACCTGACCTGGCTTATGGGAACAATGAATACATCAGCGACTGAGCTCGTGAGCTTCGCAAAGGTCGGGGCTACATTAATTCACCATTTTTAATCCACCCCTCCCTGAAATGACACCAACTGCCAGACTTTAACAAGGTAGACCTGCAACAAACATTGGTCGGGTTAGGAGGTAAGGAGTTTGTACCCGAAGAGGGTAACTAACTCCTGGTGGTCCCCTGGAGAGCTCAGAACAAGGGAGGATGTGGCCGTGCCCATGAGCTCAGTGGGACGTTCTCACAGCCACGTGGGCGATGAGTTAGAACCGAAGGCTCAGCTTTGCCTCATACAGGCTCTTCCTTCTTGTGGCAGATTTTAATTAAAGGCATTCTCTCATCCATATGGTCATCAGGACAGGGACATTTTTCAGTTCCTCCTCGGGCCTCATTCTCCTCTTCCAGCCAGTGACAAAGTTTATAGATTTCTATCTCTTTGGGGCCCTGTGCCCTCTTCAGTCCACCATCTTGACTCGGGTCTTCATTATCTTTCACCTGGACTCTTGCTCGAACACTCTAACTAAAGATACCTGCCTCAGGTCTGGTCAATGAACGCACTTGCTTCGAAGTCTTTAATGACTCTCTAGTGTCTATAGGTTCAATCTCACATTCTTCTGCAGGGCGTCAAAAGCTATGCTTTTCAGGGGCGCCTGGGTGGCTCAGTGGTTAAGCATCTGCCTTCCGCTCAGGGCATGATCCCAGGGTCCTGGGATCGAGCCCTACATCGGGCTCCCTGCTCTGCTGGGAGCCTGCTTCTTCCTCTCCCACTCCCCCTGCTTGTGTTCCCTCTCTCGCTGGCTGGCTGTCTCTCTGTCAAATAAATAAATAAAATCTAAAAAAAAAAAAAGCTATGCTTTTCCTTCACCCCCACTGTCCCACCTCACGTGACCCTTCCTTCACCTACATGGAGGCCATGGCTCTCTTTGGGACTTCTGCTCCTTTGCCTGTGTTACTCTTCCACCTGAAACACCCTTGCACACTCTCTGCCTTCTGTGTCTGTCCGCCGGTAGACAGCACTCCCCATCCGAGCAGGCGCTGTGTCTCTTTTGCTCACTGTTTTATTCCTACTGTGTAGTCCGGTGTCTAGCATCCAATAAATATTTGTTGAATGAAGGAAAAACTTAAAAGGCTGATAAATACGATTTGCATTGAGTTAGAAACCAAATCTATTTTCAGTACTAGGAGATGGTATACCTAGACCCAGCTGGCTCAGCGCCGTTCGGCATTATACGTAGCAGGAAACACAAAGGCCAACAAGACATAGTCTCTACCCTTTAGGGAGTCAGTCTGAGATAGTCAGTGCTGGCAGGAAATGTGAAAGCTCTCAGAAGAACGGGGCCGACTCCAATTGGGAAACCCTAGTGGTGGTCCCCTTACAGGACTCCCCGCCTGTGATTTCTGCCCTCCTCAATCCAATCTGCTCATGTTTCTCAGACCCACCTTCTCAGGTGCTCTTTTGGATGTATCTGCCCTCATCTTAAAAACCAAGTGTCCTGTGAGCCTTGCTACCTTCAGATAAAATTCCAAACAACCTAGTAAAGCCACATATTCTCCCCAAAGACTCCTCCAGTCTTTGGCCATTGGGACCTCCTTTTGTGGGATTCTGTCTCATTCCAGAGAGCTTCTTACGTTCCACCAGCCTGTGCTGGTCCACTCCTGGAAGGATGCTAAGAGCCATGGCAACCCTAAGGTAGCAATACTGTCCTGGGAGCAGTCCTCGTCTGTGCTGGTGTGTGACACCCTGTTGGTCCGGATCCTAGGAGGCAGGTCTCAGTGTCCTAGACCAAACTCTTGTTTTTTATGACCCCCTAGAGGATGTATTTAGGACTCTTCTGCTTGCAGGAGCCTCGGGGAATAACTGGGGTTCTCTCTGCTGGCCTCTCAAGATCCACTAGATACTTCTTCGCTTCACTTCCATGTCTTCCCAAGTCTGTTCTCTCCCTCCTGCTTTCCTCCAGCCACAGCAAAGAGTCGCACATTTAGAGCTGTGAGAATCACCCGGAAGCTCGCTAAAATTCAGATTTCTGAGCCTTACCTTCAAGAACTATGCATTTGGATAGACATTCTGGATGGTTTTGATGCAGGGGGTTCACTGACTACACTTTGAGAAATATCTGGAGTATGGTCGCCAACAGTTCTTCTGTGTATGTTCATTCATTCATTCCGTTCATTCATTCATTTATTTACTCATCTATGCAGTCACGAACATAGGCATTTTTTCTACAGCAGAGCTTTTTTTTTTTTAAAGATTTTATTTATTTATGTGACAGAGAGACAGCCAGCGAGAGAGGGAACACAGCAGGTGAGAGGGAGAGGAAGAAGCAGGCTCCCAGCCGAGAAGCCCTATGTGGGACTCGATCCCAGAACGTCGGGATCATGCCCTGACCGGAAGGCAGATGCTTAACCACTGCGCCACCCAGGCGCCCGTACAGCAGAGCTTTTGTAACAAGAATTGCATATGATAGGATCAATTAATTAAGAACAATGGGTTACATCTGCTGTTAATAGTTATAAACAGTTATCTTTTAAAACCATCCAGTAATCATCCCTCCTTAAGGGAAAAAAATGCCAGAGTCTCCTCCGCACAGCTGCTTGAAGAAGCAGTGTGATTTACTTGGCCCATCGGTGGATGATAAGAAAATAGGAGAAATCTGCCCTTACATGGTAAGAGGAAAAGAAACGCCTCAATTAAGTGAGATGGATGGATTTGCTCAATGATGTGTAGTTTTTGCAATGTAATTCTTATAATTTTTTTTTAATTCCAAAAGGAAAATAGTAACTTTGTAATTGTGCTTTGGGGAATTTAGCCCCTAAGGCCCTAATATGAGTTTTGCTAACTAAATATTGGTCACAAACGCAACTATCAAAATATAGAGAACCAACTGTATTGGCTCATTTAGCCGACTAAGTTCCAGTTGGTCTGGTGGGGACACAGTGATAGACCACAGATGGGACCTACTTTCCTGGCTTCAGGGGGTTGATCAGGGTTTAGTGGGTGGTGACATATGAAGATCACATTTTCCCAAAGTCAAGATTAGGGGCCATGATATTGTATAGGGTCTCACAAATTGCAATGTGAGATTTTTCTTAAAATGCATGGATGTATGTTCCTCTTTCCACGTAAATTTACAACTTTAGCCAGACTGATCTATTCATCAGCCCCTAACCTCGCCCCACACCTTCTAGTGGCTTCTCTTTAGATCATGCAATTTTCCATTCTTGGAATACCCTCCTTTCTATTGTTCTACCATCTAAACCTAACCTTCATCCAAGATCCAGTTAATGTTCTACCTTCTTTGTGAAGCCAACCTAAATCATCTCAGACCACAATGAACTTCAGAACACCTTTATCCCTTACTGTTTACACTCTGACTTGGAATTTAACAGCCGCCAAGGCAGCATTACAAACCTCCTTACGTACAGGTCCCACTTCCCCAGTTACACTACTACAGACTTTGGGATGGCAGTGATCACGTTGTATGTATCTTTGTCATCACTGGATTGAGCATAACATCTGACCCTGACGGCTGCTCCTCAAATTTAAGGTACGAATAAGAACATGGCCACCATCTTTATTCTTTGTGTCAAATTTCCTGTTTGGGGGGCCATTCCATTGTGCAGGCTCCAGAATTCCACGTATGTCTATGACATCTAAAATTTCCATGATAGATGTTGTCAAGTTCAAAGTTATTTCCTGGAGTAATGACCATTTAAAACCAGAAGCCTCAAACTTGTGTTTCTAGGGCCAGTCAAGTAACTAAGTAGGTCTGTGCCCACCCGGCTCCAGATTCTTGCCACGAGGATATAGGGGGGAAAGCTAAGCTAAATGGGTCTGTTCTGCCGAGAGCCAGCGGGGCAACATGTTTGCATCCAACAGTATGCTCCACCATGGCTCTAACTTGGTCATCTCACTCACTGCTATGACAGTGCGTTCTCTGGCTAAGACCCTCTGGCCACCCCGGCCCAAATGCAAATGCCTGGCTGAACCCAACGCAAAATCCTGTCTTCAGGTCTATCCTAACATAGAACTCACTTTTCGCACAGAGCCTGATTCCCGAATATCAATACAATCTTGCCAGGCAAGGCTGTTTGTTGGCTGCTACCTCAGCCCTCAGTTTGGTAGCCAAAGGTGAGCACCAAGTTCCAACTCTCTGCTGCCCTCAACAGGCCCTTGACCTCATTGGCAGCTCTGATTAACTGTGGGTTCCAGATGAGATCAGTAAGGTCTTGCAGTGTGCCATTCCTCGTGTATTTTGTGTGGCGTGATTTTGTGTGTTTGGTCACTAATATTTATTCTGGTGTGTGTGTGTGTGTGTGTGTGTGTGTGTGTGTGTGTGTGTGTGTGTGATGGGAGGAGTTACTTTTTTTCTTGACTTTCGATTATTTAGATGCATTTTGATTTTTCTTCTCTATATACCCACTGTCTTTCCTTTCATCTGCTTCAAAGAGCGATGCTATGAAGGAGGAGAAGTCAATTATTTTGGGAAAGGCAGTATGGTTTAAACTAAAAACATGTGACATTTGGAGTAAGACAGATCTGTGTTTTAATCTCAACTCCACCTTTCACTGGCTCTATGAATTTAGACTATATTTTTCTGTTTTTTCCTGTAGAAGAAGTACATTATGTAATAATATGCAAGCAAAACTGACTCGTGGAGTGTGCTCAGTACTGGTTTCCCCCCTTTCTCATGAAGTATTTTCGCTTTGACTAAGGTAGCCAGTCATCAGCTTTCCTGCTATAGAGATTAGCAGTCACTGTGTGGGAGACATTTGTTATCTTCTTCTCCCTTCCCCCTTCCTCTTCTTTGTCTTCTTCTGTCTGTGGTGTCTTAGACTCAGGAGGAAGAACACACATTGGGTAGCTGTTTAGTCAGCAAGCCCAGAACTTTCTCCCAGCACTGACCAAAGGGATCTTACTTGACCTGCAAACTCGGGAACCGTCTTTAGTCTACAAGCCACAATATTAGTTACATGGAAACTGCTATGTCCTGTTAAATAAAACTGGGTCCTGAAGGGCTTGTTGGAAGGCTAGGTGCTAGTTTCTTTCTTTCTTTGAAGATTTATATTTATTTATTTGGGAGAGAGAGAAAGGGAGAGAGGGAGTGAGCAAGAGAACAAGAGATAGGGGGGCAGTGGAGGAAGCAGACTCCCTGCTGAGCAGGGAGCCCAATGCGGGACTAGATCCCTGGACCCTGGGATCACAACCTGAGCCAAAGGCAGACACTTAACTGACTGAGCCACCCAGGCATCCCTGCTGGTTTCTAAGTATGATAGCCAAATGTGATTCTACTAGCAACATCAGTACAGGGCAAGATCTGATTGACATTACCGGTTTTGTTGAATTTTTACTATGTCAGAGATTTATGGGTCATATCATTCAATGATCAGAGGACCCTTATGTGTTAGGCTCTCATTCCCATTTTACAGACGAGGCGACTGAGATTCATAGAGGTAGAAGTAACTTGCTCAAGGTCGTATAACTGGTAAAAGTCAAAGCTGGGATCTGAGCCAGGGTCTCACTAGATGCAAGTCCGTGCTTATATCCTTGTGTTCCATCACCTCTAAAAAGCAAGGGGTTCTGAGAACCAGCCAATGGTGAGGGCAGCCTGCAGGGATATAGATCTTCATTTGGCTCTGCACGGAGCCGCAGGTAATGGCATCTCATTGCCCTAAGGAGGCTTTTAAAGGGTAACTTGAAGGCCAGTTTTAACTATGATACCATAAAAGAATAATTTTGTCTGTTGCTGTTCCAGTGTTGATTGATAGGTTACATTTTTAAAGATTGCATCAGTAATTCATGCTTTATTACTTCTGAATTAGCGTAATGCTTCAAATCATCTTGTTGTAATTCAGCATAATTATCTATAATTAAAAATAAATTCCTGTAGGGTGAGAATATTAATTCCTATCTAAATCTCTTTATTTCGATTGAGCCTATCAAACGTTACCAGCTCAGAGCCAGCAATTCCGAGCATTATTACGGAACTAGCTTTGCTCTATCCAGTGGGTCCATACTTCCATACCACAATTCGTTCTCCTCACCTGGGTGTCAGCGTTCCTCTAGGTATCTCTCCTGGGTAAATATTCCGAGCTATTTGCTTTTGTTTGTGTGTGGTTTATTTCACTTTGAGACTCCGGTGAAAGCTTGGAAGCGTATTCTGGGACAAAAACACATGGGCTCACACACACACAGATTGTGCATGGAATTTTAGGAGAAGAAGAATCTCCTAGAACCCAGGTTCTCCAAGTGGGGTCCCCAGAATAGTAGCAGCAGCATTGCTGAGGACTTGTTAAAGAAGCAAATCCTTCGGCTTTTGTTGAATCAGAAATTCTGGGAGTGGGGACCAGGAATCTGGGTTTTAATAAGCTTTCCAGACGATTCTGATGACGAAAGTTTAAAAACCATGGCACCAGGACAAGTTATGACCCTTGCCCTGGCAGGATGTCATTTCACATACTTCAATAAACATCAGCACTTCTGAAAGCAGAAAGGTGTTGGATCCTTGCAAGCTCTGAACTTGTTATTTTCACCGGGTATTAAGAACTGCCTCATGTTTCAGACCGGGGATCCATTTGCTCCCAGGGAGCAAAGAGGAGGCTGGTGACACTACCGTGGAACCATCTGGGGACACCCCAGGGAAATGTTCCCAGGTGCCTAGGAATATTAAAGTAGATTCAGAAGGCAATAGAAATGGGCAGGTCCCCTCCTTGAGTACATACCCATTCTTAGGTGGCTCTCCAACTCCACCTGTCCTCATTTGGAATCATCCTTGCCCTTGAGGCAAAGACAATCTCTCTGGACACTCTCACTCTCTACAGCAGAGCCTGGTGTGATTCAAGAACGCAATGTGGTGCTCAAAGTTTCAAGAAGTTAACTTTTGAAGTCTGTCTCTAAGTGTTTCCATGTAGGGAGTTTTACATAGCCAGATGACTTGGTCATTACAGCTGGTTTTTAAACTATGCTTCCATGTTTAAGTTTTATTATGTGAGGAAAAAATTACTTAGACTTGTAAAGAAGTTCTCACACAAAGCCTGAATCTTTCTTGAGTAAATGCTTTGACACAGGGAGTGTATGGCCTTGATTAACCACAATCATGTGTCCCCACGTCATAGACTCTGCTCCCAACTCTTACCCCTTCTCCACCTAAACCCACCCGCAGGCCTCCCCAGCTTAGTGCAAGAAATTACAGCACATAGAAAAAGTCGTCTTTAAATGTGAGCTTCCATTTAAATATTTATCATGTTAAGTGTTTACATCTGTGTTCTCCTTTTCAAAATGTAGTGGGGTTATGTGTTTTAAATTTAACATTTTACCACTTCAGTATATTAGAAGTTCTCTTGAGTATTACAGGTAGGGTCTTATAAGAATGTGGAAGTGGGATTATTTATGTTGGTTAATTGGTTTCTCTGTGTTCAGTGGTCAAATTCCTTACAAATTCATGGTGTTGGTTATAAGGAAGACCAAATTGCAAAATGTAAAATATATATATTTTTAATAATGTATTTTAAATACATGTATTATATAAAATATATTATATATTATTATATTACAGATATAAATATATTATATAATACATATATTAGGGCCTGAAGTTGAGATAAGTTCAAAAAAGAGTCATCTTCCTCCTGCGAGCTCCTCTGTCTGGAATGCTTTCTCACCTTTGTGAGACTGTCAAGCTTCTATTCATTCTTTAAGATCCAGATTAAATATCATGACCTCTGTATTAATACTGTCTTTTGCTTATACTTGTATTATACACTTACAACATTGTTTTGTAAATATCTGTTTTTGGGTCTGTTTTCCTGGCATTCTGCGACCTCCCTAAACCCAAGCACTATGTTTTATTAATTGCGACACCTTCAACACCTATCATAGACTAGCACACCATAAAAGTGCAATAAGTACCCCTTGAGTTCACACACACAAGGGGGGCACGGAGAGGTAGAAATGAAACACAATTCGGCTGAGTGAGCAACTTCGTGGATTCAGTTGAAGACGAAAGCGACTCCTCATAACTTTATGGGCAACAGGGCGCCATGATGCCTTTGGAAAGAGACTTCTCCATTCCTACATTTCAGGAGATCTTACTCTCTTCAAAAGAAAAGAAAAACAAAACAAGAAAAGAGACTACTTAATTGAATATTTGAACGGGCCCCAAACTGCTAAGCACTTCACATGAAATCTAAAAATTCCCTGACTTTCTTCCCCCTCTGGCCAACACCCCCTCCCTCTTCTCTGGAACAGCTGCCTTCCGTTTTCAGCCCCAGTCTGGCTTCAGCCCCTTCAGTCCATTGAAACGGTTTGTGCCAAGGTGACCAATGCTGACCCTGTCTCTGCATCTAGCGGTATTCAGTTCTTACCTCAGTTGGCCTCTCCGTAGTATCTGGGGCTATGATCACCTCCCCTCTTCTGAAACAATTCCCTTCTTTTTTTGAAATCGCCTTTTTTTGGACTGTAACTCATTTTAAAAAGCTGTTGTTGTTTCTTGGATGCTAGCCTGAATATCTACCGGCCTTGTTAGTGTCTGCGTTTCCTTCGGTGTGGATTTCCCTAACAGTTTTGCAGTGGAAAGGGGGCATCTCAGGACCCACTAATCAACACGTCCCCATCGTTCGCCACCCCACTCAAACTGTATCCTTTCAGTTCTTTCAAGTGTCCCTCACCTTTCCACCCTGGAGTCTTTATGCCCTCCAGTTCTTCTGCCTAGATGTCTCTCTCCACGTCTTTGCCTTCAGATATTTGCACAAAAACCTTTCCGCATGGGGGCCTGTCCTGACCACCCGAGGGTCCCCATGCTAGTTGAGTTATCCTTATTACCATTCTTGTAGTACAAGGTGCTTTTCCCTCAAAGCTCATATCCACATTTCTAAATGTGTATCTGTTTTTGTGGTATGATTGATACCTGCCTTCTCTTGGACCATAAGCTCCGTGAGGGCAGGGACCTGATTGGCTTGCTTATAATGAGTGCTTGAAAAACATTGGCTAAATAAGTAAGTTTATTATCTCATTGAATTTTTTAAAACAATGCCCCAAACTCTGACCTGACAATTATTTAGCGGGCACCATTCCACCCCATCTCTGCATTTCTGTCTTAACCATAAAGTAAAAACATCTGCTCTCTCATTTGATGCTTCACAAAAGGGAGCAGTGCCTGAGTTTATCAGGAAAGTTCAAGAAAAGCAACTCTTGTTACTTACATCTGCCCGGACACAGGACGCGCTCCACTCGTGGCTGCTCGTCTGAAGGCTTTTGGGGGTGAATAGGCAAGGGTGACCCCACCTGGCCTGTAACGAGGTGGGTAGACCCTCCTGTCTCCAGGTTGAAGACTGGCCACTGGTCTAAGCCACTTCTCTGGTCCAGCCTTATCCATCAGTCTGATGGTTTGATTTCCACCTCCCTGACCTCTTTGTTTTCTCCATCAGTTAATACTCTGGATGCTAAGAGTTGGGTGTTACTTAGTACTCTCACAAAAATAGCAGCCTTCTTAGATTTTCCCTTTCCCTGTTGTAATTCATGCCCTTGTTCCCTGAGCTGACTAGGTCCGAACACTTTTTCTGTTTTCTACAAGTTATGGTATAAATCTGACTGAGTTCCTTTTTCCCTCTGAAACTCCTTTCCTAGTCAGGCAGTAAAATTCATTTAGACGACCCAGATGTATTTCTCATATATATTTGGTCTTCTACCATAATTCCTGACTCACGTCTACCAAGAACTCTTGGAATTTCCTAAGTGTTGAGAGTGACGAAAGTATCTCTTGTTATGGTAATGAGGTAACTTTTGGACCCCACCGAAGGATGGGGCCTAGTTGCCAGGAGAACCAACGCATGATTAGAGGGTTGGAATTTTCAGTCCCATGCCCCTTCCCCCACCTCCACCTCTGGGGAGAAGGAGAGGGGCCTGGAGGTTGAATCAACTGCCGATGGTCAGTGATTTGATCAATCATGCCTATGTAATGAACTGTCCATAAAACCGCAAAATGACAGGGGTTGGCGGTCTTCTGGGTTGGTGAACACGTGGAGGTGCCCCCAAGAGGCCCTGGAAACTTGCCCTTTCCCCACGCCTTGCCCTATGCATCTCCTCTGTCTGGGTGTTCTGGAGTCACATCCTTTTATAATAAACCAGTGACCTAGTTAAGTGAAATGTTTCTCTGAGTTCTATAAGCTATTCTAACAAGTTAATTGAACCCAAGAAGGGGGTCATGGGAACCTCTGACTTATAGCCAGTCAGTCGGAAGCCCAGGTAACAAGCTGGGCTTGCAACTGGCATCTGAAATGTGGGGGTGGGGGATAGTCTTGTAGGACCTGTGGAATCTGACGCTCTCTCTCGGTAGACAGTGTCGGAACTGAGTCGAATTGTAGGATGCCCAGCTGGTGTCTGAGAGTTATTGATTGGTGTAGGAGAACCCCCCAACCCCCTTGTTGGAATCGGATCTAAGAACCCCTCTCACCTACCAGACAATCTCCCCCACCCCTGGCAACGGAGCAGACCTGAGGGCTGGGGGCACTTGACCCATGGGCAGATACTCACGGGAATCAAATTTCTACCCGGCATATGGTCTGTGAAGCTGTCTGCACAAAAGCAGTGGTCCAACAAGGTCAGAAAATGATTAACCAAGCCAAAAGGAATTCTTCCCTGAGGGAATCTGAATCGGAGATGTGGGCAAGTGTCCACTAGTTGGAAGGAAAACCCAAGAAGGGAAGTGCAGAAAGCAGCTGGAATCTGGTAACTGAGTCTTGTTAAAGGAGGAACACCCGAGAGATATCACCAGGATCCTGCTGCTGGTTGCTAGATGGAAAACCAGGTTGCTAGACCTGCCTTGGGTCCCAAGGGTGCCCGTGCTCCACCTTCAATACTATCGGGAACGCAGGTACTCTTTTTCTTTGCAGCCAACAAAGTTCGGTGAAGACTCTCAAAATTCAAGATGCTTCCATTTCTCTCTCCTGAATTTCCCTTCTGTCTCTCCAGCCCCCCCTGAGGAAACTTCTACGTGGTATTTCTTAGCACGAAACAAGAACATGTATCTATTCTATACCAAGCAACTTTATCCATGGTCTTGGTTCACTACCAACTTCACACATGACCTTGTTGGCCACAGGGTTACATGGAATCGATGTGGTAGGATAGAGCAAGCCTATCTGCCATGACAGTGTAGTATAGTGAACCTATCCACGGTTCATTTCACATTGGTAATGGTGTTATCAAAACTGGGGCCAGCCGTAGAAACTAGTTTCTGAGGTGGGAAACGCACCTCTTGCAAACTGGTCCCAGCCCTCCCCAGTGCCTGGTTTGGCTCACGAGTATTCATAAGATAAAATTTGGAATTAATTTTTAACATGCATAAAAAGAAGGAGATTACCCATAAAAATCTAGATTTCTAGATTTCTGAGCCTCCTTTTCCCTGAGTGCAGCCATTGCTCAGAGCTGAGTAATGACCACCCTTAGCTCTCATTCATCCCTGGCTAGCCCCTGTCACTTATGACCCTTTCCTACCTCTGTTGTCATTGGACTTTGTGCTCACTCACAGACAGAATGAGGGTGCAAATGAGTGAGGAGAACTAGAAGTGATTTCTTAAGCGAAGGCAAGAAAGAGCATTTAGGAAGGGCTGCGGACAAGAGAGGCTGTCAGGGAGAGATGCTAAGAATGGGACCCTAACAGTGTCATTGTGTGGGAGCTAGGAGGGGATCGTTGATGGTTTTCACGAGTCCAAAAGTCAGATGGCAAGAGGTTAAAGAAGCCGATGATGGTCATGTTGGATATTGAAAATTCAAAGAACTGAGATGTGAAATGGAAGAGTGATAGGACTGTTTTAGAAATATAAAATTGTGGCTGTTGATACTGTCTTCAGAATTTTGGAGACTGAGGAAAGCTTCAGACAAAGGTTAAGCCTATGATATGACGGAAAAATCGATATTGTCCAAAAGAGCAGTGATAGAGATCTGTGAGGAAATACATATGGTGTCCTGATTATTGCTTGGGGAAGTTAGTACTCCTGAGCTGGAGAGTGGTTGCCCATCTCCTCTGAGATTCGTGGGCTCTGGTGGCACTTTGTCAATCCATGTTTTAGTTTTTCTTTCAAAAGGAAGGAATCTGAAAAACTTTTGGTTCACAATTGATAGCAGTGCATCCTTTAAAAAAATGTCACCACAATAACCTTCCCCCCCGCCGAATATTATCCTGTGGCCTGTTTAGTTTTTCTCCGTGCTTTTGAGAATATCTCATATAAAATAAGCACCTCAAATTTACATGAATAAATTTGATTTACAGAAATGACTATGTAATAGCCATTAAATACTATTTGGCTAGTCTGCATATAATCACTGAGATTTAGGACTTCTGCTTACAAAATCCATGTGCCTCAACCCACATCTGCTCAGACTTTATTTCATTAAGACCTTGAGATATAGTTGGTTTGTGTTCTGCTTCCTTACCTTCCCGGGAGTCTTACTAAATGAATCCACTTCTGTCTTCCTCAAGCTCCCAGACTAGAAATACCTGATTTTGAATACTTTTTTAAATTATTTATCAAGGCTAGCCCTTCCCACAAAGCCATGACCAGCTCCTGAGAGAGGCTAAGAAAATTCTTTCGGTTTCACTCACTTAAAATACCGCCTCTTCTTCTGTGGCCTCAGGCTCTTTGCTTCCTGCTTTTTTGAAATCCAAAAGTTATTGGGTAATTTTTGTCTCTCTAGCTTGATCTCTACTGGAAGCAAAAGAATGCCTGAATTCCCTTCTGGGCTCAGCAGGGGAAGAGGACTTGCTTCCTTTCACTGGTGGCCACCATCTTGTTTCTGCTCCCAACACTATTTCCCCACCCCCTTCTTGCTAGTCAGAGACTTCTCCCAGCACTGACTCCCTTCCCTACGGCAACTCCCACAGCACATGGCTGTGGAGTTTCTCTGTTTATGGTTTGCTGTGGGGTTCATTATATTTACTCGATGGGGAAGGTTTCAATTACAACTTATCTGGCTTGTCTTAATTTGTACTCCCACTACCTGTTCTCTTTACCTATACTTCTAAATATATGGAAGGAAGATACTAAAAAGATCCTTCTGGTTTGGCCCAATTGTTTAGTTCTTTTCAATTAACAACTACTTATCAAAAGGAAAATTAAAATCTGAGGGCACTGAGAGATTTATAGTGTTCACAGCATCCATGTTCTTTGGATCTGGAAAGATCTTGGAGTGAGATTAATCCAAACTCTTTGCTGGGGCTTGGGAAAAAGAGATGATTTACACAGGATCATTTCATTAGCAAATGTCAGATCTCCTGACTTCTAAGACAAGACCCTTTCCACTCCAGAATATTTATGTGTATGTGCCTATGTGTATGTGTGTGTCCGTGTGTGTGTGTGGGGGGGGATACCTAAAGAATGTTTCCCATACCTGTCAGAATCATCTGAGATGTCTTTTAAAAAAGACAGTAGCATGGGACACTATCAGACTCCCTGAAACAGAATCTCTGGGCCTGGGCCCAGAAATCCAGGGTCTGGTCTGGAGAAAGCTCTCTGGCCTCCTCCCCCCTTTGCTTTCACATCAGGCACTGCAGTTTCTACGACTGGCCCCAGTTTTGATAACACCATTACCAATGTGACATGAAGCATGGATAGGTTCACTATACTACATTGTCATGGCAGAAACCAGAAACCCAGAGGAGAGAGGAGTGTACAAGGCCCTGTGTCTTTAAGCAGAGTTCAGCAAGCCTAGCGACTGGCTTTGTTTGTGTGTCTACATGCAGGCGGCCAGCAGCTTGGGAGCAGTACCTGGAGCCGTGGGCGTTCTCTGGGGAGGCTGCCACGTGAGTCAGGCCTGCAGAGAGTTGTGGAGTGGAGTCCTTGATAGGCTTGGTGATGATTCAGGGGCACAGCTGACACGTGCTGGGCTGACCAAATAACCCACTCCCCCTGACCCAGGGTTGGCCCTTATGGGTGGAAGGGATTTATCCTGACCTGGACAACTGCATAACCACTTCCACCAGTAAGAGATGGAGATGAAACTCTTCTCCCAGAATCAGCCATGGTGCGAGGGCCCAGGCCGAGAATTGGGAGGTCAGATGGTCCAGGATGACCAACTCCCAATGAATAAATATATTTACTATTAAGTCGTTATCACTAGGAGACTACAAATTAGCTGGGTGTCCCCTTGGACAGTCATTCATCGGCCTGATACCCAGGTGGGGAACTAAATCCCATCATATATTTGGGCATTGGACAAGTCCCCTCTGTGGTGGAGGACTTGGGACTGTGCTATGTGAAAACTGTGAGAATAACACAGTGACTTTGGAGGCTGCTTTCAGCCCCACTGTGGGTATACACACCTGCATTTGCTTCAGGTGCTCTTTATTCTTGACCCTCTGGAGGTGAAATATTGGCCTCTGTGTCCTGAAGATGCCCAGGGTGGGGCAAAGTTCATAAATAGTTTCCCTCTTCTCATCTTATGGCTCTGATTGCCCCCGAAGACTTGCTCACGTCTTGCAGGATAACCAGAGGCTGAGGAGAAACAGGAGCAATCGTGTGTCACTCCGATTTCTCTGGCATTATTTTCTCTGAGTTGGGGGAGTAGGTCTGCTACCTCACATTCATGAGTCACTTACAAACCAAGAGTCACAGAGCCGAGCGTGGATTTCACATATAACGAGAAGATCTCTTGGAAGTCAATGAGCAGTTGCAACCAAACCAATCACGTCCATTCACGTAGACAAAGGATTACAATTCACATGATCGATATGTCTTTATTTGTTTTTACCTTGAATCCTTCAGGCATTCTTGTTGGACAGCCAGCCCTGGGAAAGGCGCTTCTTGACTAAGTAGCTGGCCCATGTTGAAGGGGCACAGTGGGGAGAAGTTAGCTAAGCACCGAGGCAGAACCACAGCAACAGGTGAGTAACATGACTCCCTGAAGAGGCTCCTTGTCAGTTTCTCTACTACCTAAGCCCAGGTGGGAGCCACAGAAAGGAGTTACAAGGATAACAATGATGGCTGGGTCCCGTAAAGACAGAAGCCACGGTTATTGCAAGAAACAAGGGGAAGTGTAGACGTTCTCGCATAAGAAACCACGGTATGATTAGTCCACACAGAGGTTAGAGCTGGAGGCGAGATAGCTCTCGGGACCTTGGCGCTTGGGGATGTTGGATCTTCACGCTCTGCCATTGAAGCAGCATGGCCAGCTCTTTGGTTTCTGTTGCTCTCTTTATGCATGTTTTAGCTTTCCTCCCAGTACCCTTGGCTTAATAAGACCCTTCTATGTCGTATCTTCTGTTTAATCATAGTTTATACTTCCTCACCATTTTGGCTTGTTCTTAACTTCAGTTTGACTAAGGCTACTCATAGCCTAACCCAGAGTACCTCAGCCCCCAGGGCAACCAGCCTGTGTCTCCGTGTCTCCCAATGCAAAGTCCTGTGAGTGAGGATCTGACTGGCTCAGTGGATCCCTGCGTGAGCTCTGCTTGTTACAGTAGGTCATGTAATGAGCCTGGATAGGCAGCCCTTGAGACGGGTATCTACTTCCAGTCCAATCAGATGAGGACAGAGGTAATAGGGACATATCTAGGGCTGCCATTTCAACAGCACTTTGGATATGACACTATCTCTTAGAAAAGCCTATAGGTATGCTCTAACCATGTTTTACTACAAGCATCTGAAAGTTAGAAAGCTCCCAATTAAAGAGAGAAGCAACAGTAGTAGTCTCAGGCAAATGCCATAAACTTAAATATTGTTACTAGGCCCTTAAAATATGGAGAAAAGTTCGAAGTGGCCTTGATAAACTATACACAGGATAAAATGTAATGTTGATGGAACCAAATAGTAAATTTAGGGGTAAATCAAATTATACACAGATGCAAAAATGGTAGGGAAGGGGAGAGATAGGGAGAAGGAAGGTTTGGAAATCCAAGCAATACAAAGATCTGGAGGTCATGGTGGAACACAAGCTCTGCTGACTACGTCAATCACATTGAGTTAGAATGTGATGTATAGGAGCCAACAGAATCTCTTGTATTCTCCTCAATATTGGCCAAATCCTTATTACATTTAATTTGTTTTCATATTTTTGTTAATAAAAGAAGAAGAAAAGAAAAAGATACTAGAGAAGATTGGGAGATGCAAGGTGAAAGGAAAGAAATAAGAGGAATGTGAAATAATAGTTGGATTCTTTTTGTCTGAGAATTAAAAAAAAGCAGGCTAAGGATTGACTTTTTAAATTAAGCATCAAAATCCAAGGCAGCAGATGGGTGGACCATCCTTTTATTCCAGTGCTACAATTAAAATCAGAGAGAAAAATGGGGAGGCAAAAACTATTGGCAAGTTGATTGCCAAGCAACCGATTGGATTGCAAAGGGCCAAGCCAACTCATTTTTCTTAACAACAAAATAATTGGGCTGTGTCTGAACTGTGTGAAATTATCTCCATTTTAGAAACACCAAATGAGTTTGATTATTCAGTAATCAATTCACTCCTCAGCACTAGTGTGTTATATCAGCCAAAATAGCTGATTTGACTCCAAAAATGTCAATTCAGTGGCACCATGTAAACATACCCCCAACTTTCATATGAGAACGATCTCTAGAACCAGGATTTCAGCCACTGCTTTACCCAAAGAGACAGCTGACATGAAAGCCACTTGGCTTCCTCTTGGAGAGTGTAGCGCAAGGAGACGGAAGATAGTTTGCGTTGACCTCCTTCCCTAGAGGAGATTCATTGTAGGAGATTCTTCTATTCACCAAAACACGCTGGAATGCAATTTTGACACGAACTACCCAGAGGCCGCACAGATTTCAGAGGTCAAGGGCACTTGTCCTCCAGAGACTCCCTTCATTTCGTTCACCAGTCACAGCCATCCATACTTCTGAATAATTGTCTATAAATTTGGGGATGTCCACAAACCCCCTTAGATTTGATAATTTGCCAGAATGACTCAAGGAACTCAGGACAGTAATTAGAGTATTATTATAAAGGATGCAAGTCAGGACCAGCCAAAAGAAAGACCCACAGAGCAAGGTCTGAAAGCATCTCCGATACAGAACTGCCTTGTCCTTTCCTCATCAACTAAGGATGTATCACCCTCCTGGCACATGGATGTGGTCGCCCACTGCGAGCTCATGTGAGCCTCTGTGTCCAGAGTTTTCCTTGGGCTTTATTATGTAGTCATGACTGATTGTGTCATTGGCCACTTGTTGGAATTCAATCGGCAGCTGCCCTCCCTCCTTGGAGGCCAGAGTGCTGATATCACATGGCTCAAAGCTCCAACCCCTACTCACATGGTTGGTCTTTTGGGCATGGCCAGCCTCCCTCCTGAACTGATCTCGTAGTCCCCGTGAGTCATCTCATTAGCATAAACCCAGGTGTGGTCCCAGGGGACACTATCTTCTGGTGAGACTGGAAGTTCCCAAACTTCTGAGCTGCTACCCTTTCCCATGGGGAGAAAAAGAACATTTAGATCCTATTTCTGCCTCCTAACCTGCCTGCCAGGGGCTTGCCCCTCCACCCACCCTCCCCTCTCCTGTCAGGCTTCCTTACAGCTCTTTTTAAAAATATTTATTTATTTATTTGAGAGAGAGAGAGAGAGCAGGGTGGAGGGCAGAGGGAGAGGGAAAGAATCTCAAACAGACTCCCCACTGAGCTTGGAGCCCAATGAGCAGGGCTCCATCTCACGACCCTGAGATCCTGACCTGAGCTGAAACCAAGAGTCGGACACTTAACTGATTGAACCACGCCGGTGCCCCTGGCTTCCCCACAGCTCTCAACTGTAGGCACCCGGAGCTCCGAGATGGGGAAGTGGCTCTTTCCTCCCATCCTTTCTCTTTTTGATTCGGGTTGTCTATGTTCCAGGATAAATGACAGTGAAATATTTATTCCAAAGCCCCAAGCAACAGTCCTAAGAAGACGTGGTTGCTCACTGGGGCATTTCCCGGGGTCCGGGTTGGGCTGCTCTGTCTATGTCTACCTTTATCTTGCCCCTTGTCCTCTTCCTACTCCCCAGTCACCCAAGAACAGAGGCCAACATGTAAGAAGCAGCCTTCTGTGTTCTTACCTAGAGAGAAAAACCAAGCTCTGGGGAGGGAAGCAGACAACAGAGCAGCAGGAGTGATGCTGGGCCCCCCAGCACTGGGAGGAGGAGGCGGAGAGAGCCGGCAGGAAGGACGGGAAACATGGGCCTTCCTGCAGACAGCTGGCGAGGCCAGACCGGCGGTTGGCCGTGGGCCAGAACAGGCCGGAACACGGCCTCCCAGGGAGACAGGTCTGCTGAGGCGGTCAAAGCCAGTTGTTTGAAAACAGAATTCTAAAGGAAGGATGGTAGCAAGAGTAATGGCGCTGGTCCCTGCCCTCCTGCGTCCACCAGCAAGAGCCCAGGGCCAGAATAAGGGCTGCTCCGTAGGTGGCCTGTGCTCCCCAGGGCAGGGGCCACACGGGCCACATGCACTAGGTATTACGTCCCCTGGGGTCGATCTGTTGTCATGGCATTTATGTGTTGAGATGTCAGAACACGAGAAAGGCCTTTTGTTTGCTCCCACCACCCCCCTAAAAACCAAAAACAAAACCAAAATCTCTCCTCTGCGTTGTCTGCTGAAATTCAACCATTGGTGTTTTGTTCTTTTGCTTTAAGGCTTTTTGGTAGTTAAAGTGCAAATGTTCTTGGAAGTCTTTCTATTTAAGGCCTGGCATTTGTCGATGCACATGAATGAATGAGTCTTACTCACTCTGGGGTCTGCGTGCTTGGGAGGGCCTGAGGCCACTGGCCAAGGAGGAAAAGCAGCCCGGCCTCTCCTGACACCTGCTCCACAGTTTTGCTTTGCACCCCGTTCAGTGGGTGATACAGGACCAATTTCTCACCAACCCCACAAAACTCTGATTTTCAGCCTTGGAGTTTTGTCCTGTGCACGCAAGCCCCGGTCCACTTACCGCCACCTCTATCGTCCATACCACCAGAAGGAACGGGTCACCGTTTGTTGACGGCCTACTGTGCGGCTAGTTGAGGGGATGATGCGTGTCGTCTCATTTAAACCTCATTGCCATCCTGGCAGCAGGGACACCTCACCTCACTTAACGAAGAGAAGAAACAACTAACACAAGAGTTAGTCAGTTGCCCAAAGACACCAACGCCGTGGGGGGTCTTGCTGGGATTTGGACCCAGGCTGGTCTTGCTCTAAAGAGATTTCATAAGGCAGTGTCAACTGTTTCTACTTTCTTCTCCATCCGATTGCCCTGCTTCTATTTCTAGTTTGTTAATGTTAATACATGAATTAAAAAAAATTGCTTCTAGAATGAGGATAATACATTTCAAACAAAAATTCACCCATGACAAAATCCTAGTATTTCAAAGACATTTTATTATGAAGCAGACATCCACAAAAGGTGAATAGTAGTATAACCCCTCTAATCATAGACTGTTCCTGCAGGTGAACAGGAAATGCAGATGAACAGCCAGGCGATAATGAAAAGTATGAGGAGAGGTACCAGCACAAGTGAACAAAACTTATATCCCTTCCAGAGTCTTCCCGCGATTCCTTTTCTACTACCCACCCCCCCCCGTTCCCACTCTGTCATTCACAGGTAATGGTAATGACAGTCACTAACCCTTACTGGGAGCTCACTCTGCAGCCCACGTGCTTCGTACTTCACAAATCACAACGGATGTCCTTCTCCCAGACACCCCCTGGGGAGGGCAGAGCCTCCAGCACCCCATTTTGCAGAGTGGGGTGCTGAGGGCAGAGATGTTCATTTCTCACCCCAGGCCATAGGGCTGGTGGTTAGTGGCAGAGCTGGGGCAGGAACCCAGAGGCCCCGATCACGTCCTGAGCTTGACTTCCTAGATTCTTTCCCCGACTAAATTTATGTTGCACGACATAAGTGGAAAACACCACCTTTCCCGGGGCGCCTGGGTGGCTCAGTCGGTTAAGCGTCTGTCTTCAGCTCAGGTCATGATTCCAGGGTCCTGGGATCGAGCCCTGCATCTCATCGGGCTCCCTGCTCAGTGGGGAGCCTGCTTCTCCCTCTGCCCGCCGCTCTGTCTACTTGTGCTCTCTCTCTCCAGCAAACAAATAAATAAATGCAATCTTAAAAAAAACCAAAACGCCACATCACCCGTCTTTGTCTGATCACAGTACTATGCTAATCTCTTCTTTTTTCTTATATCAGATGCAAACCATTTAGAATTATTATTTGCCGATTCTCCAACGTCTGCCCTGAAAGAGCAGGGGGCCAAACACCGTTCACCCCTCTCCCAACTACCTCTCCCCGCTGAGCTTCCCTAGACGATCTGCAGAAACGGGGCATCCACGGCCGCCATCTACCCTCCACCTCACCACTTCCCAGTTTTTGAACGACACGGAGCCTCTCCTTATTTGTGAAGTCGCCAAATCAATTCTGCCTTATGAACTGAGAGCAAGCAGGCAGACAAGTAAACAGAGCGAGAGGTGCCACGCTGAAAACAGGGGTTCGCAGGTGATATGAGCAGCCTGGGGAGAGGTGCTAGCCTGGGCCTGGCTGGCTGCTCAGCCGTCTGCTCGACAGATGAGGGGAATCAGGACACCCAAGGACTCGAGCTCTGCCGCGTCTCTTTCTAACGAAACCACAGCTCACAGCCATGTGATCCTAGTTCAGCTTACATAGGATGCTGGAGACAAAACCTGGCCCCAGGAAGCAGGGCTGCTGCCCCGTCTGCCCCAGGACTGCAGCAGATGAAGGGCACCGAGACGCCACACACCGAAGAAGAAGGGGAGAGAGGCAACTGGATATGGAAGTCTGCAGAGAGGCCTGGGAGCAGGTGTACAGAGGGACACCCCCTCGCCCCGTGCCGGACTCTGTACTAAAGCCTTAGACCATTATCTCCTGGCAGCCCTGCGCGGTGGCCTTGCCTCTGCCACTTGTGACTGGGGACTGGGGTCCTACAACACAGTGCTCAAGAGTGTGGCCTCAAGACCAGAGGGCCTGCCCTCCCATCGGAACCGTCGGCAGCCATGAGGCAGCAGGCAAGACATCATTTGTCTGGGCCTCAGTTTCCTACTCTGTGTATTGGGGACAAAAATAGTTCATGTTCCATAGGGTTGTTGTGAGGCTTACCAGAGACTATGTACAAAACTCCGCAAACAGTACATAGACCCTGGAAGGCCTCTACTCTCTCAGACTCCATTTCCTCATTTGTATAAGGAGGATACCGACGACCGTTTCAGCGGGTTGTGGAGAGGTTTCAAGGAGTTCTGCGACAAAGCTCGGAACACAAACAGCATCGGGCACCCCGTGAGCACTCGGTGCAATTATTATTTTACTATGCCACAGGAGAACATAGTACAGGGCCAGCACCGTGAAGGAGATGATGGAGTGATTTTGTTCCACGATGAGATAATACGAAATTTTGGCCAGAAAATGACCACTTCTATTTGTCGCTTCGCCTATCAATCAAAATTTCCAAAGGATTATTTTCAAAAGGTACAGTCCCCGTCACCAACTCTTTATCCAAGACTCTCCCGTTTCCTCCTACCTGAGTCCCACACCCCCTGATTCTCCACGTCGGTGACCCACCCCTGTGATGGTCCTTTGTCACCGACTCACAGGTTTCTGCCACCTGCCCAAGTCTGTGCGTTAGCCCTAATTGCCTCGCGGATTTATCTGGCTCATAAAACAGAGCAGCGTATTGAATGGAAAATTAAACCACAAATAAGCTGGTTTCATCACACTCTTGCAAAGGTGCATGGAACAAAATTGTTCCATGCGATCTGATTCCAGATTAAAAATTGCAGTGGGACTTTAGTGAAGGCAGCTCCTATTTCTATCTCCCATTGTTCTGGGAGTTTTCCGATTATCTCAGAGTCATAGGCATTCTGTAGATGTGTTGTCTGTTAGCTCCTCCCCCCCTTATAGTGCTATTAAAAGTATGCAAGAAACACGAGATTTGGGGCTTTGCTTACCAGTAGCCACACAGCATAGGACAGGTGATTTTGGAGAACTGGAGAAGTGGGGCTGGGCTGGCCAGGGCTGCAGAGCTGCGGACACAGAAGTTGATCAGTCAGGTGTCCCTGGGGAAGGGTCAGGTGGATCGGTGACAGCCTGGGTCTAGGCAAAGGAGAAATGAAAAGAAGTCTGTTTGAGTCTGGAATGAGAGGGAGACAGTTGTCATGGAAAGGTTGCAAAGAATCAAGGATTTAAAGAGAAGATAAACTGTCAGTCCCTATTTGTTGAGCACCGGGGAGAAACATGTAAAACATATTTCTGCTCTCAAAGAACTTACACTTTCCCTGGAGAAAAGAAGACACAAATATACCCAAACCAGAATGATAGGCAACTGTTTCAGAGGTCAGTTCGGGCCATGAAGAAGGATGTTGCATGCATTAATTTTGGTATATGGCTACTTTCCAAATGGTTTATGTAGGGAATAACTTTGGAAGGTCACTACTGGCCAGGGAAGACAGAGAAGGCTGTAGACCAAAAGTGCCGTCTCAGCTGCTTTTGAAGCATTGGCAGGAATTGCGAAGGCAGAGAAGGCAGGCAGGAGCAAGAATACGGAGGCCACGAGGCCAGAGGCATGGCGAGTGTTGCCAAGTGGAGTCCCAAGGGAGTGGGGGTCGGATGTAAGGATGGAGGGAGATCAACGTGAAGGGCCTCCATACGGGCTGGAGAATTTACTATCATATAAAATTATGAACCTATTTATGTAAAATAGGCAAGTATATTGAGCCTCCCACTGGCCGTGTGCCTTCTCCCCATGGCTTTGACTCAGTCTTCCAGCAGTTACTTCCAGGGCAGAGGCTTAGGCGGGTTAGGGAAGGTATGGTCGTGGTGCAGGACCACGAATGGTTCAGGACGGCAGTGCTGGCTGCAGAGGAAAAGCCTTCAAATCACAGATCTCTGAAATGGATTAGTCGTCATCTGCCTGCCACTTGAATATGTCACTTTATTTTTCAGAGCGAGGAAGAGATTGCTGATGGTCAGGGTTTTACCACTTCCACCTTCCACAGGTACCAAGCAACTGGTCTATGTTGAGCACCATGGTAGGCCCTGAGGATGGAAAGGTGAATAAGACACCGTTTGATGGTGGAGGCACATAATTAAGAGATACTTCCAGGAAAACGAGTCAGTGCAGGCACTGCTGAATGCATGGCGGGGGTGGGGGGGGCGGGGTTGGGGTGGGAGCACATACCCTGGCACCTTGGGCACTGTAGGCACCAGCCCTGGGGTTCAGGGAGGGTTACCTGGAGCTGCTAATGTCTAAACCAAGTCTTTGAGGATAAGCAGAAGATGGCAGAGAAGGGCAAGGAAGGGAGGGAGAGGGCATTCCAGGTTGGAAGGGAGAAGAGAAGCCAAGCCATGAAATGTGTGATAAAATTAAGAGAGTGAGTGTTGGAGTCCAATTACCTGGGTTGAAATTCTATCTCTGTCACTTACTAGCTATGCAAGTTTTAGCAAGTTACATATCCTCTTCCTGACTCAGTTTCCTTGTGTATAAATGAGAAAAAAGGGTAGCATCTATCAGATAAGGTTGTTACGAGGAGTACATGATACAAAGTACATGCAGGGTGTCTAGTGCATGGTAAAGACTTACTGAATAATACCAACGATGATTGTGATGATGGCAACCGCCAGCGGTTCGATGTTACTGGAAATGCAGTGGAACACAAGACATGGTGAGCAGTGAGGCCAGAGACATAAGTGTGGACAAAAAAAAAAATCTGATCATTGATTTTTATTCTACAGGCCAATGGGAATTTTTAAAAGGGTTTTCAGCATGGAATAGCATGACCAGATTTGCAATTTAGATAGATTTTTCAGGGTTGGATGTCATGAACCGATGTGAGGAGGACAAGACTGGAAGCAGGAAGTCCTGTTAGTTATATGATAGTAGTTCAGATGAGAGATGATAAGCGCTTACCTAACCTGGGGACATCATTAAGAGGAAGAGGTATATTTGGGAACTTTAGAGGTGGTAAATGTGACAGGAGTTGGTTAAAGAGAAGAAAGAGCTGAGGACATTCCCAGGGCTTCCAGTCTGGGAGACGAGATGAATAATGATCCATCCACTGAGTTGGGGAGCGTAGAAAAGGAACTTGTGTAGGAACAACAAAGGTAAGATCGTTCAGAAGAGCTGAGTGGGAGGAATGTGTGGGTACCCAGCTTGGATAGGTCCAGGAGACCGTTGTTTACATAAACAAGGAAGCTTATGGGAAGGTCCCAGCTAGAAGTAGAGATTCAGACGTAGCCAGCATAATGGCGGTTACAGAACCTGTGAGAGTGGATGAGCTTGCCCAGGGAAAGAATGTAAGGTGAAAAAGGAAGAGGACCAAGGACAAAATCCAGGGAAACACCACTATTTAAGGAACGTAAGAGGAAAAGCAGCCTATAAAGCCAAGAAGGAGTGATCAGATCGGTTGGTGGAGAAGCAAGAGAAGGCA
The DNA here is from genome assembly GCF_024610735.1 of Ursus americanus. NCBI lineage: Eukaryota > Metazoa > Chordata > Mammalia > Carnivora > Ursidae > Ursus > Ursus americanus. The sequence goes on from NC_142136.1 coordinate 60,553,564, forward strand.
GTGTGATGGACATCGGGAGAGCAGAGAGTGTGAGGAAGAAGGAAGAGATCACCTATCTTGACTGTCACATGGAAGCCCACCAGAGCAGGACAGAAAGGAGCCAACTGATGGGTAAATAGGAGGGCAAGAAGGGGAGGAAGGAATGAGAGATGAGGAAGTGGAGACAGAGAATGTTGACTCTTTGAGACATGTTTTGAGAAAAGAAGAAAGAAAGAGAAGTAGCTAGAGCAAGAAAGGGAAAACAGAGTTAGAGGATGCTTCATTTCCCCCCCTGCTAATGGGAGCGTTTGAAGAAAGTTTGTATCTAACAGTACAGAATTTACAGAGAAGTTGTGAAAGTAAGGGGAAAAGAAGGTACTTGATGGAGCACAGTCCAAAAGGAGGTAGGTAGACATGATACCAAGAGCTCAAGAGGAAAGAGGTTGGTCTAGAATGGCATAGGAACAAAACAAGCAAACAAAAACACCATCTTTTCCAACTTTGGTGAGACTCTAGGCAAGGTGAGTGGATGAAGTTCTCTGTGGGCCTTAAAATTTGCACGTGACAGTCTCAGGTTTTTTAAAAGATGGAGAAGTGGAGGCCATATGTTACAAGTGAGAGGTACAGGAGATGATTAAACTTTTCTGGAGAGTGGCAAGGAAGTGGAATTTCTACTAACAGGATGTTGAGCAAGGGCAAGAAAAAGATGGAGCCTCAGTCCTGAAGCTCAGTTACGGAAGACCGTGAATTTGTGGCAGTGCCCATCTGAACTGTTGGGCAATGTTTTCCCTCCCGCATATGATGGGTTGGGAGGAGAAGAAAGGCAGGTCGCAGCATTTACTCAGAGTTGGAGTTCTGCCACTGAGGCACAGTGAAAGTCTGGGGATGCAAGGCCACCGGGGGTTCTGGTGAGAGAGTAGTAGCAAGCCACAAGCCTGAAAACAGGCTCAAGACGCTAACAGTAGTTCTTCTGTCTTCTTGTTTATCCCGATGAAGCTCAAGGGAAAGAAATGACCTCAGAAGCAATTCTGTGTATCTTATTATTATTTGACAGATTAGATCCCATGTTCATTTCGTTCCAATTCACAATCATGAAAAACAATATATTTAACTTCAAATGCCTCCTTGTCCTTGTCCCGGTGTTCTGCAACAGCTTCAGCATTTGGAAACTCCAGAATCATTGGATGACCTCCCATTGCAATCAGAGGTTTCCCCAGTGACCTCGGGGATAGCATGGTGTTTATGCGATTGTAGCGAGGGATGGGGGAACATTTACCCAGACCTGCTTAAGCTCTAGGTAGAAATAGCAAATGAAAGATCAGGAAGTCACTTAAACAAGCGTTTGGAACATGTGGTAGAAAATGAATCCAGCTATCCCTGTCCCCCTCCAAAATAAGAAAATGGCAAGAGAGATAAAGAGATTATTTTTTTTGTAAGAGAGAGATAGAGCGTGAGTGGAGGGGGAGGGGGACGGGCAGAGGGAGAGAAAGAACCATGGAGCCCAACACGGGGCTCCATCTCACAACCCTGAGATCATGATCTGAGCCCAAACCAAGTGTCTGATGCTTAACCAACTGAGCCACCCAGTTGCCCCTAGAGATGATTTAAAAGAACAAACAGGCTGGGCTGTGGTCTAATAGAAGTGAATTGGTTGGATGGAAAAATAAAGAACATAGTGAATGGGGTTTGGTGCTACCTTCATTTAATCAGGACCATCTTGTTTTGGTTCTTGGTGGTGGCGGCAACACAAGAGCATTGATTATGTCCTCTCCCTGGTTCTGGACCCGTCCCTCAGCGGGCTGGAGAGAGAGAGCCCAGACCACTGTGGATGGATTATCACGGCCAGTTCCTCGGGAGGCCGAGAGGCTCTGAACTTGCGCATCCTGGCTCGTCTGGTGGATATTTGGAAAAGCCTTCCATACGCATCAGGTACAAGACAAAAAGTTTCTTGACATGGTCTCTCCCATTCATTAGCCATGGAGACATGCAGATAGCGTGGGTATCACCCTAAGTTTGGACAGAAGAGAATTGAATTGAAGACCATAGAAATGTATCGCTAAACGAAGATGTGGTTCTTGTATATAGCACATTCTGGATTACAAAGGACTCCCTCTCGTTACCATATTTGAGCCTCACTAAAACTCTTGGTAGTAGGTTGTTATTCTGACTGAAAACAATCTCTTACATTTCTTAGCTTGAAAATATACTTTTTTATCATACTAATTTAAAGGTATTTCTCGATTTCTTTTCTTGATATTTCTAAGTCATTTTTATCTCACTCCCTTCCCTCCTAAGGCCTTCATAGATTTCTAGAATTAAAATCTCTCGTTCATGCTTAGAGAAATCGTTGTTCCACTTTACCTCCTTGGAAACACATTTCTCTCTCCTTCCTCCTCCAGTCCCATCCTCGCCTTCCTCTTCTCCAGACTTTTCTGCTCTTTACAAGACTCCATCCTAAACTTTAACCAGCTCTTAAAGGCTTCGCTTAAATACCATCTCCTTAAAAGAACTGTTCTCGCTAATACATTCGGATGTGATCTCTTCCTTTTCAAGGTTCCCAATATACGTGATATCTTTGTTTCAACGACTATGTCATAATGGCGTCAAAGACATTTAGTGAAGTAACTTACTAGATTTTAACTTCTTGAAAGGCTGTGCCAGATCAAACATCGTTTCCAGGGTGAATTCTTTTCCACAGGCACTTAATTCCCTTCTCTGACAACCATATACTTTTCTACAGGCCGTGCACAGATGCACTTATCACATTGTATCGAGATGGGTGCTTTTGATTTTTATCTTCCTTTTTAAGTTGGAAGCAACTTGAAGGAGCATAAAATAGTGGTGAAGCTGCCAGACTGGGATTAAATTCTGCTGTTTACTAGCAGTGCAACCTTGGGCAAGCTACTGAACCTCTCTGTGCTTTAGTTTTCTTACCTCTAAAATGAAAATAATAATCATCGCTACCTCATAGAGTTGCTGCAAGGTTAATGCCATGAGTTTTAGTATGTAAAATGCTTATCAGACAGTAAGCAATTTTAATTACTGTACTTTATTGTCCTTTGTATTTTTATTGACAAGTACAGTGATTAAAGCAAGCAGGCACACAGCAGGTGTTTGTTGAATGAATAAATAAGAAAAGATGTATATGAGTTTCTTCTTATATGATCCCAAAGTCAAAAACGAAATGTCCTTTCACCCATAGGTTTCCCACAGCAATTAAGAGGAGATGTGTAACAGGTGATCAATAAATGTGCGTGGAGTATGCTTTATTAACTATTAATCCCGTGACTGGCAGATTGAGAACAATTGAAAGAATAAATTATACAATGAATTAGGCTCATATCAACTCAATGGTCACAGAATTTTACAACAAGGCTGTGAGAGCATTTCCCTTTTGTTTTAAAGCTCCGGGTTGGGAAGATTACCTTAACCTGCATGTTGGTTTTAGCCAGATTCTAGCTCTCTTAGTGATGGGGATGTCCACAAGGTGGATCTCAACCCGGATCACAGAGGGTCCAGGGCCACGCAGGGGCAGATTCCGACACTGAGATTCAGTGGCCCCCCAAAGGGTGAATGTGGACCCCAGAACTGCCACTGGGGAAAGTGGACAGAGCCTTGCAGCAGCTCCGCACAGAATCTGGTCGATCTGGACTCGGCACTCCACAGAGCAGGGTCCCCATGGCCCTGAGGCTTTGGCTGGGAAGAGTGAATCGACTGAGGATTTTGAAAAAGGAGACCAAAAGAAAAAAAAAAAAACCAACCCTTTTGGGCAGATTAATCAGGCAGGCACGGGGCTATTTCACAGTCCAGCAAACATGCACGAACCTATCAGCCACCACACCGCAAAAAAGCAGGGCACCTGTTTGCTCAGCTAGAAATGCTTACACTGGCTTCTTCCCCTCCCTGCCCGCCTTTGTCACTCAACTTTCCTACTTCTGTGCGGGAGAGGTTTCTTTCCCCCTCCCCTTGGCTTTTTAAAGTAACATCGGCGGAGCAGCTAATGAGGCGGTGGAAAGCAAGCTGGTCCGTTCTGGGTTGCTAATGACTCCGTTCCCGGGAGCCTAATCAAAGATTTGTACATTTAATTGCTGTCAAGTCAGCTCCAACCACCTGCCATTTCTGCAGCACCTGAGCTCCTAGCTCGGTAGCCCCTGATTCTAAATGAATCCATCGCCATTTCCAAAGGCCAGAAAGCCAGGCTGCCGGGCAACCCTGAATGGGTATATCCTGGAGGGCCGAGAGCAGCAGGCCTCACGGAGCTGTGCCTGATCTCACGGGGTGGGCGGCATGGGAGGGACACCTGCGCTTTTCTAGGATCAGACTTCCGTTTCTAGGGGGAAGGGAGGGTGGGTGTGGTGAGGACGACGGGGTGTGGGAACAAAGTGAGGAGGAAGAAGGTGACATCGGATCACATTCTTCCAGAATCTATTGATGCTTTTATCCTGAAAGATGACTTAATTTCCATCCCCAGCGCACGGCTGAGCCACGAATCAATATTTGCTAGGCATCCTTTTTGATTAAAATGGTAATTGCTATAGTGTCTTTCCCAAATTCAGGGTGTAGTTGTCCCCTGGGCTTTTTTTTTTTTTTTTTTTTTTTTTGGAGATTTGGGGAAGGAGAAAACAGTTACTCTGGACCTAAACTCAACCTAATGGGAAAACAGGCTATCTCATGGGGATATAAATTAGTTGGGAAAGAAAATTATGTTTAGCTTTTTTTTTCTCATTGCAATGAACATCCTTCAAACACAGGTACTACACTCTAATGTTGTTCTTCTCGCTTGTGACAGGTGTATCAGGGTACCTATCATATCTTTTGGGATCAGTTTCTGGGGTGGTGGCTCTCAAGCTTGAGTCGGCATCAGAATCACCTAGAGGACTTATTAAAACGTGGCTTCAGGGGGCCCTCCCCCAGTTTCTGAGTCAGTCTGACGTGGGTGGGGCCTGTTGATTTGCATGTCTAACAAGTTCCCAGATGATGCTTATCCCATTGGACGGAGAGAACTTTCTCGAAGCCTCTTGGAAATACCAATCTCACTGTGTATGGTGGATGAGATTGCCATTTACCAAACACTTGATCAGCTGTGTCTGCCTGCTAGTAACTGAGTTGGCCATGGGAAAGAGGCACTGACCCAGACAACTCCTATGGAAAAAGAAGAGAATTCTCCTTTTTCAGGTTCCCATCCCAGGCTCATGTATGATGGATAAAAGAAGAAGACATAATGGGCCAAACCAGTGGTTGGGCAAGTACGGTGTTTGCCCTACTGACAAGTAAGTCCCCCTCCCTCCACCCCTGAATTCCTTTAGTTGGAATATGGCTACTTGTACTTGGGAATTCATTCTCCCTTCCTAGTCTGTCCAGCCCTGAGGGGGTTTCTAGTGCTAAAACTTAGTGTTATGGGCAACCCTATCACCCCTTTGGTTTAGCAGACTCTACGTCAAGAAGGACATATTTTTAATAAGATTTACAAATAAAACAACCGTAAATATTGTCAGACTATGAGCATTTTTTCATACCCTGCCAAAAAGAAAGAGAGAGAACTAAAGTTATTTAGGTTGGTAAATATTCACTCACGGTCCCCAGCTTGCCATTGGCAAATACTTGCCCTAGGCAACTTTGGAACTGGATCATTTTTCATTATTGATTAATAGTGAGGAGTTTTTCTTTTTTATTTCCTACTGAAAGAAATTTGCTAAACTTGAACCATTGTTTAAAAATAAGTTAGAAGAGCCAAACACCTCCATCATTTCACTGCCACCTAGAACTTCTTGACCTTGACCTGAATTTCTAGCTTAGCCATTTAGGACCAACCAGTTGATCTGGTGAAGATGTCGCAGTGACCAGCGTGTCCTGTAGCTTTCTATTACTTGTTTTCTTGTATATTTATTTGTCTTCCTTCGCTCCACACAGTTGTCACCATGTTCCAGACACACGCACACTTGTTTTGATTTCCTCCTTACTGCTTTGTCTGTTTATATGAGGGGACCCTGGAAAGTGTGCAAGATAACCTTACTAGAAAGCTAAATTAATTCTAAAAAGCAAACACCATAGGATTTGCCAACCAGATGGGAAAGTACTGTTATTTACTACCCTCTTTCCCTAGAGTGCCTGAAATCACAGAACTGAGGGGCATTTGCTCTCTATTCACCTTTGGAATTTAGATCTAAATGCATCCATGATCTGGGAAGACAGAACAAAAAAAAAAGAATTACTCTCAATCTGACAAGACTTCAGCCAAGTGTATGTATGCACACGTGTATATATTTTCACGGAAATATTAAATTGGCAATAATCTTGATGGAAAGTTCAATGCTCTTGAAGTTGAGAATTCCCTAGGAGCAAAAAACTGCCCTAAATAGGGGTCTCCTGGTTTGGTCACTTACTGCTCTTCTCACCAGGCTGAGCTGAAACACCCTTTTCTAGGAGTATCCTTCCCTGGAAGAGCCCCTCCCCACCTCGGGGGCTGCTTTGACCTTCCTTTCTCTATGTTGTAATTATTCTGTGCCCTTGTGTTTGCCCTTGGTCCATAGCCTTGGGGTTGTCTGGTGTGTATTTGTCTTTCAATTTGACTGCAAAGCTCTGAGGCCGGCGTGTAGGATATAGTCATAGTGGGTGCCATGCTGCCTCTTACAGTGCTCGGCGTCCAGTACGCGCTCCATAAATATTTGCTGTTACACTTGAAGCAGTTTCAGGGCTTCTAAACACAGCTCCTGCTGATCATTTCTACAGAATTCTTGGTATTTATTTTCATACTGTAAATAGGATCGGGGCCAAGTCAAGAGATGTTTTATGATCTGCCCTTGTAACATCCAGTCCAGGCACAGACATCCTCAAAGGTTAAATTGACCGAGAGACCGGATTAAAGCATGAGGTGGAAAAGGCAATTGGCTTGCTTTATTTCACTCATAGCTCATGGCTTGCTTCATTCCCACTGGTCCCATAAAACCCAGAGCCATGGAAAGTAAAACAATCAGGAAACTCATCCCTCTTGCCACCATATTTCTCCTTCCTCCTTTTCCATGTAAGCTGGAAAGCTGCCTGCTGCTCTGCGGTGGGACAGACAGGCTGAAGCATTTATTATCACCCTGTACACCTTGCCAGGAACAATGGTCAAAATGGCCCCCTTGTGGCCTGGGACAGAGGTCTTTGCTCAGCTCAGCCTAATGCTCACATTCCCTGCTTCTGGATTAATCTCACCAGAGTATTAAGGTAAGTGGTGAAAGAAATGGAGAATGTTCTCCTCTGGAAACTTTGGCTTTATTGCCGGTGTGACTCACTGTACCCCAATAGCTGTGGTCTTAAAGAGTTATGTGAAAAATCGCATTTTTAGAAGTCCAGTCCTATTTAAAGTAGGTTACACTGTATGTTAACTCACTAGAACTTAAATAAAAATTAAAAAAAAATAAATAAAAAAATAAAAGCACTTCTATCTTCACAAAAGAAAAATAAATAATAAAATAAAATCAAGGGGACTAATATAACACTGTATGCTAACTAACCGGAATGAAAATAAAAATTTGAAAAGAGTCAAAATACATGCATACATAAAATAAAGTGTATTACTAAAAGAAGCTGGCCATTTTAAAGGAGGTTTTAATGAATATTTTCCAAGTCTAGTCTTTACTAATGGAATATTAATTCCTAGTCTCTCTGCTGTGAAAATCCAGATTTCTACCAACTAGTTGACTGCAAGCAAGACGCGTGAGGATTATTCTAGGTTGGTTGCAGGTGGCATGGGGATGTATCATCATGAATCATTATTAATATTCGGAGGCCTCTAAGGCACTCGCCCTTGGAGGATTCAGCTTTTCCTCTGTCCTGCTGCCGGGGGGAGTGCCCCTCCCTGCCCCCTCTCCCCCTCACCCCCTTTAAGCTCTTCCTCCAAGTGGATGAACTAAGGAAAAAACAAGAGGAACAAAGGAAGAGAGGCCTTTGCAATGCTCTCCACTTCATCCTGAAGGTGCCGGCTTGCTGCCAGAAGGTGGTGAGCAAAATTGAGACATGGAAAAAAAGAGAGGGGAAAAATCCAACCTCCAGAGCATCGGGTAGCAACGGGGTGGACGGAACGTCCTCTGAACTCTTCCTTCTTTCTGACACGCACCCTGACGGAGAGGGGGATTCAGCGGGATCTGTAACAGCGCACATAGCACTTGTCACATCCTGTCCCTCTTTTCCGTTCTCACTAAGCCCGCGTTCAACGTTTCTGGGCCTCACGTTCCCATATGGGCACGGCAGAACCTCGGAAGGTCTTCAAGCAGGGGTGCGGTGGGAGGGCGCCATCCGCTTCGTGTGACTGTTCCAGAATCGCACAGGACTCTTTTTCAGTTAGGCAGTGTGCCAGAAAGAGAGGAAAGAGTCTAGTCAGGATATTTAGCTTATCAGCTGCCACTGCAAGAATTTTCCCTGCTACAAACTTCCTAACATTCTGACCCTCTGGTTTGAAAATTTCCAAGGCTGTTCCTATGCCAACGAAAAACATGACATGAGCCGTGTTTCTTGTGCAACGGAGCAGAGGGATCTATGTTACCAGGAAGATGTGTGAAAGGTGTGATTTATTTCCCATTCTTTTATGTGGAGTCTAGTGATTTCAGATATCACAACAGAATTCTGTGAGACGCTGAAATGCTCTTCCAGAAACCCAACTGCCATGTGCCTCCCCTGGGACTCTTTGAAGGTATGTAAAGCCAAACACTGCCAGATACCTGGTCCACATGGAAAATTGCAGACGGTTCATCTCAAAACTCCAAATATCTGGGTGTTTTCAGTTGTGTAGTCAAAATTCCTGAGCGCTGCCCTGAATTACACAATTATAAATCAGATGTTTGGTTTCATGCAGCTGTGGTCTGACTATTCTGGACAAAATCTTGATATTTACTTTATGTAATTTTTCAGAAATTTACCCTAATTTTTATCTTTGCAGCGAAAGAAAAGCTTCTATCTGTTTCCACCAGTCTGTCTTCTTACTTTGATGATGGTCTCACTTCAGGATGAAGAGCTAACTACCATTTAAACCACCACCAGACAAAGAAAGCAGAAGATCAGAAGCCCCAGGTTCCAGCCCTACAGTCCACTACCTTGTTGTAGTCTCACTATGTCAAATGCTCCAGCTTCCGTGTGTTCACTTACACAACAGGGATGATAACCCTCGTTCTGGAAACTTCTTAGGAGGATTCAGTGAGATGCTGTTCGGAGGCATGTGGAAACTATATGCAGGCCCGTAGATCATTCAGGCTTTTGGCCTTCACTCTAGAGGAGGACCACTGACAGCCATGCACCCTCAGGCACCGTGCTTGGCTTTTATTCTAGCCATCCCTTTGCCATCCCAACCTCCACTGTCAGTAAGTTCTAGAAAGCAATAGGTTTGAATGCTGTTCCCACCAGGGCCCTCTGTGATCTTTCCGAACAGCAGTCACTTACCCTGTGGGTGAATATGGCTCACTCCTGAGCTCAGTTAGCTCTCATTTGAACCATTTTTAATTCAAAAACATCTGTCTGAACATACGTCGGGCTTAAGAGTAGTATAATCTCACTTCACAGTTCGTTTCTTCTTTTTACAAGATATTTTATACTAAAATTATTTTTGGTCAAGGTTATTGAGGCATAATTTACCTATTGTAAAATTCACTCTTTTTATTGTAACAAGTCTGTGAGTTTTGAAAACACATACTCTGTGTGGCCACCCCAATGATTGATAACTAGATCAGTTCCCTCATCTCCCAAAATGCCCTTTTCTGAGGTCACTCTTCTTACTCCAGCCCCTGGCAACCATTGATTGGTTTTCTGTGTCTATATATAGTTTTGCCTTTTCCAGAATGTCACACAAATGCAGTCATATAGTATATGGCCTTTTGGGTCTGTGTCTTCTTTCACTTCCGATCAGACACTTGAGATCCATCCAGGTTGTTGCATGTATTAATAGTTTGTTCCTTTTTATTGCTTAGTAGTAAGTAGTACAATGCCTGGATTGTATCTGTTCGATGGTCGAAGGTACTCTAAGTACTCTAAGTACTCGTGGAAGGTGTTTCATACGTACATATATCTTCATTAGACATTTGGTTTTAAGAGATATACGGAAGTTTAGTTCCAGATGAACAATCAGAGATTGCAAGATTTGGGGGACCCCTGGGAGACCAGAGAGTATATTTCCTTCATGAGTCAGTCAGGCCCAGACCTGTCGGTTAAACAGGGGCTAGCTGGAGCAAGAAGCCATTATTATTTCCACCGAGGACACTTGTAGAACAGAAACAAAAACTCACATTATTTTTCTGAGCCCAGGGGAGGAACATAAATATATGATGGCAACAGTCAACTTAGTGGGTCTAAGGTTGTCGAGGTGATTAAAGTAATATTTCCATGGATTTTGGCAATTCCCAGCATAGGTCACCTGCTGAATAATATAGAGCCTGTTGGTGGACTGTTCACTAACAAACTCCTCAGGGTCATTTAGGCTGAAGAAACTCTCTTTCTGGCTAATTTAGGGGGAAAACCATGGTTCTTAGTTGGAATAGTTATATTGGAATCTCTACTGCGCACAGGATACCAGGGTAATTATCCAGCCCCACTGAGGATTTCAGGCGTAGCACCTGCTTTCTCCCCTGTACCCGTCTAAAAGAGGAGTTAGGGAAGAGTTACAGCCGCTGTAGTAAGAAAGTCCAGCTAACCTTGGAGTCTCACCAGTTCACCACCACCGTTCCAATACCTTACCACCCTCGGGCTCCTGTGTCCTCTAACCCCTCGCCATTAAATGTCCGTCTCCACCCAGGAGACATTTACTGTGTGCTTGCCTCCGTCGAGCCCTTGGTGAGGGTGGGAGCCCACAGAGAGGATTGCCCTAGAGAACAATCTGGCCTCTGTCACCTAGACTCCAGTGTGAATGAGTTTCCATGCTGGTAGTACTAAGATTATCTCAGAACAATTTTGTTTTTCAGAGAAGAGCTGCCTAAAATAGCTAAAATAATATTTAATAAATAATTTATTTAAATAGGGTTTTCTTTTCTTTTTTTTTGCTTAGCTAAAATACAGTGTGTAACAGTCACGTGTTCTCCTTTTTAATTACACGTGGGGAGTATTTCCGCTTATCCGTGTGGGCTGACTCTCTCTGAAACGTTATTTCAAAGAGGAAATGCGTTTGGAGTTCACATAGGGCCTATAAACAATCTGAAGAGTTAGCTCTCTCCCTGGCTGATTTACCTAACTGCTGGGCTGGGGTCGATAGTCTCCATGTTGGAAGGCATCCCATCATCTGAGCTCTGAGTGTCCTCAGTGCCGCTAATCAGCGGTGAGACTTTAACAATACTAAGGATAGTAATAACAATAGTAACAATAGTAATAATAGGGGTGCCTGGGTGGCACAGTCGCTTAAGCGCTTAAGCGTCTGCCTTCGGCTCAGGTCATGATCCCAGGGTGCTGGGATTGAGCCCAGCATCGGGCTCCCTGCTCAGCAAGAAGCCTGCTTCTCCCTCTCCCTCTGCTGCTCCCCCTGCTTGTGCGCACTCTCTCTGTCAAATAAATAAATAAACTATTTAAAACAATAGTAATAATAGGGACAAGAGCTAAATTTTATGAGCACAATGGCTGAGAGAATAGGAGTGAATGTAGCACCGTAAGTGGTTCCAAAGGTCTGGAACTTGCATGGGGTAAGAGCACGAAGACATACACACATACACGCATACAACTGGGGGGCAGAGCCAGAGCCTAACCAACTCCAGTGCTGTTACAGGGCTTTACTGTAGGGATTTACAGAGGGAAGGCTTAATTCCATTTTGCAGATGACCTTAAAGGTGAGATTAGAGGAGGGGTAACCCATTATTGGCTATGGCAATAATCCAAGAATGAATGATAAAAGCCTCAGGACAGACAGAAGGCAGCAGACCCAAGGGGCTATTTTACAAAGACACACCTGGGTTTGTTTCGTAACTAATTGAGTGGGAAGAAGAGGGATATGTGGGGCCTGGTTTCTAGCAGTTGGTCAGTGGTTCTATTAATTAGAATGGGACACATAAAAGAAGGAGCTAGTTTGAAGAGGAAGGAAGACACATTTGGTTTTAGATCTGCCCTGGATATTACCTGGAACCAATTCTGACTTGATATAAGGAAGATCTTCCTAATTATTTTACTCTATACAGAAGTGAGCTCCCCATCACTAGGAGTATTCAAGCAGAGGCTTGTATAACCATCTGTCAAGGTTGTAAAAGAGGCGTTTCCTGTATTAGGTTGGAGGCCAGAGTAAACAGCCTTTAAAAATCCTTTCCAGCTTTAGAATCCTATGATGCTCTAGGAGTAGGGAAAAAAGGCTGTTTATTCCATACATTGTTGTCGTCTCCTGACAGATTTCAAATACCACTGTGACATTTACCATGAAATAAAAACAAGTAGAAAAAGGGAGTGGCACGTTAAGCACACACGTTTTATGTGCAGATTGATAGCTATACATTTACTTTATATACTTTTTTTTTGTACGGGGCTGTTCATCTCCAGAAGTTTGGTTGTTGCGTAACAATTCAACGTTCAGTATTTGGCATACTGACCGATGTCGGGGGCTCTGACATAGCCAGCTCTCTGTGCGTGTGTGTAAATGTGTGGCTACGTACGTGTAAACAAAAAGAGACCATGCTTTGCAATTACATGATTACTATTTTCCATTTAGTGCAATATCTATTCTATTACTGCGAAGCAGTCATTTATAAATCTTTCACAAGGCAGCGATTCGGAGGAGAGTTAAATATCAATCTAAGTATAACATCAGTATGTAAACAGATTGATGAATTGCTCGACTGCTAGGATATAAACCATATGGAGTTGCGAATAATGCTCCTAGGAGCTGCGGATAATTTTAGCACTTTATGAAAACCGAGGACAAGACAGAGCTACCCTACCAATTCTATAAACTTCTCAACACTCCTGTTTTCACTCTCAAGGCTATAAGGGACAATGAGCATTGTGAACCTTAAAAATATAACCTGCTAGATCGTTTCCCTCCTAAGGCAGGATTAATGGCCTCTGTGGGTGTGAGTGCCGGAAAAGCCTGCAGAAATAGGCTGGGGAGGATGTCTTTCCCTGAGGGGCGGGCTCTGTTATCTGTTCCCTCAAATGCTGTACGTACAAGATTAAGGTTCCAAAGCACTGAGCAGGTCTTCAAAGGGATCCACAAAGAAAAAAAAAAAAGGCTAAGAATCCTTTACTTTTCAAGTGGTAGGAACAACACTGGAAACCAGGCTTCCTGTCTCTCAGCTCTGAGCTCTTTTTATAAAATGACACTAGCTTCGCATACTAAATCCAGTGATGGCATAACACAGCTTCTACTTTGCCGCAATCATGGAAGGTTCTCTCTCTCCCTCTCTCTCCCTCTCTCTCTCTCTCCCCAGTTACATAAGTTGATCCTTCTCTGTGTCTCGTTGCGGATATTGCCCTACTCTCATGCTGAGCGTGCATGGAATTAAGTGGAGGGGTCCTGGGGAGTCTTTCATGATTTAAGGAATTTTAGGCTAAAATCTATGCAGTCCGAATCCAGCAGAGAATTAAGCAATTTTCGGCTGACTTGAAGCACAAAAGACAGCCAATGTGGAAAATTACTTAATCCTTCACTGAATCTGGGTTCTGCAAATCTGACCTGAATTACCACAGAAGAGAGAATTTTCTGTGGAGCCCTCAGAGGTGAGCCACGGAGATTAGTAAAGAAGGCTCTAAGAATTGCAGTCATTTAGCCAAGGAGGCAGAGGGTGGATACGGTAATGGCTGCCAAGTTTACACAACACTGTCATGCAGGGAATTATGGCCTATAGCGTCTGAGCACAGAGGAGATGGGCGCTCACAGCCCCAGGCCTTCACCTCAGTTTCCGGGACCCTGTGGACATAATGTGAGCATCTGGACAATGAGGTGGCCTTCCTTTTCGGAGGAACAGAACAGCAAGGGGAGGCCAGCACGGAGGACAGGCTGGCACTGTCTTGCTGAGGGCAGGAGAAGGGTCCCCTGCGTGCCTGGCTGGGCTCAGGAGGAGCTGGGCTGGGAGCAGACCCCGTGCCTCTGACTCCAAACTGGCCTCCTTTCCCTCAGGAGGGCCTCTGGGAGGAAGAGTGGGACATGTCTGGAGCAGACGCCATCATGTTCCTGCATTTCCCATTTCGTGCTGTCGGGGGGTAGACTCTTCATGGTTTTTTAAATAAAACGAATGGGAGTGCTCTGATTTAAAGTGTTTTTCTAATTTTCTTTATAGTCCATGTCTCTTGCCATCGGATGTGATAATGTATTGTAACTTCCTTAAGTATCGATCCCAGATTGGTCTCTCGAAGCTTCCCTACCTGGAGCCCGGTGAGGGGGTGCTCCTCGCCAGCTATTGCTGGGACAGGCACGGGTTTAGTGAAATAAAAGAATATAAAATATTGGACAGAAGAGGCTTTGAATCCAACGGATTGAGTTAAAAGGACTGGCTGCTGTTCTATGAGACAATGGGTAACGGAGGAAGAGGAGGAAGAGGAGGAAGAGGGGGAAGAGGAGGAAGGAGAAGGAGAAGCTCCTGTAGCGACAGAAGACTACAGTAAACTTCACGGCACTAAATCCCACTGTGCTTCCCTAAGGGAGCTTCTCAGTGTCACTCACCACCTAGACATCAGTGTCCTTCACTGCAAGTGCCACAGTCAGAGGCAATCCCAGTGATGTCAGCTGCTCCTTTAGGCGCATAACCTTTGGCAGAAATAGTGTGTATTTGCTAATGCCCGACTCCGGGGGGCAAGTCCACATAGATAAAGCCCTCCCCTCAAGGCCATCTCCCCACGGATGACCTTTGAGGCGCTCCTGCTCAGCTTTCCTGCTTTGAGAACTTCCTAGTGAAGTCCCCCTTATCGCTGGGAAAACTTGACCTCTAACACACAAAGCGTGCCATGGCGCAGGGGGAACGGAACTCTCTGACTTTAAAGTCAACTTGGCTTTGCTTACCTTTGAAATACAGCATTTGTATTTTGAAACTATTTATGAGACGTTCTCTGAGTACTGACCTGCAAACACAGATACCAAGAAATTCTGGGGCCAGAGTGTCCAAATAACTGGGATAAGGACAATTGAGTTGCACAGTAATAAAATTTGGCATCAATCGTTTAGGCTTTTGAATTCTCCAGTGGCAATCCTCCCTTGGCTTGGTCCTTTGTCCCAGGCAAAAGAGCACAGGATTTTGAAATAAAGGAAGTGTAGTTGAGTCTTCACATTGCTGTTCAGCAACTGTGAGAACTTAGGTATCCTGCTTTGTTCGGAAGCGAGGCTTCGGTTTTATCAGATGTAACAGAGGACGGCAGCATCCACATCATGGGATTTTTGAAGGCATTAAATGAGTAATAAATGCTTTCCAAGCGCATCATGAGTAGTCTTCCCCCATTTTATTGATAAACATACTGAGGTCCGGAAAGGTTAAGTAACTCGTACAACTGGTAAATATTATATTCAGGAACTTAGGTCAGAGTAGACAGTCAAAGAAATTTCGGTTAAAATGAGATTAACATCGTGTTACTATGATTCTATCTTCCTCAGAAATTTGCCTTTTGGGCCAAAAGAACCGTGGTGCTCTTTCACATTTTCACAAATTGCATTAGGCTCAATTTTCTTCCATGAGATATTCCTGGAGATAAAAAGGAGAAGGAGCCCCTGTTGCATGTGTTCTCTGATCCTTTTTTTTTTTCTTTTCAAGATTTTATGTATTTATTTGGCAGAGAGACGCACAAGTAGGCAGAGAGGCAGGCAGAGGGAGAGGGAGAAGCAGGCTCCCTGCTGAGCAGGGAGCCCGATACGGGGCTTGATCCCAGGATCCTGGGATCATGACCCGAGCCAAAGGCAGATGCTTAACCGACTGAGCCACCCAGGCGCCCCTGTTCTCTGATCCTTGTACTATAACAATCGTAACAGAATTAATCCAGAACTATAGACATAAATCGAAGAAAGCATCAACACAGACGGTCCTTAGTATCGTGCTTTGCAAATGGTACATGTTCAATAAACACATGTTGATCAGGTGTTTAGAAAGATTAGTTCTCTGCTAACCAGTTCCAGAAAAGAAAACAGACATTTCATATGGCTTCAAGTGTCCTCTTCTGTAGGAAAATAAACATACGTAGAGTTAGGACAACAGGGCTGGAGTCAACGAGACATTCTAGGAACTATAAAATCACATTAGTGGTTTTAGCGAACAGAGTTCTAGACACTTGCCACAGTACCAGATGATGTTTATTCCAATAAGAAGATTATTATAATGTATCTCTTGAATTAAGTCTTTCCTTCTGTGAGGACATTGTGTCAGATTCAGCTAGAATAGACTAAGGCTAACTGTGCCCTCCAAATGGTAGATGCTTTTCATCTTCAAAAGCACACCTACAACTTTCCACAATGCCTTTCCGACCCGGTCCTCGGAGCGATGGCAGGGAATAAAGCAGGTGTGACTACTTGTGATCTTTATGGGGTGGGGCTGGGGAGCTTGCTTGTCCCGCGTGCGTCTTGCAAAGTGGCTGTTGTACAAACAATACGTAAACACTAAACACTAAACAATAGCTATCACTGAGTGCCTTTCCTGAGTGGAAGATGCTACTTTAGGACACATTTCTTTAAGGCGAGTTGGGCACACCTGATGAGTGTGGGCCTGCCACTCACCAGCTGAGTGGCCGTGGGCAAGTTACTCAAACACGTTGGCCCCGATTTCATCATCCGGAATAGAAGGGATAATAACAGGGTAACCTCGTAGGGTTGTTGCGAAGATCACCTGAGTTGATACACATGCATTAAACATTTGGAACAGTGTTAGCGTGCCTGAATGCTCAACACATACTGGCTAGAGTTTGTATTTATCTCAGAGTGACCCCTCAAGCCATTGGTGGAACCAAGATTTGAACCCAGGCTGCCTGGCTCAACAGCCCGGGTCTTTAATCACTATTTATTTTGAATGAATAGCTAAACAAGTGAATAAATAACCTAGCCTCACTCTGCAAGAGAGTAGCCGAAGCCAGGTCCCCTGTCACTCCCCCGACCGTTGCAGCCCTAGGTTAAGGTGGGGCCCCAGGACAAGGGCACAGGTCCCCTTTTGGGAGGAAGTTGGGTTTCAGGCTCCCCTTTCCTCCTCAGCTCACACCCCCTTCCAGCCTGTGCCTACAATTAGAGGTACACCCCGGCTCTGCAGACGCCTGTTCTTTTGTGTCTTAGTGGTAGAGGACTGGATTCTTTGGCTCACTGAAGGAGAAACGGACTGAGTGATCAGCACTTTAATAAATGGTGTTTGAATAACACCCTCTGGTTTACAAAGCACTCTCCTATCCATTTTCTCACCCGATCATTGGATGTAGATTAGAATCTCTGCTTCTGAAGCAACCCAAGTGCCGAGGCATCACGTGACTTGTCCAAGAGGCAGGGCTGGCAAACTCCAGAACCCAGACTCTCACCAGGGTCTGCCGACTCTGGATCCCGTGTTCTTTCCTTGACAAAAAATTTGACACTTTACACAGAGGGAACATTGTCCATGGCCTTGTCCTTTGTCCTGGGCCTCAGAAAAATTATGTCATGGTATTTCCAGCGTAGAATTTGATCTTCTTGGGAAAGTTTCGGTTTGAACCTTTGTGAAGACGGAGGAATGGGACAAGATGAACTCCCAGGTCACGTGGATGGCCATGAAGTCTGTGATTCTTTTCCAAGATTTTATGAAATTAAAATGACTCCCTTGGAATGCTTGGTGCAGGAAATATCACAGCAGCAGTAAGAGCTGTTTAACCAAGCACTGTGATTGAAAAATATAGGAGAGTCTCACGTGGGACCATCTAACCAAGCACTGTGATTGAAAACTATAGGAGAGGGAAAGGGGGCTTCAGGAAAATGATCTCGTTTATTTCACACACGCTATCATCTTATTCTGATGTTTTATTTCAAAACTTTTGTTCACAGCACTCTTTCACATGAAATACTCTCCCCACCTCATCATGCTTCTTTCCTTCACATGCATAGAGATTTTCATTTTGAACCCAACTGCTTCTCTTTTGATTCTGTAGCAAATCGCCCTTCTGAGTGTGTGTCGTAATTACTCTCGTGGCCATGGGCTCAAGTTAGAGACAGGCCATTATGTGAGCCTACAGCCCGAGCGTAGAGACCGGAGCTAAGAGTTCCTTTTAAAAAACTGTTATCCTTAATAATAGCAGGACAGAGGTAGAAAATTACTGGCATTAGAAATTGCTTTTTCTATAAGGGTTTTGTCCCTATCTTTTAAAAAGCTGCGCCACACTGAGAAAATTTCTCTACGTTTTTAATTGTAGATAATTTTGCTTAAGAAAAACCTCCCAGTGAAAACGGTCTAATGAAACAGGCTTAGTTGGGCTTTGGCGAGACTCCATGTCATCCTAAATGAGTGCATGAAACACACACACAAACGATATTTGCTATTACCTAAAAACGTAACCGATCGTTTGCATCAAAGGCGATGGAGGAAATTGAGAAGTGGGGATGGGCTCCTAGGAGAGTGGAGCTCCCCGTATGTAAAAGAGTAGCGACAAAGGAAGTGTGGTGTGCTGCCACCCAGCGGTGAGCCACGTGAGACTCCTGACTACCGGCCCCCCTCGCTTATCCGGAACCCCGCCTTGTCTGTCTGGAAGAGGGACTAGAAGCGAGAAGCGGGAGGAAAGCGAAGAAGACCCCAGCGCTGCCAACGTCACTGCCAGGAGCAGACACGTTCTCAAGCTTACGGGATTTATGCAGAGAATGGCACTACCAGGACCTTGGTTATGCTTTTCTAAGGCATGCTTCTAACAAGCTTGGCTTTCAAAACCTACAGCGCATTAGAATCAAATAATTAGCATTGGAAAGAAAGCAAGTGCATATACTCAGGGTTCTTCATACGTAGTTATTTTCTTCTTACAAACACCTGGCTCAACCAATGTTACCCTGGTTAATGACTCATCTTAAGGATGATCAAACAGATTCAGAGAAGGTCAGTCATCTGTCTTCTCATTTGGGGAGCGTTCCGTGACCCCAAAGCTCATGTTTCTTCCTCTTCTTCCTTTCCAAAGACAGGCACGCCGAGAAGCAAGCCCCAGTGGCAGGACAATGGCAGGAGACAAAATGGAGTCAGTACTTAAAATGTGCCACACTCTGGGAGGGTCAGGTACCGGGGAAAATGGCCTCCCCGGTTCCCAAATGCATCAGTTTTAGAGGATAATCATCACGACTTGGCATCATCAGGCTGTCCAGTTGCATACAACCTTCTCTGTGCAGGCAGGAGGGAGCATCCTGCGGGGGATACAGGGCGTTCGATTTGGGGATCCAAGAGTAGCTTTGCCTTTCCCTAGCTGTGGGAACTTAGGCGTGTTACATCGCCTCATCGTGCCTCTGTTTCCTCATCTGAAAAATCAACATAATTATTCCACCTACCTCATGGAGCTGGTTGTGGAGGATTACATGGGGCAATTTGTTCAAAGAATTAAAGCAGTACCCAAGACTCAGTAGCCATGGCATATCAAGCACAGACATCTTGCAAATGTGAAAGCGCAAATTCTTCAAGGACTAAATCCAGGTTCTCATTGAAATGGCTTATCTGTTCATTCATTCACTCAACACGCATTTGCTGAGTACATATGATGAGCCAGCAGCGGGCAGCCACTAGGTAAACAGATACAAATAAACTACCACTCTTCCCAGCTAGGAACTCATACTTGTAAACAAAACGACGAGGGGGATGCTGGGAAAGCATTTCCGTGGGAACACAGATACGGAAATCTACATCCTACTTCGCCCTGGAGAGGTCAGGACAGATGCCCAGAAGGAAGGTTCCACGGAAGGTGAGGAGGGAAAAGGCCTTCTGGTGGAGGACACAGCATGTGTAAGCAAAAATTGAAATGAAGGAAGAGCGGGGGATTTTGCACGTCGGATGCAGGGTGTGTGGGAGGGGAGCAGAAGGGTATGAGGCTGAGGAGACAATATACATGTATATTTGTTCTAATTACGTAATATTGAGAAAACTGATTCACTCAGGGAACTAGTTGCAAAAGGTAGCTTTTTTTTTTCTTTTTTTTGTTTTTAAAAACTCAATTTGCAATCTTGGGACACTTTACTGATTTAGAAGTTTCAGAGAGAAGAAATAGGACATTTTTAGTTGAAGTTTAAATTATTATCTACCAACATCTTACATTTCCTTTTTTTTTTTTTTTAAGATTTTATTCATTTATTTAATAGAGAGAGACAGAGATAGCGAGAGAGCATGAGCTGGAAGGAAAGGGGGAAGCAGGCTTCCCGCTGAGCAGGGAGCCTGATGCGGGGCTTGATCCCAGGACCCTGGGATCATGACCCAAGCCCAAGGCAGACACTTAACCGACTGAGCCACCCAGGTGCCCAACATCTTACATTTCTTATCATAAAAGTCAGAAGAGTGCTAAAATGATGTGTAACACATTATCAAGATGTAACCTGGTCCATGATCTCGTGTCACTGCCTGGCAGTCAGGCTGGGATGAGAACGAGCACTGGAGACTCTCTTGGCCCATGAATGACCCTCTGGTGAGCTAGTAATAATATACTATAAATTTGAGTAAAAAAAAATTCAGCAAATATCCGGGTATGAAAGTATGTCTAAGCTGCGACAGCGGCCACCATGTTTTCTTCATTTCCCCATGCCCAGGGCCTGGCCCATGGTAGGTTCTTCATTGCGTTTGTTGAGTGTGGATTAAATCTCTGGATTTGAACATTTCCAGGGTGTGCATATGGTAACCAAAACCCTCCACACCGGGGGGAGGGGTGTATGGAGTGGGAAGACAAGGCCTCAGCACCGACAGGACATCGGCATGAACAATGACCATGTCGGCAGGGAGGCAGGAGAAGAAGAAATGTGCCAAGATGAGTGCTGAATTTCACAGCGGTCCCCGGAGACATGCTTATGCGACACTGGTTTGTACCGTGAGAATTCCTTTACCACATTCTATCCCTACTTGACACAGCTCCCATTGAACTGACTTTTCACTTACTCTAACAGCCCATAAAAAGGAACAAGCCAGCAGTGTTCGTGCAATCAGGGACAGCCCTTTCCGGGTCTGAGGACTCACGCACAAAGTCTGGGCTGGAGTCATAAAACCACGTATGGAGGCTAGTAGGCTGGGTGTCTGCGGTGTGCTCTTCTAGTCCTCATCCTCCTTTAGGCCTTAGCCTGAAACGCTCAGCTGGTTCCATGGAGCGCAGCAGACTTGCTCCCTTTACTGTATCAATAATGTGATGGTGATTCATCCCACATTTTGGGAGGACCTCTTGCTTGGAAGGAGTTGGTTGGACTCTGGAGGATTAGTGGGTTGAGAACCAAGTTGGTTCAAATTGAAGGCATCGGGCTCTCTTACGAGGCTGAATCATACAACCCAATGGAAACTTTCCCCATCCTGGGAGTCATTAATGTGTCATAACCCATAATTTAAAAATTATTGGGTGTTTAGGGCTTCCTTTCTCACTTGGCCCACAGATCCTTATCCTCACACACAAACTGAACCTTCAGAATGTCAGTGAAGGAGGAGACCCTCCCATCACCTCCTATTGGGTCGATAACATGAGGACAGACACAATCAAGAAACATCTACTCTGGGCTTCTAAGGAGGGCAATAATTTTTGCCCTCCTAAATCCTTATGTGTGACTGCTGCTTATTGTTCTCAAAATCTCCTTTCTCCTTCTGGCAGGCCCTGGGTGACTGGTCAAAATGAAGTCCTCCTCCCAGCTTGGCAATGTGGTTTACCAAAGGCCAACCCACAAGAGACACCTGCACAGTGAAGTGACAGAGGCCTTGTCTCTGAGGATGGACGTCAACCTCATCAGTGTTTGACAAGCAGAGCTGAATTTCTAGGTGCCCTCCACACGTGAGCAGCTTTCTGCTTCTATGTTTGCCGTCGGGGATCATGAAATGCCAGGGCGAGAGGGACGGGGTCTGGTGTTTGCAACAGCCACTCAGCTTCATGTCTGAAGGAGGAGCAGTGATGCCAGGACCAAGGGACCAGGGAGGACGAGGGGAACGATGACAGAGAAAGACATTTTTAAAGGCATCAACCCCCCCATGTCCCCCGCCTGCTGTCCGTTTGTGCATCTTGTTGGCAAATTTCGATGTTGATGTCGATATTTAATTCTATCTGCAGAAAGAAGGGAAAATAGAGCTCGCTAGACATTTAAAGGCAGTCATCTGTGTTTCTTATTTACTTTTATATAAGCAACATACCCACATAATTTACTCTCGATAAAGACTGCTGGAACTGCTTATTTGCCAAAGACATGTGACTTTTAAACCCTGAACAGTTTGAGATGTTACCAGAGCAAAACTCTTAATTCCTACTTGCCAAGCCCCATCACACACACACACACACACACACACACACACACACACACACACAGAGAGTATTCTTTGAGCCCGTATTATAGATGTCACCGATAGCCTGTGCCCGCCTCCGTTCCTGTTTAACATCTGCATGCCCAGATGTTGTGACATCAAACTTTGCTCCCTGCCAGCTCTACTGTGTTCCCCCCACGCCCAGGGCCTCCCCCGATCTGCTCCTCAGCCCACGGAACCCCGTCACTGTCCAGAGGGCTCTATATGAAGGAGGGTCTCGAGGGAGTGCTCGGAAAGAAGAACGTGACGGCCAGGCCTGTGGGACAAGGACATCTGTCTGACTGCTTCACTCATTTCTGCCCATGACCTCACAGAGGCCTCAACTGGATCAAGCAATTAGTCTGGTCAGGAGCAAATGCTGCCCAATTTAATTCAATTACTCTTCACCGCAACAGAAAATATGGTTATTACAGTGATGGGACCTGTGTGAGGAGTACAGGCTGCGGGCCGGCGACCTGCCAGCACGCTGCCCGGCTGGAGGAGTGGCGGGGGTGCAGAGGAAGATAGTTGGAGGGGGTGGGCCACGATCGCCCAGAGGCCCCTTTCCGGACAGAAACCCGCAGGTAATAGGGGGTACGCATCTCTGTTCCCCAGGCTTGGAACCGAGCTGTGGAGGAGCCAGGTTTCGCTGTTCCATGAGAAAAATGGATTATTTCCCAGATCCTGGGGAGATAAGGGGTGAAGTACGAGTGACAGCAGCCCGAAAAGAAGGAGCTATTTTCCAAAATTACCGTTTTAAGGGAAATTTCTTATTTATCCTTCTTAAGTCTCTATGACAAATTTGACAACCAAGAAGACAATGTAGACATTAAGTCTTTTTTAGAAAAAACTTTATCTTCCCTTCACTGCTATCCATCTCACCACAGTTAATAACCGGCACTGCGGTTCTGCTTTCGCGGTCGGCTAGCCGCTGTTCATGGGGGCCAGGTCCTTTTAACCTCCCCCAAGCCCTGTGAGCTACAGGCCTTCATTACTCCCATTTTATAGGTGAGAAAAATGAGGTTTCGAGAGGCTGAGGAACCGCCCAAGGTCACATAGCTCCAAGTGACAGTAGAGTCCAGTGGGATCTGTCAATCTCAAAGCCCTTGTTCTTGACCATTCTGCTGCACTTCCCCTTGGCCTTATTTCCCCAAATCTTTGTTGCATTTCTATGCACATTTTCGTGTCCCTGAAGAGAGAGGTATTCCCAAACACTCAGAAGTACTTTGGACACACGAGAAGCTGTGTCCACACGGAATCGTATCACCCTTTCTTAACCAGCGCTGTGGTTAAACACACCGAGCTCTGGGTTCAAATCCCAGCCCTGCCACTTCCTGGCTGTGTGGCTGGGAAATCTCTGTATGTCAGTTTCCTAGTGTGTAAATGAGGAAAATAATTCCTCGTAGACTTGGGGGAAGAGCTTTTAAAGTCAACGCACTTAAGATGGTACCTGGGGAAAGTATGCACCAATTGTCAGCCATTGTTATGACTGCCCTTCTGGAAGCAAATAATGAGAAGACGGGAGGCAAAGTGATTTTCTTCCGTACGCACATATGATGTTTTCAGAGGTAGACCGCACGTGTTGGCATTGTACACAAGAGTCAGGCTTTCGCAGGGCACCGTGGTCGCAAATAGCCATCCTGGCTGACAGCCCGGAGTTGGTGGGGGTGGGAAGGCTGTAGGAGACCTGAGTGACTCCTGAGCAAGTTGCTATTGGGGTCGAGTAGGGTATTCCTTTAACTTGATCTCTTGTCCTAGGCTCTACCTCTTTTTACTGAGAAGCACAGTGAATGGGAGAGGCGGGGGGACTCACACAGGGGAGGGGCAGTGGTCCCCCAGTCCCCAGACTACACATTGTCTATGCCCCTTCACATTCCCTCTGGCCCACTGCCCCCCACTTCGGAGGACCAGGAGTGCACAGTACTGGGTGAAAATGGCCTTCACACAAAATCTCTGAGTTTGCCAACATGCTTCCTTTAAATGAAGTGATGTCTGGTTGCTTTGCAGGGAATTTCGAAAATTCTAGAAACTCACGGGAATTTCCCCAGGGCCTTACCACACTTGCTTGGGTCAGCATGGCGACACCTCTGTAAAGCCAGAGTGGGGGCGACTCCGGCCTCAAGAAATGGACTGTGATGCTTTGAGTCATACTTACATTGTTCATGATCATTCTTAACCGCTTGAATTTCTTCTAGGGCCAGAGTCACTTCCACAGGCACCATCAGTCCAAGCTAATATGCATCCCAGCGTATACCGAGGAATGTGAGCTCCGGTTTGGAGTCCGGCTTTCCAGTGATAATGTCCTCTCTCTGCCGGAGCCCATCATGGCTCCACATCACTCTGTCGTCTGGTACAATGCGCCACCATGTCCGGGGCCTCTTGTGATCACTTCTGATGTCTTGGCCACATGCCCTCTGCTTTCAGATCCCCTGTGGAGGAGGCAGGGCACCCGAACAGAAGCCAGATCTTTTGGTTAGTTTGGATTGAGCTTTATGGAGTTATAACACCGAGACGGGTGCTTTCATTAAGGGGAAAATGGTTTACTGTCCTACCTAGAAATGGTGTCTTCTATGGAATTGTAGCTGGAATGAACAGACTAAATGTGAACAGAAAAGCAGGCACCAGGCTCTTCTTCCTTGTTTTATGCTTCTGAGTAACTGCTGTTGCTTCCCAGCCTCAGTTTCCCCCTTACTATGGGAACTGAAGTCAGTGTTCCCACCCTGTCTCTGGCAAATGATTTGGATTAGCCCTCCAATGGCCAGCACTGTAAATTTAAGTTATAATTGCTGGTATTACTCAGACGAGGAGAAGAAACGTTTCCGGTTCTGGGAGGAGCAGGGCCCACAGCTGTAGCTGAATCGGAGACGAGGGAGGATGACAAACCCCAGACGGGCCCGGCTCTTGGGTGCTCCAGAGGGTACCTGGGCAGAAAATGGCAGCCCCAGTCAGGTAACTGTTTCAGTGTTAACATGAAGAGATGTTACCTGGATTTCCAAGCCAGCTGAGCTCCCAAATAATAATATTTTAAGCAACACAGAGCAAAACACAAACAGATTCCCTTAGCATCTGGGGAGCCAATCGCACCCAGGCTTGCCCAAACTGGCCTTTCTCATTGCAGGGTGTGGGAGAACACAGGGCTTTGTGGGTCCCTGGGGGCCTGCCAGGCCTGGAGCTCTTGCTCAGCGGCGGGAGGCGCGCCAGTTCTCAGGTCTGCTAATGAGTGGTGTGGTGCCTGGCGAGGGCCTGGCCTGGGAGTGAGTGTGACTAACCATGAGTCTTTTCAATAACGCTGACGGTTCATTCTCTGCTCTCCCCTTCGCCCGCTCTCTGTGCTGGAGCCGGCTGAAATAGGAGCAAATTAGCCTCATTCTGGAAAAGGCAGGCCATGATAAAGGGCCCCCTAAAAGGTTTCCAGTGCTCCGCGCCTGGCTGTTGTGCAGCCGGGGTAATTATCTGACTTGGGCGGCTTGACAGGATATTTGTGTTGTTGCTGTCTTCTCAATAGCTGGCAGTGTCTAAAGACGCGCCCTGGGTCTGGTCTGCGAGCTAGTTAACAAGTACAGGTTTGACACCGGCAAAGACTGTCGTCATTACCCTGCATACGCTCCAGGCCCAACTGACGACCCTCCCGTTTCCTGCCCAGAGGGTACATTTTATCAAATTATGTTTCTGTCTCCACATGGAAATGTGGTGGACCTTAAATGCCCCGGACTGCTTCACTGGGGGGGGGGGAGCCAAGCGGAGACGCAGCTCTCCTCAGGTTCCTCTGTCTCCCTGCCACCCACCTTGCGGCTTGATAAGTTCTCTGTGCTTCTCACACCGCAGCCGAACTGTGTGTTCTGTCACGGGGAAGGGGTGTGTGTGTGTGTGTGTGTGTATCTCAGAAAAGCTGGGACTGCGATCTGCTGATTAGTGGACTGGAAGAACTTCAGGCTGCGACGCAGGCTTCGCTGATGTGGGACCCAAGCATTTAGAAAGGAGTAGTCATTGTCCAATGGACGTGGTTCTGTCATCATGAACTAGACCTCAGAGAATGACTCGAATATAATTTCTTAATAACAGAGCCAAAGCATTTAAATTTTGAGAGACATGAGCTAGCGAAAGGGGAGGAGACGTGCCACAAGAGCGGGGAGACTAAGGCAGCGTGTAACATCCCTTCTTCCCTAAAATAAACACATTGTCTGGCACTTCGCACCCTTTAGGATGTAGGCCTGTTCCTTCTCTCTTTCTCAGCCTGGTGGGACTACTACTAACTTTTAAGGAGATCCAAAATGCTAACTAGAGAGATTCAAGCTGTATTTTCCAAATTAAAAATTGAGACATGTGTTCCAACATGTGTCAGAATATTTTCAGGAATGTTAAGTGCAAGTATTTAAAATTAGAGCCTTCTTTGAACGTTCTGACCACAGAACTGTCTTTCCATTTCTGAGCGCCTTGTACGCGTAAGGTGTAATGGATTGTGGTTTCAGGTGGGAGTTGGACCTGGTGACCGCAGGTCAGATCTGCCTTTAGCCGTGTAGGGTGTGATACATGCAGGGTCTCAAAAGCCAGGACATTTCTCGTAAACATCCAAATTTCCAACTTCTCTTTAAAAATCCTAAAATCTGGCAACATTGACTTCATAGACCAGCGTGGAACCGAACGTCTGCGGCCTTTTTACAGAGTAAGAGTACTTTGTTACGCTCCTCACTACTCTTCATCGCGTCCCGTCGAGCCTCCTTTTCCCACTTACCTGATCAACCTGCCTCCCCAGGCGTTTGAATTTGCGCTAGCTGACTCGGTCACACAACACGCCGGTGGCCAAGCCTCCCATCTGCTCACCTCAGAGAGCTTCTTGACTCCTGTCAAGTCATGTCCTGCCTCGGAGGGCTGGGCCTCAGCAAGATGTCGGGCCAACTGTGACCTTCTTTACCTGAGGTGTTGGGAACCCCAATGCTTAGGATATGTCCCAGCTTTGCTTCTTTGATCACAGAAGATCCCCAAAGAGGGAATCATCAACGGATGATCTGGGTCATTCCTTGATAATATAAAATGCGAGACACAAACATAGGCGTTGTTTGTTCTGTGGTCGTTCATCACACTTGGAGCCTGTTGTGTAGCCATGATAATCGTTTTTAGAATAGATCGCTGGCTCTGGCAGTAGGACTGGGGGATAGGAAAATTATTTGGCTACCAGATACTATACTGATTAGTTATGGGACTTCTTGTAGTGTTTTGAGCTGGTTCAACAGGAGATGAACAGTGATGAGTACGTGCAAGTTGAGAATTCAGAATGTACGAGTTGGTTCTGAAGTGGGAATGGGAGTATGTATGTGAATGCGTCTGTGTCATCGTCTTCGATAATTCTTAAATCTTCTGCTTGCCAGAGGACAATATTATGAACACTCTCTATCACTTTATGAAAAAACGTAACTCACAGATACAACACATTTTTTTTTAAAGACTTTTTAAATTTATTTGACGGAGATAGAGACAGCCAGCGAGAGAGGGAACACAAGCAGGGGGAGTGGGAGAGGAAGAAGCAGGCTCCCACCAGAAGAGCCTGACGTGGGGCTCGATCTGAGAACGCCAGGATCACGCCTTGAGCTGAAGGCAGACGCTTAACGACTGAGCCACCCAGGTGCCCCTACAACATATTTTTAACAAAATTTTACTGGAAGATGAAAAAGGTATTAACATGTATCCAGGAAGATAAGCTAGTGTTTGTGAAAATCATGGTGTCATTTATGACACTCATCAGCTAGTAGTAGGCCAATGGGGAAAAAATAATCATTCATTCATTCCCTCATCAGCAGATATTACTAAACACCCTCTCTAGGTTGAACCACATACAAGTGTCAACATTTGAGTGTTTAATCTATGAAAACAGAACTCTCATGGGGTTCAACATACAATGTGCTAGGTGCCATGTTAGGTACTGGGGAGACGAGAACAAGAAACAGGAAGAAGGGACATGCAAGCAGCAGTGAATAACAGGTCCTAAGTGCGGTGATAAGAAAGTGTAGAAAGCCTTGTGAGGACCTAGGGAAGGCAGAAGTCGGCGGGGGAAGGAGTCTTTTGTGGTGAACAGGGTAACAGCGGTAGATGACGCAATCTTCTTTTAAAATTATTAGTAGTGGTACCTAATATAAATTGAGGATTACTCTTACAGCTCCCTGTTAAGGATTTTACATTTAGGGGCGCCTGGATGGCACAGCAGTTAAGCGTCTGCCTTCGGCTCAGGGCGTGATCCCGGCGTTATGGGATCGAGCCCCACATCAGGCTCCTCGGCTATGTGCCTGCTTCTTCCTCTCCCACTCCCCCTGCTTGTGTTCCCTCTCTCGCTGGCTGTCTCTATCTCTGTCGAATAAATAAATAAAGTCTTTTAAAAAAAAAGGATTTTACATTTATCTCGTGTTATCCTCACAGAACCCTATGAAGTAGGTATCATTACAATTCCCGTATTTCAGAAGAGGAAACTGAAGAACAGAGAGGCTCAGGACTGTATTCAAATTGCACAGCTGGTAAGTGTTGGAGCTGGGAGCCACGCCATGACCATGTAAACACAGCATTGCTCTGGCTGTGAATAAATAACAGTAACAAGAGCAAAGACTTCTGACTTTTCATGTCAAATCCTTTTAGAGATCCATAACCCACTTGGGTTCAATTTCCACGAGGCAGTTTTCAGGTGCCAGTCTAGAGCACTTGGCACTGAAGTAAATAGGGGCATACTCACACTCACATTCCTGCACACGTGCACACGTGTGCTCACGGGCACCCTTTGGAGTGGACTTACCCCATTCTGAGTCCTGAACTCGTTCCATACTCAAGAACACAACACAAAGGCAGTAAAATGTGGTGGCTTCTCAAGCGAGTTTCCTGTTAATGAAATGCAACAAGAATGTTGCCATGATGTAAATTCCAGGAATATTACATGAAGGAGCAGCTACTGTTTGTACAGTGATTGATTCTCCTTGGAGGAAATTGAAATGGTCGTTATTCACTGGCACAGCCTCAGAGAACATCAAGGGAATTAAAAAAAAAATTGTAAGTTAGAGCCCTTGAGCACCATTTTGTCATGAGCATGAGATTTGGTTTCCTGGGTGTCTTCAGGGCTCTTTATGCAACAAGCCCCTGGCTCTGTCCTTTCGAAAAAGAGTCGAGAAGCCACTCTTGCAATGTGGCCTTCCTCCTGACCTCAGCAGGGTGCTGACAGCCAGGACTTGGAGAGGGATCCTCACAGTCCTGGGATGGAAAAGAGGCATGGGTGTGGAAGGGAAAACAGTGAAGGAGAGCACAGCATCAGAGGACGGTGTCCACCACCTCCTTCTCCTTCCACTTCCTGCCTTCCTGAACTCAGCCCTTGGCAGCAGTAGAAGAAGAAAACCAAGATTTGTAAGAAGAAAACCAAGATTCAAGCTCAAATGGATTGACAGGTGATTCAGAAGAGATGTTATACTCCTTCCACCTTGTGAGGCTAGAAGTCTTCAATCAGAAGACGGTCCTCAGCCAACCGTACCGGCAACCTGATGTTGGACCCCCAGCCTCCAGAGCGCCAAAACTGTGAGAAATAAATTTCTCTTGTTTACAAGCACACACACACACAAAAAAAGTTATAGAGGAAATGGGGAAGAAGTCATGAAAAGAGGCTTCTCGTCCATTACCTTTAGTGAAAGGAAAAGGACAGCCCTGAGTGGGGAGGGGTCGGCTGCGGCTGATACCCCACGACCTGCCATGTCAGTTACACCAGCGCTCACTGTGGTAACAGGCAAGTCCCCAGCTCACACTTTCAGCACAAAGTTTATTTTTTGCTTAAACATCCGTCTAAGATGAGTCCTTTGCAAACAGCCTTTCGCACAGTGGTTCAGGGACCCAGGCTCTTTCTACATTGTGGTATCATCCCAGGTGCCTCAGATCCTGCAGCACCAACCCGAGGATGGAGGGCGACAGAGAGCTTGGAAGATCACAGGCAGGTTTTCGTGGGCCCGAGTATCACACATCACTCCTGCCTACATTCCTGACCTGGAACGGAGCCAGCGTGGCCCTGCATAGATACCAGGGCAGCCACTTCCGGCCATGACTCTGCACGTCGGAAGGGAAGCCCGGTTGATCGGTAGCTGGTGTCTCTGTTACACCTGCACACGTTACAATATAACAAATGAGCTTCAAAAGATTGTTTCAGAGGGTCCCAGGCTCCGATCACTCACGCACTGCAAGGAACTACTAACCTGCCGAGCAATTTAACAGCAGGATTCTACTTTATCCTGAGGGTCAAACAATGGAGAAGATAACCTGTGAGATAAATTATATTTATTACGAATACCACTCTTTCTATGCTGCTCTAATTTTGAAACATTTTCTGTTAGATTCCAGGTCCCTAGAAACACTGTATTAACCCCTCTCAGAATGAACATTTTTTATAGTAAATCAAAGTTTGTCAGGATACCTTATTATGGTATCATAGACATGTCCTTTGGTTTATGTATATTGTAGAAACGTTGCAAAGACGGTTAGACCTATGTTTTCTATGTGGTGTCTGTGTTTTTGACTCTTGAAGTTAAAAAGGATTTGCACTTAATGAATCTTTAAGTGTTTTCCTTTGTCACTTGGGATGTCATTGTGATAACTTGCCCAGTAGTTCTTGTTAAGCAGGAGGCAAAGTCCTCAGACATAGCATGGAGGGAGCTATCTTCAGTCTGCCTGGCATGTGTTCATATGTGGTCATGAGGGGTCCTCTCTAAGCAGAGAGTGGGAGCAGGGGATTACCAATTCTTTATAGTTCCGAAGGGTGAGGGGCCTTTCCCCATCTTATCCTTTCTGAGCATTTCAGTTCTGAACACAGGAACAGCTGAAGCTCTGAGTGTATAAGGGAAGAAAGTGATAATTTACAGTCCAGTGTAAGATACTTATTTGACACTGGATTAAAATATGTCTATATCATAGCTACATATTTCTATGCATTAGTGTATCTGTATCTACCTTGTATATGTTCTGGTGTTATTCCCACCAAGTACCTCTTATCCTTGTGATACACTTCTTCATGTCAGGGATTGTTTCTTTTATTATTTTTACAACCCTACCTCTACCACCAAA
Source organism: Ursus americanus (assembly GCF_024610735.1). Lineage (NCBI taxonomy): Eukaryota > Metazoa > Chordata > Mammalia > Carnivora > Ursidae > Ursus > Ursus americanus. Next base: position 60,584,952 of record NC_142136.1, read on the forward strand.
GTGTGTGTGCATATGCAAGCTCACATGCACACACACACACACACACACACACACACACACACACGACCCAGCTTGAAAAAGCAGTCCATGACTTTAAGTTGCTTTTATTGTTTTCCTATTGGAGAAACAAGATAGAGTGGCAAAATAAAAACACCACAAGTCAAAACAATGTATCAGAATCAAGTAATACAGCAAGTAAGTGATATGAGAGTAGGAACATTTTAGGCAGCCAGCTGGAGGAAGGTGGGGGGAGGGTAAAGAGTATGCTCCAAGTTCCAAGTTAAGTTATCCTACATTAAAGGGCTATTCTGGAAGCCACATTCAGTACTTCAATTTACACCCGACTTGTCAGAACCTAGTTACAGGTCCATACTTACTTGCAAAGGAAGATGGGAAGCATAAAATTTGGTTGGGTGTTTTGTAACTGGGACAAAATTGGAGTATTTTTAGTAGGGAAGAAGGGAAGAATGGGCTTTAGATAGGTAATCCCCAGTCTCTAGCAGTTCAAAGTTATGCTTTGTGGGCCATCCTTGGGAACGGAGTTCTAGAACAAAATGAAATAAGTTACGGAAAAAATGCTAAACTATGCTTTCTCCAATCTGAGTTGTATTACGGAAATTTCAACTCCGCTCTGAGTTTTTGCTACAACTGAAGATCCGTGCTCTTGTGGTGATGGTGGTTAGTTGGAAAATATCACATCAGCAAGCAGAGGGGAAAAGCAGAGTGGCAAGTGAAGATAAAACCCAAGGACAATCTTCTTTTTACTGAAACACATGAGAGCTTTTTGCCACAGCATCAATGGTGATGACGGAAATGTCTCCAACAGCAACCAGGGCTCCCAAGTACCACCAGACATCCCAATGCTTGGAAGGGCGTTGGTAAATTATACACACGGGTTAGGAATCGCCAACATAAGGGGGTAAAAAATGCCCCCTTCTTGGCCCCTCTCTACCAGAAGAGGTCTCTTCACATAGCTGGGGAAGAGGATGAAGGGGTCAAGTTAAGCTCACTCATGGCTCAGTGTGAACTAAGGAAGCTCTTCAAACTGTCCAGGGAATGTTATCAAAATACTTCAATTAGGCCGATGCCCTAGAACAGCCTGACACGAGAAAGATTTGGTATCTCTCCTCTCTCCCAGGCCTCTCTCCTTTTGCCCAGCCATGGGGAGAGAGCGAGTTCACTGTCTGAACAGAATTAGGTCAGACCAGAGCAGAATATCAAGCTGACAGAAGGGAGTTTGGTGCCAACATTGATTAAATGAGAAGCGAAAAGGAGCTCTCACTCTGAATCCAAATATGGGAATTTAGAAGGGAAAAGGCTAATATTAGGCTACTTAAGAATGAATGCGAAAAGACACATTTATTATCTGAGAATCAAAGAGTTTCCATCCATGTCAATACTTTATTGTAAAGAAGCCACATTTTTATGTTGATAAGTGTTTAAAATACTCAGGCTTTAGCTGTTAGGATAAAAACTGTTCACTTGTTTTTTTGGAAACTCTTGAAAAACTATACACATTACAGCTTTTCAAATACATGCATCTTTGTGACATATATCATTATTGCAGGACTGTTTCTTAAGAATTTTCTGCCACCTTCCACCCTAGAACCAAAAGAGCAACTCTCTGTCATAAAGGGGACAGCTTCTGACAGTCTTGCCTCCACACAGAAATGACAATCTCATTAATGATGCTAAGTTTATATTGTAAATATATTATCACCACTCTCACACCAACTGCTTATGTTAAAAAATAATTACTAATTAGTTCCAGCAAGTGCATTATAAAAAGGTAGCTAATTTTAACTATTTTTCTTCTCCCTATTTTAGAAAAAAATTGAGTGATTCAGAGAAAGCAATCTGTTACCTGGAGGAATTTAGAATTTTTTTTAATGATCTTTGATCAGAGTTTTTAAGGATCTCATGCAAATGGTGGCTCAGGTAAGAAGTGAGTTGCAGCCTCCAACTTGTATCTTTCTCCCCCAAATTTAATGATAAAAGGAAGTCTATTAAGCTGACTTTATCTTTGTTTCTAATGTATCTCCCGGATGCCTTATAAGTTGTGGTCTGGACATCCATTCTACTCTCTGTGACAGAGGCTAATACCCTTCTAGGTCTCTTTCTCTCTTCCACCAGGATACTTGCTCTTCAGCCTCATACAGACATCTGGTCCCTGTTACCCTTGTCCTTGCTCACTTTACATAAACCTCCCTTCAACTCTACAGCCTCCCTATTCAGCCTAGACTCCAAGATGGAATTTTATAATCCAGTTTCTCCCCAGACTTTGTCTTCCTTGTCCATCTTGTCCTCGGCCACCTTCCAGCAAAACTCAGATCCAAAATTGATCAACCATCCATTTTCTCTACTTCTAACCAGGGAAACGCCAGGCACTGCTGGAGAAAAGTATACATTTCCGCATGTTGGTTCTACTGCGGATCTGGGTTCTCTAATGTCATCTGTTTCCTTAACCCTGCCCAGAAATCCTGTCCATTCCCCAGGAGCTTGTATTTCTCATTGCGGTGGGGCTGAACCTGACGTTCACCGTTCCCAGCTGCAGTCTGGCTTGGCCCATAGTGCTGCCTGGACAGAGTTCTTGCCGAGCATGACAGCACCTTCTCTTTGCCGAGTCTGTATTAAATGACCATGAGTGAGGGTTCTGGCCCGGACAACTGGGGCTCATATCCTGACTCTGCTGCGTATGGGCTGAGTCATTTTGGCAAGTTTCTTCACTCCCTGAAGCCTCCATCTTTCCTCTACAAAACAGATACAAAAAGGAAACAATTAAAAGAATTAAGTGAATGTTATAGATATAATATTTTTTTAAAATTATTTATTTGAGAGAAAGAGAGAGAGAGACAGAGATAGCAAGAGAGAGCAGGAGCAGGGAGGAGAGAGAGAAACAGGATCCCTGATCAGTAGGGAGCCCCATGCAGGGCTCGATCCCAGGGCCCCAGGATCATGACCTGAGCCGAAGGCAGACTCTTAACTGACTGAGCCACCAGGTGCCCCTGGATATAACTTAAAATTGCAGTTTCATCATCTTTATATTTTACTTGGAGTAGTCCATTTACTAAATACTAAATACAATTGCTGACAATACTGAGATTAAATTTTCCATCTTAGTATTTGTTTTCTGTTTGTCCCACCTGCTCTCCTTTCCCCTTCTTTCCCCTACTTGTTTCTCACCCTCTTTTGGATTAATCAAGTATTTTTTTATTACTATAATTTTGCCTATGATGAATATTACTTTTGTTTGGGTTAGGATACTACCGATTTGTGGAATTGAGGATCTGTTTCAGGGAACTGGCAAGGATGAAATTCTTGATCTGGGCAGCATGCTATTATTCCTTTATTTACTGAGCACCTACTTTATAACACATCTTGTTCAAAGCTCTGGGAATAAAAACAGACAAACGCTCTGCCCTCATGCAGTGTATAGTCTCAACAAGAAAGCGCATGGACCCGGAGGTCAGACAGTCCTGGGTTCAGAAACTAGTGTTGTCACTAACTGGTCGTGTGCCCTAAGACATGGTTTATTCAACTGAAAAAGTTGGAATGACACTTTCCTTGGATGGTTATTATAAAGTCTAGAGATAATGTATAGAAAGTGCTGGCACACTTGGGGTGCACAGGTGGTAACAAACGCTGTTATAATTATCATTATTCTATTCACCAAACTCTAACCATCTGTACATTTTGCCACAAACTTGTATTATTAAATATATGCCAAATGGAGACCACTTCAATATTACTCTCACTCTCTCCGCCCACACAATAAAACTGTTATATATGTGTCTTAAATGTTTGTATTTTTCTGCACTCTGATTTTCAATTTTGCGAACATGATTTAACGCACGGTACATGAGTTTGCAATAATAATAGGATTTGGAATAATAAGAACCACGTGTAACATATGGTGACATTTGCCATCTTCCTTGTGAAGGCAGATGTTTAACGTTAGTGTTATATTACTTCTGGCGATTATTATTAACTACTAAGTTTAACGTTCGTGCAAAAAGGATGTGTTAGGAAATCAGGATCATGACTTGAAAATAGTACTATCTACAAATATATCTACCCAGAACTGCATACTTAATTAGCATGAAATCTCTTTTCAAATTCTCTGGCTCATGACTACAGTTTTTTCACATGGAAATTACTAGAAGTTCAAGCTCTTTATAATTTTCCTCCTGTCGAAGTTATTACCGACACTTTGATATACTTATCACATTTGATTTCACCTAGGCAGCCTGGACTGAATCGCTCATGTTGTTCAACACTATGTACTTGGGGTTATACTTTTCAGGAAAGTGCAACTGAACTGGAAAAATGTGACTGATTAGTTTTGCTAGGGGAGGTTATTGGCGGTGGTTCTGGAACTTTAGGTGCCTAAGCATCGCCTGGGAGAAAGCAGGAAGTGAGGGAGTGTAGGCTGGAAAGTTAGGGTTGAGGACAGTTGCAAATGCAGATCCCTGGGCCTCGCCCCCTGAGACTCCAAGGGGCAGATTGGCCACGAATAATCTCTTAATCTACAGAGGGCGCTCGGTGGGGACCTTGCACTTCTTGTTCCGGTGTCCAGGCACCAAACTGCAGGTGGGATACCTGCCAAATTCTTCTACTTCAAAGGTTTTCTTACAGTTTTTCCTGCAGTTATTCTACTCTAGGAAAGCTCACAACTTTACCTTGGACCCACTTTAATGGAACCTTTTTATAAATATTTCTTTGTAGGGGCGCCTGGGTGGCTCAGTAGTTAAGCGTCTGCCCTCAGCTCAGGGTGTGATCCCGGCGTTCTGGGATCGAACCCCACATCAGGCTCCTCTCCTGGGAGCCTGCTTCTTCCTCTCCCACTCCCCCTGCTTGTCTCTCTCTCACTGGCTGTCTCTGTGTCAAATAAATAAATAAAATCTTTAAAAAAATAAATAAATATTTCTTTGTAAAGAAATTATATGAGCCAAATTTCTTGAACTGAAAATTGAGCCACACATACTGACAAGTTAAACTATGATCGAAGGGAGAAACGTGAAACTAGAAATATCAAACCAATGCTCGACAAAACTAGAGGCCACATCAATTTGATGATAAAAGAATTTGTGGAAGGCCCATCGAGGGCCAGCCAGTTCACGAGGCCGAGGGTAGAGAAGTGTCTGACATGTCAAGGGGCTCAACAACCATCAGACAAGAGAAGCTCATAAACAAAAACCAATAATATAATTGTTGAAACATTAAGGCATGAAGAAAGTTATCATGGAAATGATGGTGAAGAAACATTTAATTTCATCCGGAGGCCCAGGGAAAAAGTGACATTTAAGTGGACTTTGGAAAGGAGGTGGAAATTCATTGCATGGACAAGCAGAAGGCCCATGTAAGCAGAGGGGAGAGCACGAGCAAGGCTGTGTCTGGGGCAGCTGGGTCATTGGGTTGGCGGATTAGTAGAAATAGACCAAACAAATAGGCTGGGCCCCTTGTGAGGGGCCTGATATGTCTGCTAAGGACTTGGAACATTTCTCTGTAGGGAGCTTTTCAAAAGAACGGCATGAGTAGATCTGGGTTTTAGAAATGCAACTCTTGCTAGAATACATAACCAAAATGGGGCATGGTCCCAACCCTGGACCTTTGCACAAGCAGTCCCCTTGCGTGCATGCCTTTCCCCCACCGTTGGCCCTGGCTTGTGGCTTCCAGCTGTTTCATGGCACATCTCCAGGTGTCCGGGAGGGTGCTCTGGTCTACATAACTCCTGCTGGTCTCCAGGTCTCAGCTTTAGATACCGGTTCTTCCAGGAAATCTTTCCTGGCAACCCCACCCTACCCCAGCAGCGGGTCCAGGGTACTCCCCAAATGCCCTGTGACCACCCCTAACAGAGCCCTTGTCAGGTGGTAACAAAATGTTTTCTCTTTCTCAATAGACTGAAAACTTCTTCAGGTCAGGGAATGTATCTTGTTCATTTTTACATAGATCGTGCCCACCTCATCCCTCATCTGACTTATAGAGGACACCCTGTATTTTCTTTGAGTTGATTAATTTAAAAATGAGAAACTAATGAGTTCTTTTCAGTGTGTTTTGGGTTGAGATGCATCGGGCACAAGGTCTGACTTGAGTCAGACTCTGAGCTCTGACCCTGTTCTGTTATTCACCACTGGGCGATGTGCAGGGAATTTGCCTTCTCTGTGCCTCTTGTTTTCTTGTTTCTCCTATGGGGTTAATAATAGTACCTACTTCATCTGGTGGTTGTGAGCAGTCAATGGACTAGTACAATGGATTCCTGTCAATGTCTGGCACTTATTTAAATGCTCCAGAAAGGCCTACAGGATACACAGAAGAGAGAGGGTTGGCAAACTGATGAGAAAGGAGTCTGGGCTGCAGACCCACGGACCCACGGTATCTAAGGATCAGGTCTGGGAATCTGATTTTGTTCTTTTTCAATGCATTGAACTGTATTTTTTTTTCTTGCAAAAGTAATTCTGGCTTACTTTGTAACACCTAAATGATACCGACACATATACAATAAAAAATGAAAATTCTGCCCCTCTTAACTCAATAATTCAACCCTACCCAGAGATAAAAAGTTTTTAGTGTGCACACCCTGTTCGGGTCCAGAAGGTACAGATAGAGGTGTGGATTTAATGGGCAAATAGATGGACCGCAAGATAAAGTGGGCTTCGTAAAATGTTAGTGGTTGTAAGTGATAGATATACAGAGGTTCACAGTAAACTTTTAAAAATTCTGCTGTTTGGTAGAAATTGTCATAACAGAATATGGAAAAAATAACATAGGCATCCATAGGGAGAGACCTCTATGATATATTTTAAGTAGAAAAGACCAGGTTACAGACATCATGTATGTTGTTACACAAGTTTGTTAAATATTTATATTTATAAATTATTATACTATTAAAAGGATAGTGACATCCATGTAGATATGGAGAGGATTCTAGACATAGATCTACCTTTATGCCTGTATAATACCCATATTTTTATGAATATCTGTATCTGGGACACAAGATACAGCTTTTACATATAGGCTTAGAAAAGTTAAAAGTAAAAAGCTGAAAAAATAGACGTCCACATCATACAAATGCTAGTTTTATAATTACACAAACAAAGAAGACTTTGAGGAGAAAAGCATTACTAGCAATAAAGAAAAACATTTCATAATGATCAAATAATCAATTCATCAAGAATATAACAGTTTGATATTTATGTTTTTAATAATGTAGCCTCAAAATATATAAGAATTAAAAGGGGAAATAGACAAAAGCCATAATAAGAAATGAATATTTTTAACAGACAGAAGTCAATGAAATATAGCAGACGAGGCATTAAGATTAGCAAACTGGATGCGATGTCCGAGGAAAACATTTTCTAAATTAGACCATTTGCTGGGCTATAAAGCTTTCTTGAAAAACTTCAAACGATGGCAATCACTCAGAGGTTTCATATTCTCTGACTACACTGAAATTAGGGTAGAAATATAGAAAAGAAAGTGAGAAAAATGGAACTAGGAGTGGAAATTAAAAAATATTTTGAACTAAAGGATAATGAGAAGACTCCAGTCAAAATTTGTATATGAAAACTGAAGCCATTCTTAGGGGGACATTTATAGTTTTAAATGCCTACAGTAAAAAAAAAAAAAAAAAAAAAAAGAACGGCTGAAAAAAAAAAATTCAATGACCAAAGAATCCACCTCAGCACTAAGCAAGGAAGCTTTGTTGAGATATTACAGACATTTAAAAAATAATAAGATACATAAACATCTTTATGCCAACCAACTTGAAACTATGAAATTGATGAATTCCTAGAGGAAGACAACTTGCCAAAGCCGATAGAAATAGAATTAATGTTCTGGTTTTTAAAACAAAATAAAACAAAAAACAAATCTCTTAATAGTCCAAAATCTATGTGAGAAATTGAATCTTCATACATATTATAATGATGGTGGTGAAGATATTTGAAGGGCTACGTAGACCCTGGTTTCCATTTTTCATATTGTGCGGGTTTTTATTAGCCTAACATCTGGATTCTCTCCTTAGCTCTTACGTATTCCTCTTGACGCCGGAAGTGATTACATGCCGGAGGGGGTGAGGGAAGGCTCTGGGCATGCTCAGTTCAGTCTCTCTGTCCCTTCATTCAGATCTGACTTCTTGCAGAGAGGAAGCCTTCTGGCCGCTCTTTGCTCTGTAGGTAGTAATCTGTTTCTCTTCCCAGGGAGACCCGCCATTGTCCAAGGATGTCTGTAAGTGTGAGGGCAAATTGTCTGATGGGAAAACAGATCAGCAAGGCTGCACATCTGAAGACATCTTCTCTGACTATATCAATAATACGAGTAGTATTTAGAGCCTCATCTGCCTTATTCCTATGTTTGTCTCTCAATTCTTTTCCAACCCGGGAAAGGAAGAAAACAACATTATTTATTATCTTTTAAATTGCTAACAAACAAGTGGCCCCACTTCCTCATCTGTAAAATGAGGTAATAATAGTATTAACTGGGTTGATGTGTATGAAGTGATAAGGACCTTGCCTTGTAAATAATAAACACTTAATAAATGTTGCTTATTAGTTTCTTTTAAAATATGAAACCCTTACTTCATGCCAGCACTGGGCTAAGTGCATTATTACTGCATTATGTTGGGTAATATTTACAAGAAACCCATGAAGTAGGCGCTGTAATTAATTACTCTTACATCACACATGAAATTTGGGACAGTTAAGTAACTTTGTCGGAGGTCACACACTTTATAAGGTCTGCCTTCAAAGTGCCCAGCCCCCTACTGCAATTACAAGCCATTGGCAATTACAAGATGGGTGAAACGAGAGAGCAAAGGATTTATGGTGAATTTGTCACTGTTTCGGGAAAAGGCACGTAGAGTGCTGGTCCTACTCATGGTCAGCCAATAACAGCATCGAGTCCTAACAAAGTGACAGTAAGTTTGCTTAGGATATTTAAAAGGACCAGGTTTAACAGGAGTGAGATTCAGAGCGACATTACATATCCATGGAACTCCAAGCATGTCCAACAGTATTCATGAGCAATTAAAATATCACATCGTTGAGTGAAAAGAGTTGGGTCTTTGTAGATATCCTGTCTAAACTTTGGACCCCCAACTCCATTCTCTTTAGAGTTTTGCCTCCATGAGAAAGCCTGAAGGAATCTTATCCCCTATCTTTCCCATGCAGGTTAAGTAAGATCACTCCACTCTTACAAAAGATTCCAAAGATTTCCTTTGTCTCCTCTCCCACAAAGCTGGGCTAGCCAACACCTTCTTTCTTTATAGCGTTCACAGTCTCACGATCCCCCTTAGCACACAAGCTTTTCCTAATCGCTCCTAAGAAGAAGGAAAGACCTTTTTGGAAAGAATATGTGATATCTGAAGCAGATCTTGGATCAGCCTGTGGTGGAGAAAACATGACTTTTTTTTATAGACAAAAACATTCAGGCCCCTTAAGCAGATTTGGATCGTGCTAATATTCATGCAGGTGTTTGGAAAATCTTTACAACCTGAATCTGGGCCACGAATTAGAGAAAAAGATGTTTCTTACACTTCAGTGAGAGAGTACATGTTGAGGGGATTTTCAAGACTACACTCATTTCTGGAGCCAAAATTGTAGAATACTGAGAACGGAGCTATGCATTAAATTTCAAAGTGCTATTCACATAAAGTCAAGTTGTCCAAATAGCCAGAGTTAATGAATTAATCGACATTCTGAACATGTGAACAAAACTAAAAACACTTCAAAGTTTTTTTCAAAAGATGTATTTGTGTGAAGTCTTCTTTTTTGTAATTGAATAAATGTGACAGGTAACAATGTGTAAATTGAAGGTGTACGGCTGTTACTTTGGTACATTTCTATATTGTGATATGATCGCCAATGCAGCAATATTTATCACATTACCTAATTACAGTACAATATTACTGTCTCTGTTTGTTATTTTGTGCATTAGATCTCTATGGCTTGTTTACTGCTAGTTACAAGCTTATACCTTTAAACACCATTAATTTTACGCTGTCCCCCGCCCCCAGGTAAACGCCATTTTACTTTGTTTTTTACATGTTTAAGCTTGTTTAGATTCTACATATAAGTTATATCATACAGTCCTTGCCTTTCTTTGTCTGACTACGGAGCCCTGTTTTTAATGGCGGATTTGTTAGGTCTTTGGGCAAGTATGAATCTATTCTCAGGGAGCTCAGTTTCTGTATCTGCAATGAGGACTCTATGAGGCATACTGACATGTAAAGCAAATTCTTCTATGATACCCGTATTTCCCTTTGACTTTCTTGGATATGGCAGCTATAAAACCACAAATATTGTGAGCCAGATTTTCCTCATGTCTGAGCTTCCTGCCCCAGGAGGACGTAAAACACTTTTGCAAAGTACCATTAGCTCTGCTGAGTTGTGACTTTCTTGTATTATACGGTACCCAGGTGGCTTTTAAGTGTTAACACAACTTCCTCAAAACTGCCTCCCTGGGTCCCAAGGATTAAGTAAGGTACTTGGAAGGTAAGATCCGCTCATTATTTTAAGATTTTCTGTATTTTCTTTATAGGGCATATTCAGTTAGGCCACCCCAGAGTTTCCATTTTATACGAATGCCCCTTCCCAACAGGGAAGAGTATTTATGAAGCTTGTTGTGACATGTCCAAATTAAAACAATAAAAAAATTCTTTAAATTGCCAATCTGAAACCCAATGTTACCTTTCCAATAAGAAAGAATGTTTTTGTGAAGCTTGTTCTAACATTCTAAGCCTGTCTTTCTCTAACGCAGAGAACACAGTTAAAGTCTCTGCACGTGCCTGCGTTAGATGCCTCGCTGTGGGGTCTTAGAGGAGCACTGTCTCCTGTCCTCTGGTTGGCTTTGCCATTCCTTTGCCTTGTTTTCTTCCTTATGCAGAAATATTACCCAAAGTTCAAGGCTCATGCCCTTTACTTCTCTTCAAACTCTCTTTTAGCTTCATATATTTGTTGTTGTTGTTGTTGCTTTTAGAGAGGGAGAAAGAGGGTGGGAGGGGGAGAGGGAAAGGGAGAGAATCTTAAGCAGGCTCCGTTCCCAGCACAGAGTCCCACATGGGGCTTGATTTCACAACCCTGAGATCATGACCTGAGCTGAAACCAAGAGTCAGAGGCTTACCTGACTGAGCCACCCTGGTGCCCCAAGCTTCATGTGATTTTACAGATATTTTCATAGAGTGAGCCTCTCTGAAAATCATAGCAATTTGCAGTCTTGAATTACCCCCAAATACTAAGCAAAAACCCATGTGTTTCACTGGCAAATACTACAAGCCCAGGAGAAAAAGAAAATATAACTAGGAGGTGTGGAAGAAGATGACAAATAAAAGGGGGTAAATAAAAAAGTGGGTGCAAGCACCAGAGGTATCATCCCTCATTTCCAGAGAAACTACTCAGTCACCAAGAACACTTAAGCCTACTTGGGAATCTCTCATTGGAGAAGCAAGTAAGACTCTCGATTAAGAACCATAGGAGAAGCATTCATTGCAAACCTAAGAAAAGCATTATTTTGCTCAAGCTTATCAGAGCAAATAAATAGAAATTCTTTCAAGGCTGTTTCTAATTGCATTGCATAAAAAATATTCTATGTTGGTGATCCACATAACTTTTTAAAATAGATTTATTTATTTATTTATTTATTTATTTATTTATTTATTTATTTATTTTAGAGAGAGAGAGAACATGCACACGAACTGGGGGAGGAACAGAGGACAAGACTCTTCAAGCAGACTCCCTGCTGGGGGAAGCCTGATCCGGGCTCCATCCCATGACCCCAATATCATGATCTGAGTCCAAACCAAGAGTTGGAGGCTCAACTGACTGAGCCAACCACGTACCCCGATCCACACAACCTTTAAGTCAAATTTATTTTCAGAAGGGTAACCTGAACAAGATGGCTACAAGTGTGCGTGTGTGTGTGTGTGTGTGTGTGTGTGTGTGTGTGTGTGTTGGAGGAGGGGTGGTTGGTGGGATCAGTGACTATAAATGGATAAACAGTAAGGAACAATTGTGTGGGAGGTAAAACATTTCTACATTTTTGTGCTGTTAATTCGGAATTATTAAATCCCAGGCTTGAGAGAGAAAGAAAACAATGTGTTAAACCACAGTTCCAGTAATAAAAACTATGGTGTCTGCCCGAACTTTGCAAGAATAAAATCTGTGTGTGCCAGGAAGTTTTGATGGATGATGAAACATCTTAAATTTTGCTCTCGAGGCTTCACCAGGTCTCCAGGACCACGGCTGAATTATAGCTTTGAACTGCTCAGAGATGTACACTTGATTCCTTAGGTGAATTATACATGAAGCTATGCTTTAAGCATTTCCGAAATTTATATTGCTTTAAATGGTATCGAATCCCAAAGTATTTGGCCTCAAAATAGAGAAAAAAAATACTGCTGATTTTAAAAATAGCATTCCCTTTTTATTAAAACATTTACAGGCAGTATGGAAAATTTGGGAGGTACAGAAAAGAAAAAGAAGAAATCATGCATAATTTAGCATTTAGCAATCAAGACCATCTCATTGCATCTTCTTTTCTTCATCATTTATAATGGCCACATGGCATACCCAGTATGCATGTACCATAGTTTACTTAACCAATTCCTTGTTGTTGGAAACTTAGGGTTGTTTGGGGGGTTTGCCCCAATACATACCATGACATTGACTACCTGTGTATCATAAGTCTTTGTACAGATCATTTGATATTCTGCAATTAACTTTGGCCAGAAACAGAACATACTTGAAGAGAAAATGTAAAAAAGATGGAGGTAGCAAGGAAGCCTTCTTTCCAGGAGGTCTGCTCTGGCTTCCACAGGCCTCTGGGCCAGAGCCAGACTCCTGCTGCCTCAGGGGCTGGGAGGCAGGCTCCTCATTCAGAGACGGTGTGCTTTGCACAGCGTCATGGGGGGAGATCAGTAAGACTCCCAGGGACGTTCTAGGAACACCTCATCCTCTAGTTTGGCAAGGACAGACAGCTCTGGGGATGAGTCTAAGCTGGAGACTGGGGTCTGTAGGAGTGAGGGGAGGGAGCAGAGAGCCCGGTGGAAAGACTTCTCTTGGCATAGATCCTATCAACATAGCCTATTGCTTTGAGAAACACTGGGGCTCTCCTGCCAGGGCGTATCCTGGGTGCTGTGTGCCCTCGGGTGGGTGCAGGGGATAGTAATAGGCTGCTTTTATGGTTTCTGCCTTGGCAGGGACAGCACCACTCTGTGTTCTCCTACTGTAAAATCTTCAGTCCTAACAGCCCACACAGCTTCGCTCTGAAGCCTGGCATGAAATGAACTCCCCTCCCCCTCTCTGGCCTACCCTCGCCCGACCGCTCATTCTCAAAGTGCTGTCAGGCCTCCAGACCCTCAGCTCCTTCAGCTTGAAAGCCCCTCCTCACCTTCAAAGTCTCCCTCGTTCTATAAAACACAGGATACCCAGCATGTCCTCTGTGGAAACTTCTCCAAGATTCCGGGCAGAGTAACTTCCTCCTCACTCTTGTCCTGATAGCAGTCTCCACCTCAGGCTGGATGTCCCTGCATGGCTTCCCCGAGCAGGCCAGGAACCTCTCCGTGGTTAGCGTGTGGCTCTGCGTGTCTGTCTTCCTGGTGTTGAGAACAGAGTCTGACACACTAAAAGCACAGCTTTTCAGTTTCAATTTATTTTCAAATGAACAAGTTCAAATGCTTCAAACCACCACACTCAGGAATTTGCCCTTGAATATTTTTAAACGCCATTAATTAGCCAATATCCACCCTTATAATGAAATCGTTCATGCAATCCACCTGACCTGGTTATTAAAACTGGGGGGGGGGGGAATCACAAGACCAATCTGTCATAAAACAATTTTTGAAAAATCTTTGCTTTTCATTATATCTTGCTTTTAAAAGGAACACCAAAAGACATAAAAAACCAGAAAAGTTGCAGCATCATACTGGCCTGTAGAGAAGTATGTATCTCTTGTTTGCCTTGTTCTACTTACGTATTCACTGGAATAGCAGAGAATCTCAGAATGTGTGTGAGACCCCGAATGGGTCCCCACACATCCCCTTACTAGAAGGCTTAGTACAGTGGAGAGTCAATAGAACCTCAATATAAAGATGGAAGTGGTTATCAAATGTAAGTCAGTAATAGAAACATGCACTAAATGTTTCAAAAGTAAATAAAAACTAATGTATTCCTTTCAGTGGCTTTTAATTTTTTTCTCATTTCGTTCTTGGGAAGAGCCACAAAATTCATGGTGCGTGAAAAGCCAGAAAAACCTCTTATTGTGGCCATTTTAAAGAAGAAATGTAACAGTTTTAAAAGTAGCATTCTAACATTTGAACTTTATTTTGATGGTCAGAATCTGGTATAAGGAGAGTGTTGGATGTCACACTAAGAAATGAGGTCAACTGAATACTCCTGGATCTTGGTATAAGGTAAGTTTTTCTGCAAAGGGTGTCAGGGCAGAGAATCCATAGGGACTCTATGCAGGGTTTTCCTCTCCATTTTGGGATAGCTGTATCTCCCTGCGAGCGTCAGTATTCTGGGGACAAGGAGCGCATGCCTTGTGTATAAAGGACAGTGAGGCCCCTGGAGAGAGGTGACAAGGGGACCACCACCAGTTCTAAGGGTTTTCCAAAGAAATGTCATCCTTGAGGATTACAGAAAATGAGTTCCTAAAGGAAAAGCCGCCTGCACTTTACTTACAATAATTCCATGCTTATACTTTCTTTTTATTTAAATGCAGAATTGGTAGTATTTTCAAGCTTTCTTCCACTTGAAAGGCATTTAAAGAATAGCTAGTTAGTATAAAGATCCGGGAGCATGCGCGAGAGGCATCCAGGATTTCTGGGGAAGATCCTAGGAAATTGAAGGCTAACGTAACAGAGGGGCATATACTAAATCAATCGATCAAAAATCACAGTTCTTGAAAAGTATAGAGGCGTCGCATACAAAATACAAGACCAGTCCTAGAGGAAATAAATTCTGAAATTGTTAACAGTCTGTGCCTCTGGGTAATGAAGAGTCAGGGAGACTTAAACTTTTATTTTGGGCTCTACTGTCTGGATCTTTTAAAAATTACTATTATATGCATGCCTCGCTTTTACTAAAGGAAAAAAAAAACCTTAAAATAACCATAATGGGTAGACCCTTTAAAAATAAGTAGCTTCGATTTCGGGTCCTCAGGCTATGACTCAATGTGTTGAATCTTTTCAAGAAGCTGCCTTGGTAGACTGTGTCTTACTAAATTGTTACCGTTGTTTCGATTAAACATCTATTAACCCTAACAAAATGCTTTATAAAATAAAAACGAGATATTTATAGCCATTTCCTTAAAACCTAAAAACCGGCGGAAGACAGAGAAAACAATGTGGGCTTAAAACAGGGCCTGCTATCTTGATCCCCACGGATCACCTTGTTTTGACTGGTCCTTGAATTCATCTGATACACGCACGTTTTCAACTTAAATTTAATCTAAGAATAACTCAGAATAATAATTCCAAATAAGAGTGCTCGTAAAGAAGTGTCCCATACGAATCACGGTGTTTGCATTCTAGTCCATGAAAATGTAATTTTCTCCTTCCTTCTTCAGTCCAGGTGAAATGAGATTGGGCCTTAACAAAGCATTTTGTTTATTGTCCCGTTTATTAATAGGGGGCCAATAATGCCTTTTAAATGAAATGTAATTCAATAGAATTAGTTTGAAAATAAATGGAGCACATGCGGTTAACTTTGCTTTTGAAATTACCCTATCCGGTGCAGATCTCTGTAATTAAAGAATCCTAATTCACAATTCTCTGAATCACTGCATTTGGCAGGCAAATGCCAGTAATTTTCATTTCACAACACAGTGCCTCAGACAGTAATAAGCCAGAACGAAACACATGCAGGTTTAATCAGGTAACAAAGCATGTCAAATACTTATCCTGAAACAAGGGAGTCTGGCACATGAAGTGTGAGCCTCCGAGAAGTCCCTTAGGGGACGTTATATTCTCTGATCTGTACCTTTTCACAGCTTCTGCTGACACCTTTAAGAGCAAAAAAAAAAAAAAAAAAAAAAATCTCACCCAGAACAGGAGTCAGAATTCAAAACAAACCACTCTCAATGGGACTGCTGGGAGCCAAAGATATAAACAAGGACGCATACATGCGTGTGTGTGCGTGCGCGTGTGCTCACACACGTACGTATGTATAATGCACGTGTACATACATGCACATTCACTCACAGCTATGTATCAATGCAAGTAGACATATTAAATAAAAGGTACTTAAAGAATAGTCTTTGTTGATCATCAAGTAATGGTCTAAATTCCATAAGAAGAAAAAAATGTTACATTTAAGTCTAAGGAAAGTGTGTAAAAGTTTGACTTTGGTCCATAGGGTTCCTGACCAGCTGGCTGAGAGCCCAGAAATAATCTATCAAGGTATTGCTCTTTGACGGAGAATCACAAGACGGGAAGACTTTCCATGGCTCTCTTAGAGCAGCCCAGGAATCCTGAGTAAGGGACCTATGGAGCGACGAAGGAGCTAGCCACCAAGGAAAATTCTGCAAAATACATATGTGCAGCCCACGTTTCAAAGTTAAGTGTCACCCACCAGTGGACCTGGTTGACCACAATAATGCCTCTCTTAGACCTGGACAGTCAAGTTGGCTGGCCTGGCACCCTCTTTTGACCGTGCCTCTCCCTGTGGGGTGAAGAGAGCCAAGGAGAAGAGCCCATCAGAAGCCCTCTCATCCAGGTCTGCATATGTGGTCCCCAGAACACACCCCCTCACCTTGAACAGTCTCAAGTCATTTCCAAGGTCCTTGCTGGCTTTTTCTGAGGTCATCCTCCTGAGGGCAGAGCTTCCTGCTGGAGTACATACTCTAGGCCTGACGTGGTGGCCAAAGGCTGATTGTTAGAGTGAAGATGCCTTAGACCTCAGGCTGGGGTGTCCATAGGTATGTGCTCTAGGCTTTGGTGAGGCAGCTAGAGCCTCAGCAGGAGACAACTGGGAGTGAGCCCTGAGTGGAGGCAGGTGGACCTATTTATTCACTTTCCCCAGCCCCACATCATTAGGAAAGGACCTGGCTACATTTCTGCTGAGAAAATTTATGTAGGTTAATCTGAGATTTAAGGATCTCAGCAGGATGATGTGCTTAGTTTCCTTTCAATTTCCTTTCTAGTCATGATCAAGAACCTCTCGTTAGTGGCTTTCCATGGTTATTTGATATCCAATGACAAACTTACTTTCAACTTTGAAATGAAATATAAAAATGTCAAGTAAGGAAACACAGTGAAGATTTTATTTTCTCGGTCATTGTATATATAATCAAACCAGTCAAAAAGTTAAAATAAAATTTTACAGTATGAGAAAGTATGCACGTAATGGATCAAAACTTTATAAATAAAGTTTTTGAAAAAGGGGGGAACATAGCTACCTATTTGTTGCAATAATGAACATACCCTTTGGTTTAATAACAAGTACATCAAAATCACATGAGTAAAAATTTACTAAAAAATTTTAATGTTAAAAAGTCAACTATTTCAGGCATAAACTAAGATTGGTATTTACCAAATAAAAATAGTATGCTTTGTAAATTGCACCCTACTTCTCTGTTTTAAATTTTAAACACAAATGAAAGTGCGGCATAGTCACAGTGAATGACAGAATTGGAGTGACCGAAGTCTGTTTCTTTTTCTTTTCATTCACTATCTGTTATGGACTGCATCGTGTCCTCCCACCAAAAATTCATATTTTGAAGCCAGATTCCCAATGCGACTGTATTTGGAGATGGGGCCTTTACAGAGGTAATTAAGAATAAATGAGGCCCTAAAGGGTGGGCCCTGATCTAGTAGGATTGCTGACCTTATAAGAAGAGGAAGACACCAGAAATCTCTCTGTGTGTGCACAGAGGAAGGGCCATGCAAGGACACAGGGAGAAGATAGCCATCTACAAGCGGAAGAGAGAGGCCTCAGGAGAAATCAGCCCTATTAGCACCTTGATCTTGTACTTCCAGCCTTCCAGAACTGTGAGAAAATTTCTGTGTTTAAGCCACCTAGTCTGCTCTATTTTGTTATGCAGCCCCAGCTGACTAATATACTATCATTGTGTTTCACTGTTTATTTTGTATCTACTGTTTAACCACAGGAATGGGTAGCACCATGGAAAACAAAGACATGCTCTGTCACTGAGGTAAGCTTGAACAATTTCAAATTGCCAGCCATAAACTCTTGCAAGAAAATGTGCTGCTCAGTTGGCATGGGTGGGGGCCACTGGGGAAAGTGGGATTTGCTGCATTAATTTCTACATAAAACACCATGTTTATTAAAGAATTCATAATCAAAGCATGCTCATTTGAAGGTCACATAGATACTTTTATATGTAAAATCAACAAAAACTTCAGCAATTATTCTATACATTAGAGTATAGATGTAAAATGACTTTTTTTTTTTTCAGGAAGGCATGTGTTATCACTGCAAGTATTTAGAATTGGCGGCACATAAAGATAATAAAAGCAGACAGACTTGTTGCTGATTTTATCATTGCTTTTAAATTCTCTACAAATCAAGTACCTTTTTTCACCTGCGCTTGGAGGGATCGCTTCCACAACCCTGCCTTTGATTTTCCATTGCCCCTCCCCCTTCTTCTGGGTCTTCTGAGAAGCAGCCCATTGGCCTCATGGGACAGTAGCTATAGCCACTGCAATGGGTCTCACATCACATGAGAGCTCAAGCATCGTGATCCCTGAAGGAAGGGAACTGACCGTTGGCCTCTCTCCCTTCAGGGTTGAAGCAGTATTTCCTTCATGTTACAGCAGCCTGGCTTCTTGTGGGAAGAGAAAAAAGGAGTGGTGGAAAATTTGTTGAACCTCTGTCCAGACTTCTTCTTTGTCAGCAAATGATAAAGGAGTCTTTTTAGAGTCTGTTTTCAGGTTGACCCCTTGGATGATGTTATTATAGCAGATAGTACTGATAGTTCGAAGGCCTTTTGGCTCTGATACTAATATTCCATGTGATTGACTACCTTTCTGAGATTTGGCATTTCTGATGTTACAGCTGGAAAGGTATATTGAGATTATTCTTAGTCACTGACAAGCCTTGGAACAGAAAGGAGCTTTGGTTGGTTTTAAGAGCTACAAGGGGAGGTCTGGTTGCTAAAATGAAGGGGAATTAAGAAATTCTAGCTCTTCTTTCTGAAGAAGTTTTAAGCAGTTCTGTTGCGGAAAGCCCTACCACTCATTTCTGATTTAATAATTATATTTTCTCTTTTTTTCTTTTTTAAAGATTTTATTTATTTATTTGACAGAGAGAGAGCAGCCAGCGAGAGAGGAACACAAGCAGGGGGAGTGGGAGAGGAAGAAGCAGGCTCCCAGCGGGGCATGGAGCCCGATGTGGGGCTTGATCCCAGCACCCCGGGATCACGCCCTGAGCCGAAGGCAGACGCTTAATGACTGAGCCTCCCAGGCGCCCCAATAGTTATATTTTCTGATAGCTCCCTTGGTCTACCATATGATTTATTAGTTGAGTGCCAGCCATCTCCTTGGTGTAGAACTGAAGTCCATCCTTCCGTCTCTCGGAGCAGAAAATGCAAGAAGGATTGTGCTTGGGAGGAGCTGAAGAGCCATCTAAACAAACCATTAAAATGATGTTTAAAAAGAAAAAAAGATCTGTTAATTTCAGAGTTAATTTTAAAATATGGATTTCAAAGCTATGGAGGGATTCGCACAAAACATATCAGCTAACCATGTAGTGAGAACTCAGTAAATAGCTATCTAATAAAAAGTTTTGACTCCTAGAAGAAAGGAATGACTGACTTAATTTTCAACTAATTGTTTAAATATCAAGAATACATGAATGTGTTCATGGTTTACTATCACACTGGCAAACTCTATGACTTAAAATAAAGAAAAGAAAGAGGAAGGAATGGAGCTTGGGTGGGTGTAGTTCCATGAGTTGCAAGAACAAAATTGGTATCAAGAAGGGAACTCGGGGAGTCTGAATCCGTGGCCTGAACCAGACCGTTGAGATGTCAGGTGGGACAAACAATCTGTCAGGGGAGGTCAGGCCACAAATCAGAGCACAGAGCAGCCTGCCCTTGGATGGCTGGAGAAGGTGACATACGGCAGAAGGAAAGAGACCCTTCTAGGCCCTTTAAACGGGGCCAGATGAAGTGGTGGCCATAGGTGTCTGGACCACCAAGGGGCTTGCAGAACATTTGGCTCTTTTTCCACCTCAACCTTGAGCTCTCCTTCTTGCAAAATGAACTAGCAAATAAATAAGACTTCCTAGAATCATGAGACCTAAAGACGGAAGGTGTGACTCAGTGTTCTGACCAGTGATCTAACCAGATCATCAACACAGAATGCCTAAGGTCAGAAAGTCATCACCTGTTGCCAAAACAACTAGGTCTCCAAGACGTGGCAGGGTCCTCCTGAATAAATTGTGTCTTTCTGAGGACATTAGCCACACTCAGGGTGTGTTGTCTTATTCACTTTTTATTATAACTAGACACAAGGTAAGAGCTTGGCAGAGATGTTATAGAGTAATTTCAAGGGCAGCTAACTGGGTAGAATAGAAATACTTTAAAGTCCTTTCTGAGGCTGAGATTCTATCGCTCGATTGCCTTACACACTCATTTTACATTCCCTTATTTCACTCCATTAACTGATGCCGGGATCAAGTAGACATATATGGATGATGTTTAAGTCAGACAGGGAAGGAAAAATCATCCATCTACCCGCCCCCCAATCTATTCCCTTCCCCTGTAAAAAAGTCGCATCAGTAACAAAAGCTCAAGGTAAGTATCCAATAGTGTCACTTACTAGTGCTTTGTGTTTGGTGAGATAGGCTTCAGTGAAGTATAATCCAGAGCCAAATCCAGAATAGAGTGTTCCCTGAAGCTCTTTCCTAGATAAGGGATATTATTAAATTGCCATTTTCCATCCAGCTGTACAGGTCACCAGATTTCTCCCAGTCCAGAGACCTTGGAGCAGGGGATAAAAACGGGGTAATCTTAATTATGTGACCTTGTGGGAGGCACAGTGCCTGCTTTGCCCCTCTAAGAGTGAAGAAGCTATAGAGTCCATTATGCAGAGAGTTCCCAACATGGAGCTCGCCAAAGATATGGTTCCCCAAACAACATTTTTTAAATTTTTACCTGAAGATTAGATGTTTATTTTCTCTGACCTTGACCATGGCCAACATGCTCCATCAAAATCAACCTTGGGTTATTGAGTATGGATACATGGACTTGGAGAGAAATAACAGCAAGGACTTGGTAAAAACAGCAGTAAGAACAAGATGGAAGAGACACAATGAAATGCACCAAAATGTAATGTTCCATTCAAATAAAAATTTTTCATGGACTTTTTTTTTTAATTTTTTTTTTTTAGATCCACTATTTTGGACTTTCAAAAGTAGTGAAGGCAACACATTCTAAAATGCTTGGACTTCACTCAAACAGACTGTCATTTCATCTTGACAGAGATCTCTTCTAGAAAAGACTCCCTGAGCTACTCTGGATATGAATTAAGTTCCTTCTGTCAAATCTCAACTTATAAATATTTGAGAGAAAGCTCAGGTTGACCAAGAATGCATTTCTTGCTCGGATGATGTTCCTTCTGTGTGACGCCTTGTTCTTTATAAGGATTTAACATTAACCTTTAACTTACCAATTGCTTATTGGAGAAGAAACTGACATCCGATCAATAGGAAAGTGCTACAAATTAAGGGGCTGTTTTGTTTTTGCCCATTAAATATTAGACTTCATTGTTTCATACTTTCTATTTTTGGGATTCTATAACATGGTTCTGCATTGGCAAGTTTACTTAGTTACATGACAAAAATTCTTTATTATGTATCTAGTACATACCAATTGCTAAGTACTAGTAATTCAAGCATAAAAGAAGGATACTCCTTTATTCAAGGGATCCCTGACCTGTTGAGTGAGATGCACTTACAAGCCAGAGATGACAATGCAGGGTAATAATTGCCTCCGTAAAAGGCATGCACAGGAGAGGGAGACAAGTGAGTCTGTACTCTGTGGGGAATAGAGGTATCAGGGACTGCCATAAAAATGTGATTTTTCCATAATAATCACCGTGGTGATGATTATAAAGGAAATGACCCAAAGGCATACGTTAAAATTCCTAGTGAAGTTCTACTGTTACATACATTTTCAATGGGTAAGGCTATGGATAGTTTTTTAAAAGACCAATAACGTATTCATTCATTTGCTGCTAGTATATTTATTTTCTTCCTTCTTAAAAAAACTGAAGAAAAAAAGGAACTATCCATGTGTACACAAAGTCACTTCAGTTCAAAATAATACTCATCGATTAACAGGAGCAGCTGCCGAGCAGCCTGCAGAAGGCACCAGAGTTTATGTTACACTTGGCCGTTTCACACACTCATTTTCCAGAGAACTGTCTTACTAGCTTTCAAAGAGTGAGTTTCTTGTCTTGAAGGTTCACTGCTCCTCCAAGATGGCTGCGTTTTCGGTTAAATGTGTCTGCATCAAGCGAGAAGTCCTATTCACAATGCCCTATTGATAATGGCTGGGAAGGTTATCAAGGGGGCTCTGGCATCACTAGAGTCAACAAACACCGTAGGGCACCAGCCCTTAAAGTCAGATGCCCGGACATTCAATGAATGCCTCGTTGTTGTTTCACAGGGGGTCTTGGTGACATTTCTAGAGGAGGCACCGTTCTTGGCACTTTTCTCATAAGGGTGCCCTCTGCTTGCTAGATGAGTAAGCACGTCCTGTGTGACTAACAAGGCGGGAGTCAGCAGAAGACCAGACCGGGAGGCCAGGGAAGTGAACTGCCCTCTCTGTGGCTGCTTTGTGGGTGAGTACGCCCTGATGTCACCATCTTCTCAGCTAGAGCCATTGGGAAAACGGGCAATGTGAATCTCCTAGGTTTACCCATAAGTTCCACTGAGAAGGAGTCAAAATACACTTTTATTTTCCTAGTAACCCCACTTCTTCTGTGGGTAAATATGAGTAGTTGTCGGCGTCTTCAGAACAACAGAGCTCATAGATATCAATTTGGAAGTCTCATCTCTCTTGAGAAGTTGCAGAATGGAACATCATCTTTGATAACAATCTCTTGTTGTGACAGAGTCACTTGGGGGAAGGGGACCTTTGTTGTTGGGCCGATTGGTGGTTTAAGTGCTGAAGTTTGGGACACCTAAGTGTATGCATTTTAGAGAAAGTTTGATTGACTCTTCGATTTTTATGGGGTGTTCACCCACGTTTAGGAAAGTCAGTCACTGTGGAGGGGACGATGGAAGTTGAAAATATGATTCCTGCTCCAGAAGTTTCTACTGTAAGGAAAAGTGCCATTTATCTTTAGACATTAAAGGAACCTTGAAGGTGATGTAGTCTAGTACCCACATCTTAAATATAAGGAAATTGAGGCTCAGAGAAGCCAAAAAATTTACTCAAGGACACATAGCAGGTGTTAGAACTTGCATTTCAGCTCTTTCTCTAGTAATCTTTTAAAAACAGTGCACTGGCCTTTCTATGAAAGGGGGTTGGGGCTGGGGGAGACGTAGTCTTTGATGATGTGATGAGACAGGTATCAGAAAGGAAAGCTCTCCACCTACAGGTCTGGGACTACTTATGAGTAAATGCTGTGCTTTGCTTCCCACCATCACCAGCCTCCAGTTGAGCAAATCTTGATGGTTGAATAGGGTTTCACTTTCAACCTCAGGCTGACAAAAATGGTCATGATTCACCCAAATTCCCTGTGAACAGAAACAACTTGGCTTCTCACACCTCCAGTGAAGGCTGGACTGAGATGGTGGACGGCTCCTGGTCTCAGTTTCTGATTTTTCTGGCCCATTTGATATTCTTGACAGCATACTTGGGATTGACCATCTGTGCTGCAAATGACATCCACATCTCACCCGTTGACATGGGGCAGCCACAGCTGGCTGGTGAAGCCAGAGTCCCACATTCATAGGGACAAATCCATCGTGCTTTGTCAAGGAGTCAAAACTCAGTTTAGCTACGGGGTGGTTTAAGATGGGTCATCTTCAGTGCGCTAATAAAAATAAAAACTCTACCAAGGCTGAGTTCTGGACTCTTTTTAGAATTGTACTCGGCTGCGTGTTGAGGTTGAAGACTGGGACTCAACCTTAACAGGCAAGAATGCCCAGGAACAAACAGGGAGCTAGTATTTTCTTCTGAAGGGATTTTTAAGAAATCTGTCTCATAAGAAGTCTTGTTGAGGATCTTCATATGTCAATGACATTGCTAGCTTTTCTAAGACACGCAACTCTGATTATACAGTTTCAGGCTAAGGAATCATTTGGTTCCAAGTAACAGACTCACTTCAACTAGCATATGCTAAGATGGGAAATTTGTTGGAAGGATAAGAAATTATTACTTGGAGAACAAGGGCAGAAAGAGGAGCCAGGGCGCAGAAAGGTCTGGAATGAAGAACTGGAGGAGACTCAGGAACAAGCCTTTCTGGGGAGCCGCTGTTTGAAGGATTCTCTCTGTGAATCGATATCATCTCTCTCTTTGTAGACTGGCTCTTCCTGCTCTTCCAGAACCTTGGCTGTACATCACTTCCCAGTCTCAGGGCTCTCAACTGACTGACCCAGGTTCTAGGACACCCCTTCCAAATTTCTGAGAAAGAGACGCTAATAGTTTCAGCTTCACTAGAGACTGGTTCCCCTTTTTCACCCTTGGTTCAACTAACCCCGGCCGGGAGCTCAATGGCACGTCAAATAATCAGGCTGCTGGGGCCCAGTTCCTGGGGGTGGGAGAGGTGATTCTCGGAGGAGGGCGATCTGGGCCAGGCAACTGCCCTGAAAGCAGCTCCCAAGAGCTGTCATTCTAGGAAGGAGCTCAGAGTGACTCAGAGATGCTGTAGCTGTAGAGTTGATTCTCTCAACATCTTCTCCAATTTAGCAGGGTGAGCAAAACTGTTTTACAGATAGGAACATGAAGGCAAAGAGGTGTCAGTAAATTGCTTAAGTCAATTTGAAACCTGAGTGGCTGGCTCCTGACTCAGGCTCTGCAATGCTCAATATTTATCTCTTGCACCGTCAGGGCTGGCTAGCTGCGGATGCTCCGTGGCTTCCAGAGACGGGTGGGGAAGTTTGTCCAGATAATCTGCAGGGAAGCCAGGCAGAAAATCACGTAGACCCACGGTTTATGCTATACCATCTCACTCACACACATACACACACACACACACACACACACACACACACCTCTTCCCCACAGTGCAGCCTGGCTCACCGGGGAGTGTCCTGCTACCTTGAGAAAGTGTGGCTTCAGGTCAAATGGTGGTGGCTCAGCTCAGTCTGGTTGAGCCTGGCACTTTTCATCAATAAAACAAACTTGTTAAAATTCATGTTGAAATAGTCTTCCATCATTCTGAAAGTATGCACTTTGCTCATCCGAAAAATAGAACCAACTTGCCAGTTTCTAAGTTGAAATTTGTGTGTACTGCCCAGAATAACATTGACTCAGTATTCCTTTTAACATCAAGCCTCAGTAACGTTTCCCCTTTCAGTTTTCCTCTTCCCTACCCTTCTTACGGTCTTCTACACGTAGGTGCGCCCGCGTACACACGCACGCACACACGCAGATGTGCACGTCCTTTCCCGCTCCTGCGCACCACAAATTACAAAGGATTGATGAATACAGAGTTTCTGAACTGAAAAAGGGCTGGAGCTTAACTTCTTCATATCAGAGGTTGACAAGTCAAGGTTTAGATGAGACAGTCCCTTCCTCCACCGGGTTCCTCGCTCCTCAGTACCGTGCATAGATTGCTACGTGATGGTTTGCCGTAGAAAAGGTTTGGCAGCACATTCAAGTGAGATTTCAGCCAGAAAAGTACATGCTCTTTGCTAATAAAAGAAACATTAAGTTCTAATGGAATTAGCGCAATGATCCCTTATTTCAGAATACAGTTGATGAAAGACTCCTTAATGAGCTAAAGGGAATTCTGCGGCCAGAACATGGGTCCTGTTCTTCATTATTTTCTCATCCAGAACACCTGAGGAGTGATTCATCTGTATGAGAATATCCCTCAAGCACATGCAACAAGACTAAAAACGCAGAAAAAGCCCCTCCAGGATCTCGGGAGGAGACATTCCCTTAGTCAGAACCTTCTCGATCAGCAGTTCTACCATTCACGTCCATTATTTCTTGCTTTGCCCCACACCCAACCCCATTCCTACCCTACCTCATGCCACTGGAAGGGCAAATGCATTTCATTCTGGCATGCCTACCTGGCCACAAATAACAAATGTAATCGCAATAGCGACAATGAAGATTCCTCAATGCTTTCTATGGGGCAGTCATGGTGCTGGGGCCCCAGTAGAGGGCATCTCCTCGCTCAGTCCTGGGACATGGGTTTAATTCCCTGGCCAGACATGAGATCTGCCCGACGTGAAGCCCCGTGTTTGCAACCATTAAACAAAAAATTTTCATTTGCAACAATATTCTTAATAGTTATTTCGAGTATTTAATTCTTGAGTGCTCAATTCCGAAGATGTTGGGGTGGGAGCATATCATCGATGGGAACTCCAAAAGGAGCACTCCCAGACTTCAGCTCCAGTTCTAATCTCCATCCAGCCCAGACCCACAGAGCAGCTGACATTTCTGGGCTCAGATAAAATGTCTGGAATGGACTGTGAGAGGGAATGCCAGCCTCGAGTGTACAAATAACCATAAAACCCTAAGATTGGCACAACTTTTCCCTCGTGGTGGACCATGGTCTGTTTTTATTTTTGCAACCCCAACTACAATAGGTGTGCCTTCCTGAAGAGAGAAAGTGAAGCCCAGAAAATGGGAGTTAAAGAGAATTACTCTTGGGTGAATATTAATGTTCTTTAGATTCACAAGAGAAAAATAAATAAGAGATCAGTACCATAAAATGATAGAGTCTTTAAGCTGAAATGATTTGAAACCTCATTTTGCCTAATTGCTTTTATTTTATAGGCAGGGAAAACTAACAGAGGAGAAAAATACCTTAACTTGCCCACTCTGCTCTATTCCATGAGGTTGGATATAATCAAATCACATGTGGACATGCAGCATGCCTTGATCATCAGGCTTCGAGGAAAAACTATAGTTTTTGGTAGAATTAGAGTAGAATGCAAAATTTTATTGGTACTCGAAATATTACTAACGCCACTGCATAATACTAAGGGGTAATAATTCTCAAATGAAATTATTAAGAGACTATTCAATAAAAAGGCACTGTCTGGGGCACATTTTATTCAACTTTGGCTCCACAGATATTTACTGAACTCCTACTATGTGTCAAGCACAGAACAAGGAGCTATGACTTCAGAAAGGAAGGCACAGGTGTTGCCTGGTAAGAATCTGTAATCTAGTGGGTAATCACCAGCTTTAAACTGTAAGTGATGGAGACAGCCCTTAAAACATTTTTAGTAACTTTGCTAGTTGATCAAAAGTTCAAAACCACCCCACCTCATTTACCTGGAAGGTCACACACACACACACACACACACACACACACACACACACACACTACCATTCTAATATGTATCAGTGTCAGAACTGTGAAAGGTCTGAGGTTTCACTCTACTTGCAAACTAAGAAGTCAGCCTGTCAGTCTTGAGGATGCTGGTAAAAGATACGAGATACCTGAATCATAGACAGAAGACTTCATTACTCACAAGAGTAGCAAGAGGCTGATCTGCTTATTTTATCAGTAGTGGGACTGTGCTAGATTATTATATACCTTATATATATTATATTATATTTTATTTTATATTATATTATATATACCTTATATATATACCATATATATATACCTTATGTATATTACATAGCTCAGACTACCAAGATTTTGCCCCACTTTTCAAAGACATGATGAAAGTAGGGCTTCTTTAAATTATGACTATTTCGAAATCTTTAAAATTACATAGGTTCAGAAAAGCGTCTTTGGAAAACATTGACGGGTAACTTTGAAAACTGTAAGATGAATAGACCAACGTGGGGGCTTCCTAAGATGATTTACATTGTGGATGAGCTGGCTGACTTTCAGGATCCTGCCCAGCCCTGACCCTCTATGATGTAAACATGAGAGAAGTCCCCCAGCGCTGTGGTTCAGAGAACTGCTTACTGCCGCTACCCTCTCCCATTGTCCTGGGGATGTGCTACTGCTGACTGAACTGAGCTACAACTGCACTGGCCTCCAAGACACTCAAATCCATCCTTCTACTCAGCCAACAAATCTACTGACCATAACTTAAATGGATCAATTGTTCCCTAGGGCATGGGAAGTGGAGAAATACTTAGTTGCTCCATAGCAAAAATGACTACTAATAAATACCTTCAGTAGCAGAGATGAACGTAAGCTCCTACATTAAACATTCAGCTTTATTTCCTAAGAGCAATGCTGCCTTGTGGCCTATCAAGAAAGAGGCCGATCTGCTTTATTGTATCCGTAGTGGGACTGTGCTAGATTATTATATACCTACGATGTCCCTATTTCAAATCTACCAAGATTTTGCCCCACTTTTAAGGACATGATGAAGAGCAGGGCTTCTTTAAATTCTGGCTCTTTTGAAATCTTTAAAATTACACAGGTTCAAAAAGCATCTTTGGAAAACAGTGACTGGGAACTTTGAAACTTACAAGGTGAATAGACCGATATGGTGGCCTTGACTTCTGTAACTCAGAAAAAGTGTACGAGGGCCAACTACATGGCAGAACTCTGGTAGAAACCCTTTCACTTCCTTGTATTAGTCCTTGAAGGCAGAGATTTTAATATCTATTTTATAGGCCAGGGAGCTCCAGGACCAATAGCTACCAAGACTCTGCTCTTTCTTCTTTGCCACAACTTCTTCTCTTTCCACCGACAGATAGCTGCACCCACAGAGACGCGTCAGATCTCATCTTCTACAGAACTGTGGACCTATCAGTTCAACTCCCAAGGTCTGTGTGTGAATCAATGTATAAAATAAATGTAACGTGTATATTCATGCACAGATATACGGCACAGATAATTTTCAGCAACTATTGTAAGGAACATTTCTTTCCAGGTTGCTCCACGATTGCTCCCTCATTTTCTTTATTCAGATGGTATCTTTCAGGTGCTTTGCACCCTTGGTACTTAGTACCAGCTAACTTACTCAATATTTTCCTTATTCATTTTGTTTCTTATCTGTTCTGCCTTCACTAAAACGCAAGCCACACGAGGACAGGAATTTTTATCTGTTTACCCTTGAGTTTAAAATAGCTTCCGGCATGTGGTAGGAGATCAAAAACATTAAGGGCATGAATCATAAGCACAAGCTCTACACTGCCAAATCTAAATGTACTATGTATGGGAGGCTCAGCATGCCTTCCGAAAAGGGGTGGAGACTCTGGCCTGTAGTCACGAGTTAAGAAGTGCTTCCACCAAGTAAATACCCCCAAGGAAGCAACCCGGACAGCCTCTGTCTTTCAGAGATTGCAAACTAACAGGGGAGATATAGATAATATATAATGCATGAACAAAAAATAGACTAGATCCACAAAATAATATGTCAACATGAACAGTTAAATTCAGCTAGGGCTGATTTCAAAAGGGGTGAGTCAAGGAGCTTTATCAGAAAATGCCTGTTATACAGAAACAAACCAATACATACGTGAACACCAAGAGGCATTTTTAAGGATACGCTCATTCACACGTTATAGAATAAGTACGTTTGGAGAATATTTCTGAGACAGTCTCAAGCGCAGGGAGTGGGAATGCTTAGTCTGTAACGTGAGCATGCAAAATATATTTCTCAGCAAGTCCTTTGTCGCTTATATAAACACAGTTCCACCAAGTGGCAGCAAGAGCAACTTGAAAAACATGGAGAAACCTGAAATTCCTAGGAGCGCTCTGGAGGGGCCGAATCTGGACACCACCTATGAAAACCACTTAAATTAGTAGAGTGACAGAGGAAATAAAGTTAACTGGAAAAAACCCGTGACATTTGCTTCTCATCTTTCTGCTGTTCTATCTATTTCTCCCCTTTTTATTTTTTTCCTCTTCCCATTAAAGCTTTCCCCCTCATTTCTTGGATGAGTAATTAAACCTCGACTTCAGGTGGAAGTCCCAGAGGCAGTTATCCATAAGAACTAACCCGCTAACTAACTGGAGGCAACTTCTGTTTCAATGCTGATTCACAGGTGATCTTAAGTTGTCTACACACTACTCTAAATTCTTTGGAAAAAATGCACTACCCAAAGCAGAGGATATCATGGTAGCAGATAGTGCTATGATCTATCTGAAAATAATCCCAGTTTCACTTCTGATGTCTAGAAGCTTCTATTTTTCTTTATTTTTTTCCTCTTCCCACTCATTAAACCTTCTAGTAGGGCAATAAACAAGCTCATGGGGGTAGAATAAATTCAAGATTCCAAATAGAACAACATATTTATGTGAATCTACATGGCTGTGGACATTAAGGAAACTTCTATTAAGTGTCCAACACATTGAGATAGTAAGGAAATGTGCAAATTTCTGGAAGAATATTCCAGAAGGGTGTTTTTCATTACATTATATTGTATATTTACTTAAAGGCAATATACATTACATCTAACCAAGGTCGAGAAACGTAGTGACAAAGCAAGGCAACTTCTTGAGACCAAACCCCACCATGTCATTAGAAAGTAGTAAACCTGATCCCGGGTGGAAATGTCTCCCTAAGTTCATTGTTCTTCACTTTGCAATTCAGAAGTAAAAAGTACTTCATGGTAGAAAGTACACCTTAATGTTGCATTACACTAGGCTGTTCACCCCTGGGGTAAAATGTTTGAATATCTCCAATAGATATACAGAATAAGTACATTTGGAGAATATTTATGAGAAGGTCTCAAACACATGTATTGGGATTGTTCTGTCTGTAATACGAGCACACAAAATATAATTCTCACCAAATACGTTGTCCCTTGAATCACTTACAAATTACTTGACACATGAAATGATATGTAATTAAAACACACAAAAAAAGAACAAAAATTTCTAAAAATAGAACACTTTAAAGAATGGATTAAGGATAAAATAGACAATATTTTTAAATGTCTTGCTAGTCATGATGGATTCATTATGTCATTAACTAACATCTCAAGTTTCAACGTAAGCTTCAGTCAAGGTTCATCTTTAATGATAATGAAGTAAGTCCCTATTTCAAATAGTCTTGTGGATAATACCAAATGTTCTCTTCCCAGATCTTCTCAGGTGTGTCCAGACCATCAGTGTCTTATGCTCACTGCGGGATGGGCAAAGAGCCTATACTAAGAGAAGAAGAAGGGTCAGCTGTGTCATTTTCCTTCCTTGTGCTTACTTCACATCGTGTTATCTTTCATCGGGGGCTCTTGCAGGGTTGTTTTTTATTTTTAAGATTTATTTATTTATTTGAGAGAGTGAGGGGGAGGGGCAGAGGGAGAGAGAGTCTTAAGCAGACTCAGCGCTGAGCGTGGAGCCCACACGAGGCTCAATCTCTCTACCCTGAGATCACCACCTGGGCAGAAACCAAGAATCAGACACTTAACCGACTGCATGACCCAGGCACAGGGTTACTTTTAAGCCAGTGTTTTGTGATGGGCTGATTTAATTAAAACTAGATCATATAATCCATAAATCTATTCGATAAGGGCACATGTAAATGCCAAAGGCTGTAAGATGTTAAGAACAACAGAAGCATGGGAACAGCTGTGTTTCTGGGTGTGGACCTCCTCCCTCACCTGACTTCTGATTATTGACTCGTGGGGCCATGCCAATCCATATCATAAATAATAGCAAAGCTCAGGATCTTTCTTATTTTTTGGATAAATATTAAAGACCAAATATTTGGCTTTCCAATCATTTGTGAGGGGCAGGCACCCTGGACACCACTGCTCTAGGAATTTTTTATTTTTTTTTTCAATTTCTCAATTTTTAAAACTTTTTTAAAAGATTTTTTTTTTTTTTTTTTTTGCCAGAGAGAGAGATTACAAGCAGGGGGAGCAGCAGGCAGGGGGAGTGGGAGAAACAGGCTCTGCGCTGAACAGGAAGCCTGATGCGGGACTCGATTCCAGGACCCTGGGATCATGACCTGAGCTGAAGGCAGACACTTAACCGACTGAGCCACCCAGGCGTCCCTAGGAATTTTTTAAATAAGAGTTCTTCCTAATTTTGAAAACATACTTAAGGCATTTCATAACTCTGGTGGTAACAAATTTTAATTTTCAGATGTCTGCATGAAAATATCAGACTAGGATAAAGCTGCCAAGACCAGCCCACCTTTTCCCTGTTGAGGCAACAAAATAGCCAAATGCCAGATTTTACTGTCCTCATGTTGCTCTTGTATAAATATATATGATATATATAAGTATATCATAATATTTTATTCTTCTATTCTTATGTTAGTAGTTCTTCATCAGCAATGCTGGGTCTATAATTGCTATTATTTCTTTTTAAAAAGTTGATAGAGTTAAGTTATTTCTTTGGTATATGACTTATGGAACAAGTACAGGGCGTGAAGTCAGCTTTCCACTAAACAGTTAAAAGTGTATTCAAGAAACGAACTACCGATACATGCAATGACATGGCTACGTGTCAAAGACATTATGCTGAGTGAAAGAAGGCATCTGTGGAAGCGCACACACTCCGTGATTCCACTTATCTGTAATTCCAGAAAAAGCAGACTAATCCATCATGATGGAAATCTGGGTGGTGGTTGTCCCCTCAGTCATGGAAAGATGGGGTTAACAGGGAAAGTACAAATGGGAACTTTCTGGAATGATGGGTGTGTTCCATAGCTTGACAGAGAAATGGATTAAATGAGTGCATGTGTGTTTCAGAACTAATGTATCTGTACAGTTAATGTCTATGCGTTCGATTGTATGTACATTATGCCAATAAAAAATTCAGGTGCATAGTAAAGCAGTTTCTAATGATGCCATCTTTTTTTTTTTTTTTTCAAGATTTTATTTATTTGTCAGAGGGAGAGAGAGCACAAGCAGGGGGAGCTGCAGGCAGAGGGAGAAGCAGGCTCCCTGTTGAGCAAGCAGCCCAATGCGGGGCTCAATCCCAGGACCCCAAGATCATTACCTGAGCCGAAGGCAGACGCTTCACTGACTGAGCCACCCAGGCGCCCCATAATGATGCCGTGTTATGATGTCTTATTCAGTGCCTGAATAACTAGTTTCATTTAGTGAAGTTAGTTCCAAAGTGAAGAGGCTTCAATTGGTAAAATCTGCACATTAGGTGTCAGAATCAAGTGGCAACAATATTATTAATAATAATAGGTATGATTTTATCACATATGTATACTATATGCCAAATACTGTGTTGTGGTTATCCCACAGGGAAGAAATCACTCAGACATTAAAAAAAAAGCTTGAGGGGCGCCTGGGTGGCACAGTGGTTGAGTGTCTGCCTTCGGCTCAGGGCGTGATCCCGGCGTTATGGGATCGAGCCCCACATCCGGCTCCTCTGCTGTGAGCTTGCTTCTTCCTCTCCCACTCCCCCTGCT
The DNA here is from genome assembly GCF_024610735.1 of Ursus americanus. Taxonomy (NCBI): domain Eukaryota; kingdom Metazoa; phylum Chordata; class Mammalia; order Carnivora; family Ursidae; genus Ursus; species Ursus americanus. The sequence goes on from NC_142136.1 coordinate 60,618,392, forward strand.
TGTGTTCCCTCTCTCACTCGCTGTCTCTATCTCTGTCAAATAAATAAATAAAATCTTTAAAAAAAAATAAAAAAAATTTTAAAAAGCTTGAATAATTTTCCCAAAGGCATATAAGCAATAAATGGCAGAGTTGAACTTGGAACTCAGGGTTCGTTCCTTATGGAGCCCCTGCCTCCAAGTACTAGGACAAATGCTTGTTAGAGAAGAAGATGAGAATTTTCAGTCTTTTCAAGAATGCAATATAAAAACAAATATTTATTGAGTGTGCCCTTTGTGCCAGGTACCATGCTAAGTGCTTCCTGTCATTGTCTCTGTAAAATTACTATTATCATTTCCTTTTTTTTTTAACAGACGAGGGGTTTGAAGCTCAGAGAAGTTAAGCAACTGGCCCAAGATCACACAGTATGTGGAAGAGCTCTCATTCCATTCCAGAGCCTTTGAAATCAAAGTTCAGGATTTTTTTGTTGTTGTTGTTTGTTTGTTTATTTTTTCTACTTTCAGTGGTTCTTAACTAGAAGATACATCAGAATCGATGGTAGCAATTTTTAAGAATTACACATTTCTGGGCCTACCTTGGCTCCTTTTATTCTGTAGATTAAAAGGGCACTTGGGAATTAGTTTCTTTACAGGGCCCGCCGGTGATGCTAAAAATCCTGCCTGAGAACCACTGTGCCGAGTTGTCATTGGTTTCTCAACAAGACCCCAGCTCTTCTTAAAATGCCTATGCATTTATTTTATTTAAAAAATTAATAGAGAAGGGGCCTCCTGTCATGATAGACAGATAGGAGTAAACATCAATAGATCTTGGCTTCAGCAGAAGATGAAACTCATCAGATGGTACTTTTAAAATTGGTGAGTTGTATTGTACATATATTTTATTTCAGCAAAAAGCCAGTGCTTTAGAGACCTTATTATTCATATTTTTGTAGACATTGTTTTAAACTTTGGTTTGTATTTGAACTATATTTTCTTGAAAACTTACACCGAGTGTTTTAAAATGGAAAAGCTTAGTTGAAGAGAAACATACTATTCTGTGTGTTTCAATTAACTGTGACTCCGGGGAATCTAGTTGTCTCTGAAAAGCCATGAAACTCTAATTGATTGCTCTGTCCAGTGTTTTGTTCTACACCAGAAAGACCAAAGGGATTGGTGATGTTGTTTTTGTTCATAGGCTGTCCTACCTGAAGGAGGGTGACTTCAATCCTGGACACAGTTGATAGACAAGAGATCCGTCTCTTTCGTGGGCGGAGATCTGCAGGTTGGGATTGTGGCCCATGAGCTAGGATTTGCCTCAAGAGCTCTTCCCTAATACACTCACTGCTCTATATTAGAGAATAAAACAGAGAAACAAAATCCCTTCCTAGGAGAGTACAAGATACATAGAGCAGAAATTCAAAGGGGGAGGGCAGGCCTTCTAAGTTCATTCTCCTAAATGATGAGTTTCATAAATGCATACAGTAGTCCCCCTCTTATCTGTGGGGGATATGTTCCAAGACACCCAGTGTGTGCCAGAAACTGTGGATAGAACCAAGCCCTATACACACGCTGTGTTTTCCTATACATACATACCAGTGATAAAAATTTAACTTATAAGTTAGGCACAGTAAGAAATTAGCAACAGCAATGATAATAAAATAGAACAATTATAATATTTTGAAATTCAAGTTATGTGAATGTGGTCTCTCTCTCAAAACATCTTATTGTGCTGTACTCACCCTTCTTCTTGAGATGACATGAGATGATCAAAGGCCCCCGTGGAGGGATGGAGAGACATGCATGACGTAGGCACCGTGACGCTGCGTTAGACTACTGCCGACTTCCTGAGGATACGTCGGAAGGAGGTGCCTCTGCTTCCAGACCGCTGGTGACCGTGGGTACCTGAAACCCTGGAAGCAGAACCATAGATGAGGGGGGACCACGGGGAGGTGGCCACCACCACAATCATGATACACAATGTTTCCATTACCTTAGGGAGGGTCCTTGTGTCTCCGCAACCAAGCTTCTCCACCCACACCCTAGTCCTTGGCAGCCATTCATCTCTTTTCCAGCGAAGTACTTCTGCCTTTTCTAAAACTTCTAATCAATGGCATCATGCAGTATGTAGCCTTTTGTATCTGGTTTCTTTCCATTAGCATAAATCTTTAGAGATTCATCCATGTTGCTGTTTAAAATAACGTTAGGGCTGTATACGGCTTTGGCTCTGGCAAGGTCAATATGACATAAACAGTATTTGTAAGTTTTGTTTGATGATACGGATTATCGTTTCTGTCAACAAAGTTTGAAGTACTTCCAAATCATTAGGCGACAGACTTTTGTGTGTCCCTCCATTTGCCCTGTACTCTTTCACTTGCGTTTTCTCCTAACAAAGGAATAAGGAGAAAGTGAGTGCGTGACATCCATTTACCCCTGTATCAATTACTCTCTTACCGGACAATGTTCTGCCTCCTTTGGAGTCAGGCACAGCCACGTGAACGTTTTGGCCAATGAAATGTGAGCAGAAGTGATGTCCGCTCCTTCCACATAGAAGCTAAATCTTCGCTGTGCTAGTAATTCCAGCAGCAAGTGTGGAGGGAGATCCCGGGTCCGTGAGTGAACGTAAACAGCAGAGACCTCCGCCAAGGGTGCTGATCATGAAGCATGAGCACGAAATAACACGCCTTCGCCACGGGGTAGTTTTAGGGCTAACTGTCACCGAAGCACAGTAGCACGCTAGTCGCTCCTGGCTGAAAAAGGAAGCAGATGACCTGGTCCTCTGAATCGCATACACAATCACTGACTGTCCTCGTTCCACCCGAGGATTCTTCTTCTTCTCTTTCTGGCTGGTTCAGCAGCTCCAAAATAAACTTCTTCCTTTATGACCAAGAGCACGGAAAGATTAAAAGTGTTATGAAATGTTCAAGGCAGCTCGTTCCACTTGGTCTCTGACAGAGATTGTCATTGCTCAAAGAGATCATGTCCTTTCTATGTGGCATTCAATTTTAAACAGAGTGTAACAGGCATAAAATAATTCCTCCATGTATGAATATGGTAATTGGCAAAGTCAGGCTCTGCGGTGGAAACTTCCAGCATTCCCCAACACCTCAGATGTCCTCTTCTTCAGGAGCACAGAGAGACCACCTCTGCCAGCCCGTCTGCAAGTGAGCCCTTTTTGAGCCCTGAAAGCTAAGAGTGGATGTGTTTTTCCATACTCTCTTTCTTTCTTTGAACAGCTGGATGCAGAGGAGGACAAGGCCCTAGAAGAAGGTAAATCAGCAGGAGAGAAGGAGCCCGGGTCTCTAAGTGACAGCATGGAGCAAAGTCTATCCGCTCCTTCTCCTTCCATCCGCCTGCATTGGGCAATGTTGTGAGCAAGAAGTAGACCTCTACTTTCTTAAGTCCCTGAGTTTGAGATTTGCTTGTTATATCAGCAAATGTGAGCTCTGCAGTGCAGGAGCTAATGAACAATGCTACAGCACGAGAGTTTGAAAGCGTAAATTCCTCTATTCACACACACACAAAACCCTGTGAGCCCCACTACCTTTGTGAAGGAAAAGAGTTACTTATGCGGCTAGTCAAAGCCATATACATGTCAAATGGCACGAATCAAAACTCATTCTCTGTCCCGAATCTAGCTTTCCCACCCCACCACATAACAGCAAGGGAAGGCTACAGGGTCTTGGCTATTTATTGTCTCAGCTTTAGCAAAAATCTATAAAAATATATCATGATTAAGATACACGCATACACATATGTCAAAGAAATGGCTTATCCAGTGTTGGGTTTGGGTTAGTCATGTCTTCAAGCCTTGGTCTCTGCATGTGACATGGTGGGGTCAAGAGATCATGAGCAAGAGAAAATGGGACCCCCACAAGAACAGACTGACACTCGTGGCTGTGGTTGCCTCTGACGTCGGTGATGGCGACATTCTGCAGAAGAAAGTCCTTCATCACAGAACTGAACACGCATGCGCCTGATACAGGCGTCAGAGAGCCTGAAGGGAGATCCCGGGCAGGCTCAGCGGCTGCAGACCCGGCTGCTGCCTCACACCAATGAGGTCAATCAGCAGGCCCGTGACCGTGCGGACCAGCTTCAGAATGGCCACTGGTTCCTTTTCAGCTTTTTCATCTCATAAGAATCTTTCTCATGACCTGCTCTAACCAGAAATTTGCAAGAAAGGGAATTTGGGGAAATGTATGTCAGCCTCGTCACATTGTCCCATGGCCAAGCCACTGCAGCAGCATTGATGATTTCACTCTTTTATTATTTTTTTAAAAAGATTTTATTTATTTGAGAAAGAGAGCATGAGAGAGAGCACAAGCAGGGGGAGAGGCAGAGGCAGAGGGAGAAGCAGACTCCCCGCTGACCAGGGAGCCTGACGTGGGGCTCAATCCCAGGACGCTGGAATCATGACCCTGGCCAAAGGCAAACGCTTAACCCACTGAGCCACCCAAGTGCCCTATTTCACTCTTCAAGTATTGAACAGTCTGCAAGTACTGACTGATCACAATGAAATGAAAGTTTCCTGTTTTGAGCACTCTGGCTGGAGGCAACATCGCTGAACAGGTGTCGTTTACCTGAGTTGTTCCCAACCTCCAGTTTTAGGCGACTTTTCCATCCTGCTGGTGTCCAAGCCCTTCCTGGTAGCTGTTTCACTTTTTCAAAACCTTCTCTCAGGGAAGGTGCTCTACTGTTCAATAGCTGTAAGTCAAAGCCACCTGTGAGGGGCACTCATTTTTCAAGCCTCTTCTCCATGTGGAGACCATGGGCCTCTGCTGCAGGGGACCGTGGAGGTGTGGTCTTTGGCAACCACACGTGGGGACAGTGTTAGCAGGACAGGTGGTCCTGGTGGATGTGAAGTGATTGTAGACGATCCAGGACATGTTCATTTTAATAGACATGTCCTTTTAAGGTACAATGGAAAACTGATCAAGAGATATAATAAACTAAGGGTGGTGACTTAAAGTTTCCTTCTGAGATACAGAGTTTCATGTTGTAGAAGTGAGCATTTGTTTAAATTACTGAGTAAATGATAGTGAGTTGATATTTAAGATATTAAGCAAATACCATTGCAAATGATTCACCAGGATGTCAAAAATTATGAAGGTAAAATTCAAAAACTGTTGAGCTTTGAAAAATACTCCCACGGGAGAAAGTTTAGAAGTCCTGATCTTTATGACAGTCTGAAGAAAACCCTTAATTCTGCCAACCAGCTAAGAAAACCCTCTCCTCTGAAGCCCCCAACCCAGTTTCTGCAGCTCCCTTCTGAGTGGAGTTCAAGTCCTCGTGATCCTGTGCGGTAATCTCCTGAAGGCACCGATGGTGTCACGTGCTTCAGTTTGTACTGAACTAAACAGAGGATTGCTCAGCCACCAACACCAGGACAGCCCATTCATTGCCTCAGCCGCACCTGTATGTTTCAGAAGGCCTTGGAACCATTGACTACGTGGTGTCTTCCAAGAAATCAGGGGATAAAAGCAGAAATGCCCACGCACTTGAACCCCACCCTTCTTCCAACCCCTTGTACGTGCAAAACTCAAGATGAATTCTCCATCTCTAAAATCCTAGCCAGCTCTTGAAAAAATAAAATGTCTTTGTTCCAAAACTATGGGTGCCAGAGTCTGAAATGCCAAAAAAGGAGGACTTGCCAAAAGGGAGTGTGTTTTTTGAGATCAGCCTTTCTGCTGATGTACCCAAAGGGCAACCTTTGCTGGTTGGCTTTAGGCGAGCAGAAAACAGGCTCCCGTTGACATTCATTCTTATGATTCAGTCATTTTGGGTCACTGTTTGTAGATTTCTATTCGTTTGTCTCTACGGCCCTGCTTTTATGGGGAACTTTGTGGTACAGGATATCTAGGTGCTCCAGGGGCTCTCTGTAGCCTGCTCAGTCATATCTTAGAAGCAGCCAGCTCAGCCTCCCTCCCAACCTGGAAAAGATCTTTCCTGATGGATCAACCACATCGCAACACAGTTCTTGCTATTCTCGATGCCAACACTGCCTCAGTCAAGGAGGTTGGCTTCTTTGATTAATGGCAGGAAAAGATGGCAGATACATAGAAACAGGCCTATACATATAAAATGGATCAAATGTCTCTAAAAAGAAAGATTGTCGCAGAAAGTCGACTAGAAGCAATTACTCAAGATGGCCCAGGTTGGGTTTCTTGAATGTGTTCTGGTGTGTGTGTGAGAGAGAAAGAGCAAGCAGGGAGGACAGTGACTGAGGCTCAGGGTAATGCATTGGAACCCGGAACTGGTGATGGATCTGGAAAGGGAAGGACTGAAGAAGAGGAAATTAGTTTCCTCAAATTTATTGTAGACTCCAAACGTGTTGATCATTCAGATCTTACCTAAGATTTAGAGATGTCAGTGGCCTAATAAAAAATGTTCTGCTCTCAGTGTGCAACTTGCTGTGACCCAGTCCCATGTTTTTTCCAGCTCCGGGCTCATCCAGAAATCTGCGGCCACTTCACTTCCTCCTCAGCCCCTTCCGAACAAGGGCAGGAGGCAGGCGGTCAACTGTGCCTAAATACGCCTGGTCCAAGTCCATCCCTCTGCCCTGTTTACAAGTTCTTCTTGCCAATGGGACATTTGGCAACCACAAATCATGAGGATTATTAAGTGGAGTGATGGGAGATTTTGATGACAGGTTCCTACATTTCAGTCTTTAACAATTAAAGAGGATTTACCTTTCAGTTCAAATTTTACTAGAATGATTGAGTGACAGTCAGAAACCAGGGGTAAACACACCCCAGCATATAAAATTTAGAATGGGCTTAGACATCAATTTCAGAACATCTAATTCAACTTTTTACTAAATTCATATTGAGGTCATTTGAGATAATGGACACATGCTTCAGAAGGAGTCTTCACCTGTTTGACAAAAATTCCTGATTTTTACCACTAACAAGTGCCTCCACACCTGGTAAAACTGTATCTGGAAGGATTGATCATGGGGAAAGATCTACAAGACCCAGGACCAAAGCAGCGTCATGAATCTTATAAAGTTATTGGCAATGAATTTATAATCCAGGCACTCGTTTCCACCTTGTATTGCTGAGGACGTTGCTTTCCTTTCATTTAAACGTCGTACCAAATATTTGCGTGCATTTTATAATTTGAAGCATTTAGTCTTTACGTGATTTTGCTAATGATATTTAGGACCAAATGAACTCGTTAATATACTTCAATTTTGTGGACTATTTTAAAAGCAAGCACAAGGTCAAACATGACTTGGGGCTAGCAGAGCATTTAAAAAGCAATGCTGTAAAGGGGGTTACTTGATTCCTACAATCTTGAATCCACAGACCTCACAGCACACCACTCCGCCCTCTCAGGAGTTACTTATTTGCAGGGAAAAATATTCATATCTGTGTGAGATTCTGATCCTGAACTTGGCAAAGATCGTCTCATTGGTTAAATATTTCCATTTTTATATAAACCATTATTGCAGTGACATCATGCTTGGTATAACTTACATAAGGCATTAGAAATTAGTTTTGATCAATCACCTGTGAGGGAGGTGGTATCATCCTCTCCTGCTTAAGATTATGAAACTACTTTCCAATGTGCTTTTCCACCTCATATTTCGGTTTTAGCTTTCACCAACTTTCCAGATCAGTTTGATCATGAAAGCTGTTCACTGTAGCTATTGTTCATTTCAGGAGGTATAGACTCTGTTTCCCATATGATGCATTTTTTTCAGAATGTTACATGGCAACAGACTTTTTTAGTGTCTTTTTGCAACTCTCCCATTAGAAAAAGCACCCCCCTCTTGCCATTCCTCAGAGCTATTCACTCTGCATGTCATGAAGCCACTGCTTTCCAAAATGAAAGAGCCCAGGATATGTTCTATTGGTCTTTCCTAATAAATCATTTGCCAAGAAATTCTCCTTGAGCCCAGATAAGGTGTCTCAGCTTTAGGTTTTCCTTATCGCTCCACCAGCGTTTAGCACATTGCAAAATAAAGGCAGAGTAAGGATGAAACGAGGGGCTGGGGAACGTTTGAGTGTTTGAGTCTATTTCTAAGTTTTTCGTTCTGTGTTATGATTATCCATTTATGTATATCTCCATCAGAAACTGGGGTCATGTCTCTTTCACCTTTTTAATCTTCACATACAAGCACAGAGCCTGATCGAGTTCATGGCTCACATGTATATCACAGTAATTTTTTTAAAAAAATTATTTCCCCTTTTGCACCTCCAAAACTTTCTTTAGAGTCAGCCGAAGATACTCTCTGCAGGACTGGTAAGATAGGAAAGCAAAGATAGAGAAAAAGTCAATGCTTATTTTTTTTCCCCATTACCAAAATAAGATTTGGCATCAAGTCTTGGAAGGTAGAATTTTCTAGGAAGTTTCTCTCTTCTTTGGGTAGGGATCCTGAAGGTAGCTAATGGTGCTGGCCTGCAAGATTGCCATTGGGTTCACTATGGTGGCCACAGAAGGTTCCATGAGCCCCCCAGCTGGAGGGCAGATCACCCGAGCCAGGAATGGGCTGCAGCCACATTTCGGGAGATTGTCATCAGCAAAGTTGAGATGGGGTCCTTAGGGAGTGTCATGTGTGAGAAGAAATATCTCTAGACATGCCTCTATAGCTGTTGATAACTATATAAATATTGACAGCTAACAAATTGCTTCATTTCTCTACCTTTGTCGGTTACCGATTAAATGTGATGACAAGTTCTACGAGCTCTCAAAGTAATGAAAACTATAAACTGAAACATCTCTCCCTATCTTTTCATTGATGATGTAAGATATAGTGTGGATAAGGATTTGGATTTAGCTATAGATACAGACACAGCTACAGATATAAACAATATATTGGGGCATGCTGGGTGGAGTCAGGAAGAACAAGTGATGGCCAATTCATGATCTACTTAATAGTCTCAAAATGTGTTTAGTAACAAGAACAAAATGCCTGTCTTCTCTATGACTTTATTTTTTTTGTGGTTCAGGAACATGTGATCAGGAGTAGGCTTGTTTCTTCTCCTTCTCTTTCTCCTCCTCCTCCTCCTCCTCCTCCTCCTCCTCCTCCTCCTCCTCCTTCTTCTTCTTCTTCTTTATAATATGGATGTGCTCATTCACTTATTTTTTAAGAAAACATTTATGCTTTTTATGTGCCAAGAGTTATGTTTGGAAGCCACTGAGGGACTTGAAACAGAGGAATGACATGATATTTTTGACTTTGGAATATGAGACATGACTTTGTTTTTCTCCCAGGACTGCTTTCCAATGTGTTCTGCCAGATCCTTTCTTTCTCAACCTTTGACAACATCTCTGGAAGATCCTGAAGGTTTCCAGTCACGTTCAGCTCGAAGAATGATCTTACGTTGACAATGGACTCATTTACCAATATTAAAAAGTCCAGTAGAATCTAAATGAAAACACCAATCTCACATTCAATCCATAGCTGCTTCTGCTCCCTCAGCTCAGTCCTGATCTGGGGCTCAGAGCCTGCAGTTGAGGTTTACTATATCATTTTTGTTTCTGGGCCCTCCAGGACAAGATTTGAAGGAAAGGATTAATGGAAAGGGGGAAAGTTTCTTTGGTGGGTGCATTTTCAGATTTCTATACTGTGTACTTCTCCAATGTGGGTGATATATTCTAGAGATCACCTCTTCTGATACCTCCACAGCCCCTGCCTATAAAGGGATACCCCCCCCTTCTTTTACCCCTGGTAGGTCAGGATACCTTAAAGATAGCTTCAGTCCAGCTTGACATCCATTTTCCCATGAAAATTTGTGTATCCCTGCTGGGAGCTCAGGTCTATTCACTATTTGTCTTTTCCCCCATTTGAGCTGTCACCTACCTCTACCTGGCAAACTCCAGGGGATGCAAGTCAAGTTCTCCATAAACTCTCCTTTGAGCTCTGCTCTCACTCACTCCAGGTTAATGTCATTCAGTAAACATTTAGGTGGGGAGTGAGGGTCCAGTATCCTTCTTTTCAGGCATCTCTATTCTTCATGAACAATTCTCTTGTATCCCACATCCCTTCACTTTGAGGGACAGTGCCTTCTCTTCTTCTGGTGAGGGAGAGAAGAGAAGAATCAAAGCATTCTTTCCCTTCACCCCAGGCCTCAGCCACCCCCCTTCCCTAATGAACTAATGAGCTCCAATCTGCTGTGGATATAAGCTGGATGCACTTCTGAGCAGTAGCCAGATCTCCATCTCACCTGACCACTGCTCAGTAAGCCCTGGAAGAAAGTACTTGGTGCTTCTATGGCTTTCTATGGCTCTTCAAGGTAATGTATTGTTCTCAGTAGTGGGGCTCCAGACAAAGTTCCCAAGACAAGAACAAAACCCCTATTACACAGTACGTTGCATCTTGTATAAATAGTACCATGATGACACTGTGAAGAACCGACTGGAAGGAGATGAGAACAGAGATAGGGATTTCAGAGAGCCATCCAGGTGAGGAATGCAAGGAGTCTGAGCTGAAGTCATGGTAATGAGAAAGGAGGGGAGCACATGGGTTTGTGACATATTCATTCAGGTTTCTGGCTTGGGTGAGTGATCACGCTGTTGACAAAGGCATGACACAAAGAAAGAAGAGGCAGGCTTTGAGAACAAGGCTGTACAAAACTGGGGAGTTGTCGCTCCCATGTTGTGTTTGATGTCTCCGGGGGACCTTGGGTGGCAAAACCCGGTTAGGTGGATAGTCTGAGGCTCAAGAAAAGGTTGTGACTTAGGGCTGTAGTTGGAGGAATCCTTAGCATTCAGGTATCTACGGACACCATAGAATATTTGGGGTCACTCAGGAAGAGTATGTAACATGACAAGGCAAGGGGGCCCAGTCAAGCCCCAAGAAGCACCCACACTGAACGGCTGGGTTGGTTTGTATGGGAAACTTAGGAGGGCCCCAAAAGGTGGGAAGAAAAAGTTCTCTGAAGGACACTGAAAAGAGGATGCACCCCTCCTTTCTCAAATCCTTTAGTATACATGTTACCAGTCACCCAAAATTATGGACTTGCACTTCTTTTTCTTGTCCTGTTCTCTTCCTCATCTTCCCGTAAAGGGACTCCTTCCATGATTCTCTATTTCACAGAGCATCAAAATGAAAGACTGGATCCCTTCGTTCTGGGGCTTCGACTGCTTCCTCACACAACAGGCTCCTTAACAAAGGCTTCTAAGATGATAGCTAACTAATTGGAGGAAAGTTGTTTCCATTCCTCAGGTGTGCTGCCAGCTTCTGGGGCTGATGGCAGAGTGCCACGATTCTTTCCCCCCCTCACACTTCACAGTGACCCCTTCGTAATGGGAGCTAGTGCTTTCTGTTCCTCAGCAACCTAAATGCTCAGAGGTTCCAGAAGGCCGAGCCATCAGCGTCCCTCAGGTTTGACAAGCAAATGCCATTGAGTGGGCCTGGCCGATTCTTCGCATTGCTGGAAAACATCTCTATGTTACTGACAGAAGAGGAAGATGATCATCAGATGTTACAAGTGATGCTTTGTCATAGGGCTCCCAGAGTTCGTCCTTAGAGAGAATCATCACCAATAGAAAGAGACTTCTAGTCTCACCTGTGGATTTCTATTTGGTGGATAGAGAACTGGAGGGAGAATCATAAAGATGACCAAAACCCAAAATGTTTCTCAAGACACCCCAACCCAAATCAATACACTCGGGAGGAAAGAATGTGACACGTGAGAGCTGGTTCACTTATAAAAGCATCAGTTGAGCAAACCGCCTACTTTGAGCAGGCAAATACTTTGCTTGCTTAAAATAAAATGAGTATTTCCCCCTTTCCTGCATGCTTGCCTTTCCCAACTCCCAGAACGTAGGTCAAAACTCACATCTGTTTTTGCTTTCCAGTTCTTTTGAAGTAGCATGCCAATGTGCAACACCAGCTCTCATGCCAGGATAGCCCTGCTATCGTGGGGGCCAGCTCTGGGTCCACGCCCTGGGTGGCTGTGCCAAACTCCTGGAGGAGGCTGGTGGGGAGGCCAGGAGGTCTTCACGGCGTCGGACTTTCAGGCCTCTCCAGGGAGCTGCAGGCAGCTACACTGTTTCTTCTTCTTTCTCTGCAAGCGTTCCCTGCTCTGGTGGGGAGTCATTTCTCTCTTTCAAATGGAACACGTAGATCATCCCTTAAAAATACCTTGCAAATACGTGTCTTTGTGAGAGGTACCTAGGTTTAGGGGCATGGTATGCAAATTCCTAGCACCTCCCTCAAGAGAGAAGCCTCTGCTACTTTCAGAAATGTCCATCTAATTCCGGTATTGGGGGGAACAATCAAAATTTATGATGATAAAGATTATCAAATGATCAGAGTTTTTTAGGGCAGGGACGCGTCTTCCACAGGCAAGCTGGGTGCTCTGAAAAGTCTGTCTACGACACAGGTTATATGATCATAACTACAGTGTAAGCGAAATAGGATACATGCGAGCTGCTGTGAGTCGTAGAAGTGCCTGTGGCCAGACGATTGTACTGGAACAGGAGCAAATACTTACTGAGCACTTGCCATGTGGCACACACTCTGAATCTCTTCACCTAGTTCTTACAACAACTGTGAGGTACCACTAGGAGTCCCACCATTTTAAGGAGGAACAAGCTGAACTCGAGTTGGCTTGAACACCTGTGCAAAGCCACCCAACTCTTGTGACACTGGTGGGGGTAGTAGAAGATGGCTACTAATTCCATCAGTAGAATCTATCATTGGAGGGTTTTTCCCCCTACTAGGAATTTTTTCCCCTACGAGGGGAAGATGTGCGATCCAAATTTTCTCCTATGCCTCATTTTACCTCAGAGCTTGCCAGGTGTGAAGCATAATTAGTAATCACAAAATAAAGTTTCTTTGTTCATAAAGCCTGAATGAACTTGGTCTTAGACCTGGAAAAACTATAATAAATACTGCATATTTCACAACAAATATTGCCTATTGATGACATTACCATAACATTTTAATGATTGTCGTGAAAAACGTTTGTAGAATATATTAGTTTACTTTCTAATCTTAGTAAGCATAGACAGTAAAAGCATTTAAAACATTGACTTAAGATTTTGCGGTGTCTCAAGTAATTTTTCTGGACACAGAATTGCTGGAACACATACTAGAAAATATTAAGCTCTGCTTGTTTTCTTATAATTTCTCTCTTTCTCCTATAAATATAGCTAGAAAGAAAGGAATTTGCCATGATTTTGTCCCATACTTTTCGGCAGAATAGTAACAATCAACCATTGGGCTCATTTTCCTTCCCATACGTTTTTTCTTGACGGAAATGGCTTTAATCTGCCCCATTTCTAAGTATAGCCCAATTCACTCCATTGGCCACACTTTCTCTGCTCGTTGGTTTTGGAGCACCCTCGGGTCACAGACTCCGAGGCTTCATTCCTCTGCTCCCACCTTGTCTCCAGGCTGCCAGGCTGCTGCCTCTGCTGTTGACCACCATTCTGTGGCCACCAATCCACCAGGCGTGGCAGTGGGTCCTCACCACTCCTCCTTCCCTCTTACACTTAATGCCAAGCTGGGCACAGGCTGGTTTTCAGAAATTCCTTCTTCACAACAGAATTGAGACTGTAACTTTTCACAAGATGATACTGAGGATTTAGAGGCATATAGATACTATTATTAAAGCAAATAATAATATGTGAATGATAACACAGGTATTCACTATATGAGTCTTACCCGATCTCAGCTCACTCATTGGACCACCTCCCTGTTTAATGCCCAGCTCACTCCCACACAACGGAGGCGAACATCCCTCCCCCTTCCCCAGCATTTTAATCCAGAGTACTGGCCAAAATTAGTGTAAAGAAAGGAAAAAGTTGTTTCTTGACCCAATCTAAAGTCAGCTTCCTCATTTCTTTCCTAGGATCACCTTGTCCAGAATGAGTGACTATATAAATATTCTTTCCTTTTAGGAAATATGCCACCCTTTCCAAAGGTGTGATCAGACCTAAGGCTTTAAGAAAATGCTGCCATAGCACCATATCCATAGATCTACCAAAGCCTCGTCTATTCACTGTTAAATAACATTATCTGCGAGAGAACAATCCAATCCACGACGAACTTCACCAAATTCTTCCGGATTCCTTTTCAAGCTCTCTGCTCGGCTCACCTCTCTATCACAGTTCTGTTTCCCCTGCAGACAAACACTCAGTGAAGCAGCCACAAGACTGTGAGCGCCAGTGATAGAACAGGGCATGGTTACAACAACCAATTAGTGAATCTGTACCATTAATCCAAACTTAGCAACTTTTTCATCTTGGCAAGAGAAATCGATGTGCTAGAAGATGCAACACACACCTGTTGACCAACACGTATCTGCTTACTTCCCTTTAGACTTTGCCCCAAAGTTACATCTACCGAACTGAGGAGCCTACTCAATTCAATGGTCGTTTCCTAGAACAAAGGGACACTGAGCCCTAAGGATAGTTTTAAGATTCCACTTCCTAGAAGGCACACAAATGCTTGAAGCTTCCATAAGGAGTTCAAAAACATTCAAAGCTTACACTCAATCAGGTTCAGCCTGTGGCATAAGCAAACTTCTCCTACGTCTTTAGATCTCCCCCTGAAAAACACAAGTAACGTGAGGTGCTTCTAAGAAGCCATGGGACTCAGTCATACCCTAGATCATCTGTGAGTAAGTAGTCACTGTCTCCCTGGCCTTGGGCCACCGCACTGTAAGGATCCCACCAATAGACTGGACGGAACAACCCACAGAGAAGGGGGGATTCAGGGGGTTCTTCTGGTCCTGCTGACCATTCCCTACTTCTCCTCAACTTTTGCTCAAGCAGCAGATGGGGCTCGGTGGAGCACCCCCTCTGATGTGTAATTCCGGCCAATGTTCCTACAATAGAAAGTCAACAGTATCTGCAGCCTCTTGTTCCCTTTACTGCAACCAGAACTAATCATATAACCTACCCCAGACATTTGTTGTAAGAAATAAGTGGCATGATTTACAGAAAAACATTTTTTATTACAAAATGCTATACAAACGTTAATTGTTATTATTATCTTCCACAATCAAAAAATTGTGGGTTTATTTCAGGTCACTCTTTTAAGTACTAAACTTCTGTGTCTATCACAGCATTATGAAATTCTACTCGTGGTGGTGATTTCTTGGGCTGTTACTTATATTTTTTCCACGTTCTCTCCCGAGTTTTGTGAGCACTGAAGACGGGAGACCTGCTGACCTAACGGCCGTGTCGTCGGCAGGAGATGCTTTATTTTTCCAGTTACTGTTCCACGATACCTGAAGATCATCTCTAAAATGTCTTCATTCCATAATGATTTTGTTGTTTTTGAAACACTCTCCGAGACTGTACCATATCCAGGGCTCACATCTACAGTTGCTTTGAAACTGTATAGTGGATCAAAATATTTGGGGGAACCACTGAGAAGCATAATTTTAAAAATCGGTATGGTGTCTGAGTCAGTGTCTTGGCCCCTGATCTGATACTTAAAACGAAGTTTGGCCTGTGGGAACTCACGCCACACAATCTTTTCATTGTTATTGAACACAATGAATATGACGACCCTGAAAATTCACAGAGTTATCTCTTTAGGCCACCGCCTTATTTTTCTAACTGAAACGGTCTAAGATTTCTTCTTTGCTCTTTATGAAGCATGAGAATCCCCAAAGGTCAAACTCTGAGGCTTTCTTCCATCTATTTGCACACTCAGAGAATCTTTATAAAAGGCTGTTAGGTCCTCCAAAGGGTGTGGGAGACACGGGCTCTGTCTTAGAGTTTCATCTAATTGCCGAGATCCAGGAGACATATGTTAGAGGAAACCACAGGTGCTTCCTTGGTCTGCCTCGCTACAAATGTAGAGTATATTTAGCTGCACTCTTGAGTGTGGCTCTAGAGAGGACAACTCTTCTGCCCTAGCAAATAAACCTCAAAATGCTAGAACAGTCCATAGCTCAGTTACGTGATGGCCACGCCTATTGGCTGGGCTCTCCTCCCCACACTAATTTGGGGTCCACTTTGTCCATCTTGTGATGCCACCATATCACCATATGGCTCCCAGGGGCGCTGTGGCAGGGCAAGGGAAGGCTGAAGGTGGCACCCCAGCTCTCCAGCGTGTCATCATGGAAGAAACAGAAGTCATGTATGCTCATATATTGTGGGACTAGCCATGTGGTCTTGCTTAATTGCTAGTTGGTTCGAAATTGCAGGGAAGACCCTGGAACGTAGAGTGCATCACTGCAGTCACATTGCTGGCTAATTCCTTTGCTTCCGGTTAAATCTGACTCCAGTGATTCGCACATAATCTTGCTTCCGCTTCACCGAGAAAAATCAAGTTATTAAGATAATCATTTCTTCCTTTCTCATCCCTAGCTTTCTTTTATACCTCAACAGAGACATCCCCAGGAAGTGGCTTTCTTCAGTTCTAAGGTTTGCTCTGTCACCATACTCTTCATTCTTTGACATTTTGCTGCCTCCAAGCCCAAACTTAATCCCATAATTATCTATTCTCACTCCAGCATCTTCAAATACTCACAGCAGGGTGTGTATGTCAAACTCAGGAGTGCAAGAACTAGAATTATCTTAATTTTATAATCACGTAATTTCTCAGTCCCCATTCTGTCAGGTTCATAGAAAGCTTAACTTCCTTTAGGTTCTCTCTTATCCAGTTAGGCTGAAGTTGTCTCTAGTCTTTGGCTCATTATGGTGATCCGTATTTTTGAGAAATGGCTTTCTTTTTGCCCCCTGCTCTTCTGTGTGTATCTGGACGAGAAGGGGCTGGACACAGGCTGGGGATGTGCTCTTCCTCCGCCCTCGTCTGCTGTACGTGTAATTCTGCTTATCATTTATAGTCTGAGTCCGATGCATCTTCTACCACCAAGTTTTCTCTCGGCCCTCCAGACTGAAGTTCTCCACACCACTCTGTGCGTCTGTCATGGCGTATACCCCTTTGTACTGTGAATTGGGGTTATTGTGTTTATGTCTCAGCTCTCTTACTAAACCAAGCTCCTCCTTCCAAGCGAGATCCATATCTGACTCATCTCTATGCTTACCTCCTAAAATAGTTGCCTTGCACGTAGGTGCTCCCTAAATATTCACAGACAAATGCCTAAAATGTCCATATATTTAAAAAACAAATGACTCTGATATCTGAGAATTCCTCTATATTATTCCAGGGAAAAAATAAGGGGGTAGAGGGGATAGTTGAGACAAGGTCTTCACCATGAAGCTGGACAGATAAGGGCTTATTATACTGTCCCATCTATTTTCATGTGTGTGCTTAAAATTTTTCATAAAAGCAGTAGGAAAAAAGAATCAGATGTCTCATTTCAAAAAAACCTTGAATAAAATGGTTACGTTCAGAGATAGACATCCCATTTCAAACAGCTGAGTAGAATAATTCATTCTGATAGGTTAATTTTAGGATACTGAAAGAATAGAGTCCAAGAATATTTTTTGGCTCTCAGCCCATAGCTCTTTAAAAACTGGAAATTATACACATTTTCATTCACGGAAAGTTTCTCAGGGTTATTTGTAAGTGAGCAAGGACTTGGTGGTGCGGCTGGGTTCTGTGTGACATTGCTCTCCCCGCTTGAAATGCTCTATTTCCACCATGCTATTTCTAGAACATGATTTGCTGACATAATTTCTGTAAATTGGTATAGAATATTAATATTTCTATTCTGTTTAATAGCTTTAGTTAAGAGTGTAATCTTTTATTGTCCCACTCCCTTTGCTTTTCAACACCTTCTTTGTATATGAAATCATTTTTTAAAATGAATCTTTTATTTCAGAATAGTTACAGATTTATGGAAAAGCTGTGAGGCTAGGGCAGAAAGTTCCCATCTACCCAGCACCAAGTTTCGCCTCTTATTAAAGTCTGATCTTAGTCTGCCACATTTGTCACAAGGAATGAACCACAACCGATACATTATATTAACTGAAGTCCGTACTTTATTCAGATTTCTGTAGTGTGACACAATGTCTTTCTTCTGTTCCATGATGCCAACCTAGGGTACTATGTTACATTTAGTCATCATTTATGAAGTAATTTTTAAAGGAACATTTTATGTTTCTCTAATCTGTGGTATCAACTCAATATTTTCCCCAAATATTCATCTTGCCTGGGAAATGTATGGTCCTCTGGCTCCCTTTTAAAATATTTTATTGATTCAAAATTTGACTTGGCTCTGAGCATCCATTAAAAACAGCGCTTTGAAATTTCAGGACAGGGAAAAAGAAGCTTCAACCCTCCACCCAAAATTCTCTCTCACCTCAGGGAGCCATTGGAGTTGGTCAGTGCTTCAGGCTTTGAGCTCAGGGTTTTTCTAAGCCCCACACAATGGAAACACCTCAGGGTGAGATAAAGTCCCATCCATTAATTTGCCTGCCTTCCCTTCTCAGTTTAAATTAGTTCCGAATCCTGAGCAGTTTTAGTTAATGGAAAGGGGAAAGATTAAAGCTCCCAAAATCTAGTTCATGGATGTCTGGTGCCCCAAAACAGGAAGTCATGTCCTAGAGGCAAAGCAAGTTGTACAAAAAATGCCCCAGGAAAGAAAGAGGAAGGAAGAAGAGAAACCCCATCCTGGAAACCTCCCACCTTTGACCCTGGCTACTCACTCACATTCATCCCCACAACCGGCCACGTCGGTGTCTGACTCAAGGCTAATAGCAAAATTCGCATCATCATGACAGAAGCAGTGACAGCATATTTGCTACTATAGGAGGGCAATTATAGGAGGCCAAAAGTTTTATAATCATTTTATTAAAATTCTGCTTCTTTAAATTATCGTGCCCAGGATGAATCTCCAAGGCCAGTTTCAGACAACCTGTGCTTGGGTTCCACTGACGGTACCTGAAAGGAAAGCTGAGTGTGCAGGAAGGGATGGTTGCTGACCTGTCATCTGTCCCAGGCCAAACAGCACTGCCAAGGTTTCTGAGGTCCAGCCCACTACCAGGTCTGGACAACCACACTTTCTCATTGGGTCGTCACCACACCACCTCCATTCTTTTCACCTGTGCTGCTGTTGCCCACCAACCACTTTTGCGCTTGTGAGAACCCTGGGAAATCACCAGGTTTGCTATCAGAAGATCCAAATGGGTAATGTGTGGCCAAACAGCTCTCCAGCCTGGTAAACGATGAGAGCCCCATTTAAGAGCATCAGAGGGTGGCTGAAACAATCAGGACTGGGGCTTCAAGGCTTTGAAAGGGGCCGAGCAGTGGAGAGTGGCCTGGGAGTCATTGGCCACTTGGTCCCTGGAGAAGTTGCTGAATCTGGGTGCGGGAAAAGAGGCTGAGTTTTCCCTGGGCAGAGGCCACCACAAAAAAAGAGAATCCAACAGAGATTG
The DNA here is from genome assembly GCF_024610735.1 of Ursus americanus. Taxonomy (NCBI): domain Eukaryota; kingdom Metazoa; phylum Chordata; class Mammalia; order Carnivora; family Ursidae; genus Ursus; species Ursus americanus. Next base: position 60,637,622 of record NC_142136.1, read on the forward strand.
TGGCAGTCACATGGGGCTGAAAATTCAAAACTAGACTTGGTGAACTAAGATCCTGGTGAAATAAAGGGTCAGAGAGCCTCACCTCGCACGTGGGTCTTTTCCCTGCGAGCTAGCTACCTAATCCTAGGGGTTTGAGACACTAAGTGAAAAGTCTCTGAAAAGCATATTTAAGTAATTGGTAATCTTGCTATCCTGAGGAGACAAGGATCAGAGTTCAGGATCAGCCAGAAGGAGGGGTCCCAATGAGTGATCAGGCTCTTACTGTTGGTATTGGAGGTAGAATTGGCAGAAAACAACGCAGAACGAGGCCCAGTTCAATTCAAATCTCAGATAAACAACAGACAATTTTATAAGTATGATCCATGCAGTAACTAGGACATACGTAAAATGCAAAATTACTTGTTATTTATCTAAAATTCAAATTAAACCAAGCATTCCATATTTGTATCTGTTAAACCTGGCACCTTTACTTGGTAAATTTGTGGTGGGCAGATTATTGGCCTCCAAAGATGTCCACACATTATTCCCTGAACTTATGTCCATGTTACCTTATGTGGCAAAAGGAATTTGGCACGTGTGATTAACTAAGAATTTTGAGACTGGGTGGTTATCCTGGACTACCTGGGCGGGTCCAATCTAATCACAAGGATCCTTAGAACTGATAGGCAGAAGTGTCAAAAGCAGAAAAGGGCAATGTTACTACAGAAATAGAGAAATAGATTGGAAGCTGCCACACTGCTGGCCTTGAAGATGGAAGGAGCCATGAGCCAAGGAATGTAGGTGGTCTCTAGAAACTAGAAAAGGCAAGAAGATGGAGTCTCCCCTAGAAGTTCTTGAAAGGAAGGCAACACTGTCCACAGGTTGATCTTCGCCCAGTGAAAGCCATCAGACTTCTCACGGACAGAGCTGTAAGATATAGAATTGTTTTGTTACGAGCCACTAAGTTTGTGGTAATTTGTGCAGCAATAGAAAACAATATGGTAGCAAGAGGCTTACCTTTAGGAGGAAAATTACTCAGAGATCAACAGAGTCTTACTAAAGCTACAACTCAGCTTCTAATTATCTCAGTGTAGACTTGGATTAAGACACTATCTGCCAAGCAGAGGGAGAAGTGAAGTCTCTCTGGAGGAAGATAGCACCATCTAGAAATGCTAAAAGTTTAATTAACAATGTCCAGCATTAAATAACAAAATTACTAGACAGAACCATATGGCAGAAAATGCGAGGGAAAATATGACAAAAGAAATCATCTATAGGTGATCCAAATATTGGAATTAGCGGGACCTTATAGCTTTGAGTAATATTATTAATTAGAAGGGTTAAATGTGGTGAAAATAGATTTTAAAAATGAAAATCTCTTAAAGAAATAAAATCTTCCAAAAAGAACAAATATTCTTGACCTTAAAAAAACAAAAAAAAAAAAATTACAATAACTGGAATTATGTACTCATTAGATAGGTCTAATAACAATTTACACACAGCAGAAGAGAGGGCTAGTGAACTCTAAGGCATGTCAATAAGAAATATCTAAACTGAACCACGTGGAAAATGAAAAGGAACTATAAAAACACGTGGGACATTATAAAAAGTTCTGACATTCATGTAATTGGAATTCCAGAAGGACAGGAGAGAGAAAACAGGGTAGGAGTAACATTTTAAGAGGTAGTGATCAAGAATTTACTAAAATGGTGAGAAACATCAAGCCAAAAATTTGAGAAACTCAGCAGAACCCAAGCAGGTTAATATAGGACCTGTGAGATGAAAACATAAAGCATTATGGAAAGATAAGCAAAGCGCATTGAACACATTGAAAGAACAGAAAAGCTCAACCGCATCAAGATCTAAAATTTCCCCAGGTTAATTTATAAGTTTAATGCTATCTCAGTTAAAAAGACATGGTATTAACGTATGAATAAATGAATAAAACAAAATAGAAAATTCGGAAATAAATTCAAGACAAGTAAAAATTTAGTATAGGAAATCTGTGGGGAAATGGTGGACTTCTTACCAAGTAGTGCTAGAACAACTGGTTAAAAAAGGATAAAAGTGGATCTCTACCTCACACCGTATGCCAGGATTAATTTCAAATCAATCAGGACCTAAATGTAGCCCCATCTATACGAGTTCTAAAAGAAAACTTAAGTGAATTTCTCTCAACCTGGGATGATAAAGACTTTACGAACTATAACTCAATATCCAGAGGCAGTAAGAGAAAATAGTAGACAAACTGGATTACTTTTTAAAAAAACTTTCGTATAACAAAAACACCAAAAAAAAGTAAAAACAACTCAGTAGGAATAAAGAAAATATTTGCAACTTATATCACAAAGTATAAATGTCCTTAAATTTGAAGAACTTCTAAAAATAAATAAAATGACTAACAACTCTATCATGTGTATGTGTGTGTGTATGCAAAATTATAAAGCAAAAATAAATTTTAAAAGCAGGCCCCAGAACAAAATCAAAACTAACAAATGAATCTATGTACAGAGTTGCTAACTTAATCACAGAAAAGAATATTTCAAGTGACATTAAAACAGTATAATGTAACAATGCACCTACAAGGAACACATCTTAGGGTCAAGAAGAATTATGAGAACATTTCAAACTATTTTCAGGCATTATATTAAGAGTAACAACATTCTGTTGGTTATTGCAAGCTACTGCATTTAGGAAATGATTTTCAGCGTAGAGAAATAATACACAAATATGAAATAAAAGATGTTAACACCACAGAATCATAAATTTGATGTGGAAATATTTCAACAAACTAGTTTTTCTCTAAAAATAAAATGTATTTTCTACTTCTATTAAAAATGCCAAGAAACAGTGAACAGCCTAGTTATACTGACCACTTCCAACATCCAGACTGTGATCTCTAAAGGTCATTTCACAATAAAATAAGATAGGGCTGCTCGGGGAAATGGTTTATTCCAGATCCAGGGCAAAATGTTCTAGATGAATCAGACACATTTTGTTGTATCCAGAAAACAAGGAAGTTATGCAAGGTTACTACTAGGGTCATATGAAAAGAATTTAGTTCTCATCTTGCAGGCAGTTTCACTAGCCAGAGATGAGATAATTTCAATGTTAAAAAAGAGAGTAACTGCGGCGCCTGGGTGGCTCAGTCGGTTGACTCTTAATTTCCTCTCTGGTCTTGATCTCAGGGTTATGAGTTCAAGCCCCGCGTTGGACTCCACATTGGTCATGGAGCCTGCTTAAAAACAAAACAAAACAAATCTCTACAGAGATTAACCATAATGGGTTAAAACGTATTAAGAAAGTTAAAACCCACCCATTTATAATTACACTAATAAATAAAAACTACAACAACATTGTTAATTAGTCACCTTTGAAGAACCTATCATTATTCTGAATAACTGGTAAAGTGAAAATGCAGATATTTATATTGTCTTTCCTGCCCATGTTGTATCTAAGAGTAATCGAATGCAAGTTGATGAGTGCAAGTTTTTATTTGTAAAGGAATTCCAGCTAATAAAAAAACAAGAAGTGATAGAATTAGAATATTAATATTTTGCAAACCCTAAGGAAACGATGGATCTAGCAGCAATAGCCAGGGCTGTTAAAACCCTTAGATGAACTTTATAAAGAATAAGTCAGGCTGACCACATTCCAACCCACTGATCAATCTAAGCATCATCCAGAAAAAGAAACAACTACAAAATATACATCTTTTTAAAAAAAAAAATTTATTATATTATGTTAGTCACCATATAGCACATCATTAGTTTTTGATGTAGTGTTCCATGATTCATTGTTTGTGCATAACACCCAGTGCTCCATGCAATACGTGCCCTCCTTAATACCCATCACTGGGCTAACCCATCCCCCCACGCCCCTCCCCTCTGAAGCCCTCAGTTTGTTTCTCAGAGTCCATAGTCTCTCATGGTTCGTCTCCCCCTCTGATTTCCCCTCTTTCAGTTTTCCTTTCCTTCTAATGTCCTCCATGCTATTCCTTCTGTTCCACATGAGTGAAACCATATGATAATTGTATTTCTCTGCTTGACTTATTTCACTTAGCCTAATCTCCTCCAGTTCCAACCATGTCAGTGCAAATTGTGGGTATCCATCCTTTCTGATGGCTGAGTAATATTCCATTGTATATATGGACCACAACTTCTTTATCCATTCTTCTGTTGAAAGGCATCTGGGCTCCTTCCACAGTTTGGCTATTGTGGACAATGCTGCTATGAACATTGGGGTGCATATGGCCCTTCTCTTCACTACATCTGTATCTTTGGGGTAAATATCCAGTAGTGCAATTGCTGGATCATAGGGTAGCTCTATTTTTGACTTTTTGAGGGACCTCCACACTGTTTTCCAAAGTGGCTGTACCAACTTGCATTCCCACCAACAGTGTAAGACGGATCCCCTTTCTCCACATCCTCTCCAACATTTGTTGTTTCTTGTCTTGCTAATATTTGTCACTCTAACTGGTGTAAGGTGGTATCTCAACATGGTTTTGATTTGTATTTCCCCGATGGTTAATGCTGTGAACGTTTTTTCACATGTCTGTTAGCCATTCGTATGTCTTCTTTGGAGAAGTGTCTATTCATGTCTTCTGCTGATTTTTTGACTTGATTATTTGTTTTTTGGGTGTTGAGTTTGAGAAGTTCTTTATAGATCTTGGATACCAGCCCTTTATCTGTAGTGTCATTTGCAAATATCTTCTCCCATTCCATGGGCTGCCTCTTAGTTTTGTTGACTATTTCCTTTGCTGCACAGAAGCTTTTTAACAGCATCCTTTCCTGATTAAAATTCTGCAAAGTGTAGGGATAGAGGGAATATTCCTCAATTTCATAAAAACCATCTATGAAAAGCCCATAGCAAATATCATTCTCAATGGGGAAAAGCTGAGAGCCTTTCCCTTAAGATCAGGAACACGACAAGGATGCCCACTCTCGCCACTATTGTTCAACATAGTACTAGAAGTCCTTGCAACAGCAATCAGACGACAAAAAGGGATAAAAGGTATCCAAATCAGCAAATAAGAAGTCAAACTCTCTCTCTTCACAGATGACATGATAATTGATGTGGAAAACCCAAGAGGGTCCACCCCCAAATTACTAGAACTCATACAGCAATTCAGTAATGTGGCAGGATACAAAATCAATGCACAGAAATCGGCTGGTTTTCTATACACTAACAATGTAACTGTAGAAAGAGAAATTAGGGAATCGATTCCATTTACAATAGCACTGAAAACTATAAGATACCTTGGAATAAACCAAACCAAAGAGGTAAAGGATCTATACTCTAGAAACTACAGAACGCTGATGAAAGAAATTGAAGAAAACACAAAAAGATGGAAGAACATTCCATGTTCATGGATCAGAAGAATAAACATTGTTAAAATGTCTGCGTTGCCCAGAGCAATCTATACTTTGAATGCCATCCCGATCAAAATACCAATGGCATTTTTCAAAGCACTAGAAGAAACAATCCTAAAATTTGTATGGAAACAGAAAAGACCCCGGATCACCAAGGAAATATTGAAAAAGAAAAACAAAGCTGGGGGCATCACATTGCCTGATTTCAAGCTGTATTACAAAGCTGTGATTACCAAGATAGCATGGTACTGGCACAAAAACAGACACATAGATCAATGGAACAGAACAGAGAGCCTAGACACAGACCCTCAACTCTATAGTCAACTAATCTTCAACAAAGCAGGAAAAAATATCCAATGGAAAAAACACAGTCTCTTCAATAAGTGGTGCTGGGAAAATTAGATAGCTGTATACAGAAGAATGAAACGGGACCGCTCTCTCACACCATACACAAAATAAACTCTAAATGGATGAAAGACCTCCATGTGAGACAGGAATCCATCGAAATCCTAGATCAGAACATAGGCAGTAACCTCTTCGACATCAGCCACAGCAACTTCTTTCAAGACACGTCTCCAAAGGCAACGGAAACAAAAGCGAAAATACACCTCTCAAAAATGCAGTGAAAAACACGCATCAGCTGTAAGGTACTCTTTTTTTTTTTTTTTTTAAGATTTTATTTATTGAGAGAGGGAGCACAAGTTAGAGAGAGCACGAGGTGGGGGGAGGGGAAGAGGGAGAGGGAGAAGCCGACTCCCCACGGAGCAGGGAGCCCAGCGCGATCCTGGGATTATGACCTGAGACGAAGGCAGACTCTTCATCGACTGAGCCACCCAGGCACCCTTGCTGTCAGGTGTTCTTAACAAAACATCAAACCTGAATTTAACAAGTCTCTGGATCTGCTACTGCTTTACAGGAAATAACAAGAGATCAAGGAAAAAGTTAAAAAACTGCAGATGCCAAGTAGTGAAGTCCGGAATGCAGGAGGCTCTGCAGAACCATGTAACCAAAATTTAAAACCCAAATAACCCAAACATATTGCAATAGGAGAGAGAGGGATCAAAGCGAGGAGAGACCCAGAGATGTGATATAAGAGACACATCGATCAAATGCATAGAGCAAGAGCCCTTGGGGGAAGAAACACTCTGACATCAAGTTTCTAAGGTACTTAGGATTGAGGACAGCCTGTGTCATCTGCAAACAAATGCCTTGGGATGTCACTGCTGCAAAGTGGAGAGGGGAGCCTTAGAGAAGAAAGCACACAAAGAGAGGTTGAGTGGAGACCCTAAGCCAAATCTTCCGTCCTTCCGCTCATGCTCACGGCCTAGCTGGCCTGTAAAATGTCCATGCGTATTTGGGGCACATATGCACATCACCCCTGTCTAGGATCGCCTCTCACCCTAACAGTAGCCCAAGGGTAAGCTCCTGCTGTTACAGACTTGAAACTCCGCATTCACTTCAAATAGTATTGTCTTCCCTCTTTAGTCTGCGTCTTTGCATACATTACCTCGTGTAATAGTCACATTACCCCAACTTAGATATGATCTCTACCTTACAAATAAGAAAAGAGACTCTGAGATGTTCAGGACACTTGTAAGGTGACATAGACGGTAAGGCACCGAGCCTGAGCTCAAACCTCCAACTACAAATTCTAAGTTCTATTCCCTTTAAGTCCTGATAAGTGAGGACCAATTAGCCTCTATCAGGTTGGCCCGACTAATCCTTTCCCAATGAATGATGACAAATGTCACCCCCTCCCGCCTCCCTTGAACTTACCTCCATCATCAGGCAAGTCCTAGAGGACTCAACACCAAAAGTAGATCTCTTGGGGAAACTTTCTTTCTCCTTCTCAGATCAATTTTATTTTGGAGTTGAAGGCAAAAGAAAACTTTTTTTCTCCCCAATCATTTTGAGACATTCAGATTAAAATGACACCCTTGTCAAAGTATTCTTAATGGTGTGCTCAGAGCTACACAAATGTAGACAGATGATGGAGGGGAGAGGAGGGGTGAAGAGGAGGTGTCCCTGAATTGATTAGAGATTGCTCAAAATGCATCAGGTTCAACTGAATGATCTTCCTTCGCTCCATTGTTTTCTGTTCCGATGGAGCAGCTTCTGACTGGTAGGCGGGGACTATTTTGTGTCTTTTTTTTTTTTTTTTTTTATGTAGTTGCCTATTTCCCCCACTGTCTTGTCATTTGCAGACACAGCCTTCTCTGTGTCTGTGCGGGAGTGGGGGTGTTCGGGGGGGGGGAACCCCCAACGTGGATTACAAGCCTACCAAGGTGAGGCTGAAGTCTTCAAGGAAGGACCCTGGCCAAAAATGACTTGTTGCTCCTGCTAAGCATGGTTAAAGAGGAAACTGAGAAAGGGGTTTCATAAAGATGCACTCAGCTATGTCTGTGAGGTGTCCTACGCCCCAGCGCTTCGAACGCATCGCTATGCAAGTAAAACTACAAACCCGTCTTTGCTGGGGAGTCGATCACTGAAGTGGATGGAAGTGGATGGATATTCCACGGAAGCTCATTCCCTTTTCACATCAGCTACTAAGTGCATTGGGACGGGCAGTTAATTTTCTTGTTTAAGCTATAAAACTTCCCATATTACGTATTCCTTAAAGGGAAGAAATCACAGCAAAAAAGCAAAGTGGTACTCTCCGTTCAGCCAGGATTTGAGGCCCTCATTTCCATTGTTTCATTTTTTTGGGTCAAAAATGTTACAGAATAGATTATAAAAAGAACATTTTGTTTCCATCACATATGACAGTATCTGTTGATATATTTGTAAATGAAACAAACTTTGAAATGATATAAAAAAATCAAAATCAGGGAACTAAATTATTAGTGCATTGGCTGGTCTATAATGACCATAGTGACACCACATGGACAATACCCTTCCGGTTAATGAATTCAAGATGATGGCACACAGCTCGAGACCCCCAGCTTTCAGTCACTGATGCTTTGCTGGTTATTGCTTCCTTTGTCTTGACCACGCGAACTCTGAGTATATGAGCCTGAGTAGAGAAGGAATTACGTGGCTTCAAAAGAGAGCCCTTTCACAGCTGAATGCCAATCTGTCAAGGATAAGTTGAAGATGCTTCGGGGGACTGCCTCAAACAGTAAAGTAGAAACACTGGTAAAGACCTATGTAATTGCATGAAAGCAGTATTTGCCCACTGGCTGCCTGAATGAGATTCCTCTAATCTCATGCCAATGGTTAGTTATCAAAAGGTTAGCAGGTAATCATCTCTGCTCAGGTAAGTTCTTGACCATTCAGAGGTAAATGAACATGATCGAGTCTGCACGGCACTCAGATCTGTACTTTCTTTTTTTTTTTTTTTTTTTAAAGACTTTATTTATTTATTTGACAGAGATAGAGACAGCCAGTGAGAGAGGGAACACAAGCAGGGGGAGTGGGAGAGGAAGAAGCAGGCTCATAGCAGAAGAGCCTGATATGGGGCTCGATCTCATAATGCCAGGATCACGCCCTGAGCTGAAGGCAGGTGCTTAACCGCTGTGCCACCCAGGCGCCCCAGATCTGTACTTTCGATTGCAGACTCACTGTTTCGGCCAGTTAACAACAGCAGCATCTTTTTTTGTAATATTTGCTTTAAGAAGTATAGCCCCTGTTTAAGAAACTATCATAAGCTAAAACAAGAGCAAAAAAAAAAAAGTTCTTGGGGTGCCTGGTGGCTCAGCCAGTTAAGCATCTGCCTTCGGCTCAGGTCATGATCCCAGGGTCCTGGGATGGAACCCCATGTCCGGCTCCTTGCTCAGTGGGTGCCTGTTTCTCCCTTTGCCCCCTCCCCCACTCATGCTTTCTCTCATGTGTTCTGTCTCTCTAGAATAAATAAATAAATAAATAAAAGTTCTTTTAAAAAAAAAAGTTCCCATAATTCATCCAGAAAGTTGTCAGTGACGTTGACCCGATTTAGAAACGGAACGAATGACAAGCTAGCTTACCCAGTATCTTTTGGCACACATGATATCCATTCTTAGGTTTGGGCCTTAAGATATCCTGAGTTTTTTATTTGACAGAATAATTAACACTCATTTCATTGCGTGTTTCCACTTGAACACTTTATGAAGACTTGCTAATTTATAACAAATGAATTACCATTGCAATGATCTGGAAGAAGGAAGGAAAGATAAGTAGGAGAGGCATTTTCGCTCTATCAGGATGTAAATGGGTAGGCCATTTGTTAAACGCTTCATAAATGGATCTGTCATCCAATCTCAATTAAAAATCATCTCTTACTTTGGGGAAACTTAAATCAGGACGTTCACACGATAGTAAGCCACTGTACATGGGTAGAGTACTTTTTTCACATTACATTTCTTAGTACGAATCTAGGTATGTCACAGGTGCTTGCTAACTCTTTGTTGTATATTAATTAATTAATTAACAAATGAATGAATTGTAGGACTTCAAATCAGATGCCCTAATTTTTGAGAATATAATGAAGAAACACTCATGACCCAGGAAGCCTACACTCTGAATTTAAAATAGACCAACATTTTACAATTGCTTCAAATATTTTTATGAAATAAAACATTACAAAGAACATTGAAGTTCTTTACATTTCTCTTTTCAATATCCCCCCTTTCCTTCTTTCCACAGAAGCAATCCTAAATATTCATTTTCTTTTTTTTTTTTTTAAGATTTATTTATTTATTTATTTGACAGAAAGAGAGACAGCCAGCGAGAGAGGGAACACAAGCAGGAGGAGTGGGAGAGGAAGAAGCAGGCTCCCAGCGGAGGAGCCTGACATGGGGCTCGATCCCGGAACACCGGGATCACGCCCTGATCCGAAGGCAGACGCTTAACGACTGCGCCACCCAGGTGCCCCTAAATATTCATTTTCTAAGAGCTAATATTAGTCGGTACTTAGAAAAGTTCAAGGAGCAAGTATGGTCAGAGGGCTTTCTGTTGGCTGTAATTATAATATTCAGAACCCTTCCTGAGATGTAGGGGCAGTCTACTAGGAATCATGGAGAATGGAGAGCATATATAAGCTCGAAGTATGATGATATTATGTAACTTTAAGCGTCCATGCATGGGGTGTCTGGGTGGCTCAGTTTGTTAAGCGACTGCCTTTGGATCTGGTCATGATCCTGGAGTCCCAGGATCAAGCCCCGCATCGGGTTCCCTCCTCAGTGGGGAGCCTGCTTCTCCCTCTGACCCCCTATGCCCACCCCATGCTCTCTCTCATTCTCTCTCTCAAAAAAATAAATAAAATCTTTTAAAAAAAATAAAATAAAATGTGTGTGTGTGTGTTACTGTAAATATTTCTAAAAAGCTATTTTCTAGGTGCCAAGAGTCTGAAACAAATATAAAAACTATATTCTCAGCCCAATGAACATGATTTTCCCACTTCCAAATGAACCATTTCAAGTTGAAGACGAGAAGGTGTGAAAAGTGATGAGGGCATCACTAAAAGATTATAAGCTTTTTGTCAAGCATTTAGGAGCTGCATTTTATAAAGCATTTATAACACTGCACATAAGATGTTAAGAAAAGCAATTCTTAACCTTCAGATCTTCTTGAAACGTCATTTTCCAAGGTAACATTGCCTGTTCCTTCAAACCAATTCGGGGAACCCTGTCATCCACTCTCATTGTAAACTTTTATGTAACTTATTATAATTGTAATCAAACTACTTTGTGAATAATTCGTTTGAAGCCTGCCTCCCATGGTATTGTAACTTTCATGACAATGGGATCACATCCACGGGGGTCACTGACGTGTCACCAGCCAGTCAGCGTAACTAATTTTGGAAAGAAAAGAAACAGAGAGAGAGAGAGAGTAAAGAGAGATTACCGAACACCTGAATTGGAAAAATAGTGCCCGTGTCAGGATCCTTAATGCAAGTTCTCAGATGGCAAACACCACATTCTTATTGTTTCCTCTTAGCCCAACACTCAAGCAGTATCCCTGCTCTCAGACCAGTTACGTGGGTTCGGAAGCCTCTCTTTGCACACTCAGCTCAACCAGCTCAGTGAACGCCTCTTATGTTTCCGGTTGATCCCCTCTGCTGTCCCTGTAATTTCCATATTCTCAAAGGCTCAGAAAAATAATTCTCTATCAAGACTTGTACCCATTTAAGGATAGAAATGTAGGAGGGAAGCTGAGACCTTCAATAAGTGGAAAAGCAGGAATAACCAAGCACAGGGAACCCAGTGACCCAGGCGACTGGTGCAGAACCCGACGCCAAACAGCAATAGCTCCTCAACACCTGTCCTTCAATTTCCTTGTTCTTTTGGTCTGGATTTTTTTTTTTTTTTTCTGAGCTAGGGTTGACATATCACAGGAGGCGAATTGAAGGTTTCCAATGCGTTAAGTTGATGAACTTCTATATTGCAGTCTGATTACCGCTGTAGAGTTAGCGAACACCTCCAGCACGTCGAATAATTATCATTTTGTTTTGTGGAGAGAACATTTAAGAACTATTCTCTTAGCAGCTTCGAAGTATATAATACAGTACTGTTAACTATCATCCCAGTGTTGTGCTTCAGATCTTCAGTACTTATCTATGTTCTAGTTGCAACTTTGTACACTTTGACCGCCATCTCCCCAATTTCCCTGGCAACCACCATTTTGCTCTCTGTTTCTATGAATTTGGCTTTCTTAGAATCCAGAGGTAAGGGATATCATTCAGTACCATACAATATTTGTCTTTCTCTGTCTGACTTATCTTACTTACCATAATGCCCTCTAGTTCGCTCCATGTCGTCAGAAATGCCAAGACTTCCTTCTTTCTCATGGCGGGATAATATTTCATTGTATATATACACACCACATCTTCTTTCTCCAGTCCCCTGTTGGCAGTCACTTAAGTTGTTAGGGAGAAAGAGTCAAGATGCCTCTCAAGTTTCTGCCTGAAGAGCTATAGTGACATTTCTGAGTTTATGAGAAAAGAGCTGCTTATGGGTGGGGCAGGTGTGAGATCTCTGAGACACATTTTTGGGACAATGAACTTGGTAGACTCACCAGTTCCAGAGAGAACACATTCCTGGCACAAAAGCAGAGTCCACATGACCAACGACAGCACCACTTGGATCTGCAGACAACTAGTGCTGAGACTCCCTTCGATGACCTCCATCTTTTCAACTTTTTTCCAATCTAAGGAAACTGACTCGGACAGGTAATCGAAAGAGAGAAAAAAGACAATTTCCCTTTAGCTAACTCTTTTCATCTGCCTAAGAAGTAGTTTCCAGGAAGAAATATTCGAGTAGGGGAACCAGATAAGAAGGCCCAAATATTTTTCTTCTCATTTTGAGGTGGGTGTCTACACAAGACCCCATTATTTTGGTTATCTCAGATAGTTTGAGTTCGTGTTTTCTTCCAGTGATCCCTTTAATATGATCATTTAATATATAAATACATTATATATATAAACAGCATATATATTTTTTCAGAAAACTGCTGGGTTTCCTTGTTAGTACAAAAAACAATGAAGTGTTGACTACGTCTGAAAATATTTACTTTTTGTCTTCTGCACAGAGCATGACTCGTATGATGTGTAATCAAATCAGGAGATTTCACACTGTTCTATGGCATCTGACACAAATCCAATACCCTTGAGAAAACAAATAAAAATGATCTGAATTCTCTCCTCAAGACGTATCTGAACGCTGGGAGAGTGTAAGACCCATGGCTGAGTTTTCTCATGAGCTACAAACTTCCAAGCAACACATTGTTTAGTCTTTTCAAATCACTGCACTTAGGATTTTCTTTGAGTGAAAATAAATTGCCATCATTACTTGGGTTCAAAAACTTGTTCAGCATAATTTCTATATGGCCCCCCAAACACGTGGCTTAGACGCATAAATCTAATAAATACTTAGAACTTAATGCCGCTGATACAGGGGCTTATCTCTTCATAGCTACTAAATGATAATCCTAATTAGAACCCTAATTATGTTTCTGCTCAGAGTATTTTTAGATAGACTTAACATTTGATCTGTTTAGTCTAGTTTTACAGGTGGCAATAGATTAAAAACAGGTTTTAAAATAAGATATGACTATTACATTTCTAATAATAGGTGATTGTGGTCTCAGAACCACTTTTTATTTAGTGACGCATGGAACAACTCTTTGATGATGGTAATTGTGCCCACACGCCCTGGCCCTACACTGGGAAAATAGGCCACCCTTTGTAGTCAGTGCCTTATTTCTACCATATAAACTTCAGCCCTTTCAATTCAGGATCTTGAGTTTCTTCCATTCTTTTCCTCTAAAATAACCTAGCTTTTCAATCTTGCCCAAATCCTTTGGTTGCATGTTCCCAGGGACACTTGTCCTGATATTACCTCCATTGCCTTGCTATCCCTTAGCAAAAAAGTCACTTGCTTTTAATGCGACTTCTCAAGCTTGGAGTGTGCCTTCGACTCTCCCAGGGAGCTCATTAAAAAATGCAACTTCCCAGGCTGCACCCAGAGGGGTTCTACCTTATGTCTTTCAGGAGTCTGGGAACCTATATTTTAAACAACAACCACAAAAATCTCAGGTGTTTTGGGGACGGATTTGGAGAAACGTTGCTTTAAAAGACTTATTTTTCATTTCCAAATACACAGTTTCAAATTTTCCATCATGCTTACGGTTGTTTTCCACGAATGACGACATCCTACAATTATAAAACATTAGACAAGTAGATAAATATAAGGTGTTATTTTTATTATTTTTAATGTTTTTCTAGCATAAACATGGCTCCACCTCAAATCAAACCGATTCTTCCCTCATTTTGCAAGGTAGAGAAGAGGAAGGAAACATCAAGACTTATACAAAGAGGCAGAAAGAGACTCTGGGCAAGCTCACTTTGGCTGGGCTTGGGGTAGACTATCGCTCTACTGTCTCCACTCACGAGGTATGTTCAGTCCCCCGTTACTTTGATGTCCAGATGATTCTGATACATGTGGGTCAATAGCCATACCTGACAAGGTGTGTAGGACCCTCACCCTGTCCATTTGTCTGATGATATCTTGACCATGTCATGCACTTAGTCTTCCACGTGGCCAAATCTACTATCAAAAACAGATAACGAACTCTAAAGGCAAGTTGGGGTGTACGTTATTTTTGCAAGGACGAAATCAGGACAGTTTTAAGCAACTCAGGGTATATGCAACATTTTTGGAGAGGGCGACCACAAGTGACACCGGTTTGCAGAGCCAAAATTTGGTAGCTTAAAATATTAAGCCATGGTAATAGGATGTTTGAGTTTAGCACTAAATGGCACTTGAGATATTACCTGTGAAGGCATTCTGTAGGCTGTGCCCTTAGTAATGATCTCTTCCATTCCTATGCCATTCAGAGTGAGTCAGCCATTCACTAATATTTATTCACAAGCTTTTACTATCAATATCTACTAGGTACGAAGCAACAAAGAGACAGAGAGTAATAAGAAATGGTCCTAGCTCTCAAGAAACAGACCCTGCAGTTGGGGGAAATTCCCATCTGAGGTTGGTACGTGCTACGAAAAAGGAAGAGTGGGTCACCAACAGGTGCAGACAAGGAGACACAGAGAGGAGAAAGTGACCAAAAAGGGCTTCCCAACGTGAGGGACACTTGAGCTGAATTTTCAAGGACAACTAGAAGTTAGCCAAGAAGACTGTATAGAGGGGAGCTGGTGGCTGCCATCTTGGGCAAACACTTTGTGTGCAACAAATAGAAGCTTAAAAGAATATGGTTCAATTTGAAATGCAAGTAACTTTCTTAATTCTAGAGAAGAGAGAAAGAACCACATCCAGACAACATGCAAAGAATCTAGTATTTTTCTAATATATTGGCTATGACAGCCATTGAACGATTTTAGGTAAGGGGTCAACATGGTAGAATTGGGGTTCATTCATTTATCAATTTGCTTCCACAAATACTTGTTACAAACCAATCAGGTGCAAGGCATCATGCCATGCTGAGCACTGAGACTATAATGCTGAAGAGGACAGAAATGGTCCCTGCCCTTAGGGAGTTTAAATTCTGGTGAAAAAACACACGAGAAGCAAGTAAACAACAACAAAAGAAGAAAGAATCACAATTGTGGTAATTACTAAGAGGCAAATAAAGATGGATATGGGACAACCATGGGGGAATTGAAGGAGAAAAGCGTCTCTTAGGTTGTGACATGGAAGTTGAAGTATGACAAGGAGCAAGTTAGGATTTGGATTCATCTGTTGATCTCCTTCAGTAACTATTGCTTACATACCAACTTTGGAGAGATTTGGGAGAACTGAGTAGAGAGCGTTCTAGGCAGCGGTAAGAAGAAAGGGAAGTGTCCCGAGGTAAGAAAGAGGTTGGCCTAAGAACTGACAGAAGACCAGACTGTCAGGAGTGTGGTGGACAGACAGGGGACAGCATGAGATGAAGTGGGGAAGGTGGGCAGTGAGACATCATGGGAGTCTTAAGCAGAGAGGGACATGCCTTGATTTTCTTCTGTATGAATATTCTGACAACTGTGTGGGAAGAAAAGGGTTGGAGGCAGTGAGGGCAAAGCAGGCCTCCTCGCTGGCCTGTGTGTGTGGCACAGGTGAGAGGTGAACATGACTCAGGCAAGATAACGGTTATGGAGATGGGGCGAAGTTTTAGGGTTTGCCTTGGACCCGGTAGGAAGAAGAGAGCCTTGCAAAAATCGCACTGCTATTTATAACCGCGTTGGTTAATTACTGCCAGAGCCCAAGCTGGAAACCAGGTCTTTCCACTCCTTGGCGGTGGTTTTTCCACTACATGGACACTCTGTAGAGTCCAAGGATCTATAAAGCTTGGGCAAATCCTTTTTTTTTTTTCCTCTCAGTCAAATTGCTTTGATTTGACATACCGTCAAGAAGTATAACACGCCAGCAACGTGGATATGCCGGGTGAAATAAAGGGAGAAAGAGCAAGTGACAATTATGTATGGTGTTGCGGTTTCATTTTATCATTCACTTATTTACTCATAGATGGGCTTTATTTGGAACATACTTACCCTGATGCTTTTGTTATACAAGAATGTGCAACAAGTTATCCGTAAGCTTGAATATTTTCCTTTTAATGCCCAAAAGGATGTTTGCTGTGTGCTGAAGAGAGGTCACAAGATGGGCATGGTGGCCTTGCTGTTCGCACGGGTCTTCGTAGGATGAGAAACAAAGGAGCAGAAGAAGCATAGCAGTGTCCTGTGCTAATTCAAAGCACTCCAGGAGGTCTGAAGGATGGTGTTTTTGTTTTTGTTTTTTTCTAGTCTGTTCGTCCTCTGGATCAGGACACCCAGACCTGAGGACGTGGGGGAAGGACCCAATTCCCTCTTAAGCAGTCTGGGTGCTCTTACTTGCCCCATATACATCCGGCATCAGGCTCATCCTTTTGTGCACCCTTTGCTCTCCCAAGGCTGTCCTTCCACTCACTTTCTTCTTGCACTCTCTTTCTCTCCCACACCCACTTGCAAGAGTCCTTAACAATACATAACGGGAGGAGAAGACAAGATAAAATGTTTCAGGGAAAAAAGTGGTAGAAGACATTTGCTGTTACAATCACCACATGTAAGTGCCATTCATTATGTATTGTTCCTTCAAATTAGTATCTTCATCTAATTGAGCTATGCTGCTTTCTTGAAAGCTCTCTATCAATGTCAAAATCAAAGACAGAGGGTGGAGGAAAGACTGTGTTTGGGAAGATGGTATTTTAAATGCGGATTTGTCTCAAGGAAATGCCATTCTTCTTCCATCTATCTTTGTAAGCCTTTGTTCTTAGTGTGTTAAGAACTCCACCAAAGTTAGTGGTTTTAAGACAAGTCCCAAGGAGAATTCTTAGACACATAAAAATTGGTGGTTTGGGGCTCCTTGTGTGATGTGGAGAAAGCCACAGGTCTGGATTCAGAGTTCAACGTCTGCCACTCAATAGCTCGGTAAGTTGGGATATATCAGATTAGAGCTAAATCCTAGAGCCCATCCTCACTGGGGACATAAAGTCACTTCACATCTCTATCATCGGTCATGAGGAGAGCTAAAGAACATCAGTTGACCAGGCGCTGGACTGAGCACCCAAGTCATTTAGAACCGATGAGGTAGGAATTATTCTTCCCATTTTACAATGAGGAAACCAAGACTCCACAAGTCAGTCTAATTTTAAGACCTGGGCTCTTTCCATGACATGTGTCATCTTCCATGATTTCCACAAACATTTCACGTAAAATTCACTTTTTGAAAGTCTGTATTTATAGTTTACACTGTAACAAACCCAAGAAGTACACTCAGATGTGTTTTATTACACAGGCTACAACATTGGCGATGTTATATTCATCACTTTCTGCTGTTGGGTTTATTGACTTTATGGGGAAAATGGACTAATGTTTCCCCTGCCTGCCTTCTCCGCCAAATTCAAAGGAATCACAGACAGTAAGTGGAGTTGTTAAAAAAACAAAACAAAACAAAAAACAAAAAACAAACCAAACCAAAGAAAACAAAAACACCATTACCTTTTGCAACCGCTCGCCTGGTGTATTAGTTATCAGTCGCTGCATAACAAGTTATCCCAAAATTTCGTGGCTAAAATAACATTTGTTATCTCACAGTTTCTATAGGTCAGCCATCTGGGCATAGCTTAGCTGGTTCTCTAGGTGTTAGCCAGGGCGGCAGTTGTCGAGAAGCTCCACTAGGGAAGGATCTTCTTCCAAGCTCCCTCGCCTAAGGGTACGATTCAGTTCCTCCCAGGCTATTGACTGGGGACCTCTCTCAGTTTCTTGGCGCATGGGCCTCTCCATTGGGGCAGCTCACAACAGGGCAGCTGGTGTCACAAGAGCCAGCAAGCGAGAAGACCCAGAGAAAATGTGTCCTAGTGAGACAGAAGTCACAGTCTTTTCAAAATCTTATCTTGGAAGTGACATCTTATTGCCTTGCTGTATTCTACTCATCGGAAGCAAGTCACTAGGTCTGGCCCTATATTCAAAGGTAGAAGTTGCACAAAGACATGCACCACGGAAAATGAGGGGACTGGACTTTTACATTATATTGGAGTTTCCTTCCAGCCGTAAAACGTGTTTTTCTCATCTGTAAAATGGTCCAGCTAATTCTTTTCTGACCACCTCACAGATGTGTTAGCAGAATTAAACAGCTGATAATGGATGCAATTGTGGTTTTGTAAAATTATAAAATGCTGTTTTATAATATGCATGTTAATTTTTTTTTTTTATGATAAAATGCTTTTCAACCCCGAGTTTTCCAGTGTTGACCCTGCATGCACCTGCTGGGTCCTCTGAGTTGTTTTGAGGGAGGTGGGAGGACAGTTGGGAAGAGCTTCCTGAAGGAAAAGGTGACCACATCCAATAAGCTGCGGTCATTGGTTGACACCTCGTGGTGTCCTAAAGTGAGACCTGCTTCCAAAGGATGCTCTCAAAATGTCCAGGGCCCGCAGACGGCACCTTCAAAATTTGAGCGACAGAAATGACTCAGAACTGGGGAGGATGTTTCCTCCAGGTAATTTGGCTAAAAATAATATGGTCATAAGCAATTTAATTCAAAACAAGATGGCAGCGATGAACATTAATAACTTGTGTCAGGATGAATATTTGGTTTGAATAGATGATTTCTCAAAACAAAATGAGTATTTCTCAAATGTCGTATTTTTCTCTGTGGTGATAGTTTGGGTACATCATCCACCAATTGTATAACTATTTCTGCAAATGTGAATTATTTTTGCTTTTTTAATAATTTATTAGTAGATAGATATATTTCATTCCATTTCCCCCCTGGTTTTCTCCTTCCAATACATTTTCTGCCAATGAAATAATTGTACTCCGTGGAGTTCATCATTGTGGAAATGTGGGAGCAATTTAAAGGTTGTTTCCAACTCCTTGATATTACAAAGAGCACAGGGCAGGGACATTTGGCTGAAATAATTTCCAAATTAAAAATGAGAAAAGTAGAAAAAAATTCTTAAGTGACATAAATATCAATGGGGGCTATTTCATTTGGATCACATTATTATCTCAACCAAATTATTGTCTTAAGTTACTTGTTTTTTTTGTTTTTTCAAAAATGCATTTCCAGTGTTGGCATCTCGAGGGAGTCCCAGGATTCAGGGTTCTGGGCACAGAATTGGCATCTTCACCTAGACAGTAGCCCCGGGGATGGGGCAAAACAACTTCCTGAGTGACGGCCTCAGGAAGAAGGGGGACGCAGAGGAAAGCTTGAAAAGATGGCTTATAAATACTTGTAAGATGCCCCCAGGAAAACCCAGGAATTAGTTAATGGGACTTTAGGAAAGTTGGATGTCTTTCACCGTGTAGGGAAGTTCAAAATGACAGTGAAATTGGAAACGTCACTGTTAATGGTCTTTCTTGTGAGATTTAGGGAGACTCAGATTGTACAGCTATAAGAAGTCATTATTTTCCTCTTGCTACCCCCCTGCCATTCATTTTAAGATCGTTGATTGTCCAGGTGGGCTACAAAGATGATCCAGTGAGCCTAAAACTGCTTTAAAAATTAGTTTGTATTTAAAAGGTGATCTATTGAGGTATGGGAAAAATATTTGCACTACTCTTTTTGTGTATTATCATAATAAGAAGATAAATGAAATGAAATATACTAGTAAGTGACATAAGGATTACCACCAGCATCCTCACTCCGTCCCTATGTCTACTCATCCTGGGCCATCGATGGCAGTGAAGAACGAAGTCACTTACCAACCTGAGTGCTGGGAACTGTGGTGTGTTGCAGTCGATGTATGCCATAGTTAAGTGGATTATACCCTTTAATTCTAACTAAAATAATACTTCTCCCAAGATGCTAGTGGTTTAAAAAGCTTCTACACATTAAACATTCAATATAATTCTAACAATGAAAGAGGCAGCTATCAGTAAGAATCTTGTAGAGCTTCTCCTTCTAATACAAACTTTTATTAGACATAAATACAAACTTTGCTTCAGTGTAGAGGGGACATTACGACAAGGAATACAAAACCATCCACTTTTCAAAAGAAGCTGGCTAGAGAGAGAACACTCTGGAAGCAGATGTCTAGAAATGTTTCTATTGTTTTATTATTTCAGTGCCAGAAGCAATGTATTTCCCCTTAAAAACTTGCAACATCCACATTTAGGAAACTTGGAAACTTTTTTCCAGCATGTTTAAAAATCATCCAAAAAAAAAAAAAAGTTTCCGTGGTTTTTAAACCCATTTGTCAAAAGTGGGAAGATGTAACAAGTTCTGATTAAAGTTTTAAAGCTCTTCTGATTGACATCAGAGAAGATGGAAAATTACTAGCCACAATTTCAACTAAAGCTTTAATAGAATTATTGGAAGGGATGGATAATAGCACGTCAGGATTTAGTAGATGCAGCTTGAGATGCATGTCCCCCACCTAGAACTGCTCATACCTTGGGGTGTCTTTTCCAGCTATGACAGCTTTAAACCAAGTATGCGAGTAAACTCAGTGTATATCCTGAGCTTCGGATCATTGTATCACAGGGCGGGTAAACCAAGATTTAAACGATTATAGAGCATATTTATTTTTTTATCACTAAAATGTGCACTTACCATAAGGAAATGCACAATTATAAATAAATATACCTATCTTGAGGAGGATGTTCAAGTGTTTTACTGGTAGGAGTGCAAAATGAAAAGTCCTCAAACCATTTATTTAAGACAATAGTGCCTCTACGAAATCTGTGATCCACAGGCCAGAAAAAAAGAAAACCATGCTCTCTCCAAAGTAGCCGATATTAATATTAATCAAGTTGCTTCTTTTGTCCTCACACTGGGTCCCTGGGTCTTCATGGCCATGCGGATACCTGGAAGGAGAACATTTCGGCTCCCGTGCAGACCTGGGGCAAGGGCGGGAGGCCTCAGGCCACAGCCAGCATCACCCTGCCACGGGGCGTGCTCAGGCCACAGATGAGAAATTCATTCCAAAGTGGGTATAAATTCTTAGAGATGCAACAGAGGAGAGCATGGTCAATGCTCAGTGGCGGTTTTGAAACAGAAGATATGGACACTTACAAGACTGTTCTTGAGTGCTTTTCTAGACTCAGTTTGCCCAGAAAATGTATGCACTCACTATCTGACTTGAGCAAAGGTAACTAATTATTCCACCAAATGGACAAGGCAACTCTCCTCCACTCCAGTCCAGGCCCATATCCTGGCCCTTGTGGACGCCTGCAACCATTTGCTCCCGGTTTCTCCGGTGGCAGCTGCTCTAGCTACTTCCTCCCCTTACCTGAAAGCCGGAGAGCATCCATCCATCCATGCCTGGGACCCCGCCGGAGGGCTCTTCCCTAAACGCCCTTCCTTTACTCGGCATATGGAACAGGGTGCATCAAAACGCCTGCCAAGGCTTTCTGCCAAATGGCTCCACCCTTTCTTCTGGCTTTATTTTATTTATTTACTTATTTTTTTGACTTCTCAGTAACAGCCCAGTCACAGCAATCAGACCAGCTGCTTTAACATTCCAAAGGCACATTGTCCTCACTGCTCTTTCCCGAAGGTTGGTTCCTTGCAAAACAAATTAACAAATGCCATCAGCTTCTCTTCCCTTCCTATAATCCGTCAATGTGCCTACTTCCGATTCTATTCCTCTACGAATCCTCCCCTGTCTATCCAAGCTCCCAGGGACTCTTGTCTCTTCTCGGGTTTCCACCACGCTTAAAATGTGTTAGACATAATCCAGGATCCTCTTGACTTGCTTGCTGCTAGTTTACTCTTTTATTCTGGTATTTTGAACCCAGATTGAATCTTCAGCTAGGGAATAAATAGACAATTTTTCAACTTTTATTTGTTTATTCTTGATAACACCTATAGAGAGTAGTTGATCAGCAAATACTTTTGATACATTGATTTCTCTGATCCAGCGTAATTTCTTTTCTCTACTTCTATTTATCTTGTGGAGCTCACTTCCCTTATCGGACACATTCTTAAGATAATTGAAATCTCACCCTTTCTTTGAAGGTTAAAGGCCAAACTTCAATTCCAATCCAGGCTTGGCAGTTTGGGACAGCATCTCCTTCCCAGGCAGAGAGAGCTCTGACCCTAGGAATGAGACCATTGTTTGTCTAACAAATAAGTAAGTAAATACATTTTCAAATCCCCTCTGGGAGCTTTATTATTCTGGAAAGAATTAAGCTAAAACATAAAAGATAACACCGTGTCAACCCTTAAGTAAACACGAATTTTCATCCAATGAGGCTTAGAAATCATGATTTTCAGATTCCAAGTTCTGACATTATCCTAAAAGTCCGTATATGTGTCCCCACGTACTCGGTCACAGCTCTAGTCTTCTGCTCACATTTTCATTCAAAAAGTTAGTTAAAAAAAAATGAAGATCTTACGGATCCACTTGCAGTACCGACTTACGAAGGCACTGCTGAGCTGGCCTCTCTGCTGGGAAATGCCAGACAGAGGGGTCTCAGACACACGTGGGAAACAAAGCAGACTTTCAGCTCCTAATGGAGTAATCAAAGCAGAAGCCATTTAAGTAACTTTGTTAATAGATTTTAAACGGAACCAGAAATCACACATCTACTGAATTTTCCTCTCATTGGGTGGGCACCATGCTTTATCTGTTTGCTGGTTACAACGTGTTTATAGCCAGAAGAGGGAACAAAGCTCAGGTGCGAAGCAGGGAAACAAATCGCGTATTTTCATGCTACCACCATTGCACTTTTTGCCTTTGCCACTTTTCTTGACTTTTATTTTCATTCTGTGCATAGCAACTTCTTAATTAACATTTTAGATGAGCACGTCAAAAACAGGGAGATGACAGCCTGCTACTATTCTTGGTCTTGCTGACACTTTCCCCGTGGCGGAATGACAGTCACAGCTGCAAGTCATTGCAAGGAATCTGCCTGAAATCGGTATTAAGGTTGGGTCAGAAAATCTTCCATTTTTCGGGGCAGTTTCACTGTCCCACGTCGTACTTACCCAAAAGTGAAAGTCATGCTCCGGAGTGGGTTTGTGTGTGGGCCTTGTTTGAGGGCCACGGGGGCCGTGGGAAGACCACAGACGGAACCGTGCGTGTCTCCACACACGTTTATGGAGCCTCTATATTCGTGGCATGGCGAACGCCAAGAAGTGTAGACAATGGTTTCTGCCTACAAGTGGTGTGCCGACGTGTTGGGTTAAATGAGGCAGTCCACACTGCAGACTTTTGTGAAGGCTCAGCATTCCCCATGTAGTTCACACCCAGCTGCATGAAACGGCACCACTTGAGCTGTTTTATGAGGGAATAGTTGGCAATTAGGCAGTTATTTATGCTGAGTACTTAAACAATAAAATCAGCCAACTCAGTGCGCCTGTGTAAGGAGGGTGAGGTGGGGTAAGAGAAGCCTCGTTCCTTGATAACAGGTTTGGAGGGAGCCACCATGAAGCCATTGGTTCTGTCCTCTTCGCTTCTCTTTGCCTGCGTAGACAGTAACGTCGGGTCGGGCAGAGGTCATGACCCTGGGTGTCGAGATCCTACATGCTCTCAGGGCTCCGTGGATGTTGCTGACTCCTTCTGGTCCACTTCGAAGTGCGGGGCTGGTGGTCACCCACAAGGAGCTGCTGTAGGAAAGAGAGAGAGTGGCCGGACTCATCTTAGCTCTTGCCCTTCCGATTGGCTTCTTTTCTATGGAGGGATACCCTCCTTGGCTTTTATTTTACTCTTCCGTCCGTATCTGCACTGGATATGCGCAGTGCGAGAGATTTTCACCATGAGTCTTCTGTAACTTGCTTTAAAGACACATCCACTCTGTTACCAAGAGTACCCGTGGCGTTCTCCAAAGAAAGTGATCATCAAGTGATTTTTTTTTGTCATAGGTGAAGAGATTTGTTGTGGTTTCTTTTTTTTTTTTTTTTCTGCCCGTGAATCGTGCCTGACTGATCACTAAGATAAAACCCAACTTAATGCTTAGTGGAAGTAACGGTTCAGCATCTAGATTTCCTAGCACTAATACTTCCAGCCTTTTTAAAATCGGCTATCCCTTTCAAAGATCTGTGAGATACTTTGAAATGACAGCTAGTCTCCTTCTCTCTCTGAAGCCATCCTTCAAAGTGCTTAAAGGGAAGAGTCCACTGTCTTGTCAGTCATTCCAAGATGGCGCATCAGGCCAGTTACTATTTGCGAACAACCAGTGGGTACGCGCCTTTCTGCCACATTCAGAGGAAGCACATCAAAGTGTTGAGAAATACTAGATACAGGGAATTCATTCATCAACACCGGCACAGGTTTAACTATGTGTGAACAAGAGAGTCTATTTCACACAGCTCACAGAACCCTCCAGAAGTCTATTCTGGTACACATTCTCATGTACTGGAATGGAAGGAGATGCCTTTAGCCCTGCTCCCCTCATGATATTCCAGTTACTTCCTGCCCTCCTTAATCGTATCCTTTCTCTCATCAAAGTCTCTCCTCTCTTCCCGGAAAGCAGAATGCAGTCAAACGAGAGTCCAAGCTGGGTGGAGCCGTCTCCTCAAACCACAGAAGCAGTCTTTGAGCTTGTTGCTTACTCCAGGACCACCTCCTAACCAGCTGTAAACTCCATCCATTCATCCCCATCATCTCCACTGCCGCCAGCAGCAGACCACCATTATCTCTGGTGTGGCCTGGGCATCAGCTCTCCAGCCGGCACCCAGTTTGATAACTTCCACCTGGACTCCATCCCACAGTGGAGGGAGCTTTCAAACACATAAATGTGGCCCTGCCACTCCCATGTTAAAAATGTGGTGGGAGCTTCCCATTGTTTTAGATGATGCAAAGTCCAAACTTCTCGGCATGCTTCACCGGGTCCTTGTGCATGGCCGTGGTGTCATCTCTCACCACTTGCCATCTTTCATTCTTTCTTCCAACCACACTGCAGGTCTCCCATGGCTCACTCATGCCTGGGCATTTGTGTGCGTTTGTCCCTCTCTTGGAATATTCTCTGTTCCTCCAACTTCCCAATACCTGTCCAACCTTGCTAATTCATTATTGAACCTTTGAGTTTCCGCTTAAACACCACATACTCAGTTCTAGACCACTTGACAATTTAGGATCTGTTATTCTCTGTTCTCTTGTCATTCTTCCCCTTTCAAAACAATTAGCATGCTCATTACAATTGCATACTTTAGGGACTTCCCTTCTAAACCAGGGCTCAGCAAGCTATGACCCAGAGGCCAAATTTGGGCCTGCACCTGTCTTTGTAAATAAAGTTTCATTGAAACATAGAAAAGCTCATTAATTGACGTACAATGGATGACCACTTTCACACTACAGTGACAGAGCTGAGTAGTAGCAGAAAGGGCCACAAAATATTTAGTGTCTCTCCCTTTACAAGAACGTTTACCAACACCTCTTCTTGACCATGAGTGCCATGGAAGCAGAGACCATGCCTTCCTTGAGTATCAATATATCCTTAGTAGTTGACACAGTCCCTAGGGATTAGTGAGGATTCAATAAATATTTGTCAAAGGAGAAAGAAGAATAAATGGATGAAGTCGATACACTTAGGGTTCGATGAAAACCATAGGGACTCTTGTTTTGCCCCACCCTGAGAAGGACATTTGTTAAACAAAGTAGGGAAAAGAAGACTATGTGAGCATCCTGATGCTTGCTGTGGCTTAACTGTTTTGCTTTGAGTGGGCCTAAAGGGGGGTTAGGTTTTACATCCCTCCAAATCTACTTGTCCCCCAACCTCCCACCCACCCCTTCTTGCAGACTACCCCTCAGTTCCGCTTCCTTGATCACTCCTGCAGAGCCTTCCTCTGTTCAGGGCTTGACTCATGTAGAGATTGAATACCTACGTGTTGCATGAATTGCAAAGTCTGCAACGGTTCCCCAATGGTTTCCATGTCTAGTTCCAGATTCTCTCCTGATTCCCCAGGCCCTTCAGGCCACACCCAGCCATATGTCTTGGTGTGAAACTTTTCCCCTGACAAGTTAATTTCCTCCACTTCCCTTCTAAAGACACATGCCGCCTAGGGTCACCGTGATGTTTTTGCTGTATTGTATCTCCCAGAAGATTCAGCAGAGCTTTCAAGCTGCTCCGAAAGGGGAGTAGCCCCATGGAGCCAAGCCAATTAAAGCAACTGAGTCAACAAGCAAACTACTCAGGAAAATCCCTCAGGATCTCCCCTGGTAGATCTGACTTCTTTTTGAAACCTGATGACGTTCTCTGCTTTCTGACCCAGTTCTCACACTGGACTTTGGGATTCTGACTCCCTTGTCGTGTTTTTTAGTGTCTTCTGGAAGAGACACCAGTTATTAGCCCTACTATCCTGTCATCACAGCCACGTGCACACTCCACTACCCCCTGTGATAGCTTCTGCTGTGATGTCCGTGCTGGTCACACCCCATCGAGATTCTACCCCTCCTCAAATATTCAATCTAGATCCAACCTCCTGCACTGAGACTTCCCCATCTGCATCGGACTACTTCAGGCAGCATTTGGTGTTTACTTCTTGGGAAACTGAGAGGATCTGGTGTCAGAGAATGGAATATGAGGCTCCAAGCTTCACAGGAAGCAAATCTGTCCATACCCATTGGCCTCAAACCACAGAAACAATTTTGAGCTTGTCACTTACTCTAGTGATGTCCCAGGGCTGTTGAAGGCATATGGGACACAAGAGAAAGGAACCGGAGGAAGTGATAGTTTCCTAAGTAGGGCTGTGAAGTCTAATCTGTCTTACTGCTACTCCAATCTCAGTGGCATTTCATGGCAAAGCATGTGACACGTGTGACAAAGGCAAAGGCATATTGAAATATCTTAGTTAGGAAATGAAAAGAAGACAAATTCACCCATTATTTAAAGGAGGGATTCTGAAATGCTAACAGTGGCTTTGCAGAAGTTTTAGTGAAAATATGTCACAAAAGATGGCTTGAGGGAGGAGGACGTATCTATCTTTATCTCTGTCTCTATCTCTCTCTCTGTCTCTACCTATTTATTTATCCATCTATCTCCAGAGATGAAGCACATATGATGATCCTGTTTGGTTTTGGGGAAGGAAACCTCTGAGAAAGGCCCAGAGAACTGGCTGGAGGAGCACGATTTGGAAGTTGCCTTGGAGATGGAAGCCAATGGATTTCCTGTGACCCATGTAGGCTGCCACTGCTGTGGATTCCAGCCATTCAAAAATACAGAGCTCCTACTATGTTGCTGACACTGAGGTGACATCAGAAAACAAAGCAGGTGTGGCATCTCTCCCACTGAGCTTTCAATCTAGTCAAAGAAAACCGACCCCGTTGACAATCAACAAAGCCCCCCCCCAGGAGGCTTGCCACAGAGATTGACTCTCCCACGCAGGGCAGACAGACGTGAAGGAAGAAGCATCCTCCATGAGCATTAGAGTCAAGAGGGGTGTGGCCATGACCCCACCCTCCATGGGGTCCCAGCATCACTTGACAACTGAGAGACACCCTTGAGAACATGAAGGTTTGTGAGATGTGGTCAGGATTGCTCTCTCAACCTAATCAGAAAAGGGCTCAATGGGACGGCTATTTTGCAAGTCAGCTGGAGAGCAAAGCACAAAGCTTTCTTTGCTACACCCAGGTTTGTGTGGGCTGAAGGAAATACCTGTTTTACTAGCGCAGGGCTAGTCTTGGCACACAGAAGACCCGATAGGCACTGCCGTTTCCCCTCGATTGTATCCAACTGAGAATTTTTTTTAATTAATGTTTATGGTAATTTAGGCAGGATGTAGGTGACAATACACAACAGTATAAAACTCCTCTCAAGGATGCTAAAAATATTAAGGCATGATCAAATCCAATGATGTCCTCAACTGATATTTGGGAGAAGGAAAGTTTAGAGGGACACTGGGCACCCCTACATTTAGTGCATTGTTGAAGAACTTTTCACAAGCCGACCGTGACTTTGGAGAGAATAGGAGAAAAATAACAGATCCGAGAAGCCCTAATCTGAGAAGAGGAACTCTGTCTTCTGTGGGCAAAACCATCTTACTGACGACGCTGGAGAATCCACCTGGCCTGGCTCTGGATTCCGGGCCAAGGTGCAGATCCCAGGATCTCAGACTTTAAGGTAATACACTCTGTGATGAGACACTGGAGAGGAAAAGAACTAACTTTAATGTATGATCACAAAATCCCTGCAAAAGGAGTCCAAGTAGATCCCTGTCAAACATGGGGCGCAAGGCCAGTCCCCTGCACTGTCACATAGCTCCTGAGATGTTCTGTCAGTTGCATCTAGCCCTCAACAGTGATGGCTTCTGTGTGCTATTCATACAGTGTAAGGAGAAACATAAAATGAATGTCTGGGTTTTTAAAATAAAACTCGAAAGTAATCATATCTCAAACAGTGCTTTCACTGGACTATCGGTGCCTATCAAAGAGGTACAGCCTCTGTGGGGCATCTCTGGGAGTCTTGGGTTTCCGTGTTTGGGCTGTGTGTATCCCCGTTTTCTGCAGGATTCTTCCCTCTTCTCTGGCATCAGGCTTTCCTTTCTTCATGCAGAGAACATCTCTCTGTTTCGAGAGCCTTTTCAGGTCTGAGCTCTGGACCGGGAGGAGATCGGGCAGGTAGCCTCCGTCCCCTCTGTCCCCCAGAGGGTCACTCTTCCCTTCACCTCTCTGGCACCTG
The DNA here is from genome assembly GCF_024610735.1 of Ursus americanus. Classification (NCBI taxonomy): domain Eukaryota; kingdom Metazoa; phylum Chordata; class Mammalia; order Carnivora; family Ursidae; genus Ursus; species Ursus americanus. Next base: position 60,666,479 of record NC_142136.1, read on the forward strand.
GTGGCAGTGGGGTGGCTTCCCAGGGCTCCCACTGCAGAAGGTGCAGCTGTCCCAGGTTTTGCTCCTGTCTCACGTGTTTCACATTTGATGTGCACACATCAATGGTGAACAACATGGTGCTCTGTGCAGGAAGAGCTGAAGACCATGGCCCCCGAGCTCTTGCATCTTTTCCTTCTTCCCTTCAGAGACTGAAGCTGGGGGAGAGACTTTAGAGCTGTGTTAACCATTGCCTGCCTGCTGCTGAGGACGGATGTGCCTCTCTGTCCAGGCCTTGCCTCCCCCACAGAGAGTGGCTACTGTGTTCTAGTAACCGAGGGGAACATTCTGGTACTTAAGGTAATGACTGCCCAATCTTCCTCTCTTGTTCCCAAGACAACCTGTGACTGCAGGCTGCCCTGAGATTTTTAAATGCATGGATCACTAAGGTTACCTCTTAGTAGTGAAGACAAATTTTCCTGGGTGGGCAAAGGCCAGGGAAGCTGCCTTGGACTCTGGTTGCTGTGGTGAGTTCAGAAGAAAACATCGACTGATGATTGCCTCCAACAGAACATTCCCTGGTCCCTGAGGCTGTGCATCTTCATGTTCTGAATTTTGCCCTGAGTGGCCCTCAGTCTTGCCTTCCCCTGGTTTCATCTTCCAACGTGCCATCCAGAGGAATCCACTCCTGGCTTTTCCATTCCAAGCCCCGCCCCCACGCCACCCGCCACCCCAACCCCCGGCAATGATCAGTCCCCTCCCTGATGTTATCGTCAGCAGGAAATCAAAACACCATGTGTGTGAACATAAAATTCTGTCATTTATTTATGCTACAGACTTCAGGAAGGGAAAAAAAAATTACAGCTCTCTTTTCATTTAAAAAAAAAAAAATTGGCACAACGTTTAAGCATTGGTGGCCTTAAATCAGCCTGTTATTAACAGCCAGGAAATGCCTGACCCAAAGGTCCTCACTGCTATTATAAACTGTGAAAATTACAAAAATGGAAATAAAAAATAAGGTAATTACCTCTTCATGTGTTAAAAAGTTAAGTTGAATGGCCCGTTGCCATGGAGATGACTTCCTGTTTACTGTGCTGGTCTTCCCTAGCAGTTAGAGACCATTCACCAGCCAATGGGAAAACAGCATTTAGCCTCCCATATTCCATTAACATTTGTCATAGTAACTCAATGTAGTCTATAATTACCAGTGAGTAAAATTTGGTAAATTGTATTTTCAGATGTATTAGTGGTTTTTAATTTTTATTCGTCGTATGAAATTACTCTCATGGCCAAAAGCACTACTTTATATTTTGAGGCGGGGGGATGACCCTATATTTCAAATATCCTAGCTCTTCCTTTTGAAAACCTGATACTATCTTTCTGCTGCAGCAGAAGGACCTGCAGAGTAAAAAACCTCATCTCCTCATGGCTTTCAAGGACGCCTCTCTTGTTACCAATAGTAATATCCTGATAATATTCATGTTAACAATAACAAGAACCAAAGCAGGCATTCCTGCTCACTGGATATCCGTTCTTTGGGCTTTTTATTTGAAAGATCCCAGGATTTTAAAATAAACCACTTGGGGCATGATAACAAAATCATTCGAAAACCAAGGACTTCTTTGCCTAAACGTAAAACTAAAACCTCATACAAAGATATTAAATGTGTCTTAGGATATGATAGAACCCCAGATTTGAGAGCCTTTAGAAGAGGAGAAATGTGTTGACTTGTTAAAAGTTTTCAGGCACCGTAAAAATCTAAACTGTGGTGATAAACAGGATAGGGAATTGTAGGCTTCTCTTGCGCCTTGGGCGGATAGGAGAGCAGCTTGAAGCAGTTTGACCAAAAGCTGCCTGTGTTCCTGTTACACGGTTGGCCCCACACCACAGCTCAAGAGCACCACCCTCCCCATGGCCGCTTTCTGTCTCCTTCTTCCTGGCCCTGCCTCTGCCTCTGACGAAGCGAGAAGCTTCCGTCTTACCCACTCGGCTTTCCCACCATTCCCCTCCCTGCCCAGTACTCCTGCGGGCTCCCACCCCAGCCCTCTCTTGACCTTTCCTTCCTGCCCCTCCCCTGCCACCCACCCGGCCTTCGGCCTTCGCAGCTGGCTCTCTGCAACACCTGTAGCTTCTAGACACACCCCGCCCTGCAGGCACAAAATACCGGCGACAAAATGAAACAGAGACAGCTCATGGTAGGACATGCAGGGTGCTTCAGCTTTATCGCAAATAATGACAGCATTTCTTGCCCTTTAAAAAGAGTTTTAATTAGCAATAGATATGGGTTCGACATTAAACATTGGAATTGTGCCATGGGATGCTAAAGTCCTGTTGGTTTGTGCCCACCGTGGGCACCCGCACATTGCGTCGTTCCCATAGCTAGTTGTGTACTTGTGTAGTTCCTTTTCCTGCACTAACTGCAACTTGAGGCAGCGATTCTTCTTCATTGACCTTTGTGTCTCTCATAGTTTCTACCACAGCGCCTTGGACAGAATGGAAACTAGAACTAATTGATGAAAGAAATGCTCGGGATCTACACAAGACCAAGAAGCATATTTCACATGCTGGGAATCTTATCCTCTTTGTATTAAGCCCCCTTAGTACTCTGTGTTTGTGAACAAGCTTGCAGTATGCGTTTTGGGGAGTTGAGCTGGGGTTGAAAGGTGGGTACAAAAGGAGGCGAGCTATCGCTTCAGTTGGCCTGAAAAAATGTCTGAAAAACCTCCAACAAAAGACAAAATGAGCTTTGCTTTTGTTTTGAAAGGGATGAGATAGAGTCCAGGCAAAAAGGGACGCAATGCTAGTGACCAGAGTTACACGTGCATTAATGGCGGGGCTGCCCTCTGTCAGCTGTATTGGAACTTGCCCGATCAACGAGGGATGCCCCCTTTAGAGCTGTAGCACTGGGGGGGGCTGTGTATGTTTGAGGTGTGGAGAGGTTTCAAACCGTCTTTTGAAACTACTGCTGAAAGATGCACACGGTTGTGTTGTGTGTGTTCTAACACGAAACCCAATTCATTGTCAAATGCCAAGCCTACCTTTTCTTAATGTGACATACATTTCTATTACTATGGCTAATTATAGAATAACAGGATTTCCCGACTTTGATTGGCAGATGGAAAAAGCTTGGTTTCTCTCCTTGGGAAGGTTGGAGAGGAGAGGTAGAGGGGAGAAGTGCCCTATGGCATGGCCTTGGCAGTGCTTTTGGGGTCAACTGTGGACACTCTGTCATGGAGGTCAGGAGCTGAGATAGTTAAGAGGCATAATCAAATGGCACAGGACGGCCAGAGACTTATTCTGGAAGCAGCACCTTGGATTCTGACACTCGCAGCTCCTGCCACTTTGCGAGTCTGAGGGATGCCCGCACTGACGCCCCAGGAATTAGAATGAAAAGTCGCTGCGTTATTCATTACTTCACATCATTGCTTCCATTTCTATTGGCTCTGACTCTCCACCCTGGCCTTGGCCAGACCTTTTAGGAAACCTCTGTTTTAACAGCTTCTATTATTCATCTGTCTTCAGCAAGTTACATAAAAAGTATTGAAAAGTAATGCACTTCTGCCTTCCGAAAGAGGAAGAAGCTGGAAGATTTCCATTGTGTTGCTCTGAAAAAGGAGGTGACACACAACATACTTATCTGTCTGACACACGCCAGGCAGTGATAGGTGATGTTAACAGAAAGGTCAGATGTGTCTGCCTCTCAAGAGACAGATCACCCGAGCAGCAGTATTTCATGAAAGTTCATCTTCCCAGTCTTGAAGTGCTAACTGGTCGACCACTTCTATCCTGGCAGGGAAGAATGATAAATGCATGTGTAAGATTTTTCTTTTCCTGTAATGTCTATTTGACATTAGTCACCTGCTCTGATTCACACAGAAACTCTGGGGCAACCATGGAATACATTTAACATGTTGGGTGTTGAGTTTAATCTGACACACAGAATTTTTTAATGGTGCAATTTTGGACAGGTTCATCGGGCATGAGGCTTTATGGATGAGGAAAGTGATCTGTAGAGGTGTGAAACCAGAAACTATTGTGGTGACATCCGCATCCAGGTGATTTGGCTGCTTTTCTGCAGTGCCCAGAGGAACAAAGGTGGCTCCTGATAGAGGTTGGACCTTTCATTAAGGGACAGTCATTGTGGATGTCATCGACCTTGTGGGGAGCGCCTGCTATGGCACCCTCTTCCTCCCAGCCAGGAGCATGCGGGAAGGGTCTCGGAAGTGGGCTCCAGCTTCCCCCCTGCTCAGGGCTCCGCAGTGTGTCTGCCCTTCCACTGCAGCCTTCCGCCCCCTCAAGTTACTCGTTCTCTTCAATAAAGGCCTTAGCCCAGCACTGTCCAACAGAAATATAAACGAGCCACAAACATATGTAATTTTAAATTTCTTTGAAATACTGGTATGAAATAAGTGCTGCTAATTTTAATAATATATTTTATTTAACCCAATATATCCAAAATGTTAGAATTTCAACATATAATGGGCATAAAAATCTTGAGACATCTGATACTCTTTTCTTTCCTGCGAAGCCTTCGAGACCCAGCGGGTATTTGGCAACGTGGGCACCTCTCCATTTGAACCAGCCACACTTCAAGTGCTCCATGACCACACCTGGCTCGTGGCCACATAGTGGCCGGCGCAGATAGAACTGCGCCGACTGTCATTCTCCTGGGTGACTAGCATGTTGTCTCTAGGAGCTCCACCAGCTTTTTCGTCCCTGTGGCCCCGCCCCGCTGTGTGCCGCTTGCCCTCCAATCAGCAACCAGGGCTCGGAGCTGCAGGACGGCAGTGCACCCCCTTTCTGGGCTCCACCTGTAGAGGGCACCTCTGAAAGGCGTCCCCGGGAGCCCTCTAGTGCCTGCTGTCAGAATGCACGGGGCTGTGCGAAAATCACTCGAGGAACTTCACAAATCCCATTAAGTGACCCTTACAGAACCAGTGCAAGGGGCGCATCTCCACACAGTTCTTTTCAGCCATTGCCTGGAACGGGATCCAGCCCTGGAAACTGCTCGGCGCAGCAAGGCGGCTGCGCTCCGTGGAGGTCCCTTCAGAAGTCCTGCGGTGTGGTCAGAGCTCCTCACTCCCTGATACGGCCGGCCGAATTCAGCTGTCTGCGAAGCTGCTAAACTGTGTGCTCTTCTTCATTTTCACCCCCCACCCCCACCGTGCCCCTTAGGGCGTAAGCGGCCCCAAATCCATTTTGCCCCTTTCTCTTTCTTAAGGGAACTCCAGCTTCCGGCTGGTATCCACCTCTCTTCTCAGGGCTCATGGGCCTCAGGAAAGCTGCCCAACCCCAGGGCCAGGGGCAGACCTGGTTGGTCTTGGCCATGCATCCCCACCCCTCTTGGTTGGTTGAGATAACAGGACTAAGTCAATGGATGCGCGGAGTTCCCAGGACCAAGGGACGTTGGCCCAACTGGATGCTAGAGGCAGTGTGATAAGATCTCCCAAGAAAGTTCCTCTCTCTTAAGACCGAGCCACTGGAAGAGATCATTGTTTTCTCTTCCTCTGGACGTCGCGGCAGGTGGGTGTGAAGTCAGAAACCACTGTAGCTACTTCTGCTGCCTCGAGAGGAGCTGTGTGGAGGAAGCCAACACACAGAACCGAGAGGCTGGGGAACCTGGGCTGATGGAGTTGGAGCCACTGGTTTAAACTGACTCTGAAGTCCACCTTTCTGTATTTCCAGTTCCACAGTCAATACACTTCCTATTGTTCAGACAGTCAGTGCAGTAGGTCATCTGTGGCTGGTAGTGGGAGCGTCACTTACCGAACCAGCAGCCACTGGACTGTAGAAACTTCCTTGCATAATCTATAGCTCCTGAAAGCAGGTGAGCAAATGAAACTTCTTGGCATTATATATATATATGTCTATATCTATATATTTATATATATAGATATATAACCCATAAGAGTTTCTGGCATATATATATAGAGAGAGAGAGAGAGAGAAAAGAGAGAGATCCCAGCCACTGTACAGACTGAGATTTCTACTAGAACTTAGAGGAAATAGCCACAGGGAAGTATTAAGTCTCTGGGGCCGTTTTGCGGAAAGGACTTTCTCTGGCCCTGGGTGTAGGTGACATGGCCAGCCTTGTCCTGCCGGTGACCCCCTCAGGGGAGTCCAGCAGCAAGAGGATGAGACCAACCCACAAGGCCCACCTCACAGTAGGCCAGTCCCCCCTCCCTGCTCCAGAGCTGCAGGCTCGTCCCTTCCCCTCCCCAGCATCTGCTTCAAAACCTCATGTCTGTGGAGGGGGAGGCTGGGGCAGGGGGCTCGGCACAGACTCATGTCCGAGACTGGAAAAGCAGCCCTCGGCCCTGACCTTGTGAGAAGGCTTACCCCCCCCCCCCCCCCCGCCCCGACTGAGCTGGCCGAGGCAAAGCTGAGGCCATTGCAGCTCTGTGGGTTTCCCGATGGTTCTTCTTTGGCCTGTCCCGTGAGGATTGTTTCATTTTCCTTCCATGACTTGTGAGCTCCCAGCTCCAACCTCCCCTTCTCGCTCTGATCGGAGCCTTGTCCTCCTACATTCTGTAAGGACGTCCAGAGCGCCTGACGCACGACGACAAACCTCTGACTCCTACCACTCTTAATCCAGAGGAAGGCTTGTCTTGCCAGTATTGCCCCTTTCTCTTCCTGAAAGTTCGATTTAACCAAATCTCTAGCCTTTGGCTTCTTCCTTTTCCAGAAACTTGTCTAAGAAAGACTCTATCACAGAGATTCTAAGTCTGAGGCTCTGGATCACGCCCCCTGCTTTTTAGTCCTGGCACTGCCACTAACGAGCTGGGTAGCCTTGAGGAAGTTAGCCTAGCTCCTTTCCTTTTCTAACCCCTAAGAGGGATGTTTCTGGCACATGAGAATCAAAGCAGTTAATGAATGTAAAAGCATGAAGACGTTCGATGCCTTGAAGGTTAACACATAATCGGTCACATAATGAGCACTCAATAAATGTGCTGTGAGGAAGTCGACGTCACAAAGAACCTCAACGCTGCCCCTCGTAGCATCCTATTTCAATAACCGCTAGCTGTTATTTTACTGTTATCACCACTCTCGTAGTTATGCCATTCCTCCCGACCACTTTTAACCCAAGAACTGATGGGAGGTTTGGAAAGGGAGCAGAATGGATTTGGCATCACCCAGATATGGTTTCCAGTATTATCTCTGTCACTCCCAAGTATGTGATCTCTGTGAAGTCATTTATAACCTCTGATTCTCAGTTTCCTCGTTCAGAGAATTGAGTTAAGGCCATCTCACTGGAAGAGTTCGGGTGATGATAGATCACACAGTAAAATTTGACACTTAATAGGTGTCCGAAATCATCACCATCCATATGACCTTCCTGGTGAGCACGGCTGATAAATGATTCAGTACAGTGGGGTGTCGTATTAGTGACTAAGAGATAGTTTGGATTATCTGCTGATTTCATTCATGGGCGGCAGTGCTGACTCTATCAACGTGTTAATGGAGATAACCGCATAAATACCAATTTTGTAGAATTTCCAACATTACAAAGGTACACCCTTTTTATTTTTAGTTTGTGTCCACAACCGTAGAGGGAAAAAAAAAAAAAAGCCCACACAAACAGATGTAAATATTTCTAACCATCAGCTGAGAATGCACCATGCCAAATAAAAAGGTCACAACAGGCTGAAAACAGGAGCTGTCGACCACAAATTGACTCAATTTACTGATAAGTCACATTTTTCCTACTCAGAAGTCTTGTTTGGTGATAGGTATTATGCCCCCCCACCCCCCCACCAAACACACGCTCACATGCCCACACATGACGCACACGCGAGACCCATCTCTCTGCTCGGCAGACAAGTCGTAAACACCCGCTGTCCTCAACTGGCTACGCGATCACGCCGCTTACACACGTCACCTTAAGAAGACAGGGTGACCCACAGCACTCGCCCACTTTGGAGGAGACAGCTCAGGAGGCCGTGCAAGGAAATTGGGGGAGCTGGGGGGCCCCGTGGACTTACAGGGATGCAAACATTTTTATACTGCATTTCAAAGTGCTTTTATTTTCAGAACTTGTGGAGTCTTTGAAAAGCTGTGCCTATTTTTACCCACTTCATTATTGCTGTTAAGAGTTTTTCCCAAGGAGCTGCACATACTCACCAATAATGCCAAGAAAGCAAATACAAAGACCCAGGGGTGGGACGAAGAGTGGGCCCTGGGCGTGAGAGGAGAGATACGGGAGCCGGCTCGGACGGAGCGCAGGGTCTCCTCTTACGTGAAAGACCATTTGGGAGGCTTGATAAGTTTTTCTCGAAGATTTTTGTTCCAAGAGGTCCTCTTATTTTCAGAGCATTTTATCACAGAAGATGAGAATAGATGAGCCATGTTCTGCTTTCCTGGAACAGGTTGTAAATTGACAGTGAGGGATAAGCTGACCCAGCGGTATTTGGGGGCCAGACAAATGTTCCAATTGTTATTTTCCAATGTTTGGGTTTTTAGAAACCAAAAACACGTTTTGCCCTAAGCTCTTTCCCCTGGATTTTAACAAGTCATGTGTATTTGAAGGGAAATTCAATCCAGATGTGTCCAATCTATTTACACTTAAATCATTAAAGCGTTGTTTTGTAAGATTATTTAGGTGACCAGGAAACCTTTCGAGCATCTTTAGAACTCTGCTTCTTACACCACAGAAGTCCTCGTGCTACGAAGAGCTCACATGTGCCCACAGGCCCTGTAGCCTGACCTTATTGTACATTCATAAATCAGATTCCTGAGACTGTTCTAATTTGGTGGGGTGATGCCACATAATTTCCCAATTCCAAGAAAGGAAATAAGCTTTTATGTGTGCTACCAGAAAAACAAATGACTCCAAAGGCCCTCGGACAGCAACAACGGTATCTTGTCCAAGGTCGGGATGAGATGACGGTGGCTGAATTAGGAATAAAAATAGACCCTATAGACACAAAATAGAAGGATCATCGAAAGCTTGAAATAGATGCAAACTAGTGCTTGGGATGATCAGAAATACTGAAGGATAGGAAGCGAAAGCAATCCTCGTCAGGAGGCCGCATCATGAATCATGCACCTGAAGGGCTTGTTCCCACAGGTTCCTGCAATGATAGTTTTCAAACTCACAGTTGTTGTGGGAGAGAAACCTAGGCGGGTTATTGCATCACACTTTGCAAAGATGGGGTTTTATGCAGGGCTGATGCAGGAATAAATAACAGTCATTAATGCTAAGGTACCCTGCAAAGACTTGCCAGAGCTTCCCATTGGAACCTTGCTGAACACGCATAATGGGAATCCATCACCTTGACCGTGCCGAGGCGGAGGAAGGTGTCAGGGTCAAGCTCATAGCTTGAATATCCCTGGAAAACTCATCCTTCTGGCAAGGCTAAGTCCAATCCCAACTCAACATACCACATTGTTAAAGTTAAAACCAATTCTAATGGTGGCAGACTCGATACCTGGAGAGTTTTATAGAAGCTCTTGTAAACTACACCCCGTTTAATGAATACAATCCTAAAGGGAGTTTTGCCTTGTAAAGGACACTGACAGCTCGGCAGGACATCCCAGGCTCCCTCTTTCTGAAAACAGGCTGTAGCTCTAGACCAGAACGAAGCATGGAGCTGTGCTGCGGAGGGCTTGGCTCGCGGCCAGACTAACTACGACATACGTGCCAGAGCCTAGAATGATCTCCGGTGTTCATGCAGCTGCCCTTTGCTGGATATCAGCAAGACAGTCAAGGCTAAACACATGTTTAAAGAGAGCAGTAGGTAAGGGGCCCCTGGGTGGCTCAGTGGGTTAAGCGTCTGCTTTCCACTCAGGTCATGATCTCGGGGTCCTGAGATGGAGCCCCCATGTGGGGCTTCCTGCTCAGCGGGGAGTCTGCTTCTCCCTCTCCCTCTGCTCCCCTGCCCCCGCTTGTGCATGTATGCTCTCTTTCACAAATAAATAAATAAAATCTTAAAAAAAGAAAAGAAGAGAAAAAAAGCGGTAGGTAAGAGGTTAACACACACACACTCATGTTGTCATTTCCTCGCCACATCAGAAACCACATTTCAACTCACTGCATCCTGGTCCACAAATGCCGGTGTGTGCTAGGGCGGAAGCTTGGCTCTCCCAAACACAGACAGAGGTAGAGGGCCAGGGTCTAAAAGTCTGCTGGGTGAGGACCACGAGCTAGGCGTGGACCAGCCACTTTGTGTACAACTAGCTTGCCAAATAATCCTGTGTGGGAGGGAAAACTAACACATACTGAATGTCTTCTCCATCAGTGACTTGACAGATTAATTAAGTCGTTTAATCCACCCAGAGAGCCTGGAATGATGTTTTAAAGCTTGCCTGTTCTACTTTCCGCAGTGAAATAAATACGTCAAATATTCTACAACTTTTTAGTGGTTATATGGCATTGCCCTGGATAAATATACCATATTTTATTTAATAGTCTCTTATTGTTGAACATTTACAAAATTTCTAATGTTTTGCTCTTACAGATAATGCAACGATCAACTCCCTTTTAAATAAGTTTTGGTTCACGTCTGTAATAATTTTGTCAGACAATTACTAGAAACCAATTTCTGCGTCAAAGAATTGGCACATTTTAAAAAATCTTCGCTCATAAATCAAATCTTTTCCTGATATATGGAATCATATATATTCCCTGCCTTGCATGCATAAATTTTCTTATAAAACTCTGATCTTCTTTGGGTCTGTGATTTCAACTGCTTCCTCATGTCTATAGATCAATACTCATTATTACCTTATTGCCACTCATTACTACACAAATTGTCTTAATTTCTGGGGGGTTTTTTCCTTTTAAAAAGAAATTGCCAGAAGTTTGTCCAGCACATTGGTTCTTATTTGCTTTTTACTCACAAAGATTGAACTCTTAGATTTATCAATGGTAATACGTTCCATTTCTTACTCTCACTTGTTTTCACTTTATCTCTAAAATTTTCTTTTGCTTTGAGTCAATTTTTTAAAAATGTCTATAATGAGAGAATGGAATGCTGGTTTTTTAAACAAATTCTCTAATGGAAGTAACTAAAATAATGATTGCCCTGTAATGTTTAAATTTTCAAGCAGGCCGAATCAACAATGAGTTAGAAGAGTAGTTTTAATGTCCAAATGGCCAGAGGGTTTTGTTTTGTTTTTAACTTTTATTACTAATTTCTGGTATCGCTTCATGATAGTTTGAGAATTGGGTCTACCACCCTATTTCTTTTCTTTCTTTCTTTTTTTTTTAATCCTTTCCACACATTTCTTTTTTCTTTTTCTTTTCTTTTTTTTTTTTTTTAAGATTTTATTTATTTATGTGACAGAGGGACAGCCAGCGAGAGAGGGAACATAGCAGCGGGAGTGGGAGAGGAAGAAGCAGGCTCCTAGCGGAGGAGCCCAATGTGGGACTCGATCCTGGAATGCTGGGATCACTCCCTGAGCCGAAGGCAGACGCTTAACGACTGCGCTACCCAGGCGCCCCAGTACCACCCTATTTCAACTCCCAGGAATTTATTAACTTCTAAGGCAGCAATTTTCACAATTTTCACCCTATTGTTATTGTTCAATCAATGCGACACTTCTAAAAAAATTAAACCTTAATTGAAACCACAATATGTAAGAAGATGAAAAACAAAGCATATTTCGTTGAGGGGAGAATTGAGAGGCCTACAAACACACTCATAATTAGGGCCCCTTAGTTTTGACTAAGGCAATCCCAAGGCTGCTTTGAAAGCCTACGGCTTTGCAGAGCGCAATCTGTCAGTACATGATCAAGGGTTGTGTTCACAGGTCCAAGAAAAGAAGGGAAATTATCTTTCCCTGTAGACTGATACATTGTTTTGCTTTTTTTTTTTTTTTTAAGATTTTATTTATTTATTTGACAGAGAGAGAGAGCACACAAGCGGGGGAAGCAACAGGCAGAAGAAGAGGGAGAAACAGGCTCCCTGCTGAGCAGGAAGCCCCATGAGGGACTCGACCCCAGGACCCTGGGATCATGACCTGAGCCGAAGGCAGACACTTAACCGACTGAGCCACCCGGGAGCCCCCAGACTGATACATCGTTGATTGAAAGTTATCAATAATGATTCAAGTCCCCTATGTACTTACTTACACATCAGAATGCTTATATTGAACATCAGAATCAGGATGTTTTTCCATGTCCTCTATGTTTGTTTTATTTTCTGCAATTCTTTTTTGTCTCTTCTCATTTTCCTAGAAACATTGAGAGAATTTCTCAAGCTTATCCTCTGTGTCACCGATTAGCTTTCTGTCACCGATTCTGATTTCTTACCGTTTCCAATGAAGATCTGAATTCTACCCGTGCATTTTAGTTTGATATGTGCTAGGCACTGTTGGAATTACTTTAATTTTTGCTATAAGTCAGTGAAACAGGTATTATTTTAACCCCCACATATAGTGGAAACCGAGGCTCAGCAAGATCATGCAGCTAAGAAGCTACGTTTTGAAGGATGTGGATCCGGAGTTCTCATGAACTATACTTTCTCAGACATAGTTTATAAGAACTTTATCATTAATTATTTTCACATTTGCTCTATTATTTGCATTTCTTCAGGAGCTTATTCTCTTGTCATTTTTATTGTTCAAATTTCTTAATAGTTATTTCATGTGAGTTCTCTCTCTCTCTCTCTCTCTCTCTCTCTCTCTCTCTCTCTCACACACACACACACACACACACATGCACACACACTCCCTCCTCCATATCTAGCAGTATAACCAGAACCAGGTTTTGGACTGGTGCTTAGATTTCTTCCACTATGAGACTGGGGAACCTCAGAGATCCAGCCCCAGAGCCTGCGGCCGCTGGCCTCATACCTGATTATGCAGTTGTCTGGATCCTTCTTTACAGCCCTTGTGAGGAGACTGATGCAAGCCAACGCTCTCAGCAGCAGTTGTGACTTTTTCTGGTTCCTTTCAGAGTTGGAGTGCCCCTCCCCACAAGCCCGGTTTCAGGCAGGGGGCTGCTTCTGGGCTGCTGACACATATGGGCACTCTGTGCTTCCAATATCCTAAAGGAATCAACCCCCAGTTGCTTTGATCTCTTCTAGTATGAGGGCTTAAGCCTCTCCTGCCTGCTCTCTGATTTCTGGTCCACAGAGATGTGCATCTCTGTGTGGCAACAACTGTGTCTTTTCAATTTTGTTAAATATTGTTTTTCTTTCCAGCTATGTTACTGTAACGGTGCGCATAAAACTTGAAATCTTGATACCACCTTTACCAAATGACCAGTAAACCATTCTGAGATGTTTTGTGAGACTTTGTCTAGGCCTCCATTTTATTCTTCTATAGTATTTTTTTCTCGTGTGCTCCTTGTGCTGGTGTGGGTTTTCCCCTCTACCTATCCGAGAAGAAAATGAGATGGATGGAGGAAGTGTTTTCCAGCTGACAAGGTCCGGGACTTGCCCTTGGCGTTGTGTGTGGTTCATTTGCAACTGGAACTGATTTACAATTGAGGTACATGGTTTCTAGCCTATTTCCCAGGGACAGACCCACATCCCACTAGCACAATTGTCCTGAACTTAGACTTTCTCTTACACTCAATGCCTGGTTCCTTGTCCTGAGAAACTAATCCCAGCATGCCCTTCTGTTCCTGCTCTCACCTCTAACTCCTTCTTGCTGGGACTGAAGCTCCCAGAATGCACCATGCCACTGTCAGGCTGTCCCTTTGCTTCTTTGCTCCTCATCTCCTTCCATACACACTTCCTGCTACATGTCTTCCTAGACGTTAAAATCTCCAAAAACACAAGGAAGAGAAATTGCTGATGGGGTTAAGGAAATGTGGAGGGACCAGTTCTGTGAACCAAGAAGTCTCCAGACCACGGCATGGCGGCCACACTGTTTTCAGCTTGGTATAGACTTTAGATCCGCGAGCCAGGGGAGAGCACTGAGACAAATCTCCCTACCTCGGCTGCAACAGCTCCATTCTATGTCGTCTGGAAAAGCACGCCTAGGTCAACTATTGTGAGTTCTCTTTGTACCTTGGATATCTCATCATTGGTGGAACTCCTCCCAGGATTCTGGCAGTATGCTGGCTGTTGGTTTTAGTTTTATATAAACGTTCATTCTTTTTGCTGTCTTTACGGTTATTTGAGTAGGAAGTAAGGAGAGGTCGTGTCAGGATCTGTTGGCCAAATGACTTTAAACCAGAAATCTGCCACTGATTTTATTTGTGAATACAATTTTGTCTGCAACTATTACCAATTAGTAAGGTCTTATTTCACCACGTTGGCAAGAAAATTTGGTTATTCCCCGCAGAGTAGACGTATAAAAAATCTTGATCAGACCACTCAGCGGCCACCTGTGGAAACTCCCTGTTTGCCTGGCATTGTGAGAGTCTGTTCAGTCCATTTTTGGAAGTCGGTCTGGTCCAACTTAAACTAGAAGACTCAGAAATCTCTTTGAAATCAGAAGTCTCAGTTCAACTTCCTTATTCAGAACTGGCATCAGGACACGCGGCTCCTTTGCGTGAGTTTAGAAAAAAGTTCACCCTTCATGAAGAAACTTTACTTCTACCTATTAAATAATTGCTATATTATACTTATTTTTGCGGAGCAAGACACTTTGCTCTAATTTTGCCAGAAATTTGTCAAAATAAATATAGAAATGGAATTTATGATGGGGTTGGTTTCCCTTACAGTTGTGCACTGTGCACCCCGCACAACTGCACATGACGACCCTGCTCGTGTGCTCTTGCTCCTGAGAGAACTACTTTTAGAGGTAACAGGAGAACTTATGGTTAGATATAAAAGGCTCTCTTGAAACATCACTTGAAGGAAAGTGAAAGAAAAAAGTTTAAGTCATTTGCTCACGAGGACAAAGAATAGAAGAGAAAGAAATGGGAATAAAATTGTGAAAGCTTGAAAGCAAAAGGATGACTGAGAAGTGAAATAGAAGGAATTAAAATGACTACTTGTTTCACCTACCTGCCCCTCAGCTTCTGGCAACTGCCAATCTGTTTTCTGTATTTATGAGCTTGGTTTTTAATTTTTTCTTTAAAGATTCCACCTATAAGTGAGATCATGTGGTTCTCAGCTTTCTCAGACTTATTTTTGCTTAGTGTAATGCCCTCAAGTTCTGTCCATGTTGCTGCAAATGGTAAGAGTTCATTCTTTTTCATGGCTGAGTAATATTCTTCTCTCTCTCTCTCTCTCTCTCTCTGTGTGCGTGCACACATATCTCACATTTTCTTTATCCATTCATCTGCGGACGGACACTTAAACTCTCTCCGTATCTTGGCTATTGTAAATAATGCTGCAGTGAACACGGAAGTGCGGAGATTCTTTTCAATTACAGTGTTTGTCTCCTTTGAATAAATACCCGGAAGTGAAATTGCTGGATGGTACAGTAGCTCTATTTTTAATTTTTTTTAGGAAACTCCATACTGTTTTCCAGAGTGGCTGCATCCCATTTACATTCCCACCAAATGTACAAGGATCCCCTTTTCTCCACAGTCTTACCAACACTTGTTATTTCTTGACTTTTCGATAATAACTTTCAGTTATAAACTAAATAAGTCCTGGGGAGATAACGTACAGCATGGTGACAATTAACAAGACTGTATTGTATATTTGAAAGTTGCCAAGAGAGGAGATCTTAAAAGTTCTCATCACAAGGAAAAAGAATTCTGTTATTACGTGTGGTGACAGATGTTACCTAGACTTATTATGGTGATCATTTTGCAAGTATGGAATCACTATGTTGTACACCGAAAACTAATGTAATGTTGTAGGTCGATTATACCTCAATAAAATACCATTATGTATAGCTCTCTGCAACAAACTTATATATATGGATTTAATCAAAATTACTCTGTGAATACTAAACTGTCAGTGGGAGAAGCTAAGAACACAATCTGCACCATGGAGCCCCTCCCCCCACCCCCATTTAGCTACTGAATGTTGGGACATAGATCATATATTATCACTCAGTTTATTAGGCACTGGTAGCCAGGAACACACCCTACAGAGGAAAGAAGGTTCTTCACTTAGAATCTGACAATCCCAAGAGGAAATGTCCAAGAGACTGACTTCAGGAGATCCCAGATTACCCTCTTGTGTGCCCCCAAGGTGAGAGGTACCAACCACACACAAGGGCTACCTTTTATCCTTTTCAGGCCATTTTTAAAAATATAAACAGACAGCCGAGGATCCCTAGATATCTGAAGAAACTCTCAGGCACGAATAACAAAGACTAACACTCACAAACACAAGAAAGCAACCTGGGGAAAACAGAACCTATGCAGGGTGTTGAAAAAGAAAACCATCAATATTCTCGGAGAGATCGCAGAAGATCTTAGCTCCATAAAACACAATAAAAGGATGTTTTTTAAAAAGGACATTCAGGGAGGGGGGGGGGGGGAATAAAAGAACTCCTATGGATTAAAAGGTGCTGGGAGAAATGAAAAACTCAACAGAGACATTGGATAGCAAAGCTGAAAAAGCTCTGAAAAGGAGGAGTGAAGAGAAAAGAGAAGACAACAAGAGGCTCAGTCTAGGATGACCAATATGCAAAAATTAGAAGTTCTAGAACAGACAGTAGAAAAACTGGATTGGGGTTTGGGGATGAACGTTAATGAGGACATAAAAAAAAAAGAAGAAGCAAAACCTAGGCAATTATTGATTCCGAAGAGAATATAAAGTTGCACACGAAAAGTTCTGTTTCTCCCAGGATTCACGTATAAGCAGCATTTACAACAGCAATAACTGTGTAATCACTGATTGTGTAAGACTTGCATGGGAATGGAGGTCAGGCCAGCTGAAAGAGAGTAAATCCTCACCTAAAACAGGAGGTTAATATACGCTCCAAACTGAAAAAGTTTGGAGATGTAGAGATAAATACTTTAAAGTAAAAAATAATCAACTCTCAGAAATGGGAAAAGAAAAAGGGGGAGTTTCAGGTTTCTTTTTAAATAAGCATTGGAAACTATTTGTTCAAATTACATAATTTTCTGTAAATTACATAAAATGTAATCTTGATTTTTTTATGTGAGTATAGTCGACACGCAATGTCGCGTTAGTTTCAGGTGTACAACCTAGCGATTTGACAAGTTTATCCATTACGCTGTCTTCACCCCAAGTGTGGCTGCCATCTGTCCTGATACATGGTACATCCCTATGACAGCATCAGTGACTCCATTCCTTATGCTCGGCTTTTTAATACAGTCTCGATTTTTTACCAGATCTCTATAAATAGAAACATGGAAAGAAACACATGTATAAGTACAAGGGGAAGATAAATTAGAAGGTATTAAGGAATGAAAGAAGATTGGATAAGGACAAAATAGAGAAAGGGACCACCCCCATCTCTACCTCACCCCCCAGAATTATGCCGGGGAGGAGGGGACAGTGGAAATGGAGCATGTTGGACACTGAAAGGTAGGAGGACGCTGCTAAACATCATTGGGATAGCTGGTCCGGGACGGGAGGGAAGCTTCTACTCATACATCATGGGCCCTCGTCTTGTTTTGTTTTGTATAGTTGTGAGTATAGTTGACACACATTAACATCAGGTGAAGGACATGGTGATCCCACAAGTCTATATGCTATGCTATTCTCGCCACCAGTGTAGCTACCATCTCTCACCATACGACCCTATTAAATACCATCGACTCTATGATGTGCCCTATAGTTAATTGGTTGCTGAAGGAGAAAGGGCACACGCACGTAGAGAGTGCCTACACTGGAAGGCTCAGAAGAGGAGGTGGCGTGTCTGCCTGTGCCTGCCCAAGTCCACCCCGGCTTCCCGCTTCCTTTCCCTCCAGCCACCCCCCTCCTGGCTCCACTGGCTCCCCTCCCATTCAGAGCTGCTTGTTTGCTGCGACCTCTCACCTGGCAATAAAACCTAGAACAATTCTGGACAGAGCGTGGGACAATCCCCCTTCTCTTAGTTTCAATACAGTCAAGGTTCATTTTTTTTAAGAATCTATACTAGGAAACACATTAAAAAGGCCTAAACAAAGTTCCAAAGCCCACCTGCCGTCTTCAACTGTCTGCGCACAGACTGACATGGCTCAATGGACACGCTTTAGAAAGCACCAAATGCCCCCTCTTTTCTAGTTTTGAGCCCCGTTTCACAGTCTCTGCCCACATCATATATTTACCGAAACGACAAGAATGAGGATTGGGACTAAATCCCAGGGAGAGAGCTGCTGGAAATCAAATTAAAAGGAAAACAAGAAGGAAAATACAGGAATCCATTATTACGTAAAGAGCCCTGAATTGTTCAAGGAGAAGTATAAAAAGAAGTCATCACTTGAAAAAGTCTGAATTCTTTTGTCTCAGACTGTAAGAAGAGTATTTTTCTCATCCACTCCTTTCTTGAACTCAGCAGAAGATCGGCTTCCGTGGAAAGGCAGACATTTCATAGAGCGCCCCAGAGAAGTGGTCACGGACAGACGTACACCTTTTCACGGCACCCTGACGGGCAGACAGGCCACCTCACTAAGTGTTCTTCCCAATCCTTGAAGCATGCCAGGATTATTTTCCCACAGCAGAACGTATTGATTCCCATCACAGCAGACATGACTGAGATATTCATTGCACAAGGGAAAGAATTGAGTAATTTTCAATTAACCGTGAGAACATTATCTGTTATGTGAATTATTCATAAAGACACAAGGCCTACTCCTTCAACTACCTGACAGACCGACTTTCAAAGATGTGTTCAAGACAAGATGGAATTGTGCTGAACAGAGTAAGAAACAATATGAGTTTATGATTGTATGTCTTACAGAATGTGAATTTGGGGGGATTCTAAAGACAATATCAGCATGTTAATCATCTTTATTTGGATTACTTATACTTCTTCCCATCACCATGAAAAATTTTTACATTGGCTACAATTATCTGAAATTGATCTGATACAAGCAAACATGGAGTCTGGGCTAGCACTCACACTTCAGTCCTCTTGCCGAATAACATAAGGTGTACCAGACTTGGCTCAAGAAGATCCGAAATGCACAAGTAGGCAGGCAAGCCATAGTACAGTGGGGTCCCAGACTTTAAAAGAAAATTATTAAAAGCAATGGACTTTCATCTCACAAAAATGCAGAGAGGAAGTTATGCTTAAAATTCCCAGGGCTTATGGACTCCCTACAAACCCTTCATGGTCCCATAAGTGTTGAATATGAATTCTATATTTCCAAAATAAACAGTAGGCAACTCCGAGTTCTTGCTAAGGTAATTTTCAAACTTGTGTCTGACTTGAAGAAATTTCTAGTGGTTTCTGCTCATGGGTACATTCTGGTCAGGGAGACAACATGGCATTTGACGTGTGGCCTCCAGGTTTTCACACAACAGCTGTTGGTCAATGCTGAGGCTTGATGCATTTACTGAGGAAAATCCTCATGCCTCAAATTATTGCTTCAAAGATTGTAAAACCAGAATAATAGGCACAGAAGAGTTGTAAAAAAAAAAGAAAAGGGAGAATGTCCTTTAAATAGAAGAGTACGCCTGTCACCTAATTTACAATGTATAGCTAGGACAACAAACAGGATGTCAGGCTGTGTCCCTCTCAGAGGGTGTATAAATCAAGGGAAGTGCTCTTGCTACACTGAAGGGCAACCAAGAGAGACCAGCTTGCATCACTAGTCATTGAACAAGACTAAATGGCTATTATCCTTGAAAACTTAAGTTTGCAAGATGATTTTCATCAAGGCTGAGAGGATTCTAATTCTCCATCCAATGACCAACATCGGGCTGGGATTGATGGGGGTTTTAGACAATTTGCAACACTTGACCATTTTGCCCAATCTTTTCTCACTTTTTATATGTCCATTGGTTTCACTCTACATGAAACATGATCTGACTGGAGCATTTATATACTTTTAGAGTTCAAATTATTTAGTTTCACTTAAAGTTATCATTCTTTGATTTATGATTCTCTTCACGCTCACCTTAGTTTGGGTTCTTGAAGCTTTGTTCTCTGGTGATGCTCTTGGGTCCAATTTTACAGGCATTTTTAGTCTAGGGGACAAAATGACAGACACAAAAGGCTGATGTTCATGAAGAAAGCCGGGATGCTTACAGTGTCACTGCCCTTGCACGATTTGGAAGAACATGTTAAAAAAGGCAAATTACCGTTTCTACACCAAGGACATCATCTGATAATAAGTTTTTAAAAAATGATCGAATGAGTAATTAGCATTAAATGTTTTTGACTTCACACCTCAAGGGAATGGTCTTGGAAAAGGGCTTTATACTTGCTTATAAACCTGGTCTTAAAAGAAAGTTATTTTTAAAAATCCTATTAGATGAATTAAATCTTAGTTATTACCTAGCCAGAGGCCATACATTTGAAATTTAAAGTCTCTGACTTCTAATCACTATGCAGCCAGAAGTTTGTTTTGTGACCTTAGGCAAGTCATTTAACCTCTTACTGGTTCCCATTTCTTCCTCTGCAAAATATACACAGTAGGGTTAGCCGTCTTGGAAATTATCAAGAAACACTGTCAACTACTGATGTAAAATAATGCTGTCCTTCTTTTACAAGATGTGGTTACTGACTTGAAGTGTGGCATATAGCAGGCCAATCAATACATGTTTATTATGTATATTCGTGAATGGATGGGTGATCCAAGGGTGCTTTGCCCTATTTCTCATTCAGACGGCCCTGGAACTCCTTAGAGCCTATATCTGCATAGGGCCTTTGGACTAACCTTCCCTCCCACTCCTACTGTTTAGTTTCCTTTCCCTTCACCCCTTTCACTCCCATGTTCTTCTTCAGGACACCTCTTTCTTTTCAATCTATTGTTCCCCACACCAATCCCATCTCCCACTCCTTAACTCGTTCCAGTGCTAAACCAAACTAGTTCAGGGCTGGCCTGTAATGACAAGATGGATAAAAATAGATGGGCACTTGCCCAAAGAACTGGGAAGGAGTACCAGCTTCAAGCAACGGTGCTCCGACTGTCTGCCTGTCTTTTAATAATAACCCAATTACCAACAACTGACTCAGTGAAGAAGAAAGAATATTTCTCAAGCATACAACATTCATGACCTCCAGGGATGCTTCTGGAATAGGCAGTCACATGGACAATATAAAAGAGAAAAGTTCTCCTGGCTCCAGGGGACCTGTAATTTGCTGCCTCATAAAGCTTAACCAATATTCCCCGGGCCTGGCATTTACAGTGCACGTTAGCCCGTGGCCATGAATGGACTCATCCTCAAATTCTATAGAGGCTCTGGGAGGTTTCCTCAAACCTAAGGTTTCCAAACCAAAACAATAGGATTATTGTTACCTTAAAACAAGTGAAGCATTTTTTCCCTCTTTTAGCGGCTAACTGATGAATTCTTACTCGAAAGTTCTAATAGTCTCCGAGCCTCCTGGATACAGTTATAGATCCCACGGCCCACTGGAGTTTCAATTTCAAATTTGCATACATTTTCAAGAAAGGATAAAGACAGTAGAACAGCATGGGCTAAACAGAGGGGCTTTATTGACTGCATAATGTGACGATGTTTTTTAAACAATGCCCAGACAGAAAAGCCCACAAACTGCAGAAGCCTGTCCATTTTGCTCTTTGGCTGCAGTGCAGTCTTGACTGGAATGTCTCATGGTAAGTGATAAGCTCACGGTTCCAAGAGTTCCAATAAGGCAACCAGATGATGGAGCGGGATGCAGGGCCGGAAGGAAACTTCTAGATCTGTGTGATGACACCAAGGCCTAAAGAAGTGACCAAACCAAATGCTTTGCTCATGAGCAACAGAATGACCACACCTGGAACATAAAGTTTTAATGCTAGCCACTCAGGTAATGGGCACGTGGCTTGACGGTCATTTAACAGTCTTGGCCATTAAACAGATTTGATTTTTTCTTTTAATTCAAAAAGGGCACAAACTATTTCAGCACTGAGAATTTTTAAAATACCTCTTTTATACTAGTTCAGTCTTAAATTCATTTGCGTCAAGAGTAGTGATCAGCACTTTACTCCCTTTGCTATTGATCTTAAATAAAAATGCCCTTGAAACCATTGGAGTCTAGCCAACAAAAGAGGGCAAGAGAGGGTACAGAAGGCACATCCGTTCTTAACAGCCTCGGCTCTCAAGGGACATGCTTCATTAAACTTGTACAATGTCACATGTCAATTACATCTCCATAAACCTGGGGAAATTGCCACTAACATGAACAGGACGCTTCATATGGAACCTCAAAAGGTTTAAAAAAATCAAGTCTATTCATAGAAAATAAACACATAAAGGGACACACTTCATTCCCATTCTCACCCCATTGGCAACCGCAAGTCACATGTCCCCATCTAGATGCCAGGGGCTGGGAGACGTAGTCCCTGCAGACAGTCACTGCCCAGTAATGATTCCGCATCATCGAGGAAACGGGAGTATTCATTTTTAGGACCGTCTAGCCATCTCTGTCACATTCCCCTCCACCCACCCTCCATCACATCATACAGATCCTTGCATAGCTTGTCTCACAACCTAAAGATGGGGATCATCCCAGGGCCAACCGAGTCACAGGCTCTCCTGCATCCAGCTTCAGCAAGATTCTGTGTCTCACTTCCACTTCTTGCCTTTGCTTTCTTTCCACTTTGCAGGCTTCCTTCTCAGGCAGGCTCTCACCACCTGCAGCCATGATGGCCAGGAGGAGCTTAGAGTGTATTATCTTTAGAGCCAGCAATCTCAGAAGAAAAAGAAAATAACAAAAATCACCCCTCTCTGGCAATCCCTGAAAATAAATCTGATTGACCTTATTGAGACGTATGCTCATCACTGAAGCAGTCACTCTCTCTAGGAGCAGGGGGTACTCCGGTTAGCCTCTCCCGTGGGAGAAGAGGTGGGTCCTGGGATTTATGGCTCAATCAGACTTCGGGGAGGAGCAGTTTCTGAAAGGAAACGCTGTTGGCATACAAGGAAGTCCCAAGGGTTATGACGTTTAGCGTTAAGAATGGGAGGTGAACAGACATGGAACTTGTGAATTTGCTTATTATTATTTCTTCCTGTCTTTGTTAGTTTTCTTTTAGTCTTGAAGAACACATATCTTCTCATGTATTTTTGATATTTGCTTATAAGAAATAAATGACAGTTCTCCTTTTCTCTCATTACACTACAGAATTTTCTAGGTTAAGGATCATGTTATTCCTCTAAAAACAGCCTTAAGTAACTAGGGTGGCATTCCATAAAAAAATTTTCACAAATGTCTTGCTAAAAGAATCCCTAAACTACTTGTAAAATCAGATTAGATTTTATTTATTTTCATTTGGGGGAGTGGTGTTGCTTTTGGGGCTCTTAAAGCATCTTGCCAGATGTGAGTATTTGGTCTACTAGGGAGACTCCAAGTTTCTTAAGATAATAGGAGGGTCGGACCTATGGTGTTCATAGGTGCCAGACCTCTGATGTTTTTCAAATCTGTACCATTTGGATGGTGCCTAGTTTGAAACATTGATGGACTGATTACTTATTGAGGAAAAATTATTATTAACAGTATTGGGTTTTTTAATTTTATTTTAATTCCAATGTGGTTAACATGCCGTATTATGTTAGTTTCTGGTATATAATAGATTATTATTAATATTAAATATTAGTACCTACCATATGCCACTGGCATTGGGCTAGACACTGGGGGTATAGCTATGACCTTGAATTACATGTACAAAGATCTTTCTCCCAGCCAAGGTAATAGTCACAGTTTCCGTGGATTAAGACATGGACGTGTCCTCTTGAGGGCCACATCCAGCCTCCTCCAGAGGGCTAGGCTTCCTGAAGTTAGCCGACATTAAAGCTGAGGCCCAGAAGATGAGTCAATGTCTGGCGAGTTGAGGTTGGAGAGTATTCCAGACTGGGAACAGCATGTTCAAAGCCTAGAGGCAAGACTGTGGTGCAATCAAGGAACGGAAAGAAGCTCCCGTTTGGCCCCAGCTCAGAGCATTGGGAAAATACAACAGGGGAGACAAGGCTGGAGCCAGATTGTGTGTAAGCCACAGGAAGGAGTTTTAGGTTTATCTTTAGGCAATGGGAAGCCAGTGGATGTTGTACAAGGAGGAGAGATAAAATCAAATCATCACTTTGGGAAGATCTCTGGCTGGCAAATGGAAAATGAATCAGGAGAGATTAGAGCGGGATCAGGGGACCCAGCAGGAGGTTACTACCATGAGCCAGAGAAAGAAAAATAATGTTGGAGTAAATATAAAAAGAAATAGCTAGACACAGTGTGTATTTGAGGTAGAATGGGAAGAACATTCGGATGGTTTGGATGTGGAAAGGAGAGGGAGTTCGGTGTCAGGAATGACATCCAGGCTCTTGAATGTCATCAGTTGAATTGTGTACCCCAAAATTTGTGTTTTGAAGTCCTAACCTCTAGTACCTCAGAATATGATCTTATTTAGAAATGGGGCTTTCCAGAAGTTATCAAGCTAAAATGAGTTCATTAGGGTGAGCTCTAATCTGACATGACTGGTATCCGTAAAATAAGGGAGAATTTGGAGACAGACATCTACACAAGGAGAACACTGTGTGAAGATGAAGGCCGAGATCAGGGTGGTGCTCTACACCCCAAAGGATGGTTAAGGTTGACTGCAAAACACCAGAAGCTCAGAGAAAAGATGGAGCAGATTCTCCCTCACAGCCCCCAGAAGGATCCAATCCTGCTGACACCTTGATCTCAACCTTCTAGTCTCCAGGACTGTGAGACAAAGTTCTATTGCTCAAGCCACTTAGTTTGTAGCACTTCATGAAGGCCGCCCAGGAAGGTAAACCACCAGAGACCCTGGTGGCATCACCCGCTGAGCTAGGGCGCCCTGGACAAAGAGCCCCCTGGTGAACACTAGTTCTCTTAACTGGCGGGCAGAAGTCATCTGCCAGCCGCACATCAAAGAATTCTCCTTTTGCACCTGAAATTGCGATAGTATGTAACTTAAAACAAAACCAGTTTCCAAATGATCAAGGAGCTGACCATTTGAACTAAATAAAAGTTGTCCCATCTCTTAAGACACTGAAGGACTGAGAAACAAAGTCTTCTGCTACACGCTGATGTTTGAAGGTGCTTCTGTTTGAAGGCTTAATCCCTGCCCCGTCCCCTGATGGTGAATTTCATTGAAAATTAGACAAGAAAAAAATTACAGGAGAAAATTTCTCAAACTGAAGAAGTCAGGTCTGCAGTCTGAAAGGGCTCTTCAAATGCTTAGCGGAAACAACTTTGTGTGGAAAAAGGCCTACATAAAGACTCCTCAATTAGAAGCGTCAGAGCTCTAAAGAATAAAGGAAAAAACTGAAAAAAAAAAAAAAAAAAGAAAGAAAGAAAGAAAGAAAGAAAGAAAGAAAGAAAGAAAAAAGAAAAAAAAGTCAAACACAAGGAAGGGGTATAGAAGCCAAAGGAGAAATGCCTTCAAAATCAAAAGAAAAAAAATTTTTTAATTTAAATTAGAATATCCAGCCAAACAATAAATCCAGTGTAAAGGTGGAATCAAGACATCTCAAATGACTAAAGAGCTTTACTTTTTAAATTTCCTAATGGGATTAGCCTAGAAAACAATAGCGTAGCCACATCGTTCTTCCCTCGGGCCCAGCTTTCCCCCCCAGCTCCAGCCCCAGCCACATCCTTCCTAATTCCTGGACTGTGCTATTCTTCTCTTCAGCACCCTAGGCCAAATGGCTACAAGAAACCAGATTGCTCCGGAGGCCCCCCACTGGAGTCCAAAAGCCAGCAAAATAGTAAAAGTTGGCAAGAAGAAAAGAAAGGAGATCTTGAAAAGATACTTTTAATTAGGTGATTCAAAGCAGCTAGAGACCATTTGTTGACTCAGTTCCAGAGTGTTGTGGTTTCCAGTTATGGCCTTTAGATAAGTATGGTTTTCCTGTACTTTGGTTAGGAAATTTAAAAGAATCCAATATCAGACTTCATGGGGTAATGAGGATGATGATAGTGACGATGAGGATGATGGTGATGGTGATTATAGATTTTAAAAAGAAAGAGTGTTAAAGAGAAACAACACACGTAAGTTGGTAAGTCCAGTGATTAGACTATGACTTATACTTATTTTGTTTCCTATAAAACACATAGTTTCCAGTAAAATCTTGAAAAAGATGACACAACTCCCTTTGGACAGTTGTCTGTTCACAGCAAAAGCGTAAATTAGCAATCTTATGTCAAAATTAGAGGAGTCGAGTGTATTTCTCTTCCCATGAAAGTTACCCGCTGCTAGAATATCTAAGCCATACCCAGAGACAAAAGCGTGGTGGAAATTTAGCGTTAAGTTGTATTCCTAACACACTAAACGTTGGCAAAGATGTGCAGAGACAGGAGTCCGTTGCTGGTGGAAATGCAAAATGGTACAGGCACTTTTGAAGACATTTTGGTGGTTTCCTGCAAAACTGTACGTACTCTTACCGTATGATCCAGCAATTGTGCTCCTTGGTGGGACGCCTGGGTGGTTCAGTCGTTAAGCGTCTGCCTTCAGCTCAGGGCCTGATCCCAGAGTCCTGGGATCAAGCCCCACATCAGGCTCCTCCCAGCGGCTCCAGGCTCCTCCCACTCCCCCTGCTTGTGTGCCCTCTCTTGCTGGCTGTCTCTTTCTCTGTCAAATAAATAAAATCTTTAAAAAAAAAAATTGTGCTCCTTGGTATTTACCGAAAGAAGTTGAAAATGTATGTTTACACCAAAGCCTGCACACAGATGCTTACAGCACCTTCATTCATGACTGCCAAAACTTGGAAGCCATCAAGATACACTTCAGCCAGTGAATGGATCAATAAACTCGGGTACGTCCACACAATGGACTGATACTCAGCCCTAAAAAGCTATGAAGCCATGAAAGACGTGGAAGAACCTTGAATGCATATCACTAAGGAAAAGAAGCCAATCTGAAAAGACCACATGCTTTATGATTCCCACTATTTGACATTCTGGAGAACGGGAAACTAGGGACACAGCGAAAAGATCAGGGATTATCAGGGGTTGTGGAGGTTGGGAGTGACTAGGCAGAGCACAGAGAAGTTTTAGGGCCATGAAACTATTCTGTATGATAGACGTCATGACAGATACATGTCATCGTACATTTGTCCAAACCCATAGAATGTACACCACCAAGAGTGAACTCTAAGCTAAACATGGATTTGGGGTGTTATTTGGGGTGGAAGGTCAACCATTGGAATAAATGGGTCCTCTGGTGAGGGGTATTGATCTTGAGGAAGTCTGTGCACACATAGCAACAAGAGCTATATGGGAAATTTCTGTACGTTCCTCTTAATTTTGCTGTGATCCTAAAAATGCTCTTAAAAAAAAAAAGGCTCAAAAAATGCTTTGAGCTTGAGGATCCTTGCTGCAATGTAATAATTCCAGGAAACAGGAGTGTTAGACTGTGATGAGTCACTGAAGGCTTGCGGTGAGTGAGTTTTAAGACCCTTTGGAAAATCAGGTTTTTACAGGGAGGGGACCTTGGACCAGGAATTGAATGCGAATGAAGGCACAGCAAAGGCAAAGCTCTCAGGCATTACCACTGGCCTCCCAGCCGTCTGGGTGTTGTTTGTTCACTCATTCCACGGATGTTAATTACAAGCCTAGAATGTGCCAGGTACTGTTTGAGGCTCTCGGGGACGTAAGTAAATCAAACAGATAAAGTCCCCTGTCCTCCCAGAGGAAGAGATAGAAAATAGATAATAAACACATACAATGAAATCATAAAGTATTTAAGAAGGTGATTAAGTTTCTATAGGAAAAAAAAGAGCAGAGTTGGGTCAGGGCATGAGGAATGCCAAGGTGGTAGGGGCAGATTCTAATTTTAAATATGGTGGGGGGTTTGCTTTTTCAAAGACGTAATTCAGTTAAGAGTCCACTAAGTATATAACCAGCTCTCAGTTGGTTTATGAAAACCATAAAGTGCATCTGTGACAACTGCTAGACCCTGAAAATGCATATAACACGTGGGCTTGGAGGTAGCAAAGGCATTTATTATCTTCTGTGGATATTTATAGATGTTCAAATAACATCACATTATCTCCTTTATTGTTTCGTGAATGCAAGGGAGGGGCTGAGTCTCACAATCAAAAGCGGAGGCAAATATGTCTATTTGAGTGAGGACACACCTTCACCCCCTCTTCATCTGTAAGCTGCCGTAGGTACGGCTCACACCTAATTTATTGGATGTTTCTTTCACCAACATATGAAAATGTTTATATATTTGGGTTGAATATACTTCCAAAAGATGACGATGATGATGCGTTGAGAGGGCTGTGATCTGCCTCACCGTGAAAGAATCAAAGACCCGAGAAAGGCTTGCCTTAGTACGCTCTCCTTTTCTAGTGGAGGGGAGGCCCTTAATCACCAGGTCGTGTTCTCTGTCATTAGTATTCAGGGGGTTGAAAAAACATTACTTGGGAAATGAAGCTCATTGAAAATTGCAAGGGAGAGACAGATGGTCCCGAAAATCACACGTCAGAGCAAGACTTCAAGTCAAGACAATTTCGTCCTAGATTGACGAAACTGTGCCTTGAGATTGGCTGGGTGTTGCCTTTAGCCCTTAAATCCCTCTCTCAGTAACCAATTCTTAACAAAACCTATGTGCTAGGACTGGAAAGGAAGAGAAAGAGGTGATCAAAAAGTTAACAACCTGACCAATGTGCTTACTGAATGAAACGGAACAACTATTAAAACAAAGACTTGCGAAGAAGAATCCGTATCCCGAGTGCCTGCAACAGGTGTTCGAGGGGTAAGTTAGCTGGGTAACAGATGGTGTCCTGGTTTGAATGTCGAGTCTGAGGTAGCTTTGAGATATCTATGGTACACACTTCTTAGTGGGAGAGGATTTGCTGTCCCATGCCCAGGCCCCTTTGCTGTTGGATGGAAATCCCCTTTCTGTGTTGGGTCAGCTAG
Source organism: Ursus americanus (assembly GCF_024610735.1). Classification (NCBI taxonomy): domain Eukaryota; kingdom Metazoa; phylum Chordata; class Mammalia; order Carnivora; family Ursidae; genus Ursus; species Ursus americanus. Next base: position 60,695,252 of record NC_142136.1, read on the forward strand.
ATCCTTCCTTGGCCTGCTTCCCAGGGCACAGGCGATATGATCTAGGATCAGCCAATGGAATGTTCCAGCTGGAGACTTTGAATTGTGTGTGGGATGTCGGGACCGTGACTGGGTGGCCAGTTCACCATACACGGAGCACAGTCGCGATGGTGAAGACAGCAGTGTCTGTGGTCATTTCTACAGAGCTAGCCTGTCAGCAAAGTTGAACCTTCCCTCTAGTGGGACTTGACCTCTCTCTAATTCTAGCTACGTGAACTCCTGCAGGTGTCCTGTTCTAGCCCTTAAGTCTGTCTCTCAGCCTTACTAGCAATTCTAAAGTTCACATACAACCAGTAATAAATTCACTTTCTTTTTAAGTTTCTGTCTCTAAACAAGATCCTTGACTGATAAGATCCATTTGAAACCTGAAGAGGAGAGGTTGTCTCAGAGAGGTTGTGACTTTTGCTAGGTTACTCGGCAACACGGTGTTCATAAGACCATGGCTTAAATATTGAAAAGATTACTGAAAATAAAGCATGAGGTAGCAGAACGAAGTCAGAGATAGGTCTAAAGTTTAAGCCTTGGGAATGAATGAACTCACCCTCTGAGAGCCTGTGGTGGCACCAGAGGAGAGAGTGGGAACGGAACCACGGGGACATTTACTTTAAGGAAGTGAGTAAAACAAACAAAACAAAACAAAAAACAAACAAACCAAAACAACTAGAGTCCACACTAAGGCAGACTAAGAAGAGGTTGATAAAATACTAAGAGAAGGAACAGGAACATAGAGTTACAAGAGAAGAAATAGGACTATAATGTCATTGAAACCAAAGCATGAGAAATGATTCCAGGAGAGATCGGGCGCGATCAGGGTGGTGTGGCCATAGACTGAGAAATGATTCCAAAAAGAGTTAATTGATCAGCAGCTGATGACATTTTCAACCAACTACTAACACGCTGGTCACCAGTTACAATATGCGGGGACGGGGCGGGGGGGGGGGGAGTGGAGAGGGCGGGGTGTGGGTTGTGTCTCCACCACCAAGGAACTCTCTGACACTTGCTGGGTGGCCTACAAGTCAACTCAACTTGGACACTGTCTACGTGGAGAAGGCATCAGATCCCACAGGTTAAGGGCCCCATCCCACTAGACTGCCCCCACTTCATACGCCATCACAAGTCCAGACTGTCACCTGTGCTACTGCCCCACTGGCTATGGCTCGGACGTTCCAACAAACCCCTAATTAGCTAAAGCAGCTTACAGAACTCAGAGAAGCATTTTACTTTTTAGATTACTAGTGGATTATGAAAGGATGTAACTCAGGAACCGTCAGATGGAAGAGATGTATGGGGCAAGGTGTGGGGATGCCGCATGGAGCTTCTGGGCTTTCTGAACTCACCGCCTAGCACCTCCCCTCCAGGTGTTCAGCAACCTGGAAGCTCTCCAGACCCTTTTGGATTTTTTTTTTTTAAGATTTTATTTATTTATTTGAGAGAGAGAGAATGGCGAGAGAGAGAGAGAGAGAGAGAGCATGAGAGAGGGGAGGGTCAGAGAGAGAAGCAGGCTCCCTGCTGAGCAGGAAACCCAATGCAGGACTGGATCCTGAGACCGCAGGATCATGACCTGAGCCGAAGGCAGACGCTTAACCAACTGAGCCACCCAGGCGCCCCACTTTTAGGTTTTTTACGAAAACTTCATTATGCAGGCATGATTGATGAAATCATTGACCATAGGTGATTGAACTCAACCTCCAGACCCTCACCCCCTCCAGGACTTTGGAGAGTGGAACTGAGAGTTCCAACCTTCTTATCACAAGGTTGGCTCCACTGGCAACCAGCCCCCCTCCCTATGGTCCAAAAGTCACCTCCTTAACATAAAAAAGGCGTCTTTATTGCTCTCATTGCCAGAAGCCGGGAGGAAGATCAAACGTATATTTTTATTTTAACAACTGAGCCACCCAGGCGCCCCAAATATATATTTTTATCTTAAATCACGATATCACAACTATGAATTGAGAAGAGACAATTTTATAATTTTGGATTTATTTACCAATTAAGATATCTTTAAGATAGAGGTCTTTAAAGAGATGCTAAAGGCAAAGCCAGCTTGCAAAGGGTGCCGAGTAAGTGAGCATGCGAGGGTACTGAGTGTTACTTTTTCTTTCAGAAAGTTTTGTGTAGCAAGAAGGGAAGAAAGAGCAGGTCCGCTGAGCATCAGAGGAGAGATGTTGTACAGGACAGATGATTTGAACACCAAAGAGAAGAAACTGAGTTATTTATTTATTTTTAAAGGTTTTATTTATTTATTTGTCAGAAAGCACAAGCAGGGGGAGCTGCAAGGAGAGGGAGCAGCAGACTCCCCGCTGAGCAGGGAGCCCAATGTGGGACTCGATCCCAGGACCCGGGGATCATGACCGGAGCCAACGGCTGATGCTTAACCAACTGAGCCACCCCAGCGTCCCAGAGAAGGAACTAATTTAAAATACTGTGAGAGATAAGGATAAAGATTGAGCCACTGTGTCTCTTGACTGTCACTCCCACTTTGTGTGCAGCCAGGAGAATTACTGAATGCATTCCATTCACGAATGGTTAAATCCGCAAATATTTGAGTACTTGGATTTATACCTGCTCTCTCTTTAGACCACTGATGGCTGGCTCAATATGCTTTCTGCTTAGCTTTGCGTAGCCATAGCCTGTTGTATGGCTAATCATATTTTCTACATTTGACTCAATTGCTATAATTTTTCTGCGCACTACCATGCGGAAAGAATGAGATGTTATTCATTTAGCAGGTGCAGATGTATTCATCACCGGCGGGACTGTGCTATCCTTTGAAGACCATTACCTGGGTAAGTCAAGCCAGAGAAGGCTGGCTGCCTGGGATACCTGGCTGCCACATGCCTGTGTGGGGAGCTTGGATGCACTTGGAGTGAGTGACACCACGGATTTCATGCTGTATATTTCACACTCAACTCACACGGTGAAAACCTCGCAGCCTCACCTGTCATCCCCAGGTAACCTCTCTGGAGAAACTCTGATGACATTGAGTATCTGGAAGGCAAGATCATTTTGAAAAGTTCACAAACTTCAGAAAAGTTGTTCCTCCAGCTGGTGCATTTCAATGGACGTAGCGTCCAACTCTGAGTCACTCTGGCAGAGCTGGGTATAGGTATTGATAAAACTTTCCGACCTGCCTCCTGGCTGTATCTCATATATAATAATCAGGCTCCATCAGGTTCAATTCTCAACCAGTCTCCAAATTATTAGCTCAAATTATTAGTGTCCAAAATATTCTCCACCTATTAATTCTGTGGTCTTGGGCAAGTTACTTAACTTCTCAGAGACTCAATCTCCCCTGTGTAAAATAGTCATACAGACTCCCGGGGCTGTTGGGGTGATAAAATAAGAACTTCTGGATGTAATGTTTTTCACAAATTATGATTACAGAGCATTTATGTACAGCCTAGCTAGGGACCTTTCTGTTGATTCATATCCCCGAGCGTTTTCATACTAAAACATTATGTGACCCTGTTAATATTAAATATGAAAGGTTTTATTGAAAATAAACATTTAGGGGCACCTGGGTGGCTCAGTCAGTTAAGCGTCTGACTCTTGGTTTTCGGCTCAGGTCATGATCTCAGGGTTGTGAGATCGAGCCCCAGGTCAGTCTCCATGCTCGGGGCAGTCTGCTTGAGATTCCCTCTCCCTCTGCTGCTCCGGCTTGTGTACATGCTCTCTCTCTCTAAATTAAATAAATAAAATCTTAGAAAAAAAGAAAAAATAAACATTTAGATATTAGCTCTAATATATTTGCTCAAAAATGAGCCAAACTCATGTCAGAATCCTGGGCATTCAATGTTGGCTTATGATTGATTACACTTTGTCATATTTGCCCACAGCATGATCTCTTGCTTTCCGTGGGGTCTCATAAAGCCTCAGTGCCCCCCCCATACAATATGTGAGCCTTTGGGGTGCCATGTCAATGCAAAGCCTTCTTATATACTCTACCTCCATCTTCCATGCAAATGTAGTATGCCTTTGAAATGTGCAGAAGTATGTCCACTTAAAAACTTGCATTACTCAATCTTTTATTTCAATATGGCACATAAAGAACATGTTTTCTATTGTAATGGAAGCAAAATCTTGGCGTCATCTTTGATTCATCTTTTTTTCCCCCACAACCAACAGCCTATCTGCCAGAAAATCTTGTGGGCTTTTTCTTCAAAAGATTTTCAAGATCCAACATTAAGGATCTGCTCTACAGGTCTTCCCTTTTCTCCTTGTCTCTTTGTAGCCTATTTTCCTCACAGCAGCCAGAGTAATCCAGAAAACCTAAGTCATCCCTCTGTTCAAAAACCTGAAATGATTCCACTTCTGAGTATGTACCCAAAAGAACTGAAAGGAGGGACTTTAACAGATGTTTATGCACCAATATTCACAGCAGCATTATTCCATCAATGGATGAATGGATACACAAAATATGGAAATAGATACAATGGGATATTCAGCAATAAAAAAGAAAGAAGTTCTGACATATGCTACAACATAGATGAACCTGGAAGCCTCGAAGAGATGAAGACATTATGCTAAATGAAATGAGCCAGTCATGAAACAATAAATATGGTACAGTTCCACTTATATGAGGTACCTGGAAGAGGCAAATTGATAGAGATAGAAAGTAGAATGGTGGTTACCAGGGGCTGGGAGTAGGAGGGAATAGGGAATTATTGTTTACTGGGTATAGAGTTTCAGCTGGGCAACATGAGAAAGTTCTGGAAATGGATGTTGATAATGTAATGCAAAGGACATGTACTTAATGCCACTGAACTGTACACCGGAAAGTGGTCGCAATGATAAATTCTATGTTATGCCTATGTTATCACAATTAAAAGAAATAAAAAGGTGAAAGGTCACCCATTTAGAATAAAAGGCTAAATTCTTATTTTGACCTAAAGACTCTGTGTGGTCTGATTTCGCATTACCCTTCTGACCCATGTTCCTTTGCTCTCATATTTACTCATTCCACTCCAGCCATGCAACCTCCTTGTTACCCTCAAGACCCCAGGGCATGGCATCTTCTTGGGTGTTGCTGTTTTCTCTACATAGGATGCTGGTCCTCCAGATTCCCCAGGGCTCACCATTCCCCTCTTCCATCACATCTACGCTTAAAAGCTCAGGGAGGCTTTTATGGCCTTTCTGTTGATCATGAAAACACCCTCCTCCCAGTATCCTTCACCCCCTTTCCTTCTTTGCTTTTCTCCATGCATTCGATATGCTACATAATTTACAAATTTATTTGTTTCCCCTACTCTAACATAAGTTCCATGAAGGTATGATTTTCTCCTGTTTTGCCCAGTTCTGCCCAGGGCTTAGAATAGTACCTCACACCTGGGGTGACCTGATAGTCACCCCATAAATATTTGTTGATAAAAAGCCAAAAGGTGCAGGGACACCTGGGTGGCTCAGTCAGTTAAGCGTCTGACCCTTGATTTCAGCTCAGGTCACGGTATCATGTTCTTGAGATCCGCCCTGTGTAGGGTTCTGCTCTGCACTCAGCTGGGAGTCTGCTTCTCTCTTTCTGTCCTTCTTCCTCTGCCCCTCCCCTCCACTCTCTCTCTCCAAAATAAACAAATCTTTGGGGAAAAAAAGCCAAAATGTACAAATTCATAAAATGATCCAAGAGGCAAAAACATACATTCAAAAGATCACTTTAAGATCCAAAGTCTTTATATTCATTAATTAAATATTTCTCAGAAAACCCTTGTAAATGAATCATTGATTGGGAATCAAATCATTTAAGCTTTACTCTTTAATTCTTTCTGAATAATACTTGGCTTTTGTATTTTTGATATTTAATATTTCGTGGTATTTTTTATTTCCAAAATCTCCTCTGCATCACTTAGATTCAGATTTAATTTAACAAGCATCTCCTGAGGGCCTCTCTATACGAGGCACCGTTCATCCGACTTGATTTGGCATCATTACGATCTGTAATCAGTCAGTAAATATTTTTGGTTTTTAAAATATGTACTCTTTCAAATTTGAATAGAAGCAAATTTTTATTATCTGGGAATACAAAGTGGAGATTCAGATTATTTTTCTCCCATAACCATGATTTCTTCTCTTTATGCCCTTAGACTTCAGCTGCTCAAAACTGGTCGCATTGTCCCATCGGGGACCATTGTGGAGTCACAAAATCACAGAGATGCTTGCGCCATGACGCTCCTTCTCACCCATCTTCCTGCTCTTGGCCAGAAACGACTTTACATCATCATGTTAAGAAGGAATACACTTTATTTGGGGGTTGTTCTTCCAGGGATGTACACTTCTACCGTAATATTTTGAGACTGAATCTGGTATGATAACATAATTCTCATTTTATAGATGGAGAAATGAAGGTAGGCGATTTAACTGAGTTTCCTAAACTATCAAATCCAGTTTATGCGAGAGCCTGAGTTAAACTACCTTCCAAGCTCAAATGATCAACTTCTGAGTAGCTTTCTAAAACTTACTGATTTTTATCAGTACACAATTTCTTTTCTAAAATAAATAACATTATTTCCCACAAACCAATATCTCATAAAAGAGTAAAATTATATACCTTTTGCCTCTCGAAATGACTCCATTTGAGCCTTTCTCCCAAAACTGGTTTTTAATTTATAAATGCAATAGTACATTTTTCAGAGATGCAGTTAAAAATCCCATTATGCGGGGCGCCTGGGTGGCACAGTGGTTAAGCGTCTGCCTTCGGCTCAGGGCGTGATCCCGGCATTATGGGATCGAGCCCCACATCAGGCTCTTCCGCTATGAGCCTGCTTCTTCCTCTCCCACTCCCCCTGCTTGTGTTCCCTCTCTCGCTGGCTGTCTCTATCTCTGTCGAATAAATAAATAAAATCTTTTAAAAAAAATCCCATTATGACTCACTCTATGGGATGTGCTAATTAATTATTTGGAGTGGAATTTTGCTGTGGTGAATATTCGACTGAGGCGTCAAATTCCTAAGCAGCAAGAAGAGAAGAGAACACAAGGCTGGTGTGTGAGTGCCGTGAAATAATAGTCATTATGCCGTTAATAATAGTCACCACTTCCTGAACATCTCAAATGTATCAGACCCTGTACTAAGCTCTTGCCATTTGTTTATTCTTACACCCTTTTCTTTCAAGGTCCTACAACTTCGACTTCTTGGAAATTCCTACTTTGGGTGACTTTGGGTAAATAATAAGGGGATTAAACTGTTTTGATAGCCGTATTGTTTTTAGTTGGTGATGAGAATAGTAAGTGGGAAAGGGTAGAAAAAGAGGAGTTTCAGTTTCTATCACCTGAAAATTGATTAGAAGGTCCTATTTTGCCATGTGGTTCCCAGATAGCTCTAAACACATTCGTATGGGTTTCAGTAAATCAAGACCCTGTCCCCGGGGCTGCTGCTCACCATTCCGCAGGAGGAGCACATAGTCTAACTTGGGAGGAACAAACAGTCTTTACTGGGGGGCAGTCGAATATTGGAATTGCAGCCAGCTCACTCCCCAGGGCTGGCTTCTTCCTCAGTTACATGGCTGATATGGAAAGGAATAATACAAAGAAGGAGAATAACCTGAGCTGGGAACGAATCTTCCCAAATCTTACTCTATGCAAAGAAAATGCTCATTAAATTTAGATGTGAGATTTTATGGAGCAATAGAATTCATTTTCTTTTCAGTGCTTGAACCACGGGACCACTTACACTTATTTTATAATCAATAACTACGGAGCTCTGCAAATAGATTCTTCAAACCTCGTTAGTCCACAGAGACAATCGCTTTCCTGTCCCATCGAAAACAGTTTTGGTAGCTTTTTAACCTATAAGGCTGCGATCATGATTCAAAGGTTGAATCGTCTCGCATCACAAAGAAGAATAATCACAGCGATTGTTAATTAAATCTAAGACAGTGATAAGGAGAAAATGGTCACATTAATCATGTATTAAGAGACTAAAAATAGCTCCCCAAAGAGGCTGCTGAAATTCACATCACAGCATTCCATGTTGAGCATTTTAAAACTCTCACTACCCACTACCCAACAAACAAAGGCTGAAAATCAGCTGAATGAGAGGAAAATTCCCTTATCTGGCACAGAATGATAATGAGAAACTTGAGCTGTTATGCTGCCAGCACCAGGGTCACTGTAAGTCAATTCTTTCATAGGATCTTGCCAATAGTATGTGTTTATAACAGTTAAGTACAAATCCAGCTATGTCAAGGCTACGATACTTAGTTAAGAGAATGCTTCGAACACCAAAAAACTAAATATTTTTAACCACAGGATCAAAAGGAGATGCTATTTGCTCCTTACTGTGTACAAGTCAGGACCTAAAATATTTGGGGGCAGAAGAACCTGACAGAGGATAAAATTCCTTTTTCATGCACAACACCGTTCCCTAGGCCCCGAGCAGAGTTATAGAATTCAGAATAGGAAGAGACTTTGGAGTTGATCTGATTCAACCTCCTCTTGCCGAAGGGAGGACACTGAAGTCTGGAGATGGTCGGGAATGGTCGCAGGGTCATAATCAGACTAGAATCCAGGCGTCCTGACTTCCTACTGCTCCTCTCTGCCGGCGAGATGTCCTCCCTCGTGCGAAGTGCCAAAGCCTTCCTATGGCCCCGCACGAGGCTAGCCCAGTGCCACACCACGTGCAAATCATGTCAACCACTTTGCCAACATGCGGTGTCATCTTGCCTGGATACTACAAACTCTGGAGCGCTTAAGAAATGATGCGCCCAGAACAGTGGAATGAAGCCCACGACACGGGTACAAGTTTGCTTCCGCTTCAATGCAGCCAGTAACTCAAGTACCGCCTTCTCCACATTACACTGTTTCTCTTCCCAGGGCTTTTCCTACTAAAGATTTTATCAAACCATAAATATCTATCGAGGCCTTTTTACTCAAGCACAAGCCTTTTTTCTTTCTAGCTTATCATTCTCCTTAAGTTTCTAGAAGGATTGGCAAGTGTCTTTCTTACGCCATATTTTCATGGTTGTACAATGTGTGGGAAACCTCCCCAAGGTTCTGTCTATGGTTGCCTTACTTTTGTAACACAGACACACAAGAAATGTTGGAGCTTCCTTATTTAGGCTTAAAATATCCAAAATTTTCCTTTCAATTTTCATTTGAAGCTTCATTTCCGAGCTCCACCATTTTCCATCGTGATTTCTCATTATCCAGACCACTATATCTGATTTTTGTTCTCCAACCGAGGCTCAGTAGTAAGCTTACTCGGTAGGCTGATACTGGTGTACAAGTAACTAGAATGCTTTTTGTCAATCAGTTTCAAGATTATCTGTGTCCTGGCTGATGAAATTTGCTCTGGCCCTGCAGTTCACTCAGTTTCAAGAAAAAAATACGAAAACATATCTTCTCTTTCTTTCTTCTTCCCTCTTCTTTTCCTTCCTTCCTTTTTTTCTTTCCTATTTCCTTGGAAAACCTATTTTATCACCTGTTATTCACCAGGCATTTGACCAATTGTGGAGCCAAAGAGCAACAGTTCATGGTTTCTGACCTCAAAGAGCCCAGTGTCCAGTGAGGGAGAAAAAACGTGTTACACTCCTTCCTTACAAGTATTCTTTTCACACTTCTGTTGCTGCTGTGAAGATAAGGAACAAATCATATACCAAAACGACATTTGAGTCAAAGAATACTTCTAGAAACATCTTAAGACTTACACTTTAGAGTTGGTGTTTTAATCTATAACTTGCCAATTTTCTTTCTTATGCCATGTGCTCAGTTTCTTTTTTCCCGGAGTTGGAGTACCAACCCCCCCCCCATGCATTCTTGATAGACATGAATTTCAGGAAAACTGCCCAGTAAGTGAGATTTCTCTAACAATCCAAAAAGCTGAGCCTCCGAGCTTAGAGATTCTAGAGTCACAGAGACAGAGGAAAAAATTCCCCCCAAATGGCTGCAAGAAACCTTGCTCGGCTGTGAGAACTACCTGTGTCTCTGTCAAAATGACGTACTTATCAAATGCCCTGCAAGAGAAGCATCCTAGAGGAAATCGGGTCTAATTGGACAGAGCACTTTTACTCCATGTATTAGTTTCCTGATGTGCTATGAAAAAAATACCATAAGGTGGGTGACTTAAAGCAACACAAGTCTATTTCCAGATGTTCAGATCAGAAGTCAGAAATCAGTTGCACTTGGCTGGTGTCCAGGTGTCTTCAGGGCTGGCTCCTTCTGGAGGGTCTGGAGAAGAAGGCTTCTCCTTGTCTATTCCAGCTTCTGGAGTCTGCTGTGCTCCCTGGTTTACGAGCCATGCCTCGTATTGCTCCAGCTTCTTGCTTCTGTTGTCATCATCTCTCTACTTTCCTCCTTTGACCTTCATGCCTCCCTCTTATAAGGACGGTTGTGACCCCAGTGGGTTCCCTGGATTTCCCTGTCTCAAAACCTATGTCAATCATATCTGCAAAGTCCCCTTTGTCATACAAGGTAACAGTTACAGGTTCGGAGGACTAGGACATAAATATTTTTGTGGGGCCCTTATTCAGCCTACCACATTCAGCCAGAAGTCAACTCAACCAAGGGAAAAATTCTGATTCACTCACAGATGTGGACTGGAAACAGGGTTGAAAGGCGGACATTACCACGACCCATTGCTCATTCTACTAGACTGTTTTTTCATTGCTCAATGTGAGAGGTTTCGTTTCTGGGTAAACAGAGACGTAGACTCTGGTTATTTGTTTTGCCATCTCCTGCTAAATCATGTTCCCGAGTCTGATGTAGTTCGGTTTACACTCTTACCCCAACATTGCTCTCGGCACTTGGCTCCTACCAATTTTCTCCCATCTATCATGTAGGCAGTTGATTCCCAGTGGTATTGACATTTAACTTGAGACATTTTTCCTATTTCCTCTCCTTCCTCTTTTTCAAACTTTCTAGGGTTTTCACAAAATGCTGTCATTTAGTGCCAACTACCAATTTCATTGTTGTGACAATTTCTTTGAATATTGTAATGAACCCATCTAATAAGATGACATTTAATTTTAATCTCCATCAGATCATTCTTATGAAATAAATAAATCGCCTTCAGTTTCTAATCTATACAAATCTCAGTCAATGTAGTAGATTTTATTTCAACACTTTTATGGGAACGGAGAGTCAAAGTCATGCTCTGCTTACGGTAACATATGTTCATCCACATTCATATTATCACTTACACAGAGCCAGCATTGAACAATGAACAAGTATTCATATTTGCTGGGTTTTTTCTTCCTAACTAGATTATTGGTTCTTAGTAGAAACAAAACCTTTTATTTCTTTTGTATCCTCCACGAAAACTAGTACTGGGTTGGCCACATAATTAGCATTCAAATTATTTTTGGTTGATAGACTAGTCTTTTCCTGAAAGTACATTTGGCTATATGATTTCATTCCTCTCTACAAATTTGGATAGGTTTCATTTTAAACGAATTGTATATACAGAAACTTGGATTTATTTTTAAAAAGAAAAATAAGAGAGCAATGATTTAATTTCAAATGGAATGTAAGATTCTTATTAATTGGAACTATCCACCACAACATTTAAAATAAATTCATAGACAGATAAAATTGTGCAGAAATATACTCAAGGCAAGAGTAAAATGTGGTTATGTGCTGATGGATTGCTGTTTTTTTTTCATCTTCAGCTCTCTACTTATCTTTAAAAATATCTATGTGCTGCTTTATCACTGCATTAGTTTACCCCTCCCCCACCTTTGATTCTGGTTTATATATCACCATACTTTTCATATTTGCCTTATTTAAAACTTCCATCTTATTTCAGTTTTCTTTTTGCTTCTTTTTATTCCTTTGTTACACATACATAAAAGCACACGGGTCGCAGTGAACAACCCAACAGATTTTCATAAAGAACACCCCCCCTGTAATCTGACACAGATGCAGAAAAAGGACGTCGCTGATGCCCCCATCCCTCCTCTCCAGGGTTTTCCCCCTCCCCACTTCTCACACCATAGAGTGGTTTTGCTTGCTTTTGAACTCATTTTATTTTAAAGTTTGCTTGCTTACTAGTGGCCAATTTAACAAAGGTTCAGATTCCACCTAACCCACCCCCACCAAATATATATGTGTTCGTATTCCTGGGATATATTTTCTTTCCCCTTTTTAAAAGGGGAATGTAATGGTGCGGTTCATTATCTCAAGTGTGTCGTGCTCATCATTAAATCCATCTTTCTCTGACTCACTAATAGGCCTCCCGTGTTTCTTTTCTCTCCAATCCTTTCATAAAAGCCTTGAAAGTTCCTATAACCCTTCTGCTCACACATTCCTTCCAGGGACTACTGTCCTTTCCTGTCCCTTGCAGTTCTCAGGCTTGCTCTAGTCTGAATCTACCTTCTTTCATATTCTCAGAGAGAGATCATTTTATAGCTTTCAAGATGAAACCCTCTGTCTTCCTTTCTGAGTCCACAGTACAGCTGTACTTTTCCTTTCTTAGAAAAAAAATCCCATATGTATTAATTATAGAGCGTTGCTTAAATTTCTAAAGATTCCTGGGGCACTTATGAGCATGTAATAATTCTTGTTTCACTTGGCTGATTAGTTTTACTCTTAACATTTTAAATCTGGAAATTAGGCTTTATGCTGCTTTGGGCTATGTCTTCACCATTTTTTACTATGCCAAATTCTAGTGGTCATGGGGCCTTCTTTTATGTAGGTCTCATCCTCATTCATGTCCCTCCCCTTTGTTCAGAGGCAGATCGAGACTTTGGCTGGGGCTCTATTCTCTGCTTCTAACATCAAAGCTTCTCTCTCTGGCTAAAGAACCATGTGGATGATGGATATACCATGTGCTTGTTTCCCAGAAGAAGACTAGAATAACTCTCCCCAAGGAAATATTTTGAGCACTTTAAAGAATTTGAAGAATTGAAAACTCCAAGTACATCTCATAGCCTTGATACACTTGAACTCCAGGGACATAGAATGTTATAGAGGATAAAGCACTTGACTAGAAGACAGGAAACATGTTCTTATCTTGGGGAGGCAGCTAACCATTTAGAGGGAGGCCATCTCTTGGCATTGTCTTCCTCCGTGGCATCGTGCTACAGGGATCCTCGGTGGATATGAGGAGGCAAGTACCTAGTCCTTCTGGGGACACAAAAGAATCTCTAAGGGTGCATATTTTCCTCATCCCAAATAGAAGAGAAATTACTCAAAATCTTGGGTTGTAGAGATACATAGAGGCTTCTCTGAAAAAGCATTGTGTAAGAACCTGGGTTTAAAAATGTTGCAAGCACCGAGCAAGAAAATCTTCAGATTATGAAGAATCTGATATTTGTGAAGAAGATCTTTAGGTTCCTTTCATTCCTGGAATTTTTGGTCACATCAGTCATCTTCTTTTCCTTTGCCCTGCCCTCCATGGAATTTTCTATAAATTATGCAATCCCCACCCAGGGTTTCTGGGCTTTCTACTCCTTCAGATTTCCTAATGAAAATAAATAATTCCTTCTATTCAGTAAGAAGTGTAATAAAAAACCAGAGGACGAAGTCCTCTGAGCAGAAAGTTTTCCCACTGACCCTCTGCTGCTGCTCCCTGCCGCTTGGCTTTACTAGGACTTGGATGCTGGAAAGAGACTTAAAGCTCAAACGTGAGTCTTTTTGGTCCTGTGGTTTGCACTAACCGTGCGGATGGTGGACACGCCATTTCATCTCACGGGCTTCCGTCCCTGAACAAAGAGTTAAAATCTTGCTTCTTATACATGTAGTGCCAGCCTAGAATCAGCTCTGGGGTGAGCTCTTGTTATTGCAGGGAGACCAGGAGACTCTGAGGGCTCTGGGTTGGCGCAAAGAACCTTCCAACCAGAGCAGCGTTTTTCCTAGGAGTAGATTCAGACTGGGGTGAGGGATAGGAGCCCAGAGAGAAAACCCCCAAGGCAGAACCAGGCCAGACCAGCAGCACTCTGGGACCAGGGGTCTTGAACGAGGTGGATCAGCTGTACCCTCTTCCCCATTCCCATCTCAGACACACCGGGACGCCAGGAGGCACAGTGGGATGACAGAATGTCCTAACACTTGCCGGGTGGTGGTGGTGGCACCTGGAAAACCACTATGGGATCTCATTATTGCCAGCATGGGGGTCATCAGGGAGGAAGGGAAGCAGAAGGAAAGAAAAGTGGGTCAGAAGACGACCAGGAAGAAGTTTGAAGATGATTGTGAATGAAAATTTGTGAATATTATCGTAAAACAAATTAAACGACGCCACATCATTTATCCATCTTTACCATTTGGCCTCATGAGAAGTTGATTTAAGAATGAAAATCCAAGGAATGGAACTGAGCAGGCAGCCTCCCAGTGAACTTTTCCTGTCTCTGCATCCTGAACGCAAGGTTCTGGGGCCCTGCTAAAAGGAACCCTGGATGGAGGTCGGCTGCAAGCAGGTAGAAGGCCTTTTCCTGTACCTAAAATTGCTTTCATTGTCATGGAAAAAGGAAACTTACAATTACAACTGCAAAGAATTAACTTGCCTGAATAGTGAGTAATTGGAGCACAGGGAGCCAAAAGAAGGTTAAGCTCTCTTACTGACACGCACACGCATGCAAACACACACACGCACACACACACACACCCTACATGGTGGGGAAGAAAACACCTGAGAAGCGGACAATATTTTCCTAATGACTGTCAGGGGCTGACCGTGGACTCCTTCCACCAAACGTCAGGATGAGCGGTGCGGTTCTTCCTCGGGCTTGGAAGCCTTTTGGTCGGAGGAATGGAAGGGCTGAGCCCGTTGCGCTGACTCCCACAGGAAGTGGTGGGCTGAGAGCACAGCTACAGGCTTTCCTGTGCAGCGTAAATTGGCCCAATTTGCGCAAAACATTCTTATCTGATGAAGAACTGGAAGTGTGACTGTGCGCTCAAATGTTGGAAATAATACTGGGTCTCTGCTTCACTGTTCCCTCATTTTTCTTTCTCTGCTGTCTTTTCTTTGTCTTTGGCAATCACACTGGGCTCTTGGTTCTTTTCTAGCTTCTCACATGGTTTTGATTAGGAAGGACAAATAGAACTGAGAACAGAAATGCTCCTAGTTTTTCTTTTTCTCATCTTCTTTCAGATGAACGTGCTTCCTTGTTAACCTTCTTGTAGGTGTGGGTCTACACACACGTACACACACACACATACACACATGCACACACGTACACACGTGTACATACACACGTGCACACAGACACGCACACACATGTACACACACACGTACACAAACACACATGTGTATCTCAACCTAAAAGTGCCCCTTTTTATCCTAGCCCTTTAAAACAGCTGTCTTGGAAAAAGAAATACTAATATGAAACAACCAGGCTCCTCTTGGCTAAAAACTATTCATAAACTGAACTGGCAATCAGACATTTTGATTTTCAGTCCTGGCTCAGCATCTAGCTAGCTGTGTGGCCTCGGAGAAATGCCTTGAAGGTCCTTCTGTGAATTTCCTCCTCTCGAAAGATTACAAAGCTGGATTAGGTCCTCTCCCAGGTAGCTCCCCGGAGATTTTGTCATTATCTGGGTAAAGGTGCATTTGCACCAACTGCATGGGATAAGCCAGAATGGGACTCCTCACCTGTGCAAGAAAATGAAGGGGGGAAAAAAATCCAAGTCTTTTACTTATTTCCTTAATGAAATAAAAAATGACCAAAAAATAAAGTTGATTACAATTTATCAACACTATTTTATTAATGGCTTAGATGTAGCAGGAACGCAGATTACAGTATCAGACACCCAGAAAGTGTAAAATAAATGTTTCCCGGAGGACAGGTTGCCCTAGGTGTTGACAGGGTGGCCCAACCTAGGGACAAGGGCCCAGAATTTATAAAACTGAGGCTCGTCTGTGCCCACGCCCACTTGCAGTTCTATAACTTAAAACTAGCCATGAACTTTTCTGAGCCTCAACTTCCCCAGCTGCAAAATGGGACGAGTATGGGCACTTCAAATTTTGGGGAGAGAAACAAATGATCTCATGTGTATGAAAATGATTAGCAATGTATAGAGGGCTTGAAAATATTCCTGTACATAATCCAAGTTAGATTACACAGGCCTTCGCCAGTAATTAAGGAAGTTGGTGTCTCTGATCCATAAAGAGCCTTCCAGCTCTGAGCCTCGCTTATACTGTGGCGTGGTGTCCGCCCCCAGGGTGCAGATGTGCCAGGCCCCAGGCAACTTGCAGCAATACCTGCTATTACCTGCTATGTCTGGAAATTTGGAGAGAGAGGCTGGGAGGTTCCTGTAACTTCACCCCTGGCCCCACATTGCACAACGCCGCCCTTCTTCAAAGACATTGACTGCCCTATCGACTCATCTCTTTACCCTTTAACTGCTACGAAGACATTCCACCCCAGGGCTCCTTGTGCTGTTTTCATCAAAAACACTCTAGTCCCCAAAGGCAAGATGCTTGCCCTTATATCAGTGTTTATGCACATAATCGAAAGGAGAAGGGGAAAACATGTTGGTAGTAAGTAGGGAAAGAAGTCAAGTTATGTACTTTTTTACTGCAATTGTGTATTTCTTGCTTTCGTGTTAACATTTATTGAAAATGAGCAAATTGCTGGTAGAGTAGCCTAAACTCGCGATGGAGAAATGACTGCTTGCAGAGTCACCTGAAAATCTAAATTACATATTGTGAAAGTGGGTTTATTGTCGTGAAGTGGAAGGGAAGTGTCTTTACCAGAAGGACGTGGGCTCACAACTGTCCCACCTTTGCGAGACCCGGGTGCACCTGCTGTGGGAGCCACTGCTCCAGCAGCCGGACTGTGGGATGCCTCAGAGAGCGCCACGGAGCCAGTGTGCCCACGGAACAACCTGTTGAATAGAAGTTGTGGACGAGGGCAGTTCTTCAGGCTTTAAGAAATAAAGGATAAAAGGGCGGAGGAATTGATCAAGGGAAAAAACCTCAGTTTACGATGAAAACATCTTTCGAGGTTTGTGATACTCATTTTTATATTTTGGGATCAGTTTTTACTCATTGTTCTCTCTTGCTTATCCCCAAATGACTGTCAATATGATTATTCATCACCCATGCGTCTGTGTATCACCAGTACAGTGAGGGGTGTCTCCGCTATTTTTAGACACGATGATTATACAACCAAAGGGCACATTCCTCTTCCATCCCGCGGAATGCCGGCTACCCCCCTGGCACGGTGACTGTTCTGAAGCAGCATTTTACTTTGGGTTCTACAAAGGCTTTCTTTGACAGGGGAGTGTGCAGTGGGTTGAGGAAGGGAAAACGGAGAATAAAGAAAGGATATTTCCAGAGTTGAACTTGAACAAAAGTTAATGCTGACAGCGGAGTTAACTAATGGTCAGAACTCAGAAATGCAGACATGGCATGGCGTGACTGAGGGCTGGTGGCCAGTTCTCTCTGCAGGCAAGGACAACGTCTCCTCCAACCCACAAGGGTGGGATGGATTTTAAAAAATCCCAGAGGGCAGAACTGATCTTTGGGGATTTGCTAGTCTTTTGTTTAAAGGCTTAGGAAATATTTTGGTAGGGAAAAGATGGGGTCCTAATCAGCACGAGTGGGCTTTTACCCCCACTCCTTGCTAATGCTCAAGGATACCTGGCCTCCAGGGACACCTGTTAACTTGCCCCCTTCCCTTGCTTCCACCTGGAAGGTTACCTTAAGAAGCCAAACTATCTCAGTCCGGAGGCAGGAATGAAAAGAGGCCATCAGTGTCTTTGCCTGTGACCTACTTGTACCCGCTGCCTTCAGAGATGAGAACCTGATAAGCCGCCCACACCCAGTGGCCGAGGATTCACCAGTCTGTCATTTTGACTGGGAGGCAGGAGAGCTTCTGGCAAACCTAATAAGCAGATTTTCTCAGTGATAGGAAAATTCTTGCTTAATGCATGCAGCTCTATTTCCCGTGGTTAAAACGTGCAACCTAGAGAAGAGAGCAGATGTCACCTGACCTGGTGTGAAATACAAACGAAAGTTGTGTTTTTCTTTTTTTCTCAATCCCCCCCCCCTTTTTTAGACTTCCATTTTCTTAAGAGAGGCGGGCTTTATCTTTAATAGGTCAGGCTCCCGTAAGATAACTTGGGTCGGAATCATGAAACTGGCATAATATTAAACCCGCTTTACAGAGCAGCGCTATTAACATCACGCATAGCCTTTGGGTCAGTTTTAATTGCTTGATTAACGCTAATCAAGCAATAGTGGTTACCGTCAGGCCGATGATCTCTACGCATGTGGCCAGTGATAGAGAAAGGATGTTGTAAGACTATCAGAAAGCAGAGCGCAATAAATGGAACGTAAGCAAAATGTGGAGTTCCTTCTGTGGGTAACTCCCGTAACAGCTAGTTCGCATTCCTGCATCTCCTGCCCAGAGATCCCAAATCTCCAAGCCAGAGAAAAACCTAAGCTGTCAGGCTAAGCAAATCCCCCTTCACCTCAGACTGTCACAACCATTGGGTCCTCATCTGCTCTTCTCCTTCCCAGGTATAAAGCGGGGACCCCCCCACCCCCCGCCACCTAACAGGTACCCCATCTGCCCAGCTGCTGTGATGTTAACACAAGGTAATACGGTAGGAAGGGATTGTAAAAGTTGAAACTGTACGACGTCAGAAGTCCACGGGAGCATATTTTTGAGTTTTACAACAAAAAGGATATAATCTCAAAAGATCTCTTTTCTTGTAATAGTCCAAGTAAACAAACGTTGCAGGCATTTTTACAATTGAGCAGCTCTGCATTTCATCAGTTTGTTGGGAAATTAAACAATATACCTACTAAAACTCGTTAAAAAAATTGGAAACTCTTAATTCGGGCTTTTATTTATAACCCAAGTTCAGGGAGCTGGCACCAATCTTTTAGAGAGACAGAGCATGACTCTGAGTCAAAACCAAATTGATTCCAGCTTTCTCAATTTGCGAACTTCCTTCGCGTTTTCTGTTGCTTCCACAGCTGCCGGGGAGCCGCTCCATTATTGGGCTGCCGGCCCCAGGCGAACCCTTCTCTCCCCAGGCAGACTGGGAAAAGGAAAGCGACAGCACCCAGCAGTCCGAAGTCAGAATGGGAGGGACTTAGGCCAGACCCCCATTTCAGCAACAAAAGTTAATATGCAAGTTATACGCAACTAATGAATCCTGGAACTTTACATCAAAACCAGGGATGTACTGTATGGTGACTAACGTAATATAATAAAAAAATATTATTATTAAAAAAAAAAAAGAGTAGCACTTTGTTACCAGTGGGGATGGGAACAAAGACAAAGACACCAAAGACCATTGTATTAAGCCCATCAGCTGGGTAGTGACTTTTGCAAATCGGCTCCTAGAACCCTCATTTTGATTCTCTCTAGATGGAGGAGCAAAAGCCATAAAACCCAGTGGAAATGTTCTAGACTTTGTAATCTGAAAATCTAGAACATACACACTGAGTCTACTCCTTACTGTGTATGTATGATTTTGACAAATTACTTCAGTTTTTGAAGACCAAACCTCAGTTTCTTCATATGTAAGAGGAATGAGATAATATCATATTACATATTTTAGGGTGTTGCCTTGAAGATTCAAAACATTATTAAATGCCTCATGTAGAGCTTGGCACATAGCCCATCCCAAATGAAGAGAAGTCATAGTTGTTATTTTGTCAAATGCATTTTCTGTATCAAGCGAGATGATCACATGGGAGTTTTTCATTCATTTTGCTAATGTGATGTATTACATGGATTAACTTTTGTACATTGAATCATCCTTGCATTCCAGGAGCAAATCCCACTTGGCCATGGCATATAATCTTTTAATATACTACTGTTGAATTCAGTTTGCTAGTATTTTGTTGAGTATTTCTGCATCAATATTCATAAGGGATACTGGTCTGTAATTTTATTTTCTTGTAGCATTTTAGCTGGGTTTTCTATCGGGGTAATGCTGGCCACATAGCATGGGTTAGGAAGTGTTCTTTCCTTTAATCTTTTAGAAGAGTTGAAAATTGGTGTTAACTTTAAATGTCTGCAGAATTCTTCAGTGAAAGCATCTAGCTCATGACTTTTCTTTGTTGGAGCTTTGAATATTGATTAATCTCCTTACTAGTTGTAAGTCTAGTCATATTTTCTATTTATTCATGATTCGGTTTTGTACATTTCTAGGAATTTGTCCATTTTGCTTTGATTATCAATTTGTTGGCATACAGATGTTCTTAACATTCTCTTTGATTTCTGATTGTAGTTACTGGAGTCTTCTCTCTTTCTTCTTAGTCAGTCTAGCTACAGGTTTGTCAATGTTGTTGATTGTTACAAAGAACCAACTTTAGGGGCGCCTGGGTGGCTCAGTTGTTTGGGCATCTGACTCTTGATTTTGATTCAGGTCATAATCTCGGGGTCATGGGAATTGAGCCCCATGAAATGCTCTGTGCTGCTGCTTGGAATCTGCTTGGCCTCCCCCTCCCCCAATTTGCACATGCGTGCTCTCTTTGTTTCCCTCCAAAACAAACAAACAAGCAACCAAATAAATAAAATCTTTGGGAAAAAAACAATTTTGGTTTTATTGTTTTTTTCTATATTGGTTTTCTCATCTCTGTTTTGCTCTACTCTGATTTTTCTTATTTCCCTCCTTTTGTTAGCTTGGGGTTTCGTTTGCTTTTCTTTTTCTAATTCCTCAAAGAGTAAGTTGAAGTTATTGATCTGAGATCTTTCTCTTTTTTTAACATAACCATATAAGCTATAAATTTCCCTCCTAGCACTGCTTTTCTGCATCCATCAGTTTTTGTACATTGTGTTCTGTTTTCCTTTTCATTTGTCTCAACGTATTTTCTAAAAGTCCTGTGATTTCATCTTTGATCCATTGGTTACTCGAGAATATGTTGTTTAATTTTCATATATTTGTGGGTTTTCTAGTTTTCCTTCTGTTATTGATTTCTGGCTTCATTCCATTGTGATCAGAAAAGAAACTTCATATGATTTCAGTCTTTTAAAGTGTATTAAGATTTTTCCTGTGGTCCAACACATAGTCTATTCTGGAGAATGTTTCATGTGCGATTGAGAAAACTGTGTATTCCACTGCTGTTGGGTAGAGTGTTCTGTGTATGTCTTATAATTCCAATTGGTTTGTAGTGTTGGTCGAGTCCACTGTTTCCTTGTTGATTTTCTTTCTGGTTGTTGTAGTCATTTTTGAAAGTCTCCTACTATTATCTTAGAGCTATATCCTCCCTTAAATTCTATTAGTTGCTTGATACATTTTGGAGCTCTGATATTTTGTGTATCACATACATTCATAATTTTTATATCTTCTTGGTGAATTGACTCTTCCATCAATATATATTCTTGTCTCTTGTGCTAATTTTTTACCCAAAGTCTATTTGGTTCAGTATTGGCCATTCCAGCCCTCTTCTGGTTACTAATTGCATGAAATATCTTTTTCATCATTTAACTCCCAACCTAATTCTGACTTCAGAGCTAAAGTAAGTCTCATGTTGGCAACCTATAGTTCAATTTAAAAAAATCTGTTCTGCCAAACAATGCCTTTGGATTGGAAAGTTTAGCCCATTTACATTTGAAGTAATTACTGATAAGGAAGGACTTACTTTTGCCATTTTGTTGTTTTCTATATGTCTTATATAATTTTCTGTCCCTTACTTCCTCCATTACTGCCTCTTTTTGTGTTTCATTTTTGAGGAGATACATTTTGATTTCCTTTTCATTTCCTTTTGTGTATATTCTATAGATATTTTCTTTGTTGTTATAAAGTTATAACAATCGAATTTGAATTGATTCCAACTTAAATTCAATTACATAAAAACTCTACTCCTATAATAAGTCCACCCCTCTTCTGTTATTAATGTCACAAATTACATCTGTATACATTATATACCAATTTACATAGATTTATAATTACATTATATGCATTTGTCTCATAAATCCTGAAGTGGAGTTAAATCCAAAATTATGATAATACTGGCTTTTATGTTTTCTCATATATATACTTTTACCAGAGGTCATTGTATCTTCATCTGGCTTTGAATTACTATCTAAGATTCTTTCATTTCTGTTTGAAGGTGTGATGTTATGATTTATAATAAGAAATACATACTTGGTTTTCACCCATTCCTGGCACAGAGCTCCCAAGCCATTGGAATTTCTTAAGTGACAAAGGTGTCTTTTGTTATGTTAATGTGATGGCTTTTGGAAAGTCCTTATATAACCCAAGGATGGGGGCTGGTAGCCAGGAGAACCAATCATATGATTAGAGGTTTAGAATTTTCAGTCTCCTCCCTTGACCTTAGGAGAGGGAAAGGGCCTGGAGGTTGAATAAATGGCCAATGATTTCATCAATCATGCCTATGTAATGAAGCTTCCATAAAAACCTAAAGGATGGATTCAGAGAACTGGGTTGGTGACCATGTGAAGGTGCTCAGAAAGGATGGAAGCTTTGTGCCCCTTCCCATGTCCTATGCATCTCTTCCATCTGGCTATTCTTGAGTTTTATCCTTTAATAATAAACCAGTAACCTAGAAAGTAAAATGTGTCTCTAAGTTCTGTGAGCCCCACTAGTAACTGAATGAAACCCAAGGAGGGATCATGGGAACATCTGAGCTATAGCCAATCAGAAGCATAGGTGACAACCTGGACTTGGGATTGACACCTGAAGTGGGTAAGTGGGGGGTAGTCTTATAGGACTGAGCATTTAACCTCTTGGACCTGACACGATATCCAGGTACACAGTGTCAGAACTGAGTTAACTGCTTGGTGGTATTGGAAAAACCCTCGTCTGAGGACTTCCTTTAACATTCATTGTAGAGCAAGTTTAGTAGTAATGAACTCTCTCGGCTTTTGTTTTTCTGGAAATGTCTTAATTTCTCCATCACTTTTGAAGGATAGTTCCAGATAAAGAATTCTGTTTTTTTTTTTTTCTTTTCTTTCAACACTTATTAAATATATCATCCCACTGTCTTCTGGTTTCCAAGGGTGCTGCTGAGAAATTAGGGAATAATATTATTAAGGATCATCTGCACATGATGAGTTGCTTCACTCTTGTTGATTTCAAGATTCCCTTTGACTTTGGCTTTTGATGGTTTGATTATGTGTCCCGATGTGTATCTCTTTTGGTTATCCTACTTAAAGTTCATTGAGCTTCTTGGATTTGTATATTCATGTATTTCATGAAATCCAGGAGTTTTCAGCTATTATTTCTTCAAATAAACTCTCTGCCACTCTCTTTCTCTTCTTCTGGGGTTCCCATACCCTACATACAGGCTCCCCCCCACTTGTTTATTGCTCTTCAATTTATTTTGCTTCACAGGCACTGTTTTTTATGAATCGAAGGTTTGTGGCACCATTTTTCCAAAGCCATTTGTTCACTTCGTGTCTCTGTCACATTTTGGTAATTCTCACACTTTTGGTAATTCAAACTTTGTCATTATTATTATATTTGTTATGGTGATCTGTGATCAGTACTCTGTGATGTTACTGTTTGTGAGTTTTAAGGTGCCACACAAACCACATTTACATAAGATAGCAAACTTAACTGATGAATACTGTATGTATTCTGACTATAGATCCCATGGAAATAGCAAGAAAACTAGAATTAGGAGTGAACCTCAAGATGTGACTGAATTGCTAGAATCTCATGATAAAACTTCAACAGATGAGGAGTGGATTCTATGGATGAGCAAAAAAAAAGTGGTTTCTTGAGGTGGAAACTTCTCCTGGTGAAGATGCTGTGAAGATTGTTGAAATGTCAACAAAGGATTTAGACTATTACATAAACTTAATTGGCAAAGCAGTGGCAGGGTTTGAGGGGATTGACTCCAAGTGCGAAAGAAGTTTTTTGGTTTTTTTTTTAAAGATTTTATTTGTTTATTTGTCAGAGAGAGAAAGAGTGTGAGTACAAGCAGGGGGGGTGGCAGGCAGAGGGAGAAGCAGGCTCCTCACTGAGCAAGGAGCCCATCCCAGGACTCCATCCCAGGACCCCAGGATCAGACCTGAGCCAAAGGCAGATGCTTAACTGAATGAGCCACCCAGGTATCCCTGAAAGAAGTTCTAATGTGAGTAAAATGCTATCAAACAACATTGCATGCTACAGAGAAATCAGTAATGAAAGGAAGAGTCAATTGATGAGGCCTACTTCACTGCTGTCTTATTTTAAGAAGTTTCCACAGTTATCCTGATCTTCAGCAAACACCACCCTGTTCGATCAGAAGCCATTAACATCAAGGTAAAAAAGATTACTACTTGCTACAAGCTTAGATGATTAATATTTAGTAATAAAGTATGTTTTCACTCAGGTATGTATGTTGTTTTTCTAGACACAATGCTATTGCACATTAATAGGCTACAGTGTAGTGTACACATAATTTTTATATACAATGGGAAAACAAAACATTCATTTGACTCACTTTATCGCGATATTCACTTTATTGTGGTGGTCTGAAGCTCAAAACGCACTGTCTCTGGGGCTGCCAGTTTCGGTCCTCTTGATGGTATCCTGCAAGTTCCTTAGATTCGGTTCACTTTCTTTATCCTTTTTCTTCTGCTCCCCAGACTTGAGAATTTCCGATGTCCTATCTTCCAGTTCTCTGATTTTTTCTTTTGCCTGCTCATCTCTGCTGTTGCAGACCACTAGTGAAATCCCCATTTCAGTTATTACATTTCCTCACTCAAGAATTTCTGTGCATTTCTCTTTTATAATTCTTATCTCTATGTTGATGTTCTCATTTTTAAAATATATTATGTTCCTGATTTCCTTCAGTTCTTTGTCCATGTTTTCCCTTAGCACTTTAAGCATATTTAAGAGTTGTTGGGGGGCGCCTGGGTGGCACAGCGGTTAAGCGTCTGCCTTCAGCTCAGGGTGTGATCCCGGCATTATGGGATCGAGCCCCACATCAGGCTCCTCCGCTATGAGCCTGCTTCTTCCTCTCCTACTCCCCCTGCTTGTGTTCCCTCTCTTGCTGGCTGTCTCTATCTCTGTCAAATAAATAAATTTTAAAAAAATCTTAAAAAAAAAAAAGAGTTGTTGGGGCATCTGGGTGACTCAGTCAGTTAAGCATCTGATTCTTGATCTCAGTTCAGGTCTCTATCTCAGGGTCGTAAGTTTAAGCTCCATCTTGGGGCTCCAGACTGGGTGTGAAGACCACTTAAAAAAAGAAAAAGAATTGTTTTAGTCTTTGTCTAGTAAGTCCTTATCAGCTTTCTTGGGGACGGTTTCTGTCCATTTATTTTGTCCCTTCAATAAGCCATATTTTCCTGGGTTTGCTATTGTTGTCGTCTCCACCATCATCATTGAAAATTGGGTGTTACATTATTATAATATGGTAATTCTGGAAATCAGACTTCTCCCTTTTCCCAGGGCTTGCATTTTTTTTTTTTTTGAGACTGTGATAGTCCATTTGTTTTGAGACTTTTCCAGACTATTTTTGCAAAGTCTATTCCTTGCCGTATGTGCTCACTGAAGCCTCTGTTACTTTAGCTTGTGTTGAGCTAACACAATTTGATAGAGATTTTCTTATGCCAGGAGCTGAAACACACAAATGAAAACACCGAGATAGAGATATTTTTATATATATATAGAGAGAGAGAGAAGAGAGAGAGAGAGAGAGAGAGCAATCCTCTCTCCCAGCCTTGGGGGATGGGCTCTATGCTGGCTTACTCCTCCTTTACTTAGGCTTGGTCTCAGCCTCGGGATCAGACTTAGGGGAAAAGTTAAAGTCTTCTCAGATTTTTGTGAGCATATGTCTTACCTGGGTATGCATGTGGCTTTCTAGATTCCCCTCTAGAAAGAGCTGCTTTTGAATCTCCCGATTTCCCAAAGTCTTACCCCACTTTCACCTCCAGCCCTTAGATGGTTTATTGTATGTCTCCAGTGATAATCTATTGCCCCGGGTGTCTATGCTATGTGTAGTCCTTGGTTGCTTTTATGAGCAAAGCCTGAAGCTTTTCCTACCTGTGTTCTGAATTATGTGAGAAAGAGCAAGTCAGTTCTTCAGGTCTCCCCAGCCAGGTTAGAACAGATGTACACAATAATCTGCAAATAAGGTCTGCTCTCTTCCTCTGGCTTAAAGAGTGGAACTGGGAACTGAGTAGACTCACTTGAGTCTAAGATGGTTGTCATTTGGACAAAGTTTTTTTTGGTTTTTTTCCCCCATGATTATATGGAGGAATATGAGCTTGGAGCTTCCTAGTCCAACATCTTTTGGATGTCCCACCCCTACTATTTTATGTGGATTTACTGCATACCAAAATGCATCGAGCTGGCTATTTTCTCTTTGCCTTCCAGATATCCTCTCCACCCTTCTCTGTCCTAGTCTGTGCCCGGCAGGCTGATCTGCACAAACCACATCACTGGGTTCTCAGCCCCAGTGGAAGGAGAGGGAGGCTGCGAATTTAATTCCCTTCCTTCCATGGACACAATTTGGCCACATCTTTCCATCAAATGTCACAGCTCTCTTCCAGGGACCCTGTCCCTACGGCTACCCACCCTGAGATCTGGACCTGGCACATGTCCCTTCAGACCTGGGGGTAAGCAAGAGCTTACCAATCACCATCACCTTCTGCTCTTTTAGCCCCAAGGTCCTTCAGCATCCTTTGTACAGGTCCCTAGATCTTTCCACACCTTTGTAACTCACTTTTTTATTAACATCCCTCACTTGCTCGGTTTGAGAGTGCCATCTGTTTCCTGCTGGAAGTCTGAGTGACACACTGCGCCGTTGGCTGCTATTTTTCTTTCAGAGACATGCTTCTGATGTTGGAGTAATGTGCTCAGATACCAGCAGATTCTGGAGGGGACTTTGGGTCAAAAGATAAGCATTCACTTTCCTGAACAACTCTGTAATATTTATGAGAATGATACTCCGTTTTGGGTTCAGAAAATGTGTCTTATTAAACACACAGCCTCAGTCGTAGAATCTGAAATGGGGACAGATTTGTGGTTCAAGTCCTGCAAGGCAAGTGACCGAAAAGAAGACTGCCCTCCCTTTGTGGGTGGGCAAAGCAGAGCAGCATTCTGCCGTCATGGGAAACCTGTCCCAGGAGCGGTGTCGTCCTCCCTTCCTGCAAACTGAGAAGGTAAGTGCCCAGGGGAAACTGCAAAGGGAGATATCTATTGTCTCCTGTGTCTAGAAAAGAGCTACATGTGAAGTGAGATCAAATACATGAACTGCTCCTTCTCTAATGCTTTCTTCTCACTGTCAAAAGGCCTTTCTTAAGCACAGACCCGATGAGGAGGCCATTTTCTCTGCCAGAAACCTCCAGCGGCTCTTTGACCACAGGACAAAGAATGACAAATGCTCAGCATGTGGGTGGCCATGTCCACTCCCACTCCTGTCTCCCAGGGCACATGCGTCCAATAAAGCTGCTTTCAGCCGGGAAACATTCCATCGTGGCTCTCCAGGTAGCCAATACTTACGTTGTTTTTCATTTCAGGTCCACGTATTTCCCAACCTTGTCCTTTAAGGTAAAATATATTCTAAATTCAGAAGCACAGCATTGCACAATGTGGCCCGAATCTTCCATTCCAGCACCTTAGCATTTTTCCTCTTACTCTTTTGTGCCAAACCGTTAGCTTTATTTGCACTGTTCATAGCATATATTGGGCATTTGAAATATCTGTTAGACTAATATTGATACAGTCCTATAAACTGAAGTTTGCTCTAAACACACGCCCCTACACACAAAATTTGAAACTGAGCCAAATCTGTTTAGATATTGCAATAGCCCCAGATAATATTCGTTTGTGTGGAGCATTTGCCCGTACACTTATTTTTATATATATAAAGGGTACAAAAGGCTTATGAGATGAAAAGCTGGGAAATATATTCCTAATGGAGCAAAAGCAACATGTTCGAGCCTCGTGTGTTTTTAACTGACTCTTTCAAGCAGGTGGCCTCATGACCTTGGCCTCCTCCTGGTAGAGTGGTCAACGCACTCCCATGTGAGGTCGAATCTTTTCTTCATTGTACTTCAGCTCTCCAGACCGTAGCTCACTGTTTCTGAGACAAGCCCCAAAGCAAACAACAAATTCCCGCTGTTCTCCCAAGTTGTCTCAATTTTACATCTCCCAGGAAAAGCCAATGACATCATTTATCTGTGACTTATTTTAGGTGTGAGCTTATTTAACACTAATTTACTGAATTCACATTAGAATTTCAGCTTCAGTTTCTTAAGGAGAAAAGGAAAACGAACACAGGATCTTTACAATTAGAGTTAAATTTTAAGAATGTGTTTAGAGAAAAAAATTCAATTCTAAATATAGGCAACTATACACAACTGCTGGTCAGTGCACTGGAGATCATGGCCAGTGGAGATTCAGATGATTTTCCTTCTACCAATATTCACTGAGACACTGCTCTGTGTTGGGACCAGTCTGAATGCTGGTGAAGGGTGAAGGTCTCAGGAGGCCACTGATCACCCTCCCAGAGCACCCAGGCTTGCGGAGACAGAAGACATGCCCACAAATTATTGTCACCCAATTAATTTTCAACTTCACTCTTCAAATAATATTTTCAAGCTACCCTTTAGTGAGCACTTAGCGTGTGGTGGCCAATCATTATTTCACCTATATTATGTCTTTTAATTCTCGTGGCAGTTCTGTACAGTAGGTATTATTTCTTTCTACTTCAGAGATGAGGAAATCAAAGCTCATAAAGTATGGGTAATGCAAAGTTCAATTAACTAATAAGCCCATGCTCACAAGGAGCCAGAAATGGATTATTGCAGCTATATATATATTTTTAAAGATTTTATTTATTTATTTATTTATTTATTTATTTATTTATTTATTTAACAGAGAGAGAGACAGCCAGAGAAAGAGGGAACACAAGCAGGGGGAGTGGGAGAGGAAGAAGCAGGCTCCCAGGGAGCAGGGAGCCCGATGTGGGTCTTGATCCCAGGACCCTGGGATCACGCCCTGAGCTGAAGGCAGACGCTTAACGACTGAGCCACCCAGGCGCCCCTGCAGCTATATTTTTAGACAAACTTTGGAAACATCGAAACGTAGTAACACAGCCAAGGTTACAAATAATCCTAAAACCGAATTGTCAGTTCCTGGATAATTCAAGATATTCCAAATATGTGGTAGCTGGTAGTTGACAACCCAAAAGATATTTTTTGTTCAGAGTTGATTTCTTTACCAAAAATTTTTTTAAACAAATAAACCCACTGAAAAATATTTTCACAATCTTCTTTTTTTCAAGGCAGCAAAAATAAATTTAGACAAAGCAAAAAATCATTGTCAATTTTGATCTCAGCAGAAAATTTATCTTCATAAATAACCCAGGGTGGTATGTGGATGTGTGGCTCAAAGTGATAAGATTATAAAATATCAACTAGAAACAGTCACAATAGTGGAGTCTGGGAGAGCAGATTTTTTAGATTTGGCATATTTGGAATAACTTTATTATTATTATTGTTTCAGCACATTTTGAAAGTGGAAACAGTGGGCTAGGACAGGATAATACTGTTGCTATGAAGGGCTTTGGTTTCTCTGTAACTTCCGCGATAGGAAAAGACTCTGCAGTCCAATTGCTTGCATGAAGAAATTATAGTTTGAGGAAATATGCCTTCCTTTCAGGGAACCTTCTCTAAGCGCCACAGAATGGGTGATGTGGAGCTCCTGAGAGCAGCCTTCACCTTGAGGGACTGGGGTTAGCTATGGAGTGACACCGGGCTTGAGCCTTACGGCAACCTCGTTTGCACAGAGGCCAGAAATGAGAAGTAGAGTCAAGAGAAACTGGTGAACAAAACCTGATTCCAGCAGCTCCCTGCAAAAAAATGCCCTGCACAAACGCCAAAAAGCAGAGTGGAGTCCAGCTGGAAGATGGCTCACGAATTCCATGATCAAAATTTCCTCTATCTGGGAAAGGGCTACTGAGTTGGAAGCCATGGGCTGGAAGGCACTGCAGAATCTTCAGGAACAAACAGAAAATGGAGGACCTTGACCTGCCCATATTAAGTCAGTCAGCAGCAACTCGAGATTTGAGTCTGGGGTTCCAGACCCACCAGAAAGGGCCAATCTCTCTGAGTACGTAGTGCCCGTGCTGTGGGGCCTGGCGGGTGGACCCGGAAGGTGGGGGCAGGGTCTGGTCAGTTTGTTGCGTGGCGTGACACAGGGCGTCAGCAAACCTGCTCTGAAGGCAGTCACGCGGATGTAAGCAGAGAACTCTTCAATCTGGAGGAGAGAAAAGGGCAATTGCTGGTTTTCATCTTGAAACAAGGTTTACTTGACAGGACTGACGCAGTTTGTGTATGTGTACGTGGGGCCGGAAGTGCAAAGAGAATAGAAGAGCAAGTGGAAACAAATGCAAAAATTCGAGTTCTACCTTCTACCAGCTGCATGGCCTTGAGCATTTTGCTTCACTTCAGCCAGCCTCAGTTTTCCCTTCTGTAAAACAGAGATAGTAAAAGAATCTAGTTTATGGGCTGCTTGTAAGGACTGAGAGAAGAGTCTCACACTGCCTGGAACTTAGTATTTCATCTTATTAAATATTATAATTATCATCAAAGATCTACTTTGCATATTTAGACAATAAAACTTGCCCTTAACTACACACGATTTGCCAAAAAATCGTCTATCTTGCTCTCCATTCCCACCCTAGCCATTTCCTAGCCTTGAGGGATCTACCTGGAAAGTCAAAGAAGTCTCATTTCTGGGAACTGAAGTGAGTATGCCCCTTAGTACTCCTCCTCACACATTCTCAGAAGAGCCTCTCCTGAAATCCCGCCAGACCTTCTCCAAGGAGGACCTACACGCAGATTGTCACTTGGTGCCCCAGTTTCCAAGCAGAGAGAACAGCTGACAACATCCTATGGTAGTTTCTAGAGGGCAAACAATCTCTTCGTGTGATTCTCTTTTGCAGCTCTTAGAACTCAGCTCTCAGGGTAAGGGTGGGTGTTGGGGAACATGGCCAGCAGCCACGGAGGAGGGCGGGGTGGTGAGAACATTCTTCACCAGTGTGGGCAGAGACTGGTTCCACGACAGGGCAACCTCTTCCTGATGTTCCAGACGCCGGCCAGGTAGGCAAAAAGGAAGTAGAAGACACCCTCATACCTAGACTCCAGAAGGCTTTCATTCCATTTGGATCAACTTGAGAGGACGCCCTACTCAAGCGGGGTTTACAAAGGATCCTGGGAAGGACTGCGGAGACCAGGGCCATGTATCAGCAGGAGCGTGGCACAGCTTCCTCCCTGGTGCTGGGCTGGCGCGTCACACCATTCTCCTGGCAAGTCAGCCCTGTTCATAGTTCACCTGACCAGTCAGCTCTTTCCTTCCTTCCAGGCGCTTCCTGACATCTTGCCTCTACTGCACGGCCTCGTTGGCGGAGCGTTCTCGCCTCTGCTGCCACAGGGTCCAGCCTCCAATCAGGATGCTCGCCAGGTGCTTCCAAAGCCCCAGGAGGAGTGTGCGCTGTGCTCTAGGCCATTTCCTCCCACCCTCTCTCCCTTCTCTTCTCTCTCTCTTCCCCTTTTCTTCTTTCCTTCCTTCCTTCCTGCCTGCCTGCCTGCCTGCCAGTGTATTTATTGCTGGATGCCTGGCACTGAGACTTTGTCCATGGTCCGGGGCTAGGCTGAGCTCTTAGATTTGAAGATGCCCGTGAACAACGTTGAAAACACCTGGAGGGAGAAGAGCACTGACGGCGTGTGTTGAAGAAATACACTCAGCCGATTGGAAAGATTGGGAAATGATTTGGACTTAAAGAAGCCTACTAGGGTGTTAGAGGGGTGAACGACAAAGCCCTGGGAGAGAAGGTGCGCGAAGAGAGGGCAAAGCTCAACCCTTAATGCCTGTCCAGTGGGTCTGTGGAGCGCCTCCTCCCGTTCCTCCTGCCCTGTGCCAGCGACCACGGGAGCGCAGAGAAGTGGAAGAGATGATCGGGGGTGGCCCCGGGAGGCAGCGGCCCCTTTGGAGCCGCTGACCCAGACACTACGCATGGATTCCCCGGGCACTTCCAGGCGGGGCGACTGGGAAACAGGCGCGGAGGGTTAGTGGTTTCCCAGGAAGGAGAACAGTTCCTGCCGTGAATCACCCTGTGTCAAGGAGGATTTTTGTGACATCAGCTTCCAAGCACATCACTGAGACTTCACCACTCAAGAGGGCACTGGAACGTAACACCACTGTGGCCCACACTTGATGTTTTCTTTCTTGGGTTTTCCAAGGGGACATTTGGACCCAAAGTGGTCTGTGGCCCCTGGAAACTCTGAGTAGAGGTTGGCATCTTAGGAACCCATCTGTTGTGCTTTGTGGAAGAGTCTGGAAAGGTCTAGTTTTGTCTGGAAAACAAAACTCACAGTTGTTACTGTGAAAGTGTAACCCCGCTTACCCCTTCCTAATAAATGCTGCAAACTCGGAAAAAATAGGAATTCGATTCCTTGGATATCTAGCTATATCACTTAGGACCAATTTGCTTTTATTGGTCTAATTATGTTAACTTTGGATTTTGGAGGCACAGTTGCAATGCTTTGCAAGTCCTTTCAAATCCTCAATATTTCCCTTTTTTTTTTTTTCAGTGAAGCCTAATGTCTTCCAGCCCCAGGCTTGCCGGTCCGTGTTCATCTCTGTGACTGACCCCATAATATTTACTTATAACGTTCATAAAAATACCCTGCATGCCAAAAGCTGCTAGCTGCAGGAAAATGATAAAATATAAAAATATTTAATCAGCCAGTGGGAATTCCCTTACACATTAAATCAAAGGGTCTCTCAGAGGGTTTACTGTGACCTTGGAAAGCCAGCAGATTCAAGCCTCCCTGCAGGGCCCCAGCAGGAGGGAATGCCTGTGGAGAACCCGTTCGGGGCAGAGCCCCTTCATGTCCTCTAGCAAACACAGCCAGAAGGAGGTTTTGGCTTCATTGTCCAGGAGCTCAGGGGCAGGTGTGCGGAGGCCCGGTACAGCTTTTCTATTGGGGGTGTTTGTAGTTGATGACGTCTCCTCCAGGGCCATCTCACCTTGTTGACACCTACTCTGCTCCTCTTTCTCCCAGTCTGTATCTCTAAAAGGGGCGCTGTGAAGGGTTTCTTTTTCCTTTTCCTTTTTTTCCGTTTTACTGAGATATAATCGGCATATAACACTGTGTAAGTATCGGGCAGGCAATGTGATGATTTGATACACATACTTATTGTGAAATGTTTACCACAAGGTTAGTTAACACAACCTTCACCTCAGGCGTGTGGAGGGTTTCTAAGAAAGAGTTGCTAGAGAAGTAATAGGAGGAGTGATGTGGTGGGGAAACACCCCAGGGGAAGCAGGTCTGGACCCAGCTCTGACTCTGCTCCGACCCATCCTGGCCAAGTCATTGCACATCTCTGGGAATCAGATGTAGGGGCAGTTTCAGCTTTCATGGTTCCACGAAGAACCCCTAGGTTAGAGAGAGGGTGATGTGAAGCTGTTGGGCTTCTAGGCCCCTCCCCCATTCCCATGTCAATCAGCTCTGCCTTATTAATTTGAGATTTGGGATGGTATATAATATTTAATTCACAAAAAGTATCTTACCAGTAAGAAGGAAAGTTTAAAAACCAGTGGACCACAAAGAGATTCCTGTTGAATATTAATATAATTTGGGGCTCAGTAATATCTCAGACTCCAATTTCCCTTCTTGGCATTCCCTACTAAAAGCTGGGCAAAACTGGTTAGTTACATCTGGTGTCCGCTAAAGAGGTGATGGGGTGTAAAGGCCAGGACAGGGTCCATCTGAGAGGTGAGGATGGGGGGCAGGATTCAAGGATTGTACCGTTTCCAAGCTGCAAGCTGACCCACATGGCAGAATCCCTTTCTCCCTTTTGGGGTTACTTTCCGCACGAATGGTACCAAAGCAGTAAACCATGTTTTGACTGCCTGCCAAACTTTTTTTTAAACTTTGAACTAATCAAACTGTTCACAAGCTCAGGGCAATCAGAAATGTTAAGTCCCCTTACACTCTTGTAATTAAAAAGTAAATAGATGTTTACTTATTTTACCAATTATAATACGATGGTTCAGAATTTTCAAACTAGATCGTGATTTACTAAATCCAAAATGTCACTGCTGGTTATTAAGAAGCAGGGTTCCTTTACTTATTGTTCTCTTCTCTGATATTTATGTTCTTTTTTCCTAATACCTGCAGAAGCTCCGTGGTCCAGGCACCTCACTCTACCTGTGAGTCTTCTTTCAAAGTAAGCCACCTGGCTATGACTTCGTCCCTCACCAACCATCTTGGTTCTGTAGTTCCTTCAAACTGCTGTGAAAGTCCTGTCTTTATCCATAAGGCTCTAATGGATCACTTAGGGAAGGACCCAAAGACATTCTTGTCATTCTTCATGCCCTTCTGTAATATTTACCCTTGCAACTTCCGCCAAATTTCAATCACCACCGATGTGCATGGAATCTAAAGGCCTTTTAAAAATACACTTTATTTTAGATGGGTTTTAGATTAGCAGCAAAGTTGAGAAAGTCGTGCAGAGAATTCCCATTCAAGATTTGTTTTGAAGTGAGAATTTCTATCATCCTTTTAAGTCAGTATGTCTTTTACTTAAGTAGGTATCAGCATGCTATTCATTTGCGCAGACATTTCAGGGTGACTTCCTTTTAAAACATTAGCTCCAAAAAAGGATGAAATTCTCTTTTAAAGGTGCCATGTTTTTTATTAAGATACAGAGTTCTTACTGGTTTTCAATGCTGCTGCTGCTGACTACCATATTTCTGCTTTTGAAGATACTCTTAAGCTAATGATGCAACAAGTTTATTTACCATTCATTTGAAGAGTTCTTTCTTTCCCACAGTTCTCTTCCTCCTTTATTATCAAGACATTCACTGGGCCCTACTTGGTCAGTTTCCTTTTCTGTTTATCTGTTTTTGGATACTGTGTTAAAAAAGATCTTGGTGCTAATACTGAATATGTATTATCAATGTCCATAGCGGCCTAATAATTTTTCTAAGTAATTCTCTCTTTTTAACACAGAGTGGCATTTTATTTGAACCAATGATTTATGAATATCCTTGGTGCAGATACACTTCTTTGTATGTCTGCTCTGATGCCT
Source organism: Ursus americanus (assembly GCF_024610735.1). Taxonomy (NCBI): domain Eukaryota; kingdom Metazoa; phylum Chordata; class Mammalia; order Carnivora; family Ursidae; genus Ursus; species Ursus americanus. The sequence goes on from NC_142136.1 coordinate 60,730,175, forward strand.
AAATGTGTCCCCGAGTTTGAAAGCAATTCAGAAACAATTCACCTGTTTGGGTGGCCAAATTGTTTATTCCAAGAGGCATAATTTGAAAATTCTGAGATGTATGTTAAATTTAATTTTGTACCAGAATGCATCAATTCCCTTATTTTGTTAGGTGTCTCCTTGGATTTTTATTTTCACTTCAAGGTCACATTTTAAACAGAAGTGCACGGGAGTTGTTGGACCCCTTCCCTAGTCTCACAGTTTGACGGGTTAGTTATAAAATGAATGTTTTTCAGAAAGCCCAAAAAATAACAAAGCATGATAAATAAGTAACTCTCTGTTCCTTTGATGAATTTTTGTTTGTTATTGTTATTGTAAAAGTGTGATTGAAGGGGAAAAAAAAGAAAAGCAGCCTAGCACTGTGAATGCACAAGTAGCTGAAGCATTTGAGAATACTTCCTTCCAGAATGAAACGCGATCCAAAGGATCAAACGTCATCAAAGAACCCATGGAAGGGAGTGAATAATGTGGGTTAGGCAGCATTTGATTCTTCGCTGCCATCAAAAATTTCCCATTAGTCTTATGCTACAAAGATGTAAGGATTGGAGAGACACCTCTGACAGGATATAGTAATTTAGTGCATCCAAAAATGGACTCACTCAGTTGGAAGTCTACAATGAATCGATAGCTGGGCATTGGATGAATTAATGTAATATGGCCAGGTTCCGGGGAACAGGAGCACCTGTCTTCAAAGCCATGTGTGGCTACACACTGACACAGAGTTATAAGTAAAGGAACCCAGCATCACCTGATAGATTTAATTTCCATGACGTTAAAGTTTTTGTGAACTGAAGTATCGAGTACATATCTGTTTGTTCACTGCCTTCTCCTCATTCATTCGTTCAATGAAGTAATGTTCATCAAGCACCTACTGCATGCCAGGAACTTTCTAGGCACTGGAGTACAGCAGTGAACCGGAGAGCAAAAGTTGATTAGATGATGAGGTATATTCAAACAAAATACTTACTTTAAGGAAACCAAACAAGATGGCACAAAAGACCAGGGACAAAAGCTGTGAGAGTCAGAGAACACCGTAACAAGTGGAGGACATATCTGGGTTGCCCATCCATGAAGAAAATTCTCTGAGCTAGGTGGGAGTATATTCTAATTTAGGAGGCCAGAAACTATTTCCCTGAGTGTATTTATATATGTAAAATGATTGTGTGTATATATATGCATATAACGTCATGCCCCCCACCCACTCCCCGCGCCCCCCCACCCCAACCCCCCACTAAAGATATCTAAAGTCTAATCCTTACAACAATGTATGTAACCAGATATGGCAAAAACGGACTTTGTAGTGTGAACTAAATTACAGGTTTTGAGATGGGGAGATTAACCTGAATTATCCAGGTGGGCCCTGAATGCAATCACAGATCTCCTTGTAGAAGAGAGGCAGAAGAGGATTAGACCAAGAGGTAGGGATTGGCCACAAGATACCCTAGAGCTTCTAGAGACAGCATGGCAGCTTGATTTCAACATAGTGAAACTGATTTGGGACTTCTGATTTCCAGAACTATGTGAGAATAGATGTTTTAAGCCAAGTTTGTGGTAATGTGTTATAAGTTTGTATTAGTTCTTGTGTCTGCTGTAACAAATTATCACAAATGTGTGTGTGTGTGTTATCTAATGTATCCATTTATCTACCAGACATCTCTAATATAAATATCTAATGACTTGATTATCATTCCTAAACCAGTCTCTATCCCAGTCTTTCTCATCTTTGGAAAGGGCACATTTACTACTTCCTCAGGTAGAAAACGGGATCATCTTGAGTTTCTCTTTTTCCTTTATTCCTACTCTACTCCCAATTCCAAGCAATTATCAATATCATTTGGTTCTACTTCCAAAATATGTCCGGAACAAGGCCATTTCCTTGTCACCATTACCACCGTCTTAGCCTTGAGCTACCACTATCTCTTGCCTAGAGCACCAAAGCAGCCTCTGAACTGATTTCACAGTTTTTCTCTTGCCCCTGCAATCTGTTCCCCACAGAGTAGTTAGAAGGAACTTTTAAGAATATAATCAGATTGAAACATTGATTAAGCCGCTATTTGTTTCCTGTGGTCCTCTTTGTTAAGTTGTAAGTTTTCCCATGGTCACAAGGCCCATGTGATCTGCCCTGTTTAGCTCTTTGGCCCCTGCCTCATTACATCCCAGCCCCACTGGTTTGCTTCCTACTCCCCCAACAAGCCCAGCTCATTCTGACTGCAAACCCTTGCAGTGTGCTTTTCTCTACCTGGATAAGATAAATGCCCAGAGGCAGTACCAGACTCATTTGTGCTCTTAAATTGGAAGGAAGGAGGGAAGGAAGAGAGGAAGGGAGGAAGGGAGGGAGGGAGGGAGGGAGGGAGGGAGGGAGGGAGGGAGGGAGGAAGGAAGGAAGGAAGGAAGGAAGGAAGGAAGGAAGGAAGGAAGGAAGGAATAAGGAGGAGGAGGAGGAGGAGGAGGGGAAGGATAGGAAGGAGGAGGAGGAGGATAAAAAAGAGGAAGGAGAGGGGAAAAGACATACTCTTTTTCTATATTATTAGTTTTCTTTAACATTTCTTTTGAAAAATTCCAATCTTCCCTCTAAGCCAAATGGTGAGAAAGAGGATATTCAACACAGTGGATGACCGAGTAGGGAAAGCAGCAGGTAACCTAGTGGTCAGTTTTTTGGTGGCAGTGAGATTGAAAGAACAGATGATCAGAAAAGAGCAGAGACTCTGGTGTTGACTATCCCAGTTGAACATAGATAAGGACATTCAAATGTACTCCCCTGAAAAATTCCACACTATGCAAGTTTTCATGTTGAAGTTACAAGTAACAGAAAATGCCAACTCAATGAGACTGAACAATAAGACAAACTGTGTCCTCCTAACAGGAAGTTTAACTGTAGAGCAGCTCCCGGGTTTGTTATATCAAAGGCTGATATTATCAGGGACTTATTCTCCTTGCATCATCCTACTTAACCTCCCTCAGTATAGGGCTTATCTTCAGGCACACCCTGGCTCTGTGCTGCCGGTGGGCTGCAGCAACCCCAGGCATCCCATCCAGCATTCCCACCCCAAAATCCACTGGAAGAAGAGTGACCACCCCTTCCTGTGCATGTCTTTTTATCAAGGAAGCCCTTTCAGAATCCATCCATCATATTTCTCCTCACATCTTATTGTCCAGAAACTTCTCCTAAACAAAAGATTAGCAAGAGTACGGCTTCATTGCTTAAGATTATATAGGACTTATCCTTGAGCTAGGGGTGGGAAAACTCTCCTGAAATATGGATACCTGGACAAAATCAGAATACTGTTAGCAAGACACAGATAAGAGAATGGATTTTGAGATTTTGAGTAGACAACTAATAGGGTCTGCCGCATATACTTCCTGTTGTTTTTCAATTCTTGCCTTCCTTCATTTTTGCCTAACAAAAGTTAGAGTTGATGGTCCCATTCCTTGAATGGGTATTTGATAAATGAGTCTAGCTCAGGAGAGCAGTGGGAGTTGGAGCTATAAATCCTAGAGCCCATGTGCATGAAGATGGCATTTAAAGCAATGAGACTCAATGAGATGACCTGTGAGTATGGAAAAAGGAAGAGAAGCACTCCAACATTTAGAGGTAAGAGAAACACTCCAACATTTAGAGGTCAGAGATACACAGTGAAACAGCAAATGGGACTGAAAAAGAGTAATCAGAGAGATAAACAGAAAACCAAGAGAGTGATAACGTGGAAGTCAGACAAAGAAATAGTTTCCAGGAGGAAGGAGTGTTCGACAATGTCACTTATCGTTTAAAAAATATGATTAAGTTTTGATAATTGGATTTAGTAAATATAGAGGTCATTAGTGCCCTTGACAAAAGCAGTGTAGGTAGAGAAGTGAGAACAAAAGCATAACTGGGGTAGATTTGAGAGAGAATGGGAGGGAAGGATTAGGGGACATCAAATAGAGGCAACTCTGTTAAGGAGTTTGACAGTGAAGGATGGCAGAAAAACAGCCCAGAGATGGGACATATAATAGCTGATGGAAATTATTCAGTAGGTGGTGGCAGGGAAACTGACTATTTAAGAAGGAGAGGACAGAATTGCTGGGTAATATCCGTAAGTATTCCAAGGACTGGAATTTCAATTTCATGTACAAGTGCAAGGGTTGCCCCTGGCAAGGAGCCAAGATAGTACATCTGTAATAACAAAGAGGAAGGTGGACCACAGGGTCTCAGATGCAGAATCACTTAGACATGCTGTGGACACTTGTGGAAGGTCTCTTATGATTGCTTTGATTTTCTCAATTAAATAGTAAGCAGGTCATTAGCTGAGAGTATGGATGGGGGTGAAGTGATGAGGACTTTGAGGAAAGTAACAAAATATGAAATAATTGTCGAGGAACGTGGGAAATAGAATGGACTAAGGGATTATAAAATGGAAAGCTCGTTTATTTGGATGTTGCTACATACAGAATTCCGACTTAAAGATGAAGTCTGAAATTAGCTTACCTGGGCTTGCACTTGCAGTGGTAATTCAACTGGGTTATAAGTTTCCAGAAAAACATATTTCCATAGTATCTCAGTAGTTTGGAAACCCTCTCTATGAGAGAGAGAAACTACTGCCACCTTGATCCAAAGTAGCTTCCCAGAGAAATCTGTTTTAGTCCTAGATGACCGATGGTATTTACGCTCATGAGATAGGTCATGCTAGCATGATGTATTTCAAACTCTCTCCCAGGGTGCTCTGGCCTTTAATTTTGTCAGGCACCAGTCACAGCTCCTTGATAGAGTAGGCAGCTCTGACCACGACTCTGTAGGGACTGGTTACCTGGAAACACACATCAAAGTACCTACAACCAAGGGCTCAGGTGGAATCCTGACTCCACTTCTTTCAACTGGCTTTGTCGAGCGGGTTGCTGAACTTCACCGTGCCTGCTTCCCTCAATGTAAATAAGGATCCAAACAAGGTTTTGTGAGTATTGCTGAATAAAATAATGAACTACAACATTCAGGACTGTGCCAGCACATAGTAAGTACTCATAAATATGAGCTATTTTTATGACTATTGGTTATTTCTCAAGAACGGAGGGGTTCCTGAAACTGGTAACTTGGAAGAATAGGTCAAGGTCTGGTCCTGCCCGAATATGAAGATCGTGACTCAGTAGGAGTCACGTAGGTTCTGGTGCTTCTCCTTGAAGTCCAGAGGAAACTATTTTGCTTGCGGCTTTCCACACAGAGCTATTAATTTAATGATAGCAACGATATTGACACTGAGTTAATCATACATGAATATACATAATGGTTTTAGATAGCGATACTTACAAATGTTGGTATTATTTAACCTCCATGTGACAGCATCTCTCACCGGGTAGGAATTCGCATAAGCTTCTAGCCATGCTGGACCAGAGGCGAAGTTTCAGGCTGGGTTGGCTTTGCGCACTTTGGGTTTCCCCAAGTTGCTGGCTAGGTTGGTTGACTGTCTCTGGCAGTAGGGGCTCCTGGCTTCCTTTCCGCTTCAGACGAAACTCTCCTTCAAGGCTTTTTGCAAGACTTACTGCTTCTAGTCTGCCACTAATTGCCTTTTCTCTCTCTTTTTGTGTTTCCTTCGTTTCACAGTGTGTTTTGCTTCTTCTGAGGGAAAGACACCTCTCCTCTCTTTCTAGGTCCAGATAGGAGAACACAACAATTCTCCTTAATCTGTTACCCCTAGTTCCACCAACTGAACCAACTGACGTATGTTCATGTCCAAGGGTAAACGGCAATGTAGATTAGGAGCCTTCCAGATGTTCAGGGTGCACCAACCTTACCAAAAGTACATCATCGAAACTGCCTTAACATAAAAGAAACACAGATGTATTCTGCTTGATGTTCCTAATTATTTAGGAAGAAACACACGGCACCAGAAAATTCCACTTCGTGAAGTCATGCACTTCAAATGAGAGCACTGGCGTTAGTTCACTGGTTTCTGCCACCAGGCGTGCGGAGGGGGATGTGCAGCCGGGGCTGGCCCCTGGGGCCACCCAAATAGCGCGGAAAATGCAATACAACAATGGTCATGAAATCAAGAGGAGAGAATGCTGCCATCACCATTTTGCCAGACGTGTGTCAGGCACTCCCAAGGGACGGGTTCCTGGACCCCTGGAAGGGATCCCCTGCATGCAGTGTGTTGTTATCATTACTTGTGTGCAAATTGCCTGGTCGATTAACACTAGGACAGCGACGGCTTTTACAGTCATTAAGGTTACATGTCTCCCTTAATTGTCACCCTTTCAGAGTTGGCCCCATATCTGATAGCAAGACTCATCAAAGACACAATGATTATATTAATTACAATTATAAAAATAGTGCCTCACCCTCGTGCCCCACTTTACAAGCTGCACAGTCTCTTTTCACATTAGTTCACATTATCCTCACAACAGCTCTTAGACAAGTACTCTCGCCTTCATTTAAAAAAAAAAAAAAAAGGCGGGGGAAGGGGGAGTTTCACCAGAGAACTCTCTTGACAGGAGCTGGGATGACAGAGGTGCACGCATTTGTTACAACTCAGCAAAAGGACCCTTAAAATGTATGTATTTTAATGCATCTGCATTTTTATCACATCAAAAGAAGAAATCCTCAGCAAATCTTCAACTCTGATTCATTATATACATGCTTAGGTATTTAAAGGGAAGTATATCAATCTCTTTAAATTTACTTCAAAATCCATCAAAAAAGAAGGTAGATTAATGGATGGATGGAGGGGTGGATGGAAGGGCAGACAACGTGACAGAGGAAGTAAAATGTTAATGGTAAAATCCAGGTGATGGAATTATGCACATTCACTGTAAAAGTCGTTTAGCTTTGCCTTTTGTTGGAAATTTTTCATAATAAAATGTTTGGGGGTGCGGGGAAAAAGGCTTAGAAAGATGAAATCTTTTTTTTTTTTTTTTAAGATTTTATTTATTTATTTGACAGAGAGAGAGACAGCCAGCAAGAGAGGGAACACAAGCAGGGGGAGTGGGAGAGGAAGAAGCAGGCTCCCAGTGGAGCAGGGAGCCCAATGTGGGGCTCGATCCCAGGACCCTGGGATCACACCCTGAGCCGAAGGCAGACGCTTAACAACTGAGCCACCCAGGCGCCCCCCCTACCCCAAAAAAGATGAAATCTGCCTGCAGATTAGTCTGCTGCTGGACTGAGACCCGAATCCAGTTCATCTGGTCCTGGTTCCCAGGCGTGCCGGGATGTTTGAGCAGATCATCCCTGCTGGGTGTTTAAAGGCAGGCAGCGGGGCAGGCAAGGACTCAACTCCGAGTCGCTAGGAGCTGTGCAGAACCAGGGCAGGCGCTGCCGTTAAAGGGATGCTCTTCAAATAGGGAGTCTGCGCGCTTCAGTCCCGCACTGATTCAGCTCAGGGAGCATTGCCCCTCCGTAGCAGTCCCTTTGGGGTATTTGACATTTATTGTAATGATGCTCAGAGCACTGTCGCCCCTCTTCAGGGAGTACTTTTCCAACTTGAAGCACTTCACGTATTCTCCATGACGACACGCCTTTGTCCTCTTAAAAGATCCAAATGTCACCCGAAGCCCGGGTGAAAACAACTCAAAGTTTACAACAGCGTCTCTTTGTAAAGCTACCCGGTCATTACAGAGCGTCAGAAGAGGGTTAGCCTTTGTCTGTGTCTTGTTTTTCTTTGATAAAATGAGCAGGACCTCTTCCTAACAAAACTGGTTTTCTTGAAGGACATCAGCATTCCCTCTGGGACTCCTCTGTGCCCGTGTTTGGACGATGGCAGAGTCTCATCCATGACAGAAGCCACCAATCCTTGTCACAACCACTCGTCTAACACCCAGGTCCCTCTGACAGACTGGAAACTTCACAAGGGTGGGGCCCCTGGAAACTGTCTCACTCCCCTGATACAGGGCCTATGGCTTTATTGACAAAAATAACAATAAAAGAATTAGTTAATGGATGAATAAGCAAATCAATGGCCTGGTTACGTTAACTAATTTGCAGAACCATGAGCCTCTTGACGGTGTCTGGCCCAACATTTCTACTGTAATTTTGTTTCTTCTCTATTGCAGCCCCTACACGTTATGCTCTGCACGAATTGAAAAGCTGACAGGTTTTCTACACATACCTTTCTCTTTTAATTACCACAAATCATTTGGGTTACCATCCCTCAATTTTCTAAGTATACAGTTACATCTTCTGTAGAAAGGATTCTTGAATTTCTCTCTTGGCTTATTTTTGTTTCTTTCCCACACTAGTAGTTACAGTACAGGTCACACCAGGCTGAGCAGTGGGGGGGCCCGGGTCCCTTGGTCTTGCTGCTTTCACCTCATCTACTAAATACAGTGGAAACTCTTGGGTTAAGTGTACAGTACTGTCTACTTTATTGTGTCCATAAATGTATTTTTTTATTAATAGGTGTTTAGAATTTTACTAATAATTGGATTTTGAATACAACTGAATTCCTTCTCACTGTCTTTTAAGCTAGTGCTATGCACTGGCCCGTGTTGCGGGCTACTGTGATGAAGTGGTACGAAGGTGATGATAACACCTACCATCCAGAAGGCCGTGAGGCTTGGAGGAGATAGATGTGCAGAGCTCCTGGCGGTGCAGGTTACATGGCGGATGCCCGTGGAAGATTCCCTTCGGATCCCTTGGATTCTGCTCAGCTCTGGACTACTGAGCTGTCTCTTCCCCGTGTGTCTCCGCTCACTCTGTTCCCACTTTCTGCCCCTGTTTAGGTGTTGTATTTGTCTTTCCCATTCCCGGTATGGCATTCCTCTGGGTCCTTGGGGCCCTCGTCTTCCTTTATTCCTGACGCAGAGCTGGCTCTTTTCTAGACTGTGGTTATGGCATTCAGTTCCTGCTCTCCTGGTGCATCCAGGCTGCCCTCCGCGGGTCCCCAGCTCTGCATCGGAAACATTAGCCAGTGTTCAAGTGACATTCTTTTCTCTGAGTTCATAGCTGACTAGCCTCTTTTTCTTTTTTCATTTAAAAACTTTTGGTTTTTATATACCATTTAAGTAAGGAATTCTTACATTAAGAAGGGAAATACATTTTAGTTCAGACATTAAAATCATTGGGAATATCTAACAAACTAAAACATTTTTCTAAAAAGCACTGAGCCCCAACGTATGTTAGGGCATCCAAGTACCATGAAGTCTAAGTACCATGGGACCCAAGTACCATGGGATCCAAGAACCATGGGGTCCAAGTACCATGGGATCAAATAACCATGGGATCTAAGTACCATGGGATCCAAGAACCATGGGATCCAAGTACCATGGGATCAAATAACCATGGGATCTAAGTACCATGGGATCCAAGAACCATGGGATCCAAGTACCATGGGATCCAAGTACCATGGGATCTAAGTACCATGGGATCCAAGAACCATGGGGTCTGACTACCGTGGGAATCTAGATGAGACACAGAAGGAACATTACAGTTTGATAACTGGCTGTCCCTCATGTCTGTCGCATACCAGGTCCTCTGATTTTTGATATACTCATTGTCACCTTGGGCAATATTTCTTCTATTCCCTACTTTCCATGTGACCAGAAAGTCGTTTTTTGTCCAGCTTCCCAGTGAGACTCCTTACTGTGGAATATTCATGTGACTTCTGTCCCTTTCCATTTCTTTTGACCAATCATGTCCTTGATACATCTCATACACCTCCCGAGCTTCATTCCTGTGTCACCGGCCCTCTGGATGCCAACACCTCTGTTCTGCTTTGCCCACCTGCCATTGCAGAATGTTATGTAATCCTACTGATGGCAATATTTTTAATTGAACATGGCAATATTTTTAATTGAACATCTTTGTGTTTTATTGTTATTAAAGTAGTAAAATTTCACTCAACCACATAATAACAATTTTCAGCAACTAAATGAATAGCTTTTATTTGGTTTAAAGCCTTAGCAATTTCTACTATAATTTTTCACAGGCTTAATCCTTATAATGATAAAATAATAGCAGAATATTAATGAAATATGACCCTTCCTGGAAGTAAGGGCTTTTAAATTTCTACTTAATTAATTAATCAGAAACATCTAATAAGTTCATGTTGAGCCTACTAGATATAATTGCTGGTGAAACATAAGATAAAAGAGGCTAAAAATTACAGTACAAGGGCATACAATGGTAGAACAGTAGATTTTCATTTCATTACTTTGTCAATAATTCCACCATAGAGACAAAAATAAAAGTAAAATCAATACCATCCCTTCTGAAGAATACTAAATGATGCCCCTCTGTATCTATATGACATACTTAAAATAACTGCCATCAAATAACTAAATATATTCATTACTGGTTTATATGCTTGAATAAGCTATATATTTTAAAAGTATGTGAGCCATAAGGATTTTATCATAAAATGACTCAGTCTCTTGAAATTCTGAAGTGAAAGTGAGCAATGTCTGTTGATATCTAGAGTAAGTCATTTGTCTGGTATTTGTGTGTGTGTGTGTGTGTGTGTGTGTGTGTTTCAAAGTAAAGTAACCTTTGAAAATCGGGGGGAATTTTGGAAAGAAATCGCTGTCTAATTAGAATGCAGCAGCTTTGATCAGCCTCTTTCCGATGAACATACTCTTTCTTTGGATATGTGAATATCTTAAAGTTACCTTCAGATTTTAACCCCAGAGGTTTGTATGTGTGAAGGTGACATATGAAGTGGGCCTGTTGCATATGTAATTTAAACTTTAGAAGAGCAATCTTATTTCTCTGTGTCCATCTTTATGGGATCAAGGAAGGGGAGGAAAGAGAACAACTGCACTGTTGGTCCATGTTCATTGCCCATTCATCTGTACTGAATTTCCCCCATTTCCCCAGCAGATCCACTCTCCACCCCCTTTGCATCCGCTCTCTGAGTCAGGACATTGAACGCAATGAACAATGTGAATAGGCCCCACACTTGCTGCGCCAGGTAGATCAGAAGGACGGGGAAGCATAGAGTTCTTGCTGTTCCTCCAGATCCTTGCCTGTGGGGTGACCACCTGCAGGCCTCCTTTTCCAGACTGGGGCAGTAGAGACTCAGGACATCACCAACCCTGTACACCGTATTCACCACTCCCTGACAGCGTCTTGACATGGAGTCCTCTTTGCACTCCTCAAATTACTCAGTTTGAGTGTCTAATCCATTTCTCCCTGGAATCCTGACTGATAAAAACGTTATCTTCGTTGGGCCATATAAACTCTCTTGTTTCTGGTCTCTTCCAAATTAATGACACTAGGGCTCCATTATCAGACTCGACTAAAACTGTGGGTCCTCTAACGAAGAGTTAATGCTTCGTTTTTTAAAGTGTAGGAATTTAGAGAGAAATGCCAACTGCCTAAAGACATGCAATTACTTTCTTTGTCCAAAGTGTAATTAAACTTTGAATAATCCTCTTCTTTGACGTATGAAATCATATCTTTTTAACAGAAAAAAAGTCTTAGATTGAGTGCTTTGGACCTGAGTAGAGGTACAGAAGCAGATCCAAATTAAGCCTTGAAACCTTTAAAACAGATGGGGAAGAGCCTGGGTTGTCTTTCTGTTAGTAGTTTTTTGCATTATTATTTCTAATAATAATATTAACAATCTTAGCAATGATAATAATAGATAATAGTTGTTGAATGTTTAGTATATGCCAGGGTCTGTTTCAGGCGTCCTAGGTCATTAAACACCCTCAACAAATCTGTGAGGTAAGGACTGCTCTTATTCTTTTTTTTTTATGATTTTATTTATTTATTTGAAAGAGAGAGAAAGAAAGCAGGCATGAGTAGGGGGAGGGACAGAGGGAGAGGGAGCAGCAGACTCCTCGCTTAGGGAGGAGCCTGACACAGGGCATGATCCCAGGACCCTGAGATCATCACCTGAGCCGAAGTCAGACACTTAACTAACTGAGCCACCCAGGGGCCCCAGGCTTGCTATTATTCTTATTCTACAAGTGAAGAAATAAAATATGCAGGATTAAATAGCTTGCCCAACTTAGTGCTGTATGTTGCTGCCTTCGGTGGGCTTTAGAATATACTGAGCAATGATTTTTGCCCAGAAAAATCACATGTACTAGTACTTTTTAGAAATTAAAAACCATTTTTGTTACCACTTCCATAACGCTAACCAAATTCCAAATGCCCGTAGACCTGGCTGAAACAATCGTTGCGTTATACAACATTCTTAACTTGGAAGTTTGTTTCAAATCGTGTTTGTTACTTTGAGAACTTCAGCAGAAGATGCTTACATCTGTGAACATTTCTGTCCATGTGCCCACAAGTATTCGTGTTGGAGCTGGGGCTGGCACCATGGGAAAAGTAAAACATACTCTTAGACATCGTTTCAAAGTTAAACTAATTTTATCTTAGTTGACGTGAAAAAATCATCTTGCCTAAAATCAATTTCGGCAGCGTATAGACTTGTTTTACAGCGGCGGTTTGTAAATCTTTTTATCATCCAGGATGTTATTCCATAAAAGTACCAACAAGGACTATATTGAGGCTATGAATCTTTTAAAAGTTAAACTGTGACTATATATCCTCTTAATGTATTTTTGTATTTTAACCTAGTTTGTCAAGTTGCAGTCAGTGTTGTGAGGAGCACTGATACTTCTATGCAACTGTGGAAACGTTATCAACCCGCCTTTTCTATCTGTTTCAGGCAAAGCATGAGCCAAAGATTGTAACCTGAAAGCCGGAGCACTACTGGTTGTGCAGCTGTCTGGTGCTGAGGTTAAAACCACACAATCAGATCCTCTATTTCCAGTAGTGACTGTCACTGAAACCAATCTTCCTACCTAGAGTTCTTGCTGGTGCAAAAAAGTAAAAGAAATTAACTCTGTGTTCTCAGTTACTAGTTAAATCTCAACTAGTATGAATATTAGTGTCTAAATCTTTGCTATGTCATCAATGTATGGAATAATAACAATATGTTTTGTTTTCATCCCCAAATTTTGGTCGCAGTGTGACTTTCAAGACACTTCTTGTACAAATGCGTTCATCATGACTGTACATCCAAAGGACTGTGTACCCAAAGAGAAGAAAGTCAGGGTATTCGTGAGGATCTTAAAGATGATTTACTTTAGAGGGGGGAGGTCAGTAAAGATAAAATAATTAGCAAATGTATTAATGGAATACTGTTGTCTCTCAAACTGATAACTGCAATTATTTCTTGTTTTCACCCTGCCTTCTAAATCTTCTGGTCTTTAGTTTCACTAAACTGAGATATGACTAGTGTTTGGAAATCCCAACCTACAACAATATGTGTTACATTTGCAGCCTTTTCACTCTCTCTCGATATTTTACATAATATGTCTTGGCCACAATTAAGATGTAAAGCATCATTTAAACTAATAAATGACTGTTCTTCCTAGTTTTCAACAGGCAAGATCCTCAATTAATAATATGTTCATTGTTCTCTATTTAACATTAGTCTCATCTGTAGCCTAGAACAGAGTCCTTAGCTTTTATTCAAAGGTTCCAAATGTGTGAATTCATTTATACTAATAATGCCTCTGTGAGAAGAAAACGTTTCCTTTCATCTATACGTCACCAATGATAGTCTAAGAGCCAGGGCTATTAACTTCCCCAAGGTCATGCCGAGGTTCCCCAGACAAGTCTAGGCAGTCAGAGTTTGTGGTCCCAGGTCCCAATTTATCTATGATTTTGACAGTAATACCAAGAATGTGTCAGGCTTCAGTGAATCAGAATTGCCCCTCTTTAACCCGTCACATGTCCTTTGACATTTATCATAGAAACAATGTGAACTAGAATTTTGTGTGTACTTGGTAAATTTTTGTTGAATGTGTGATTTAATTAATTTCTAACTAATTAATTTAATTAAGTAATTCTAATCTCTTTTCAGTACTTTTTGTCCTGAACTTTCACCTTCGTATCCAAAATAGATGGATGAACAATAGATGTTTAATCCATTTTTGGAGTAAAAAAAATGAATTCTTGGTACAACTTGATGAAATGCAACTGTAGAAAACATCCGTGAAGTGACAGTGTGAATTAGAAGTGTCCACCAACACCAAATTGGTGGTTAACTCCAAGGTGGGCAGAAAGGCAAAGGGAACCTAGAAGAGGGGCTTTAACTACATATGTGAAATGTTTGATACTTAAAAAAAAAAAAAACGAGAGCTCAGAAACAATATAGCAAGTCTGCCAGATTTGATCCATGGGCTCTTTTGGTATCATATTACTTTCTGAGATTTGAAATATTTCTTGTTTTCAATTTTTAGCAAAACAATGTTTCTAAATTTCAGTAATGAAGACACCTTTAAGGGAAAAAAAAAATCTCAAAGCTCCAAAATATGTCTGCAGACCTAGTCTGAGAAAAGCCAAAATAGAATGCTTCTGGACAAAAAAAATTAAAAACAGCATTTGGTTTTCTTCTGTATGTTTTGGTGATCTGTCCCTGAGTTTGGAGTTGCAGATACCAGAAATGCATCCACACCTAATACCTGTACTATCGGGGCATGCCTGCTACGGTATTTTCACTTACTCTCGTCTTGCTGAGTGTTAGGCCTTCAGGTCTTTTTTGTGGGTGTACAATTAATGTGAGTTTGCTCAATATCTCTAAAAAAATTGTAAGTATAGGGGACACCTGTGTCCTTCAGTCGGTTAAGTGTCCAGCTCTTGGTTTTGGCTCAGGTCAAGATCTTGGGGTTGTGGGATTGAGCCCTGTGTTGGACTCCATGCTCAGTGGGGAGTCTGCTTGAGATTTTCCCTCTCCCTGTGCACCCCTTCTTCTCTCATATAAATAAGAAAAGGGTATGTGGGAACAATAAGCCTAACTTCTCATTTTAGTTGACATTTTAGTTGTGATATTTTAGAATTTTTAATATATAATTTTAAGGAGAAGAGAGAGAAAAGGAAACAAAAAAGGAGAAACAAGAAGGATGGGAGCAACAGGAGCTGGAGGAAGAGAGGAATAGAAAAGAAAATGAAAGAAAGGAAGCAGACAGAAAAGAAGAGAGCAGAAAAGAAAAAGTAATGGAAAGGAGCAGAAGGGGAAGAGGAAAGAAAAATAAAAAAATTCATTATATTCAGAGGCCAGAATATTTTATCATAGAAAAACTTTCAATAGCTCTTTGTACATGCACAAGTGTATCAAAGAATATTCTATCAGGGATTGCATATAGTCTTGAAAAATAATTTAAAAAATTTACCCACTCACACATTTTACTACTTGGACTCCCATTCCTAGAAGAATGTGAGAAATGAAATCAGAATTTGTTACATTCGTTCTTACCTTAGATAAGTGTATAGGTAGCTATTTCCTCAATTCCAGCAGGAATAAGAAGTTAGCCCACATTACTGACTATTAAGAATACAAAGCTAAAGTCCCAATAGTTTATTTTTGCTTTTGCTTCCTTTGCCTCAGGAGATGTATCTAGAAAGAAGTTGCTATGGCCAAGTTCAAAGACGTTACTGCCTGTGTTCTCTAGGATTTCGATGGTTTCAGGTCTCAGCGAAGGAAACAGTCAACAAAACTAAAAGCTAGCCTATGGAATTGGAGAAGATATTTGTAAATAACACATAGGAAAAGGGGTTAATATCCAAAATATATAAAGAACTTATTAAACTCAACACCCCAAAAATGAATAATCCAATTAAAAATGGGCAGAAGACATGAATAAACATTGTTCCAAAGAAGACATCCAGATGGCCAACAGACACATGAAAAGATTCTCAACATCGCTCATCATCAGGGAAATGCAAGTCAAAGTACAATGAGATATCACCTCGAACCTGTCAGAATGGCTAAAATCAACATCACAAGAAACAAATGTTGGTGAGGATGTAGAGAAAGGGGAGCCCTCTTACACTGTTGGTGGGAATGCAAACTGGTGCAGTCACTGTGGAACGTATGGAGATTCCTCAAAATGGACCCTCAACTCTATGGTCAACTAATCTTTGACAAATCAGGAAAAAATATCCAATGGAAATAAGACAGTCTCTTCAATAAATGGTGCTGGGAAAATTGGAAAGCTATATACAGAAGAATGAAACTCAACCATTCTCTTACACCATACACAAAGATAAACTCTAAATGGATGAAAGACCTCAATGTGAGACAGGAATCCATCAAAATCCTAGAGGACAACGTAGGCAGTAACTTCTTCGACATCAGCCACAGTAACTCCTTTCATGACACGTCTCCAAAGGCAAAGGAAACAAAAGCGAAAATTAACTTTTGGGATTTCATCAAGATGAAAAGCGTCTGCACGGCGAAGGAAACAGTCAACAAAACTACAAGGCAACCCACGGAAGGGGAGAAGATATTTGCAAATGACATTACAGATAAAGAGCTGGTATCCAAGATCTATAAAAATACTTCTCAAACTCAACACCCCCAAAAAAATAATAAAATCAAGTCAAAAAATGGGCAGAAGACATGAACAGACACTTCCCCAAAGACAACATAGGAATGGCTAACAGACACACAAAAAAATGTTCAACATCATTAGCCAGTAGGGAAATTCAAATCAAAACCACACTGAGATACTACCTTACACCAGTTAGAATGGCATAAATTAACAAGGCAGGAAACAACAAATGTTGGCAAGGATGTGGAGAAAGGGGATCCCTCTTACACTGTTGGTGGGAATGCAAGTTGGTACAGCCACTTTGGAAAACTGTATGGAGGTTCCTCAAAAAGTTAAAAATAGAGCTACCCTATGATCCAGCAATTGCACTACTGGGTATTTATCCCAAAGGTACAGATGTAGTGAAAAGAAGGAGCACATGCACCCAATGTTCATAGCAGCAACGTCCATAATAGCTAAACTGTGGAAGGAGCTGAGATACCCTTCAACAAATGAATGGATAAAGAAGATGTGGTCCATATGTACAACGGAATCTTACTCAGCCATCAGAAAGGATGAATAACCACCATTTGCATTGACATGGATGGAACTGGAGGGGATTATGCTAAGTGAAATAAGTCAAGCAGAGAAAGACAATTATCATATGGTTTCACTTATATGTGGAACATAAAGAATAGCATGGAGGAAATTAGGGGAAGGAAGGGAAAACTGAAGGGGGGGAAATCAGAAGGGGAGATGAACCATGAGAGACTATGGACTTCGGGAAACAAACTGATGGTTTCAGAGGGTAGGGGTATGAGGATGGGGTAGCCCGGTGATGGGTATTAAGGAGGGCACATGTTGTGATGAACACTGGGTGTTATATGCAAGTAATGAATCATGGAACACTACATCAAAAACTAATGATGTACTGTATGGGGACTAACATAACATAATTAAAAAAAGAATTATCATCATAAGATTTATAGAATAATAAAAGTTTTAAAGTATGAAAAAAAGGTAAAAATAGAACTACCCTACTATCTAACAATTGCACTACTAGGTATTTATGCAAAGAATACAAAAATACTAATTCAAAGGGATACATGCACCCCAATGTTTATAGCAGCATTTTCAACAATAGCCAAATTATGAAAACAGCTCAAGTGTCCATCAACTGATAAACGGGTAAAGAATATATATATATATATATATATATATATATATATATATATATATATATAATGGAATATTATTCAGCCATTAAAAAAGAATGAAATCTTTCCATTTGCAATGACACAGATGGAGCTAGAGAGTATTATGTTAAGTGAAATAAATCAGTCAGAGAAAGACAAATATCATATGATTTCACTTGTATGTGGAATTTAAGAAACAAACAAGCAAAGGGGAAATAAAGAGACAGAGAGAGAGAGAGGGAGGGAAGAAAACCAAGAAACAGACTCTTAAATATAGAGAACAAAGTGAGGGTTACCAGAGGGGAGATGGGTTGGGGGACGGGTGAAATAGGTGATGGGGATTAAGGAGGGCACTTGCGATGAGGACCAGGTACGGAAGTGCTGAATCACTATATTGCACACCTGAAACTAATATCACACTACATGTTGACTAACTGGAATTTAAATAAAAACTTAAGGGTGCCTGGCTGGCTCAGTCCAATGAGCATGTGACTCTTGATCTCAGGGTCGTGAGTTCAAAGTCCCATGTTGGGCATAGAGCCTACTTAAATTTAAAAAAAAAAAGTTTTTAATTAAAAAAAAAACTTAAAGTAAAAAAAAAACAATGCAAAGCTGATAAAGTTAATGTTTCAGGGCTGATAAATTAAGGCTACAAGCCCCTTCCAAAACCCTGGTAGAGGACTTGGTGATGTGTTTACATGTCTTATATTTATGTAAAATTTGTAAAAGGGATTTTTGTATCCCTTTTCTTTAAAAGGAACCCCCAAACTTGTATGAGCTCCAGGCCCCACAAAACTTGGATCTGTTGTGTAATAGGTTATTCAGGGAGACTGTCAAATCTGCTCTAGGAAGTTTAAAGAAGAAAATTGCGCAAAGTAATTCCAGAAGCCCTTCATGTGAAGTCCTGCCTGAATATGAGGGGTGGTTAGAAAATTAGTTAGCTTCTCAAGGACTCTTCCAGATCCTTGAGACTAGGACTATTTTTTGAAGGTCTTCTAATCAAAAAGCTTATTTGTTATGAAGCAGTTGTTTAAAACAGGCTTATCTCACTTGTAGCTAATGCTTCATCTTGCATTTTTAAAATAGATTAAAAAATAGATAGATAAAATAGATTAAAAAATAGATAGTTTAAAAATAGATAAATAGACATATACAGATCTCCAAGACAATTGCAAGGGTCCCTTTTTATATATATACATAATTAACTATGCACTATTTCAGTCTTTGACATCATGTTGTAAAACCCCAACCAACGAAAGCCTATAATCCTGTAAGGCCGTATCAGGTACCACTGCATTATGTGACTGATGACCTAACGCCAGGACTACTATAATCCCAAGATATCTATGCACAATGAGTGGATTATGACGAATAATGTAGAAGGTTGAATACTTTCATTTACTCGAACGCTAAATATAGAGTAATAAGCAAGTGAACTTAATATCCCTACAATAACCCTCAAACAATACACTCATTGGTTACACCCTAGGCTTAGAATAATTCACATAACTTTGGTTGGTATGGTTTTCAAGGTGTGGAAGCTGAATTCTAGACCAGGGATGGCCAGTAAAGGGCATTAATGTAACTATCCCTATTTCCTGTCCTGTGGCAGACATCAGTAATCAATCATCAGACTCTTTCCCTACATTCCAGGTAGCCATTACTTACTGTGATCCCGGGGGACACATCAAATACACCCAGTTAATAAACCAGGTCTATACTCAGAACACATAACGGCCAGAGGATATGAAGGAAGCAGGATTAACACCCCCTTACCACTCCCACCCACCCAAATTTGTCACCACTGCTTATTTTGATACCCCTTTTCGTATGACTTCATTCTCATAAATACTCTTCTTCAAGAAAAATAATCCATTTATCCAGTTTATGACTAAAACCACTCTCCTTTCCTCTTGACACTTTGCTGATGATGATGACTGAGAATCCTGTCTTCATACTTGGCTCTCCCCATGACCTCACGCAGTTGGTGCAAACGTCTCCACTTGCTCCCCCCAGGGCCTGGTGCTCCAGGCGTGGACTTTTGCTTTCTCTGGCTAGCAGCACTGCCTGAAGCCATCTGTCTAAACATGGAATCCCTGAGCCCACATTCCCTCATTGCTCATGTTCTGCCCCTCTCGACCGTCTGCGGCTTTGGGCTTGGCAAACACCAGGGAAACTACTCAGGGCCTTACCTGTATTCTGAATAGTATTTAACCACGGAAAATGAGATATTTCATAACAAGGGGGCTTTTCATCTTCTTTGAGGAGGCTTTCCTTTCGCCACCTTCTGCTCTCAGAGCAACAGGCGAAGACACAGAGAAAGAAATAGATTATTTTGAGGGGGGAACAAATTAAATAATAGTGATGGATGTATAAGTCTATTTCTAAGCTTAAAAAAAAAAGCTTATAGAAAGTACTCAGTACTACAAAATGGCGGGTGGGGAGATCCATCTTTCTCTAGTCGCCTTGAAGCTTGCCCCAGCACAGAGTCAAGGGCTCATCCTCAGCTATCTGGGGACATGCTTTGTAACACTGTAAACTTTCCTTCGTACTTGCCAACAAGAATTTTAAGAAATACCTATTTTTCCCCATTCTGATGAATTTAGGCTTACATATAGAAGAGTGGTGCCTAACTAACTCAACCTACTAATTCAAAAATAAGAGGGAAAGGCCAGCGCCACTGCCCTTCCTTTCCACTGCTTTTCTTATGCTAATACTATATAAATCCTGGACATGCTTACAAAGTGTTAGGAATTGGGAGAGGAAGCTGACTGGGGTAAAGACAATGGAGTGTCCTGCAGACAAACTTCCTTCTCAAAACTCTTGAGGACTCCTTCTTCTCCTTGTCTTCATCAATTTACTTACTGCACACGCACCTATTGCTTCCCCTACTAATGGCTAAGCATTGATTTACTAAAAGATAAATAACACTGAAAATGAGGGATAGACACTTCTAGACACTACCTTATATGTACAGCAGGTAAGTACGTATCTGTTCCTTATTCAACCCTGAGATAAAGGCATTCTTCTTCTCTCTCTCCCTCTCTTTTTAACCAAATGATTTTAAAAAGGAGACTTAGGGAGGTTATATCTTTAACCTGTGTCTCAGGACTAAAATGTGGCCTAAATGGATTTGAACCCAACCCTGTCCTTCCCCCATATTTCCTCAACCTTCACAACTGAGTGAAGAAACAAACATGTAAGAATATGTTTACCTTCGAAGAGATTAATGCGATGATGAGGTGTGCGCACGATGTTGAGAGCACGTGGTAGAGAGTAACGTTCTGATCAGAGACTTCTGACCTTCACCTGGTCCTTATGAGGAATAAAATGTTAGGGGAGACCCCTAACACTGAGATCAGAAGCACTATTTTCTTTGTTTATAACAGCACTCAATTCCCAAAGCAGCCACACCTGCCCAAGGTAATGGTCTGCTATATGTTTTAAGTTTTGTACAACTTCAGCCCAAAGAACACCTTGATTATATGGCCCCTGTAAGAAATGTAAAAGGAATGCCAATTCAGCAAACTCATTTGGACAGAAAAGCAACAGTTAGTCAAACAGAAATCCAGTCTGAGTAATCATCCTATTATCACTTTTACAGAGGCCATGAGAGAAGCAAAAGTATTTCCTTTCGAAACTTAAAGTATTTTGGTAATCAACATCTGGTTAGTTTGCCAGGAAAAATATATAAATTGTAAAAAGCCTTTAAATAATGCTTTAGGATATAGTACTAAATTATAGTAGTGAATTTTCTTGGCAGTCTTCGTTTTTTGTTTTTTGGTTTTTTTTTAATGCATCAACAAAGAAAGGGAATCATAGCAATAAGTTGGTAAAAAAAAATCATTTTACTATTGTAACAGAGTATTATCATTATAAAACTCCTAAGTCAGGAAGGTCTCCTGCCAATTTGTTTTCTTTCCAGTACGTGGAGGAAAACGATAGCCAGTATGCGTTCTCTGGGGACTAGGGTGGGACCTGCAGGCTAAGCCCAGAACTGAAAAAAGCAGCATGTTTGTACGAAAGGGGAAGCACAATAAACCCATAACACTGAAAAATGAAAGTACCTAGTTCTAGAAATTTTGTCTCCCATGCTGACGTCACTGGGGAACGATTCTTCGCTCGTTCCCCATTCCCTGTTCTCAGTTGGTACTTTTTGACTGGGGTTTTTATTTTCACTTTAGGACTTGAAAAATAAAGGAGCATAGGTCTGTCCTGTGGGTGAACAGAATAAGGGCAGCAGCATGCAGTCATTCGAATGGCTAAAGCACTTGCCAAGGGCTAGACAAGGGGCAGAGCCAAGGCTCATGTCCCAACCGTGCGGCTCACTCAAGCAGCCCTGCCACAGCTAATTAGGTTCACCCGGACTTTCAGTCAGTTGATTCAGCTGCCCTTGTTCAGACAGGGTTTTTCCCCACAGCAGGGACCAGACTGGAGCTCTTTCTACATGGCTGGAATGACCAGTAGCAAAGCCACTCATGCAGACCGCGCCCCTCATCTAGAAAGAGCCCGCGATCGTGGGCTTAAATTATGGGTTGAATGGATGCAGTGTTTCTTTTTCCAAAATGGAAAGACTGAATAACCTGTGTTTGTTGTTTTGCTATTTTCAGTACAGCGGAATGTTTAATACTCAGTTGATTTCACAACTTTTTGCACATGTTGATACAATAGAAGCATTTATATGAAGACTATTTTTTCTTAATAAAAGATTCCTGCCACCCCCCCGCCCCCCGCAGTATTGATGGCTGATTGCTTGGACTTTCCCACATTTCTTGAGCTGCATATCTCATCCCAACCCCACCAGCATGTTATGCATGGTTCTTCCAAACCTTCCTGCTCAAAGGTCTCCAGGCCCAAGACTTGTCCCTGAGGGACCTCACCCAGATCATTCCTTAGTGAGCCACATACAAGTCCCCCTGGCATCTTCTGGCCCTCAGACCTCCATTGGTTGTGCAGGATACTCAGGTAGAGTCTGATCTGAAATCTTCAGTTGGACAAACAGATTCGCAGATGATGGGGAGCAATCTTCACTCAGCTTCATCCTCCAGCAACTTTTCTCTCCTTCCCCCTGTCCCTAACCTCCAACAGTCAAGCACAGACCCCTCTGCTTCCGCTGTGCAAACAAGCTTGACTGTGGCCATATTTGACTGGCTCCTTGCGATGTGGCCACACAGCTCTGGCTTAGGCTCAGCATCCCCCAACCGGTGCAATTCCGCCTGCCGTTCACCCTCTGATCTCCAATCATGAGTAAGGCTCATGCAAGAAATAGGCCTTGAACCTTTGGAAAATCACCTAAAGTTACTATTACCCTAGACCATCAGTATCTGATTAATCAAGAATATAATAACAGATAAAGTTAAAATTTTGAGAAACTACAACTCATGCTTCCTTTTTGCTATTATCGCTTCATTATCAGAGAAAAAAAATTATCTCCTCAAAGAGCTACGTCGACTTTTTCCTGGGATGGCAAATGTATACTTTTTAGTGTTTATCTGATGATATGTTCCAGTTTGTTTGCTTAACAACAGTGGAAGAGGTGTCACAGGATATTATCTGAGTTACTGTCAACCAAATGGTGTATAGAATTGCTAAATCTTAAAAAAAAAAAGAAAAAAGAAAGAAAAGAAAAGAAAAAGAAAAAGGAACAAGCATGTTTTGATCTTCTTTGGGTACCTGGCACTAGGCTGAAAGAGTCAGTAGGGGCTTAAATTGCTTGGAATGATCCACCCTTGGCTCCTCTCAACCTCTCACACCTTAGATCCAATCCTCTTCATTGTCACTTCTCTCCACTGTCACTGCTGCCATTGTCCTCCACCATTTTCCTTTGGATTCCTTCCTTAGCCACCCGCTGGTCTCCCCACTCCCATTCCTGACCTCCTTCCATCTGCTGTCGACACCTAGCTTTCTAAAACATACATCAGCACCTGACATGCTACTCATTCTGCCAGGTGCTCTGTCCCTACTCGTTCCCAAAGGACATCGCACTTCTCCTCATTCTTCAAACCTTAGCGTAAATGTCACCACCCTCTCTGAATAGGTTCTTCCTATTATTGTCTCATCGCTCATTCCTTAGTACTTATTTGTTTGCTTTCCAGCAAATTGTCTGCCTCCCTCTATAGGCTGTAAGCTTCACAGGGCAGAGAGCATGCTTGTTTACTCACCAATGGGTACCCCAAACCTAGCATGCCAGTCGGTATGTACCAGTTACTCAATCAGTGTGTGTTGGATGAATGATAAAGAGGAACCTGAACTGGAGGTTGATGGTAGAAAGGAGCTGGCATTCAGAGGTTAAGGCATTGTAATTTATGTTGGTAAACAGGCAAAGGTGAAGATGAAATTAAAAAAAAAAAAAAAAAAGAAGTGGGACAGTGTGTGAGGCACTGGGAACAGACCAAAACACAGCTGATTTGGGCAAGGAGCAGCATGAGGTGGTCTGAAGAAAGTATGCCTTGTGTGGGGGGCATTGTTGCCGTCTCACTGCCCACCCTCTGGACTGGCACAGTATTTCTTACACAGAGGACATCGACTTGGACCTCATAGAAGCTCGAGTGACAAGTCCCAGAGAGAATGCCATGGCCAATTTTCAGAAGCATGTGCCCCAAATGCATGCTGTAACACATTTTCAGATATCTCACACCCACAGGATATCCTATACATTCAAAAGAGGTGTTCCTTACACCGCTCACAGGGCTGTTCCTTAAAGATCTGAAAAGAACATTTGGAAAGCTTTTCAGAATGCAAGTACCTACAATCAGAAAGTGACATGAGAAGAGTAGCTCCTGGCAGTGGTGGTGATATATAACCCAGCCATTTACTAGAAGTATGGAGTTGGAGGTGGGAACCAGTTAGGAGCTCGAAGTGTCACTGAGCTTCCATTTAATTCTCTTCTTCTGTTACTGACCTGGAATTACAACACCGTGGCAACAGGACACCCTGTCTATTAAAAGTCTCCAGGGAGGAATAAATCACAGTGTTTATGGTAAATCTGATCTTTGTTACAGGATCTCCAGCCTTATTTCAACACATTAATCCTATAGTAAGAAAGCCAGGTGGATGGGACACAATCCTCGTATTCACAAGTGTTTCAGATCACGGCCCAATGTTTACTGATTTGATTAAATGCTATCTCACACCCAAGAGACTTGGTACAGATGTTGGTTAGGAAAATGAGACTGGGGTGCTGGTGTTGGGTTGAGCTTCTTAGGCCAAGGGGAAGTCCTTGACCCAGGAAAAGAAATGCTAACAATAAAATTGCAGAGGAACAATCTTGGCCTTTATCCCTTTGATAAGAAAGGGCAGGTATGGGAGAGTAATGTTGGCTTAGTTCCCAAAATGTTTATTAAGCTCCCAAGGAGAATGGTATTGGAATTTTAAGTACAGTATTGTGTGAATTGTTCACCTGTAGGAAATTGTAGACGTATCCAGAAATACTTACGTTCTTTACCCCTTTCAGCCAGCTGACTAATGGTTTACCATTCTACTCTAGTATGTTAGGACATGGGTGTGCCAGTGTACAGCACAATAAAGTACACGCCTCAAAGATCTGGAGGGTCTGATCCAGACAGTTATGTGAAGAAATACTAAAAAAAACAAACAAAAAAAAACCTGCCAGTAATTAAGGATTATGCTTTAAAGTTTAGGATGATGCATTCTGGTAGTCTTTTTAGAGCCAGACCAGTGATTTGGTTTAAATAAGAGTGGTAAGAAGGCATAGAGAAGGGCTTGGAATAGCATGGGAGATGGAGTCTCTAGACAGATGATTCTGGCCAACTAAGCCACATCCCGGTTCCCAAAGCTCAGATTCAATATCACAGATTGGAAATAGGAGCATCACACTTGACTTCAGAGATAATTACTCTCTAAAACGCCCAGTTTCCAAGCCCAGTATCCACAGGGGGCAAGACTGATTCCTCCTCAACCTCTGAGGGCCAGGAAGCAGAAATGAGATAAAGGTATTCCTCCTCATGTATAAACCATTAATTGGGATAGGGTCTTCCCATGGGCTGTAAGTTGCTCACCTCCACCCATGCAACTCTCATTCCATTAGAGATTCACAGAAGACTTAGATGACCTTTCAAGAGGCAAGCACTTCTGCTGGTTCCCACCAGGCACTTCACAATTTTCTTCCATAGCCCAATGAACTAGCAACAGCCCCCTTCTCAAGAACTCCGGCTACAACATATTACAAAAATCGTTAAAAAGAACGTTAACAAATATGACATATCCTGAGGCTGATGTATTACAGTAGATTAAGGTCCCAGAACTCATTAAGTTCTCACAATGATCGTTACCTAATGTCACTTAATCTCCTAGCAAATACTGCTGGCAGAAGTCTCGGTTTCTCTCCATGGAAGGCCAGTGATTACAGCTCCACTTGGAGAGGCCACAGCTCTAGAGAAATGGTGCCAGAGCAGAGAGTCCCTTCCCTAAATGGTGAGCATCTAATGGGCAGAGGAGAGTATGCCCTCTGTTTATGGCTGGCTACCTCCTCACATGGTGGGACTTAGGCACCAAGGGGTCATTATAATAACATCTGTTTCCTCCACCCTTGAAAGCAGGGAGTAAATGCTGTCCAGTGTGGGTAATAGGATAGATAATCCCACCACATAGGTTTTTCTAGTGAAGTTCCAGATACAGGCTGCCTTGACCTTGAACCTTAGACCTCTCCAGTGCTAAGAGAAATGGGGGAATGGGCAGCAACCAGGACAGTAGCAACTGGCATATGACTGATTATCAGTCAATACTCAAGCCTGTATAGAACCTGGTACACTGTTTCCTTCCATGACACCTACTTTTAATTGCCTACATGTATTCATTCACTCCAATCAGGTGTTTAAATTAACTTTGTGGGTGGGATACAGCCTCTGCTTTTTAGGTAAAGTTTCCAAATTAACAATATCTCAATTAATTCAGTTGCACTAGGTGTCACCTCAGAGATTGTAGGATTTCCGCCTTTATTCGTGCAATACCTATTTATGTCAGAGAGGCACAGAGATATACATTGTCTTTTAAGAGACATTTCTATTGGCTCCCACCCAAGCACCCTTAAAAAAAAATCCTCACTCATAAACCTTTAAGTTACTTTTGCCTTTTGAAATGTCATTTTATCTAGTCTTTTCTCCAGTCTCTGTATCTGGCCATTTTGGTTTTTCCACCACTTTGGCAACTTAAAATGAAGGTTCTCATCATGCCCCCCACTCACAGTGCTACAATTAAGGCCTTCAAACAATTATGCATAGTAATAGAAGGTCCTCCATTTTTAAAGTAAATTGCACATCCAAAGCTGCATCCGAGTCTCTCCAATCAGCATGTCCCCTTTTTATGTTCATACCTGTCCCCATTCTCCTGCTAGCGTTCTCCACACAACAGCTTCCTCCCCTGTTAGGGAGGACCTCAAAACGACCGGCTTCCTAGTAGGTTAATTCAGACATAAATTTTTTATTTTTTAACCTCAGCATCCCAAGTTTCTCTCATTCTTACTCAATTTTCCCCCCATTCTTACTCAGAACTATCCCTGAAGAATATATGTAGATGATTGTCTATCATCTTGGTAAGATGGACCTATGTGCTTCTTGAAGTTTTATGTAAACAAAAAATACTACATGTAAAACTGTTTGAAGAAAAGCAGTGCAAAATATAATATAGTGGTTTCTAAACCTAGTCCATATCACTTGGGAAGTTTGTAAAGATGGAGATTCCTGGCTTTTATCCCACAAAATTCCGATCAAGTAGGTCTGAGATACGGTCAAGGAATCTGTATTCTTACAACAATCCTCCCTAGTAATTCTTACTAGTGGCTGGGTTTGGGATCCAACCTAAGGTATTATTATAATTTCTACAATAAAAACTGACTTTCTGGGGGGGTTTTGTTTCATTTTTTTAAAACTTTCTATTTTGAGATACTTATTGATTGACTTGAGGTTGTGGGAAATACAAAGAGATTACCTATATCCTTCACCTAGCTTCCCTCAACAATGTCTTGCTAACCATAGAACAATATCACAACCAAGATACTGACATTGATACAATCCACCTATCTTATTCAAATTTGCCCAGTTTTATTTATACTTGTGTGTGTGTGTGTGTGTGTGTGTGTGTGTGTGTGTGTATTTAGGTCTACTTTACTTACGTGTAGGTTTGTGTATGCACCACCCTAATCAAGATACAGAGCAGCTCTAACACAACAAGTGTTGCCTTTTATAGCTACCTTTTCCCTGGCAAACGATCCATCTGGTTTCCAGTTCTATATTTTTTCATTTAAACGATATTTTATAAATCAAATCAAGAAGTGTATGTGACAGACTGAATAATGGTTCCGCAAAGATGTCCACATCCTAATTCCTCGAACCTATGAATATATTACCCTACATGGTAAAAGATACTTTGCAGATATGATTATGTTCAGGATCTTAAGAGAGGGAGACTGTGGTGTCTGGGTGGCTCAGTTCCTTAGGCATCTGCCTTCGGCTCAGGTCATGGTCCCGGGGTCCTGAGATCAAGCCCCGCATTGGGCTCCCTGCTCAGCAGGGAGTCTGCTTCTCTCTCTCCTTCTGCCCCTCTCCCCTTCTCACACTCTCTCACAAATAAATAAATAAAATCTTTAAAAAAATTTTTTTAAATTAAAAAAAGAGGGGAGATTATCCTGGATGATCTTGATGGGTCTGATATAATCACAAAAGTCCTGACGAAACAAGGCATGAGATGAGAGACACAGTAGGAGGAGGTTGGAGGGATACCAGTGAGGGGCCATAAGCCAAGTGATATAGGCATCCTCTAGGAGCTGAAAAGGCAAGGAAATGAATCTTCCCATAGAATCTCCAGAAAGAACCAGCCCTGCCAACACCTTGACTTTTCAATGATTTTGAGACAGATCTTGGATTCCTAGTTTCCAGAATTGTAAGATAATAAAACTGTGTTGTTTAAGCTGCTAAGTTTACAGTAATTGTTGCAGCAGCAACAGAAAAAGAATGCAGTAATTTACTTGTTAGAATATTGACTTTTTTCCCCTCAGCATAATTCCCTTGAGATTTACCCCAGCTGTTGTATGAGTCAGTTGTCTGCTTCTTTTTGTTGCTGAATAGTATTCCATGGTGTGGATGCACGACCGTATGTTTGACCATTCACCTGCTGAAGAATATTTGGGTTGTTTCCACTCGGAGGCTTACAATAAAACTGCTATAACCATTCATATGTGGATTTTGGTATGAATGTTAAATGTACATTTCTCTGGGATAAAGGCCAAAGATGGCAACTGCTGAGTCATATGGTTAAGTGAATAGTTCATGTTATGAGAAATGGCCAAACTATTTTCAGATTGACTCTCTCATTTTAAATTCCCACCAGTAATGTATGAGTGATCCAATTCCATCTTCCTCATTTGATGGTTTTATTTATTTATTTATTTATTTATTTATTTATTTATTTATTTATTTTTAATTGTAGCCATTCTGATAGGTGTATAGTGATAACCTCATTAGGCTTTTAATTTTCATTTCTCTAATAGCTATTGATGCTGAGCACCTTTTCATGTGTGTATTTGCCATAAATCTTCTTTGATGGAATGTCTGCTCATGTCTTCTGCCCATTTTCTAATTGGATTATTTGCTTTTTTACCATTGAGTCTTTTTTTTTTATTAAAGATTTTATTTTATTTTATTTATTCGACAGAGATAGAGACAGCCAGCGAGAGAGGGAACACAAGCAGGGGGAGTGGGAGAGGAAGAAGCAGGCTCATAGCAGAAGAGCCTGACGTGGGGCTCGATCCCAGAACTCCGGGATCACGCCCTGAGCCGAAGGCAGACGCTTAACTGCTGTGCCACCCAGGCGCCCCTACCATTGAGTCTTAAGAGTACTTTATATAGTGTTCATACTAGTCCTTTGTTGATACGTGGTTTGCAAATACTCTTAGTTGGTAGCTTGTTTTTCATCTTGGTAAGAGGGTCTTTTGCAGAGTAAAACGTCTACATTGATAAAGTCCCTTTTATCAGGTTTTCCTTTTATGGATCGTGCTTTTAGTATAAGATCTAAGAACTTTTTGCCTACTTTCAGATCCTGAAGATTTTCTCCTAAGTGTTTCTTCTGAAGGTTTTACAATGTTATACTTTATTTTTACATCTGTGATCTGTTTTGAATTAAGTTTGTATAAGATGTGAGGTGCAGGGTTGAAGTTTTTTTGTTTTTGCTAACCTATAGCTGTCCAATTGCTCCAGAAACATTTTCTGAAAAGGCTATCCTCCTCCGTTGAAAGGCTTTTGA
Organism: Ursus americanus; assembly: GCF_024610735.1. Classification (NCBI taxonomy): domain Eukaryota; kingdom Metazoa; phylum Chordata; class Mammalia; order Carnivora; family Ursidae; genus Ursus; species Ursus americanus. The sequence continues at coordinate 60,759,898 of NC_142136.1, forward strand.
ACTTTTCTTGAAAAAAATCAAAGGAGCACATTTGTGTGGTTCTATACCTAGGTCTTCTATTCTGTCCCATTGATGTTTATGTCTGTCCCTCGGCCAAGACCATGCTGTCTTTATTACTATAGTTCCACAGTAAGCTTTAAGAGAGGGTAGAGTGATTCCTCTCTCTTCAGTCTTCCTTGTCAAGATGATTTTAGCTATTGTAGGGTTTTCATCTCTCTATATAAATTTTGGGGTAAGGTTGTCCATGTCTGCAAAAAACTTTGGCTGGTATTTTAATAAGAATTACATTAAACCTATAGATCAATTTAGGGAGAGTTGGTATTTTTACTCTATTAGATTTTCCCATCAATGAGTGAAGGATGTTTCTCCATTTATTTAGGTATTGTCTTTTATCAACATTATGTAACTTTCAGTATACAGATCCTATACGCTTTGTTTAATTTATGCATAAATACTTTTTTCGGGGGGGGGCACTTTCTACATAGACAATCATGTTATGTGTAAGTAGGAACATGCAATGATTTTTTTTAGTCGATGAGAAAATTCTAAAAGCAAACATATAGGGTTTCGGACTAAAAGGTGCTACCACATCATAGTTTTGAAAGAGAAGTGATTTGACTAGAGAAGCAAATGGGCAGAATTTAAAAAGAAGAGCACTTGTCTCTATTCAAATATATGGAAAAAACTATCAGCCCCATAGCACCGAATTTCCTCTGTGTTGAGCTGGTAACTATGTCACAAGATAAAAAGTAGGTTGGCTTTGATTCCCATAATTGAAACCAGCCCCATCAGGCATGATTTATAGACAAGGCATGTTTTGTAGACAAGGAAGTATGGGCCAACTATGGAATTAGCTTTTCAATCTGCATGGGCTTATGACTCCTCCACTTTTAAGGGCATCTTCTGCCATCAAAGGGGTCCCAGTGTATCAAAAGCTATGTTCATTTAAGTAGGAGACAGACCTAGGCTCTTGGGCTCTCGGGGTGACACCAGGGAGCCAACGGCGGAGTCCTCAGAGTCATGTCAAAAACAGAAACAAAACTCCTGACATTTAGTCTGCCAATCTAACCACCAGACCGCATTTCCTCCTTTTAATTTCCACTCTGTCCTTCACATAATTACATCAATGCTTCACTGTGTTTATGACACATGGCATGGATTAGAGAGCTGAATGTGAAATGCTCCGCCTGAGAAGGCAAATTACTTTGAACAATTGTTTCATTTGGATTGAAAGGTGATCTTAAGCCCCCTGAATTCAGGTTCATCTATGAGGAAGGCTCCAGGGCTGGAGCCCAGAACTCAAGGGCCAGGAGACCACAAGAACCCAACAAGGATTTGGAAATCTGTCAGGACTACCTTTAATTCTCGCCTCTTGCCCCAAGGCTTTATTTCAGATTCCCACCCCACCCCATCTGTGTGTGTGTGTGTGTGTGTGTGTGTGTGTGTGTGAGCTGCACGTGCTTCTTCTGACTGGAATCTATGTGATGATAACCATGGCCCCAGAAATGTACCCACCACAGGCCTATCCACTGGAAAAGACTGAATTTCCCTCTGCCCATGACTCTCAGGGAAAGGATTATGACTGCACTGCTTTGTTAGGGGGCCCACCTTGAGACCACACACTGGGGCCAGGGGAGTAGGAACTTAGTGCACAAAAAGACTCTGAGGAACTATTAAAGGGTAAGGTGGGAAGAAATCCAGTTAAGTGCCGCACAAAATAAGTAGCTGGATACGAACACTTTTTCCATTAGAAAAAACAAAAACAAAAACAAAAAAAAAAACAGAAAAAGAAATCCCTTAACTATCTATTAAGTCAATTTGTTTATGAGGCATCAAGGCTGAGTTTCACCATGCTGTCAACTCTTTCACATCTTGACTCACAACCCAACAGACTGGTCACAGTTTTACTTCTGCCCTAATACTGCAATACTTGAAAAATCAGAATAGTAGGACTTTAAGCAAGTTGACTCAGGAAGTATGGACAAATTTAATGATCTGATAAAACTCTGGCGCCTATGAAAAGTGAAAGACTAATTGACAATTATCACAAATCAGGAGTTTTCAGTCCTCCTTTCAAGACTGTGTGACCTAAAATAAATCATGTAACCTTCCCGGTTCTTAATTTCTTTACTTATGAAATGAAAAAAAATGGCATCTACCTGGTTACCTGATTTGTCTTCTAGTATTTTTGTATATATCAAATGAGTTAGTGTATGTAAAAAAAAAAATGCTTTATACGCTATAGAGCACTCTAGAAATATAAGATACTGCAAATTATGCTTGTCTTGAGATTCATGTTTTTGAAAATAAAAATAACAACCCTATAAAGTAACTTGTGTTTATTTATTTTAATACAAGGAGAAAAAATAATTTATGTAAATATCCATACTGATTTTTACAAGACCCCTTTCAGGTTATTTGGGGCAGAAAATATTGTCATTACTTTGTTGGAGGCAAAAATGAGGACCAAATAAAACTACTTGCCAAATGTCACATAAAAAGTCATGGAACAAGACCTTTGGGCTTGGATGTGATGTTAAAGAAACCAGTGTCAAAACCCTCGTCCAGGTCGCCATCCTATTTACATTACAGGGGAAAGGTGTTTGTTAGCATCAAACATTCCCGGATGATGACCTTTGAACATTTCTTCTGGAAGCTGGAAGCATTGAGTTGGACAGTAGCTCCCCGAATTTCTCTGCTGCCCTCCTCCTGTTTTCGCCTAACAAACGCAAAGCACAGTTATGCGTAGTAGTTTGGGCGTTCTCTAGACTGACTGCAGGATCCCCACAGCTCCCCAGCCCTCCGGAGACCATGCAAAAGACTCCAGCTCCTAGGATTTAATTGCACGCTCTGAGTCAAAATGCTCCCTTGGGTGCTTTCATGCTCCTCCCAATTGGCACAAAGATTCCCAAGAGGCAGGAAACAACAATGTACCTCCCTAGTGCCTAAATTTTATGGAGTGAGGAATTTGATTTCTGAGAGAGAAGCACCCATTAGATAAGAGTGTTTTTGCCTATATTCTCTTAAAAAACGAGCGGAATCACACAAAACTTTTACAAATACCTCCTCAGAGACCAAAAATCTGCTATTCTAACACACCTTAAAAGTGAGACGAGCTTCAACTCCCATCTCGGAGAGTATGGCTGAAACCAAAGCGGATTTTCCTGTAGATTTACTCCATCATGTTTGTCCTCAATCGTGGTGAGTGGCCCTTGTTTATTGCTCTTCTCTTTAATAACTGAAATAGCTCTGAGAAGGTCTGAAACTGGAAAAACCAAAAGCCATTTCATGGCAATGGCATTATTAAAAGCATCTCTTGTTATTTCTTTATTAGGGTGCATCCTACAATGAAAATACCCGAAGAATCAGCCTGTGTCCATTTATTATCAGCACAGGTATCCCAGATTGATTCTGCTGTGTTAGTTTAATTGGAACATTATTGAGAAATGCAGGTTTCCAATGAGAAGGGATTGAAAGTCTAGATAAATCGCCCTAAATAACATATGGCTTTTTCCTATGAAGATCATAAGCAATTTGTATGCCATTTGTTTTCCAAGGACAGGGGTTTTTTTGTATTAAACTGAAATCTAAAGTAAGGTACATTGATTTACAGGAAATTGTCCCTTTACACACAAATTCATCATTTACAAATACTATTTCAGGGGGCCAGCTTGAAGGAAGGCTTACATTTTTTTTTTTTTGAGCCGAGTATGTCATCAACCATGTCAGTATCTGTTTATAAACAGTTTCTCCCAATTTGAGGATCCAAAGTTCACAAAAATATTTGTTTTAAATCATTTCAAATAAGCGGCATAGAATCAGGTTAGGGCTCACTTCCAGGGAAAGTTGTCTTCACTTATATTTCATAGAAAAAGAGAACGATGGGTGAGGGTGGTTAGGGGATAAAAGGGGTAGCCAATTAGAAGGTAGTGCCATTTTCCTAGGAAATGGGATCGGTGTTTTCTTTCTCAAACTAAACACATAAGGACACAGAAATGATGTGTGTCCCCGTCTCCTTTATTGTGAGAACTTTGAAAGTCCCCCAGAATTTTCCGTGTGCAACTCTGAGCTTACAGACAGCCCTTTTATTGCCTAGTATAAATTATTTGCAGGTCTTAAAATGTCCATATGTCATGGAAGGTATGAGCCTTTGGTGACAGGTCCCGAGATGTGTCCAAGAACTACTTTTCCTGGGCCCACTGCCTGCGGCCTTGATTTAAGGGTGATGCACCCCCCGGGGCCAGTTAAGCCATGAACACCTCCAAGTGTTGAGACAGGACCCCACCACACCGCTCTTCAGTTTCATCTGAGATAAGACTGCAATGGAGCCAGGACATTCTCTATTTATAATTCTTCCCATCCAAAGCCTTATTGCTAGGAAAGTGTTCTTCTTTTCAGAAAGGGATTCAAAGAAGGAAAAGGTATTGAGAACATAAAGACGTGGGAGAATGTGCCCATCTTCCCCAGGTGGGTCTACCTGCTGTGCCCACCTAGGAAGGTGGTAATTTCAGTGCCTGAAAGGCACAGTGGCAGGAAGGGGAGGGGAAATCTGTTTTGCTTTCTGCTAGGTCTGTCCTCTTGAGTTTCAAAGAAAAATATTCAATATCCAATACATGTGTTCTTTGAACAAGCCCGATGCCCTCCTGGAGGCCACAAATCATCCAAGGGCAACCGAGAAAACAATGCTTCAGAGGTTCCATGGAAGGTGATCGTGCTAGAGACGGCACTTACCCATATTTGACCAGGAACACCAGCTGATCAGCAGCTGAAACGGGAAGAAGAAATAAGACAATCGTCAGCCTCGATTCTGAACACTTCATTTCCATTTACATGGCCTTGAAAACAAGGTTTGATCTAGGTTAGTTCCCACATCAGCGATTTACTAAGTCCTGCTCCCCTGTGTCGTATCTCCAGCATTGGAAATGCAGGGGCTGTCGTAGGCAGAGGAAGGCAGCACGGGTTCCTTTGCTTTAGAGTATGAAGAACACTCTCCCGACCCCATTTTCTGCACAGTCTGCTGCCGACTCTCCCAGAGACAGGACAAGAACAAGGGAGACATGCGCCCCTCACCCACCCTGCCTCCTTTCCCCAAATGCACCCATCCTGCCTCTCTGCCCACGGCTCGAGCAACAGCAAGGAAACATCGGCTTTGTTCTGAGATCCACTGCAGACACACTGGATGGTTCTGAGCCATGATTCACTTTGTTTTACTTGGTTCCCCCACCAGGATCTCATCCTGTATATTCTGAGACCATGTTAAGAACTGCTAATTAAGACTGCGTCTGCGAGAAGCAACCAGATAACCATTAGGGCTTAACTGTCTGTGTAATTCAAACAATCTATTAGGCTGGGGAGGGAAGATGGGAGGCTGTTTTGCTTGTTTTAGTTTTAGGTTTCGTTTTTTTTACTCTAAATTAATGAGGTTTGTTTTCTGCTGTTTTTTGAGACTGCATCTGCATCTATCCCATATATTTCACTCCCCTTATACCTTTTGTGTCTCGTCACCCTTTCTGACTGTAGCCTTTCGTTTGCAGACACATAAATTTCTCTTTTGCTCCTCTCATCAATTTCCACTGCCATCCCAATCATAGATTTTCCTGATCTTGTGAATTCTGTAGTTTGTGACCGATGGCCATCCCTCTAGTTTCCAGTGCATACCTGAGGTTGACCTACAGAGATTCACAGATGCCAGGTCTGACCATCCACACCCGAGGCAGCCCGCACCCCGGGCTCCTCTTCCACACCATCCTGTTTTCTTGCTTTATATATTCCCTTCCTTTCTGGGGGGTGGGACACTACAGGTTTGGGTCTTGCATTCTTTCATTTCAAGCCTCATGTACTTTAATTCTCCAGCTAACTGATCTTAACTCTGGCCTGGAATGTCTGCAGATTGCTCCATTTGTCCCTTTCAAGCCTCTTTCATACATTACGCTAGGAAGACACCCTGGGAGGTAAATTAGTTTCTATTTCTTTCATTTCACAAATGGGGAGACTGAAAGCAGAGACTGAGTGTGGAACAGGGAGCTAGAGGTAAGCAGTAATTCAAACACCCAGTCCTTGCTTCTAGCCGCTCTCACTGGGAGGTAGTTCTCTTCGTTCATTGCCAAGTCCTCTGTGGAGCTCCAGTGACTAAAAATACAATGCACTGTTCACAAGGGCTCACTGGAGGCCTGACGGGAAGCTTCCCTGTATAGACCACAGTCTTCCACCTTCCGTAGCAGCAGATGCCGTATTCCAAGGGTACCTGCAGCCGTCAATATGCACGATTATGCTGAGAACCCCTTTGGGTTCAGATAAAATTGTTCTTTAATTGGTCTTAGATGGTTACTGTTTCACAATCCCTGACCTCCTTCCTCCCCTTCCAGATCCCTGAGAGCCAAGAAAGCATATGATCACTTCTACAGGCCATTTCTTTATTTAACCTTCCTGCCAATCAAACACTTACAACCCATTTCAGGCCATGACAGAAAATTTAACTACAACGATTAGCCACAGCTCATCAAGAGCTGCAAGAACCTGCTGGAATTTTCTCAGAAATCAAGGCACTCAACTGTGACATGCTGATTGAGATAATGAGCTGCAAGATGAAAATTAAGGAATAATAGAATGGATATCTTTTTTTCCCCTCCCACTAAGATGCAAGGGAAAAGCAAAATGAAAAAAGAGAAGGGAGAGGAAGCTAGGAACTGAAGTTGATTTTCTAAAACATTCCTTGTTTAGTTTTTCCCACCTAAATCTGATTAAGTCCACTGCTATCCGAGGCATTTGCAGACTTCCACCACTTGTGGCTTTCAGGCTGAAGAATGTCTTTGGAAGAATGTAGTTGAATTTGTCTTAGGCTGTGAGTCTTAAAAGCCACAGTGCCAACAGCTTTTCTCCAAATCCCTCTTCCTTTTACCCCTCCTCTTCCCAAGGATCGACTTCAATATTAGCTTTTGTTTGGCACCAGCACTTTGTATTGGATGTCTGAGCTTTAGTCGCTGGCACGCAGACACGGCCCACAGTGCCCATTTGCCATTGTCCCCCTGGAATTCCAGAGGCGTCTGGGCCACCTGGTCCTGCGGCCCTCTCAGGGGAAGTGCGACCTCCACCCAGGGGATCCGGTGTGTGGAAGCAGGTTCCCACGGCTCCACATCCCTGCCCAGCCCCCCTTCTCCCAAAGCAAAATGGGTGGGGGTGAGACACAAGGCTGCCAGGAAGATTTCCTTCTCTGAAGTCCCAGCTCATCTCTTAGGGACAGCAACGTAAGTGGCAATCATTGCACAATGAACTTCAGTTATGAGATTATAAGACTGCAGCAGAGGCTTCGGGAGACGGCTCATGGGCACGTCGTGTGCGTGTGTCTTGTGAAGGTGGATACGAATGAGGAAGAAAGAGTTTCTGCTAAGCATCCAAAAAAAAGTTCTTTGGCAATTCCAGATCACTCACATTCCAGACACTTTAAACACAGAGATGACAGCCCTTACATAATCTTAATTGACCCTGTGGCATATTTACTGAATTGTCTTTCATCTTAATGGGTAAGTTTATGTAGAAGTCTAAATTAAACTTTCGTGGTGTTTGCTGCACAAATAACTATATCACTCATCCCCCAAAACAGAAAACGCATGTGTACAGGCATACATATCAACAGCCTGAAATGAGACCTAGATATAAAATCATCAACATCTTGAAATTAATTAAAAATGAGGTATAAATTGATTAAACTTCACACAAAAAGTAATGCTTCCCAAGAGTCGTTTAAAATACATACAGAGGGGCACCTGGCTGGCTCAGTTGGTAGAGCATGCGACTCTTGATTTTGGGGTTGTGAGTTCAAGTCCTACATTGGGTGTAGAGCTTACGTTAAAATACATATGTATATACATACATGTATATATAGTAAATACACATATATAGTAAACTCATACATATATATGTAGTAAAAGAAAACATTAACATTTGTGTGTGCATTTCCCCTTTTCTTTCCAGTTTTCTGTCATTTTCTTTTTTCTTTTTATTACTGACCTTCTCTTACCCAGAGAAAGATGCTGCTGAAGAGGCAAGGAAGCCAAGCTAAGGGGAGAAAGCACTGGATTCAGCCCCGTGGGCTATGCTCCCACCCTTCCCCTGACGAGGCATGTGACCTTAGCACAGCTCTTTAACCTTCTATGCCTCATTCTGACCAACAAGAGGGAGATGATGGTAGGCAGCTCACAGTGTTGCAAACCTCTCCACGGAGAGCCACAATCTCATCAATGCTAAGATCTGTACCGTTGCAATGTCTCGGAACGTACTGTTCATTTTACAATGGATGATGCATCATACTTAATAGTAGCATCTTTTCCCCCCTAACGGTACATAAAACAATGGTGTTTCTTACAATTGATGTCCACGTTTAATAAAATACGGTTTGGTTTAAAAGTGTTTTGGGTTAAAAGGTTTCCAGTATTATACAAAAGTTACATTTTCTCGTTCAAAAAGGTGGTTCGTGGAAGTACTCTCCCTGACCTGTTCTGAACAACTAAAGATATGCACTGAGTTACAAAGTATCCAGCTGAACCAAAAGAAAGGACTCCATAAGTAGAAGGAAAATGTGTCTCTCTCAAAAAATGTCATGCTTGGGGCGCCTGGGTGGCTCCATCAGCTAAGTGTCTGCCTTCAGCTCAGGTCATGATCCCAGGGTCCCAGGAGTCTGCTTCTCCCTCTCCCTTTGACCCTCCCTCCCCCCTGCCCCGACCCTGCTTGTGCTCTCGCTGGCTCTCTCTCTTTCTCTCAAATGAAAAAAAATCTTTAAAAACAATGTCATGCTTAGAAGAGTATCTCACTTGGTTTAATTGTCACTATCCTGAAATTCTTCATAAGTTTTGAACAAGGGCTCTTATGCGTTCATTTTACACTGGCCTAGAAAAATCATAGCCCATTCTGATAGGAAATTTATTTGGTTAAAAAGAATTAAAGGCTATTTGACTCTTCTTACATTTTGCCTCTGGCCCTTGGTATGGGAGATGTTCAGTTTCTCAAAAAGGGTTATGAACTCTGTGAGGCTTGAATCCGAGCATTTCCAGCACACGGTGTTCTGTTTTCAGAGTCTGTGGTGGCTCAAGTTCACACTGGAGAGCACTTACATACTGGATTTTGAAGGTTAGAAAGTGATAAAATATTTCAAAATCTCTATCTTTTAAAATAAAGGGCCTTAGGGAAAAGTACCGTACTTTGTTACAATTTGAGGGAGAAATCTCCCTGAAACTTCAAGATAGCTTTTCATATATCCATGTTATGTATGGCATATCATACAGTTTTTTCCTAAAGAATATGATTAAAAATGGAGTAACTGTCAGAATCTATTCTGGTTATATTTTTTATCTTCAGCCAATATCTACATCTTTTGTTTGATTTGAGGCCAATATGGTCTAAGCACTTGGACAATTTTCTCTGCTAAAACCAAGGGAATTAAAGCCCCTCCTTTGAAATTTGTCATCTAGAGCCAAATTTGACTCAGCAATAAAATGTGAACGTGATTCTATAAAATATATACCTAAACTCAGAGTTTCTGGGTGATCTGAGGGAGGATGTTGATGAGATGAAGTGAATAGACTCACTTAAAACATGTGGAGTTTGTAAAATCTGTTCAAATATAGAAAGATTTTGCCAAAGTCTAAGATAAATGTTGTCACTTTAAAGCTTATTTCAAAATTGAATATTTCCAAAGGTATCAGAGCTGTGATTGGCTTGTCTAAAAGCTTGAGGAAGCAAAAAGATACATAAAGACTTCCCATAAAAGTCTGTTGCTTTGGGAGCAACAAAGATTCAACTAATGAACAAGACAAAGGTAACAATGTTAAAAAGGAAAATAATCAGTGAACTTAAAAAGATATCAATGCAGACGATACCAACAATACCCCAATCCAGTCACTTCTTTTTATTTCAAGGGTAATATATCCATGGAAGACAATGTCGGGGGACACTCTCATGACTGTGAACCTCTGGGCCCAAACCACCATGTAAACTGAAATGAGTTAGACTGGATTACTCCTTTTGAAGAGTAACTCCTTTTGAAGATTCATTAACATCTATGTTATCTCAAAGATCAAGGCACAATCTGCGTGATATTAACAACTTAAGTGTAGTGTTTCCAAAAAAATTGTATAAACAACACAAAAAGGTAAGGGGTATGGTGTAGGATGAAGGGGCATTTAAAATCAGGGTTCTTGGGTTCTGGTTCCTTAGTTCTGTCATGTTGGTTCTTTGGATGATTCCTCTTGTTTTCTCACTGGAAGTTATCTCATGATACTCGAGATCATTCCTTCCCGCCGAAGCCACATTTCTTATGGGGGCCCCTCTCTATCACTATCTCTAAAACTGTAGAGGTCTGTTTTGCAAAGTCTAGGGTGAGTACCTAAGTTCTCAGTGCATTCTTCTCTAGGACAAATAAATACATCATGAGGACGTAGTCACCTTTTTCCAAAATATTTAATAGTACATATCACCAACTCCCCGCCCCCTGCCTCTTTGAGTAGAATTTACTCTGGCTTAATAACTCCTCATACTATTTTCTCTCTTTTCTCTTATATCTAGCAATAGCCCCAAAATGCAGTATCACACCTTCAACCTTATGGCAGCAAGAGCCCTTTCTTTTACTTTCTCTAGAGGGTCCGGAAGAATTCGGGTAGGAAAAAGAAAGGCAAGAGAAAAATAATGGGAGCAAGTATCCTGTGATATTCTGTGAACAGATCCTTAAAAAAACGAGTTGTCTTTCTAATGCAGTCACTATTATAAAAAAAAAAAAATTCAGCATTAGAAAAATGTAATATGCATTAGAGGTCATGTAAGTGTAAAGCTTTATCACTTCCCTTTCTAAAGTAAGAGGAAAAAAAATGTTTGAGAGCCAATAATTTAGAAAATTTTATCTTAATGAATAAATGCATCGAACATTTATTTCAGTGCTTCTCTTCCAGGAGCAATTTTGCTCCACACTCTCACCCAAGTGGCCACTTGGCAGTGTCTGGAGACATTTTTTATTGTCACAACTAGGGGGGACTACTGACATCTACGAGGTAGAGGCCAGGGATGCTGCTAAAAATTGTCTAATGCAAAGGACAGCCCTCCACAACCAAGAATGGTCTGGTCCCAAATGCAAATAGTGCCAAGGTTGAGAAGTCCAGCTCTGTTTATTCACAGACAGACAACAACAAGAGGAAGGACGGCCTCAAGAGTAACTGCCCTCACCATCCCTAAAATGGGTGCTCCAACCACAGGGGACACATCGCTCAGGGGTTGTTCTTACGGAGACCCTGAGTCCAGTCTTTCTGATCTTCTCTTTCACCCTTTGTCATTTTAACGCTACCAACTCCAGAGGTACCATCTCCCCTCGTAATTGGACCGACTCTGCCCCCTGGTCTATGATTTCAACAGCTGGAAGCTTGACTTTGACATGCAGAAATCAGACGTCCTAAAGCTCAAGAAAGCAAAAATCTATGCAGAGGCTTAAAAATAGCCTGGTGCAAAGAGTGTCAAGAGGTAGACACTCTAATCGTAAACATCAGGGAGCGTATTCTGAAAATGTTCCGAGTAGAATCTGAAAATCTGACAGGAAGTCTTTTGTCGGTTTGATTTTACATGAAAGTCAGAGTTCGAGGCGGCCAAGGTTATAGCACTGATTTGTAAGAACTCTCAAAGAGAACGCTGTCTTCCTCCTTTGAAGCTCAAGCCACAGCCCCTCAGTGTTTTGGTTCTTTTATCCAATTTACTATTAGCATACTTCTGCTTCTATTTTTCCTTCACTGTAATGTGGGAAACTGACTTTTGTGGACATTCCTACTGTGAATATTTGCATTTTTGAACATTATCTGAATGGCACCATGTTCCTCAAACAACTGAAATCACAGAGCCTTGCAGGTAGCAATCAGAGTAATTTCATACAGATAGAAATTATTATGCTGAGCAGAAAACCATAGTAAAAGCACTCTAAAGGATAAAAGAAATCAACCATAAAAGTGCAATAAAAAGCAAACATTTGTCTAAAAGAGTAAAAAAAAAAAGAGAGAGAGATTTAGAGTTTTATCATTCTATTGGAGTCATTTGTGTTTTTCTTGTGTAGAAATGTACGTTTATATGTACATGAGTGTATATGGACACGTGTGTACATACACCTGTAGCAATACATATCTCTCTTTTCAGTTATTCACTGATACTTATATTCTTGTCAACAGTAACAACAAAATGCAGAGTAGTGAGCAGTATAAAAATAAGCGCCCTCCCCACTAAGGGATCTGAGTGTTGTCGGAAGCTGAATTATCCAGTCCAAACTTTGCTCACCATACATCTGAAAAGGAACAAGTCTCTTTTCAGTGCACATGACACATTGTCATACTAAAATTTTGTTCTTTAAAGAATATATTTTTTCTCAGTCCGTTAAGCATCTGCCTTCGGCTACACTCTCTCACTCACTTTCTCTTTCTCAAATAAATAAAATCTTTTTTAAAAAATCAATTTTTTCTGTATCCCAGAACCAAAAGGAGATACTGTAAGTCATTATTTCTCAAGTTATTGCTAAGTTTTCCTTATTCAATATCAATAATAAAAATGAGATAACTCTGCCCCAAAGAAAAAGACAAAATACATGGGGGGGGGGAATAGCAATGAGAAGGGAGTGATGTCCAGTGGGACCTGATCTTAAAGAAAGGGTCACAGTATCACAGGGTAGAGTTTTCTGGTAGAGATTTCAAAATATCTGTATTTTCCTTCTGCTTTAATTTGGGGGGAGTAAGCCCCTTCTTGGGGTCTCACTTTCCTCAGCTGGTACAATAGGGTAAGTAATGATATGTTCAGTTGCTTTGAAAATGGCAAAGAGCAACACACATGCAATTTAATATTTAATATGAAAGTTGCTAAAAGGAAATTCTTCTGGCTGGGGCATCTTCACGTTTAGAGGACAAGACATATGTGTGATGAAGAGTGGCCACTTGGCCCCATCACTAAAACCGTGGTCAGCTTCCATGAGAATTTGTGCCATGAAACAGGCTCCTCTGTTCTCCCTTCCCTCATGATTCCGAATCAAGCAGGCATCAGCTAGAAGGGAAGGGAGCCACACCGGTGGGTTCCACCAACTCAGGAGCTGCTCCAGTTGGTTTATTTGAAGTCTGACACACACTGCTGTGAACTAGAGCAATGAGAGCTATGGCCCTTATCTCCTCTCTGGCCAAATAAAGTGGTGACGATGGCAGCTAATAATAATTCTAATCTATGAACAATAGCTAATATTTATTGATTATTTGACAAGGATCAAGCACTGGGCTAAATTCTTCCCATTAATTTTTTTTCATTTATTGCTCACAAAAAGTTTCTAAGAAAATGTTTATTATCACTCCCATTTTACATATCAAAAAACGGAGGTACAAGTTTAAGTCACTGATTGAAGGTGATACAGAGAATAAAGCTTTGGAGGCAGAATGAGAGAGTTCTAGAAAAATTATGAAATTACCCAGACTCTGCAATGAAATGTTAATGTTCTATCTGACATCCAGGGTAAGAGAGTAGAGACAGGAGGAAAGAACACGAAGGACAGAGTTTTGCAGAGATCACTACATTTAAGGTGTTGAAGAAATGTCAGCCCGAGAAGGAAAGGGGAAGAACGGTCAGCTTTTGTAACACGTCATTGGGAGTTCTCATCCACACCTAGGTTTTCTTGGCCGAAACCAATTACTAAGTCTTTGACGTCGGGGAACATGTCTGATGCTTTTAACCCACTATGATACTAGGCACATAAATAAACTCCTGTCTGCTCAGCAAGCAAGTTTTTCCTAAAGAGCTGGAGATTTCGGAACGAAGTTCGTTGACAACTTGAGCCCCACTGACCTTGTGTGGTAGGAGAACAAGGTCAACCCAAAGAACATATAGGGTGTTTGCAGCCCCTGAAACTTGTCCCTCAAGGAAACAACACTGAAATTACCCTTTCCCAACTAGAACTATGTTAGGATCAGACTCTGGGTGGAAAGTTAGCGTGAACAAATACTAAGGAGGCCCTGAGGAAGGAGTCCATCACCCTGGATGCTGTTGTAGATAAGCAGCATTGCTCACCCAAAGGTAACCAGATGGGAATGAATGGTGACAATTTAAGAAGGACAATTTAAGAAGGAGAGAGACTTGACTTAAAAGTTGATTCAAGAACCTTTTGGAAAAGTCCGGTTCAAGAGTAACATTATATGAGCAGAGGGCTTTGGTGCATAATGAGGGATCCACACAAAATAAGGTGGGGCCAATGAAGAGAAGCCAGTGACACATGGGGGAGCCGTGAAACGCAGAGATATGGGGTTGGAACAGACATTCAAGGAGTAAGTTTGCCTGCCAAGGACCTGGGAGTGACAGAAAGCAGCCATCAAGGTGACAGAAAATGTACAATTGCTGTGTTACGGTTTTCAGTGACCTGAGCTAGTGCTGGCTAGTGGGAAAACACTCATATGTCCAGAAGGATTAATGTCATGCATTTCTAAGTTGGGATTCAAACCATGAACACGGATACTCAGATTGGGAGCAAAACCCCAGAAAATTGTGGGACCTTTTCTACCACAAATACTGATGCATACAAGTAAAAAGAACAATTATTCTCTCTCCCATTTAAATGATGGTGAAGATCAAGAATGTTGGCATTTCTTTCTGATAGCTGTAAACCATGGAATCCTATTAACACGAATAAGCTTTATCTTGCTGGTTCACGTTAACACCTGTGATTGCAGAACCTCTAATTATAAATGGGAATCCCCAGGGTTCCTTCATTCTCACCAACACTCCTTTGGGCTCCTCGGTGGGATTCACGGCAGTTGTTTCCTCTCCCATCCAAGCCTTCTTTGGGACCATCTACTACCCATGCCTCAATTCCCTAAAGCCGCATGAAGCTTCTCATCCTTGCCTCTGAAATCCACTGTTGAGCTGTTTCCCACTGTTGAGTGTCCCCAAGCATCACTGCTGTGACCACCACCACCACCCATCCTGGCTTGGGCTTGGCCCTGCAGAAGCCTCTTCCAGAGCCACCCCACATGCTGGGACTGTCTATGTCCTTTCTATGTTGAAACCCTAATCCCCGTTGTGATAAGTCTGTGGAGGTGGGGCTACTGGAAGGTCATTAGGTCATGAGGATGGAGCCCCATGATGGGATTAGCGTCCTTCTAAAAAGAGCCACAATAGAGCTCGGTTCTCCTCTCCCTCTCTGCCAAGCTAGGACATAACAAGGAAGAGAGCTCTCACCAGGAACTGAATCTGCCTGCACCTTGATCTTGGACTTCTCAGAAATAAATATCTGTTGTTTAGCCACCCGGTCTGTGATATTCTGTTACTGCAGCCAGAACAGTCTAAGACCCCACCTTTTCTGCTTCTGCCCCTGTATAGCTGGCGCATTGGAGCCATGTTCTCTGGGATCCTTAAAGGGGGCCATTCCGAAAATCCACACAGAAGTGGGGAATTGCCTCCCTCCCCCGAGTGTGACCTTTTGGTACATGAAGACAAAAGTTTCATAGCAAGGGGCGCCTGGGTAGCGCAGTCGTTAAAGCGTCTGCCTTCGGCTCAGGGCGTGATCCTGGCGTACCGGGATCGAGTCCCACATCGGGCTCCTCCGCTGTGAGCCTGCTTCTTCCTCTCCCACTCCCCTGCTGTGTTCCCTCTCTCACTGGCTGTCTATCTCTGTCAAATAAATAAATAAAATCTTTAAAAAAAAAAAAAGTTTCATAGCAAAATTACTCTGGTGGCTGGGGTGGGGTGGGTGGGATTGGCTTCATGCTGGGACTCCTGACTGCCTAATCCGCTCCGTCATGCAAACATCCACGAGGCTACATTCAGCAACCTGAGATTACTGGAGGAATATAAATGCATGCCTACTGGGGTCTCATAGCCATCATTAAAGGGTTTTTTGCTAGTTTACCTTCCTTTCACAAAATCAGCATTTCTGTTTTAATGGAAAGTGCATGTCCAATCCTGATTTGGCCTTACAAGCCCTAAAGTCATCAGCTACTGGGGGTGGGGAGATAGGGATGGGAGGATCAGGGGCGAGACACGTACCTAACATCTGGTGGAGGGAAATGCTCTCTCCAGCACAGACCAAGACCTGCAAGGCCTGTGGGTGCTCCCTAGAGGCTGTCATTTGCAACTTATCTTCTCAAAGGAAAAGAAGCACAAGCCAACCTTCCCCTGAGTGGCAGGAGGCTCTGGGTAAGAGGCCAAAGCAATAGAACACTCCGAGGGCTTCTGGTCGGGAGCCAGAAACCACTGGCCTTGGAGCACTGTACGACCCTGCCACTTGGACCAGGGGACATGGTGTAGTATAAAGAACAGCGGTATTGAAGTGACCTGGACAGAATTCTCTAACTTCTTGACAGATGATAATGCCTGCCTTGGACAGTTATTTGGAAGGATAGAACGTGACGGTGAACCTACAGCCCTTGTACCGCATTTATCATGGTTCTTCACATTTACCCTCCATTTATGCACTAAGTCTGTTTTAAAAGGACCTGTCTTTCAGGAGTAGCAAGTAACAAGGCAGTGGAGGTATTGGGCCCACTCTCCACTAAGTCCTGAGGAGGGATGAGGGGGACGGGGTGGGTATCGGGGGAGGAGTAAGTGTTAGAGGCAGCTACGCAGGGGTGAAAACAAACTGAATCTGCCTGCGAGGTTGCAGGGAGTGTAGGGAGAAGAGGCTGAGCATGCAGAGTGGGCCTGGCTCTGAGAAGTTCAGGTGCAGCAGTGTAACCTCCCAGGGAACATCTCAGATGTGTAGACACCACACCTTAAGTCCCTATCTACACGCTCCCTAACTCTTTCCTTCACCTCCTCCTTCCTTTGCTTAGCCTTGTACCCTTTCTACACTCGGCAAAGGATAAGTTAGAAACAATTAAGGCATGGTGAAACTCCAGCTAACCTCCTGGTCTAAAGCCTAGCTGCTCTGTTATCAAGGTTTACTGAGTGCGGGAGGTCAAAGAGTGACCATCTTCAAAAATGTTATAGATTTCCTTCATCAATGTTTTCTCTCTCTCTTTACATGGAAAAACAAAACAAAACAAAACCCAAAAACAAAGGGTGGTTTTATTCCTTCCCACACAAAGCATCTGTAACAAAGCAAAAGTAGGATTTTAAACGACAGATTCACCCGGGAAGGGGGGGGGGTCTCTCTAGAATGTTTAGTTTTTATGAACAAAACCCACTGAAGGTGAAGCACATGAGGGCTTAGATACATAAAAATTGCCAGCATTAAGGAAAAGGCACAGGCTCATATTATCTGTGCTGATTTGTGGTATTATATAATTTATTGTACTTTTCATAAGTGTGCCGGCCTTGTGAATTGTCTTCATTTTGCTACAGAAACTGCACTGACTCATTTGCTATCTTGGTGCAGGATTTTCTTTTCTGTTTTCATATTTATGAATTTGTCCTCCTGGAAAATATCAAGGTCAATTTCTGCCATTTGTTGCAAAATGCAGAAGGTTTAACTGAAGGTGATGTTGACTATGCATGCATCCAAATATAGATCTGGGTCTTAAATATTTATTTAAAAACTGAAAACACTTAGATGGGAACACATACAAAGGCACAAAATAAACAAAACAAAACAAAACAAAAAGTGAAGCGAAATCTGAAATATGTTTTCTTAACCCACAGCATCATGCTGTATGAAGCGGGAGGTCCTAGTCTCTGCAATGACTCGTTCTCGGTTAATAACAACAGTCTAAAATGAAAATATGAAGGTAACACATGATAGCTCACAAATTAAGTTTTTGAACAAATAGGAATTTTTATTCAGTTGATGTTTTGCTTTTCAGGGGATGTACTTTACATTTTTAGAGAAATAAATAACAACGCCAACTCCAAAGCTATTTTGAAATAAAACAAAGTATCAGGGAAAACAGAAGACTATGGACACTTTGCTACACGCCTTTTAGACAGTCAGGTTATAGCTCTGGAGTTCCAACAATCTTCTGGGCACAGCAACGAGCAAAGGATGAACCCAGCAGGTAAACATGGTATTCACCAATCATCTTGCTAATTTTGCACAACATGGAGAGGGAGACAATCTTTTTCTTTTTCCCTTTTCTTTATTTTTTAAAATTTATTTACTTAAATTCAATTAACCAAGTTATAGTACAGCATTAGTTTCAGATGTAGTGTTCAATAATTTCTCAGTTGCGTATAACACTCAGTGCTCATCACATCATGTGCCCTCCTTAATGCTCATCACCCAGTTACCCCAACCCCCCATTCCTCTCCCCTCCCGCAACCCTCAGTTTGTTTCCTATAGTTAAGAGTCTTAGGGTTTGTCTCCCTCTCTGAGTTCTTTCCATTCAGTTTTCCCTCCCTTCCCCTATGACCCTCTGCCCTGTTTCTTATATTTCACATATGAGTGAAACCTTATGATAACTGTCCTTCTCCGATTGACTTATTTCACTCAACGTTAATACTCTGAGGGAAACAATCTTTCAGTTGGAAATCAGATTCAATAAAACCAAAAAATGGAGATCATAGGCTGCCGTGGAATAACTACAGAGCACTGACTTGGATGCTAGAAGCAAATGGAGAAATGCCTTGAGTATTCAGAGGAAAACTGAATTGCAGTTCAGCAAAGTACAAAATAAAGACATCCCAGAACATTCAAGGACTCAGAAGATTTAATACCCATGCATCCTTTCACAGGGAATATTGTCCACCAAAACAAGGGAATAAATCAAGACACAGATTAGGGAAGCAGCAGCTCCAACAACAGAGCTGGGAAGGGAAATCCCTGAATGACCACTGGGTCCCTGGAGATCAATGAATCCACATTAGAGAAGACAGAGGCCACCAGGAGTGAGGTTTCTTGGAAAAGAAGGAAGCTGAAGGGTCATCCAACTTAGTAGAACCTTTTTTTTAGATATGACTCCTTTTTTTGGGCAATTTTATTTTTTATGGTAAAATATACGTTATGTAAAATGTAACATTTTAGCCATTTTTAAGTGGACAGTTCTGTGGCATTAAGTACATCCACATTATTGGGCAACCATCCGTTACCATCCATCCCCAGAACTTTTTAAACTTCTCGTACCCATTAAACACTAACTTCCCGTTCACCCTCCCCTCAACCCATGGTAACCACCAAAGTAGTTTCTGTCTCTCTGAGACTGACTACTCCAGGTACCACATATGAGCGGAATCATATTCTTCTTTCTGTGTCTGGCTTATTGCACTAAGCATAAGGTCCTTCAAGATTCATCCACACTGTAGCATGTGTCAGAATTTTTTTCCTTTTTAAGGCTGAGTAATAGTCCATTGCATGGATATACCACATTTTGTGTAACCATTCATTCACTGATGGATACTTGGATTTTTCTACCTTGCGGCTGCTATGAATAATGCTGCTATGAACATTGGTATGCAAATATTTGTTCGTGTCCCTGATTTCATTTCTTTTGCATATATCCCACATGGTAATTCTATGTTTAATCTTTTGAAGAATCAACATACTTTTTTCCACAACAGACAGATGGTTTCACATTCCACCAGCAATGCACAAGGGCTCCAATTTCTCCATAAGCTTGCCAATATTTATTTTCTGTTTTTTCAGTAATAGCCAAGCTAATGGGTGTGAAGTTGTAGCTCATTGAGATTTTGATTTGCATTTACCTAATAATTAGCAATGTTTACGATCTTTTTATGTGCTTATTGGCCATTTGCAGATCTTCTTTGGTGTGATGTCTGTTTAAGTCCTGTGTACAGTTTTTAACTGTTTTATTGTTGTTGGGTTGTGAGAATTTTTTATGTATTCTGGATAACAATCCTTTATCACACATGAATTGCAAATATTTTCTCCTGTTCTGTGGGTTACCATTTCACACTGATACTGTCTTTTCGTGCACAAAATTTTAATTCTGAAGTAGTCCAACTTATCTATTTTTTTTCTTTTGTTTGTTTGTTTTTGGCATGATATCCCAGAAATCCTTGCCAAATCCAAAGACATGAAGCTTTTCTTCTATGTTTTCTTCTACTAGTTTAATGATTTTAGATCTTATGTTTAAATCCACTTTGAGTTAATTTTTATGTATGCTATAAGGTAAATGTCTAACTTCATTCATTTGTATGTGGGTATACAGTTTTCCCAACACCACTTGTTCAAAAGACTACCTTTTCCCAATATATTGAATGACTTTGGTCTTCTTGTTGAAACTCATTTGATCATATATATGAGGGTTTACTTCTGGGCTCTCTATTCTATTCCATTGGTCTGTATGGTCTGTCATTATGACAGTTTCATGCTGTTTTGATTGCTGTAGCATGACAGTAACATAAAATCAGGAAGTGTGAGACCTCCAACTTGCTTCTTTTTCAAGATTGACTATTTGGGGTCCCTTGAGATTCTGTAAGAATTCTAGAATAGATTTTTCTATATTTGCAAAAAACATCCTAGAGATTATGCTAGGGATTGCAGTGAATCTGCAGATTGCTTTGGGTAGTAATAATATCTTACCAATATCAAGTCTTCCAATCTGTGAACACAGGATGCCTTTCCATTTATTGGTGTCTCTAATTTCTTTCAGCATGTTTTGTAGTTTTCAGTGTCAAAGTCTTTTGCCTCTTTTGGTTAAGTTTATTCTCATGTATTTTTCTCTTTTTTATACTATTATAAATGGATTTTTTTTTTCAGTTTCCTATTTGGATTGTTCACTGTTAGTATAAAGAAATGCAACTATGACCACATATTGATTTTGTATCTGGATAACTTTGATGAATTTGTTTATTAGTTCTAACAACTTTTTGTGGACTCTTTAGGACTTTACATATAAGATTATCTCATCTGTGAACAGAGATAATTTTACTTGTTCCTTCCCAACTTGGATTTATTTTATTTCTTTTTCTTGCCCAATTGCTCTGGTTAGGACCTCTAATGTTGAACAACATTACAAAAGCAGGCATTCTTGCCTCGTCTCTGATCTTAGAGTAAAAGCTTTCAGTTTTTTAATTATTTTTAAAGATTTTATTTATTTATTTATTTATTTATTTATTTATTTATTTATTTAGTGCAAGTTGGGAGGGGCAGAGGGAGAAGAGAGAATCTCAAGCAGGCTCCACATTCAGCAGAGAACCTGACATGGGGCTTGATCTCACTACCCTGAGATCATGACCTGAGTTGAAATCAAGAGTTGGACCCTCAGTGGACTGAGCCACACAAGCATCCCAGAAGCTTTCAGTTTAAAACAGAGTATGATGTTAGTTTTGTGTTTTTTAAATACGGTGCTTGTTATGTTGAAATAGTTTCCTTCTATTCCTAGTTTGTTGAATGTTTTTATCATGAATGGGTACTGAATTTTGTGAAATGCTTTTTCTGCATCAACTGAGGTGATCACATGACTTTTATCTTTCATTCTATTAACGTGGTGTATTATATTGATTTGTTTTGTAATGTTGAACCACCCTAATGTTCCAGGAATAAATTGTAACTGATCATGGTGTATAATCTTTTTAATGCCCTGTTAAATTCATGAGGATTTCTGTATCAATATTCATCAGGAATATTGGCCTATAGTTTCCCTTTCCTGTAATGTCTCTATCTTGTTTTGATGTCAAGATAATAATGGACCCCCAAAAATGAATTAGGAAGTGTTCCCTCCTCTCCAGTTATTTGAAAGAGTTTGAGAAGGATTGTTGTTAATTCTTTAAATATTTGGTAGAATTTGTTAGTGAACTCATCTGGTCCTAGGGTTTCATTTGGGGGAGGTTTTGATTACTGATTCAACCTACTTACTAGTTTAGGTCTATTCAAATTTTCTATTCACAGTTCAGTCTTGGAAGGTTGTGTTTTTCTAGGAATTTTCGATTTCATCCAGGTTATTCAATTTGTTGGCATACAGGTTTTCATAATACTTTCTCATAACTCTTTAATTTTCTAAAGTCTGTAGTAATGTCTCGTTTCATTTCTGATTTTAGTTACTTAAACCTTCTCTATTTTTTTTTCCTTAGGCAATCTAGCTAAAGGACTGTCAATTTTGTCATCTTTCCAAAGAACTAACTCTTGGTTGCATTGATTTTTCTCTTCTGTTTACCTGTTCTCTATTTTATTTGTCTCTGCTTTAATTTCTATGACTTCCTTCCTTCTGTGAGCTTTGCAAATAGTTTGTTCTTCCTCTTCTAGTTCCTTAAGGTATAAAGTTAGGTTATTGATTTGAGAATTTTCTTCTTTTTAATGTATTTACAGCTATAAATTCTTCCTTTAGTATTGCTTTTGCTGCATTCTATAAGTCTTGGTATGCTGTGCTTTCATTTTTATTTGTCTCAAGATATTTTCTTAATCCCTTCATAATTTCTTCTTTGACCCATTCATTGTTTAAGGGTGTGTTGTTTACATATATATAAAGGTACCTATAGGTAACTATACCTTTAATATATATACATATATACACACACACACACACACACACATCTTTTATATATATATATATATACATATATATATATATATATATATATATATATGTATATAAATCAGCATGTTAGGTGTCCAGACCCTTTCATTAAAAATGTATGGTTAAAGCTTTGGTTGTCAACCCTGGGAACTTTTTAAAAATACCAGTATGAGACCCATCCAAATCAATTAAGTTAGTATCTCTGGAAATTAATATTGTTGTAAAAGCTCAAAAGACAACTCTAATGTGCAGCAAGGATCAAAAACCATTGGGTTAAGAAGGCAGGATATAAATAACAGAAGTCCAAGGTAGAAGAAGTGTGCACATAGGGTCACTATTGCTTAGTAATGTCAGATGGGCCAGGTTAGACTCTTGGTACTAATGTTCGCTATCTATATGATCTCACATAATGTGTTTATCCTCTCTAATCCTCAGCTTCCTTGAATTGGAATTTTAATTTCCATAAATTGGAATAGTAATGGCTCCATCTTAAAAGAGTTGTTCTGAGGATTAAATGAGGTAAGGCATGGAAAACGCAACTCCTGGCACCTGGTAAATGTTCATTAAATGTTAGCATCATTAAGCGCACTGCAGAATCTCACCAGATAAGGTATGAATTAAGCAAGTCTGGGAGGGTGGGAGGTAAGGTGAAAAAATTCATATGAATATTGGAGAAAGATAAGATTAATTTGAAGGCAATTACAACTCTATCGCCCTTACAAAATTGGCTTAACACAGTTCAGGGGTGTGATTCAATAGAGTGTTTTTGTTTTTGTGTTTGTTTCCTTAATCCTTGATGGAGGAAAGGACCCAAACTAGTAGATTTGGCTGAACAGAAACAGGGTGTTTGGCTACTGTTGATGTGTTCTGAAAAGGTTTATTGATCTCTAACACTAGACCTTTCATGTCTTGAGAAAAGGGCTCCCCTGAAACCATGACTATACTGCATAACAGTCCAGTTTACTGTTAGTATATAAACACTGCTTTGGCATTAATATATAAAATATGAATCAGAGGGTCCTATTCATAAATACAATATTTGGATAAGAAATGAAGGCACCACAGAGTTAATTTGTCTGTAAGGTCAAAAAGAAACAAGAATAAATAGAAAAGTTGGTGTCAGCATCAGGTAATACTGTGGGTATATGGCAATTACCTGGTTAATTTAGTCGTGTGGAAAAATTCAAGAACTCTTCCAAACTGGCTATTCACATTGACTGAAGTATTCAAATAATGAACAAATCTCTACTTTGTGTTAGGTAGAAGGGTAATGTTCAAAATGTGTAACAAAATGGTAGAGTACAAAAACTCAACGATCAGAACAAATACTTGCCCAATAAAATCTGATGTCATCTGTAAGTATGTGCTTCATCTCTACCTGTGTTTACCCACTAACTATCAGCTCCGGGGTAGGTAATGTCTCTTGTCTCTTTTTTCCTACCACTCCTCCATGAAAATAGACTCTTCAAGATGTTTTACATCAACTTTCAATGATTCCAGCTGGCTCTCTGCACTCATCAGGTTAACCACTTAGCCACAACAAAAATTTCTCCATTTTTTGTTGCAGAGTTATCTGAGAGAGAAGAAAGAATTTTTAAAATTATCAATGTTAATGCACTGGGTCCTTCCAAAATAGATCAAAATAGATCATTTAAAATACCACTCAAGTTGGAGAAAAACAGCGGAGTAAAACAACAAGGAGAAGAAACAGAAATGTAAGCTCCATCTATGGCAAACTAGAAAGTATATCTAATCATAAATATAGTACATAAGAAAAGCTGACAAAAACAGTGAAGATAAAGATACCAAGAGGTAATGCTCATAGCTGCAGATCTCAGAGAATCAACAGAGTATAGTTCTATGAGGTTTGTCCCTTAGAGGGACAAAACCAACCATCTCTTGTTTGAAACAAGAAACACAGATACTCTTGGCAGCTTTGGGAAGCCTGGAAGGTAACATCAAATGAGGAATCACAGAGACAAGCCACTTTGCAGGAAACAGTCTATCAGTGAGATTAGGAAGCAGATACTGAGTTCACCTGATAGAGAGGTATCAGATTTCAGTAATTCATTCACAAACACACACAACCTCAGATATTAAGAAGAATTTCTACTAGCCTGAAACATGGCACTGATTCTTCTTTCACATAAATCTGTTAGAAATACCTGGTCCAGAAAGAATTTATCTCCTTTGAAAATACCACAATGGGGTAAAGGTATTTAATAGAAATTTAAAATATACAGAAAGCACTTATATCAGGAGAAAAAAATGCATTCGACAAATGAGAATTTTAGCTAAATAGATCATGGCAAAATTTTTAAATCTTTAAAAGCAACCACTTCTCTAAATCAAGAGCACAGAGCAGAAATGTGAGAGCTCAGAGAAGCTGTGGCAGGACAATAGAAGGAGATGAAACATGAGCTGATGTAACGTAGGAAAAAAGGAAGTCAAAGCTCAAATTCTCCCATAAAACAAGGCTAACCTAGAAGCAAACAAATGACAAATAAAGGAAGGACTGCGAAAAGCAAGTAAAATGAAATGAAACAGTTTACACAGATTAGAAAATCTCTATCTATATAAAATATAAATATATACAACAGAGGAGAGTTAAAAGAGCATCACCTAAGTCCCCAAAGAAGGGAAAACCTAATGGAAATGGAAAATATTTATTGATATACAGTTTTTTCAACTTTCCAGAATTAAGTGAAGGTTTGATTCCACAAATGAAGGCAATATATGGCCCAGGAAAAACTGACATAGAAGAATCAATGTTGAGACAACCTAGTAAAATGACTGATTTCAGAGATAAAACATCCAGTCACCTACAGTAGAGGGAAAAAACTCATGTTGTCCTCAGATGATTTATTACTGTAGTCACTGCTGAAGGACAGTCAGCAAGGCCTACAAAGTCCTCAATGAAAGAAAGTGACCTAAGAATTTTATCCTTAGATCGAATGACCTCATCCTAGTTTATTCAGGGTGGCCCTAGTTTTTGCACAGTAGATCTTACACCCCATGAACCCTCTCAGTTCCAAATGAAGCCTTCATTTCAAGTGTCCACGCAGCTTTTACTACAATGCTGTGTATTAGACCACAATGTAAAAATCCATTAATTCCAACATGTAGAAATAATACAGATAACATTCTCTGGATACAGGAAATAAATCTAGAAATTAATGCAAAAACTAAAAATAGAAAAATCTCTGCCGCCTGCCAATTAGAAAGGGAAAATCAAAATGTGAGTTGCAGAATATTTAGAAAATAAAGACATAAAACACCAAATAGAGAACCTATTACTCATCGGTAAAATAGATTTGCGATCTTAAGTATGTATAATAAAAAAGGAGAAAATTTAAAATAGTCATTTAACAATCCTCATGAACATAGATGCAAAAAACATTTAGTAAAATATTAGCAAATGGAGTAATAGAAATGATTATAGATACAAAAACTTGAACACAATCATGACAGAGTACCTCAACTCTCTGCAAATCAATTTGGAAATGGGGATGTAATGCATGGTTGTTTATTAAAATAAAAAGTTCCCAAAATGACACCAGACGAGACAGAAAACCTAATTAATTTAAAAATATGTTCCTATTTTCTTATTCAATAGTTTTATGTACTCTCTAATGAGAAGGTATTTTATAACCCAGCATATTTTCATAACTAGAAATCTGTAAAAACTTTTTCCAAAGCTAACCTACAAAAATTCCACAAAGATAACATACCACAAAAGGGAACCCACAGACCATGTTCGCTTATGAATATTGATGCAAAATCTTCAATAAAATAAAAACAAACAGAATCTTCCAGTAATGCCTCAATAATTCAATAATAGGAAATCCATTACTACAATACTATAGACCACCATATTAATTAGTTAGAAAATTTATTTTATCCTCTCCATAGATACTTAAAGGCCTTTAATACAATATCCATTCCAGAAAAAATGTTAAATACTAAATACTAAAAATAGGTACTTCTTAACATGAATTAAATACACATACACATATCTATATCTAATGTCTATTTAAATATAGATGTATATCTAGATACAGAGAGAAAGAGAAAAAGAAAGGGAAGATGTATGCATGTATGCACATATATATGTACATGTGTATGTATGTATGCACACCAGCCTTTGCTAAAGCATTATCTTTAAAATCTGGAGTAAGGGGTACCTGGATGGCTCAGTCAGTTAAGCGTCAGTCCCTTGATTTCAGCTCAGGTTATGATCTCAGGGTCGTGAGATCGAGGCTCACATTGGGCTCCGCGCTCAGTGGGTAGTCTGCTTGAGATTCTCAAAAAAACAAAAAACAATCTGGAGCAAGAAAGCACATTCCTTGCTGGCAATATTGCTAACAATTATATTGTTTCAAAGCTACCAGTCACTGCAACAGACAATAGAAATCACAGAGGTATAAAATTTAAGGAGATAAAATTATTTTATTATTATTATTTAAGTTATTATTAGACTTGATTGCTTCTCTGGAAACAACTGTTTTCTCTGGAAAACCTAAAAGATTCAACTGGAAATATATCATAAATGATGAGAAAATTCAGTAAAATAGCTGAGTAAAAAAATAGTAGTCTTCATATATACAAACCACAACCAGGTAGGTGACGTATTAACAAAAAGTAACCAGAAATAAACCTATTCCCTAAAATGCTACTGAGGAGCATAAATAAAAAGTTTAAATATGGGCATACAGTCACATCTTGAAGAGTCAATATTATAAAGCTTTCGGTTCTCCTTAAGTCAATATATATGAATTTAACTTATCCACAACAAAAATACAAACATTTTTTGACTATACAAGCTAATTCTTAGTTCTGAAAAAAAATTTTTTTTTCTTTTGAAATTTCTGAAAAAGAAAAGTAATGATAAAGAAGAGAACCTAGCAGATATCAAGACATATTAAAAAGCTACATCAATTAACTGACCAATCCATGGATTCATGACCACTAGATTCGTGATTCATGAAGAGAAGAAAAGGCAGTAGGAAAAATATTACAAAGGCCAGAAATAATAAGTAGAGAAACAGTAACAGGTACTGTTATTTAGAGTTTATTATATACCAGGCAATATTGTAAGCCCTGTACAATATTCGTCTTGCACTATGTTTTTAATAATCCCATGAAATTGTTTTTATTCTCACTTATTAGATGAGGAAATTGAGGCAAAGAGATGAATAATTTGTTCAAGTTTAAATCACTGGTTTGTGGAAGAGGTAAGGTTCAAACCCAAACTGACTGCTGAGTGCACACTCAAATGCTATGTTTTACTGCCTAAACACATGGAGGAATTGACTATATGACAAAAGTACACTTCAAATCACTGGGGGGAAAGGTAGATTATTCAACACATCATATAAGGTTAAAAAATAAAGTTGAGTCTCTGTCTCCTACCAATTGGGAAAGTCAACACCAGGTAGATAAAATAGTTAATATTTAAGTGACAAAACATTAAAAGTAAAGAGCAAGTATATCACTGCAGCATTATCTATAACAACAAAATCAAAATATCCATTTGTGTAGACTGGATTATAATTAGAATAAATCCATACTGTGAAATACTATACAATCACTTAAAATATTGGGCCATACTATATATACAGCTAAGGAATATTATGCAAAATATGTCCTGAGTATAGAAAGGAAGGAACAGCAAGTACACAGTGTACCGTGTGTTGTTATTTGTTTTTGGTGCTGTGTTTTTGGTCTGAGTGGGCATGCATGGATTCTCTCTGAAGGTGCCAGGATTGCCTTTGGGGAAGAGAATTTGGATGGGTAAGGTCCTGGGGGAGAGACTAAACTTTCACTGTATATCCTCTTGTACCTTGTGACTATTTTGCAGTATACACATTATTATCTATTCATAAGTGACAAAATATAAAATCAACAACAGGGCAGATGTTTTAATCATCCCTGCATAATGCTCTCTCTGCCCACTGAAGCAAAAAACCTTTGTGAAAACACAAAAGGAAATCGTGAGGTTTAAGAGAAAAGGAAGAGTGGCAGAGAGAAAAAAGTTGTTCAGTGAGTGGATCTTCGGGGCTGAATTTTCTTCGGTCATTCTATCTTTTAACAATCGACAAAAATGGAAGTCATTTAGAAAATAACACACATTTAAGACAAAGATATCAGTGATTATAAAAATCACAGGATCGACTCACACTGGCTTGGTGCTTACAGTTTGTCACACACTCTTTTAAGTGCTTTGTGTATATTTTACTCATTTGACCCCCGTAGCCACCCTCTGTGCCCTACGTGCATACCATTGTCTGCATTTTTCCAAAGAGTAAATTCGAGTTTCCAGTTGGTTTGTTTCCATCAAATGAAGAATTATAGTGTATGGTGTAGACAAGGGCAGATGACAAAACCATCTGGCCACGTTTCTACAATCAGGCCGCTGGGCAGAGTTTTCCGAGACATCCCCTCCTCCCACACCTGGAACAGTTCCAGAAGCACAGGGTCCTACGCGGGTCACAAAATGATGATGGCGGCCCCTGGGGTGGCCTGACCCTGAGCAAGTGTCAACATTCAAAGACAATGTTGCTGATGGTGCAATTTCCTGCTCTGAATGCTCCACATTCCTGAGTACTCACAGTGAAGGCTAATATAAAGATTTACCCGGGACAGCCTACTGAGTACCATGTGGTGGGGGGCTTGCTAAGACTGCGAGGGCAGTTGGACACCATGTTTACAGCTGATTACTGCATAATACTGACAGTTGTCACACAGGGAAAGCTTTGAGAAAAATCTCACTCCATAATATCTTTTCTCCACACCTCTGTCCAAAGTGCCTGAGGTTCCACAAGGACGCACTGCTGCTGGCTGCCAACTCCACTTTTTAAATGAAAATCCAATTAAAAAAAAAAAATATATATATATATATAACTAACACTAAATAAAAGAGTGGATTATTTTAAAAGCGCAAAGCATAGAAGTCAGTGTCAGATATCTGTTCTAAAGCTTCCTATGCCTTTTTTTTTTAAAGCAGGCCCCACGCCCAGCACGGAGCCCAAAGCGGAGCTTGAACTCACAACCCTGAGATCAAGACCTGAGCTGAGATCAAGAGTCAGGTGCTTAACCGCCACCCAGGCGCCCTTAAACTTCACTATGCCTTTTAATGACTCCATGCCATCAGGCAAGCTCACTTCATTGGGGTTGGTTTCCTCATCTGTGAAACGGGCCTACTAATTCTCATTTCTTAAGGTTGTTGTAAGAATTACATACAGACACACACACTCCACCAGATACCGAATCCAGTTAAATGCTAAAGCATTCACAGTGAAATGTTCCACTAACATCACTTTCCTCCTACACTTTCCTACCCAATTAACCCCGTCTTCTTGGCAGCCGATGCAAGAGCGCTGTGCCAAAACCAAACTTGACCATCTTGCCTGGAAGCGGCCCTTTGTGCAGTAACCACCGTGCCCTTTTGTTCGCTCCACTCCCGTGACCCCTGACCCAGTCTGCTCACTACAGTTCATAACGTGGTGAGCCAATCTCACAATGAAAAGGGACATTTCCTACCTTTGAAAAAAAAATGGGCAAGGACCCAGCAGACTTGTGGTGCCTTCCATTTCCCATATGTAAATTTCTCAAACTACTTTCCAGTAAGCAACCTCTGAGGGCTCATAACGTGATTAATAACGTGAAGTGTCCCGGTCGCCTTTAGAATCTCCGAGAGAATAGTGTCTTAGGAACGTACGGTCGTTGAGTCATGAAAGGGAGGTGATCTGATCTTCTTCCTCCTCGCACGCATGCTAGAATCTCAGAGGGACTATGCGAATCAAGTGGCGACCATTCAACAAGTAAAAATGTTGCCTGAAGTCCGGCAGTGAATTCATAGTGCTGCTGTGAGTAAAGTCCAGTGTCACCTCTGGAATCTGGAGACCTCAACGCTTCAGGACTAAAGAGAACGGACATCTCACAGCAGCTCTTCCTGGGAGCAGTTTAAACCATGCTTTTCAGGTTCACATTTGTCTAAGATGTCATTGCTGTAAAGTTGAATCTCACAAGTGCCAGGATGAGTGAGGACGGTTTCTCTCTGCCAAACCTGTTTCGACATCACTTACCCTATGGGGGTGGTCGTGTTCTAGAATGTGCTTTCTAAAGCGGCCTGCGCTAACCACCGTGCTCCTCAGCCCTGCTCCCTGGCCACTGGCAGCAAAGGCCGCAGGCTCCCACTGTCCTCAGCAGAGCCGCAGGCCCTTTTCCGGGCTTCCCCCATTCGTCTTCCACTGCACGTCAGACAAATGAAAACAGGGGCAGGGCCTGTGTTCCAGCCGCCCTCTTTATCTGCCTTCACATTCCTTCCTCTGCCTATTCATGCTGCTGCAGAGGTCTGGACCAGCTTCCTGTCATCTCGGAGGGGAAAATTTCTCCCTGTAGCATGGCTTCGGAGCCCAGTTGTTTTGGGTAACTGATTTCCTCCCCTCTCCTCACTGGAGTTCATATAGCTTCCTTTGCTCAGCCTGCTGACCCTCCTCCGACGGCGGCGAGGACAGTCTTCTAAGCCCTGGGATTTCAGCGAGCTCCTCCGCTTCCTGCGGCCGGAGTGCAGGATTTCCTGAGCCGGGGATGTACACAGAGTGGAGGCACTGCTGGGCTCTATCCTGACCGCACCTCGAAGGGATCATCCTACCCCGTACAACATGTTATATTTATATCCTAGGGCACTTAGGTCGGTCCCTGCTTTGATACATCATTTCCTTCATTCCCCAAAGCTGAGCAAAGTGGAAAAAGCTTTCTTCTCCAGCACTTCAGCCCCTACTCTCTCCCTGATTTGATTTGATGGTGGTCTTTCTGCCTTAATCCCTAAACCGAAGGATTTAATTAAAAATGAAAGATCAATTAATAGCTAGAAGAGCAAAATGTTACATGAGATGTAACCTTCCAGCTGAAATCTCTTCTAAGTATCCGAAATACTGAAAACACTGAATAACTTGAAGATAAAAGGATTGGTAGATATACCTGAATTGGGGATGGTTCTCTGATCCTTTTTTTTCTCATGGGGGAGTAGAAGTAGACACTTTAAACAATTTAAAATATGGACTGCTTCTATGAGTAATCAGAAAATGACCATAGAAATAGGTCCATTTTAAGTCTGGGGAGGTAACATTTACATTTACCAGTGGAGATGCAAAATAAAATACATTTCTCACATGGCCCTATAGCAGGAAAACCAGCCCCTTTACTTCCTGTCTTATCCACCGCCAGTTGCCCATCTCCTTACCAGTTACCTGATGGAGCACAGAATTCCCAAGCGTTTACTAGAATCCAAAGGCAATTCCCAGCTTTCCAGCCTTATTACTGGAGCAGGGACTCGGATGCCCGCCCGAGGTCACCTCCAGTGCTGCTTCAAAGCCACCATGCTGCCACCAGATGGTCCTCAGGTGGCCGTGACCAAGGATTTTGCGGTAGGTCCCGACCAAGCCTGTGGGCCTGAGCCTAGGCCTCCACTCCAATTCCTAACCAGTCCGTGCACTTTAGCAAGCTCCCCGTACTCTTCCCAGTCCAATGCTCACCTAGGGGTGCACACAACCAAATGAGCCTAAGTTCAACACAGTGCCCTCTCATTTTCTCAGGCACATCCTTGGCCCTTAGACTGCCCGCCGGGGGTATCTCTCCAGCACTCACGCTCTGGGGACTTCCGAAGCTTCAACAGCCAGCTCAGGGTAGGAGCCCTACCAGAGGCCTCTCTTTTGTTCTCTCGGAGAAGCTATCTGGGGAGACCTAGTGTTCTCCCTTGTTCCTGGGCCTTGGTTCATCCAGACTGGTTTCCTTAACTTTGAATTTAAGAGAAAGGCGTTGGAAATCTCTTTAGAGGCATATGGACAACTGCTCTATGAAGCATTCACTCTCTCCCAGTACACTTAAAGCCCTGATTATCTGCAGTTTTGTCTAACTCCAACTCAGTGAATAGCCTACTGTGTTCTAGACTGTGAACTCACTCCATATCCAAAGCTTACAGCCCCTGCTGCAGGATCATGTCCCATAAATAAAGGCTGGTCGGACCCGGTGCCCAGTGACTGTGGTGTCCTCCAGCTCCTGTCGCTGTCTCCCCACTAATCCAAGCCCCTACTTCTGGATCTGATGGCTCGTCTCTCACAGCTGTTCTTAGCAGCACCCTTGCTCAATGTGTGCTCCCTTGAAAATCCTGCATCTGAGCCTCTCTTTGCAGGTAAAGTCAGGTGGGCTGTACTCTGATGTAGGCAGACTGATGCTCACAGCGATCTCCCAAGAGCTCTGAACATAAGCTCTCGGCTCACCATGAAGTGATGGCAGCTTTGCCAGGTACATGTGAGATGTTCTGCCCAGAGAGGGGCAGACTGGGCCAGGCCTAAGTCAAGCCACATTCAACCACCTTGTTTTCCTGTCCACCACAGGTCCACTGCCCAGGCTCCATGCTGCTTGGAGAGTGTGAAAAATCACCTTGCTTGGCTTAAGCTTACCCTGATTTCTGAAGCTGTTCAACAAGATAGGAACGAAAAATGCACCTCACTAAACTCCGAAGTTGAATTTGTATATGAACATTGAATTGTTGTTGTGCACGTCTACTCCTAGCTTGAGTGGCACCCAGGTCAACGGACAAAATGGTGTTCAGATGTCCTGGGATTCAACTGAGACAGATTCTGTGTCGTTTGCTGGTGTGGAGTCAGAGTCCAGATCGGGGACTGTGTTTCATAATATTGAATATGTGATTACTTAGCGTTAGTTTGAATTGGCATGTGGTCTCACAGGGCTCTGGGAAGTATTGTCCTTTCCAGTCTCACAAGTGCACGAGTAACACTGCCAACTGCCGTCATCGTGAAACAGAAAAGATAGTTCCTGTCTCCCAGACTTTTACATGAAACACAGAGGACAGTAAAACAATTCTAAAATAAGAGCCTGTGTTCACTTAAGGCATTAAGAACAGAAAACGGAAAGCTAAAACAAACAAACAAACAAACAAACATTAGTCATGCTGCAATTATAAAGGCCAGGCTTTTATGACGCTGAGCATTGGTAAATTTCTAAATAATGCCATCCAACTAGCCTAGTGGCCACCATGCCATTGTCAATGAGAGTATTTATTTCTGTTTGGAAAGTAAAGGTTTCCTAACAAAGGGCACAGAACTGAATGATACAGCTTTGTCTCCACCTGCAGGAATGAGGAGACTGAATTCTCTC
Organism: Ursus americanus; assembly: GCF_024610735.1. Taxonomy (NCBI): domain Eukaryota; kingdom Metazoa; phylum Chordata; class Mammalia; order Carnivora; family Ursidae; genus Ursus; species Ursus americanus. Next base: position 60,793,473 of record NC_142136.1, read on the forward strand.
TTAAAGTTATTTGAAAATATTCAAGGCCTCTATGATTACCACTAAAAATATTAGGTGTAATCAGTACTCAAGGTTCAACTATACATTCTTCTGTAATAAAATAGGAATTGGATCAAAACAGAGTCAATTACAAGCCACAATGGATGTGGACCATTATACTTACTTCTATGTATTGAATTATAATATACATAGAGACAAGTTCACAATCTTCAACATAGAGCTTGATGAATTGTCACAAAGTAAACACACTGGTAACCATCACCTAGATCAAGAAACAGGACATTAGCAGCCCTAGAAGCTCATTCACAAACTGCGCTAATTTTCAAAACCAGGATCGAAAGCCTTAGTCTCTGACCTATCCATCTGCACATCCTAAGGGAGGCAGGAAGCCACGGGCTGCAGACAGACCCTTGTGCCCTAAGCATCACGGTCCTGGCGCTGCCCCTGAGAGGGCCATCACCAGCCCTGATGGGGAGGAGGCAGCCGCTTTCTGACTTTCTATGGCTCCTGTCTCCCACAGGGCCTCAAACCCGATCAGCTCACGCTCCTGTTCAAGGTTACGTCCAGCCCTCATTCTCATTAAGGTAAGATTCTGTCATAAGACTCAGTCAGATGAAAATGAAGCAGAGATCGAGGTTAATCCTCACCAAAACCCATCGCCTCTCATGTACTCCTTGCAGAACCCTGGCCCACAGTCCTCAGGGAGGACTCCTGTCTGATCCAAACAAGAGTGGAGGTGCCCACAGGCTACCACAATCACACTTCCAATGTTTGATACCCACACTAAGTAAGAGATCACATTCCTTTGTGTATGCTCCAAAGTACAGCTTCTAACAAAAATAAATCTGCATCTGATTTATCAGATATCCCAGACTCCCTATTGTCTAGTGTCTTGAAACTACTATTTTATATATAGGGTTTTTTTTTTTTTCCTCTGGTTGTTTCTGACAGGAGAGTACCTCCAGACCCTCTCACTCCATTTGGCTAGAAGCAGAAATCTGGAGTTATATCCTGACAGTCCTCTGGCCTCTGGAAAAGAATAAGGTTTCTAGAAATACAAAGCATTTTGATTATTTTTATGCTTTGCTGTATAATGGGAACTGTTTTTTCCTTTACCACATATGTGTGGTTGCTTGTTTTGTGATCACAAAGTCTCGATATCTGCAGGCTCAGAAGTAAAAGCAGTTAATAATCCCACCTCCTACTGACTCAGCTGGGGAAGAACAAATTCACATTTTAATGTTAAAAACCCAAGGGAAAAGGAGACAAGATGAGAAGAAGAATAGAAGGGAAATAATAAAACAACACAATTTAACAGGTTTCATTTTCTTTCCAGTTTTAAAAGTATATGTTAAGATAGTTGGTGAGACTATTTCTAATATTTGTTTAAACCATTGTAAAAACATATGCAGACGGTTGTCACTCAAAGAGTTAAGCCCGACTCCACGGGGGGGACTTGTGAGGCTAGTGACCCCGCCAGGTGCTTTTGGTAAAAAGGAGGTAACGATGTGTCCAGTACATATTGTGGGCACACTTCAGCTATTCAAACCCAGACAGAGGAAATGGGGGAACGGAGCTGGGGGAGGGATGGAGCCTAGAAAATGAATAAAGAGAGAAAATGGCCCCAAACTCTCTGCTGTGGCTCTTCATGTGATGAAAGCCTGCATTGTGTGAAGCTGTGAGTCAAAATAAGAAGGTTATTCAGCTATCACAGACTGCATCTGAAATATGAAATATGAAATACTTCTATTCCAGCCATTTAGCTTCTCATGCCACCAAAAAAAAGAAAAAAAAAGTCTTCCTCATTAGCTACCACTTTTTTTTCTTCTGCACAAAGTCATCTCATATTTTTAGGAAAAAAATAATTTTTTAAAACCTCTCTTCTCTAAACTGTCAAATGATTTTGCACATTCCAGTGGACTGGACTAAATGTCTGGATCTAACCCGATGTTTGCCAAAAGAGCCCCCGACCCCCTAACAAGTGTCCAAGCATTATGTGGGGAGCAACCCTCGTGCCCCCTTCACTAAAATAGCTCCCTTCTGTGTCCCTGTCCCCCTCCCCCAGGTCCTTCACCGCCATCTATTTTCCTTGGATGAGAGCCTCCCAGTGAATAGGAAACATTTTTAAGAGAGGGGAGGAGGGATTGTGAAAGAGATTTAGAGGCCAAATGGGGCCTTTGGAGGAAAAAGAATTCAGAATCGCTGATATAACTCAATGGCATTCACTGTTGCAGAAAGTAATGAACGTTTTCCTTAGCAGCAGTTCATCTAGTGTCCTAGACTAATTGGAGACCATTTTCCAAGAAGAAAAGAAGGGTATGTAGTTACAGGCACGCATCTGTGCCCGGTGCGGAGAGCCATCCGCCCTTCCTTGTGCAGACTTTTGTGCGAGGAAAAGACTCATCTTTGTTTCTCTGCTTGTTCCTTGTGTGGCATTCTCTCATAGGAATAAAGAAGGGGAAATTAGATGGTTTGTAATCCACTTTTTAAAAAGGTAAAATTTGCCTGAAAATTACGTGCTGTGACTTGATCGTAATATTCTATGTCCAAATCTCCTCAGACCTCCCTAATAGAGTGTATAGAAAATATCCAAATATTGATCCTGAAGCTGAGTCTTCTATTAAGCTAGCTGAAAATGCGATCCCTTGAGAAACAAGGGGGTCTCTTTTCTCATTTCTTCCATATTAATAAGAATACCTGACCAGAAATAGTCATGTTCATTTGTTGATATCAAAATCTATAAATTACTTCATCCTCAATACTGCTTTTGAATAGAAGGGCCATTTCTTTCGGGGAAGGGCCAGCCAATGGGGCACACATGCTGGAGGGTGACATTTACGCTTCCTGGTGGTGTCATCGTTCAGATATTCAAAAGCAAAGTTCTGAACTTTGAACTTTCATTTGGTTAGATATCAGGCCATGGGGTACCTTGTGGACACCCTGTGAAATTTCTTCTCTCTTTTTGAAGGCAAGCTTGCTGGTTTGAGAGCTGAAACTGAGGAGTAGGTAATGATTTGGGGTTTCTGGTTTGAATTCAATGCCTTTGTTAAGTAAAAAAAAATCAAAACTCTCCTTATTCAACTTCTCAACCCATGTTCCTAGACTATCACTGAATTTTGACTGCAGCAGGTAGAAGTAGCATCTCTTTTAACCTATATGGGTTAAAATTCTATTCATTCCTCAGCCACCAGAAAGTTTCCTTCAATTTAGGAAACTCTGTGAACTTGCTTATAGTAGGTGCTTCATAAATATTTATTATTTATTAATTGGATTTAATCTAGGATATTAATTTATTATCTAGGATAATACCTCTGAGATTCTTGAACATTCCTGCAATATTTGTTCCTGAGAGTTCAATTCTTAGAGATGGCACGGAGGTGGGTGATTTTGAAGTGATTTTCACCTCTGGCTCCCTTTCCTACAATGTTAGAGACACAGCTTTGTGAGGTGACTTCAGGACAGAGCCCTGGAGAGGCCCTTGCTCAGTGACGCCACCCTAAGAATCTGAAAGGATCTATTCAAGGGCTTTTGGATGGCTTCTGATGGCTCAGCTGAGATTTGTACCTCTGAGTTCAGCAGGACCCCCAGGTGCCATTTGGTCTTCCTCATCTCAATTCCTTTGAGCCTGAGAAGTCACGTAGTCTGGCTGGTCTCTTTCCAGACCACTTTCACTGCTGAGAAAAGAATAAGGAGGTTTTATTAAAAAAAAAAAAAAAAAAAAGAGGAAGAAGAAGAAGAAGGAGAAGGAGAAGAAGGAGAAGAAGGAGAAGAAAGCATGCTGCCTATTCTGGATCCCCAACCTAGACAAGAACAGTATCTAGTTCATCAAAGCCCAACAAGAAGGTATGAAGATAACTCTGTTGCTTACAGATATGAGTGACCTAAGGGGGAGCCCATGGCTGATGCCAGCATATATTGTTCTTGTTTCCAGATTAGCTCCATCACAGGTCAAAGTGGTCTGGACCCGAATTATTGGTCAGCATAACAACTGCTAATACTCATCAAGCACTCATCGTATATCCTGCACTGTCTTAAGGTCTCCATTAATTTATTTTATTCTTACAAGAAATCTATAGGCAGACACTAAAATCATTTTTCTTTTACTGATAAGGAAACTGGAGCAGAGAGATTTTAGATAAATTGCTCAAGGTTACACAGTGTGATGGTAGACAGTTGTGTGAAAATTCTTTGAAACTCTTCTCTTCAAGAAGTAGAGTATCAATCTCTTTCTCCCCTGATTTGAATCAGATTTAGAGACCCAATTCTAATGAACAGAATGTGGTGGAAGTGATGGCAGGTGCTCCCTACACTAGGATAAAAGACACTGATCGCCCCTTCCTGCTGACTCTCTCTTGAATTCTATGTCTTGAGGATTCCTAAGCAGCCTCTAGAGGGGCTCATGTGGGAGGACCAACAACCAGCACCAGTGCGTCCCCCATGTAAGTGAGCCACTCTGGAGGTGGGTCTTCCTGCCCCAGTCAAGCCTTCTGATAACAGCAACCACATGATACACCCTGAGCCAAAAGTGCCCAGCTAAGCCACTTCTAAGTCTGACCTGCAGACACTGTGAGATAATAAATGGCTACAATTTTGAACTGCCAGGTTTGAGGTAATTTGTTATATATATCAATAGATAACTAATACACACAGCTTCTAAGTGTCAGGGCCAAGATACCAACCCAGAGGGTCCGAAAGCAGAGCCCACAGTTTACCACTATATCATTCTACTTCTGTTGATACAAAGGAGATTATTTGATAAGTTCAGATTCTGACAAAAAGTGTTCAATAATTTGGAGGACTGTTTCATCCAAGCTGTAAGAAATTCTAATGTGTTTCTAGACATTTATAAATCTGATGATGGCAATGCACACATCAGCTACATACAGTCACTCCTTTCCTTGGATATCTGAACGAATGTTGGTGGAGGTCTTTTGGTCTATCCTGTTTTTTCTGGACTCCAAGCAGACACTACCTTTCCATCAGCACAGTACTTCAGACAGGCTTGTTAGAATATAACTACTCAGATTACAGCTTATTTTAGGGTCATTTCTAACCTATGGATACACCACAAACACTTTAACCAAATTAGATATGTATCAAATCTATTGACCTCAAGTATTAGCCTTCTTTTATCGTCTATTGCTTTTAGGCTGGGAGGAAAATATAAACAACTCATCTCTAAGATAGGATCACTTCTGCACGTGGTTATTTCCCGCTATGCGTTGATTTGGGCTGCTTGTCCGAAGGTTGACTCTCTGCTGCCACCTTGTTGATAGAATAAATGCTAGCGCCCATAGCCCTGTGCTTTGCACAGACTGAATGCTTCACAGACATTGTCAGACAGTTGTCAGTAAATAACCATCATTTGACATAACTTCACTGATTGAAGCAAACATGTGTTCCCCACCACCCATTTTTCAGCATCGAGATGCCCAGAGGATCCACTCAGAGATTCAGAAGGTATGTGGTGAGTAGCTTATTAGTTACTTGGAGTGGAGGGAGACAGGGGGCCTCCATGACGTTCCAACCAGGAAGAACTAACCTGCCCTGGCATCCTGACACTCACTGTCTCTCACCAGGACAGATGTCACAACCACAGTCTCTTTGCTTCTACTCCTGGGTGTTTTCTGAGGGGCAGCCACATTGCTCCTCTGCTTCAAACCCAGAGCAAAGTCTAAACTTCCCACCAGGTAGTACCAGAGCTTTCCACAGTCTGACCCTGGCCTAGCTTATCTCTCAACAATCCTCATGATTTTCAACTTAATAACACTGAACTCTATGTAATTTCTGGAGCGACCATCCTCTCAACTCCACACGCTCTTTCTGACTCTTTGAGGATGCGACCTAGAGTTTGTCTCATCTGGAATAGCATCCTCCTTCCCAGGGACCTCTGCCTTTCCTGCTTCCTCTTCACAGCTGGAGTGACCCCTCACCCACCACACTACCGCTGCACTCTGGGGTGCCGTGTTGACATTATCTGTTTCAATGCTTGTCTCCTCCCGCCTCCGCCTCTCCTGTTTGACAACAATTGCAGGATTGTATTTAACTTTGCACTCCTGGGATCTGTCCAATAGTAGGGACTTAATAAACAAGATAATGTATATAAAGTATTTAGCACATCACCTGACAATAGTAAGCGATCAATTCAGGTTGTCGCTGTTACTGTTAATTTGTTGAATGAAACCAATGGTTACTGCTCACAGATCCACAAGCAAAAAAAAAAAAAGTACTTGCTTTCTTCCTGGCAACAACTAAAGAGAGGAAGGCTGAATGAAAAGAAAAGAAAAAAACATAAGACATGCATAGAAAACAATGAAGAATCTAAAGACACTAGAGGTAAACCATTAAATAAGCTGAATAATATGAGATTAGTGAGGAATTAAACAAAGCAGGGGGAATTTGACAAATTTTCCTAGCCAGCCAAATAGTCTCCACTGGGAAAGTGGCTTTGAGAGAAGTGGTAAATTCCCTATAACCTGAGTCACTAGAAACTAGACCAGACAAACCACTTAAAAGTATACGGCAGCAGACATCAGGGAACCAGCTGAGTTAGTGGGCTTTTTCATCTTTAATTTCTGATTCATTCATAAAGTATTTATAATAAGACTGCAAAACATTCGTGACATCTTTTCCCATTTGTTCACCTTCATTTTTCCAAGGGAAATGCGCACAGTACGAATATTTCTTACGCTAATGTTAGCCAGCAAGGGGACTGTGCAAGCCTACAGGGGCTCATGTTTAATAGTAACACTGGAAAAGAGAGAGACGGCCATTTTGCTGGAAACTTTTTGGAGACAAACTGATTATTTTGATTAGGTCTATATTGGGGGGGAATCTTGGGGCAGATTGCTACTGGGTGATGAGGGAACGGAAGGCAAGCTGAAGACAAAGCAGAAGCTGACACCCTGCAACCCCCCTTCCCCCCACCATGGGATGTATGTGACATTCCTCAGGCACTCCTGGCTGCCCAAAAGGGACAAAGAAAGAGTTAACCTATAGATACCACAATCCTGCAAGACTTGGGTCTCCTTCACTTTACAAATGTCTTAGCAGTTTACAAGAACAAAGCAATCAGTAACCTAGCTTCCAGACGGAAATGCATGTAGATACAGTTAAATTTCCTTACTACCTGCAGCCCATTGACAAGTCCTTGAAACAGGCATGGTGACATTCCTCTAGGAACTCAGTTGCCTCGATGTTAATACTTTGCTAAGGGCAAAAGGCAGTTCTAGCCTGACCCCCTCCCCTCCACCAAGATCCTGTAAGTCTACTTTAACGTATAAAAATTCCTTTGGAAACTTCCTTTATCTCTAACCACCCCCCCCCCCAAGATACATGTGGCAATCATCTTCCAAGCATATGGCCCACCGATATACATCTGAAGGGTCTCATGACTAAGGTTTTATTAGACGGTAATAAATGACCTTTTCCCAACAGTAGCTAGCCCCCTCAAGGTCCTGGAAACCTTGCTTCCAAAATTCCTTAGAGATTTACGCTATCCCTAACCCCCTCCCCACTTGAGGGTATGTAATGGGCCATTCCTCACAACCCCGGGGCAGCAGCTCTTTCTGCCCACGGGTCCTGTCCCCGCGCTTTAATAAACCTCCATTTTGCACCAAAGACGCCTCAAGAATTCTTTCTTGGTCGTCGGCTCCGGACTCAACCCCACTGAACCTCACTTTTATTCCCCAACCTCATCACTGGGTGTTGGTTGATTTAGTCTTTGAATAAAATTGGTCAGAGTACCTTTTTGTAAAATAACAACCACACATGACACGCACGTTGTACTTTTCTGCTCTAGCTCCCTCCTGCTTCTTCCTTCTTGTTCCTCTGCCCCTCTTTTCATGGGATAGTTCCTAGAAACAAAGCCTGACACTAGAATAAAAGAGCTGATACTACTATTCTCTTGCAGTTGTTTTCTTTAGCTTTTTAAATGTGGTCCTATTTTTCCGACTTGGCTGATTAGAATTTTGCCTAAGAAACATCTTTCCAAAGTATCTCTGAAAAGATTGTTTTAGATTATTTTCAGCTTTCCCTTTAGCTGGCATCTGGATGCTTTATTTTGTTTCGGTGCATTAAAATGTAATACTACATTAAAAAATAAGTAACCGTGGTTTTTTGAGCCACTTGAGCAAGATCTGAGAATGTTCGGGGTGAGTGGGAGCAGGGAGGCTCTGGCAGGACCCTCTCATTTTAGTGAGGAGGGAGCCAAGCTCCCAGATGTGTTACAGGGTCACAAAGCGAGTGGGAGTCAAAGCCTAGACCAGAATCCAGATGTCTTCATTTTTCATCTAGAACTTTGCCCATTATACCAAGGATTAAGTGGGTAGAGACAACTGAGTTGTGTGCTTTTTTTTTTTCTTTTTCTCCCAATCTAAATTTCAGCAATATAACCGTAATGAAGATAAGAACAGCTAACATCTGGGGCGCCTGGGTGGCGCAGTTGTTAAGCGTCTGCCTTCGGCTCAGGGCGTGATCCCGGCCTTCTGGGATCGAGCCCCACATCGGGCTCCTCCGCTATGAGCCTGCTTCTTCCTCTCCCACTCCCCCTGCTTGTGTGCCCTCTCAAGCTGGCTGTCTCTATCTCTGTCGAATGAGTAAATAAATAAAATCTTTAAAAAAAAAAAAACAGCTAACATCTGATGACCGCTTACTTTGTGCTCTGCATTACTCTACACTTCTAATGTGTCCTTATTTGAGTCACCAGACCATTATCCCCATCTTACCAACGAGGAACTGAGGCACAAAAAGCTTACGTTACTTTTCAAGGTAATCTAGTTCAGGTAACAGATGACAGAGATAAGATATGACTCCAAGGCCTTAACTCCAGAGAACAATACTCACCCATTCACATGATGTCTCTCAGCAAAACCAAACCTTCCCCTGGGGTTAGAAAAGCAAAGGAAATGCCTCTAGCTCTGAGTATTGACATTTCATTGCTATTTCAATGTCATTCTTGTGGCTTTGCATTTTGAGAACCCCTATTTTACATAATCACTACTAATGAATTTGCAATCTCACTCTCTTAGAATTTTCTGAATACAATCACACTGTTTTCGCAATGATGTGAAAATACCAACTTTGCAAATTTCGCATCTTTGTTTACAAAGATGTTTACCTAGATGTAAAGATAACCAAAAAGTTTGCTCTATACCATTAATAAAAGTAAAATAATTATAAATAAGGTTTACAAAGGAACCAGTATAAAAGCTACAGAAGGGACATTTCTTAATATCCAAGACGACAGATCAAATAGAAGAGCCTTCGAGTATAATCTAAGTTGCACCAAATACTAAATACAGTTTCTAGATTTTTTTTCAAAACCCTATTTTTAATGAGTATCTTATATTCTGTTCTAAAGACCAGAAACTATAGGCCTAACAATTTTTTTTAAATGACTTTCTATTAAAAAGAAGTCTTCAAAATGTACATTACATTTATAAAGTTTGAAAACTGCATGACGTTTAGGGAAGAAGAAATAATATGGAAGACTCTGGAAGTCACAACTAAGATCTCTGTTGGCAGATATAAACTCGGGGCTTACCGCCCTATTAATAATACAGCCAAGGAAGCAGTTGGATGGGCCTTCTCCTGCAATGAGACAGCTGCCCTCTGTGAAATGGGAGGCCATCTTGGAGCCTGCCTGTGGGTTTCCGCCCAGCCATCCTACACTGAAACTACCCCAAATTTCTTACAACCCTCACGTTCCCTTGTGTGGCTGATTTTTAGGTTCATTTTAGCCAATAGTTAGATCTCATGGAGCAAACAAAAACGTCAAGAGATACATAATTTCCGTATCCATCAGGAATAGAGTATAGCCTGAGTACAGGTTTATGCAGGCTAACACAGCATTTCTTAAAGAATGCATTTATGTTTAAATAAGAAGCAGCTGATTATTAGGTGGATGGAACTTAAGTCGCAGGGAAGAATTAGCCTATTTGCACAAAACTACCAGCCTTAAAAGAATCCTGCTTGGAGTCAGGCTGGTGCAGAATTTCTACATTCCAGTGACTTCTCTCTAGATAACTGATGAGTGATAGTGGCCCAGTTCTGTCACTGACCGGGCACTGCCAAGCTACAATCAGACAATCTTCAGTTCAAAGTTTTGTTCTGTTTTCTTCCTGTTCTAATCAAAGCAGAGGTAGAAAGAGATAATCAGCTTCTAATTACTGAAAATCATGGTGTCCTGGCCTCTTTGGTTGTCAGCAGAAAATGTTAAATGGCATACAATCTCTTCCTCTTTGTCTATCAGAAGCCTCACAGAGGATCTCCAGTGTTCAAGGCTCCCACTGTTAGGGGGAAATCCAGGTCACATGAAGACCTCTCCCTTCAAACAGCCAGGGGAGTCCATTTGGAAAGCGCTCACTGCTGCCTCAGCCCAGGCCTGAGCCTCCTCCCAAGAAACAAGTTTTTACGAACATCCCAAATGAATGTCACCCAGGAAAAGCCAGTTTCCTTCCTCCAGTTGCCTTGGAGACAGATCTGCTCTTTTCCCTTCCTTGCATTAGGATACGGGGAGGGGAGAGGGTTCGGAAGAGCACCTGGTGGACCGAGAACCTGCTTTGATACCTGCTCTGCCACTGGGGAAAGTCCCTCAACCCCTCAGCCCTTCCCTATTCTCATCTGGGAAACAGTGATACCAGTGTCTGCTTTGTGGGGTTGATGTGAGGTTGAGACATAAAATATGCAAAGTGCCTGACCCCAAATTGGAGATCCAAAATGGGAGGCATATAGTGGGAGGCAGTGCCTGGGGCAGTGGCAGGAGTGCAGTAATGCTCAGACTACAGCCTCTGCTATTTGCACGCTTTGGAAAACCCTTTGGCTCCTTGAGGGGCCAGAGAGCACAAGGAGGCTGGATGAAGGATGTTTTTTCTGTTTTCTAAAGGGACCATAGGGTGAGTCAAGTACTTGTCTACTTCCACCGCCCATAAGAGATCAAGGACTGAGCTCTCGGGCCAGGAAGGGGAGTCTGAGGAGGGTCTCTGAGCCAGGAAATAGATCATAAATGATGTGACGCCACAGTGGTGGGAAATCACTTTGGCAGAGTCCCTTTCAAGTGTTTAAGGAGAACTCCTCTGACTTTCAAAGACCGAGTCCTTTCGACTAATATTCAGGGGCTGGTGTCCCTGTGACGAACACGAAGTAAGGCCCAGCTCCAGCTGTCCAACAATGGAGAGCTGAGGGACTAGAGACTACAAGCTCCCCCGAGGGCAGGAACCACGTCTGCAAGAAAGGGCCAGTGGGGTTACATCACCCCGCAGCGGCGCGGCCCAAATAAGGCTTCAATTATGACTGTCCTCCTGCGGACACCGGAACCGCAGGGCAGGATCTCGCTGGGGAAGTCTCGGGAAAGGCTGAGGCCCACCGCACACCGCAACTCTAACTCGGTGCCTCCGGATCAAACACGCCTGGCCCGCACGTCGTGTCTGCCACCAACGCAACAAAGAAGCGCCTGGAAAGTCCGGCAGGGCGACTTGCAGGGAGCAAGTGCCTTTCAGAATCCGCGGGGAAATAAACCAGAAAGACTGTTGGATCTGTTACCTGCCGAGTGGTGCTGCGGGGACAGGCCCCGGGTCGTGAGGGATCGGGGTGGCCCTCATCTCTCGGCCTCGGACGGAATGGCCCCTTGCGGCGGCCGCGCATGCGTCTTGGCTCCGGCGTGGGGGGCGCCGGGGCGGTGGCGGGGAGGGGGGGGGGACCACCCCTGCGCCCGCGCCCCTCCGCCTCTAACGCCAGCAGCAGTTCGCGCTTGAGCCCCCGGGAACGCAGAACTCCTTTTAGTGGAAATGAACGCGGAGAAGACGACTCGTATTATCAAGTGAGGTCTTGCAGAAACGAGAAGACCATGAAGACCACAGCGCACGAACTACACGCCTCAGTTGTTACCAAACTTTTCGGTAATTACAACTTGACTGGGAGAAATTAAGGCCCGTGGTCCTAAGCCGTATTCATGATGAATAAGCCTTGTGCAATGAATTCTCCAACCGTTCCTCCGAAGGCAAATTTGACAGTGAACTTTGTTCAACAGCCTGACTAATGGCTACAGCCAGCTCTGGAAACACAAATGAATTTCTTTTTATTTTTAATTAATCAAGTGGATTACTAAATAACACGGGAAGGAAAAAATGAATACGCACACACAATGGAGCATAATTCAGTCAGACGGGGGGAGGGGGAGGCAGTGGGACAAAAAGCACTGGGTCCAGTGACAGAAGACTTGGGCTTCAGTCCAGCTTCTGTCACTTACATAAGACAAGTCACTTAATTGTCTCGAAGTTTCGGTTTCTTTATCAGTGAAAGCAGGGAATAGAAATAACACAGCACTTGGAGGACCTGGTGGGGGGACGAGGGACAGGGCATGTAGGGGTATGCTTTCTAAAAGCCCTCCTCTACTGTTACTGCTCTCAGCATCAGCGTAGGCTGCCTCCCAGCGCAGCCCCGTTGGTGTGAGGGAGCCTCCGTGTGGCTCCTGTCGCCTGTGGGGCCCTGAGGGCAGTGGCATTCCACTGACAGCCCAGAGAGAAAACGCAGCTAATAGGTACCAGATGACAGCAATGGTGGTGGGTGTTCATTAGATAAATGACCAGATTACCACCTGTGAAGCAAACCAGAAAATGTTCATACCTTCTGATATCTTCCTGATCTCTCATTTTCTTTGCAGGATAGGTTTAAATTGTGAAAGGGCCCAAGTAGCCACCATCGTAACAGCACAAGGAATTTTGGTTGGCTACCCCTTGGCAACGTGAAGGAGCTGAGTTGCTGGGGGAGATTGCATTTTCCTAAGGAAGGAGATTTGCCGATGTGACCCACTAGATATTAAGGTGCCATACTCGAGTATTTTCCTCCAACTTCACAGATGAGAAAGCTGGGGCTGAGAGAGAGTGACTTGTGTTTCCAAGGTCCCACAGCTCCAAATGATACTCTTAACCGTTACATCACACTGGACACAGGACACTGTGGGAATCTGGAAACTTGCTGGAGGGGCCATGAGTCGGTTCGATCACTTGGGAAAACAATTTGGTACTTTCTAAAAATCTTGAACATTCGTATACTCTATAACCCAGAAATGCCTTCCGAGGTACAGAAATTCTCCTCTATTTGTACTAGTCTGCATACACAGGGCTATTATGGAAGCGTTGCTCATAATGCAAAACAATCTAGAAAAGCCAGAAGTTCATTTGACAGGGGGATGGATGTAAAGAACTTGTCACACGATGCTACACAGCAGTGACTAGGAAGGAGCCATAACTCTACACAGTTGCAGAGACGAATCTTTCACGTTGCACCAAGTGGAGAAGGGCAGCTTCCAGGGGCCACCTCTAGAACGACACCACTTCAGTAAAACTCAAAGCAAGTAAAGGTAACACAAATCCGGATATGTATGTACGTGATAGAACATTCAAACAATTAAGTGAAAGGTAGGGACAAAATGCGAGCAAATGCCTACCCTCTGAGTGTCAGCAAGGGTGAAATGAACGCCTATAGGTCGATGCAAAAGTGTTGGGTACATTCTGCTTCTCGTGACTGGGTGGCAAGTCCTCGGGTGACCGCTCTGTCCTGCTTCGTATTACCATATAAATTAGATCATATACTTTGAACGAAGTACACATCTCATCATTAACACCTCTGTTTTAAAGTTAGTACTGGTGAGACAGGGGCCTGGGCCTTTCCTCTCGCCCCGAGGCACCTGAAGTGTAGATGACTGAAAAGGAAAGACATTAGGCCAAGGTGCATGGCTCCGATGATCCAAGTGTGTTTTTCCGGCCCTTCCACCCTAGAAGGCTACCTAGGGCTCTGGGTCTGGATGAATAGCCCTGCCAGCGCAGCAAAGCAGATGACAGAGTTCTAGACCACCCATGCAGCCGTCAAGAGCTGCACTGGGTGGGCCAGAAATTGCAAACGTCCCTGCCCCTTAGCGGCACTAAGCCACCTGTGGAGAGCAGCAGGGGCGGCAGGAGTGTCCATGTTCCAGGGCTGGAGGCCCAGCTGCCCCCAGGGGCCAGCAAGTGAGTGCCAGTGAGACATCAACACCAGGCGCTCCAGCTGGGGCAATTTATGTGAGTGGATAATTGCACATAATGGAGTTAAAATATAATTGCCTCATTAAAATGGGTTACTAAATCTCATTGTGTGTGAGTGTGAAAGAGATAGACAGAGACACGTGTGTTCAACTGCAAGAAAACAAAATTGCATAAATGAATGTGAACCAGAGCACTCAGAGTGCCTGACTGGGCCACCTCTGTGGAAGGAGACCTCTGCGCCTCGTGGAGCGTCTGAATGACTTGGGAAACCCAGCCCTGGTGGCTGTTCTCGCACAAGGATGACGGCTCAGCGTTGGGCCAAACTCATGGTCGCCAGGTCCTAGGCCCTGCCGGGGAGTCTCCAGTTTGGAAGCCCAAGCTCTAGTCTTGTGTGTAGCAAAGATGGGTTCTGTCCCCCCACCATTTCCAGAGTTCCTCCTGGCATGACTCCCCCAGCGAGCTGTGCCATCAGCACTTTTCCTGCCTGCTTTCCCCTCGTGGCCAAATTCAGAGCTGGGACTGGGGCTAGCTGTCTGCCTGTGGGACAGGTACGTCTCAGGAGCAGAGAATAGCTGCAGAGGGACACGCTCCCATGCGTGCCCTGGCCAATCTGGAAGGGAGCCCGTGCGAGTGCCATCGCCTCCGCCTACCCTGGAAGAACGCAGAGCACCAGGCTCTGGTGAGACACCGCCAATGCTGCCAACGGTCATGCACATCGGGGATGCTCTTCTCCCCTCTCCGGTGACATGCCAGGGCTGCCTGCGGCTGCCGCCTCCATGTCTGCCACCCAAATCACCCATGCCCCAAGGAGAGCTCCTAGATGAGAGAAAAATCCGGCTGCTCTACTCACCTCCTTTGGTGTTTTTTTTTTTTTTTTTGAAATAGTTATTTCTAAAATTAACTCCAAGCACTTATTACCCCAAGAGCCACAAATGGTCATGCCTCACTTTGTTCCCAAGTTTCCAACATGCGCTCAATCTGGCAATTAGCACAGCTCAGTCTGGAAGGAGCAAAGTTAAGTTTTGTCTCAGAACGCTCACACATTAAAATGTCAACACTAATGAGTTATTTTCTTTGCAGTATTAGAAAGCAGATAAACATTACCAGTCTGGTGTCAGTGAGTGTCACTAGCAAAACCCCAAACCTGCTTCAGAGTCCCCCAGTCCAGGAGTGTCGCCTGTGGCCACAAGTGAGGTGAGGAGACGGGGACAGGAGATAGCAGGAGAAGGGGACAGAGAGGAGGACTGCACACCCAGCCCTGACCTGGGCATGGGACATGGACAGTGCGCCGTCACCCTCACCAGCCTGCATTACTCACCACCGCTGCTAAGTCCCTGACTTCAAATGCAGTTTTTCACTTATATGAACAGATTTGTTTCTATGCATGATTAAATACTCTCTTGATTCCTCAGATAAGTTCAGAAGTGCAAAAAGGAGGAGGATGAGCTTTTTAATTACAAGCAATTCAGCCTGGCAAATAGAACTCTCAACCTGCCAAGTCCTGGACTTCTAAACCTCGCCAAGATCCCCATCTGCTTCCACGGGGGATTGGGGAGGGGGTGCTGATTCAAGTTCCCACAGAAAGAATTAGAAAATCTTGGACCAAACGCTTAGCTCTAACAAATAAAGAGCCTCAGTTCTGGATAAAAGTCAAATTGTGAAGATACTGCAGAGCTCTGTTTTTTGCTTTTTTGTGTGTTGGGGGGTGGGGGTGGGTGGGTCGTGGAACAGGACGAGACCGGGAAATGGCAGAACCAGATTTCAGTCCATCTTGATGAAATTTTGGAGTTACAAAGGCTCCTCTTGTTCCCTCAAGTTTTTTTGGGTGCAAGCCAGGGGCGCCTGGATGTCCCTAATCCCTGAACGGATCTCCCTAGCCCGCCCCCATGCCCAGTTCTTGAACGCCAGGATACTCCAGAAGCCTCCGAATGGAGCCCCTGAAATGTTATGAAACAGGAATTGGCAACGCTTTCCTTTTAAGCTGCCAAACTGGAGAAAGAGCCGTGGAGGCACAGGGAAGGTGAATGCAATGTGTCATCTGGGTGTCATGACTCAACTCGAAAGGTGCCCCCAATGGGGCCCCCACCGCTCAGGTGGCAGGCAGATGGAGGGCAGATGGGCAAGAAGGGCGGGGACAGAGGCAGCACCGAGGAGAACATCTAGAAGCCAGCAGTGCCGGGTGGCAGCTGCAGTCTCAGCCAGCCTGGCACTGCTCTCAGGAAGCCTGGAGTGCCACCCTCTGGTAACTGAGCCAGGGGCTGGTTGCTAAATCCTCCAACAGAACCCTCCCTACAGGCACTTGGCATTTGAGCCTTAATGGTGTTGGCACTTGGCCTAATTGCTCAGAATATGTGCATGGTTAGAGAGTAATTCCTTCATCACACTCAGTAAGTTATCTGCACACAGCACAGAAGCTGTGATATTTTTATTCCAACAATTCCTTTGCAGACCACCAAAATTCTATGAAAAGTTTCTCAGAAGCTATTAGGTATAAACCAAACCGAGTTTTACATTCAGTTTATGCTTCAGATTATGGATCGTGGTATAAACCTCAGACTGTCCACCAAGCAAGAAAATGGACTCATTTTGTTCAAGAAACCCTGTGCGAAGAATGTTGCTACATCCAGTGTTGAAAAGGAGTCCCGTGATATATACTATCTCAAAAGACTGGGAGCTGACATACTTGCTTACGCTGGTTAACGTGATTATGCCCCGTAGCTCACTTTGAGATAAGGTCATTTTGGTTCATGAAATCAGATCACCTTATCAGATTGATCTCTTCGAGATTCAAGTCAGATGCCAGTATTCAAAAAACAGTCAGAGCCGACAGAATCCCAGTCACCCAGGGTTTGAGAGGACAGAAGTGAACAATATGAATGTTATCTCAATACGCTCTGCTAATTTCGCTTAATTTACCCTGGGACCAAAGTGACTCGTGCGGCCGGTAGTTCATATATCGATGACTGGCTTAACTGGTAAGTCTACAGTTTATTTTTGTAACTGTGAAATAGGACACAGAGACAGGGACATAAAAGGGCTATAACAGAAGGAAACCTATCGTCATCATCAATTGTTCTTTTTAAGAAACAAATTTTGTTTGCCTCCAATTTTAAAAACTTTAATAGCAGAAATGCAAATATCATACTTCTAAGTAACTAAAGGCTCAAAGAAAAAAATCATAAGGGATAAAATTGTAAATGTCTAGACACAGTCTCAAAACATATAAAGCAAAAACTGAAAAAACTTAAAAAAATAAGCAAATATACAGTCTTAGTTAAAATTTTTTAACAAATCTCTCTCAGCAGCTGAGACAACATGCAGATCAAAATCCCAAAGGACTATAGATGATTTGAACAAGATTAACAAAATGTATCCTCTTAACATGTATAGAACATTGCACCTGATAACTACGGAACATATCCTTTCCAAATATAAGGGGGACATCCTTCACTAAAATAGCAAGCTGGACCATAAAATAAGTATGAACAAATATATAAGGATTGATATACAATATACTGACCGGCTACAGTGGAATTAACCTTGAAATCAGGAATAAAAAGATACCTGGGAAATCTTCTTATGTTTGGAAATACACTTTTTAAATAATCCATGAGTCAAAGAAGAAATCGCAGTGGGAATCAGAAAATACTTTTCAGTGAAAAATAATGAAAATATGACATATAAAAACATGGATATAACTAAGTTTGTGTTTACATGGAAATACAGATGATATTTAAATGAATATATTACAAGAAAAGAAAGTTTGAAGATTGATGATACCGATCTTCCTTGACTCACAATAGGGTCATGTCCCGTGAAGCCCACTGTGAGGTGAAATAAGGTGAAAATGCATTTAGTGCACCCAACCTACTGAACATAATAGCTTAGCCTCACTAGCCTGCCTTAAATGTGCTCAGAACACTCGCATTAGCCTACAGTGAATCATCTAACACAAAGCCTTCTTTAGTGTGTTGAATATCTCATTTAATTTAGTAACTACTGCACTGAAAATGAAAAACAGAATGACTGTATGGGTACAGAATGGCTGTATCAGTTGTCTACCCTTGTGATTACGGGGCTGACAGGAAGCTGGGGCTCCCTGTTGCTGCCCAGCATCAAGACAGGATCGTCTTGCGCACGGCTAGCCCAGGAAAAGAGCAAAATTCAAAATGGGAAGTACAGTCCCAACTGAATGCAACTGCTTTTGTGCCACCATAAAGTCAAAATACCATATGTTGAACTATATAGTAAGTCGGGGACAATCTCTATAAGCTCCCACTTCAAGAAGATAGAAAAAGAAGAGCAAATAAAATACCAAGAAAGTAGAGGGAAGGAAAGAATAAAAATGGAGCAAAAAATCAATGAAATGTAAAAGAAAGATAATCAACCACACCGAGAACAGACTCTTTGAAAAGACTCACAAAGTTCATAACTCTCAGCAAGACTAATCAAGAAAGAAAACATAAATTATTAATACCATGTCCACAGACATTAAAAAAGGTTCAGAGGACAGTAAGGAAAATGACATTATGACAAATTTAGGTGAAATGGACATATATTTTGAAAAACAGAATTCATCAAAACTGACACAAGAAGAAATGGACCATAGGGATACTCTTGTATATATTTAAAAAATTGAATCTGAAATTTAAAGCCTTCCCACAAAGACATCTCTAGGTAAGCTGGCTGCACTTGGAAGTCACCCAAGCACTTATGGAAGAAATAACAACAATCTTACACAAACTATTCCAGATAAGAGAAGAAGAGATGATGTGCTAATCTGTTTCATGATGTCAGTACAATCTTGTTACCAAAACCTGACAAAGATATTAAAAGAAAAGAAAATTACAGGATAATCTACAGGCCATGAACATAAAAGCAGAAATTCTAAATAAAATATAAGTAAATCAAATCAAGAGGGATATAAAAAGATTGTACATTATGACCATTGGGTTTATTCCAGGAATGCAAAGTTGTTTTGACATTTGAAATTCTCCACATTAAGCAAATAAGGGAGGGTAAAGCCTATACAGTTGTCTAAACAGACACAGGAAAAAAAATAATCCACATTTGATAAAATTCAAAACTCATTCATGATTTAAAGTAATCATAACAAATCAGGAACACAAGGGGGCTTCCTTAATTTGATAAAGCTTATCTACAAAATATCAGCCAAGTAAAAGCTTTCCCTCCTTCCTCACATTTTGGAAAAAGACAGGTGATCGCGATTACCACTTCTATTCAACACTGTAACGTACTGTTGAACACTGCGGAGTGTCAAAAAGCCAGAAAGACTAAGAAGAAATAAAACTGTCATTAATCACAGACTACGTGATTGCATTAATAAAGTTTACAAAAGAATCTACAAATAAAGTTTAGAATTAATTAGTAAATGTAGCAAGGTCACTAGTCACTATATAAAACAAAACTAAATCCAGTGGTTTGTACAAAAAGAGAAAATAATATGATCAATATAGGATTATCCCAGGAATGCAAGAGGGGCTTATGATCAGAAAAACTATAAATGTCATTTACCACATTAACATTAAAAAGAGAAGTGCCTTATGATCATATGATACCCTCTGATTAATCTACTGAAAGCCTACAGCAAACGTAATTCTAATGGTGATACTGGGAACATCACCTTTAAAATCTGAATTATCATAGTTCTTGGTAAACACTTGCTAGCGGTCCTAGTCGGCATGTTAAGACAACAAAAGAAATGGAGGGCATATAGATTGCAAAGAAAGAAACAACACTGTCATCTAGTCTCAAATAATATAAATGTCTATATAGAAAACTCAGAGCATAGATATTATATTAGATATAATAAGTGAGTTAAGTGCTAAGATCTAATATAATCAACATATAAAAATCAATTCTGTTTCTATACACAGCAACAGATAATTTTAAAATAGAATTTAAAAATAGCCATTTACACTATGAACAAGAACTGCAAGTTTGTTAGGAATGAATAGACCAAAGTTTTCTTAGATTTGTATGAAGAAATAGAAACTTTTTTGAAGGACACTGAAACTACTCTAATTAAATAGGGATATTTAACATGTTCATGATTTGGATTATTTAACATCATAAAGATATCAATTGTGCCCAAACTGATATATAGATTCAAAGTAATCCCAACCATATTCCCAGTGGCTGCTTGAGAAATAGAAGTTGATTTTAAAACCTAAGTGGAAGAGCAAAAAGCCAAGAATGCCTGAGGCATTGTAGATGAAAAAGACAAAATGGAAATCCTACCATATATCAGGATGATAAAGTTATAATATCAAAATATTTGTTATTGGTGCAGGAATAAGTAAAGCTATGAAAAGAATGCAAAAAAGATCCAGATATGTGCCCACATATATAACAATTTATGACAGAGATAGCACTAGCCTCATCCCACTGTTAGCACTCACAAAGTCGGAAGCAACAGGAACTCTGCGTCGTCCCCTGATACCTGCGGTTACCAAGAGCAACCCCATGGCTATCATTTACCCCTTGCAAGCAGAATCACAGGTTAACCACTGGAGTGTATTTGCACGTTTTTGGGTTTCTGCAAATTCCATTATGGTTTATTATTGTGTGATTCATTACATTAACCTGTTAATACTCAGTGGTTAAGTGATTCTTCTTTGTAGGATTCAGAATAAAGGCAGGGTAACTTCACATGGTGTTTTTGTTTTCACTGCTCTTAACAGCAGCCTTCTGACTTCCGAATGCTTGCTTTGCTTACATCTTTGTTTATGAAAAGGTACTAATACAGTTTTCAAGCAAGAAAAATTCCTGGTCTTCTATTAAGTGCATAGTGCAAGGCTGCGGAATTAACCAAATCTTTGGTTTCCTTTTTAAGACTTGGCTTTTGAGGCAAATGCATTTTTCTACCTCAGTGCACTCCTCATTACCATTTTATATTCCATGTGAGGCCTGGGTAGCGAACAGCAGCCAGCTCTTGTCTGAGTTCTCCGAAGTAGGTTCACACATTTGATACCCCTAGGAAGGCTCATAGCATCTCAACACATGAGGCCCAACTTTTGATGCTGGCTTGCACAAGAAAAACCACTCTTGTTTCTAGTCATTTTGCTCTTGGTAGGCAAAAACTAATGCTCACTCCAGTGGAATTTCAGATCTTGACAGTGGTGGAAATAAAGAGAATATTCAAGTAAATTAATTTCCTGGTAGCAAAGCTATTAACTTTGGAAATCCTAGATTGGCTGGGACTTTAACTGTTTAAAATACACAATGAAAAAACACTTTGGCAAACTATATATATATATCCTCTCAAAGCAAGCAAATATTTCATATGGATATTTTCGGCCCTACCAACAATTTTCCCTTATTTTCATAAGCGTAGTACTATTTATTTTTACTTATTAAATTATCGGTGCTAGGAAAGTTTTTATTTATTTATTTTTTAATTTTTTTAAAAGATTTTATTTATTTATGTGACAGAGAGACAGCCAGCGAGAGAGGGAACACAAGCAGGGGGAGTGGGAGAGGAAGAAGCAGGCTCCCAGCAGAGGAGCCCGATGTGGGACTCGATCCCAGAATGCCGGGATCACACCCTGAGCCGAAGGCAGATGCTTAACGACTGCGCCACCTAGGCGCCCCTATTTTTAACATTAATGTTAGTTGGATTTGATAGACGAGCATGCTGTTATTAAGTGATCATTATATTTGTTTCTTAGCCAATTTACAGTCATTTCATGGGTGGATGTGAAAATACGTAATTACATCATCTATCTCCAAAAGCACATTCTAAGGAGAAATAAATACATATTTCCAAGATAATTTTGCTTAAGTACGTTTATAGCCCTAAAGTAACCATATGTAGACCTATGTATTTATAATCTTATCTAAACAGTTTATTTAACTAAATAGGAAAAATAAGCTGACCTCCAAGTATTCAACATTATTATGTGACTCTGCATCTTAATATTTATTTTAAAATTTATATTGTATAAAAGGTGAAAACTTGTTGCCTAATACAAGGTCACAAAGATTTACACCTATGTTTCTTCCTGAGAGTTCTATAGTTTTTTTTTTTTTTTTAAAGATTTTATTTATTTATTTATTTGACAGAGATAGAGACAGCCAGCGAGAGAGGGAACACACGCAGGGGGAGTGGGAGAGGAAGAAGCAGGCCCATAGCATAGGAGCCTGATGTGGGGCTCGATCCCATAACGCCGGGATCACGCCCTGAGCCGAAGGCAGACGCTTAACCGCTGTGCCACCCAGGCGCCCCTATAGTTTTTAACTTTTACATTGAGATCTTTGACCCATTTTGAGTTAATTTTTATATACGTCATGAATATGGTCCAACTTCAGTCTTTTTTTTTTTTTTTTTTAAGATTTTAAGTAATTTCTGCAGCCAACATGGGGCTCAACCCCACAGCCCCGAGATCAAGAGTCACACGCTTCACTGACTGAGTCAGCCAGACACCCCCAACTGCAATCTTTCTGCATGTGGATTTCAAGTTGTTCTGGTGCCATTTGCTAAAAAGATTGTTCTCTCCCCATTGACAGTGTTGGCAACTTTGTAAAAAATCAGTTGACAATAGATGTATGAGTTAACTTCTGAACTCTAAATGGTATCCCATTGATGCCTATTCTTATGCCAGTATCACACTGTTTTGATTACTGTGGAATTGTAGTAAGTTTTGACATTGGGAAGATTCAAGATTGTTTAGGTTATTCATGGTTTCCTATATGTCCATATAAATTTTGGGATCAGTTTGTCTATTTCTGGACCAAAAAAAAAAAAAAAAGGCAAAAGACATTTTGATAGGGACTGCATTGAATCTACGGATAAGTTTGGGGAATATTGCCATGTTAACGATATTGAGTCTTTCATCCATGAACATGAAATGTCTTTCCATCTACTTAGACCATCTTTAATTTCTTTCAACCGTGTTTTGTAGTTTGCAGTGGAAAAGTATTTCACTTCCTTGGTTTAATCTGTTCCTAAGTATTTTATTCTTTTTGGTGCTACTGTAAATGGAATTGTTTTCTTACTTTTTCAGATTGTTCATTACTAGTGTATAGCAATACAACAGATTTTTGCATACCGGTCTACATACTGCAATGTTGCTATACTTGTTTATTAGTTCTAATATATATATGACCATATATATAGATAGATCGATGTAACAGATATGCATGCTCATACCATCTTCAAAAGGACATACTTTTACTTCTTCCTTTCCAATCTGAGTGTTTTCTATTTAGTCTTACCTAATTTCTTTGGGTATAATTTCTAGTACAATGTGGAATAGAAGTGGCAAGAGGGTACAACCTTATCTTATTCATAATTTTAGGGGGGAAAGTTTTCAGTATAAAGTTAGATGTGAGTTTTTCATAACGGTCCTTAATCAGTTCAAGGAAATTCCCTTCTATTCCTAATTTGTTGGGTGCTTTTTGTTCTATCAAACGCTTTCCCTGCATCTTTTGAGGTAATCATGTTTGTTATTTATTCTATTAATACGGTGTAGTACATTGATTGACTTTCATGTGTGAAACTGGTCTTGCATTCCTG
Source organism: Ursus americanus (assembly GCF_024610735.1). Classification (NCBI taxonomy): domain Eukaryota; kingdom Metazoa; phylum Chordata; class Mammalia; order Carnivora; family Ursidae; genus Ursus; species Ursus americanus. The sequence continues at coordinate 60,817,032 of NC_142136.1, forward strand.
GGACAAACTTACTTAGTCCTAGCATATAATCCTTTAATATGTTGCTCGATTTTCTTGTTAGTATTTTGTTGAGGATTTTGCATTCATACTCATAAGGGATATTGGACTATGATTTTCTTATGTTGCTTTTTCTGGTTTAATTATACCAGTAACACATACTGGCCTCATTGAACAAGTTCGGATGTGTTCCCTCTGTTTTATTTTTTGGAAGACTTTGATAAGGATTAGTGTTAATTCTTTAAATATTTGCTAGAAGTCATCGGTGAAGCCATTTGGTACGGGCTTTTTAACAATTGGAATTGTTTTGACTCTAGCAATCAAATTGAGTATGAATCAATCTCTTTGCTATAGGTCTATTCAGATTTTCTCTTTCTTCTGAGTCAGTTTTGTGTTTTTCTGTATTTGTCCATTTGATCCATATTATCTAATTATTGATGTACAATTTGTAGTATTCTGTTATCCTTTTTGTTTCATCTTACATGTTTCTTTAAACCCTTGCCTGCACGCATTATATTATGATCAGCACATACGTTCTCAGAAATAACACTCTTCTGAACATGCCATACAAGAAACAATTTTCCAAACTTTTTTACACGTACATTCAAATGCATCTGTACATGCGTTACAGAATGGCTAGCATACCCATTCATTGAGACAACACTATTTTTCTATTCTATATTTTCTCTCTGTCTGCCATAATCTTTATTATTTCCTTCTTCTTGCTTTTAGTTTGCTTTTTTTCCTAGTTTTTTTAGGGTGTAGGGTTAGGTTAATTTATTTCTTTACTGTGGGCTATCTATTTTCTTTTGAGCACTGTTTTTGTTGCATATCAGAAGTACTGGTATGCTGTTTTACACCAAACTTTCATTCATCTCAAAGTTTTCTCTAATGTCCTTTGTTATTTCCTTTTTAACCCACTGGTTATTTAAGAGTATATTGTTTAATCTCCATATTTATTTATTTTCCTTTTGTTATTGGTTTCTAATTTTGTGCCGCTGTAGTTGGAAAAGATACTTTCTATGATTTCAGTCTTTTTAAATTTACTGAGACTTGAATTGTGGCCTAACATATGGTCTGCCCTGGAGAATGCAGCATGTGGACTTGAGAAGTTGGGTGGTGTTCCGTAGATGTCTATTAGGTCTAGCTGGTTTACACACGTGTTGCCTGAGTCCTCTATTTCCTTGCTATTCTTTACTTCTTTGTCGATTCAAGTGACCCTCTAGTATACTTTCATGTCAGCCGCAAGGACTACTTCTTATTTTTTTGGAAGGTTTATTTATTAGAGAGAGAGAGAAAGTGCATAAGCAGGGGGAGCAGGAGAAAGAGAGGGAGAAGGAGGCTTCCCACTGAGCAGGGAGCCCAACTCAGGGCTCCATCCCAGGACCTTGGGATCATGACCTGAGCCAAAGGCAGATGCCTACCAACTGAGCCACCCAGGTGCCCCTCAGCCACAAGGACTAGCTTTAACATTCCTTTAAGGCAGGTGTGATAGTTTTTGTTTATCCTGAACTGTCTTAATTTTGTCTGTATTTTCACAGGCAGTTTTGCTGGCTACAGAATTCTAAGTTAACAGTTTTGTTCTTCCAGATACTTGAACGTATCATCTAATGCTTTCTGGCCTCTATGGTTTCTGATGAGAATCCTGATAACCTTATTGTAAATCACATGTACATGATGAGTTCCCTTCCTCACTGCTTTCAAGTCCCTCTCTTAGTCTTTGGCTTTTGATAATTTGGGATGTGTCTTAGTGTGTATCTTCGTGTGGCCTTGGTTAACTTCTTAAATGTGTATATTAAACTTCTCAACAAACTTGTAAAGTTTCCTACAAATATTTCTTCAAATACTCTTTTGGTCCCCTTTCCCCTACTCTTTTCCTTCTGAAACACCCATTGTGTGAATATTGTTGATAATATCCTGCAGGTCTCTGAGGCACCGTTCACTTTCAACCTTTTTTCTTTCTTTTTTTTTTTTTCCTTTTTTCTTTCTGTTCCTCAGACTAGATAATCTCCATTGGCCTAACTTCAAATCTGAAGATTCTTTTTACTAACTGTTCAAATCTGTTGGACTCCTACAGTGAATTTTTAAATCTGTTATTATATAATTTTCAACTCCAGAAAAGATACTTAAAATTTTTGTAAAATTATGACTTTAAATTATAATTTTACCATCATTTTTGCCATTTCTACAGGAAAAATGGAGAAGATGAGTGCAGTATTTGAAGGTGGGAAAATAAGGGAGATTAATCTAACAGCTTCTATTTTCTCTATAAATTATAAGGGTCATTAACTGAGAGCGAGGACGGAAAAGTCATCTTGAAAAGTGGAGAGGTGAGGTTGGCTAAGAGACAGAGTAGAACTACAAAGCAATATTGAGTGCCATTTGAAGACTGTGATCATGAATTTAAAAAGTCATTCAGTCCATTTATGTGATTTTTCTCAGATAACATTCATCTGTTCAAGTCAGGTGCAAAGAAAGAAACAGAAGAATTCAACCAGAGGTTTTTGCAAGGCAAATAACTTTTTCTGAGAAAAGGCCAACATGTATTCTCTAAGGTTATACTCACACCACATCAAAACGGCTCAAAACGCAAACCAGGAAGGATATAGCAAATATAAGTGTTGTGTCCATGACGTAGCACTTATAATCTTTTATTTTCACTTAGTACTCAAGAGAATAGTGATAACACATACTGCTCATCAGTCTTCCACTGGTTATTTCAATTTGGCCCTATATTGTACTTCCTTTTCTATTAGTACATTTTCTAAAAACATATTGATGAGATGTATGAAAATATACTTCAATTATCACTGTTCTAGAAATAGCTTTAATATTTTGAGAAAATGTGTAAAAAGCCAAATACACTTTTTTTCTAGAAAACACAGGGATTCATTAATGATAAGGTAGCAATCTTTTTTTATTGTAGAAATAAATTATATAAAATTTAAGCTCTTGATTTTTTTATACTTTATTTTCTATCTTTTATATATATCACACATACTCATTGAAGGAAAAAGACTAAAAGCACAGATTTACACCAAAAGAGGTGATAAATAACTGCTCTTACTCCAAAAGAATCATATTAATATAAACAATTATAAATTTCAGATACATGAACAGGCCATGTTCTGTAAATAATAATGCATTATACATTATATGTTACATAATATTAATTTTATCTTACTACTTTGCAAAATATTTTAGCCTTGTCCAGTTTTTCCTTATGCCTCAGTTTTCTCATTTATAATTTAGGGACTCACCTCTTTTTATAGTTTTATCAGAAATTAAGATATTTTGCTAATAAGAATCATCCTTGAAATCTTACCAACAAAGTAAAGTCACATCAAACACACTGAGATCTTTTTTTTTTTTTTTTTTTTTTTTTTGGGAAAAACACAGTGATTCTGAATCTTCCTCAGAGGTAAAGTTCTAAAGTCAGAACCCAAATCATTCTTTGTGAGGGGCCACCAGGGGGACAGATACTGTCAGTGAGCAATTGCTACTCAGTATTTTTCCTCTGGTGTGAGAGTAGATCATTATTTCTTTGGTTTGAACACCAGATAAAATCTGTAGTTGGTTGGATTTAGAGGTCACACTATGTAAAAAATATCTATCACTAAACACCAGACTTACATGCAGCACAGGGTGTCTACATACCTAAAATCCTTTTGAAGTGCTGAACTTCACCTTGAATTCAGTCCGGGGTTTACACAGGGTGAAATCCACCCTGTTTTAATTTTTAATTATTTTTCTCTCTCTCTTTTCCCACTTTTTGCTAAGGGTGTATTTCTGCTCCTCAGTTTAAATATGTCTACTCACATGAATAATAAGAAAGCAACTTCATTTTAGGTAGGGAGATGGTATGTCCCATCTTTGTACTAGTTCTGAAGTTGAGACAAATTTTTTATGTATGATTAATTTGGAACTAATGTTGTAAAGAAAACTCCCTCAAACCTTTCATATGACTTTCCCCCATATGTTTATATTCTAGAAAACTGTAGCACTGGGGAGGTGGCTCGCAGAGAACTCAGCATCGCTACGTAAGGAGCAAACACAGAGCAGCACTAACTCAGCTTGAGATTACATGACTCATGTCCATGTTACTGTGATCAAAGAAAAGAAGTTATTGGGACCAACAATGTTATGATACAAAAAAAAAATCGTAACCATCAAATCTCAAAGTGAAGATTAACAGACTAAAGAACACGAAAACCTTTAGAGTTTTAGGGATGCAATATTTTGCTAACACATTCAAATAAGATTATCAGGAGAGAAGTGTCTGCACTTGCTGCGGCGAGCGGTGGAGGATGCTCTCCGGATCTTTGTATTCGTTGACTGGGTTCATCACAGCAGCATACACTTCACCGTAGGCTCTGCAGACTAATTCTGTAGACTGTTTTATGATCTGCTCCCTATTGATAAACAAACAGTATGTGAACTCACAATCCGAAAATAAAACTCACTAAGAATTCTAAGAAACTTCATATTTGAACCAACACATTTCATTTTCATAACTGCCACATACATACTATAAAAAAATCACTGTACAACTACACAAGTTACTTTGGTTTGGGGATCAAACATACTTTTTATATTCATTATTTGTTTATTGTTGCAGAAGGGAGGGGCTGTGTTTTGTCCACAGTTGTACCTTTAGGATTACTAGACAAAAACCAGAAACTGTGACCTACCATCAAGGTCCTGATTTTGCGAACGTGCCTGACAACACAGTAATGTTAAAGAAAGAGGCTTATCATCATTCTATTTATCAACACTTTGAATCTCAGAATAACTTACAGTAAACCATCCTTTCAGCTACAGCTCCTACACCAGTAATTGCATTTTAGATTTCTCATCTATTTATGTTACCAGGTTAAAATAATGGGACACTTGCCTCCAACAAGTCAGCATTTTCCACAAAAAGCATTTCTATATATGCACATAAAAGAATAAAAAGTTTCAAATGAACTGAAGCAAAATTTTAAAGATCTGGCTAGAAAAAACAGCACTGGGTTCATAATGTCTCCATTAACTGCCTCCATGTTCTCATGACATTTACTTCTTGTCATCCTCAGCTACTTCTATTCATGTGTCACTATGCCTAGAGATAAAAACACTATCTTTTCTAATTTTTACAACTAAATTTAAATGTGTCTTTCAAGCTTCACTCCCAAACCTACTTTTTTGTTGTTTATTTCCGTCAGTGGCATAACCATGTTGCGTCACCTCAGTTCAGACCCTAACGAACTCTTATATGGAGTACAGAAAAAAGCTCCTATCTGGTCTTCCCCCTTTCTAGTCTCTTCCACATTCAATCTATTATAAGCACTGCTGTTAGATTAATCTTTCTAAAGCATACCTATTATCTTGTCTCTCCCTCACCCAGGGCCTTCCTTCAAGGAGTGTCTCCAGTTTCCGAGAAGTCAAAATCCCTCGTCCTGTCATTTAGAATCCTTTATAATACCTTCCATATCACAACGCTAATCCTGAGGTCTGACATAACTCCTGATTATTCTGTCCTGCTCTTGTTCACCTGAATTCCTCTGCTCTATTCCTCCATTTGCCCAGGGCGCTTTTCTCTCTCTCTCACCCTCAAATGCCCTTAATTCTCAGTAAAAATGTACTCTCTCATTCCCTGATCCTCAGAGCTAGAAATAATTATTCCATTTTGGAATGTCCATGACCAAAATGATACTTGGAAGACTATCTGTAGAAACATGTATCTGTGGTCTAAGAAAGTATAAGGTTAACTGGATGGAATGAGGAGGGAAGTACACTAATGACCTAGGATCATCAGCACCGTGTTCTGATGGGGTCTCAAACTCTTGGTGAGGTGAAACGACTTGACATTTCCCCAAACTACTAAAGCTTTCAAAATGAGAGTGGGTAGAAGGCAGTTACACTGAGGAAATTCTCTGAGCAGAGTGGACTAATGCTACTGGCTATCCTACCTTTTCACTGGAAGGGAGGATGGCAGAAACTGGTTTGGAAATCTACTTAACCAGGTGATCCTTTGAGATATTTTTGATCTATTAGTGATCCTTCCTATAATTAACTGAACACAATAATAAATGCATCAGTATGATGCAAAATTATTTTCCATACATGAAATTGGTGAAAAATACTATAAACTGATATTTTAAAAATCTGTTAAATACACATTTGATGTCCATTTTGCAACAAGTCAAATTATGAATTTCAGACATAGTGTTTTTCATTCTTTACTCAAAGCAGTAAGACAGATTGATTTTGGGGGGGTGTATAAAGCATCCATTGCTTATGCCTCATACTCTAAAATCTATACGCAATCTTTATACTACATAAAGAATACAGAGAGACAAGGCTATTCCCTCTCACAAGAAGTTTAAAATCAGAATATGGTAATTGTACCATATATTAAATATAATTTTTAAAAATCCAGAGTAACTGGTAAATGTAGAATGAGTTGCTGAAAAATCTGAATAAATTTTAAATTTTATTCCCAAGTCCAAATGATGAAAAATTTTAAATTTATTGGAGTTTAGTTGTAACCCAGGGCAAGCTTCTGTTTATAAGCTAAACTAGCTTACAAATGTCTACAACTCACAATGCATCAGAAAAGTCATTATAAATCCGCAATGGAGAAAACCAGAACAAAGCAATACTGCTAAGACATAAATAAATAAAATCAAGCCAATAATATGAATAAGAGTTCATAATTTACTTTCAAAGTTGGTGTTCGATAGTACAGGGTTTCTCATTCTGTTCCTCAGTTTAGGAAGCTACCAAGATAGGGAAGGGATTAAAAAATGAACACGGCTGTGCAGAACAAGATAAAAGATACCGAAGCTCACGGAGAAAAGAAGTCTTTCATGTAGTGGGGTGAATAAAGAAAGGGGAAAGAACTGTTCCTCCTGGCCTGTCAGCTAACTGCTAAAGCCAACCAGGGGAGAAAGGCAATGGGAAGAGAGATTCTCCAAAGTGAATCTGAGTCAAATCCAAACTGTAAAGCGCAAGAACTGTGACTGATAATGATCTTCCACACTTCCGAACCAATATAAGAGTTCACTACCACTACCAAAGCCAGGTATGGGTCCACACACTCACGTTCAGTAATTCTTTTCTAATGAACGATGTATAGTAGAGATCAAATGGTACGGTGATGGACACTACTGTCAGAAGACCTTGACTCTAGTTGGAGCTCTGCCACTTATTACTTTGCCTTGAACAAGTAATTCAGCCTTTCTAGAACTAATTCACTACAATAAGGCAAAATATTGAGCTTGATAATATTTATAGGGTACTTTTAGCTCTTAAATTATTCCATTGGATTAAGGGCATTTTAATGATCTGCTATTTAAAAAAAAAAACCCTCTACGTGCCTATTTATACACATACATACATACATACATATGCATACATCACATGCACGCATACACATATATAAACATACACGCATGTTATTTTGGGGAATTGGATTCCTTAAATAATGATTTATAATAAGCATATCAGTTATTTGTATATATTTTTACTTTAATATACAAATCTGAGGTGTTAAAAGTTTTACTTTCTTGCCATTTTACTATCCCCTCCTTTTTATTTATAGTGTTAATTACTATGCAATTAGTATGTATCTTTTATCTTAAAAAGTATATGCATGTATCTGTATATCTGTCTGTCTGCCTGCCTGGTGTCTTGGACCAAATTATTAACTAACATCATTTAAGAAATACAGAGTCTCAAATAATAATGAATCATTATGGTAACAAATAATCAATGTTCAAAAGGGAAGTTTCAGGTATTCTCTAACTAAATACAAACTCGCCAACAAATCATGTCAGTCATGTGCTTCTGAAAACCTGGAATGGGCTTATCAACTCGTGTACAGATAGGAAAAAAGCAATATTGTTTTTTAGTGGTGTATGCAGAGCACTGGTGCTAGCATGGGCAGCCACCTCACACCTACACACTGTATTCTGATCAATCACAGCTGAGGACACAGCTGGTGGATGGAGAGTACTTTCAGAATTATTTTTTTTAATTTTAATTCAATTAATTAACATGTAGTGTATTATTAGTTTCAGAGGTAGAGTTCAGTGATTCATCAGTTGTATATAACACCCAGTGCTCACTGTGTCATGTGCCCTCCTAACGCCCATCACCCTGTTACCCCATCCCTTACCCATCCCCCCTCCAGCAACCCTCAGTTTGTTTACTAGACTTAAAAGTCTCTTATGGTTTGTCTCCCTCTCTGATTTTGTCGTATTTTATTTTTCCCTCCCTTCCCCTATGATCCTGTTTTGTTTCTTAAATTCCACATATGAGTGATATCATATGATAATTGTCTTTCTCTGATTGACTTATTTTGTTTATAGCATAATACCCTCTAGTTCTATCCACATTGTTGCAAATGGTAAAATTTCATATTTTTTTGCTGGCTGAGTAATATTCCAGTGCGTGTGTGTGTGTGTGTGTGTGTGTGCGCATCCAGGCGTGCGCGTGTATCACATCTTCTTTATCCATTCAACTGTTGATGGACATCTGGGCTCTTTCCATAGTTTGGCTATTGTAGACACTGCTTAGAATTATTTGTCAGTTAAAATCTAAAGATAGGTTCTGCTTTTCACATGACCAAAGAATATGCAAAAAGGCCAGTTGAAAGGGAAAAAAAATTGAATGTAAGCTATGATATCTATAAAATTAGACCATTAACTTTCTTGGTCTCTTTACTACCATGAAAATCTCATTGGTAGTAATTTATTAGGCGGTGCTCTGTTGGTCTTTCGACAGTTTAATAATCCTCATAGTGCAAATAGAACTTTCAAAAAATAAAACATGACTCATACAAATAAAGAATGAAAGAATGTCAAAAATTTAATAACTTCTTCATGAGGAAACTATTAAGATGGTAAAGCCAGTTCACAGAACGTTTTGAGGAACTGGTCATGTACAGGCATTTGGAAAGGAAGGTTAGAATAAAACAGGTTAGACACAGAACAGGTGAATGTCCCATGGAGCAAAAAAATACACAGGACATGAGGAAGCATGGGGCCTTTAATAAACAATAAGGAGAGCATCGAACTATGAAACATCCCCCCAAATAATTAAATAAATCCTGAAGGGCCTGTTAACAACGCTTCAGTGTGACACAGAAAGGATACACTGCTCTCCCAAACCCGATGTGCCCTATTTCCAAGTTTCAGAAAGTCTTTCTTACTTTTAGAAGGTAGTTTGCTATACCAGTGTATCATGTATCAAGGATAACAGTCATGTAGTTAATCAACTACTGGAAAAAAGAAAAAAGAAATTGGAGGAGAAGATGAGGATGTTATAAAATAGTACAGAAGGGCAATACTTTTCTTATGTATCAGAATACCATGCATTAAGAAATCAATTTGTCCAGTTATAAACATCGCCATGTCCTAAAAATTTAGTATTATAAATCTTAAAAATACTAATAAAGACTAATATATAACTAAATGGAGATATCGTCCATTTTAAAACATGTTCACAAAACATTTTAAACAATTATTTAAAGCATTTAGCTGTGATAAGAAATGAACAGCTTACTTCCAGAATCAGTGAGCTTGTCATTAATCAGTACTTTAGGATTTTGGTTGCCATAACAACATGACACAACTTTCATCATTACCATAAACCCAGCAACTCTAAAAATAGCTTATTTCAACATTCAGGCTCTGTGATCACTAAAATTGAGCTTTATTACAGAACCACAGTTAAGAGTGCAATCAAATGCATCACAGGAGAGAAGAAGTCATTAACGGTTTAAGCCTGAAAAACTAAAAAGAAAAGATGATAATATATTTATAAATAATACATGGGTTAAAGAATTTTTCTTTTAACATAATACAAACATCAAAGGCGTCACAATGGGTCAAGTCAATTTTCATCCCAGGTCAGTTTCCTGTCACTCACTGTAAAATTAAAGTATATCTGAGGGGCACCTGGTTGGCTCAGTCGGAAGATCATGCGACTCTTGGTCTTGGGATTGTGAGTTCGAGCCACACGCTGGGTGTAGAGATTATTTTAAAAAATAAAATCTTTTTTAAAAAAGCATATTTTACATAACACCATGCCCACAAATCTCATATAAGTGTTACCTATCATGCAAACATTTTTCAGCTTCCTTTAAAAATAATAAAATAATATAATCTCAACATAGAAAGGACTAATAAAAATACAGTCCATTCCAGTGTTAAACAGAACAGGTTTTGGAATCAGAAATACTGGATTCAAATCTTGGCTCTGCTTCTTACTAATTGCTTGCCCTTGGTTCAATTACTTAACCTTTCTAAGCAATGTCCTCTTCTATAAAGAGGAAATCATAAATCATGGACTCACTGGGAGGATTAAGTGAAGTTAATGGATCAATCTTGCTGAGGTATTCAGATTTTACATTGTAGGGGTTGGGGTGGGGCAAGGGTGAAAACAGAACAGTTCAGAAGCTAATGTGATAGCACACACACAGATGACACTCCCTTGGACCACATGGTAACTGTGAAGATGTTCAAAAATAACTAGTTTCCTCTCACATACTTTTTTCTAGATAAACATTTAATGAAGTGGTTCCATGGGAATTTTGATTGAAGTTATATTGAATTTATTGGTTTAACTATATCACATAACCAGTTTGAGAAGAATACTATGTGACTATGCTGGAACACTGAAAATCTACAGCAAACATCACACTTAATGATGAAATATCAGAAACATTTTCATTAAAGTTCAAAATAAGATATGCACATTCACTATTACATTGGAGCTCTTAACCAATATAATGAATTTCGTTATAAATACTGAAAAAATTAATGAAACTCATTGTTCTTAGATGTCTTTACCCAAAACTAAACAATTGATAAGCTAATAGAACTAAAATAGAGTTTAGTTGCTTGGCCAGATTCAAAATTATCATACAAAATTTAGTATGTTTCCTATATACCAGCATTATCTAATTAGAACAGGTAATGGAAAATAAAAGATCTTATCACGGTCACAGAATTATTTCCTAGGAATAAACCTGTTAATATATAGAGAAGATTATATGAGGAAATTACAAAACTTTATTGAAAATTCTAAAAGATCTGAATAAATAAGCATACCATGCTCATAGATGGGAATATTCACTAATGGATTATACTTTTTCAGTTCTTTTTTGCTCATTCTTAGATTAGCTTGGTGAATGTTTCATATGCACTTGAAAAGAATGTTCCCTTCTATAGTTGTGTGTGGTATCTCTCTAGTAGAGGTTGAGCTGATTAGTGGCATTGTTCGGTTTTCTACACCATACTAGATTTTTGTCTACTTTTTCTGTCAACTACTAAGATAGCAGTGTTGAAATATCTACTTTTAATTGTCAGTGTATCTATTCTTCCTCAATTCTTTGAGCTTATACTGCTTGTTTTTTGAAGCTCTGCTATTAGTTGCACATATTTAAGATAATTATATGTTCTTCATAAACTGATTCTATTATTATTGTAAAATGTCCCTCCTTATCTTTGGTATCTGTCCTGCAGTCTAATTTTTCTGATAGTAATATAGCTACCTTAGCTTTATTATGATTAGTATTTGCACAGTATATCTGTTACCATCCTTTTAAAGTATCTGTATCTTTATATTTAAAGTGGATTTCTTAATAGATAGCAGACAGTTGGGCCACACATTTTCACCTAATCTAAGAAGCTCTGCCTTTTACCTGGAGTGTGTTAAGTTTTTCACGTTTAATATAGTTATTTATAAGGCTGAACGTAAGTCTGTCATCCTATTTTTTTTATATTTGTCCCTTCTGTTCTTTTTCCTTTTCTGCTTTGTTTTGATATGATTGTTTTTTAGCATTCTATCTTATCTATCGGCATGTTAGATAATTTTTATTTAAGAGCTTGCTGCAAGGTTCACAATGTACCTTCAAAAATATTATATAATAACCTTATAACATCATAAATGTACATTTTTACTTTCCTCCCACTCTATCTTTTGTGCATTTGTTGTCATGAATTTTATTTCTATGTGTTAAAAATTCCACAATTCACTGTATTTTTGTTTTAAATGGTCAACTATCAACATCTTTTATATTTAGTATTTCCTGTGCTCATTATTCCTCTGTGAGTTTTCTTCTGGTATTCTTTTCCTTTAGCCTGAAGGACTTCTTTTATTATTTCTCACAGTGCAGTGTACTGGCGATAAATCCTCTCTGCTTTTGTTTATCTCAAAATGTACTTAATGCTCTTTCAGTCTGAAAGATACTTTTGATGAAAACACTATCAAAGTAGATATTTAAAGATGATATTCTATTGTCTTATGGTTTGCACCGTCTCTAACTAGAAGTCAGTAATATACTTACCATTATTCCCTGCTAACAATATGTCTTTTTCCCTCTGGCTGCTTTCAAGATTTTTCTCTTTATTAATGGTTTTCAGTAATTTGATTATAGTGTACCTTGGTATAGTCTTTTCTCTGTTGGGTTATTTAACTTCTTGAGTCTGTGGGTTCATGTTTTCTTTTCTTTTTCTTTTTTTTAAGATTTTTCTTTTTTTTTAATGTTTTTTTAAATTATATTATTTAGTCACCATACAGGTTCATGTTTTCTATCACATTTGGAAAAAGTTGTTTTATTTAAATTTTTTCTGACTCAATCTCACTATGACACTCCAGTTATGCCTACTTTAGACTGCTTACTATTATGTCACAATTCACTAAGACTCTCCATCTTTTTCTAGTATTTCATTTTTTTCTTCTGTGCTTCAGTTTGGACGGTATCTACTGTACTCTTTTCAGGCTGCCTGATCTTTCTCTCCGTGTCCAACTGACAGTTATGCCTACTCAGTTAATTTTTCATTTTAGATATGATACTTTTTGGGTACAGAATTCTCATTTTGTAAAATTCCTTATTTTTTCTCTCAGTATAATAATGTTTTCCTTTAAGTCCCTGAACACACTGTAAACAGCTGTCCTAAAGACTTTACCTGCTAGCTCTATAAATTGTCATTTGCCAGTTTTTTCTACTGACAGATTTTTTTCTAGTTTTGGTTCATATTTTCCTACTACTTCACCTGAGTACTTTTTTATTGCATTATAAATGCTACACTGCTGATCATCTGCATTTGTTATCATCCTCAAGAGTGCTAAGTTTTGTTCTGGAAGGCACTTAATTTAGTTAAAGATCAGCATGATATTTTAGAGTTTGTTTTTAAGCTTCTTTGAGTCTAAAGTAGCCTTTCCTGTAGGACTAAATTAACTCTGCTTTTAAGGCTTGGACTTTGTGAAGTCTCTAAAGCACTGTGTAAGCTCCAGTTATTTTTCAGCTCACAGGTTTCCAGTAACTGTTCTTTCACTAGTAGTCCTATTTTCCCCCAAAACTACTTTATTTTTATTGATACAGGTATTCCTTTTTTTTTTTAAAGATTTTATTTATTTATTTGACAGAGAGAGACAGCCAGCGAGAGAGGGAATACAAGCAGGGGGAGTGGGAGAGGAAGAAGCAGGCTCCCAGAGGAGAAGCCTGATGTGGGGCTCGATCCCAGGACTCCGGGATCACGCCCTGAGCCGAAGGCCGACGCTTAAGGACTGTGCCACCCAGGCACCCCGATACAGGTATTCCTGATCGTTAATATGTGTGGCTTAAAAGGAGGCAGTTAAAGAAAAGAAGAAAAAGAAAATTTATTCTGTCTACCTCTTTAAAAATATATTTCCTTTAAAGGCATTATTTTTTAATTATTAAATTATTTTCCTAAGATGAAAAAGAGTTCTCAAATCACATCCAATTTCTGATATGCTCACTTTAGGAAGCATCTATAATTTCCTTTATTTCTTAAATTACTCATAGAAATAATTCTGAATCATCAAGTAAAGACACTGAGAATAACATGTATTTTTAACTGTGGTTTCTGTAATCTAATCTCTATATTTACACCATTGAAAGGTGACTACTGGGGTTTGGCACTGAAAAAAGAACACACCCTTCTAATTCACCCCAAGGAAGAAAGGAAGGAAGACATCCTTAAAACTATTTTCTTTCCCTTTTCTTCATTTCCAATACAACTTTACTTCCTGGCATTTATTCAATAGTTTATTTCGAGGCTGAGGCATTCAATCAAAATCTCCTTTAAAAGGCAGTCAAACTCTTTAAGACAAAGAAAAGGGAGACAAGAGTGATAGCTGTCCCAGAGGTATTGCAACCATAGTAAAGTGCAGGAAGGCAGAACAGTAACAAAATTTTAAAAAAGATTAAAAAAGAATATTTTATATTTCAAAGATCTATTTCAAAGAAACAATTGACATTTTAAATAAAATATGAATAGAAAAGAAATTGGTGACATAAAAAATGAATTTTGATTAAAAATGAATTATCATTTTGAAAAGGTTCAAAATTTAACTGAATAAAAGCTCTGTCCTATTGTCTCAAATGCTTTATAAATAAGATCAAATATTGTGCCTATACAGTAGCAGAGATAAGGACAGAAGTTAATTTTGAAAATAAGAAAATGCCATCAATAAAAAAAAAAAGGGAAAAAAAGCAGTTAGAGAATCTGCTTTCATGGTGAATCTTAAATTTTTAAAATAAGTAGCCAAACTGATATCATATTTTTTTCTTCTGAAAATATACTCACAGGTTACATTTTAATTTTAGAATCCTTTGCAAATAATATCTTAGAAATTTTCTAATGAAAATAGTGATAAATAGGTAGTAACCAATTTCTCTTAGTTGTCCTATTATTATATACATATCTCAATTTTTAAATATCACTATATTAGTAAAAATTTATAACAGGATGTTAGGTACATACTATGAAAACAAAATACTAATTAAAAACTTAGATTTTAAAAAAATATACCAAAAACTATGTACATTTGGCTGTTAATAAAACAACAAAATTTACATTATTATTGTTAATAAAATAAAAGTAAACAGAAAACTAAAATACTTCAGTAATAGAAGACAAACATCTGATTTGAAATATCACGTAAGCTTTAGAAAATCTGAGGAGTCCTCACAGATAAAGAGTTTAGACAGAGTCATAGAAAGTGCTTAATCCCACTGCTAGTTCTATAACTTTACTTTAAACTATTATTAAAGTTTACGAAATGGGGAAAAATCTATTAAGAGTATCCCTGAGTCTAAGGATGTAACATACGCTTTTAAAATTTTGAGGAATGCTGTCAAATTGCTCTCTAAAAGGATTGTACTAATTTATATTCTCATCAACAGCATATGAAATAATGCCCATTTTCCCAGACCCTTTCATTAGCAAATAACAAACTTTTTATTGTCAGTAATCTGCTAGGCCGAAATTCTCATTGCTGTTTTAATTTGCATTTTTGATCATTACTATGTTCTCATTATTATGGTCTCATATTTATTTTCCATTTGCATTTCTTCTGTGAATTGTCCAAACATACAATGCCTGTTCTTCTACTGTTTTGTCCTGATTTGTGGGATTTTGTTCAATATTAAGGATAATACATGAAGGATAACCTGTCTGTTACATAACTTGCAAATATTGTTCCACATTACTGTTTATATTTTAACTTAGTTTATATTGTTGTTTTCTGTGAAAAAAAACAAAAACAAAAACAAAAACTTTAAAGAGTTTTGTAGCCAAATCTGTCCATTTTCTCCTATGGCATCTGGGCTACTTACCATCCTTTATAAAACACATTAAAATTTCCCTTCAATTGGCATATTATGAAAAGAAAAATGGTATGTTTCATATTTAGTGATGCCCCAAACAACTCAACACTCAAATACTAAGACTGAAACATGTGATTAAATCTAAAAGAGCTGCAGGTATTCATTTAAAAAAATAATTTAAGAAACACACACAACAATTTGAGCCATGGCATAATGGAGTTTCTTTTACAATCTCTCGGGTCTTTAGAACTCCAGTTATGTAGATAATATGAAGTCTTTTAGGATAATAAAATATAAAAGTAAAAAACAAATTAAAATCATTCACTCTAACTACACCTAATATGGTCCATCCCATTTCCTGCCAATTCTAATTGGTATCAAACTTTTCTGCATGTTGAGCCAAAAGCTGCCTCCTTGCTTTATTTACTGCTGTAGACCTACTATCCAGAACAACAGAAAACAAGTGTACCGCCACCTCTGTACCACTACATCCTTGCAGATAACTGAAATTTTTTCTTCAAGTTTGATTATTCTTTCCTTACTGTACTTTTTAATATAAGTATTTGTCCACATGTCTAACTGACCCAACAGACTATAATCTCCATGAAGACAGTGCAAATGTCTTTTAAATCTTAATCCTTGCCTGTTATATAGAAAGCATTTAATACAGAACTGGGTGAATGGAAAGAAAAAAAACGCATAGAGTTAATTGTCTAATTTCCTGCTTTTAGACAATTTACATTTGTCAATATATTCCTTATAAACAAGAAAGTCAGACAATATGATCTGTCTCTTCTAACTGTAACTTTCTAAGATTTTAATATATAGTTCTTTGTCTTGAACACATTCCTGATAAATATGTGATATTGAACAATTAAAAATATATCCCCAGATCCAAAACAGTCTATAAAGTCATTCATCTGCACTGCGAAATTAATATATTATTGATCTTCCATGACATTTTCAATGCCATTCTGACATGTTTGTTAATATAGGGAACTTGGCATTATGGCTATACACATCCAATTATATTCACGTTAATTTTATAAACCATTCACTACATAGAGACTTTGGAGCTGTATACATGCAAGCAATAAATATGAACAGGGTCTCAGGTCCGATCTCTTAGGGGTGCTCAGGCATAACACAAGGTTGGTAACTAGAGATCTTCAACGGTAAATCTATTCTTGAAAATAAATTTTTTCTAAGATATGTGCTTGATATTTTTAAAAATATATGAATCTTTACCAACTAGTTGAAACCAAAAAAATACTTACTTCACCGTGGCACTTAAAAGAAAGTTCAGCTGTGGCATTAGCAAGCTGTCTGGGGCTGACAGGTAACGATCAAACTGAACCTACATGAATGAGAGAAAGAGCATATGTTTGCCAGTAGACATCTCAAATAAACTCGCACTTATAAGGGTTAAATCTTAGCAAATACACCATTGTACAAATAATCAGTTCTTTGTGATCAAAATGAGTTATTGCTTCAACATTCTAACTAAAATTCCCTAAAAGTGTCGACTTCTTAATGTAGTCAATATCAGCAACAGCTACTTTAAAAATTCTGAATCCAAGTCATTCATTCTAATCTCCTTCACCAAACTTTTGAGTAACAATATTAACAAGAAAAGTCATCAGATTTCAAGTCTATCTTACTTTCTTAAATCCACTCTATTTGTTAATTGTTAATTTATCTATTCATTCAACCTATATTTATTGAGTAGCTACTATTAGGAAGGTACTGTATTAGGTAAAGTGTATGTAACAGTGAGCGTAAGAGGACAGTCCCTAGCTTCACAGAGCTTATGATCTACTGAGAAAGGTAGTAAACAAATAATAATGTAAGTAAATATAGAATTACAAATTGTGTTAGATGCTATGAAGGAAAAACACCAAATTACTATAAAAGTGTGAATCAGGAGGATGGACCTGGTTTCTGTGTTTGGCAAAAGAATCTGAGGAAAGAACATTTGAAGTGAGATCTTAAGAAATGAATAGAGATTAAGTAAGAGCGTGTGTAGGCGGGGTTCAAAGGGTAGCATGGATGGGACAGCATGGATGAAGGCTTGAGGTGAAAAAGAGAATGGCTAACAGAGATCAGTTCATGTAGGTCTCCTACTCTTTTTTAAAGGATTTTAATTCTTATTGGTAAGAGCATTTAGGAAACCACTGAAGGAGGGGAATAAACTGATTTAAGCTTTAAGAAGCTATGTCTGGCTACAGCAAGAAGGGAAGATTGTAATGGTAGATGCAAGGACACCCAATAGGTAGCTATTGAAGCATCTTAGACTATAAGGACAATAACATGGTAAACAGAAGAGGAGAGATATTTGAGAGAACTGGACAGTAAAATCATCAGCATTTGGTTAGTGACAAGGTGCAGGGCTGACTCCTAGATCTGGATCTGTATAATTTAATACAGAACATTATCACAATTCATAACTGTATTCTTTTCATATTTATTTAGCTGTGTAATAGTTACACTCCTTACTAGATCACGTCTGTTTTCATCCCAATTCTTAGTACGGTGCCTAGGAAGCAGCAGTTAGTGTTGAAATGATAATGGACGGATGCTCTTACCACTTTCTGAGTTGGGAAACTTGGAAAAGAACCTGGGGGTGGGGGGCAGGAAAGACTTAGAAGAGTTCAAGTCTGGGAAATGATGAACTGAAGTGCCCTGAAGCATTCGAGTGAAGGCAACAGATGGTTATATATAAAATGATGGACCACACACAAAACAAGATTCTGTTTCTTTACAGAGGCAGATATTCAACTTAATTGCTATTGAAGTTTAAGACCTAGCACAAAATAATTTGTAATGGGGTTTAAATATATTTTGTGGGTTATATTATGGACTGGGCATATGTTGGTGGGGGAGAGAAAGAGGGAGGAAACACATTTATTCAGTACTAAGATTAGTGTAGACTTATGCCCTCATTTGGAGGGGGGCGGAATATCTTGAAGTGAGACTACTGGGTACTATGGTGAGTGTATATTTAACTTTTTAAGAAATTTATCTTTTTAAATTAATCTAAAATTTATTCATTTTCATTTATTTTTAAACTTTTTAGAATAAAATCTTCATATTTTTATAGTTTTTACTGTGATGTTTGATGAACAGAAGTTATAACTATTACTTCTCTCTATGTACATAATGTTCCTTATTTATCTTATTTGGTGTTTTTTAAATCTATTTTATCTAATATAAATATTGTCGGCTCTGTACTCTTTGCCTTGTTAGGTATCTTGTGGGCTTATTCTTTTTATTTAATTTAGCTCCGTAATATGATAGGTAACAAAACCTTGGCATTAAAAGGCATCCAGGAGAACTATGTGCTACAGTCAAGCCATTGTGGTAGTGAGCATGTGTGAGTATTTAAATATTTAGGACAGGTAGTATAGCAGCTGAGAGTGTCAGTACTAGGCTGAATGGGGTTGTTCAGAGGATTAGAGTGAATATGTGAAAAACACTAACACACTCAATTAATGCTAAAGACATTGTTGTTATTACTGTTGCTAGTGTATCATTACAAAGCTTCCAAACAAGATCACCCTACGGTGGCTAAACGCGCGTCGTCCAACTGGTGGATATACATACATGCCGAGTATATACGTAAGACGCGGAAACACGCTACGAGAAGCGGCGCTCATGCAGATGTGCAGGCAAGCTCTTCGCTCGAAAAGAAGGAAATAAAGTGGAGGTTCAGGGAGTCTCACACTCCAGAGTAATATGTTCTTTTAAGACTGGAATCCAACTTCAGTTATCATCTCAGGAAGAAATCAAGAACTGTATGCCAGAGATCACTGCCAGTAAGAAGTCTTTAATGATACACAGCCTAACTTGTTTGCATCTGTCACTCCTGTTTCTCCATTACGTTAGAAGTAAAACTGGGAAAATGCAGAAAACCTCAACAGGAATGATGAGGTGTTAGGTAGAGTGGAGCAGTACTACAAACGTGTGTCTTGGTCAGACCTTAGTTAAAGCAAACGTGTGCACAATCATTATTACTGCATCCAATGTGAATACAGCGTTATCAAGAGATCAAATTAGCACCCAGGACCAAATTAATAATGTTCTATGAGGAACCCTGTGTTGAATGCTTTACTATTCACTTACCATTGCAGCCTTCAGTGCCACAGAATCTAGGTTGGGCAAATGAGCTAAAGAGCCCTAAAAAACAGAACAGAACAGCAAAAACAAG
The DNA here is from genome assembly GCF_024610735.1 of Ursus americanus. Lineage (NCBI taxonomy): Eukaryota > Metazoa > Chordata > Mammalia > Carnivora > Ursidae > Ursus > Ursus americanus. The sequence continues at coordinate 60,836,861 of NC_142136.1, forward strand.
ACATAAAGAAAGGTGCTATGGTTTCAGCTCACTTACGAAATATAGTCTATTAATAGACTGCCCAAATGTGGACATGCAGCGCCTTTCCAAAGAGCTCAAGTGTCATCTCTTCAACCTCAGTTAGTGCAGGGACTATGACTTGTTCATTTTTGTGTAACCAGCACGAAGGCATGCAGTCATATTTGCTGGCGGGAGTGACAAGCACAAGTTTATTAACAATGGGAATACCAGGACATTTCAGATTTACACACAAGCAAAGCAAAAACGCAAGGAAGCACTTAGAGAACGTCAGTACGTCAGGGAGGCCTGAAGGTGCACTCTGACAATTTTAGATAGTGTAAAATAGCAGCAGAATTGATTCTCCTTTGGTAGAAATTTGCTTGCTGCTTCATCAGAATAAAAAATTTGCAGCTGGTGATTTTGGAAAGCTTCATTTAAAAGTTCCTGGACTATAAAATATTCTTCACGTTAATGCTATTTAAATGAGTTCTCTGCTTTTTAAAGAAAGATCCTTCCATGGATTTCTTGAGTTCCCCCACTCTCTTCACAATTTCCACTGGAGTTCTATAACTTAAGAAGATCTTGTGCTGGCCTCAAAGTATTTACCTTTCCAAAGTAAAAGACCAAGATTTGCTAAGTTAAAAAGGCGATGACTGCATTTACACAGTAGTCTATACATTCAATTAACTGATAGTGATACAGCACTCTGGAAAATTTACCAGTATGAATATCCTTTATACATTTTATAATACTAAGTTGGTTTTTTTTTTAATTTTTAACCAAAATTACCATGGTAAAAAGGACAGTTAATATTTGGGGGCACTCTACTACATCTCAGGTAGTCAATTAAGAACGTACATGTATCTTCTCACTTAATCTTCAGAACCCTATGATACAGATAATATTATTACCCCAATTCCACAGATGAGGAAGTAGACACAGAGAGATAAATAGCTATTAAGAGGCAGAGCCAAGATCCAAACTAGAGTCTGGCTCTAGAACCCCTGCTCTAAACGGGCGTTTCTCTAATTAGGAACACCCATGTGCTTACCTGTTCAGGCTTATGTTGCTGTACGGTGTTATAGATAGAACTCAAGCCTGCTCTGGTTAAAACATAAGAGGCTTGCTCATTTATAAGTGTGTCCAAATGTGCTTCAATCTAAAATAAAACACAACAGAAAGAAAGTATTTTAAAAGAGGAATAAGACTGGTGAGAGTAGTAGACCACCCTGGAGTCAGCTCTTCATCAGGGACTTGCTCCTTGCCAGTGGCATAAGGCCAGACCATGAGGCACAGGGGCTGCTTCTGTGACAAAAGCTTTTCCCTCCCTAAAGAGGAAGTCCTCCTACAAAGAGGAGAGAAAGTCACTTTAAAGATGATAACTGAAGAGGACGCCAGGCTAGCCACTAGTGAAAAAATTCTGAGTTGCTTGTCAGCTCTTTTAAAAGATGGCACTAAGCAAAACACAAAGAAACAAACACTAAAAAATAGCAATTGTAAAATAAAATATTTAGGAAGACTTCTGGGAAGATGACGGCCTGATATTCCTGACCTCCACATTCCCTCACCCTCCCAACTTACGGGACTGACTCGACCCATCAAATGAGCCGTCTGGAGAAGCAGGTTTGTTACAATTAGGGGAGAGTCGAGGACTCGGCAGAAGGCTGGTCAAAGATTTCAGGTTTAGGAACTGCCCACGAAGATGTGAGCTAGCAGATGTGAGCTGTATGTGCTCACCTGCTTTGTAGTATCTTTGAGGAAGCCATCTAATGTTAACGGGGCAAAATCCACACAAGCGGACTACCCTGATGGGTTGAAGTATCTCCCAGTGGGAAGAAGTCTGCTGCTCCCTTACTTTTACCAGTATAGGCCTGAGAGTTTGAAGGTCTTCCATCTTTTCCCGAGCAGGGAATTCCCTCAGTTTTACCAGTTTGCTTGCCCATGGCACAGTATACTCCTAACTGTGCTGTTAATGTCCGAATGCTTGCTGTTGTCCAAGTAACTCCAATAGCTGAGCCCTTCCCCTTTAAAAAATTTACAACTAACTGAAAAGAGGTATGTTCTAAGAGAAAACTCATCTGAATAATTAGAACAAGTATCTTTTCCAGAGGCAACTCTATTAAAAGACACAGAGTACTTTAATTTTTTTTTTAAGTGAATGTCCAAGAAAGTACAATTAGAGCCCTTAGTCACTAGACTTACTGGAAATCAAAGAAAAACAAGATGTGCAAATATAAACATTTAATGAAAGAGTTACTGCTAAGAACCAAATGAGTATCTGAAGAAGAACAGAAGAAAAGTAATACAGTAACATCAAAGAAAGATTAAATTGAAGAAATATAAAAAGAAATTAGAAGAGAGATTCTGGAGATAAAACCAACTAAGGGCAGGAACTTCAGAATATAAAAAGTAACAGATGGAAAAGTGATAATTAATTAGATAGTAAAAAACTTTATTGAGCCAAAGAAAGGGTTGAATCTTCAGACTGAAATGGCTCTGCAAAATCCAAATGGAAATAACAGAAAAAGAGACATAGCAAAAAATATCCTAAGGAAATATCTGAACTCAAAGGAAAATCCTTACAAGCTTCCAGATGGACAGAGTAAATTACCACAAAGAAAAGAGAATCAGACTAGCCCGAACTCCTTACTTGAAACGCTGGAAGAAGGCAAGTAAGAGTGGAAGAAAATTAATAGGCTATTGATAGAAAAGCTCTGAAAAATCAAGAATCTTTTATTCAACAAGGTGAACTCTCTTTGGAGAGCCTAAAAACCCACACCTTCTAGTACATGCAACACTGTACAGTCCTCCCTCACTGACTGGGCTGGCCCATGTAACCAGCACTGGCCAACAGCCGATCAGCAAGCATGGAGTAAGTGCAGGCTTCGCACGCACTGAGACACTGGGGCTTGTCCCCTTGGAGCGCAAACACGACCACAGAATATTTAGGAAAGATAACTGGGGATAAGACAGAATGATGAGCACCTGATATATCTGAACTGCTTGAGAAAAGATTTAGACAAATGGCAGTGTTTGGGTGCTGAATTAGTGATAAATACAGTAAAAACCAATGAATTTTTTAAAAAAAGAATTTTATTAATTCCACAAAAAAAGAGTTATGTAAGAAAGGAAAATTAATCATACTTCATTATATTTCTTTTAAAAGAAGGCATCAGAAATTGGGAAATATCACAAGTTTAGATGTATCAAAACTGATTCCTTAGAAACCCCTAAAACTTTACAAATGAATTTTTACCACAGCTACTGCCAAATTACGTATATACTTGTAATAACACAGAACATTCAGAGTTTTTTCTTAAAAACATTATATTTACCAAAATTCACTATTTCAAAATCGGAAGCCAAGTATCTGGTAAATTTTACAAATGGCTTTGTTTTAGCGACTTTACAAACTCTTAACTGATACCATTTGGCTTTTGGGCTAGAGTCATTGGTATAACAAACCGTAATGTTTTGCCTAACACTGGTTTACACAGAGATAAAAATATATCTGTCCTCTGTAACACCTTCTGCACTAGCTAGAAAGCTTGAAAAATATAGCATATTATTCACAGTTCAGAAACCGAAATCTGCATAGAGATTAACTGTTCCAATCAATAAGAAAAGCTTCACTCCACCATCATAAACTATGGTTTGATTAAAAATCGTACTTATTACATATTCTAGCTTCCCCCAAACAAAACCAAAATACCCAGTGTGTGTGTGTGTGTGTGTGTGTGTGTGTGCGCGTGCGTGTGGACTTCCATCAGACTATACCAAAGGATTTATAGAAAGTAGGTCACTGAAATTGGATTAAAGCCAGTAACTGAGATCAGATACAGAAAAAAAGGATCCATCACAGTGAGTTGTCATCTTATGGTAAAATTTACCTGAAACTGTAGCATTTCTAGACGTCTGTCAGTGAACTCGAACAGAGCGAGTGTTGTCTTCATCATATATAGTGAATTGACCATGAAAGTGGCCATGTCAGCTGTGCCTAAATTGCTGGCAGATACAGTACACATTTGGAGGAGAGGATCCAAGACACATGATAAAACCTACAAATGAAAAGTAAAATGAAATTTATTTTTTATTCCCCAATCAATCATACAGGCCTGGGTTAACAGTATTTCAGAATGAATATCAAACTAACTGGAAGGGGGCCAACTTACAGAAGTACATTTTAAAAAGATTAAATGGTACAGTAATCATAATGTCTTTTACAATGAGCATCACTGAATAAAATACTTTTCAAATTAAAGAGAGCTGGTTTAATATTTGAAGGAAAAATCAATGAGAAGGATTGTTAAAATGTATGGGTTATAAAATGCCAGAATTTCAACAGAATGTATAATAGAGGAGCAATAAGTAATTATTAAAAATGATTTACAACATACTTGCACAAAGTCAGCTTGACGGGCATCTAATGGTACAACTGAAGAATCGTGAGATGCCAAAACTTCACGCAATAACATGAGTGTCTGATTTAATGCAGAACTTGGTCCAAGATCAGGTGGTGGGAGTTCAACCTAAAATAAAGGGTGCTTCATCCACTGCTTACATTTTTCCGCTACATTTTAACATATAAATAAATGCAATTTACAGTAAAATAATACATATGAAAGATGTAAAGCTTTGACATATTACAAAATCTATAATTTATCAATAGCTTATACTAATAAGCATAGAAAGAGACACAGAAGTTTTTTGTTATATTATTACAGAATATATTCTTCTCACAGCAGTGTAGAATTTGTACTTCTAAAATTCAAAAAGTTATAAGAAAACTTAGTGGTCTTTGAATTGTAGAATTATATTTTTATACAAACCTGAAATGTCCTGTTTTGGTTTTTTAGCCCAAGTCATAAGAAAAAGGCAACCCAGAAACCAGCGCTCCCCCAACTGTAACATAATTGACAATCATCATCCACCCCTGGGCCCAAATCTCAGAGATTTCGGTTCAATATGCATAGGTTTGGGGCCTAGGAATCTATCTTTCAATAAGCACCATAGGCAATTTTCAGGGGATTGGTGTATGGGCTACACACTTCACAAAAATACAGTACACACTGTATTCTACACAGTATAATACTGCCACTAAGATCTTAAGCACTCAAGTTAAAGATTAGTCTTATATTTTAGATTATCATTTTCTAGTTGTATGGTCCTAGGTAAATCTTAAACAACTCAGAGCTTCAGAGAGATTCTGTAAGGACTAAGTGGGATTGTTGCATCTAAACTACTGGTAGAGTACCAGGCACTTAGTAACTGGAAGGTATGCCAAGTTCATTACCCCTACTTGCCAGCATCATGATATTCAAGAAGACATTTCTGTGAATTTTTTAAAACACATTTTTCTGAGTACTTATAATATTAATATAGACAGATTTTATTTATAAAATCTCATACTTAGAAGTCCATGTATGAGACTATAGCCTTGTATCAGATGGAAAGGTATAAGAATTTTTAAATATCTGGATTTATATTAAGAATGTTTTATATAGAAAAGTTAATACATAAATGACATCAGCAGGAATGGCAAAGTATGGACCTCCGAAAATCATCCCTCCTTCACAAAAGCAACAAAGCCAAAAAAATCATAAGACATGCAAAGAAACAAAAAAATATGGCCCATGCACAGAAAAAAAAAGTCCATAGGAACTTTCCCTGTGGAAGCCCAAACATTGGAGTTACTACTCAAAAACTTTAAATCAGCTATTTTAAATATGTTCAAAAAACTAAAGGAAACCATGTTAATGAACCGAAGTATGAGAACAATGTCTCATCAAATAGAGAACATCAATAAAGAGACAGAAATGATAAGAAAATAACCAATAGAAATTTTGTAGTTGAAAATTACTAAAATGAAAAATTCACTACAGGGATTCAATGGCACACTTGAGTAGGCAGAATAAATGATCAGTGAACTTGAAGTCAGATCAATTAAAGTTATCCAGTCTGTGGAGTCAGAGGAAACAAATGAAAGAAAATTCACAGAGCCTCAGATGCCTATGGAACACCATCAACATAAGTATAATGGGGACCTTAGAAGAAGAGGGGAGTGCAGAAAGAATATTTGAAGAAATAATGACAAACACTTTGCAAATGTGATTAAAACAAAACAATCTAAACATTCAAGAAGCTCACAAACTCCACACAGAATAAACTTAAATAGATCCACACTAAAGACACATCACAAACTGTCAAATGACAGAGAATTTGAAAGTAGAGGAGAGAGAACGGATTATGACAAAGGCTTCTCATAAGATTAACAGCTGATTTCTCATCAGAAAAGATGGAGGCCAGAAGCCACTGGATGGCATATTCAAGGGCTGAAAGACTGTCAAAAAAGGATTCTATATTCAGTAAAACTATTCTTCAAGAATGAAGGAGAAATTGACATTCCCAATAAACAAAAACTAAAGACTGTTCACTAGTAAACCTGTTCCACAAGAAATATGGGAAATCCTTCAGGCTAAATAAAAGTACAGGGACACTAGACAGTACCTTAATTCATATGAAGAAATAAAGAACACCAGTAAAGGTTGTGACATAGGTAAATACAAGACACTATTAATGTACTTTCCATTTGTAATTTTCCCCCTGATTTAAAAGACAACTGCATGAAGCAATAATTATAATTTCATGTTAATGAGCAAACATTGTAGAAAGATGTAATTTGTAACAATAATAGTGTAAAGGAAGAGGAAACCTGGGCTACGTAGGAGTAAAGCTTTCGTGTTCCATTGAAAGTAGATTAGTATTAACCTGAACTGTTATAAATTAAGATGTTAATTGTAATAACCAGGGCACAACTAAGAAACTAACTACACACACAAACTCTCACACACATATTTAAATAAATAGTAAGGGAATTAAAGTAGCATACTAGAAAATATTAACACAAAAGAAGGCAGTAACGGAGGGACAGAGGAACAGTTAAGACATACTAGAAGAGCAAAATGGCACTACTTTATCAGCAATTAAATTAAACGTAAATGATTAAACATGCCATCCAAAAAGCAGACTAGCAGATGGATTTTTTAAAAAGAATGATCCAACTATCTATATGCTGTCTTCAAGAAACACTTCAGATTTAAAGATACAAAAAGGCTGAAAGTGAAAGGATGGGAAATGATAAACCTTGCATACAAAAAAGAGAGCTACAGTAGCTATACTAATTTCAGACAAAATAAACTCTGAAGACAAAAACTGCTACTAGAAACAAAGGTTATTTTATGTTTATTATTAAGAAGACATGACAATTACAAACGTGTGCATTTAACAACAGAGCCCCAAAATACATGAAGCCAAGACTGAAGCCAAAATTGAAGAAAAAGTATCTCTCATGGCAAATATTTATTTCAAGTTTCACATCTCTTTCAGTTTTGCTTCCTTTTTTGTATTAAATTCAAAGTGAGTTAAGAAAGACTCCAGAATATGAAGTCATATTTTTCTATTCATTCACCCAATTAAAAAAGATGTCTAAAATGTTGTTAAAACTGATGGCAATGAGGGGTGCCTGGGTGGCTCAGTTGGTTAAGCATCTGCCTTCGGCTCAACTCATGAGCCCAGGGTGCTGGGATAGAGCCCTGCATCAGGCCCCCTGCTCAGCAGGGAGCCTGTTTCTCCCTCTACCACTCCCCCTGCCTGTGCTCTCTCTCTCTGTCAAATAAATAAAATCTTAAAAAAACAAACAAACTGATGGCAATGATGGTTACTTAATATTATTTCTAAATGAAGGAATTTCTAAAAACTTCCATCTTTGTAATTTTCTGCATTGTCTGAATCCTTATGAGTTTATGCATATCAATTTTATAAAAAAAGAGCAATTTATCACCCAAACTTAATGAAACATGTCAACCTGTTAATAGCAATTAATTCAGGATAACAAGGGATGGATGACCATTATTTTGTTCTTTGTGTTTTCAGTGTTTTAAAATAAACTAAAATATTTAATAAAATAAGTGTAATTTTGATTTTAGAAATTTAAGTAGAATAGACAGGTATTACATATACACGCATGCATATACATAAGTAATATAAAATGCACAGAAGCTAGACATATAAAAAATGACTCAGGGGAATCTTTAGGTAAGTATAAATCAATAAGATTTGCCAGCACTCTAACAGCTTTAATACGAAACAGGCAGCTATATAAACCAGAGGAAATGTGTGTGCATGTGGGGGCATGTGTGTGTCTCACTTTCCCAAAACCTTTCATAAAAAAAATAATAATAAAGAATTTAATAAATCCTCCAGGAAAGCTTCAGTACAGCTATATACACTGTATGATTAAGACCCTAATGTTTAATGTGCAATTGTCTTTTCTAAGTTATAAACTATAGTATAGTACCATTTGGAAACAACAACAACAAAAAACCCTAAAGAATATCTGTCAAAAATACATAGTTTTTCAATTGCCAATCAAAACAGAAGGCCAATGACAGAAATCTCACACACCAATAAGAGCTGATGAGAAACCTCTTTTTACCCTCTTGAATTAAGGTCTTTAAAAGCTGTGTAAATTTAAAGCAAAAGTCATGCCTCTGTTAGCAGAGCCAATGATAAACGAAACAAGTACTACTTGAACTCACTTCATTCAACAAACTGACATTCTATGAAGCACTTTTACACACATCTATCAGATTAGCAATAGCTCAGAATCACACGTCAAAGGCAAAGTGAAAATTATGGCAGTTGTCAGATAAACACGATTTACAATTTTATAGTAATGTAGTAAAAATAATGGGCAGAAAATTGAAAGAAGAAAAATATCTAAATATCCTCCTATCACTTCAATTTAATTTCATCAAAGTGACATGTATTTCTAAGGTTAAACTTCATACAAGATAGTGTGGTATTGGTGCAAGGACAGACAAATAAACCAATGGGAGTAGAATAAACATTTATAAAACAAATCCACACATATATGGTCTTGTAATTTCTGACAAAGTTTCCACTGCAATTCAGTGGGAAAGGACTGCCTTAATTAATAAATGGTGCTTGATCTACTAGATATTCAAATGGGAAAGATTTTAACCTTGACCCCTACCTCACAGCATACCCAAAAATTAATTTGAGATGGACCAAAGACCTAAATGTAGAAGCTAGAGCAACCAAGCTTCTTAGAAAATACATGTAAGGATAACTTAATGACCCAGGGGCAGGAAAAGATTAAATCAGTAAAAGTTAGGATATAGGACAAAATTAAAATGAAGAACTTCTGTTCATCAAAATACACCATTAAGAGAGTAAAAAGGTTAAAATTGGGAGAAAATATTTGTAATGCTTATTTGTATCCAGAACACATTTTTTAAAACCCCCACAAATCAGTAAGAAAAATACAGATAATCCAGCAGAAAACTGGGTAACAGACTTCAAAAGACACTTCACAAAAGGGTAATCCAGCAACCAATACACATACGAAAAACTATTCAACATCATTAGTCTTCAGAAAAGTACAAATCACAAAGGAAACACTACCACACAATTTCCACAATGGCTAAAATTTAAAAGATGAGCAATATCGAGTACTGGAGAGGATGCGGAACAACTGAAAATCTCACACATTTCTGGTGGAGTAAATGGATACAAACACTTTAAAAAATGAGTGGCAATACGTACTAAAGCTACCAATCCTATCACCCACATGTTCCATTCCTGTATGTACACACGAGAGAAATGAAAACTTACATCCACAAAAGACATGGACAAGAATATTCATAGGCTCCTTACTGACAATACCTAAGAACTGTAAACAATCCAAGTGTCTATCAATACACTGTGGTGTATTGATATAATTGAATTACTACACAATAATTTAAAGATGAACTACTATAGACAACATGGATGAATCTTACAGATATGTTAAATGAAAGGGGTCAGACCAAAAAAGTTCAACTGTATGAATCTATTTATGTCAATTTAAATAGCACACAAAAACAGGAAATAGAAGTCAGATAGTGGTTTACCTTGGGGGTTACTGAGAAAAGGCATAAAAAAGCCTTCTGGGGTGCTGGAAATGTTTTATGTCTTGATCTGGGTGGAGATTAATGAGCATATACAAATAGAAAATTCAACTAACTGTACACTTAATATTTGTGTACCATCAGTTACATCTCCACTTAAAAAAAGTTTATTTGATGTTTTTGTTTATATTATGTAAGCACTGAGAATCAACAATGCTTTATAAAAATATCCAAAATTCATAAACAAAGTTACCATTAATAATTATTAAAGTACAAAAGTACTTTATGAAACACATTCATAACTTTATGTACATTTTCTAATTGATAAAGTTGAACTATAAAAAATTCACATTTAAAAACATTTAGTCTACTGAAAATTTCACATTCCATATGTTTGAACCTCTCTTTTTAAAAAATGTATAGAGCTATCAACTAAACAGTTATTCTTCCTGTGACTGTTCACCATGACACTTTTCATCCCTTTTACAGAGGTGCTCTTTTTTAGAAGAAAATGAAAAGGTTGCACCATAAAGATTCCCAAAGCTGTTTTTAAGACATCATTCCACTGCCAACTTCAGTTCTATTCTTTCAAATACCTTCTATTTAAGGTCTTCTAATTTTCTGTTCTGTAGTTTTTTAGAAGGCCACTCACCCATCTTCTTTCAAAATAAAAACAAAACCAGAAAACCAAAAAAACAACCAAACAAAAAACCCTATTTTTAAACTCATCTCTTCATCTTATATATAGACCTTCCTTTTGTTCTATCTATGGACATTTATGTTCTAGCAACTGACAATAAATAGAACTGAAGTGGTTTTTTTTTAAAACGATTTAATGAGGTATGATTGACATAACAAACAGCTATACTTATTTAATGTATATAATTTGATGAACTTAAAGGACCATTTAGTTTAGTTGTTTTTTTTTTCTTAGAGGTCTGGGTAAATTAACTCTATTAATTTGATTTGGGTTTCATTTTTAATAAAGATTTAATTTATTTATTCGAGACAGAGAGAGCACCTGTGCACACACCGTTGAGTGTGGAGAGGGGCAGAGGGAGAGGGGAGCCAGGAGCCGGAGTTAGGCTAGATCCAGGGCCCTGAGATCATGATCTGAGCCGAAACCAACAGGTGGAATCTTAACTGACTGAGCCGTCCATATGCCTCTGATTTGGGTTTTATTTATATCATATACTTTTAAATTAGAATTGTCATATCGCTATAGTGAAATATAGCTAAATAGTGAACACAGCAAATGTCTGTCTTGCGTTATTTTGCAGCACAGATACATATAGACAGTTCCCAACTAATGACGGTTCAACTTAGAATTTTTTTTACCTTACAATGGGGTAAAAGCAATACACATTTAGTAGAAACTGTTCTTCAAATTTTGAATGTTGATTTCCCAGGCTAGCAAGACGCAGTGCAACACTCCCCTATGATGCTGGGCAGGAGCAGCGAGCTGCAGCTCCCGTCAGCCACGCAATCACAAGGGTAAACAACTGACAACCACTCGGCACCCATACAACCATTTTGTTCTTCACTTTCAGTGCAATATTCAATAAATTGCATGAGATATTTAACACTTTAATTATGAAATAGGTTTTGTGTTAGATGATTTTGCCCAACTGCAGACTACTGAAGATGTTCTGAACATGTTTAAGACAAGTTAGGCAAAGCTATGATGTTCCATAGGTTAGGTATATTAAATGCATTTTCAGCTTATAATATTTTGGGGACATAAACCTATCATAAGTCGAGGAAGACTGTATTATCTTTAGACATTGCTAGGTTTGCGGTTATGAAAGTTTCAAGAGAGCCTGATAAGGAAGGGAATATACATACTTGAATACTTAAGTGCTTCAAATTGCTGTTAGGGAAAAGGTACAACTGTCAATAAAATGATGTCCTTGAATTTCCTTTTTTTCATGGTGAATAAAGAATTAGTTCCCAAATATGTCTTTTCAAAAGCACAGAAGGAATCCTATGAAGAGTTCATTTCTGGCTATGCCTTCATTTTAAAGGGTATTCTTCCCAACAATTCTACTATCCACTTAGAATTTTATTAACAAAAATTTCCAGCTGGGTGCTTTGCTGATGAAGACCATTCTGAGTAAGTGTTGTTTTCTTTATAAGGCTAGAATCTTTTTAGAAGAATTGAATGATTTATGAGATGAAGAATAAGAGAAAGATATAATTAATATAAAATATGGAACATTAAAATTTAATGAAAGAGAATTCTTTTTTTTTTCTTATATGAGAATGCAGCTTATTAATTCATAGTGAGAAATATATCTGGATAGTTTTGTCAAGTAGCCAGCCTATTTTTGTGATGGTAGGAATGTTTAAGTTATATAGAAAAAAATTGTTAGGTGTAATAAAGAAAGAGAATTCTTAAAAGAAACCTGAAATGGCTGCAGATATAAGCAACGTGCAAGCTGTAAACAGTACCCTATTCCTTTTTTTTTTTTTTTAAAGATTTTATTTCTTTATTTGACAGAGAAAGACAGCCAGCGAGAGAGGGAACACAAGCAGGGGGAGTGGGAGAGGAAGAAGCAGGCTCTTAGCAGAGAAGCCTGATGTGGGGCTCGATCCCAGAACGCTGGGATCACGCCCTGAGCCGAAGGCAGACGTTTAATGACTACGCCACCCAGGCGCCCCAACAGTATCCTATTCCAATCTCAACTTAATGTTAAAATATCCCTAAATATAGCCCAATTCATATCTGAGAAAAACATTTCAGGGCACAATTATTGATAATGGCAAAAAAAAACCAATAAGAGTCAAAACCCATGCACTGCTATAAACTCACATAACTTGTACTTAAAATACTCAAATTATAATTACTTTCTTTCCCTGTTTACCCCCTATCTTGTTCTGAAAGATGCCATCCCTTATTATCCATTTTATTTTTCTATTTTATCATCCATTTTATTTTCCTATTTTCTTGCAACTTTCATTTTAACTTTACAAGAGAAATAAAACACAGAAGAACTTAGTAGTTTTCTGAGTAAAAATAAAATAAATGGGTAACCATTTGGGAAAAATAAATAAAATCCTTCCTCTCCAGCATGGACAAAAATAAAGTTCAGGTAGATTAAAAATTTGATGTAAAAATGTAACCACAAAAACACCTAAGAACATGAATCTAAATAATTTTATTAAATAATCTAACATTTTCCCATTGACAGATGCTAACTTTATCATATAATAAATTCTAAGTGTATTTTCTGATTGTCCAGGCTTTTAAGCATCACATACTCTCAAGGGAGAAGCCATATAGAAAAAAACTTGAGACTTTACTATGTAAAAATGAAAGTAAATTTGTTAGAAAATACTACAAGTAAATTTAAAGGCAAATGATGACTTGGAGAAAATATTTGTAATAAAAATTAGTTAATATTCTTTATGTATAAAGATATCAGAAAACAGTAAGACAAAACCTAGTAGAAAAATGCCAAAGGACATGAACAAGCAATTTACAAACAGCCAATAAACATATTTTAAATGTTCATTCTCAGTAGAATCACTGAAATCCAAATAAAAAAACAATGATACCACTTTTTACTCATATATTGGCAAAGATATTTTAAAATGTCTATTATCCAATCTCAACAAGAGCTGGCAGTATGGTAGATTTGAGGAAATAGGTAAAAGAAAGGTAAACAGGAGTGGCTACTTAAGGACATGTAGGACGGCCATTACGATGGGCTTCACTGATGTTGGAAATGGTGAGTTTTAGTGAATCCAGTCTGTGTGGTTACATGATTTTCTATAGCAGTGCTCAGCAGTCAGGGTATACAAAAGACAAATTGAAAAGCTGAATTCAGGGTGTTTTTGCAAAGGAAGCATGGTAAAATGAAAAGGGTGCAAGAGACAATAGGCTAGCAGAAAATGAAGGGAAGGAGTCATTCTTGTAACTAGCACTTATTAAGTCCCATGTGATCGGGCATACAGGAAGATTTTTTCCTTCTTTCTTTATTTACCTATGTAACCATCTTAACCATTTATGTGTATGTTTGTGTGTCTAATATTAAGTGCTCACTAAATGTTGGCTATGATTTGTAAAAGGCATCATTCTGATCAGCCATTTGTTAACTGAAATATAATACACCTTTTTCCCATTTTATTGAAATATAATTAATATATATCATGATTATTCATTTTATGTATACAGCATTAAGATATGACATATATTTTGTGAAATGATTATAATAAATTTAGTTACCATCTACCATCTCATTTAGATTCAATAAAAAGACATGGAAAAAAATTCTTGTAATGAGAACTCATAGGACTTACTTTTAACAACTTTCCCATCTATCATACAGCAGCGGTAACTACAGTCATCATGTTGTACATTACACCCCTAGCACTTATTTATCTTATAACTACAAGTTGTAACTTTTGACCATCTTTCTCTAATCCCTGCCTCTATAACCACAAGTCAAACCGCTTTTTCTGAGTTTGGTTTTTGTTTTGTTTTTTGGATTCCACATTTAAGATCATACAGCATTTGTCTTTCCCTGTTTGACATACTTCACTTAGCATATTGCCCTCAAGGTCCATCCATCCATGCTGTCACAAATGGCAGGATTTCCTTATTTTTTTATGGCTGAATAATATTACATTGTGTGTGGTGTGTGTGTGTGTGTGTGTGTGTGTGTGTGTGTGTGTGTGTGTGTGTATACTTCTTTATCTGTTCATCTGTTGATGAACAGTTAAGTTGTTTCCATGTCTTGGCTATTGTAAACAATGCTGCTATGAAGGGGGTGATTTTTTGAGTTAGTGTTTTCATTTCCTTTGGATATATTCCCAGAAGTGGAATTGCTGGAACATATGGCAGTTCTATTTTTAATTTTTTTGTGGATCCTCCATACTGTTTTCCATAGCAGCTGTACCAATTTATGATCCCACCAACGAGTACAGAAGTATTCCCATTTCGCTACACCCTCACCAGCGTTTATTTCTTGTCCTTTTGATGGTGGCCATTCTGACAGGTCTGAGGTGACACCTCATTGTGGTTTTGAGTTGCGTTTCCCCATGTTTAGTGATGTTGAGCATCTCTTCATGTACCTACTGACTTTTCATATATCTTCTTTGGAAAAATACATATTCATGTTGACTATTTGCTAATTAAATTACTTGCTTTTTTCTATTGAGTTGTATGAGTTTTTTTTAATACATTTTGAATAATAACCCCTCATTAGATATATGGTTTGCAAATATTTTTTCCCATTCGGTAGGTTGTCTGCACTTTGTGATGGTTTCTTTTGTTGAACTTTCTAGTTTGATGTAATCCCACTTGTTTAGTTTTGATTTTATTGCTCGTGCTTTAGGTGTCATATCAAAAAAGTCATTGCTGAGACCCACGCCAAGGAACTTTTTTCCTATATCTTCTTGTAAGAGTTTCATGGTTTCAGGTTTTACATTTAAGTCTTTAAATTCTACTTTGAGTTAAATTTTTGTGAGTGGTGTTAAGACTGAGGTGAAGTTTCATTCTTTTAAACGTGAATACCCAATTTTCCCAGCACCATTTAAGATACTCTCTTTTCTCAATTGAGTATTATTGGCTCCCTCGTCAAAAATTAATTGAATGTATATACTTGGGTTTATTTCTGGGATCTTGATTCTGTTTCATTGTTTTATTTATCTGGTTTTATGTATCATACTGCTTTAATTATTATAACTTCATAGTATAACTTGAAATCAGGGTGTGAAATCAGAGGTGTGAAGCCTCCTGCTTTGTTGTTCTTTCTCAGGATTACTTTGGTTTTGGGGGGGGGTCTTCTGTGGCTCCACACAAATTTCAGGATTTTTTTTTTTAACTTCAGTAAAAAATGCCTTTGGAATCTTGTTAGGGATTATGTTGAGTCCATAGACGGCTTTTAGTAGTATTTACATTTTAACAATATTAATTCTTTCAGTCCATGAGCACAGAGTACCTTTATATTTATCTCTGTCTTCTTCAATTTCTTTCACCAATGTCTTACAGTTTTCAGAGTAGAGACCTTTTCCCTTCTTGGTTAAATTTATTCCTAAGAATTTCATTGTTTTCAGTGCTATTGTAATGGGATTGTTTATTGCTTTTTCAGATAATTCATTGTGTACAGAACCACGATTGATTTTTTAAAGGATTTTATTTATTTATCAGAAAGAAAGAGAGAGAGAGAGAGAGAGAGAGAGAGAGCAAGCTCGAGCAAGGGGAGGTGCAGAGGGGAAGAATCCCAAGCAGACTTTGTGCTGAGCACAGAGCCCAACCTGGGGCTCAATTTCATGACCCTGAGACCGTGACCTGAGCCAAAACCAAAAGTTAGATGCTTAACTGACTGAGCCACCTAGGCACCCCAGAAACTACTGATTTTTGTTGATTTTGTATCCTGAAACTTTACTGAATTTGTTGATCAGATCTGTTTTTACTTTAGTCTTTTCTATACATAAAATCATGTCATCTGCAAACAGAGACAAATTTTACTTTTCCTTTCCAATTCTTTTTTTTTTTTAAGTTATGTCTACACCCAACATGGTGCTTGAACTTACAACCCCAATATCAAGGGTCACATGCTCCACCGACGGAGCCAGCCAGGCACCCCTTCCTTTCCAATTCTGAAGTCTTTTATTTATTTTTCCTGCCTCCTTGCTCTAAGACTTCCAGTACTATTTGAATAGATGTGGTGAGGGTGGACAGCCCTGTCTTCTTCCTGCTTTTAGAAGAAAAGCTTTCAATCCTTATGTTGAGTATGACGTTAGCTGTGGGCTTATAATTTATGGACTTTATTGTTGACATACATTACTTACATACTTAATTACAAATATGCTGAGTTTTGTCAAATGTTCTTTCTGCATCTATTGAGATGATCATGTTTCTTTTCTTTCATTCTATTTGTGATGTATTAGATAGATCTGGGTATGCTGAACCATCCTTGCATCCCGGGGATAAATGCTACTTGATCACAGTGAATGATCCTTTTAATGTGCTGCTGAATTCAATTTGCTAGTATTTTATTGAGAATTTTTTCATCTGCAAATTGGCCTGTAGTTTTCACTTCTATTAGTGTTATTTTCTGGCTTTAGTATCAGAGTACAGCTGGTATCACAAAGGGATTTTTGGAGCATTCCCTCCTCTTCAATTTTTTAGAAGAGTTTGAGGAGTGATGTGAATTCTTTAAATGTTTGGTAAAATATACCAGTGAAGCCATCCAGTCTTGGGTTTTTCTTTGTTGAAAGGTTTTTGATTACTGACTCAATCCCCTTACTAGTAACTGGTCTATTCAGATTTTCTATTTCTTTCTAATTCAATTTTGATACATTGCATTCCTTCTGGGTTGTTCAGTTTGTTGGTATATACTTGTACATAGTAGCTTCTTATGACCCTTTGTATTTCTGTGGTATCAGTTATAATGCCTCCTTTTTTTATTTATAATTTTGTTGATTTGGTTCTTCTTTTTCATTTGGTTAGTCTAGCTAATGGTTTGTCAATTTTATCTTTACAAAGAACTAACTCCTATTTTGGTTAGTCTTTTCTATTGTTTTCCTATTCTGTTTTTCATTTACTTCTGCTCTAATCTAATTTCCTTTCTTTTGCTAACTGGGGGCTCAGTTTGTTCTTTTTATAGTTCCTTATGGTGTAGAGTAGGTTGTTTATTTGGGATTTTTCTTGTTTCTTAATGTAGGTGATTATTGCTATGAACTTCCCTCTTAAAACTGGTTTTGATGCATCCCACAAGTTCTGGCATATTGTATTTCCATTTTCATTTGTCTCAAACTTTTTAATTTCCCCTTTAATTTCTTCTTTGATCCTTTGGTTGATCAGGAGTGTGCTGTTTAATTTCCATGTTGTATTTTCCAGTTTATCTTCTGTTACTGATTTCAGTTTCAAAGCTTTGTGGTCAAGGAAGATAGCTGGTATGATTTCGGTCCTTTTGAATTTGTTAAGATTTGTTCTGTAGCCTATTTCTATCCTAGAAAATGTTCTTTGTGTGCTTAAGAATTTGTATACTGTTTTCAGACAGAATGGTCTGCATATATTTGTTAAGTCCATTTGGTCTATAATGTGTTCAAATGTACTGTTAACTTACTGATTCTCTGCATGATGCATCCATTGTTGAGAGTGGAGTATTAAAGTCTCCAACTATTACTGCATCGCTGTTTAGTTTTTCTTTTAGCTATGTCAGTTTTTGCTTTAATTTTGCTGCTCCGATATTGAGCACATATATATTTGTAATTGTTGTATCTTCTTGATGGGCTGACTTCTTTATTATTATATAGTAACTTTTGTCCCTTTTTACAATTTTTAGTTTAAAATCTACTTTGTCTGAAATAAGTATAGCTACCCCAGCTTTTTTGTTTTGTTTTGGTTACCATTTCCTTGGAAAATAATCCTCCATCCCTTCACTTTCAGTCTATGTGTGTCTTTAAGGCTAAAGTGACTCTCTTGTGAGCCTCATATCATTGGTTCTTTTTCCTGTTTTATTCATTCAGCCATTCTATGTCTTTTGACCAGAAAATTTCATCTGTTTACATTTAAAGTAATTATTGTTACAGTTATTTTCTTTTGATATTTAGAATATGTCACCCCATTCTTTCCCAGCCTGAAAATTTTCTGTTGAGAATTCTGCCCATTATCTTATAGGAGTTCCCTTGTATGTTACATCTCTTTTCCTCTTGCTACTTATAAAATTCAATCTTTGACTTTTCAATTATGTGTATTGGTGTAGTCCTGTCTGGGGGGTCTGCCTATTTGGGTTCCTTAGGGTCTCATGGATCTGAATGTCCATTTCTATTCCCCTCATTTGGGAAGTTTTCAGCCATTACTGCTATAAATATACTTTCTGTCCCTTTCTCCTTTCTTTCCGGAACTCCCATAATATGAATATTGTTTCTTTTCATTATGTTCCATAAGTCCTGTAGGTTTTCCTTCCCCTTCCCTTTTTTTACTTTCTTTCTTTTTCTTTCTTTCTTTCCCTCTCCCTCCTTCCTTCCTTCCTTCTTTCCTTCCTTCCTTCCTTCTGACTAAATAATGTCAACTGTTCTATCTTCCAGGTCATTAATCCTTCCTTTATCAAATTCTTCCATTTAGTCATTGTGTTTTTCAACTCTAGGATTTGTTTTTAAGATTTCTATTTCTTTAAATTTCTCATTTTGTTCATGCATTTTGTTACTGTTTTCCTAAATTCATTTAGTTGTCTGTGTGTTCTTATTCACTATACTTCTTCAAATGGGTTATGCTCAATTCTTTGTCTGAGAGCAGAGCTATACTACTTTAGGTGCAGTTACTGCAGCTTTATTAATTTCCTTTGGTGATGTTATATTTACCTGCATCGGTACATGTGCATGTGAGAAAGCAGGCTTCTTTTCCCAACTTTGCAGAGTTGCTTTGGCAGAGACGGTTCTTCACCAGTCAGCTTGGTTTAGGTTTCTGGGCATGTCTGCTAATAAAGACTATCCTTGAGCAGGTGGGACTTCCTATTAGAGTTAACTTTTAGACAAGGCAACTGCTTGAGCTCTGAGGATAGGGGTGTGAGGGTGTGCCACTGGCTGAGAACAGGTAGACATGATTGCTGGTTTGGTTCTCTGCTCAAGTGAGACTGAAGGTTGAGCTCCAGTGTTGCCCAGGTTCCCTCATCAGGCTTATTAGACAGCCACGGTTAGGTACTATAGCCAGCAGTAGCTAAGACTATGAATTTTAGCTACCTTGACCTGGCATGGCAGCAAGACAAAACCCAGAGCCTATACTGCTTTGTTTGGGTATCAAAATCAGGCAAGAGTGTATACTGAATTCCCTGGTTAGCTGAGGCCATGAGACTTGCTCTACAGAGAGGGGAAGCCATGGGCTGTGCCCTCTTCAATTGCCACTGTAAGCATGGCTAGTAGATGGGCTACACAGCTTCCCAAATGCTTAGGTTCCCTGGTGGAGTAGGCTGAAGGTTACATTCAGCAATGAATAGGGGTACAAACTAATTTCCCTGCCCAGGAGAAGGAAAAGCAGCTCTAAAGCTAGTAAGGCTCTTTGTGGTCTTAACTCAAGCCAAGTTCCCTGACCAAACAGGGCCACTGGCTTTGTTCTGCAGACTATCAGCTTCCCAGCCTGTCTTTTGGCTCAAGCTTTGCTGGGTTACACAGCTTTTAGTTATCGTTTTTGTCAGATGGTGCTAGGAGCCAGGCTTCACAGCAGGTGAGGCTGTGACTCAGTTCTCTGCCTAGGGAGAAGGTAGGGAGGGGTTCCTCCAAGCAACTCCCAATTTTCCCAAACAGGCTACCTAGTTGAGAGCTACCATCAGCCTCAGATGAAGCTTTGGATTAATTCCCCTACATGGATATAGCGGGTGAATGGTCTATGCCTGGTACTGGCTTTGCTCCAGAGACAAGCAGCTCTGCTTATCCATTTCTAGGCTTGAGTGTTGCTAGGTTATGCACTGTCAAGTGTTTCTGACAGCTCTTCTAGTCAGATAGGACCAAGAGTCATGCTCTGGAGCAGAAATGACTATGACTCAGCTGCCTTTCATAGGTGTGGCAAACCAAGATCTAATGCCATCAAAACTCTTCATTTCAGGATCCAAATCAAGCAGACCTGAACCCTGATGAGGTCACTGGTCAGAGTGCACCTCTGTCTTGGTTCTACAGATGGGCAAAACCACTGGTTAGGACTACTACTTGGGCTCTACAAGTATGAACTTGGTCCACCAAGATCTGAGTGCTTGTTTCAAGCCCCACCCCACCCCACTGCTCCATCAGTCAGATTCCCAGTGGTTGACACCTAAAAATTCCCCTGTAATCCCCATGGGGTAAGAATAGTATAGGGGCTCCCATGAAGCAACTTATAATACTGGGGAGGCTAGATGTTCACCCAGACTCTTTTTTCCCACTGCAGGAACCACAGGTTTGGTGTGTGTGGGGGGGGCTGTCTGTATAGTGCTACTCTGAGCTAGGTTGGGGGGATATCTAGTCAGCATGCACCTACTCCTCTTATTCTTATATGTCTTGATCTCTGTGGTGCAGGGGGGTGCTTTGATGTCAATCCAGAGTTCTAGGATTCTCTCAGTGGTGCCTTGCCCATGAATAGTTCTTGTGAAAGGGAGCAAAGCCAAGAATAATCTATATCACCATCTTAGTGATCTCACTCTTCAATCTTAACCATTCTTAAGTGTACAGGTCAGTGGTACTAAACATATTCTTAACATTGTGCAACCCTTATCCATATCCATAACTCTTTTCATCTTTAAACTGAAACTCTATACCCATTAAACAATAACTCCCTATCCCACCGCCTTTCCAATCCTGGCAACTACCATTTTACTTTCTGTCTCTGTAATTTTGCCCACCGTAGAATCTCACATAGGTGGAATCACACAGCATTTATCTTTTTGTGACTGGCTTATTTCATTTAGCATAATAACCTCAAGTTTCATCCATACTGTAATAATGTCAGAATTCCCTTCCTTTTCAAGGCTGAATAGTATGCTGAATAGTATTCTGCTATATATATATTGCTTATCCATTCATCCATTGACAGACATTGGCTGATTCAATATTTTAGCTATTGGGAATAATGCTGCAATGAACATTAACTACACAAATATCTTTTTGAGACCCTGCTTTCAATCCTTTTGGATAGAGTCCCAGAAGTGAAACTGCTGTATCATAATGGTAACTCTATTTTAAATTTTTTTGAGAAACTGCCATACTGGTTTCCACAGCACTGCACTATTTAACATTTCTACCAACAGTTCACAAGGGTCCCAATTTCTGCAATCTTGCCAACACTGCTACTTTCTGGGGGGGGGGGGTTTGGGTTTTTTTTGTTTTGTTTTTTTTTGATAGTAGCCTCCTAATGGGTGTGAACACATTAGACCCATCCTAATGGGTTTTATTATAGTTTTGATTTCTATTTCCCAAATGATTAGTGATGTTTGAACATCTTTCCTTGAAATGTTATCGGCCATTTATATATGTTCTTTGGAGAAATGTCTATTTAGTCCTTTGCTCATTTTTAGTCAGGCTGTTTTCTCAATGAGTTTTGAAAGTCCTCATATATTCTATGTATGTATTCCAAATACAATATTGTGAGGCTTTTGTCCTATGTTTTAAGAGTTTTATAGTTTTAGGTCTACCTTTAAGTCTTTGGTCCATTTTGAATTAATTTTTGTATATGGTGTTAAATAAAGGTCCAACTTCATTCTTTTGCATGTGATTATCCAGTTTTCACAACACCATATGTGAAAAAAAAGACTGTCCTTTCCCCACATAATGGTCTTGTTATCCTTGTAAAAATCTTCTGAGCATAAAAGCAAGGGTTTATTCCTGGACTCTCTATTTCATTATTCTATGTATCTGCCTTTATGCCAGTACCACATTGTTTTGATTACTGTTGCTTTGTAATAAGTTCTGAAATCAGGAAATGTGAATTCTCTAGCTTTCTTCTTTTTCAAGATTGTTTTACTTATTCAGGGTCCTTTGAGATTCCACATGAATTACAGAATGGGTTTTTCTATTTTTGAAAAAATGTCATGGAGATTTTGATAAAAATTATACTGAATCTGCAATTATTTTGTATTAACATCTTAACAATAGTAAGTCATCCAATCCATGAACATGGGATGTCTTTCCATTTATTTATGTCCTCTTTAATTTTTTTTAGCAATGCTTTACAGTTTTTGTTGTACAGGTCTATCATCTCCTTGGTTAATTCCTAAGTATTTTATTCTTTTCAATGCTATTATAAATAGAATTTTTTTCCGGTAATTTCCTTTTCATTGTTAGTATACAAAAGTGCAACTGATTTTTTGGTGTTGATTTTATACTCTGCTACTTGGCTGAATTTACTCACTAGTTCTATTTTTTGCTGTAGTCTTCAGGGCTTTTTACATATAAGATCACATCATCTGCAACAAAGATAATTTTACTTCTTTTTTTCCAATTTGGACAACTTTTACTTCTCTTTCTTAACTAATTGCTCTGGCTAGAACCTCCAACACTTAAGAGAAGTGGGGAAAGTGGACATCCTTGACTTGTTCCCGACCTTTAAGGAAAAGCTTTCAGTCTTTTCACTGATGTGCATGATGCTTGCTGGAGGTTTTTTAATAGATGGTGTTTATTATGTTGAGATAATGTCCTTCAATTTCTAGTTTGTTGACTGTTTTTATCATGAAAAAGTACTGAATTTTCTCAAATGCTTTTTCTGCATCAGTTGAGATGACCTGTTTTTCTCCCCTTTGTTGTTAAGTGATAATTACATTGTTTGACTTCCATATGCATTCCAGGAATAAATCCTAGTTGATCATGGTGCACAATCTTTTAAAATATGCTTCTTAATTTGGTTTGCTAGTATTTTGTTGACAATTTTTGCATCAATATTCATAAGGGATATTGGTCTGTAGTTTCCTTTCCTTGTGGTGTCTTTTTTTCTGGCTTTGGTATTAGGGTAAGTCTGGCCTCACAGA
Source organism: Ursus americanus (assembly GCF_024610735.1). Lineage (NCBI taxonomy): Eukaryota > Metazoa > Chordata > Mammalia > Carnivora > Ursidae > Ursus > Ursus americanus. Next base: position 60,860,271 of record NC_142136.1, read on the forward strand.
ATGAGTTAAGAAGTGTTCCCTCCTCTTCAATTTTTAAAAAGCTTGAGAAGGATTGGTATTAGTTCTTATTTAAATGTTTGGCAGAACTCACCAGTGAAGCCATCAGATCTAGGGCTTTTGTTTGAGGGGCAAGTTTTGATTACCGATTCAATCTCTCGCCTCGTTACAGGTCTATTCAACCTAACTCTTTATGAGTCTTGGTAGCTTTTGTATTTCTAGGAATTTGTTAATTGTTGGCATATTGTTCTTCAATAATACTCTCTTAAAATCCTTTTTATTTCCATAGAATTGATAGTAATGCTCCACTTTAATTTCTGAGTTTAGTAATTTGAGTCTTTTCTCTTAGTCCATCTAATTAAAAGTCTGTTAATTTTCTTGACATTTTCAAAGAATCATATTGTGGTTTGACTGATTCTCTATCGTTTTTCTAGTCTCCATTTATCACTGCTCTCATCTTTACTATTTCCTTTCTGTTAGATTGGGTTTAGTGTATTCTTTTCTCATTCCTTAAGTTGTAAAGTTAGTTGTGGATCTGATATTTTTCTTGTTTTTTAATGTAACTGTTTATAGCTATAAAGATTCCCCTTGATACCACTTACACTGTGTCCCATAAGTTTTGTCACATTGTGTTTTCATTTTCATTTGTAAGTAGTTTTTAATTCCCTTGTGATTTCTTATTCAATCCATTGTTTGTTAAATTTCTACAGATTTTTGATAAAATTCTGAGTTTTCTTTTCTTTTTTTTTTTAGATTTTATTTGACAGAGAGAGAGCGCACAAGCAGGGGGAGCGGCAGGCAGAGGGAGAGGGAGAAGCAGGCTCCCCACGGAGCAGGGAGCCTGACAGGGGCTTGATCCCAGGACCCTGGGACCATAACCTGAGCAGAAGGCATACACTTAACCAACTGAGCCACCCAGGTGCCAAAATTCTGAGTTTTCCCTTTGTTACTAATTTGTAACTTTATTTTGTTGTGGTCAGAGAAGATAATTTGTATATCTATCTTTTAAAATCTACTGAGATTAATTTGTGGCCTAATGTATGGTCTACCCTGGAAAATGAGCCATGTGTACTTCAGAAGAATGTGTATACTGTTTTTTTGTTTTGTTGGGTAGAGTGTTCTGTATATGTCTGTTAGATTTGGTTGGTTTACTGTGTTAACTTCTGTCTGGTTGTTCTATCCATTAATGGAAATAGGCTACTGAAGTCTCCAATTATTAATGTAGATCTATTTCTTCCTTCAATTCTGTCAGTTTGGGCTTCACATATTTTGCTAGTCTGTCGTTAGTTATGTAAATGTTTATAATTGTTATATCTTCTGGATGTATTGAACCTTTTATTAACATCTAATTGTCCTTTATCTCCTGTAACCATTTTTGACTTAAAGTTCATTTTGAAGATATTATTATAGCCACATTTGCTGTCTTTTGCTTAGTATTTGCATGGAATATCTTTTTCCTTCCTTTCAGCTTCATTAGGTGTCTTATATCTAAAATAAGTCTCTTGTAGACAACAAACAGTTGCATCTTGTGGTTTTATCCATTCTGCCAATTTCCATCCTTTGACTGGAGAGCTTAATCCATTTACATTTAAAGTAAATACTGATAAGAAATTTACTCCCATTGTTTTGTTATTTTCTATACACCTTATAGTCTTTTTTTGTCTCTCATTTCCTGCATTACTATCTTCTTTTAAGTTGGTTTTTGTAGTGAATGAAAGATTTAAATTTTTTTCTCATTTCTTTTTGTGTATATTTAGCTATTTTCTTTGTGGTTACCATGGAGATTACATTTAAGGTTTGAAAATTATGTAACACTCTAACTTGAATTTATACCAGCTAACTTCAATAGCATACAAAAAACTCTGCTTCTTTACAGCTCCATCCCTATCCTGTCAGTTGATGTCAACAAAATATAAATTAATAATCATTTTAATTGCATTAGCCTGTTAAATTATGTAGAAAAATATGGAATTACAAACCAAAGTTACAACAATACTAGCTTTTAAAGTAAATATTTTTTTAAAGGTATTAAATCTCTTAAATTATGGAGAAAACAAAAGTAGAGTTCAAACCTTTGTTACAATACTAGCTTTTTTTTTAAAGATTTTATTCATTTATTTGAGAGAGAGGAGAGTGAGTGAGCACGAGCAGGGGGAGGGGCAGAGGGAGAGGAAGAAGCAGACTCCCCACTGAACAGGGAGCCCAAAGTGGGGCTTCATCCCAGCACCCTGAGACGATGACCTGAGCCAAAGTCAGATGCTTAACTGACTGAGCCACCCAGGTGCCCCAATACTAGCTTTTAATTGCTTATGTATTTACCTTTATTGAGATCTACTGAGATCTTTATTTCCTCATAAAACTTGAAGTTACTGTCTACTGTCCTTTCATTTCACTCTACAGGGCTCCCTTGAGCACTTCTTTCAGGGCAGATCTACTGGTAATTTAACTCCCTTAGCTTTAGTTTATTTGGGAATGTCTCACTTTTGTGAGAGAATGCCCTCACTTTTGAAAGAGTTTTGCCAAAGAACTCTAGTTGACTTTTTTCCTCCTTTGAGCATTTTTAATAAATCTGCCACTGCTTTCTGGCCTCCCAAGTTTCTGATGATAAATCTGCTGATAATTTTATGTGACAGGTGCTTTTCTCTTTGTATTTTTCAAGATTCTTTATTTTTGGCTTTCAAATTCTAATGTGATTATAATTACAGTGAATCTTGATATGGGTCCTTGAGTTCATCTTCCTGTAGTTTGCTGACCTTTTTGGGTATGTTTACATACATATTTACCATAAAATTTGGGAATTTTTCAGCCATTTCATCAAATATTCTCTCTGCCCCGCCCCCCCCACATGCACACCCTGCCTTCTTCTGTGACTCCCACAGTGCATACGTTGGTCTCCTTGATGGTATTCCACAGGTCCCTTAGGCTTTGTTCACCTTTCCTATCTTTTTTTCATTCATTCCTCAGATTAGGTAATTTCCGAAGTCTTATTTTCAAGCTCATCAATTCTGTCTTCTGCCTGCTAAAATCTGTCTGAATCCTTTTAGTGAAATTTTCTATTTCAGCTAATGTACTTTTCAACTCCAGAATTTCTTTGTGGTGTCTTTTTAGGTTTTCCAACTCTTTAATATCTTCATTTTGCCCATACATTGTTCTCTCGATTTTGTCCACATCTTCCTTTAATTCTTTGAGCATCTTTAACACAATTGTTTAAAGCCTTTGTCTAGTAGATCTACCATATTTTTCAGAAAGTTTCTGTTGTTTTCCCTCTGAATGGGCTATACTTTCCTCTTCGTATACCTTGTGATTTTTTTTTGTTGAAAACTGAATATTTCAATGTAAAAATTTGCTAACTTTGAAAAAGCAGAGTCTCCCCATTCCCCAGGGTTGCCATTTTCTATTATTGTTTTTGGTTTTTTAAAACTGTTATCACTGTACCAAGGATTAGCCTGAGATGTAACCTTAAGGTCTTCTCAATTCTCTTCTGAGCTGCTCCATTCCCTGGACATGTGTGGTTACTTTCTAATCATCCTTGTGTATGGAGTTGCTTTTGGATTCCTAGTCTTTAATGTCTAGGCTCCCAAAAAGGGAAAAAAAGAAAAACTAAGGGGTTGGGAAAAATTGAAATTTCCAGGAAGTCACTCAAGCCTGAGGAGGTGTTTGCAACAATGGGGGAGTGTAAAAACAATGACCCTCCTCTTTGCACCTGTGTGATCAGAGTACAGATTCCCTTTAAGTCTGGAGGACAGTCTCCTTTTTGCCAACCCTGGCTTAACAAGCTGTGTGCAAGGTGGTCCAGGAACAAGTGCACGGCTGCCTGCTGCATGGCACCAGGGAGTGGAATATAGTTGCTACTGTGCTAAGTTGAAATTGACCAAATTGATCACGATTTACTGTCCAAGACTTGCCCCAAACACTGCAAGCTTTCATTAGACTCCAGAGTTCAAAAATAATGACATTAGCCAGATTCTGCCAGTGCAATTTTTTGTCTAGGTGGTGCTTTCAACTTTGCTACCTTCCCTCAAAATTTATTTTTGTATATTGATCTTGTCACCAAATAACTTTCTAAATCCATTTCCTAGTTTTACAACTTTTCAATTAATTCTCTTGGGTTTCTGAAACAGACAATCATAGCATCCATAATGTGTCCTCCTTTGAAACACTTATATCTCTCATTTTTCAGTCTGATGTTTCTATTATTTAAAAATGTTATTGGCAAACATTCTTGTCTCATTCTTTCTTGACTTAAAGACACTATATTGGTAGTGCTTCTGTGTTAATTATGACGTGGGCTGTTAATTTTATTATCTTTACATGGTTAAGGAAGTATTTTTACTTTCTTTTTTTACTAGGATTTTCCCCCCAACAATTTAATATAAAATTTTCTTATTTAACAGTGAAACATAATGTAATGTATTTCTGAGAATAACCCATTCTTGGTTTTAACAAAATGCTGGATTTGACCTGATGGTATTTTAACTATTTTTATTTTTTTTTAAACTTGAAGTGACTGATTTGTGATTTTCACTTTTGTACTGTCTTTAAAAGGCTTTTATGTCAGCGTTAAAACACCAAAAATGAACTGGGAAGTTTTCTATATTCTCCTACATTCTGGAGAATTATCTGTAGGTGTGAACAAAGCTATCTGCATAACCTGAACTAGGCCTAGCAGCATTTTCTTTAATAGTTTTTCTTCCCTTGCTAGGTGTATTCAAGTTTTCCACTTCTTTTTCATTCTTTTTGTCAATATATATTGTCTTAAAATCACTCTTTTTATTCAGATTTTCAGATTATTTTAGTATAAGATTGTTGTATTTTAATATGATATTTCCTAATAAATTTTAATTATTATCTCTGGTTATTTCTGATTTTCTTTTTTTATTTTAATGTTTTTTTATTATATTATGTTAGTCACCATACAGTACATCCCTGGTTTCTGATGTAAAGTTCGATGATTCATTAGTTGCGTATAACACCCAGTGCACCATGCAATGTGTGCCCTCCTGATTTTCTAATTTTTTTTTTAAAGATTTTATTTATTTGACAGAGAGAGACACAGCAAGAGAGGGAACACAAGCAGGAGGAGTGGGAGAGGGAGAAGCAGGCTTCCCGCTGAGCAGAAAGCCCCATGCGGGGCTTGATCCCAGGACCCTGGGATCACGACCTGAGCCGAAGGCAGATGCTTAACAACTGAGCCACCCAGGTGCCCTGTAATATTCTAATTTTTAATTTTCTTTTTTCTTTGGTTAAAGAATTGCTAGAAGGTTGTCAATCTTGTTGATCTTCTCGAAAATCAATTTCTTCCTGTCTTCTAATTGATCATAGAAATTTAATTCCATCTTTCCTTTTACCATTGTTTCTTTCTCTTCTAAATTTCATAATATGAATGCCTACTATATTATATTTTCAGTCATTACTCATATGTTTTCTGACTGGTAAAGCTTTGGGTAACACGCATATCCATGCACTTTCCCACATACTGCACTCTTGCTCCTGTCCTCACCACACAGCTAAAACTGTTCTCAGTAAGTCACGGATCATCTACATGTTGTCCAGGATAACAAATTTGCTGTCCTTATTTTACTAGAACTCTTTATACAATACTTGTCATTAACAATGTCCTCCTTGAAATTCTGTTCTCATGGCTCTTCTGATAAAACTCTTTCCTCACTTTTCTCCTGCCTCTCCTGTCATCCTCCCTCAGTATCCTACCATGGTAGGTTTCTTTTCTTAAATGTTAGGGTTTCCCAAGACTGTGTGTCCTATGAACTCTACTCTTATTAAACATGACTCCTAGTGACCTCACCCAAATCCATGGATTCAACTTTCTTTTACATGTAAAAGTCTCTAAACCCAAATGTATAGCTCCCAACTAGATTAGACGAATAACAATGGGATATTTCAAGGTATCCTCTCTACCTAATGTGGGCAATGACATCTTTATCCCATAAATTTTACCCTCTTTCTGTATTCTATATAGTTGTGATTACTACTGATATTCCCAGGTTGGTAACATAGAAATTATTTTAGGTTCCTGCCTCTCATGTACCCATATTCAATCAGTCACCAAATTTTGAAGGTTTACCATTACCCCTTAAGAATGTGTTCCTTCATGGCTCTTCCGAGAATCTCTACTTTAGATCATGTATTTTCATAAAAAACTACCTTGACACTCCCCTAATCTTTCTGTCTGCAACCTGGCCTCTCTCCTACCTATATGCTACACCACTTTCCAAGTGATTTTTTTTAACAAATGAAAAATTTGTTTACCACTGACTCACAGCTTATGTTCTTTCATATTCTTTTTGTTTCCTCTACTTAGGATGATCTCTGTCCACCTCCTTTTCTACCTATTTAAATCCCACATCCTTCAAAGTTCAACTCTTCTATCCTCCTCTGTGGAAATCTCTTCCTTTTGTGCTGGCACAGCACCTTGGGCACGTATCTTTCATAACATACGTGATTCCATGGCGATCACTGATTAACTATTTTCCACTAAAGGAGAAGCAACCAACCTTGTACTCTCATCAGCTAGCACATGTTTATTCATGTTCAAAGTATGCATGAATGATTTTTCAAAACTTTTGTTTAAATAAGAACTCATATAAACACATACATAACCAGCACTGACTGTTAGTAAACTTATGGTGTAAACAAAAATACATAAAACAGGAAAAAATTTAAACAGGTCTATAAATTCATGTTGCTTTCCCAAAAGAATTTGAGCTGTGCATGGGGGTCAGAAAGTAGATTCCTATTAATGCTTCTCTGAGCTTAGGGATATGAAAATTGACCAGGGAACTCTGGATTGGAATGCTACTCACTATTCTATATTATATTACAACCTGTGCCTAATATAGGCAGCCTATTAGGTAGAGTGGTATGATTAAAAGAAAAAAAAAACCCAGTACAGTGATTGTGATGCATCCTTAAAAGATTTGAGTCCTTAATAATGAAACAAAAATAAAGAACGATTTGCTTATTGTAAACCCATTCATTAAGGTCTTGCCATACCACACTGCTCGAGTGAAAAATATTAGCTCTCAGGACTCTTACAGATTTTTGTTGTGGTTGTTTGTTTTTTACGGGAAGTTTTTTGTTATATACTACAATTAATATGAAAATAAGATAACTCAAAAGAGCATAAATTTCTTAAAGACAAAACTGGACCATCAGAGAGTAAATATATAAAGCAAGCTGTTTAGAAAAAACATTTAGTAAGAGTTCCAGTTTTCCAATCTGCGTGTCATCTTAGCCCTGACCTAAATATAGTAAGTTTGCTTTAATTACAAATTTTTGGTTATAGAAAACTGGTAGTGAAACTAAGGCTTGAGATTTTACCAGTTATGACTCAATGTTATACTGTTCCAGGAACCCAGCCTATAAACCTAGATACAGTAAAGCCATCTCAAAATAAATTTTGTCGTTCACAGGAAGAACTCAAGAGAACACTGTATAGAATGGGAAAAAACTGTCACCAATGTAAAAACTGTAAAACAACATTTTTAAATGTGAAAGATTCACACTCACGTAGTTTAAGAATCAAATTTTTCAAACATACCTTGTCCATTAATTTACTTGCATGAAGACTCAAGCTATTGAAGAATATTTTTTTGCTTAGCAAATGCATTTCTTCAATGGTAGTCAATAAGGTAGCTGCACTATTTCCAACAATGCCACTAAAAGCAAAGAATATTTCAGGTTGCAAAACAGAGGCTAAAACAATCAATTCTTTAACTGAATATAATTCATTTAAAGGATCTAGATTTAGGGGTATCTGGGTAGCTCAGTCGGTTAAGCATCCGACTCCTGATTTCAGCTCAGGTCCTGATGTCAGGGTCATGAGATGGAGCCCCATGTCGGGTTCTGTGCTGGGCATGGAGCCTGCTTAAGATTTTCTCTCTCTCCCTCTGCCCCTTCTGCCACACCTCCTGTGCTCTCTCTCTCTAAAAACAAAACAAAACCAAAAAAAAAAAAAAAAAAAAAAAAAACCAAACCAAACCAAAACCAACAAATCCATCTAGATTTAAGTAAAAGTGTGTATGTAGAATATAAACTGTGAATTAACAACTACTCTAGTTTCATATAAAAATGACAGGTTTTTTTTTTTCTAAGAGTTAGGTGATGAACAAATGGTTTCAGTGTTGCACAATCTCTTTTATAAAAATAGACACTCATAATATACAAACCCATCTCTCTATTTTTCTCTATTAGAGTACATGGGTCTCTTGATTATCCAAGACCTAAGGTTAATTTTAGGGAAGCCATTCCATCAATAGCTTTATTTATAAAATATTTGAATTTTATTAACACTGAGTTATTCTTTCAATTAAAACTCTTACACCATATCTAAATTATAAAGTTTCTCAATTTTTATACAGCTGCCTAAATAGCAGTATATTTAGACTAATTATGAAAAAGCTGATAGTATTTTAAAATATTTAATTATTAGCACATTCTGTACTCCTTAATTTGCTATATTTCTTAGACCTATCCAAGGAGTTTCTCATTTTTGCCAGAATGTAAGACAAGCATGTATATAAAACAATTCTCAATTTTATTCTCCAAATTCAAGTACTGAAAGTCATTTAAAAATGTGATGTTAGGGGAAAAAGTTTTTGTTGATGTGAAAGATTGCTCAAAATAAATAAAATGGCATTGATAAATAGCAGTAGATAGGAAGCAAAAAAAATTAAAAAACCCCAGCAAATTTACAGAAAACTGATATGCTGCATATGACACATTATAAAAGCAAATACTAATACTATATATTTCAATACATCTGAAACTGAAACAAATTGGAATGAATTCTTATAAATTTAATGCGGACAAAGCAAATTAGCATTTAAAATATATATATAAAGCAAACAACAAAGTAAAAGCAAATTCCTAAATAGCAGCTATAATACCTACATTTAAAAAAAAGTATTTCGGTTAAAAATATTATAAGCTAAACACCAAAATAAATTGAAAGAAATTCTCACACATGCTTATACATACAATAAAAGTAAGTATGCCTCTGAATAAAAGTATACCATCCCAAGCAACGGGCGAAAACACCGATTGGATACAAACAGAAACTGGTATTTTATTTATTTTTATTTTTTGCATTTTTAAAGATTTTATTTATTTATTTTGAGAGGTGGGGAGTGGGAGCAAAAGCAGGAAGGGGGCAGAAGGAGAGGGAGAGAGAGAATCTCAAGCAGGCTCCCTGCTGAGTACGGAGACCGACACAGGGCTCGATCTCAGGACCCTGACATCATGACCTGAGCTGAACGCAAGACTTGGACACTCAACTGACTGAGCCACCCAGGCACCACAGAAACTGATATTTTAATGAAAACTTTGGAGAGATACCAAGACACATTTATATTCATTTTTAAAAAATGGAGTTATCAGCCATATTCTGCAGTTACTCAGATCTAGAATTTACTATTGTTTACTAAGTACTCACTAGGTACCAGTAACTGGGCTAGATACTTATAGATGTTTTTTGTATTTCACTCCATATTTCTACCCAACATGCTTATCCTCCCATTACATTTTTCAATTTCAGGTATTATATAGAAAAGCCCTGCTATAAAAGATGAGGGTTAAATTCTCTTCCATAATACTCATCCCCCACCACAACACACCCAAATTTCATCATTCCCAGGCTCCCTAATACAGTTATATCATAGGGTTCTGGTGAATAAATACTCAATGTTTACATTATTACAAGCATGTAAATACTATTCAGAGCTGCCCGAGGCATCAGGGATTTCAACATAAGGGAATGAGCAGGCTGATAAAGCAGACAAAATCCCGTGTCACAGCCTTGCAGTAGGCATAAAGAGCAACCAGTTCAGACTGGAGAAAGAGAACGGGGTCTCCAAGATGGATGTGGGAAGGAGAGAGGACTGAGAAGCTGGGAAGGACTGGTTGATGTGCTTGACTATATGGTGAGAAAATGCAGAGTCTACTTTAGAGTTTGCGTCTGAAATAGTGATAAGGACACAAGAAAGCAAGCAAGTACAAAAACAAAGAGATTATTAACCACAGAGAGAAAAAGTTTTACAGGAAAGGACATGCAATCAAAGTATGCTGGATTCCCTGTTTTTATACATTCTACATCTTCCTTTTCTTGGTTTACTATGCCTTTTGATGGAATCCATCATTTGGGAATTTTAGTGTATAGGACGCAAAATATTTTTGAAAATTGTGTCACCCACTTTTCCCCGACATCACTGGCTATTCTTTTCCAATTTTCTTTGCAGGTTTCTTTTCTTCCTAACCTCTAAATATTAGAGCTCCTCAGGACTTAGTCCTAGGCCTCTTTTTATCTACGCTCACATAAGTGATCTTACCTAGTCTTAATGTTTCAAATACCATCTATATACTGCAAACTATCAGATTTATAGGTTCAGCCCTGATTTCTCTGTTGTCTGCTCACTCAACATCTCCCCCTGTATGTTCATAAATGATGGTGAATCTGACATAGTCAAAACTGGGCTGGACTCTTCATTACCCACCCACTCCCATCAAACTGTCCACCCTCTCAGCAAACGACAATACCATTCATCCAACTGTTCAAACCAAAACCCAAGAATTCATCCCTGACTCCTCACATTTCACCCTCTCTAGTCTATATACATCCCATTGTCTCTGGAAACAACTACTTTTCTCCCCCTCCAAGACTATCACCCTACTCCGATTCACCACCGTCTCTGCTTAGGACACAGATGACTTCCTAAATACTGCCCTTGTTCCCCTTTACGCCACTACACTACATTATCCACACAGTGCCCAGAGTCACCTTACATCATATACCAGCTCAAGTCACTGAAACACCCCAACTCCACACACACACACACACACACACACACTTCTTCAACCACTCAATATAAAATCTAAATCCTCACCACAGCCTACAAAGTCCCACATGATCTGGCCTCTGCCTACCTCTCTGATTTCATCCCTCCCTACTCCTCCCGCTCCCTCTACTCCAACCACTGGCCTTCCTTCTGGTCCTCTAAAATGGAAGCTTTTGGTGGCCTCAGGGCCAGAGCGTACCCTGCCTAGGACACTCTTCTCTGATATCTTTACATGCCCAACTCCTTCACACTATTTAGGTCTGTACTCAAATATCACCTCTGCCAAAACGCCTTGAAAAGAGCCGCATGCGCACACACCTGCTCATATGTGGTCACTCTCCATGCTTGATTTACCTTCTCCTGCTTTATTTCTCTTCAGTGCCCTTATCACCAGTTAAAATTATTATTTTATACTTGTCTTTCTTCCCCATTAGAATATAAGTTTAAGCTATTTTGTTTACTGCCGTTTCTTTAGCATCTAAAAGAGTGACATTTGTAATCAGTTTTTTAACTGACTAAATAAGGAAATATGTGAACAAGTAAAAAAATAACATGGAAAAAATGTGTCAAAAGATCCAACTGCTTTCCTCAAAATCATCATCTTCAAACAGAAAAAAATTCTACTTCTCAGAGTCTAAGCAACCTATTACCTTCAGAATACAAATGATTTTTTCTTAGCATTATTTGCATTGGAAACTGAGTTATCATTATCATCAAATAATAAATTTCATCAGTACCATCATGGGTATTACTACATAAATAACGTAAAAATGATTTACCACTGCCTTTGCCTAATACAGCATTAGTTACAGTGTTAGCTTTTTTCAGCTGCTCTTGTGTTTCCTCAGTACGGATCATTCTCTTATTTTAGGAAGCCTATAACATCACAAATGAAACTAATTTATTGCTTTTGAGTCATAGCAAGTGGTGATAATCAATTTATATCTAAAATGTTAGAGGACTAACCCAAATCCTTTCTCTGATTAGTTTTATAGCCCGTGGCTTGTTGGTTTTGTTTAAAAATGTGAAACCCGTCTCTTAGCTGTGAAGTTTTGGGTGGCTAATCTCAACTACTAGAAGATAGGTAACATCATTGCCATAGTCTTTTGGTGCTTCTTGAACTAGTGATCTTGTACTTCTCCTGGATCTATTAGTTATAATAACCCTCTTGGATTTTAACAATTGGACTTCTGTTCTTGATTCCAGCATACTGGTGAAAAGTAACTGTTAAATCATTTTAAATGGACTCATATGGAAACTGTCTAAAATAGAGCTTGAAAGGACTCAAGGTCTTATAGTGACGTAATAAAGCTCAAGTGTAAACCATCACTGCAAAGTGAAAATAAATGCACACTTGAGAGTCAAAGATCATATTATAGAGCAAACAAGTGGTTTCTAATCATTATTTAAAGAAGATAAAGTAGCTTTTATTTAAAGCAAATAAAGCTATAGTTCTGCTTTACCATAATAGGAAACTAAAGGACAAAGAATTTACATTATTTACATCGAGGATAGGAAACTTCACTATCGTGTCCTATTTGCATATCTTGTATAGTTACGTTAGGTGCCACATATCTCTTTTACTAATGCAAGAGAATTAAAAATATACTCACCCGATAAACTTACACTGTTAAGTTGTACGTGTGCACGTGCGTGTGTGTGAGGGTGTGTACAGTTATGTTTAGGGAAGAAAAGGAATGACAGACCTCAAAATAGAGCACAAATAATACATATATAATGATTCATATGGTGTGGAGGTTCTGCTAGTTATATTTAGTTGTACAAATGATGAAAACAAAACAAAACCCAAACACAAAAACCCTTATACTGTGTTCTACCTGAAATGATGTATCACGTAGGATTTAATAAAGCACATTTAACCATTCCACTTACCTGATTGTATGATGGTAAAATTTGAGGAGGTTAGAAATTTTATATAACAAAACTGCCCCAGGTTCAGCAACTATTACTTGTTCAATTCGAACCTATTAAAATATGTGAAAAAAAAATTAAACATTTCTTAAAGGCGTAACTTTCCTTCAATAATCACATGTGGTATAAACAGCATTTAAAAAGATAAAATTTAATTACTGTAGAAATCACAAAATTCCTTCTAAGTAATTTCTGAATATTAAACTATAGGGGATGGTAAAATAACAGAAACATTTTAACACAGATATACTCTACAAAAAAACAAAACAAACCCAGATCCATTACCTACAGAATTTGGCCCAAGGCAGTTGCTACCAGAAATAATACAATGATGAGGTCACTGTGAGGTTTTTCACCAGATTATAACAAAATGTAGTTCAGCACACTTTGCAAAGCGGCTGTTACATCCCTGGAAACAGATTATCAGTGCAAATACTGCTCTATCACCAAATATTCAGAAAAGAATGAAAGAATTCTTATCTTCAAACTATTACACCAAATTTCCTTTTTTATTAGACAATAACAGACAAATCTTAAATTAGCACCAATATGTATGTCTAATTATTGCTACCAGGGAAATATCAGATCTACTTCAAAGTTAACTTGATCTCTCTTAAGATTAACTACTAGGAATCTTTAATTAAATTCTATTCCTTACTGATCTCGCCCTTACTTTATATTCCCTAATTACTGGATACAATCTAAATCACACTGGTAATGTGCTTATTTACATATTGTATCTGTTCTTAAGCTGATGCTTACATTGTGTCTTCTTGTTTCCTAACTAGATTCTAAACACAGACATTGTGTTTTCTGCTTCTTTTACATCTCTACAGCATCTGGTAGAACAGTACATACACAACAGATGCTTAATACACGCTTTTGAAAATTGAAGTTTCTCTATACTTAGATTTTGGAATATGTCATAATGCCAACATATGTGATTTGCTAAAATAGATTTTACAAATGTATGTATATGAGCATATAAAACCCTGTTAGATTACAGAAATTAAAAAACCTTTACATGAATATGTTTATGAAATTCATACATCTTTTGGCATAAAGTACTACTGAGATGACACACATTACAAATCATGAATGGAGTGTGAATTTAAAAACCATGGTTTTTCATATTACAATTTCTTTCTAGGTCTAAGGCCTGGATCAACAGTGATTTAAATTATATATTATATCAATAAAAGTGATACTTTCTGAATTTTAGTATAATTACTAGGACAAAATATAAAAGATATTATTTGTGACACACAGCTCTTCTCTAGTAGATTTATAACAGCATATAATCCACTGTAATTTAGGAAGCTCAGAGTATACGGTACACTAAAGTTTTTATTAAAAGAGAGAGAACTCAAATGTTAGCTGGTAATCTCTCTGCAATCCAGAACATTCACATAAAAGAAACATAATTTTACTACCTATGGACTTGAAAAACAGACGTAACACATTAATTCTGGTAAGTGTAGCTACAACTCTGAAATGAAGACACATGTAAAGTAACAGTTTTGATGCTGATGATCCATAGCGTCTTCTCCACAGTATATACAATGTTAAACTTCAACACAAATTTTTAAAACTAGAAATAATCATAACTTACGCATACATTTATAAATATATAGTCTACTACCTACGAAGTTTTATAAAAGTTAAATACAGGGTAGAGTAAACCAAGTCCACAGTTTTGCAATGGTACCCCTCATTATCATTACAACCTTTTGCTTATGCTTCTAAAAATCACTATCTCACCTTTCCTAAAAAGAATTCACTCCTACAAAGAAACAAGACCGAGTGAGAGATATTTAACCAAAAGATCCGATATCATAAGCCATTATGAAAAGTTCAGCAGCTTATCAGGTCAAAAAAATTTTTATTAATGGAATGTAATTAATGAATGTAAAAATTTTTATATTACTGGAATGTAAAATATCACTAAAAAAATGACAATTATAATTGCAAAAGAAAATGTTAAAGTAAGCTGTTGTTTTTTTTCCTCAGCTGACAACTACAGTATATCAACTGAGAATATCAGATACCCAAATGAGGTCATACAGGAAGAAAATTCTTAAAATAGTGTAAATTGTCACAAATATATAAAGGAAGGGAACAGTTGCTGTATCATCTTATGTATCACTATCAAGCTAATTTGATATGTAACTACTGTGAACATCTGTTAAATATTCTCTGGAGTATGCATTTAATATTACTATCATATGAAAAGATGTAAGGTTTCTGTCACTTCAGAAACTAAAAGGGTCTTTATTCATTTTACAATAGAAATATTTTTGCTTGCTTACTGTTTTTTCTTCATCTTTTGATATCTTACATTAAAATTTCAAAGGCAGCCACAATAATGCTCTACAACTGTTATAAACACCTTTTGGGACATAAACATTAAGGAAGATGAAATGAGGTACATTTTAAAACACAGACAGACTTTGGTATATAATTTCTTTATATAGACAATGGGTATTAATTTGATATTTTAAACATCATAATAAAATATCTTACTCAGACCAGAACAAGAAACTCTAAAGTCCATTCCAACCCTCAGATTCTAGAATTATACTTATACAATTGCTTTAACAGCAACAAAAAAAGGAATTAGTAATATAAGGAACATAATATCATAAGTAAGGAAGGGGTTAGAGGGAGATAAGGCAGATAAAATACAATTTATTCACCAAAGCAATTTATTCATTGTTATGACTGAGTTTCCTTTAACTCTGTGTAGTTACAAATAAAATACACAAAGTGTAGAAAGAGAAACATTTTTATTCTCTCCTTTCTTCTTTTATCTTTCCAATAATTGCTAGTATACAAAACAAGCAACACTTACATGAGTGTAAATGTCTGAAAATCAAACTATGGCAAATATATCATTTGAGAGAACTAAGTAAAATAATTTCAAAATATTTTGCTATTTATTTACTGAATATGCAACTGAATCCTAAGATGATCAAATTACAGTAATAATTAAATCAATTTCCTTGCCCACAACAAAATACCAAAAAAAAATCTTAGAAACCAAAAAAAAACTTCTAAAATTTAGTTCTTGGTAAGAATAAATCATAAACCTTCTGGATTTCAATTTCTACACAGTAAACTGAATAAATAAGGAAAGTAAACCAACAACTACAAAGTATTCCATTATTTTTTTTTTTAAGATTTTATTTATTTATTTATTTGACAGAGAGAGAGAAGGGAACACAAGCAGGCGGAGTGGGAGAGGAAGAAGCAGGCTCACAGTGGAGGAGCCTGATGCGGGGCTCGATCCCATAACGCTGGGATCACGCCCTGAGCCGAAGGCAGAGGCCCAACAACTGAGCCACCCAGGCGCCCCTTCATTACTATTAATAAAGAAAAATAACACCTGCTGCAGGCCTAGTAGGTGTCAGGAACTATGTACTGCATCTACACAGTTTTCTCATTTGATCTTTTCTTTTTATTTTTTTTGGATTTAATTTTTTTATTGTTATTTTTTAAGTTTTTATGTAATTCCATTTAGTTAACATACAGTGTTATATAAGTTTCAGGTGTACAATCTAGTGATTAAACAATTCCATAATCACCTGGTGGTCATCGGGACAAGTGCACTCCTTAATCCCCATCACCTATTTACTTTGTTAGATTTTAAACACTGAATGTTGGCAAATAATCAGCCTAGTCATTAGAATCTTGCCAATGGCATAAGCGGGGATATTTTTTTTTTCTTATTTGATTTTCACAACCACCCTTAATGTTTTTTTTTTTAGATTTTTATTTATTTGAGAAAGAGAGAACACAAGCAGGGCGGAGGGGCAGAAGGAGGGAGAAGCAGGCTCCCCCATGAGCAGGGAGCCCAAAGAGACAGGGGGCTAGATTCCAGAACCCTGGGATCATGAGCTGGGCCAAAGGCAGACGTTTAACAGACTGAGCCAACCCGGAGCCACATGGTAGGTATTTTTATATACAGGTTCAACAGAAGAGGCAACTCAAACAAGTGAACACAATTAAGAGGCAAAGTGGAAATTCTAACCCAAGTTTGACTTCAAATTCTGTTCCTTGTACTATAAATAGTATTGATAATAAATAGTATTGATAATATTATAATAGTATAATAGTATTGATAATACTATAAATAGTATTGATAATAAAACTTACACATGTTATTTTATCCTTGTATTTATCATTATTTATTGCTATAATAGACAAAAAATGTACAATGCTTGAAACAATAAAGTAAATGGAACATGTTCTTAGAAAATTTCTGTTAAGAGTTCATAGATTAATTATTCCAACTTAAGGGACTTTTTCTCAATTGATTAACATAAATTACCATGGAAAACATAATATGGTAAAAAAAATAAGTGAATATATACAAACTAAGAATATTTCAAATTTTCTTCCTTAGAAAGAAAACTGACAATGATTACTTTAAAATGTACTTTATTATCCTACACTAATGTGTTAACTTGAGAAAATTATAGCTTGACTTCAAGCCGTTAACAGTTTTTTTAAACTCATAGGAGTAAGGCAATAATTTAGCCAAATGCCATATAACATATATAAAAAGCAAAATATTTACCTTTAGAGGCCTGCACACACCCTCAGTAATGTGCCCAACAACTTCCTGGATATTTTCTTCAACACCTACAATTAATTACAACATAACTGAAAATTTTTTTCTATATTACACATAAGTTCAAAAAACAAACAATAATGCATATGATTAACGGCACTAATAACAAACATTTAAAATAACATAACAATATTTTATTAAGTCCAATATCTTTTAGGACATTATTAATTATAGTAATATCTGGGTCTAGAGCCTTGTTAATTTATTGCACTGCTGACTAATAAAATAAACATTACTTCTTTGTGAAAAAGAGTAAATACATGAGTCACAGGAAAAAATGACTAGGAAACATATTAACTGAAGGAAGTGATGTGACGATGTATTAGTATTTGTTCTACAAACACCTTATTCTGGGCAGGGGTGCTGAACACAGAAGCTGAGGATATCAAGATGGAAAGCACACCTTGTAATCTAATAAAAAAACTGGCATTCACTAAATACTGACTATTTACCAAGTTCCTGTGTACTTGGCATTTACTGCTTGTGACCGCCTTCTTTTTTAAACACAGAGAAACAGGCTTGGAAGAATGAAGCCATTCCCAAAGAATAACCTATTTCATCCAACTTTGATCTATAGTCTTCCAATCTCTTCACAGTGCCTCTCATAATATTTTACTAAAACATCCTTTAAGAAATTCATTCTTTTAAACTAGGTAATTAGGATAACAGAAAACAACTTAAAGTTCAGACCTTGTGCCAATCAAACATACATGCTGAGTCTAATTTGAATATCAAAGAGCAAAAACAAAAAAATGAGGAAGGGTGAGTAAGGATCTTCCCCAATTTGTACACTAGCCTCTCTAGGAGATCACATGTGAGCCAGAAGGATGCAGGGCTGGGCAATGCAACACAGTCAAATGATACCAGTCACAATATTTCTCTTTAATTCCTATCAAAAACAGAGTATCTTAATTTCCCATTTGCCCCTCAAACTCTAACAGGCATTTTAAGGTAGTCACAATACTAAGAAGATCGGAAATTCTGTAGGAAACAGACATAGCGACTCAAAAATCATCATTTTTTTCTTCCTTGAAATCAAGACCAAAATTTTAAGTACATTTGGTACTACATGAGTAATTATTCAAAAAACTTCACAACAGTCACATGAGAATGAATAAAGCGGTTGGATAGTAGAAAAGAATTAGTAGCTTAATGACTTTAAACAAGTCACTCAGCCTGTTTACTCACAGATAAAAGGAAGATAATAAGTGTGGCGCGGAAAATCTGAGACAGTGTACGCTACACATTCTAGAAGCACCTTGAAAGTGAGGCAGGGGAGTCCAGGCCTGATATGGGAAGGCTACAAGGGACCAGGATACAAGTGTGAACAGCTGTGTGACAGGAAAGTGATGGAGGAGAGAAGTGTATCAGCAGAAAAGGGGAGAAACCAGAGAGGAAAATTAATGAGGGTGCTTAATGTGGCACCTAGGTGTGAAGAGTTTACCTTTGTGAAGATGGCAGCAATAAGAATAGAAACAGAGAAGCCTTGTGTTATTTTCTATACTTAGACATTAGCAATAACAACCAGAGGACCCACCTTGTATGGTTACACGCTTTAGGAGAGCTTCAAGGTGTTCTTTTTCAGAAGCAGTAGCTTGATGGAGCCAGGCCAACATATCTCCTACATATCTAACGTAAAAATGAAACGTTAGTAAAGATTTCTGTCAGAAAAACATCAACTATTCCAACATTGTCTGATGACTATACCTCAAAGGGTCATGGGAGTGCATTTCAATGGGTCTCGGTGTGCCTCCTGGGCCCCCTCTTGTGAGAGCATCGATAAATCCACGAACAACGGTACTTCTTCTGGCTGTTCCAAATTCATCTAAGGTATACCTAGAAGAAACAAGTTATTTGAAAAAAACAGATGAGTTTCTTTTTAATGAGTATATCAAACTATTCATGCAATTTCTGAGATAAGCAAGACATCTACAGCTTCTTTACACAACACCTCTCTCAAGCAATACTGTTTTTAAACAACAAAAAATTTTTATGAAATAACTTTATCATAATGAAAATTCAGTCTAAAGGCATATATTTTTACTCCTCCTCAGAAAGAATGCTGGAATTTGGGATCAATAACAAGGGTAACAGCAATAAGGGACAGAGCAGTGGGTTTGGTAAAAGTAAAAATCGAGGAAAGGAGAAAATCTGGGATTCTTCAGGTTTCAGTACTCTTAGGTCCCAAACATGATGTTCTAGTGTTCACACAGGCCATAATATCTAGTTCTCAGAGGGCTGCTTACAGTTAGAATTCTGCAATCCAAAAAACATCTTTTCTTCTACCATCAAAATTTTCCCCAAACATACTATTCATATTTAAAAGCTTATTTTGACTCCAATACTAGACATATGTTCCCTAAATTTACTGATCAACGAGGCATACGAAGCAAAAACTTTTTTAACTTATATTTAAAAGTCATCCATTATGGTTAAAAGAAAAAAAAAAGACTTCCTAAGTGAAGGAGTTTACAGGAAAGGGAACTTTGAACTGGGAGATCAGGTAATTTGGGGTGAAATTACAGGATGGCCTGGAGTTGCCCAGAGTGCCCACTTCTTTGACTAGAATCAGCCTTGGTTTCCCACTATTACCACATTCCTTACACCCATCCACCAATTCAAAGTTCTTGCTATTTCAAAAGTACCCAGGAAAACAAGAAATTTTTTCACAGTCCAATGTCAGCAGATTCTAGACCCATGAACTTTTAAATCTCTTAGGAGTTTTCTAACAGACTTCATGTTAAGAATTATTTCATTGCCCTCCACATAAACCAAAGTTACCAAAATTTAGGATTTTGGTTTCCAAAGGAATTAATTTCTTAAACTACTATAAAAGCTATACTGCTTTCTTTAATATACTACTCATTTAATAAAAAAATCCACATTTTTTTCAGGGGTGCTTGGGTGGCTCAGTCGGTTAAGTGACTGACTTTTGATTTTGGCTCAGGTCATGATCTCAGGGTCATGAGACTGAGTCCCACATCTGGTTTCAGGCTCAGCCGGAAGTTGGCTCGAGATTCTGTTTCTCCCTCTGCCCCTCCCCTGCTCGCACACATACTCTTTCTCTCAATAAATAAATAAAATCTTAAAAAAAAAAATCCACATTTTTTTAACATAAGAAAGCTCGAAGAGGGAATGTTTTTAAATAAAATGGAAAGTGTAGTAAAGTGGTCAATATCTACATATTTGTAGGAATCTGAACCTTTTTAAAGGGCTGTTCACTAGAAACCAGATCACGTTTTTTTGTGTTTTGTCTTCAGTTAAAAGGAAATGGCTCTGAAATTCTGTGTAGTGACATATTAGCAGCATGTCAAGATGAAATGCACTATCCCGTTAAGCTCTAAGCATGCAGGTGACCTTGCAATCACTTTCCATTTCTTAAAACAAATTAGAACCAAAATGCTTTTTTTCCCCCTCATGCTCTTAAATTTATATGTTTAGTGTAAAGAACGCATTCCTTTAAATGATCACCAACTCCGTGAAATGACTTATGATCAGATGATTACTTGGAGCACAAAAGTCACAAACTTTTAACTTCTCAAATACATAAAACTCATCCTCAGGACCCAACCTGCTACAATAAACAGAAGCAATGTAACTTTTGTTTCTAGGTCTATTCACTCTGACCACCAGTCGTGTTGGAAACCGGTCAATTCACTGGCATTTTAAATGGGGGTGGGGGTGAATTATCAAGTCTGACAAACACTGGACTCTTCTCTGTGTAATTATATGAAATATACACATACATTAATACGAATGTTAATCCCCCTGCAACAATAGATATAATCTGAAGCAAAACCAGCATGCGCCACAATGAATCTTCAATGACATCTATATATGTGAAACTCCTTTTCCCAGAGAAAGAAGAAAATTTCTTTGACTAAAAAGAGATTATTTCCCAACAAAGGTAAAATTCAAAATGGAGCTTTACAGAGGTGAATGTTAAAATTATATAAATATTCTAAAATGCCTCTAGCTAAAATAAAAAATTCAGTCCCCATTTTTAATGTCTATAGCAAAAAAAGAAAAATTCTTGTCAAAAAGCAAATTAAAATATGAAACATGTGGGTCAAAAACAAATTAAAATAGTATAAAAGCCTCCAAGAAATGTAACAAATACATTAAGAATGAAGAAGTTGGCAAATTACTACATTCTTTAACACTTTATATTCTGAAGGTCTACCAAAGGAAGGAAGATGTCAATCTAGTCTACTTACAATAAATTTGTTTATGAAGAAATTTTTTTTTTGAAGATTTTTAAAAAATTTATTCACTTGAGAGAGAGACCAGGAGCAGAGGGGAGAGGCAGAGTGAGAGGAAGAAGCAGAATCCCCGCTGAGCTGGGCGCCTGAGGCAGGGCTCAATCCCAGGACCCAGAGATCATGACCTGAGCCCAAGGCAGCTACTCAACCATCTGAGCCACCCAGGCACCCCTATGAAGAAATTTCTATTCTTGATTTATTGAAAATTAATAATGCATTAGCACTCCAGTTACATATTACCTAATAAAAACTGGGTGGAAACTTTTCCCAAGGACTTCAATAATTACCATTTTTTTTGGCACATGAAACCGACACATTTGAGACACACTAGGGACAGTGAAGCTTTTACCCATTACTTAAAGTTCATATAGTGCCATCTGGTGGTTAACATGACACAATGTTAAATTTTTCCTAAATTTAAAGAAACTATCACTTTGGAGATAATGAAAAGCCAATTTTCTTTTTCAGCACCCATCTTATGGGAATCAATTGGTCTTAAAAATCCTCCTTCTTCCCAAGTTAACTTCCTAATGCCTCTTACAGTCTTCCCCACTGCACTGCTGCCTTCCCTATTCCCTGACATGTGTCCCTTCAACATAAATCTTTTTTGCCTATTATAATTTCTATTCTTTGTCTTTCCAGCTTTTTCTGGCTGTCACAACAGACTCTACATACATACCTCTGTGGCTGACAACTTTCCACCTTATCTCCTTTTAAAATAAAAATAATAGCTAATATTTAGTGATGAGCAAATCATTATGCTAAATACCGTATTGAATAATCTAATTTAATAGTCAAAAAAACCTTATAAGACAGGCACTATTTTTATCCTCATTTAAAGAAACTAAGGTTTTTGAAAGTAGAAGGGCTTGTCAAAAAATCTAATTCAGAGCCCACCTTCTAAACTATTATGCAATACTGCTCCTTTCCAAGTGTTTGGAAAGAATCAAAATTTAGTAAAAATATATGTACATGGTAGAAGTCAGCTGACCAAAACACACAAAGGCATTTTTTTAAACAAAGACTAACCTTATGAACAAATATGAATCTGTGGACAATGTAACATTTGATTAAAATCAAATACCAAATATTTTCAGTACTAAAAGACGCTCATAATTAAACACCAATACCTAAAGTAAAAAAGCTGGGAAAGAAATTCCAAGCTGGATAAAATCTGCTGAGCTGGTGATCCATAGTGAACATGGTTTATCATATATACATGCATCACATTCAGGGCTATTACAATGCAGCTCTTGCTACCAACCCAATAGCCAGTGCAAGCTTTTGCAATCAATTTCCCCAAAATACATGTTCTTTCTCAATCTACATCTTTGCACCTGCTGTTCCCTCAACTTGGGATACTCTCAATTCCCTTCTTTTCCTGGAAAATGTCTATCCAACCTTTAGAACTCACTTTAAAACTATTTCCCAGAGGAAACCTTCCCTAAGGTTCATCCCTTTCCCCTACCACAGAATACTCGAGCCACACAGCACCTAACACAGGGACTCTAAAATAGCAATTAATATAGTCATTAAAATGGATGTTTTTATATCTGCTCCAATAAAATAAAGCAATTTCAGGGTAGGGTTTCACTGATATTGTGTCTCTAGCACATAGAACTGTGCTTAACATATAGTAAGTACTCAGTAAGTAGTACTGGAATGTTATTATTTTACACAGCTGTCCCAGCATTTGTGTTCTGGAAAGTTCTTATAGGCTAAGCAATGTTCCAATCAGAAAGAATAATGAGAAATCCTCTAAAACTATTACAAGCCTCTGAAAGGCATGTCTCAGAGCAGGACTGAACACCTATGGAAGAGTCCCCTGGTTTTCTGTTTCCTGCAATATAACTCCCCACTTGGAGTTATACTCTCCCTATTTCCATACTATTGCAGAAATTAAAAATAAAAAAAAATTCTATTTTATATAAAGAAAATTAAAATACAGAATAATAAAAAATATGTGAACAATTAATAATACATAGAGTTCTTATACAAATCACCATCATATAGCTGTTGGCTGGCATAACTTACAGAATCAAACACCTGAACTCTTTCTTTTCTTGAATCCTATTAATGGAATCCTGATTTTAAATTTTCTTTTTTCATTTCTGGAAAATTATATTTCTTTTTATTTTTTTAAAGATTTTATTTATTTATTCGACAGAGATAGAGACAGCCAGCGAGAGAGGGAACACAAGCAGGGGGAGTGGGAGAGGAAGAAGCAGGCTCTTAGCGGAGGAGCCTGATATGGGGCTCGATCCCATAACGCCGGGATCACGCCCTGAGCCGAAGGCAGATGCTTAACCGCTGTGTCACCCAGGCGCCCCTGGAAAATTATATTTCTCAGTCCCCTATCTAACCTCCTTCTTTCTAGGGAAGGGTTAACAGAGGAGTTTAAGTTTCATGCAATTCTAAGGTAATTAATGAGATGACAGATTGAGGAAAAGCCCCTTAACCTCTACATAAATAAGGGGTAGTCTAGTTATAGAGACACCTGCTTTTCCCCTCCATAGGGCATTCTATAATACACAACACACAAATAAGCTGATGTTCCAATGATACACATATGAGATGAAAATACCACTGTAAATTATTATATTACTCAAACTATTGTATATAAATTTGATAATACTGAAAGCTAGTGTAACTCATCAAATAAAAAGTAGATTTATTTTTTTTTAATTAGGAAAAAGTCACCAACTTATATAAGACAGGTCTATCCTGTAGGGCTTCCATAGCCTGAGTTAATACTGGAGATATGTCACATGATTCTTGTGTCAAGGTTCTGCATTCACCTGAAAAACAGTTAACATATAATTATAGCACTTGTTAAATTAAAATTAGGTCTCTATTATATCCATTGTACACCCAGAGTCTAAATTCTATAACAAATACTACATGAAAAAAAATGCTCAGAAAAACTTAGAGAATATGCCAATCAAAAAATATTTTATGCTGTCAACCAAACCAAAAATGTAAGCTTAAGTATTTGTATAACTTTATATGACCACACACGCTATCCAGTGCACCCCAAACCTCTATTTTATTATTTAAAAACCACAGTTCCAAAGAAACCAAACAATGAACAAATATTCACTGAGTAACTGCTATATACATGGCAATGTTCAAGGGGGAAGAGGCAGAATAAAAAATATATTACCAATCCCTTTCCTTGGGAGCAAACTTTAAGCAGTTTACTAAAAATGTTTACACAAGTAATACATGGTAATAAGATTATAATTTCAAAATAGCTTAGATTCTAAACTTTTAAAAATCTCTACACCATTTTCTTTATTTTACTATTCTAATGTTATCCATAAAATGCTAACTAAATATCTACTATGTTCAAAAAACTTTGAACTTGTTCAGAAATTCCCAAACATTTGGTATATGTGGATCTCACACTAGCAGTATGTTTTCTAGCATGCACTGAGAAAAATGCATGCATGTTTGGAATTGAAGGGATCTTTTATTTTTAAGAAGACTGTTGACTATATTCCCTATGCTGTACTTTTCATCCACATGACTTATTTTATAACTGGAAGTTTGTATCTCTTAGTCCCCTTCACCTAGTTTGCCCACCACCTCCATCTACCTCCCCTCTGGCAACAGCCAGTTTGTTCTCTGTATTTAAGAGTCTGTTTGTTTTGTTTTTTAGATTCCACATATAAATGAAATCATATAGTATTTGCCTTTCTCTTTCTGCCTTACTTCACTTGGCACAGTAATTCCCTCTAGGTCTATCGATGTTGTCACAAATGGTAAAATTTCAATTGCTTCTATGGCTGAGTAATAGCTGATTCTATATATATACATCACATCTTCTTTATCCATTCAATTGACCTTGGGTTGTTTCCATATCTTGGCTATTGTAAATAACACTGCAATAAACATAAGGATGTATGTATCTTCCTGAATTACTGTTTTCATTTTCTCTGGGTAAGTATTTAGCAGAATCACTGGACCATATGGTATTTGCTTGTAATTTTCTGCGGAACCTCTATACTGTTTTCCACAATGGTTGCACCAATTTATATTCCCATGAATACTGCATGAGGGTTCCTTTTTCTCCACATCCTCACCGACATTTGTTATTTCTTGTCTTTGTGATATTAGTCATTTTGACTGGTGTGGTGATATCTCATTGTGATTTTGATTTGCATTTCCCTGATGATTAATGATGCTGAGTATCTTTTCCTGTGTTTGTTAGTCATCTGGTAGATCTTCTTTGGAAAAATGTCTATTTAGTTCCTTTGCCCATTTTTTAATCAAATTGTTTTTCTAGGGTTGAGCTGCATGAGCTCTTTATATATTTTGGGTATCAATCCCTGATCAGATATATCATTTGCAAATATCTTCTCCCACTCAGTAGGTTGTCTTTTTGTTTTGTTGATGGTTTCCTCTGCAGGAATTAGAGATATCTTAAGAGGATTCCAAAGTCCTTAGGAGTCAGAAGGCCATAGTTTAGAACCACTATGTTAGGTGTTGTGGGAGCACAAAAAAATGTGAGGCAATGTCCTTGCCTTTGAGAAGTAGAAATGTAACTGGAGAGGCTAAGATATACATATATGAAAAGTTAAGTAGTAATGTACTGAAGGTCAAATGTTTCCAGCAGTTAGTGTTTAGAGGTGGGAAAAGTCACTGTGATTTACTGTAGTCATGGAGGGTTCCAGAAAGATGCAGAATCTAAGTTCAGCTTTGAATACTGAAGTAGGAATTGAATTTAAAGACAGAAAGTCAGACAACACGCCAAATAGGAGTCAACAGTGCAAACAAGACCAACAGAAAAAGAAATGGGTTTAGGGCATAAAGAGTAAAATGATCAAGCAGATAATTAAAGTTTTCCACAGTCTAGCACAGATGTTACTAGTTAACTGTCTGTATTCCTAACTCCTTCCAACAAGTCAGTTGGTAACACCTATTAAAATGTCATGTACTTCTATCCTATCCTTCTGTCTTTGTCTTTGGTTTTAACAGGCAGTTTTGTGAACAGAATACTGAGACATTTTAAAACAAAACTAAAATAAATAAACCACTTATGGCAGGCAAAATAGTGGCCCTTCAAAGATCTCTAATTCTTGGAACCTGTGACTGTTATAGTACATGGCAAAAGGGACTTTACAGACAAAATTAAGGTGACAGATCTTAAAACAGGGAAATGTTCCCGGATTATGCACGTAAGTCCAATGACATAGGTCTTAAAAGTAGAAGAGGCTGGCAAAAGAGTCAATCAGAGATATGATATGGACGAAGAGGCAAGAGAGATTCAAAGTGAGAGAGTGACTCAATCCATTACTGCTGGCTCTAAAGACAGAGGAAGAGGCCATAAACCAAAGAATGCAGGAAGCCTCTACAACTGGGAAAAGCCCGCAGCGAAAGCCAGCAAGGAAACTCACACCTTAGTCCATCCTGCAGACTCAAGTTACTAAATTATGCCAACAAACTAAATGAGCAAGGAAACAGATTCTTCTTAGAGCCTCCAGAAATGAATGCAGTCCTGCCAACACTATTAGCGTGTGACAGCATGTCTTATTTCTGACCTACAGAACTATAAGGTAATAAATTTGTGTTGTTTGAAGTCATTAAGTTTATGGTGATCTGTTATAGCAACAAGAGAAAAATAAATTCACCATGTATAAAACAGTACTTAAATAATAAAAAATGTCTAATCAACTCTAAGATAATGTAGGGCAGAAATACTAACTTTATTTTTTTATTATCATCCTTAACCATACATAGAGCTTCAATGATACAAGATGCTCATGATACAAACACAACATGTTCAAAAGTAAAGCTCATTTTTCTTTTTAAAAATACTTTTTGATTACTAAGATCAAAATACAATACCAAAGGTCAGATGAAATAACCAAATTGAAAACTAATATTCATGAATCTAGACCGTATGAAAGAAATCACTTACTTTGAGCCCACCGATAAAGTCTTTCATAAGCTGTTTCTTGAAGCAAGGCCATCTGTTCCATAATTTCTAAACTAAGAAAATTAAAGATTTATTTTAATTTAAAGGTACGGATAACAGCTACACCTAAGAATTTAATCGTATTATTTAATTACAGAGTGATCTGGTTACAGTATATTAACTTTTTATCATTTTATGGAATGATTTTTCAATAATTTTTTTATGACTAAGTAAATGTTGTCAAATTTTAATACCATCACTCAGATAGGCAAGTGTTATTTTACTCTGTAAGTATCAGGGTATAACTAACTCCCCCCTTATCCAAAGATACATAAAGAGTAAATTCCTATTTCACAAAATGCCATATTTCAAAAAAACCTAGGATGCCTTTAAAATTTTAGAAATATCAGCGGAAATACAATTATGAATTGAAAACGTTACTTACCCTGCTGTTTGTTGGTTTGTACGCAAGAGAACTTTGACATCGTTATGAATTCGTTTTACTCTTCCCAATGCCTTGAAAAAATCCTTTAAAATTAAGAATGCAACTTTAAAATGCCCATGTTTTCAGGTGAAATTACATTACTTTAAATTGAAATATCACTACAAGGGAAAAACAAATCCTTTCATTTACTTTAATGAAGCCCTCCTATAACTGACCTTAACTTTCTCTAAATTTTTATAGAAAGTGTAATAGATATTTATTTAAATTTTAAAACATATATTAATTCAATGTCTGCTAGTACCAAACAGTATGCTAGTTGCTGGGAACACAAAATTTATAGACAAAAATCCCTGTCCTCAAGAAATACATAGTCTAGTGAAAGAGAATGCAAACCTAAAGATTACTACATAAAGAAAAACATGCTACATATTACCTTATGACTTAATTAACCATATTTTTGTGATCACTGAAGATGATGTTTTACGTATCTTTTATATACCTGTTCTTGCCTCCTAATCCAAGAGTAGAATGTAAAGTTGGAGGCATAAAAGAGACTAAAATCTCCTATTTCACAACAGAAAATAAGGAACATAGATAACCAAAGCGCCCCCCCCCCTCTTTTTTTTTTAAATCAACAGATCCAGGATACAGAATTTAGGAAAGAAGCAATTAACAAGGTTGAAAATGGCTGACAAAGGACTTAGAAATGAGGAGGAGTAGGTTTTCTTTATAAACTTGATACTCTTTGATTTCTTTAAAAAAAATCTAGATATTGCTTTGAATAAACAACAAAGCCAAATTAAGGTAATTTAAAATGCATCTTAGCTTCTAAACTTAAAAAATATTTTTAAATCAAACTTTTAAGATGGTAAAATAAAGCCTTAAAAAAAGTGATTTCTCTGTAAGTCAGTATCTGCTGTGCTTTAAATGATTGTAACAGAAAGCAAGATACCTCAGTAATAGGTCCTTCTCTAGTACCTCGGAGGAGACCCATTTCATCAGAAGTCAGCTGGAACTTGGATAAGAAGGCATCTGCGACTTGTGCTCTTATTTCTAATCTTTGACTATATTTTTTAAAAAGCAATAAAAAAAATTAAGCATGCTGTGAATTTGCATCGCCTAAAACAAATTACATCTCTGACATAATAACTTCTTAAAACAAGTGTGAAAGATTCTCAACATCTTTGAAAGCCTCAATTCTGCCTCAAACATTAGAAGCTCATCAGGCATGTAGATAATAAAATTAGCTGAAATCGTTCTACCTCAGATACCTGCAGACAGTAAAAGGAGTTAATCATTATGGAAAAGAAGAAATAAGTTCACAAATGGTCTCTGCACAACAAATTCTCAGCCACTTACATGTACTTGAATTGTTCATCTTGTAATAACAAGATTATCTTACAGGAGAGAAATACACCCATCTTCAACTAATTTCTTCTTAGTCAGTAAAAAATCCTAAGCTTCTGAAGTTTTCACATGAAGTACACAGCAACCCCAAATCAGGTCTATTATTTTTTAATTTTAGGTTAGAAACAGCAGTCAAGAACTCATTTACCAATTCTTCATAAATCTATAAAAGCACTTCACTTTTATCTTCCCCATTTTTTCTGCATGATATGGTAATAAAAAAGCCTTTTAAATTACATTATCTGGATGCAACCTGTCTAGACTAGCTTGACAATTAAGAAAAGGCACGCTCTTATCTGGAATGTGGTCTGTGAAGACCTGAAGGAGTGAGTCGAGTCACCATCTAAATGCAAGTTAGGAGTACAAACTACCTGAATGGATTTCAACATACCGGGCTACTCTATCTTAGATTTAGAGATATATAAATAAAATTGGGTTTCACTAGCAGTAACCACAAGGCAGTAATATTCCACAATTTAATAATATTCAAATGAGAGTGAACAAAATAAACATGAACATTATATGTATAGAAAGTACAATGCATCTGCCATCTTTGTTTTGTTGGTATGCTAGGGTTGTCAGGTTTTAAATTCAGTCAAATGCTCTGAAATAATATAGCAAGTTAGAAAGTAAAAGTCCTCTAGGTGGCAGTAACATTCTGTTTATCTCACATAATAATGTAAATCACCCAATGAAATCTACAATAGGTAAATGGCATATGTCCTTAATCGTCTTATTATGGGTATCAAAAAGCCACCTTAACAGGTTTTGTTTTATACTCTTAAAGCTCCAATCATTATGCAGGATTTAAGGTAATTACAAGAATTCATAAAATTCCTTGAGATTATATAGAACAATCATTTTGACTAAAACCTTTTTGATGCTTCTTTTGGATCTATCTCTAGAGTCAATTTATTAGGCACAAAGGAAATAAATTTCTTTAGTTTATAATTTACTTTTGTTTTAATCAAAGCTAGTATTACCTATCTTGATATTACTTCTTAATCATTAAATCTCATTCCAAATAATATTGTTGACTATTCTAAAAAAAAAAAAAAAAAAAATCCATGAAATAAAGACTTTGAACCAGAGGCTCTATATCTACAAAAGATTTGGTCCAAAAATACATTGAACAATGGCCACACTGCTAAAACAAGGGTTTGGTATCTCAAGATGAAAACTATTTTAAAAGTAGTAATGAAATAAATTCTAATATATTTTTAAGTCATGTTACTCTTTAGTTACCATATATGTCCTTCCCAGGTAAAACTGCACAACCATTCTGACAGAAAGTTACTGTTAGATAGTGATAGTCCAATCATTTGGTATGAGAGCATCTGTGCAATCTAATAACATTAACGGGGACCTACAATGTGTAAGAGCCCTAAGCCAGGGTCTGGTGTGGCAAAAGATACATAGGATACAGACTTCGTCACCCTCTTACATCAAAATTGATATATGGTATCTTTTGGAGAGTTTTTAATATCTAAATAAAATCATATAAAATAAATGTTCATACAAAACATATAAATGGCTACAATAAATTACAACTTCTTTGAGATGTGTTCATGTAATCACTGCATATTGTATGTTATATAATATATAAATAAATACAGCAAATACATTCTATGAAATAATATGCGGCAGATAAATATGATGTAGATCTGTATATATTAACATGAAATGATCTTTAAGGCATTTTATAGATACAAAAAGCAAGTTGCCATAAATATATAGAGCAACACATATTTATTTTTTTTTAAAATACATATAAAACATCCATAAATGAATTTTCAGGATATGTCTTCATATATTAACTAAGTATTTAGAATAAACTGACTAATTAATCCTTATAATGATTCTTTCAAGCATTCTCAGAACATGATTTATGAATCTTACTGTGCTTTTTTTTTTCCTGAAAATATGCCTCTGTCATATTTTAACTCAATGTTTTAGACTAACCTCTACCAAATAATTTCAAAATAATAAGAAAAAGAATTTAAAAATGGGCAAAATACATAAAAGAAAACAAAAAAGATTAGGAAATATAAATGGCATGACAAAATGAAAAGAATACTGATTCACCAACATTCAATAAAATGTAAATTAGAATTATGATGCTATTGTTCATCTATAAAATTTGCAAAGTTTTTAATGACAATACCTACTACTGACAAAGGAGACATCCTCATATATTGCTGACAAAACTGTAAATTGGTATAACCTTTTTAGAGAGGAATTAGTTTATAACAAATAACAGAATTAAAATAAAACTAGAACTATTAAAAAATAAAATAGTAAGAAAGGATGAAAAAGTAAGTAAGAGCTGAGAAAAGCTATTCTAATTAAATTAGGCACAAAATAGCCTAAACTTCCTAACCACCAAAGCCAATGTAGAAACAAGATGTGCTGATAGGTTTATCTAATAAAGGCTTTGGAGGAGGATGGAAGAGTAATGTTCCCTGACAGATGTCAGGCAATGCGTTCAGCACCTATGCATACCATCCAATCATGACAACAACCCCATGACACAGATGCTAGTCCCTTTTTTCAGAAGTGAAAACTGAGGCCGAAGGTTAAGAAGTTACTTCTACAAAATTAAAAATCTAATGAACTCTTACCCAAGATTTAGATTAGAATTCAGGGTTTTGTCTTCAAAGTTTACATTCTTTCCACTTTAACAAACTACACCTCAAAAAGAAACAAACATTCACCAGAGATTATTTTTCTGGGTCCAGAAAGAAATCTGGCTGTTGGGTCTTCACAGAAGACAAAAAAATGTATAATAAATAGTGACTTCAATAGTATTAAAAAATATAGAAGTATATTTTGTGGATATTATTTTCTGATTATCACTGAAATTCACCTTCTATCATCTAAATACCATAAAGAAATGTTAGCTGAAGTTCTTGAAGGCAATTCTACATGGACCTTTACCTATTAGAGCATCAGCTGTCACAATGACTGACCTTCTTTTAACCCAGCTGGGAAAATATTCATATCCTTTATATATCTGTCTCAATAAGAATGTCATGTTATCCAAATAAGCCCACAGAATTTCTATTTCTAAAGCTAATCGCTTGTTTAACAAGGTTTCTTGCTAAAAAGAAAACGTAATATTTAAAAATGGAAAAACAACTCTCGGCCAGCTCCTAGGAATCTGTTATAATTTCTGCTATGTAATTTTCCTAAAATACTTTCCACAAATGTTCACTTGGCACATCAAAGCTACAGCTCTTGGGATACTAGAATGTCAGAAATTTTCACTCCCAAAAGCATACCAGGCCAAAACATTTTCATCAGCTTACTAAAATAATAAACATGAACAACCCTGCTTAGTTTTGAGAATATACAGAGAAACACAATGTTTTAATGTTGCCTCCTGCAGACATTAATCAGGGTCCCATATATGGTATAAGCTCCAATACAATGTTTCTTTTTCAGTTTTTATTTTATGTTCCTTTCCTGACATTAGATTAGTTGCATTCCATATTCCTTTACTCAAAAATTATTTATTGAATCTACAATGTATTAGGCACTGAGACATAAAAAGAGGGTAAGAAATTATCATTGTTCTCAACGAGTTCACAGTTTAGAGGGAAAAGAAACAACCAAATCAACAACTAATTACAAAAGACTGTAATACACACTAAAATACATGAATCCATATTCTACTCATTTTCATTCACCCATTTATTCAATGAACCAATATTAACATACCTATCTGTAACTACCACAAGAAAAATGTATACAGTGAACTCTTAATTATATCAGAGAAGATTAATCATAGCTAGAAAAATAAAAGACAATGAGTGTGGAAACAAAATTACTAAAACTTTAAAAACACCTACATTTTAAAAAGCAATCTTTTTATAATTCCACAGCAAACAATAAACAACACACTGTCACCTCCAAGAATGAATAACCCCTCAACTCAAATATCAAGTTTGATACTCCTAAATTATCATTTTATATTTATTTTCCTCTTGGATAATAGCTTAGAATCTTATATGTTTTATGCATTTTGAATCACGCTTTTTATTACTTTAACTCTGATTTGGAATTATCTATAATTTTCTTTCCACTTAATCTCCAAATTAATGAAGAGGTAACTAAACAAAGGAAAACTTACCTTTCAGCTTGAAGCTTAGTAGTTTTTACTATTAAATCTTGTGTCTGTTCCTTTGCTGCCTAAAATTATAAACATATCTAACATTAGTACATTTCAATATTTTTATACTTCAGAAAACTAATAGTACCACTTATTGAAGTTCAAACTTATAGCATGTGAGATCCAGAACTCAAAAGTTTAAAAAAGGCCAAAATATAAATAAATAAGTAAAATATAAATAAATAAATAAATAAATAAATAAATAAATAAATAAATAATTTAAAAGGCCAAACAGTTGACACCAATGTTTCAAGGCTCAAATACTACTTTTACTAAGAGGAACCCACTCAGAGTTCTCAATAGACACATAATACTAAGGCTTACAAGGGAAAAGGTATCAGGGCGCTAAAGAATTTAACAGTTCATGATGTTTTTAGTGAAACAGAAGTACTGCAAAAACAGGATAAGAATGAAAAACGTGACTTCTGTTATGCACATGTGACTTGAGATACCATGAGACCTCTAAATGGAATTGGAAGGTAAGTCACTGAAATGCTAGTGTGGAACTCAACAGAAATGCCCAAGATGGAGATAAGCATTTGAGAGTTGGAATATACAAATTATCCCTTATATAGGGTTTTGGGGAAGATGAGAGACAGCCTATCTAAAGAAAAAGTTCCTGACCAAGTTTTATATTAAACAATCTTCCTCCCCCAAGCCAGAACTAAAAGGATCAGGAATGAAAACTTGATGAAAAG
Organism: Ursus americanus; assembly: GCF_024610735.1. Lineage (NCBI taxonomy): Eukaryota > Metazoa > Chordata > Mammalia > Carnivora > Ursidae > Ursus > Ursus americanus. Next base: position 60,894,586 of record NC_142136.1, read on the forward strand.
CTATTCTATCCTAAGATTAGGCAAATATTTTAAAGTGGACTGAAACAAAAGACAAATATAGCTACTCAGATTCTCAAAGAACTAAACATGAGGCAATTAGAAAAGAGAGGAGAAACAAGTGGGTGTATGGCAGCTAGAGACATGGGGTCCATGCCCTGAAGGGACAGAGTGAGTTAGAATTATGTATAAATAAAGCCACTAGAAAGTGGAAATTACAGTTGAAGTATTTTAACTATGTGGGCCCACTTACACAAGAACTACAGTTCTGTAAATCTCTTTTCTCTTCCTTATGATTTTCTTAGTAACGTTTTCTTGTCTCTAGCTTACTTTATTATTAGAATACAGTATATAATACAAATAACATAAAATATGTGTTAATTGGCTGTTTATGTTAACAGCTTCTGGTCAACATTAGGCTAGTAGTAGTTAAGTTTTGGGGTGTCAAAAGTTATATGTAGACTTTTGCCTGTGTGGGCGGTCAATGCCCCTAACCTCTGGCATTGTTCAACGGTCAACTGCATAAAGTAGACAAACACATACTGTGGAAGATCAGTCTGTTAAAGATAGGATACCAGAGCAAATATGTGAAGATATAGGTCATTTTCAGGCTGGAACACTACAATAAAGAGCCAAGCTTCTGCTGCTAATGTTTCTAGAGCTACATTAGATCTAGACAGAAATCCCTAGCCCACCGCAACTTCTGGGTTCTTAGAGGCCTAATCCTCCTATAGTCTTTCAGATTGTCAATATAACTTTCTGCCTCATTGCTTCATATGGGCATCCCATCAATGAGCCCCCCCACCTCCACCTCCAGTTGAGTCTGTGTTCCTTGCAACCAAAGTATGCACCTAGCAAATAGTAAATATTTTTAAGAAAATAGATTTGAACCTAGGTAATTCAGCAGATCAATAACTTTTAAGGAAGGAGTTGAACACGATGGCTCCCATGGTACTATTCTAAAATTATTACTTTTTAAATTTACTAATTTCTTCAAATTCTTCCTTATCTTTCTTAATGTTGCTTTGCTTTCAAGATCCACTGCCACCTTATTCTTGCCTAATGTAATTGTTTAAAAGGTAGTATTCCCTCAATTTCAAAATATATTTACATTTTAATATTTGTGAAAAAAGAATGCTTCACAAAATCAGTATCAAAAAATGCTTACTAGCTTCTTTTTTTAGTCTCAGTCATTATTAAATTGAAGGTATATCTTACAGAAAATACCATCTATTAATTGCTGAAATATGATACTTATGGTGTACAATAAGAATTATATTTCCTGACTCTTCATTCATAAATTGTGGTAATGATTCCAAAATAATGTTTAATAATACCACTAAAGATCATTATCCTAAAACAATTTCCAATTTATCTTAAATGTTAATGATGATTATTTCTCATTAATAAACATATGCCTCTAAATGTAATTTATCCAAGCAAGTCCACAACATATTATTAATAACATTTCTAAAAGTATCCTGTAATAATAACTTCTAAAATGTCCTAAGTCCAAAGTATTTTGAAACATATGAGCTAATTAAATTAGTCCTGTGTATAACATCCTAAAATGAAGAAGTAATTCTTTTTTCTATTAATGAATAAATTAAAAACATTACTCTAGAGTTGATAGTCCGAGTGGGTACTATGAAGATTCCAACAACACTACATGCAAATAAATCAGTGCCAACGGATGAACAAAACTTTCAAAATCACAGATCTAATCCCTATTAATCTGAGAATCAAAACTAAATGTAAACAACAAGTAGTATACAATATTTTTAAATATTCAGTTTAAAAAGCTATGAGAGAATCTTTTGCAAGTGATGAAAATGTACATACTCATTATGGTAGCTGTTTCATGGGTCTAGAACTGTCAAAATGCATTGATTTGTATACATCAAATGGATGCAGTTTATTATTGTACATCAATTTTTCCTCAATAAAATTGATATAAAAAAAGAAAGAAGGGCCCACGCCATTATAAGGAAAAAATAGGATTGGTGGGTACAAAGAAAATACAAAGGACTGGGGTGCCTGGGTGGCGCAGTCCTTAAGCGTCTGCTTTCGGCTCAGGGCGTGATCCCGGTGTTCTGGGATCGAGCCCCACATCAGGCTCCTCCGCTGGGAGCCTGCTTCTTTCTCTCACACTCCCCCTGCTGTGTTCCCTCTCTCACTGGCTGTCTCTCTGTCAAATAAATAAATAAAAATAAAATCTTTAAAAAAAAAAAAAAAAAGAAAATACAAGGACAAAACCAAAGAGGATGCTTTGTGATTTAAAATACTTATAATCTGTTTTGAAAATAGCATGAAGAATAAAAATACTTTGATCTTTTCATATCTACAAATAGCTATGATAAAAGGATAAAGATACAATTAAAGATAAAAATTAGAAAACAAGAGATACTGCCCCCCAAAACAGGAACTTGAGTAATCCCATAACACCACATATAAAAATACTACAAAATAATTGCAAGAGTATAAAATACAAAAAACCCTACAGAGTGTAATTTGAGAAAAGGCATTAAATCATGAAAGCCAGAAGATGAGAAAAGGAAATTAAAGTTAGAGGTACAGAATAGTCAAACAAAATTACTAAGTAACAAATGTAATATTACAAAAAATGTAAAATGACAATAATTAGCAAAGATTTTATGACTATTTAAGTACTATGTAATTCATAAGGACCTAAGGTTGAACAATAGATATGCTAATAATATCTGATTCAATAAGAGTACTGAAATTTAGTTAAGACTAGGAAAGCTAAAATTTTAGAGAAACGGGAAACTGGTTCTAGAGATAGATCATGCAAGTAGCTTAGGATTGATTTGTGGAATATGCATATGATTCTTCCTAGAATCACTGTAGCTGTCAATAGTTCCAGGAGAATCTTAGTAAACATAATCATGACTGACTCTTAGGAGGAACCCTATTCTACTCACTATTTCAAAATGCTATAAATGAGGGTAATTAGGTTAAATCTTAACTCTGCAATCAAACTGGAAGTTCCAAACTGCTTTAATAAACAGATGTAGAGTTACAGATATTTTCCTGAGATTTTTTTTTGTGGGGAGGCTGAGCACAAAACATGAGTAAGCTGGGTCTTTGTTAGGCATAGCTTCAGTCTCGACTTACTCCTGAGACTTTCTACTAAGGAACTCATTTCTGCTGGATTTATGGAATATTACAGGATTGAGAGGTTTATCAAAATTCTATACAGTTAGCTCCACACTGACTAGGTCAAAATAAAAAGGCAACTGGAGTTAACTGAACAATATCAGTAAACCATCATCCAAAAATACCTATTTATAGTTTAAAAATAAGCATAATATTTATATTTGAACTTCCTATAGGAGATGATATATTAGATAGCCACATATCTTGTAGATCTAGCTAACAATTTTTGAAAGCTTACTTTGAACCAGGAACTAAGCTAAAATCCAGCCATTACACAGTACCTGTAGGCGACTTGTCATATCTTGACAACAACTGCTCATTGCTTGAACATCTTCATGTATACTCTCAAGTTCCTGAAAAGGAAAAAATAACAGCAAGCATTACATATATTGTTAAAGAAATTCTCTCCCCTAAGCCAAAACCTATTTTCATCTCATGAGTTTTTTTTTTTTTTTTGCCAAAGCATGACAAAAGATCTCATATTTAAGATTGGAAATAATTAAAAAGAATAACACCTAGTGATAAAAAAGATGTAAAGAAATTAGTATATGCTTTTTAAAGGGGGTGACATTTGGAAATGGCAAATGCTTTAAGAATATTAATACCTCTTCAATCAGGTATACTCACACTAAGATTTATCCTAAGGAATCAATCAGATAAGTGTGCAACAATATATGTAAGAAGATGATCAACACAGAGTTGCCTAAAACAAAAGGAAAATGTGAAATATTTCCAACCACACAATGGAAATCTGTGCACATACATAACAATGACTGTGTGTGTGTGTGTGTTGGCATGGAAAGATGTCTATATAAGATAAAAAAAGTATTATGAAACAATACATATAATACCTCCCATTTAAAAAAAAAAATATATATATATATACACACATACACACATACAGAAGAACACAGGAAAAGCCAGACAATAAAATAATGACAAAAGATATTTCTGGGTGATAGGATAATAAGCAATTGTTCTGACTTCTGATCTTATCTAACTTTTCAATAATGAATTATTTGTAACTTTTAATTAATAAAAACAAGCAAATACAAAAACCTAATAAACTAAAAATCGTGCCTCCTCTACCTTGTGGAGTCACATAGTAGATCATGCCACAGAGCTGGCAATTTTCTCAGTAACATTCTCTCCCTGTGTACTTCTTCCTCTAGCCCCCTCCAGGTACATGGGAATGTAACTGGTCATTAAATCCAATCATTTATACCCTGACTGTATGCATCTTATCCATTTCTTTTTTTTTTTTTTAAGATTTTATTTATTTATTTGACAGAGATAGAGACAGCCAGTGAGAGAGGGAACACAAGCAGGAGGAGTGGGAGAGGAAGAAGCAGGCTCATAGCGGAGGAGCCTGATGTGGGGCTCGATCCCGGAACGCCGGGATCACGCCCTGAGCCGAAGGCAGACGCTTAACCGCTATGCCTCCCAGGCGCCCCCTTTTTTTTTACTACTCTAACAGCTACTTTAGTTCAGGTCAATTGGTATCTCTATGTGAACTGATTAAAAAAAAAAAGAGTTTTCCAACAGGTCTCCCAGGCTCTACACTTGTTACCAAACCATTCACTAGTCCTTATTGAATCAATGAAAAATATTATATGAAAAAATGATATCACATTTAGCTTCATATTGCACTACTATCTTCTTTTCCCCAATTCAAACTGGTGTCACACAACAGAAAAATATAGAAGGAGGTTTCAGTGGTAGACAGTGGACAATCCCTTTCAACACAATTCTCAGATCTTCAAATAGAAACATGACCATCTTACAAAGGGATGGGCCAATCAGAGGGTAAGAGATAAGAAAGCTGCCCAGTGAGGCTATAAACAAAGTGTGAGGATCAACAAGTTAGAAAATCACTTATCAAAATATGAGTACAGATCTAAGTCCAAGAAGTAAGATTTTTCTCCCTTCTTTCTATAAAGTACTTTGAATTATAAATATCACAGCACCCAATATTTTCAAATGTTATTCTCTATACTTCACTACAAATAGCATATAAATCAAATCATTAAATGAAGTCCTAAATTGCTTTGAGGTGAACAAAAAAAACATGATTCCAAAAATATCAATTAATATTAGCAATAGCAGAAACCTAAGTACGCTAATCTCACTATTCCCTTAAATCTCACTGTGTAATCTAATACGAATAGCACTACGGCATTATCAGCCAGCTAAGTCAGTTTCTCCTAATATTTACATTAGCCACCATAATATACCAAATGGACCTGATTGTCAAATAATATAAATTACATCTATGTAATATATATGTATTACATCTATTTAAAATATATGATTTCAATGCCGCGTTTTGATGATTGTAATTCAATGGCCTGTACACTACTTATAAAGTCTTTATTTGAACTTAGGGCAAACTGTCTTCCCCCACTCCCCAATTAAATAAAATTATAAGCTGAGAAATAAAACTGGTATATGATAAACTTTCTAAAAACTTTTTATTATGGAGAATCTTCAAAAATATCCAAAAGTTGAGATAATATGAACTAATGTACATATCACCCGGCTTTGACAACTCTTGTTTCATCTATTTCTCTACCCACTTTCTACCTCTCCTTCATCCTTTCTCCCTCCCCCACAAACTGAATTTTTTTGTATTCACGTTATTTTATCATTTCATTCATAAACATCAGTATATGCTTCTAAGAAGACTCAAAAAACATAACGCCATTTTCACATCAAATATTTAACAATGATCTCCTAATATGAAACATCTAGTCAGTGTTCCAATCTCCCCAGCTGTCCCAATTTTTCAATAATTATTGCAAGTCAGGAACCAACTAGATTCACAAATAGCAACTGGTTGCTATTTCTCATTTCTTTTTTTTAAATCTATACCGTCTCACTTCTCCCTATTTCTCTTTTTCTTACAATTTATTTGTTGAAGAAACCAGCTCATCTGTCTCTACAGTTCCCTACATTCTATATTTGCTAACTGCATATCTGTGGTGCTAACATATTTCTCTGACCCCTGTATTTCCTATAAACAGGCAGTTAGATCTAGAAGCTTGATTATATTCTGGTTCAGTTTTCTGGAAAGAATTTTTCATAGGTAGTGTTACATACCCTTATTAGAAGTGACAGATATGAGGTTAGCTGCTTTTTGAGAGGTTAGCTGCCAGTGATGACCAATGGCTAGATCAGCGGTGCTCAATCGGGGCAATTTTGCCCCCTGATGGGGCATTTGGCAGTATCTGTAGATATTTTTGGGTGGAACAACTGAAGAAAAAGTGGTACTACTGGCATTTAGTGGATAGAATCCCGGGATGCTGCTCAACGTCCTAAACAGCAGAAGACAGTCCCCACTTGTCTGACCCAAAACGGAAAATAGTGCCAAGCTGAGAAACCTTGCACTAGATCCATAAATTTAACGGTGGTGGCAAAATCTTCTCATCTTCTATCATTCTTTCTTCATTTATTAGAATAAAGCTATAAAGGGAAGCCTCCCCTCAACAACTGTATGTAGCTGGAACAAAAGACAGGATAAATGCTTGACTCTTTTATTTAGCAGTTTTCAAAATAAGCTGGTTCCCTTATATCCACCAAATATAACCAATGAGGGTTCTGTTTGGTTTTTAGATCAGTATGAATTTGTGGGTTTAAACACATTTGCTGTGTTTTAGTCCACTGAGTTATTCTTACTGATGCTCTAATCACCCCAACAGAAACCTCATCAAGTTAGCTCCAAAGTTCTTCCACCACTTTCCCAAAGGTCTCAGATAGCTTCCTTGCTTCCTGATATTTGTAAGATTGTTACTTTCAGTAGGAAACGGTACTTAGAGACCGCAATCTGGATGTGCTCATGGATACCCTTTCTATTCTTACGAACACTACCAAACTGTCCTTCCAGCCTTCCAGATTTTTAGCCTCAGTCAATGAAATCTTTCTAAACTATTAAACGTCATTTGTTTATTAGTCACTGAAACCATATATAACACTTCCATACAACTCATACAGCATATGTGATATTAATAAAATGAACAAAACATTGCATAAGTAAAATGTAATAACATAATAAATAATTCATTTTTACCCTATGGTGAGTAGTCTGCTCACTCAAGTATGATAGATTATTACTTATGCTGGAAGTAATTGATCTTAATTAATCTGAAAATTTCATAATTTGTGATGCACTAAAGTAACTCAATCCTAATTAATCTTCAATGAGAAGTGGTTATCTAAAAGAGGTTTATTCAGTGAGGGAAAATTTCTACTAGAAAATCATTTAAAGAAATGTTTTTTCTTGTTATTGTTAAAAAAGCAAAAATTTCTAAGAGAGTATCCTAGAACAAACGTTACAACTTTCTCAGAAGCAACATTAGTGGAGGTCACCGATTGAGAAATCACACTAACTGAAGGACCTGGATGCTTCTGGAGTTAAGTAGTTAAGTTTTCTATTTGAACATGGTATGTGAACAGCAAACATATAACCCAATTCATAAAAATACTTAGCACAGAGTTTAGGCATACAGTAAGTTCTCAATAAATGTCAAACAAGAATTTACATACTTCCTTCACCTCTTTGAAAATGCTGACAAATTCTTCATTGATGGCTAAACTTCTGCGTTCAATATCTCCACGTAAATTTCTTCGAGTCCGCAAACTGTTTTCAACAAAAAAGGCTGAAAGTGCCTTGAGAGCTTCCAACATCTCCTACACAATTGATAATAGAAGACAGTTACTGGGAACCATTTTCAAATGTTTTCCTAATCTCAAGCCAAATTTTAATGAAATGATTTTCAAATGTTTCCATTAAATAATCAAAAATACCTGGCAACCTTCACATTACTGAATAGTAAACTTATTTCTAGAACACAATAAGGATCTACTTACTTGTCCATTGCAACATGTATATGAGACTACTCACTGCTGAATAGTCTGGAATTGTAAAGACTGGAAATACCCTTAATGTCCATCTAAAGTGAATTGGTTAAAGAAATTATGATATATCCATTTTAACAAAGATGAAAATTCTTTATGTACTTATATAATACAGACTTCAAGATACAGTAAGTGAAACAGCAAGGTATAGAAACAGTTATAATACCAACTGCTAAAAAAGAAAGAAGACTATATACATGCATACTTACTGGTGAATGTATAAACTATCTCTGGAAGGATACACACACACACACACACACACACACATACACACACACACACATATATATATATATATATAAAAGAAGTAAGTATCACCTGTAGCCTCCAGGCTAGGAACTGAGTAACTGGGAGCAGAACCTAGAGGAAGGCCTCCCTGAGGTGACTTTTGAACTGAGGCCTAAGTAATAGGAAAGGCATCCATAGGGACAAAGCTGTTCACAGGCAGAAAAAGCTATGAGTACAAAGACCCTAAAGCAGCAGAAAGGCCAGTATGACTGAAGCTGTGGGACACTACTAGAGGCTTTAGGGAAAGGAGTAATGTAATGTGTTTTAAATGTTTAAAAGTTTATTCTAACTTTGTGAAGAGAGCAGATGGGGCAGAGGGCAAGAAAGGAAGCAAGCAGGAAGAAAATAATCCAAACAAAGATCCGATAGTGATTTAGAACAAGACAGTAGCATTGCAGATGAAAAGAAGGAGATATTCCAAAACCAAGAATTGGGCTAAGTTTTTATGATGCTGATCAGGTAACTAATTGGAGGTGTCAGATAAGCAACGGATTATACAAATCTGGAGCTCAGTAGAGATATCAAGAACAGGGTTATACATTTGAGAATCATCACCCTTTTTGTTATTTAAAACCATAAAAGTGAGAGAGTTCTCCTACAGAGAGAATATGCATAGAGGAAGGAAGGGAGAAGACCAAGCCCAGGATATCTAACTCCAAATATAAATTCCTACACCTGAACTAACATATATTCTAATAGGCTTACCCTTCTATGTTTCAGTTAAAATGTTATTTTGTGATATTGGCTGGCTTGACAAAAAATAATCAAGTTATTTAAATTAAGTATTTTAGAAAGCACTACAAAGATTTATGTACCCAAAAAAATAAGAAAAGCCACAAAATGAAACCATTTATTTTAACTATAACCTTGAAATATCCTAGGCCTGGCTCAAAGAAGTAGTCCCTAAACGATGAATGAACAAAATCACATAGACAGGTGCAAATTACAGCTCCACCAGTTATTGGTTATATGATTTAACCTTGTTACACTCTTTCAATACCTTATTTTTCTCTTGGGTAAAAAGGAGATAATGTTACCTACATCACAGTAGCTGTATTAAATGAGATAATAAATGTCAGTATTAGTCACATTAAACAATAAGCCGTATGATAAAATTAACATTTAATAAGAAATGGTAAATGCTGGGCACTGTGCTGAGCACTTCAGATAGATTCTCTTGTTGAATCCTCACAACAACCCTGAGAAAGTTACCAGCAGTATCCTCAACTTAGAAATGATGAAAAATAAGCTCAGAGAAATTAAGGGGCTTACTCAAATCATAATGCTTCAATTTGATGGTTATATCTAATAAATAAATGGTGGCCCCAGAGCCCATCTTTCTTAATACAGTATGTTATTTCTTACACCCAAATTCTTATTGACAGCTTATTTTCAGTTACTTATAAATTTATCTACAAAATTCTCTCACTTTTGCATATGTTTTTTTCTTTATGGCATGACCAAGTTACCTAAAGACTCAGTGATACATAAAAGATAACCAGCTACGACAGAAGCTGGATGGATGCATTTCAGGAGGTACTTGGGAGAGGATGTGGACGGTTTATCTTATAAAGAAATACAGCATGAGCCCACCTATCACGGGCGGAGCTTAGCTAACAACAACAAAAACTAGTACTACACAGTATTTCATCTGAGCCCTGAGCAAGCAGTAGTTCTCTCGCGCTGCAAGTTATTTCAGTCGTTCTCACCCGTCAGTGGAAATGCTCAATTATGCCTACCCCGATTCTCCAGTTCCTCCTAACCCCGATTCACGTTGCCTAGTCTTGTAATTTACTCTTGCCCATGGGTTTCTAATCCTGCCCTGGGCTCTCCTCTCTCCCAGTTCGGACCCCCCCCCCGAACACCTCCCGGGTACGGAGACTCCACTGTTTGCCTCCCAGACCCAGAGCCTTCCAGGAACAGGTTTTTCAAATAGGGGGTGACATCCCAGACACCTCTTCGCTTTTCCAGGGGCTCCTCGGCCTCCCCTTCTTACCGTCCCAGGTCGGATCCCGCGGGTCTCCGGTCCCCTCCACGGAGGGACGGAGGGATGAGGGAGTGGGTGCCAAACAGACACCGCCCCCGGCCAGGCTCAGCTCCGCGGGCGACGCGGGACCCCTGGCCCTGCCAGCCCCGGTTACCTTGTCGTTGTCCAGCCGCGTCTCCAGGATCTTATTCAGCTTCCGCGACAGCGGGTTGCTGGTCTGCGCGGGGACCCGGCCTGCCCCATTGCTGAGGCCATTGGCAGCCTCGGACGCGGGTACTGCCACTACTTCCCCGCCGCCCTCGGCCATAGTGTCGCAGGCCCCTCCCCCAGCTCCTTGGCGGCCACCTCAGCCTTAGGCTGGGAACCACCCCAGCTGCGCCAGTACTGCGCATGTGCGCGGTGTGCCGCGCATGCGTCCCGGGTCCCAGAAGGCTCTGCCAGCACCGCCCAGCTCAGCCAGGTTGCTGGAAGGGCGGGGCGTTAGAGAAGTTAAGGGTAAGTGGGCGGATCATTAGGGCGGGAAGGGGAGGCTGGTGGGAGATTTCACAAAGTGGTCTGAAATTTAAATTATATTTAAAGTTTGGGGATTAAGATTTATGGGATTGAAAGGATTTCGGAATCCTGAATCTATGAAAGTCTAAGCTAGGCATTGGTAACATACACTGACTCTTGTGCCTGGCATATAAATTCAGAAAAGTTAACTCTACAGTAATTAAATTCACCTTACCTGAATTCTCTCTCTTTTTAAAGTATTTATTGGAGCATATTACGTATTCATATTCAGGTAGGTATTTTGGGGGGGTCTACATAATATGTCTGAAACAAAGGAGGTGAATGTTACAAGATGGTGATGAGCGCTCTGAAGGTACTGAAATGCAGCGAAAGAGAATGGTGGAGGGAGGGTCCTACTTCACCCAGGAAGGTAAGGAGTTGACATTTAAGCTGAGATTTGAAGGAAAATCTGAAACATAGGGTGAAATCATTCCCAGGTAGGAGAATGTGTAAATGCAAAGGTCCAAAGACAAGAAGGAACTTGGGTGTTCCACGAATTGGCCAAAGCCAGTGTAACCCATGAGGAAGTGAGTAATAAGATGAAAAATAAATTCTCAGGAGGGTCTAGTTAACAAATATCATTATTTTTAAAATTTCTTTTCTCACTTTTTAAAATTTGGATCAGAGTAAAATCTCTGAACTTCTCGTTTAGTATTTTTCCAAAACACTAACCATTTAGCTTTTGTCCTTAATTTGCCTTATGCCGTATGTGTATGTATAGATATACACATATACACATATATGTATATATGTAACAAAATCGCATATCCCAATTCTGGCAAGTGAAGAAGAAATGGCTCAATTAGCAAAAAGAAATGACCCTAAAGGCCCTATGAATTCAATTCAATAAATACATAGGACCTAGATGAAGAAAATTTTGAAGTGCTACTGAGGGAAAATAAAGAAGAGGGAGGGAGCTAGAGAAAGAGAAACTGGAAACAATTAGTGTCCATCAGTACAAATAAATTATGGTCCATTCACTCAATACTGTACTATGCAACTTATCTGCTGTGAAGGAGATCTAAATGCTGATGTGGAAAGAATTCCAAAATATAACATGTGAAAAAAGCAAAGTGCATTATAGTGCATATGATCCCTTGTAGATGCATGTAAATTTAAACTTTTCTGGTTTTTTTCAGGACAGCGTTCCTGTGAAAGGGAGGCTTTCACTTTTTATTTTGTACCTTTCCAAATGGATTGAAAGTTTCTAATCTTACCCATGAGCTACTGAATATATTAACAGAGATTATTAAGGTAGGGTAATTATGGCCTACTTTTCTATGCTCACTTGTACCTCTCTGAATTTGCAATTGTAAAAAAAAGAAACAAAATCATCTGAAAATTAGAATAATATGTGGTAGTGTGAGGATGGAAATTACTGTACAATTTAAACATTTAAAGCCATTTGTATGTTTTTTAATGTTTACTTCATTATCATATGTTCTATAAGGCTAACTATAAATTATAAGTTAAGTGCTTAAAATCAATATTTTTCAAAAGTTAAAGTAAATATTCAGGTAAGCCTCATCACAAACCTATGTTATAAATGTATGTATATAAGATCAAACATAAACATTTTCTTTTCATGAAAATGTGAAAGATCATTTCATATATTGAGCTCTTTAATATACTAGAGCCCTGAAAGAATGAAAAGACAGGCTCTGATTTAAATATTTTAATTTCATGGGAAAATAAATACATGCCTGTAGAAGAGTGAGGCATTCTCACACACCTACAGAGGAACCATGCTGTAGAGTAAAACGTGGAGATACTTCCCTTCCAAGTAATGGCTGAAAGGAGGGCATCCCCAAAATCCCCCTCTTCTCCTTTGGATGGTTATTTAAGCTTTCTTGCTCTTTGGCTTCCAAAATAAGTGGAAGTCATATAATAGTAGTCGCTGTGGCTTCATCGAAATATAACATGGCATTTAGGAAGCCACGTCTGGTGAGTCATAGAATTTTTAGCCCTCTGTACTTTTTGATGTATTAATAGCGATAGCCTCTATTACTTAGCATTCAAATTTATTGATAATCAGGCTCAATGCTAGATCTTTATAATATGCTGTTCTTCTCTTGATAACTGCCCTGCAGCATAAGGATGATTACCATGTTATCATGTAACTAGTACTCTGTTATTGATGAGTAATCCAAGACTAAGGATATATGGCTAACCTTAGATCACATAGCTAGTTCTAGCTAAACTGGCAGTTAGTTATCAAATTCTATTACGGCTTCTCAGTTTGGGTTTTGAGTTGTGTACATTTCCCGTTTGGAATGTAGGCAAAAACTTGTGTAGCTAAACGTTCAAATGTGTTCTATGCTGGTATTGACTTGACACTGTTCTTAATGTCTTCATACTGACATCAGCATTATTTTTCTAAAACAGATTTGGTCCTATCACTTTTTGCTTTAAAACCCATACTGGTAAGTACTGAAGAAAAGAACTGTTTAGTATGGTACATACAAGCCTTCATAATCAGATCTTACATTATCACTCTAGTCTTATTTCTAGCCATTTGCCTGTGATTGCAACACTCCAGCCACCTGTGTTTTCTGGGCAACAAACACATCACAAACCATACCTTGGCTCATACAACCCACTCTTCCGGGAGTGTCTGCTCCTGTGAAACTAGTGAAATCCTATTTGTCCTTCCAGCTCCACTCAAATAAATTCTTCTGTTGTACCTTCACAAAGCTCCCCACTTCTCCTTGGGCAGAATTATTTCATTCCTCAAGCAGACTCCGTAGAACTTAATATACAACACCTATTATAACTTTATAAGATTATTCTTAAAACTGATTTATGTATGTGTTGTTCTCCCCCTAGACTCTTAGTACCTGGATAATGGGGACTACGTCACTTGTTTTTGCCTTGCTAGTTTCTGCCACGAGGCTTTGCACTTACTGGCTGGCTTACAAAGGCTTCCTGAATGAAAGTATTGAAATGAAGTTTAATGGCTTTAAAAGTTAGAGCTCTTAATTGCAATTAATAGGAGCTGACTATGGATGACATAAAGAGGAATTTATTTAACGAAAGGATATTGGAGAAGTCTCAGAATCGATAGGAAGGATGAAGAACCACGCTCGGAAAGGAGGCAGAAACAAAAGGAGATGGGCCACATGTCACAATTACCAAAATCACTCCACACAGAAGCTCATCATGGACCCTGTCGTCATTGCTGCCGAAGGCTGGGATCCGTAAGTCACTGCACCCCCACTCCTGACCCCACACGTAGGATGCCTCCACGGCACAACTGCCATTGCTGTCTCTGGAGATCATGTTGCTTAAAACTTTGCCGTTCCTGAAGAATTCTCCCCTGTCTCTGCTTTTTGTGCCACTCTCTCTTGTTTCAAAGTCTAGGACAGGTGCTTCTCATTGGCAGAGCTTAGGTAACAGATTTGTGCCCATTGTCAGGGGAGCTGAGAAAGCGGACCACTACTGAAAAATAGAAAGAATATTCAGAGACTGTATAACCCCCACTCCCACACATACACACCTATGTATATAGCAAATGTCCACCCAGTTTATCCCTTCAGGTGGATAATATTAACATGCACTTTTCTTCTCATACTTACCCTTAAAAAATATTTTTGTCTAATTTAATGCAATTTATTTACCACATAACCAAAACCTCACTTACTTTATCCCCTAAGGAAAACCTAAAATTGAATCTTTTTCTATTTAGCTCAAAGTCAAATTTCTCTCTGGCTTTGTTATCGTCTTTCCCCAATATCATGTAACTTATGGATTAAACTATAAAGTAACCATCAAAAACCCATCCTTTAAAAAATGTTGTTCAACGAAGAAAAGATGTAAGAGAAAACAGGCTTAAATGTCAGTTTTTACTTCTGCAACTGTCACAAAGCTGTTGCTGGAATATATGATTTCTGTTCTTTCCATGATCCTTTCTCTTTGGCCAATATATCCCCTGACCAAAGTTCTTTATCCATTGAGGTGACCCAAAGGGCCATACTGAAAGAAGCAGGGCACCAGATGGATCTGGCTGTATTAAGTGACCGTACTTTCCTTGTAATTTTGCCCCAGGACGTGGAAGTCCTAGGAAGTACTCAGGAAATCTTTAGATTCTGTCCTTACTTCTTTCTAGCTGTACCATATAGCAAAACCCAACTTCCCTGTATGGTCAGGATCGGCTACTCTGCACAACCATATGGTTGTTCACCCGGCGCCCCTAGGAGTCTCACCATCCAGTTCAGCTGGGACAACTCTTACTACCCCCGATATGTGTAAGTTCTCTTGGGCCCCGACACTTTGAATCACAAGATTTAAGCTCTATAATAATGTGCATCTATTCTCATTACGTTCAGGAGACAACAGACATCTGGCAACACAGAATTCCAGAATCAGCACCAGCAGCAGTGCCAGACTTGGAGACAAAGAACAACATTTTTGTGAGTGGGTAATAAATATAGTAGGAGATGCTGTTCCTACCTACCTCCTTTATCCTTACATCATATATTCTGGCTACAGGAGAAACAGGACAAATACTGAACTCCAATTTACAGGATAGCAGGTACCCTAAACTTATGAGACATTGTCTTCTGGCTGTTGTGGTAATAAATCATGAATAGCTTCCATCACTATTTTGTAGTTGCTTCTTCCTAATGGAATGTATCATAAGACTAATGAATTTCATAGACATTACATTATTTCTTTCACTATAAAGCAATTTCCTAGGTAAGAAGCAACGTTGCATGTGAAATTATGGTGGTAAATAAGGCATTCAGTAAGTGAATGGATGGTAGAAAAAGGAGGCAAATTCCAGTTCAGTAGAACAAAATATTTCTTCCTACATGAGGGAGGGAATCTAATTATTCAAAGGCTGCTAGTCCTTCTGGGGTATGTTTATAAACTAGACATTCAGATTTGGCTGCAGCTGGCAAATTTGGGCACTCAACAAAAGTGGTGGGCAGGTAAAAGGAAATTCACATTGTTGCAACTGCCGCCATCACCATTTTACTTTGTTCATGGGCCCAAGTGAACAAACTTGTTGGTGGTTAGGAAGAAGGATGTCTGACATCCATAGAGCTGGTCATTTTGTTCATCTGATTATTAAGAACTTCCATTGCAGTGGAGGCCACATGGTCCTCCAAACCCTTGCCGTTAGCAGGCGTATTATTCCAGAGTGCCCACAGGTGATAATTTGATTAACTTTTTTAGTCATTGCATGTCATAGGCTGCCCAAGTCCCATCCCTTAATATTAGCCAGTTTTATTGTTTCAGCACCAATTAGACCAGATAGAAAATACTAGATTTCCCCCTCTTTTTCTGAAGGATTAGTTTCTATTGGACAAATCAAAGAATCCTTGAAAAAACTGGAGACTCAAGCTCAGAAAATAGGCAGAAATGGAGGGAAGCCATGTATCCAAACCCATGGTTGAAATTATTCCAAGATCAATTTGTTGAAGATGTCACCAGCCCCCAAGCTGAACCCAAGATTCTTTGGTTGATTCTATACATTGTGCCTACCACTGGCCATATTGGCACTGCTGCCATTGGAAACAGCTGTGCCACAGACACCACCTCTGGGAAGAGTTCTCCATGGCATCAGTTCCTTTGTGTCATTCGATTGTGTTTCTATGTTTGTGTGTCTGATTAGTTGAACCCAAAGCATATACCCATGTTCTGGTTTCTAGAAAAGCTGAGAAATCGAGTATGAGAGTTTTAGCTTTCATTTTTAGTTAAATCAGTTGCCCTGTGGAAGTCCTCCTACTCCTAGCATGTTCTGTCTTTGCTGCATATTTCTCCCAGGGACTTTGCAGTAATGATCACACATTTCCTACGCATCTTTAATAAGAACTTCCTAGCCCTTTCTTCATACCTCTTATTATTTTTTTAAGATTTTATTTATTTATTTGAGACAGAGAGAGAGAACACAAGAATGGTGAGTGTGGGGGCAGAGGGAGAGAGAGAAGCAGGCTCCCTGCTGAGCAGGGAGCCCAAGGCAGGGCTCCATCCCAGGACCCTGAGATCATGACCTGAGCTGAAGGCAGATGCTTAACTGACTGAGCCACCCAGGTGCCCCATTCATTTTTATTATTTGCCTTTACTGCTCAGTCCTCAATTTTTTAGGCATTGAGGCTTCTCACATTGAGATATGTCATGATTTCTCTGTTCTCTTTGGTACTCCATGAATTTTGAAACCTGCCTCAAGTTTCTCATTTTCTTTTTTATTCAGGCATATGTCCTGCAGTGGTTCTCATCCTTCAGTTTGTCCTTAAAATTCTCTGGAACCTTAGCAGTCATGGGTGTAATGATCTCACACCTTTTTAGCAAAAAAATGATTTCAAATCTTCAAATGAAATTGTCAGGACACATAACAGTGTGGCTGATCTGACTGAAGCATGGGTCAGGCCTCCTGCCCTTTCTCCACTAAGTACAGCCCCTTCTTCATCTGTGCGGCCTCCTCTAGGCTGCCTGTAGCCCTTGGAGTTTGGGGTTGCAAAGTAACTGACATGGTAACTTATTGGAAGGATGTGAATGCTGAAAGGACTGCAGGGAAGGCTGAAGACTCACCTGGGAACCAGCAGTAATAGATCTCAGTGGTTAGAACCACTTGGTGTTTAGGACACTCCTGCTAGTTCTGTGTGTGTGTGTGTGTGTGTGTGTGTGTGTGTGTGTGTGTGTGTGTTTTCTTTTTTGTTTTGTTTTGTTTTTAGTTTTGCCTTCACTCAACATTAAAAGTCCTGAAGCAAGTCCACTTTGGCCACATGCCCATCCACCGGTCAGGACATCATGATTTACCATCCCAACCCAATAGCACACAACACCAGAAAGGTAATTCTGGCCAACCTAACAGCTATAAATTTGTGGTCTGGATGACAGATAGGGAAGCAATCTATATAAGAAAGGTGCAAAATCAACTAGGTAGTAAAGATATTATAACGACAGCACAGGGCAGAGGTGGGGACTGTCCTGAAGATTTCATTAACTTTGAGCTGACAGCAGAGGTTAATTACAACTGGGTGGGGTAAGAGATATAATTAGGCAATTATATTTAGGAAGGAGCTATAGTAAGAGTTGTGTCAGAAATTATAGTAAAAATAAAATGGCTAAGAATAGCCAGATGAAACCATTCATGAGAAAATGCAAGGATTTGAAAGCCTCCCCTTTATATAAACACATTTGGTATATTAACAGGCAGCTCCCGTCGTTATTCTGGAAATTACCACTAGGTTCCAGGTCCCTGCCCAGGATCTCTGATCATCACCTGAAATTTTTTGAGTAAACGGATGATAAAAGACTTAGTAACTCCAGGAAGATGTAAAAATAACCAGAAAAAAAGAATGATAAAAATCAAACCCTTGGAATCAGTATATCTATGCCAAATTTAGAAGGTTAAGGGCAAATCTAGGTGACCACAGTAGCAGAAAATAAATGAAAAAGAAAATGGGAAATTTGAGCAGTATATAATCTTCTGAAAAATGTGTGTTGTCTTCTTTTTAAATCCGATATATTAAATTTGGGATATTAAACTTATAATTTTAATTCAAAGTATCCTTTATGATTTTAAGTTTAATAGGTACATTATTTGATAAATTTTTTAACAGTATTTATAAGTTTAAATAAATCTGAATCATCAAATCTTTATTAGGTTTATAAGTATCATTTAAGTACTTAAGAAAATTTTGTATTAGATTTGTAACTCCACTTACCTGTTTAAAGTACTTTAGAAAACCAGATATATTAAATATTTTAAGTTGAAAAGTTTCAGATAATTAAAACAATCACATTTACAAAGACCTCAAATTATTTAGGAAAACATACAGTTTGCATGACTTTCCTGTGACATGTTTAACATAATATATAACTTAAATTTATAAGCTGTACTTAAATGCTTGGGGAAATTTAATATCTGACATTCAGAAACTAATTGAGTATTAATTAACAATCACTAGATTTGTAAGTGGATTTACTTATAAATATAAATTATATCTACGACTTATATTGAAAATTCTGTTATGTTGACGATTGATGAAAATGAATGCAGATGTAAGGATTTCTTTCTGCATGCAAAAGCTACCCATATGCATTTAAGAAAAAAAAACAAAACCAAAAAAAACCCCACCTCAATTATCAAAAGATAATTCTCCAAAACAATTGATGTATCGTTACCAGAGGAAGGTAGAATGGCGCTTGATGGCCCCCAAGTTACAGAAGTCCCCCACGCCGCCCCTGATGCAGAAATGCAAGACCCTTAGACCTCCGTGGAGCCCATTCGAAAACCTCTAGTGAAATGTCACGTGCTCTGGTCTTGGCGTCAGAAAACTCGGTTTTAGTCTCACCTTTCCACAGTATGACATTGGACAACTCCCCTTTTGCCTGCAAGTCTTAGTCTCACCTGCAAACTACTGCAGCCCCACTGACTTACTGAGTAAGGAGGATCTGATGAAATAAAATGTGTGTGGGGTGTAATATATAATCTGTAAAGTGACACATACTTGCCACATTTATTCTGATCTATCGGACACCACCATCAGTAGAACAAAACAATCATCTTTCATTTTTGCCCATCTCATGCAACGGTTTCACATTTTCAGGCAAAGCATCACATCCTCTTTCAGCTTCAAGTTTCATCTGGCACACGCATAAATACACACTTTAATAGTAAGGTGTGAGCGGGGGCGCTGGGGTGGCTCAGTCAGTTAAACGTCTGCCTTCGGCTCAGGTCATGATCCCAGGGTCCTGGGATGGAGTACCAGTGTCAGGCTCTCTGCTCCGCAAGGAGTCTGCTTCTCCCTCTCCCCCCTGCTCATGCTCTGTCTCTCTCGCTATTTCTCTCTGTCTCTCTCTCAAATAAATAAATAAAATCTTTAAAAAAAAATAGTAAGCTGTAAACATCCATGTACTTCCTGGAGCGCTGGTTGTGGCCTCTTTCCCTATATAGATGCATGTATTTTCCAGAAGCAAGCTTCTAATTACGTGTGTCTATCCCTGTGGTCCTCATCTGCAGGGGTGCCAGCTAGCCTCCCTCATTTAACACTGACCACATTTAATTAGTGGGTAGTAATGTATCCAATTTAAATAGCCACAGTTAAAACTTCCATTGTTCAACTTCTATGCCGCAGCTGTAGCATATAAACTATTTTGTTTCCCTTCATTTGATTTGGCCTCCTCTGTTGCCATTCTGCATAGACCTGACAGCCTTCCTCTTTTCATTGATTGTTATTGATTTTCTCTTCAGGATATATGAGCCCATGACCTCTGAGCAGAATTAAGCAGTCCACCTGTCACAGGGAATCTGATTTCTGTTGAACTCCTTCTGCTTGAGCTTCCCACCGACCTGCGCCATGCCTTGGCCGCTCTGTCCCCTCTGCCCAGAACACATTCCTTTCTTCCCTTGGCTACCAGCATGTAGTCATGCTTTTACTCTTCTCCGGAGCCTCATCTTCCAGAAATGTTCCCAGCCAGGCCAGGTGGCCCTCCATGTGCTTGCAAATCCCCTTACAGATGGTTCTGTAATTGCACATCTCCCATTATACATCATTATCGATACATTTTTATTATTCTCACTAATCTGTGATCTCCCTGAGGCTAGAAACAATCTCATTTATCTTTGAATACTTGGCACTTGATGCAGTTTCTGAAATGTAGTGGGAGTTGATTAAACATTTTTGGAGCCAATTAAAAATTAATATGAATTAATGGGTAGACTGATTTATTTGAATAAACTGTGACCCAAATTGAAGAAAAATCTATTCTCTTCTAAACCAAACTGAAGACATTGCATTTCTATTTTTGGCTGAAGGTCCTCACCTTGCATTCAGTCTTCTGGAGGAGAAGCTCACAGTTACCTTTGGTTTGCCTCTGTGACTCCCCTCACTTTCTCTAGTAACAAATCACTTATTGGAATCCTGCAGATCTTACCTCCACGGTATCTATGGCATCTAGCTTCTCCTTTCAATTTCCACTGCTTTCTCCTTTATTCAAGCCCTGACTTATCTCAACAATTTATCAGTCACCTCCCTTCTTTCTCCTTTACAGTTCATTATCAAATAGTCTCTTTCTTAGCACATTGGTACCATTATTCCCCTACAGTTCTTGATATTTCTCCAGGCAGTGATTTATCACTTCGGATCTAAACCTTTAATGAATCCCTCATCCAAAATGTAGAGTGATGGTTTCTCACAATCTGAAAAACTATCACCCCCTCTCAGGTAAAATATTTTGAGAATATGCTGTCTACAGACATGCATATATTTATAAATGCATATTTAAGTTATGACTGTCCTAATATATTAGATATGTTCTTAAACAGGCATAAAAATGTAAAAAGTTGAGCTAAGAGATAATAAAAAAATATTCAAATAATTACTTTATTAATGTTTCCAAGAATGTTCTAGCTCTCTAAATGTTTATCATTAATATTCTATATGTTTATTTAGGTAGCACATAATGTATAATTTGTGCCTGTTTTATGAGTACAGTTTATGTGTCTTTATTCATATTTATGGCATATATATGACTCATTATTTCTGAAAACTTTGGTTAATACTTTATGGTACAGTAACTGAGGTCGCTGTTCTTGTTCCAAGCTCAGTTTATTTCCATACCTACTTTAAGGCCTATCATGACAAAAAGAAAAAAAGAAGAAGTCTGAAGATTTCACAAAGGCATCATGTATCTCGTACCATTCATGAGAGGGTTCATTTTAAATAAATTTGGATCTATATCCCTATTTCAAATATCACTTTTTGGAACAGTTATTTCTTGCCAGAACGGTGTTTTGTAACGTGGCCGATGAATGTCTTGCATATAGCATAAAAGGAATGTCACCCCTGCCACTTTTTCTTTATCTGTGATTACATCCTAAGTCTTGTCTCCAACCTGTGGGTTCTTGGAAGGAATCCTTTAAAACTCTGTGTCATTTTGTGAGCATGCCCTTAGTTAAAATTAGATGACATAGTCTATAAATCCAGCTGCCTGGGCCCCCAAAGCTGCAAACTCCCTGAGAGGTAGACAGCGTGTTGCAGTGAGCAGCTCACCCAAAACTAGCAAAGAGGGAAGGGCCCCTCCTAACCTCTCAGCGTTCCGGGGCACCCACTCTTCCCTCAGGATGCCTCTCCTACTGGACATGAAATAAGACATGTGACCTTGAACTATGGTCAGTGAGAGAACCAGTTAAGAGAGTAAATTTTAGTAATGCTTTTTTTTTTTTTTTTAGTTTTTAAGATTAAAAATGAAAACTCACTGAAGTTTCGATGTCTCCTCACACCGCAGTGCATTCTCTTCCTCCCCCCCGGGAGTTGACACCCCACCTTGGAGAATTCTCGTGTGGAGGATCAAATCCATACGGCTGTCTCTGGCTCCCGGGTACTCTGTGGTTTGACCCCAAGCCATCTGAGAAAGAAAGCCTTCTATTTCACTCACACAGCTGCCCCATCTTTATTTTATGCTGCACTCCAGGTGGTTTACTCCTTATTTCTAAACATGCCCGATATTTTTGTCCCAACAACGCACAGGCCCTCCCCTCTGCCTCGAATGTTCTCCCCATTTGACCTCAGTGTCTCCACCTATCAGGTTCCTCCTCCATGAAACCTCTTTCCATTTGGGTATAGTTCCTTTTTAACCTCATCTAAACAAATTTCATAGAACTTGAAGATTCTCTTTGGCACATGA
This sequence comes from Ursus americanus, assembly GCF_024610735.1. Taxonomy (NCBI): domain Eukaryota; kingdom Metazoa; phylum Chordata; class Mammalia; order Carnivora; family Ursidae; genus Ursus; species Ursus americanus. Next base: position 60,917,138 of record NC_142136.1, read on the forward strand.
ATTAGAAATAATTATGTGCATGTATTATTTCTTCTATGAGCAGATTATAAACACCTTAAGAAAAGACACTGCGTCTTATTAATGTTTCTGTTCCTAACAATTAGCCTACAAATTTCTTGGCGCGCAGTACGCGTGCATTAAGGAGGCATTGTAATACTGTAGAACAGTGTGACGTTGGGAATCACCCAGAACTGACTCACAGAAGAATTAGCATTTTTGTGAATGTTTTGGAAACAAAATCACCTGCCATCATTTAGGGCTGCCCAATAAGAGAACGGTTATACATTCATTCTCACTGGAAGCGGTAAAGCAGGAGTCAGCTGCAATCCCTCAGGGAGATACAGAAGCAACGTCCCCATTTGGTGAAACATCAAATTGAAGTTCCTTTCAGTGGCATGACTCTATGATTTGGAGGAGAAAGAAATACCAAATCTCTGAAGGCCATTTCCAAGGAGAATGCTGTTCTATTTTGAAGTCATCTGCTCTATCTCAATCGAGATTAACCATTTCCATTCTTATTTATTGACTAATACTTACAGAAGATACTGTATTAAAATTAGATGTGATTTCAGATTTTGATAGGTTTGGTCATGTTACATATTAACTAGTTTTACATGTTAACCATTTCAGTAATCGATCATATACAAGCTGATTTTAGAGGACTGGCTGTGCTGTTGATAACAAGAATTATTAAATTGATGAATTCAGTGTGATATCATCCAGCCACGTTCGGGAGACAGAGACATCGAAGGAAATTTAGGTAATGGAAGTTACATCATTTTTTTGCAGGGCTGGGTTTGTCACCTTCCATACTCAGTTCTGACCATGTAGCAGTCAGAAAAAATAGTTGCAAACATGGCTGATGACTAAGACTGTAACTCACCTACCAGCATAAAAGTATAAAATACACACACATCTATGGCGCTTAAAATACTCACCCTTAGAGTCTCTTCTGAGAGATAATGTAGCAGCGCACTTTTTAACTAAAGCGGATGCTCCCCGAAGGTACCCCATAGTAATTTGTGGTATTCTCGTAGTCTAGCTTGGGAAACACAAAGGATGGGTTACTGCATTAAGAATAGTAAGAGTGAAAAATGACAAAGGACCTTGAAGCTGCTTAAAAATAGAGAAACACACATGATGTGGAGGAGGTGGAGGACGGCTCACATTAATTCAGAGTCATTCATCATGACTACACTATGCATGACCACCCTCAGCTCCTTATGCACCCCAGCCCTGGAAGTGCATGGTCCAGCAGCAGTCAGAACTGGCCTTTTGGAATATTCTAAATCCTGCCACCTTTGGACACCAGAGAATTCACCTATCAGTGAGTCAAATCAAAGAGTACAAACACTTCTCCACTTTATTTAACCAAACCCTTTATTTTACACTTACCTACCATGTTCACTCAATCCTCTCCCCTATTTAATTTCCCCCAGTGCAGCGGAAAGGAAAATTAAGTAACCCAGGATTCAGCAAACCATAGGGTAAGCTTTTTAAAAGTGTTGATTTTTGATCTTTGGCACAGACCCACTGTACCTCTTAGAGTGAGAAGGAGGAAGGTCCATGCTAAAAAGGAAAAAATGAATAAGGAAGGAAAGGAAAAAAGAAAAAGAGAAAGTTTCAAAAGGAAGGAAGGAGGAAAGAAAATGCTCCCTATGTAATTTTTACTACTAATCAATTTTGGGAATCTCGAATCCAGTGGTTTTTCAGGCGTGGTTCCTCCACCAGGAACTTCAGCATCATCTGGAAACTTACTAGAAATGCAAATTCTTAGACCCCACCCCACCCCCGCCCTAGACATCAGAAGCTCTGAGGTGGGGGCTCCGCAGTCTGTGTTTCAGCAAGTCCTCCAAGCGACTCTGGGACACACACAGTAAGGTCTAGGTTCTACTGCGCTGGCCTGAAGCACGTGTTTTCCAGGGAAGGCATATCCAAATAGAAAAGGCCCTGAGAGGAAACTTCGTCCCTGCCATAATTCTGCTCCCCCACTCTGGTTCTCACAGTCTTAGGGAGATAGTAAAATAAATAAATAAATAAACATATAAAAAGTTGAGTTTGTGTTATGGTTATCGCATACATGCCTCCACAATTTTCCTTGTTTGTAGTAAGATGGCTACAGGTTAAAGAGCATGTGTTAGTCATCTGTTTGCCCCACTGCAAGAATCAGCGTAATGCCTACACATTCATAAATATTTGTTAATGAACAAATAAACTATTGTCTTACCGAAAGCAAGTTTTCTGTTTGGAATTTACAAACACACCCAGTTAGGGTGGCGGATCTTTAACTTCTGTTCTGTGGGCACATGCTCACCTAATGTTACAAACACGGCACGTGTATTTATAGCTTAAGTGGCATGGAAGCTAATTACACAGTCAAGAAAAGCAATTCAAATTAAGTATCCTACTAATGTGGGATCAATAGCACAATTTTCCTATCTAGAGGAAAATCAGATTCTCAGTTCAGTCCTAAATTCTTAAAACACATTCAGTAATCATGGTTAATAATGATATTGATATCAGGTAAAGATTTACCTTTAGGTAATGAGTCATCAGAAAATTTTGAATCATTCCCGGCAACCTAAAACAACTTTATGCTGGCCAGAAAATTGGAAAATTGGGACACCTGGGTGGCTCAGTCGGTTAAACATCTGCCTTCGGCTCAGGTCATGATCCCAGGGTCCTGCGATTGAGTCCCGCATCAGGCTCCCTGCTCAGTGGGGAGTCTGCTTCTCCCTCTGCCTGCCACTCCCCCTGCTTGCACACATGCTCTCTCTCTCTGACAAACAAATAAATAACCTAAAAAAAAGAAAATTGGAAAATATTTGCTAATAACTAACATACTAGAAGAAGTACATTACAGGTTATTATGAAATATGATGGATTTTGAAAATGCTAAGATCATAAAATCAAATACAGATGGTTAAGAGCAATTTTTTTTCATGATCACAGATTTATGGCCCAGTTAATCAATATTTGAATTATATGTGTGTAGCTCAGTTGTTAAACCATTTCCCTACAAACTACAAATTAATATTAATGAGAAACCCAATAGCATTCAGCAGCAGCATTCTGTCACTGTGCCAGAGTAATCATTGATTTTAATCTTAAATATTAATGCAATGCAATTTTTCGTCATCTTAAAGCAATAATTGCACAGAAACAGCAAGACCTAAGTCAGGTGAGATTCTACTGTAGAGATTTGATAGCAAAGCTGTCAGCAGTGACTGGTTAGCAAAATTTGAATTGTGCTCTCCAGCAATTGGCATACGATTATGAATGATTACATCCCTCATAATGAATAGCTGACCCCGGGGGTTATTCGGTTTGCAGTTTTCAGCCCGTCTGTTTAAAGAGCTGCCTGGTGTCGGAGATGGAGTGCTTCCTTCTGAGCAAGAAATTTGACCGTGAGACTAAGGAACAGAACCACCAAACCAGCCGGCGCTTCATACCAGGAGGGAGAAGAGCAGAGAAGAGATGGGGAGGAGTGACTCTAGGTGAAAAGCGACATTTGTGAAGTCCCAGCATCTCGGTGCGAGAGGCCTGATAAAATATGGACCGTGTATTATTGAGCTCAGCCGTACTCTTGATGTCTGAAAGAGGGAAAACAGTGTGCTCTAATACTCTCAGGTTAGAGAAAACAGACTTCTCTTTCATCAAGACGAGAGGATTCCAAAGCCTGATCAACAAATTATAGACCAAAAAGCAACCAGGTCCTGTCACCCCAGGCAGGGGCCCCAGGCCAGACCCACCTCTCTTTGGGACCTCAGACCTAGAAAACATGATCAGATGGGTGACGATATCCAAGGAGAAATCCTCTCTGTTTCTCCTGTGTAACTCAAGGCCAGCTCTTCGGAGTCCGGTTTTAAAGTCTATCTCCTTCCTATTTTTAGGGTAAAGTATAGGCAGCATCATTATTCCTGTTATCAACAATGAAAAGCTTATAAATCCCTAGCCTCTGATAGGAAATCAATGTCAAAACAAAAATTAACTCATGAGATACATGTCTACATATTTTCCATACTTGACACAGATTTATGATGGAATTTTAAACTGAGAATATCTTTTAAACTTATTGAGTTGATGTTCCTCATCTCCATTTAACTTTCTGAAGCAATGTATATTTTTTGTAAACTCTAATGAAGTTAATATCAGCCTTTTTTTAAAAAAATGAAAACACCATAAAACGCCATGAGTTCGTTTTAATTCCATATGTCACTTAACCCCTATTTCTGAAGAAATACGTGTCAATTCACAGGATAATTTTCTTAAAAAATAGAAATTAACCTCAACTGTTGAAATTATATCTTTCAAAAGGTATGAGATAATTTAAAGTATGTGTAACGAAAGAACATCTTGTTAACTACCTATAACTCCTTACAAGCATAACATTAATGACTTAATAATGAAGCTCTTCCCCACTAGAGAGAGGAGAATAGAATACAGATATTGGAAAGAAAAATTAATGCATATTATAGAGCCTAATATTTCCATTTGTTACCAGTAGGAGGCAAATAATATACTTTGATAAAGTCTTATGTTTAATTCAAAGAAAGTACTTTTCCCCAATTCCTCATACAATATTTGAATTGTGATGAGAAATAAACGTATCCACACAATTTCTACCTTTAAAATGCTATAATAATTGTGTGTACTTCTATAATATCTTGAATTTTGGTCTACTATATGGAACTTTGATTATTCAGTGGGTGAATCGTACATTAAATGTATTTTGGGAAAAGGTAGAGTAGAAATATTAAATAAAATTTATAATTATGGGAATATTAATGTGAACATATTTTATACATTTGTATATAAATTTTTGTTTGTGATACATAGATGGTCATATATATACATATATATACACATTACATATTTATAAATGATCATTTAAGTAAGGAGAAAAATACCAGATTGTTCGAGAAGTGGGAGAGATTGTGTGGGGAAAGGCAGAATGCATAGAAAAAAAAAAAGGCTTCACTAAAAATAAACGCTAGCAAATCTTGTTATTTCTGTAAAATATGAATGTGTGGGTAGACAAATTAGAGATAAAAGTTCTAGCTATAGCTATTGATTTACAGAAAATCCCGTGACAAATTACCAAATAAAAATTAGACTTTAAAGTTGATAGAGTGTGTGTGTCATTTAACGGTAAACACAAATAATGAAACAAAAAAGAGAAACCAGAGATATGTGTGTATAAATGACTATATTTGCCTGTTTAACTAGGAGAAAATAGGAAAGGGTGCCTACTGTCCTATTAAAAACAGATACCCCAGGAGACTAGGAAGATGGGAAAGTTAATAGTGTTCCCTGTAAACATCTTTGTATTATTTCACTTATACAATATATATACACAGCAGTTTTTTCACCTGTAAATCTTTTGTTAAAGTACAACCGAGGAAACGGCTCAGATCTTAAGTATTCAGCTCAACCAATTATGACAAAGTGAACACAACCATGCAACCACCACACAGATGAAGAAAAAAAAAATGATCGGTATCTCAGAAGCCTTGCTCGCATCCCTGCCAGTCACTACCGCCAGGACCCCTCTCTCTTTCATCCTCCCTCTGTCTCCGTCAATTGGTTCTGTCTGCTTCTCAGTTTTATATAAATGAAACAATACATTATATACGGTCTGTATCTGGAAGCGGTCATTTCACCTTATGTTTGTAAGATTCATTCATGTTGCTTTGTGTACCAATAGTTTATTCCTTTTCATTCAGGTAGGACTACACTGTAATTCACATAGATTCTCTCCTATTGATGGACACTTCAGTGGCTCACAATCTGGAGACAGTAGGAGTAATATGAATACTGTCACCAAAATTCTGGTACATTTTAATAGCTGCACACTCTATCCCTTTGTATGTACCCAGGTTCTGTTGGCAGTGAGCAACCTTGAGGGACGAGGTAATGTTCCGGGCAAAAATCAGTCTTGCTTAAGGTTTGCTATGTAACAGCAGGTTCCCCAAGTTCAGTGTTGCTCTCTGTGTCGCCCTCCACTGTGCAGGTGCCATCTGGACTCTCTGTGTTGCCCCCTCGGGACTTTGGGGGAAAGGGGAGCAGACACAAATGATCTTCATGCAGCTTCCCGTGCCATGAGGAATAAACTCCTTTGTCACTGACCCAGAGATCTTATGTCTTCTGTTAGAGCCAGTGACGAATCAACAGGCTAACCGGTTAGCTTGTAGGGAAGTAAAACCAAATCCCAACTTGATTCCCATCACACCAAATATTTCAGTGTATATTTCCCACAAATATAACCATGATAAAAACATCAATTTCAGGAAAATGACATTAAAAATGGACTGGTGCGTATATTTACTGACTGCGTGCTCACCATCACTGCACCAAGTCCTAGTGGAGGACATCCACCAGTGCAGGGAGCGGATGAAGTGGGTGAAGACTCTGGAAGACTTGCCCGTGGTGCTGATCGGGAACAAGGTGGCCTGGCCATGTGCACTGTGGTACAGCGTTCCCTGCGTGGAGCCATAGGCCAAGAGATGCTGGGACAGCCACTCTGGTTCTGGCGCTCGCTCCAGCTCTGCAACACTCCGGGACCCCCAGGACAGGTACAACCCAGCGGCCCCCAGAGCTGGCGTGGAGGACCACACACCCTCTACTCACCGGGTGAGAGATGGTGCAGCACAAGCTGTGTGAGCTGAGCCCATCCACCAAGCAGTGGCGGTGCCTGCTCTCCTGAGGTTGCTGCACGCCCTCTGCAGTCCTGCTGGACCTTTGTGCCCCTCCCCTCCGGCCCAGGTACTGGGTTAGCAGGTGCCAGACGCAGGGAGGAGGCAAAGATGAAGAAAGACTGACGGTAGGAAAGGAAGGAAGTGCCGCCAGAGCCGGGCCAGCCCAGAGACTGGGGACAGAGGTAACCACAGACCCTCCCGTGGATGCCTCCCACAGGCTATTATGTACTGTCCCAGCTGCCATCAGCCCCCCAAGCCAGTCACTCTCCTCTCAGCCTTGTCTCTCGTAGCCCTTCAAGCATAGGCTGAATCGCAGTAAATCATCTCATAGTCTTGAAAAAGATCCTCGGATTATACTCAAGTTTCACCAAAGACATAGTTCGGAATCTTTATTTCTCAAGTCTCGTTACTCTCCTCCAGTCTGGGACCGTTTCTCCACCTTTTCTAACTGTTATGACTTTGACATTTTGGGAGATTATAGGCCAGTTATTTTATGGAATGTCCCTCAGTTTCAGGGTCTGTGTTTCCTCGTTCAGTATGCATTATTGGTAGGGCTATCGCTGTAGTTGGTGCTATGTTCTTATTGCATCTTATTAGCTGGTACAGAATTTTAATTTGTCCAATTCACTGATGGTGTGGATTTTGATCGTTTGATTAATGTGCTGTCAGCCAGGATTCTTAGCTGCAATACTATGTTTTTCCTTTTTCTAATGAATAAATGTTTCATGGGAAGTAATTTGAAACTATGTAAATATCCCATTTTTCATCAAACTTTAAACTTGTTTGTTTAGGACTTAGAGTTTTTAATTTTATCCAATCAGTCATAATCCGTTGCTATTATTATTTAGTTTTATGCTCAAATTGTCTCAGACTTGGCCAGTGGGCGGCCATCCAAATGGGATTCTGTGTCGTTTTGATACAATTCCATCTGAGTTTTTGCTTGCTTCCTGTCATAATAATACATTCAGGCTCATCTCATACTTTCCCTGCCCGCATTGATATCTACATATCCATTTACATATGTTGAAAATCATGAGTTCACATCAATCTTTCTATTTCCAGTCAACACCACAGGGATCATTTTAGCTTTCTGCCTTTCTGTGATTATATCTCCCTTCTCAAACCATAAGAAACTTGGCATCCACTATCCCTAATATTACTTATTTGTACAATCTGTCCTATGTAACCTAATAGGAACTGGGCAAAGGGTTTAGACAGGCCATTCACCAAAGAGAATATCTAATTGCCACGAAGCATTAAAAAAAAGGCACTCAATTTCACTAATAATCAGAAAATGCAAATTCAAACCACAGTGAAATCTTACATACCCAAGTGGGTGAGGATGGAGAGCACAATATCACTTTATGTTAGTTAGGTATATTTTTTATTTTATTTTTTATTTTATTTTGGGGCTTGAAACTCATGACCTTGAGATGAAGACCTGAGCTGAGATTGAGAGCCAGAAGCTTAACTGACTGAGCCACCCAGATGCCTCTATCCTGGTCAAGTATTAATTAGTACAACCATTTTGGGAAATATTTTAGAATTCATTATAAAACTTGATAGAACAATTCCACTATTAAAGTACATTCAAAGAGTAATGGATCTTTGTAATGAATCAAACTGAAACTACCTGAAAGTCCATCGACTTCTGAATCCATGAATAAATTGTGGTACATTCATACAAAGAAACATTATGCATTGATAAAAAGGAACAAACTCCAAGAGATATCCAACTACACAGATTAATTTCACAAACATAACATTGAGCAAGAGAAGAATGACCTTAAATGATGGTATCATATGAGGCTTTACAGAAGCCAGAAAGAACCAAATGTTGACAGAGGTGGTAAAAGTCAGTTCAAATAGTGCTTGCCTGCAGAGGTGAAGGAAAGAACTGTGTTCGAGGAAGGGCAGGGGGCATTTCTGGAATGCCAACATCGTCTATTTCTTGCAATTTTGTATAGACATATTATATTTTATAGTTTAAAGATGTTCAAAAATGGGCACCTGGGTGACTCAGTTGGTTAAGCGTCTGTCTTCGGCATGGGTCATGACCCCAGGGTCCCGGGATCCAGCCCCACATCAGGCTCCCTGCTCAGAGGGGAGTCTGTTTCTCCCTCTGCCTGCTGCTCCTCTTGCGTGTGCTTTCTCTATCCCTGTCAAATAAATGAATAAAGCTTAAAAAAGAAAAAAAAAGGAATGAGCTGAAAGCAATGAAGTGATGTTAGTTGAAAAATACACCTAAAAGGCAAAGGGGAGAAACCAAACAACAACAACAAAAAATGACTTGAAAGAAATACCCGGATCATGAAATACAAACAATATATAAACATCTATTTTTTTTTTTCCTAAAGTCACCATCCTTTTCCCAAAATGCTTTGACAATGGTCAGTTCTCTCCCTGTTTGGCTCTAAAATTCTTTGCCAGGGGACAGGGTTTCCATAAAAGAAATTCAGAACAGAAAAATATTCTAACGATGAAGTTAATCCTTGAATAACTTGAGATGAGAATTATAGATGACCCTCCTGAAAGACTCGAATATTGCCTTGATTATTTCTTAAATTACCAAGTAGAAGCAATTAGAGATTCATTCAAGCACTGAGATGTCCAGCAGAGAAGCATCTAGATAAGAGTAGGTGGGAGAACAGAGGAGGATACTTCCAGAGAAGGAAATAACACTGTCATATCTACTCACAAAACTAAATACAGGCAAAATAATGAGAAAGAGTGTACTTTCTAGACTTTTCAATTCCCCATGTCTAGTTTGGGGTTCCCTTCTTTTCGTCCTTTTATAAAGAAGTTAAATACTCTGAGGTAAGGTTGCCCCCATGTTGCTAAAGACTTTTCCCGGAAGTCCAGCCCCTCCCACATCCCATTCTTTGTGGCCGTTTCTCTTTCTTTCAAGTTCCCTCTGTTGAAATCCTAATGGATTGACACTATCTCTCTCACTGGATGCATTTTAACTAGGACTCTGTGTATGACTAAGGAGAAGACTGGATATTGCTCTTTAGCTGTCAGAAGAGATACATATGGTGGGACTTTTGTATGAAGTCCATTTATGAACTTCATCTACAAGTAATCCTTGCCTCTTTAACATCTTGGCATCTGAAAACTGGAAACTAATCAAGGAGAAGAACATTCCATCAAAGTGAGACAGTCTCCATCTTTTTGTCTCAAGATTTATGAAAAGAACAATGCCCACTGGAACTATCATTAGACGTCAAAGTCAAGGACTGCTCAAAATCAAGTCATGAAGTAGAAGTTTTAATTTTAGAACCTAACACAGCTTTTGGTTCATTCTTATCCCAGATTAGTTCCTCTCATCCGATATGCTCTGTTCAGTTTTTTCCTATCCTCACAACTTATCTATCCAACAGTTGAAAAGGATCCAATGTTGGGGTGACTGGGTGGCTCAGTCAGTTAAGCAGGTGGCCCTCAGTTTGGGTCATGATCTCAGGGTCCTGGGATTGAGCCCTTCATTGGGCTCCCTACTCATCGGGGAGTCTGCTTCCCCCTCTCCCTCTGCCTCTGCCACTCCCCCAACTTGAGTGCACTCTCTCTCTGTGTCAAATAAATAAATAAAATCTTCTTTTAAAAAAAGGGTCCAATGTTATCATTTACATTAAGGTTTACATCACTAATAATAACTTAATGTGTTACTTTCTAAGAGATATTTGCATTTTGAATAGAGAGAACTCTTTTTTAATTCAGAAGAAGAAGGTTCAGCACTGGAATTGCCGACATCAGCTCCAGGTTGGAGGACAAATGTCTCTTCTCCAAAACTCTCAAAGCAGGTTTATTTTTATATTAATCTTGACATATTATTGAAATCAGAGGCTGCAAACTGGCACACCTCGGCCAAATTTGGGCCACATACATCTCACTTAGCCAGCAGAGAATGTGAACTAAATCTAAACCAAAACTTAAAACCTAAAAATTTGAATGAATTTCCAGCTTCCCTTGAAGAAGGGGAAGAAGAAGGAGGAGGAGGAGGAGGAAGAGGAGAAGTAGAAGAAGAAGAAGGAGGAGGAGGAGGAAAGAGGATGTTCGTAAATACTGACATTAAATTTCCACGAGGCGACAGTCATTTGGAACAAAATAGTTCTGCCCCTTTACATGGGCCAAGAATTTCCAGGTTTGCCACTAATTCACATCACACCCTTGTTTCCACGCAAATACTGAGGTCAAATGTCACTTACTATTTATCATCAAATGCCATTTTGCTTATAGTAGAAAAAACATCAGTTTCTTTGGGTTTCCCAAAAATAGAAAAATAAGAGACTGTGAGGGCCACTTGACTTTTCCTACACTCAGGCCTACTTTACCCATGTATACTCATTTGCTGGTCTCTGTAGACGTTTGAATTTGAGATTTTTAAGTAAGTATTTTCACATGCCTACACACATTGAGCCATTCAACCAAAAATAAAAATAAAGGTTTGAGGACTAAACAGATTGGATAGAAAAATATGTAAGAAGAGGTGGGAGAGTCATTTTATATATAGCTAAAATACGAATGTGTATTTCTAATATTTATTCCCCCTCCCCCCAAAAAAAGAAAAAACAGTGTGAAAAGTGCTAGGGAAGTACAGAGGTGGAGGAATGTGCTCCCAGGATGCAGAGGGGAGCCTGGGGGAAGGACTGACAAAGTAATTCTTGAGCCAAGCCTTAAGGGATCAGAGAGATTTTTCTTGGCACAGAGATTTTATTACTTTGTGATGAAGTCTAGGAGTAAATATTGGAACTTTGACTTATTCTTTCCCTTTTCCATTTTTTTCTTGTAGCATTCATCACAATTTTCCACACTTAGGTCCTCACACCGAGGGGGCAGGATCCCATGGATACATGAAGTCTAACAATGTCAGGTCAATCAGTCACGCCCAACAGAATCAGTTCCATTAGAACGTAAAGCTGACAAACTTGTGGGTGTACAAAGAGTCCCTCGGTTGCGCCATGGTACTGCTTCTTCCTCCCTCTGTGACTTTGAGCGGGATGAAACTGCTCCAAGTCTCCGCTTCCTCCTCTCCATGTTGTAGGTGGAAAAATAGCCTCTCTCCTGTCTTGCAGAGCTGCTGTGGGAGTGTAGAAGAAAGCATATGAAAATCCATTTTCATCTGTGATGTGTTCTTCAAATATAAGGTGTAATCCTGAAAGGTGTCCAGCCTAGAAATGGACACACAGAAGGTACTTGAGATGTTTTTTAAAGTAAATTTGTTGTTGTTGTTTCGGAATACTGGGAAATTTACAGAAAATTTGCAAGGAGAGTTCAGAGTATTCCCATATACCCCTCACCCAGTTTCAGTTTTCTGCTAATGTTTTCATCTTACATTACTGTGGTACATTTGTCAGAACTAAGAAACCAACATTGGCACCTTAGCATTAACTAAATCCCAGATTTATTTGGATTTCTGCGAACGCCCCTTTTCTGTTCAGGATCCCCCCCCAGGAGACCATATTGACTTAGTCATGTGTCTCCTTCGTTTCCTCTCGTCTTTGACAATTGCTCAGTCTTCCCTTGTTTTTTTTGTTTTGTTTTGTTTTTTAATAACTTTGGCAGTTTTGAGGAATATTAATCAGGTGTTTTGTAGAATTTTCCCCAATCTGGGTTGGTCTGCGGTGATTAGACTGGGGTTGTGTGTTTGGGGAAAGAATACACAGAGGTGAAGCACCCTTTCCTCACATCATATCAGGGGTCTCTGGTATCCACACGTCACTGGTAATGTTCACCTTGACCACCTGAATAAAGTGTCATCAGCCAGACCTCTCCCACTGCAAATTACTATTTTTTTTTCCATTCTATACTCTATCTTTGTGAGTCACTGAGTCTAGCTTGCCCTCAAAGCAGTGAGGGAGGGGATAAATTCCACCGCCTGGGTGGGGGTGGGAGTGTGTCTACATATCTTATTTGGAATTCTTGAGGAAACCGTATTTTTTGAATCATCAAATAATAGAAACAATATTGATTGATGTGAGATTCATTTTTTAGTCTCTACATACTTAGCCTCTGGTAAGAATGCTATGATTAGACTTTTAGCCAACTGGCAGGCAATAGGCGAGGGAATGAAGAGTCACTAAAAACCTACAAAACCCGCAAACTAGAAAATAAGCCTCTTTATCCCTGAGCCTTAACTCTAACTCCAGCCACGTCAGTGCCCAGCAGCCGAGCTTCCTAGTGCGGCTAGCCATACTCCAGGGTCACCAGCAGACGGCGCGATTGAGCAACAGCCAGGCAGTTCCCCCCCAACCCGGCCTTTGCCTAAACAGTAAACTTATGTAGACCAAAGAAACAGTGTGCTGTATACCCTTATTTTAATTCTGCCCTGGAAGGATATTTTCAAATTTTAATAATAAAAATAGCATTTATTTGGTTTCTGAAAACTGATCAAGATAAAACGGTGTCTGCGGTTTCTACAGCAATTCTAAAGTCTGAAGTCTATTTTCGTGGGAACAATCTCTTCATGTGTGTGTACTCAGATGTCAGGCTCTATTCTCACAATGGTCAACAATGTGAAGAATTAGAAGGTCACAGGTATTTTTGCAGATGAGTATGCTTTGTATTGTATCCACAAAGGTCATTGATTGTTACTAGCTGGGATTGACGTAAGTCAGGAAGGGCTATACCACTTATGAGCTGATGCTATTTAATAAGGATTTGGGGATGGTATTAACATGCCTTCCCTATAGAACCCAAATATATATATGTCCCCACTAAGCCGGATTGTCAAGATAGACTCAGAGGTGGGGAAGGAAGAAGGAAAGAGAGAAGAGGGAGGGCATGGTGTAGAATTGGACTTGATTAGAGGAAAGAAAATAGACATACAGAATCTAGCTCTGGGGGGCTTTAGTCTCAGATGTCCTGAATTGAGAGAAAATGTGTATTTCTACGACATCCTCGGTGTTTAAGTTTCATTAATTTAATGTATTGAAGTATCAAAGATTATTTCCATTGGAAAACTTTTGGGGACTACCATTTTGTGGTATTTTATACTGCATACTGATTGAATTTTATACAACATCAAAGTTGGGGTACATTTTGACAATTTTATTTATATGAAAAACTTGGTCAGAATCTGTCTTCTCTTTTGAAAGAAAGTGTGGAAAACATAACAGATTGTGTATTGAATAATCATGTTTAAAAAGAAATCTCACTTTAATTTTTACATAGCAATCTATCTTAAAAAGGCAGACCTTTTTTTATAGGTTTAAATGTGTTGGATTATTTGTTACTGAGAGAATTCTACTGAAAAGAAGTCTCAGTAAAATAATGGCTTCAATCACTTCTGTTTATTAAGCAGTGACTATGTGTTTGGCACTGTGATAAGTACTCTACATATATTATCTCATTTAGTCTTTAGAATAACACTATGGGAAGGTATTATTGTTTCCATTTTACAGATGAGCAAATTGGGTTTTAGGCAAGCTGAATAACTTACTTATCCAAGGTAAGAGAACCAGCAAGTAGCTAAGCCCAGAATCTGCCTTCTCTCAATCAGAACAGGCCTTCCTCCCCATAGGAGGTATTTTTTTTCTTTTTTTTTTTTTAAAGATTTTATTTATTTATTTGACAGAGAGAGAGAGACAGCCAGAGAGAGAGGGAACACAAGCAGGGGGAGTGGGAGAGGAGGAATCAGGCTCCCAGCGGAGGAGCCTGATGTGGGGCTCGATCCCATAACGCCGGGATCACGCCCTGAGTCGAAGGCAGACGCTTAACGACTGAGCCACCCAGGCTCCCCATATAGGAGGTCTGTCTTTCTCTCTCTCTTTCTTTCTTTCTTTCTTTCTTTCTTTCTTTCTTTCTTTCTTTCTTTCTTTCTTTCTTTCTTTCTTTCTTTTTAAGATTTTATTTAGCTATTTGAGAGAGAGAGCACCAGAAAAAGGGCGAAGAGAAAGGCGGAGAATCTCAAGCAGACTCCCTGCCAAGCATGGAGCCCAAAGCAGGGCTGGATCTCATGACCCTGAGATCATGACCTGAGCCGAAATCAAGAGTTGGACACTTAACCCACTGACTGAGCCACCCAGGCACCCCCCCCCATAGGAGGTATTTCTATGGCTAAATCAAATCCAGATCAATCCTGCCTTGGTGGCAGCAAGTCATACGCTGTATCTTATACTTCTATTGACCTTTATTATACATCGACATGTAATCCAAGACACTCTGGAAAACATCTAGACCAAAACCAATACCAAAACAAAACAACAACAACAACAACAACAAAAAGAAACCCTCTTCTCTTTCATATAAAAGAAGAAAGGCAATTGGAATTAGGTCCATTACCCTTTGTTATGACCCCTAAAAGGGTCTTGGTCTTTGCATGCTCCTTGGCAAACTCGTTGTACCCTGAAATTCATCTTACGAGGGTAGGTCAGACTTCTACTATAGGTTTGAACGTGGTGGATTTTGTGTTACTTAATGAATGCTAAGAGGGCAGAGGAGATATTCTACAGCAACTGTCTAGGGAAAGGACATGATTCCAAACTGATGGCTTAGATTAATTTGTCACATTGGAAAGCTTGACATCAGGTTGTTCTGACATTACCCAGCCCTGGTTAGTGCAACTGAATTGTTATTAAGGCTTCAGGGCATTATTTTTATAAAAGTGTAGGAACAAGAAATAGGAAAAAGTTAATCCCTGGCAGAACGGTGCATCTTTTCACCTACACAGCTGCTGGGGGTTGTTGAATCCTTGAGACGTTTACCTGGTATAGTTTTGGCTAACATGTTACAGCAGAGCATTTCCAGATACTGGCCTGATCGACTACTGATAATCATGTCTCAGTCTCATTACAAAACCAGGCAGCTTTTTTTTTTTTTTTTTTTTTTTTTTTTCGGAGGAGAACACAGCAGCCTGATCAGATCTCTCATTTTACAGTGTAACTTCTTCAAGGTCAAGTGCCAATTTAACAGCTAAACCCAACCCAGAACTGCGCGTTCCGGACTTCAACCCCCGTGTTTAGATCTCCTGTTGGAGTCTGCGCCTCTCCCTTTTCTGCCTCTTCACAGACAAAAATGAAGGCGAGGAGCATCCGTCAAAACCCCATGTTTATTCTCTGTCTCTTCTGTTTAACTCAAAGCTTCTCTGAACCAAGGAAGCCCCTCTTTCCTTTCTTCCCTGCACCGTAATTGTTTTCTAATCAACACTCAGGCTCAAATAAGACTTCGAGGACTTTGGGATCAAAAGAAGGTGGTAAGTGAAGACTTAAAATTTAGCAGTGAGTACATTATACATAAGTTCTGATTAGGCACGATGACCGTGAAAGAAACAATAGCCACATACGTAAAAACCAAAGAAGAAAAAGAATTGCATCAGCAGGGAGTATATACCCAAGGTAGAACTCGGATTTCTCTTGGCCTAATGCCATTTTCAGTATACCTATAACTGAACCACGTCTGCTCCCACGCTAACGTGTGAGGAGTGGAGACACTGGGATGCTAGTCAATTTCTAACAGAAAAGTCACACAAGCTTGGGCTACAATCTAATTCACCCACACATATCTTAGAAGAAAAACTACGGAAGGTCCAGTCTCTGGTTTGCTGTCTTTCTGCCACTCCTAGTGGCAGAAATAAACCCTTAACATTCAGGAAAATCACATTCTAACACAAGCATGACCATTAATTCAAGATCTAGCCCTAACTAAAATGAGTAAGTTAATTGGTTCATTTCAGCTCAGGCAAGTGGTCAGAGGACAGAGAAGAGCCTGATTAGGCAAAGCCATGGCCTTGGTAAATGGGCCATGACAGTGCCGACATCTGGTTCATAGTCGGGTCAAGATCCAGACTCTGAATTTGAACCCAGGTCTTTGACTCCCCATGTGGTGTTCTTTACACAGCTGGACACTCTGGGTTTTGATGTTGATAGGAGCTGGTTCTGATTCTTCTTGGCAAAGATACACTTCTTTTTTAAGGCAGCAGAGTGGTGTATTTTCTGTATTCTTTCTTAAACCACAAATGTGGGCTTTTTATTTAAATGTTTTGGCTCAAAGGGTGTCTAAGAAGTATGGAGCTTGTGGTAAATGGATGAAAAGTTGTTTTTAAAGCAATGGAACATAGTCTAATAATATATCTTAAATAAGTTTGTTTTATTTTTTTAAAAGCAGACTGAGGTTTTGAACCGTGAACACCAGAGGAAGGCTCAAATCTAAGTCCCTGAACAAAAGAACTGTTTTTTTTTTTAATTGGGTCCCAGGGAGGGGGGATTATCACAGTGCCTCTGGCTGTGATCACCCCCAGAGAATGAACACCAGTGAGACGAAGGAGAAAGCCGAAATGCTTGAACAACACCGAGAAGAGACTTAAGTTTCCAAGGGCAACCTGAGAAAGAGATGCTACCTGGTTCAGAAAAAGTTTGGGGCTCAGGAAGGGGCAAATGAAGGGAGGTCCAGGAAGAGGGACCCAACAGGCCATGAAAAAAGAGCTGTAGATGGTAAGGAGGTAACAACCCCTGTGAGGCTCCCCACTGCACGGGCTCTGGGATTAGGAGGCCCAATATTTCATTTGTTGGCAGTCCTACAATGCAACCCCCTCCCTGGTCCTCCTTGAAGCCTTTAAAAACACTGCCACCTAGTGGAGATAAAGACAAAGGACTTTAACCGCTTGGGGTTACATACACTTGGGGTGAGGCAGGTGTGTGACCCACAGCTTAGCAAGAAGAGACGAGAGGGTCCCCAAGCAATTTGCAGAAATAAGTAGAGGCCTCACTGGATATGGCTTTCAGCTATTACTGAAGGGCTCGAGAGAAGGTTGACCTCAGAACACAGGAAGGGAACAGAAAAGAATCTAGTAGAACTTCAGAGCAGATCTGCATTGTTTCTTACGACATTCCTGACACGGGGAATGGACGCCTATCGTGCTGCAGTTCACGAGTTTCTTGAAATGTATCTTCCCTTCAGGGACAACTCCTATCCCTCCTTACTCTGATCTGAAATATGTTTCTTCATAAGCTTTTCTGTCCAGTGGGTTGGATTTAGTTATTCTGTGTTTCAAAGAGCTCATTCAGTTGATAATTGCCTTAATTATGGAAGTGATTCTGGTTATTTCAGGCAGATTAGGAGTATATAGATAAGCTGAAAGAAAAAAGTCTCTTAGTTTTACCGTACTTTAATTTTGATAATGTATAAATAATTGCTTATTTCAATTACGACAGTAAAAACTTTACCTACACCAATCAAGGAGTGGTTGATTTGGTTAATAGATTTGTAGATATCTAAGGATGTCACAGTCTGAACTTCCAGTTGTAGAATGGAAATGTTTCCAAGCATATCCTAAAATTTAGCACCTTTAAAAAACAGAGATGTATGATGTAGTCTTTTATTTTTTTTTAAGATTTATTTATTTGAGAGAGAGAGAGAGAGAGCACAAGTGGGAAGGGCAGAGGGAGAGGCGGAGAGAGAATCTCAAGCAGACTCCGTGCTGAGCAGGGAGCCTGGCGCGGGACCTGATCCCACGACCCCGAGATCATGACCTGAGCCGCAACCAAGAGTCGGATGCTTCACCGACTGAGCCACCCAGGTGCCGCTGTAGTCTTTTCTGATGATATGACGATATCCTATCAATCATGGTATCAAGTATTTTTTTATCAAGTGTTATGCAGCACCTTCTGATCACCTCCTTGATGAGAGAGGGTCCCCCACCCAAAGTAGCATGAGATGGTGAACACCTGGCACCTGGCACTGGACAGATGGGATGAGAGTTTACTGGTCACATGTACTTACAGGCTGGGGGAGGATGATCCCGCACGGCGTGCAGAGCCATACTCGGGCGGCACCTGGGAGCAGACTGAACCAGCAGGGGCAGAGGGAGGCAAGGTCTGTAGTAACGAGAGGGGGAAGTGCCCTCAGTTCCCACAGGGGGATGCAATTGACTTGTTTGAATAATTCTGTGGGCTGGAAGGGAGCTGAAAGCTGTTAGGTTGAGGCCCCGGGGAGGTGCAGGTGATCTGGCTAGCAGGGAAGCTAGTCAGGGGAGCAGCCTTTCCTTCTGGGTGCCAGGCCTATCCGGCAAGTGTATGGGATTCACAGCTAGGCCTTTGTAGCCTACCGAGGCCAAGGGTATCAAGGCAGCCCATGAAATTTTAAGCCTGACACTGTAAGCACCTGCTATGAGCTTAGCAGGATGAGTAAGGTGGGCCTTGAAGAGCTAAGGATGGAGTTTGCATACACATCCACAACCAAAGAATTATAATGCATTGGTTTTTTTGTTTTTTTTTTTAAAGATTTTATTTATTTATGTGACAGAGACAGCCAGCGAGAGAGAGAACACAAGCAGGGGGAGTGGGAGAGGAAGAAGCAGGCTCCCAGTGGGGAAGCCTGATGTGGGACTCGATCCCAGAACACAGGGATCACGCCCTGAGCCGAAGGCAGACGCGTAAGGACTGCGCCACCCAGGTGCCCAGTGTAATGCATTGTTGTAAGCTCTGTAGTAGAAGAGGTATACCTTGATCGGAAGCATGGAGGAAGGACTGGCTAGTTGCCTGGGGCACTTGAAAAAGGCATCCTATCAAACATCAGTTATGAGAGTGGGTTGTTACTGTAGGAGCGGACAGAGGGCTGGGAAACACAGAGCGAACGGCTCTTTGACTGCTAGTCCTTCTGTGGACATGCCCTTTTCCTGGCACACCACTCCCCACGGAGTCATGTCTGAGCCACTGGAGCCATATGTTCCCATCCCTCACCAGACATGGCAAGAACCCTATGCCTGTGCCTTTGAGGTAGAGGACCCAGCAGTGCTCTCTTTCTCCCTGGAAACAAAGCAAAACAAAGCAAAACCAAAACAGGACAGTTGTCTTCTCTCTGTCTCTCTCTGTCTTTCCCTGCCTCTATTCCTCTCCTCCCCACTCCCCTTCCCAACCCCTTCCTCTTTCACCCTCTCCCCCTCTCCTTCCCTCTTCCTCCTTCCTCTCTGTCTTCCCTCCCCCCTGCTGTTATCACCCCCATCAACACTTCTAATGTCTGCTGAAATGGTTGATGCTGTAGACTGCTCTTAATTCTATTTTTATTCTTGTAGCTTCTGCTTCTTGTCACCTCGCCCATGTTCTTTAGCTTTTAACCCACAGGGACATTGATCTTTAGAAGACGTAAGTAGCCTAAGAGCATTCTCCCTTCATCCACACGTGTACATGTCCTCTAGCTGGCAAGGCAACCAAACACAATCTTTGACAGTTCAAGGCACTGCTAACGGCTGAAGCCAGCTCCTGTCTTCTCTCCCGACCCCATTAATACAGACCTGGCGTTGCTGCCGTATTGGTCACAAAATAGTCGTATTTAATTAGTATTTCCACATGCTTACGTTCAGTTCGTGATAGTTCATACTAGGATCTCTGACAGGAGCCAGTGAGTAGCACATTTTTTTCTCCAATGCAATCTGGACAAATGGGGGAAAAAGTGGCAGATGGAGACCGAAAGGTCGTGGTTATTACTGATAGAGGCTCGAGTGGAGGATGCAGCTTAGCAAGGGGCAAACGGGCTGCTAAGTGGGGCCCAGAGCTCAGCAGATCTGCCAGCTCGCCCAGGCTCTGCCTCTCTGGAGTCCTGCCCTGTGTGGGAGATTCACGCATAAGAGAAGGGCGCCTGGGTGGCACAGCGGTTAAGAGTCTGCCTTCGGCTCAGGGCGTGATCCCGGTGTTATGGGATCGAGCCCCACATCAGGCTCCTCCCCTATGAGCCTGCTTCTTCCTCTCCCACTCCCCTGCTGTGTTCCCTCTCTCGCTGGCTGTCTCTATCTCTGTCGAATAAATAAATAAAATCTTTAAAAAAAAAAAAAAAAAAAAAAAAAAAAGAGAAGGGCAGCTCTAACAGAGCACACGAAGGGGGTTCCTCCCCCAGCCTCCAATTACCCCGGCTGCTCGGATGAGTGCAGAGAGACCTGGTGCATTTAAGAAAAATTTCTCTGGGGGGCGCCTGGGTAGCGCAGTCATTAAAGTGTCTGCCTTCGGCTCAGGGCGTGATCCTGGGATGGCAGGATCGAGTCCCACATCAGGCTCCTCTGCTGGAAGCCTGCTTCTTCCTCTCCCACTCCCCCTGCTGTGTTCCCTCTCTCGCTGGCTGTCTCTCTGTCACATAAATAATAAATAAAATCTTTAAAAAAAAAAAAGAAAAGAAAAATTTCTCTGGAGGAAAACTAGAGAATTGGGGAAAAAGCATTTCTCCTCTACCATTTCACAATGGCTGTAACGTGAAATGATGAACTTCAGAAAAATCAGTGTTTGTTAACCTCTCTTTGTGTTATAATACTAAATTAACCGTTTAACTTTGGTTTTCTTCTCTTAGCTCATTCTATTAGTATATTCAAAACTTGCGATGCATCTTATTTCAAAGAAGGGGGGATTTACAAATTTAAAACGCTGCAGAAGCACATCTTGGTGAATTCTCCCAGAAGGTAGGAGTGACTGGTAGCAAATATTATTACAAAAAAAAATTCTTATCTCTTTCTATTGAACTCATTATACTCTTCTTTCTATATATTCTGGGAAAAATTTTAAAAACCCATAGACCATAGTCGTAACACTGAAAAAGCCTGAGACGATTCTTCATACAAAAAGAAAAAAGAAGAATTTAAAACTAGCAAACGCATGACACTGATTCAATATTAAACATAATCATGTACTACTTGAAAATGCTTACTGGGTCATTTAGCGAAAAAACATATAATGTATTATGGACATTTTCCATTTTGATGGCTTAATGTGAAATATTTGCTATGTTAAATGCGATTTAACACTTCGCATTTTTTGCTTCTTATGAATAAGTTAGTGATTTAAAATTTGTATGCTGCTTTAATTCATAAAAGAATAATATAGAGAAATTATATGGCACTTCAAATTGCCAAAGTAGTTTGCAAACTTTAAATGAATAATGCAGACAGCCCCCCTGGGAGCAGGCCACGGACTCTATGCACCTTATTTCCATGAGAGTTCCTGGGGAATACAGTCATACAAATCACTATGTTTAGAAATTGTACATAACTAGACATACACAATTTCTACAGGGAACGGGGGTCTCGAGTCTATCAAACACATGACAGAAAGCTCGTAGAAAATGAAATAGGCAACCCTCCTATAATAGGATGTTAGGGCAGCGAAGGTAAATGTGTGCGTAACCACGTACGCAGAAAGAGCCTTCTAAAAGCAATACATGATCTCACTCAAAGGCTACTTGAGATGAGACCAGGAAA
Organism: Ursus americanus; assembly: GCF_024610735.1. Lineage (NCBI taxonomy): Eukaryota > Metazoa > Chordata > Mammalia > Carnivora > Ursidae > Ursus > Ursus americanus. The sequence continues at coordinate 60,939,005 of NC_142136.1, forward strand.
CCTGAGAGCTCACTTGTCTTGTGAGATTTTTTCCCCTCTATATAAGATGGACACAATGCAGTAAAATACCATAGCAATACCCATTTAAATGTATCTTGAGAAGAGATTCATGGGGCGCCTGGGTGGCTCAGTCGGTTAAGCATCTGCCTTCGGCTCAGGTCATGATCCCAGGGTCCTGGGATGAGCCCTGGATCGGGGTCCCTGCTCAGTGGGGAGCCTGCTTCTCCCTCTGCTCCCCCTTCCCCCGTGCGTGTGCTCTCTTTTTCTCTAATCAAGAAATAAAATCTTTTAAAAAAGGGAGAGAGATTCACGAAGGGCAAGGGTAGGTCAGGAATGAGCAAAGGAAGGAAATGGCAAAAAGAAGGAACTCATAATGATCACCAATTGTTTAGTTTACACGCTCTGTCCTGAGAACTGCGATCAGTTTTCAGCTAGCGGAGCCTCTCTTCAGAGGTTCCACTGCGTCTGTGGAGGAGCAAATGGCATATTCTGATAGAGAGCTGATAAGCTCTAGGCCAGGAGCAGTTAAAGAAATCTCTCTTCCCGGGCTCTATTTACAGCCTCACTTTGTTATGCCCTAATTCTCTTTTACACCCTACACTTTCCCGCATCTCTCTCTTGCCTGTCTTCAGAGGTCCTTCTTGTAGCAGGTCATTTGACAATGCTGGGAATTTCTGCCTTTTTTAATTTCTCAAGGTTAAGTCTTTAAGGGGAGGTATTTTGTAAACTGTGTTCACGGCTATTCCATGTTTCTATTGCCAGATTTTAAGAAGGGTCCTCACCTTCTCCAGCACATGCTATAGACGAGGAATGCCCACCGTAGCCACCATGTGGTAGAGAAAGAACCATCCCCTAGCACTGTTCTGTCCTTTCTTTGCTCTGCTTCGTGCCCCCTCACTCTGTGTCTAATCCACTTGACCATGGTGCTGGCTCCCAGACTGCAAGAGAACAGGTCATTTCAATAGTCTAGCGGGCTCATGTTTGTTGCCAGTAATGGGGACTTCAACAGCTAAGGGTTACTGGTCTCACCCAAAAGGTGTCTGAGGATAATAAAGCAGCCTAGTGAAAAGACCGAGGATGCAGACTCTTGACGCCATTCTACTCCATCGTTCTTAGCGTGTTGGCTTGTCATCATCATCATCATCATCATCTCATCTCATGCCTAAAGAATGGCTTTAGTCATGTGCTTCTAGGTTCCATCACATCTGTTTTCTGGGCTGGAAGAAAGAGGAAGAGGATGGAGGGGGCCAGCACCACTTCACTTCCTTCTCATTGGCCAGCACCATCACAAGGCCACTCAAACTTCAAGGGAGGCTGGGGAATGGAGATTTTAGCTTTCACTGCTTCTATTGGAGAGAAAGAGATAGAAGAAGGGGGTTGGATATGGGCACTGTGTCAGCTGAACTGTAGCTTTCATCACAAACGTCAACTGAAGAAGTCCCTTTCCAACCTCTCCCCAATGGTCAGAAGTGATTGATTCCAAGGTGTTTCCTTTATCCTGCTATCATACTCCTTCCATAATTTTACATAGCACACCCTATTTGTTTAAAAATTAAATATGCACTCTGTAGGCTGCACTGCAACAAGGATAATAATCACAATGATATTGATTTGTTCATTAATTCCCTCAGTTAATGTTTAATTATTGAGTATTTATCTTTAACTGAAAAGCACTTGGATACAATGCTGTGTTCCCCATCATTGAGCATATGTCTTACCTGTACGAAGCTTTATCGATTAGGAATGCTTTCAGCTACTACAAGCAGAAGATTCAAATCACAGTAATTTAAACCATATTAACAATCTATAATTTACTTTTAAAAAAATTCAAAAGGAGGTGAGTAGCTCCACCATGTTAAGGTGCTGGGATTATGTCTCTGTGATTCCCCTCATGGTTATAAGAAGGCTGCCACAGCTCCAAACACCTCATCCTTCAAGAATGTGTCCAAAGAGAGCCATTCTCTTTTATCAGAGAATACAATCTTCCCTGAGGCCTCCTCGTGGACTCTTTGGCTAAAAGGGTCATGTGGTCACCACCAGCTTTAAGGGGGGGTAGAAGGGAGGTATTTACCTAGTGAACAAGGAGAGGGATTTGGGAGTCAGTCTTGGATAATGAACCAAGAGTGTTGTCATAGATGCTTTACAGCTTCATGATCTCAGCTTATGACTCAATGAGACTACTATCCAAACATATTAGAAACTCAAACCTGGAATAAGAGGTATAAGCAGCCTCTGCTATGTGGGAACTTCTGGCTGGGAAATAATTTAAAGATCCTTTGAAGGTGCAAATTTAATACAAGGGTTTTAAAGATATTATAATGCATTTTGCCTGTAAAGTATACATGCAAGAACCCAAGGAGTAATTCAGAAGATTTTATAGGTTGGAAGATAATTACATGGTGGAAAGAGAAGAGAAATCAGGATACATGGATTCTAGGCTCAGCTTTGGTTAACACACCAGAAGGATTCCGAGCCTCTGCTTCCTCAACTATAAAATGTACTTGAACAAAATCAGATGACTCCTAGACTCCTTCTCAAATATATGAATTCTTCTATAACCATGATGCTAGAAGTCGTGAGCTAGAAGAATGTTAAAAACCACCTATTACAGGGGTGCCTAGGTGGCTCAGTCGGTTGAACATTGCTCAGCATGGAGTCTGCTGGAGATTCTCTCTTCCCTCTCCCTCTGCCCTTCCCTTACCCCCTCTCTTGCTAAAATAAAATTTTTAAAAACCATCGATTACAACCTCTTTTTACAAATGAGAGAACTCAGGCTCGGAAAGGTCACCATTTGTCCAAATGCATTCATCTAATTTAGAAATTTGAGTCCTAGTATATAACATACTATACTTTCACAAATAATAATAGGGCATCCTAATAGACCTTTAAAAAATTTAAAAATTCAACCTCTTCTTCTATCTTTTTCATTTTAGGCAGAATCTCTCCAATAGCATTTTACTCTATTTAATAGATTGCAGATAGTGAGTTATTTTAAAGTCCACATTTTAGCTGTAGCGTCTTGGGGAAAGTACGTAACCTCTCTATAAAATAATAATTACACTTTTTTCATAGTTTTTTTTCCTTCTTTTTTGAGGACTAGATAAAATAATCTAATAAGAAAAGTTAGTATAGGGATCGACACAGCAAAGATGTAATCCCACCATCTACCGCAGTGCTTGAAACTCCTCCAAACTTGAGGAATGTCCTGAACGGATTTCCCCAGCAGGTTGGGTGGAGGGTGAGTCCAAATCTTACGATTGTAATTGTGTCTTTATATGGTTCTATCTTCCACCTTCACATTATATAGATCTGAAAGCTCTGGGTAATAGCTAAGGGCGTGGCACATAACTGGAATTCAGACCCATAATTTGAGCCATCACGGAGGTCAGTAACCAGTGATTTGTATGAGACACTTTAAATCACTTCAATCAGGGATTCTGAACCTGGGATTCATGGACGGGCTACAGGAGAAGAGGGAACCACCTGACATGTCACTGAAACGGGTTTTCTTAACCTCAGCACTATTTACATTTTGGGCTAGGTAATTCTGAGGGGCTGTCCTGTGCTTTGTACAGTGTTTAGCGGCATCCCTGGCCTCTAACCACTAGATGTTAGGAGCACCTCCTTCCTCATGAGAATCAAAACATCTCCAGGAACACCTGGGTGGCTCAGTCAGTTGAGCATTCGACTTTTGATTTCGGCTCAGGTTACCATCTCAAAGTCATGGGATTGAGCCCGAGTTGGCGTCCGTGCTCAGCAAAGAGTCTGCTTGTCCCTCTCCCAGCTCCCCTTGTACGCTTTCTCAAATAAATAAATAAAATCTTTAGAAAAACAAGAAAAACATCTCCAGACCTTGCCAAATGTTCCCTAGGGGGCATAATCTCCCTTCCCCCCTTGAGAACCGCTATGATAAAGCTAAATATGTCTGTGTATTTTTTTTTCCGGAGAGGCTTATCAGTCTCACCATATTCTGAAAAAGTTCCATATGACCTCAAAAGGGTTGGAAGCGATTACTCAAATCCTTTCACTATGATAATGAGAGAACACATATCTCCCGCCGTAGTTGTGGAAAGAATGTATACACCATTATGGCTAACTAAAATGTTGCAATTTGAAAATTTCCTATGAAATATTATATATACCTACCCACTTATTACTTCTAACTACTTTGAAAAAGCACTTCACAGACTGTCTGGGAAGTATCTGCTTCACATACCGCTATTCCCAGACGGCGGGATTCTTAAAATACTGTCTCCAGCAGAGACTCCCACAGTCCTCTACTCAAAGTAGCACTCAACTTCCAAAGGGTGAGCGCTAATGACAAGCAAAAAAAGAAATCTAATGGTGGTATTGATTACAAGAGTGATTGGATGAAGAGATGGAAGGGAAGGAGGGGGAGAAGGGAGGAGAGGGAAAGACAGAGAGAGAGAGAGAGAGAGAGAGAGGGAGAGAGAGAGAAAATACAATGGCTTGAAAGAGGTTCCCAGAAAGGGTATCTCTTGGGAGAGGCTCGCTGTCTAGAAGCCTCCCCCTGCCTTCTCCGGGCATGTCTGGAAAGACGCTTGCCAGGCAGAATCCCTGAGCCTTAGGCTTCCCGCTCTTCTCTCTCAGTCCACATGGGCTTTTCTCACTCCTTCCACAGTGACTACATCCCAAGGATCTCCTCAGAGCTCCAAAGGGTCACTTTAGCCAGTTTTAAGGCCCTCCTTTTCATCTACACCTCCGGTAGGAGACGGGCGCTTAAACCGCAAACCCCAGACCCAGAGAGGCAACCAGGGAACGTGTCTGGTTTTCAGCGGCCCCTCGCGAGCACCGAGAGGACAGGCAACTTTCTCCCCTACTTCTCGGTCTGCGTGCCTCCCCGCCGTCGCCACGGCGGGAGTCGCCCCGAGGGGAGGGCAGGAGGGGGGGCTCGGGCTCGGGCTCGGGCTGGGAGAGCCGCCAGAGCTGCCCCCGGGGCGGGCGGGGACTCCCGAGTCCCGGTCGGCCGCGCCGCGTCCCCGTTCCGCGGGCCGTGGGTCCCCGGGCGCGAGGGGAGGGGACAGGAGAAAGAGGAGGGCCGGGCCGCCGAGGGGAGGAGGCGGTGCGTGCCTCGCCTGCCAAAGGGAGCTCTGTTCCTCTGCGTGCGAGCCCGGGCGCCCCGCGCGTGGCCACCGCGCTCCTCCCGAGCCGCCGCCGGAGAGCGCGGGCAGCAGGGTCTCCGCGGGTGGCGGCGCAGCCCGGCCTTCGGGAGACCCTCCGCCTCCGGCCGGACGCCGCTCTCCGCCCCGAGGCGGGCCCGGGCTGGCCGCGGCTGTTAGGGACAGCGGCGAGGAGGAAGGACGCTCTTCTGCGCCGTGGATGTTCCGCCCGCGGAAGACAGCAAGTTGGGTGCGCGCCCCGGCCGCCGGCCGCCAGCCCTGTGAGTAGAGCGCTGGCCGCCCGGCGCCGCGGGCTCCGCTCTCAACCCCGCGCCCGCTGCTCCCCCGCCGCCGGAGTCGGGCTGCCCCGGGCTCCGGACTTCCTGAGCCCGGCTGCGCGGTCGGCTCTCTCTGCCGCCGCGTCCGCTGTCGGCGACTGCCTCCGGGGGGTGCTGCCTTCCCGTGCTTTCCCCTCCCTCCGCGCGGGTAGGCTGGAAAATGCCCCTCTCCCCCTTCGGGGCTCAGGGATCACAGGGTGTCGTCCAGGGTGGGGCCATTGCGAGGGGCCGACTATGGGCTTGGCCTCACCTCGGGGCGCCGCTCCCTAGCGGAGATGAGGGCTTTCCTCCCCCACCAGGCCGCCCCCCCAGCCGGTCTCCCCCAGCCTCATGGCTCAGACAGACCAAGTTCAGCGGCTAACGCTGACGCTGACCGCAGTTGACAAGATTTATTTAAAAAAAAAAAAATAGTTGAAGCTCCCCTGGAGTGACACACTGGACTGGAAATGGGGCGGCCGGTGGAGAGGAAACGGTAGGGGTGAGGATGGGGGGTTGGGTAAAGGGAGAGGCTAGGGAGAGGGAATTTGCCGGGGACATTGAGAAGCTGGAGTTACAGGTTCTGGGAATGGAACTGTAGGGTGCATGGGCTCTGCTCCTGTATTCATTTCTTTAGGGAAAGTGTGGGAAATGGTTCAAGAACTCCTTTTGAAAAGAAGGGAGGGGTGGAAGTCAATGCGTAGTTGAACTATTTGAGTGGGGTTCCATGTGGAGTAGTGGCGAGTGTGGATTACTTTTCAGATTAGACACGACAATCGTTCAGCGGGAGAGATAGTCCTAACAATTTTATTGGAACCAGTGAATCCGAAGGAAGTCATACACAGTCTTTCCTTCATTTCCACCAGGAGAAAGAAGGTAGCTAAGACTGAATTCACAAATACTACTGAATGAGTACAGGGAGTACCTAACAGTTCCATCCAGTCTATGTGCCTAGACAGCCTGTAGTATTTGTTGAATTTATGATGCTCTGCCACGGTGAAAATTACCCCAGTTATTTTGTTTGGGCTCATGCAGAGTTAATGCACCGAAAGGGACACGGAAAAGTTGCTACAAATTATGAGCATGAACTTGCAAGCCGAATAAACAAACCATGGTATGGTTCACTTTATTTTAATATTTGGAATCATGTTTACTGCCAGTAAAAATGCTACATTACTTTTACTGCGAGCATGTGAAATGAATTCAGTGAGTTGGCAAATAGAAGCCATGCATTTCTTTAAGTAAATAGCTGTCAGAGTTAATTTGGGAGCATTTATGGGAGATAAAGACATGAAAAAGCTTTGAGCTGGTTGGACAAAACTTGAATTGTAGAGAAGTTTCTAGAGAGAATTAGTTCTTCTCACTTTTGAAGTGTTGGGCCAGGTTTGAATGTTGATTCGTTAAGAGTTGCAGCCCGGCTGAACTGGTGTTATCGCTTCTCTAAAAACATTGAACTTTTTAACGTTTATTATTGTTTTGCCAGGGACCATCGTCCTTACTACAGAGGACGGGAAGTTGATGGCCAGGAAGACTGAAGATCCCTTCTGTTACTAGACACCCCCCATTGCAGAACTGTGGACTGCCTGCCATTCCCTGGTGGTTTCACGCCTTCCCTCGCTCCTGCAGTCCCAGAACAGTTACTTTGGGGCCCCATCGCCCTGCTGAAAGATGGCATCCAGCCTGACTTGTACCGGGGTGATCTGGGCTTTGCTCTCCTTTCTTTGTGCTGCCACCTCCTGTGTGGGGTTCTTCATGCCTTACTGGCTCTGGGGATCACAGCTGGGCACGTCCGTGTCCTTCGGTACTTTCCGGAGATGCTCCTATCCGGTGCATGATGAAAGCCGGCAAATGATGGTGATGGTGGAGGAATGTGGGCGCTACGCCTCCTTCCAGGGCATCCCCAGTGTGGAATGGAGGATCTGTACCATCGTGACGGGCCTGGGCTGTGGCCTCCTCCTGCTGGTGGCTCTCACCGCCCTCATGGGTTGTTGCGTGTCTGAGCTCATCTCCAGGACGGTGGGAAGAGTGGCTGGAGGAATTCAGTTTCTGGGGGGTAAGTGACTTGTTCAGTTTGACTCGTTTCCTGGAATCCCAAAGCAATATTGAAAGTTATGTTCCGGTCGTCTGCTGAGATCCTTATAATTGGTGCTTGGAATGCTCTGGAGAAATAGACATGGGGTGGCTTTGGTGATAGACTGCCCAAGTCAAGGTTGTTGTTGTTGTTGTTGTTTTTACCAGAATTGCTTTACAACTTTAAGAGATCTTAATTTCTGTACGTCATTGGCCTGCTAAGTACAGCCTATATGAGGCGGTCACATCGAGATTGTTTATAACGTAGTAGGGGAAATGGTTTAGATCTTAGAACCTTCTGTTCTTCTTCAACAGTAAGCAATTAGATCATCTGTGTCTTACTAGCATCTTCAGGTCTTCAGAGATGAAAAGTAGAAAAGGTTTTTGAGTCAACATTGCTCTCCTAAGACTTTAATACTCTTTGGAGGGTACAAAATAGACCCTTGCCCAATCTTAAACTATATTTCTAAATAAATGATTACTGTTTTAAATGAGAGATCCGTTTTACATGAACAACTATGGATTTCATTCTGCTACAAATACAGGTATAGGCTGAATTACCTTGTTAGGATTTAACTTTCCTGCATGCTCTTGCTGTGAAGAAAAAAAAAAAAAAAGCAAATACTGTGGCTTGTCCCAAATGGACTGGAGAGTCTCACTAACACCAGAAAAGGTTTGATTTTTACTTGGATTTCCTCCAACAAGTATTACTTCAATATCTCTGGTCATATGGTTTTAATTATACTTTATATATTTTCCACTGCGCTTTTCACCTCCATTCGTCAAACTGACGGGCTGAACTTGTCTGATTTATAGTCCGTCCTGGTAAAATATGACAACCTGTAGATAGTACAGAATGAAGGGACATAGGAAGCCAGGAAAACATATAAAACCTATCTGTAACTTCATTACAAAGTAAAAGTCTGTTCCTCTTCCATGTGAGGTTTTCTTATAAGTCTTTAGTGAAGAATCCAGAAGAAGAATCCAGAAGAAGAAAAAATAAATTAAAATGGATAGCTCTCAGATAGACTGTATGTTGGAGAAACCCCAACAGATGATTGTAGGTTATTTAATAGAACACTTTCAAGTAACATTTTGAATAAGGTTTGTGTTTTAAAACAAATGACAAGAGTTGCTTACAGTTCTTTATTCCTTTACTGGGTGTAATGTTGTTCTCATCTGTGTTTTTCCCGGAAGTTCTGCATCTCACTCTGCCCTAGGAGGCAGCTAGGGGGACTTCCACATCGAGCTAAAGTCATGCGTGTGATATATATGTGTGTGTGTATATGTGAATATATATATTCATATAGAAATATAGTAAAACGATTAGAAAACACAAAGAGGTTGTTGAAAGCTGAGATATAAATCCAGAATTTGAAAACTTTTTGATACCACAGATTTCAGAAATAGAATTAATGCCAGGAGTATTTAAAATTTGTTTTTCTTTAAGAATAAATTTGATTTGCTGTTTGTGTTTCATTTGGCTCAGGAAAAATGCTTAGGCAGTTTCTTTTTCTCCTCTTATGGTACATATTACTTTCCATTTTTCCTTCATTTTAGGGTCGGACTGCTATTATTTCTGGCAGCACAGGAAAATGCTTACAAAGAAAAATCAGTTTTTATTGATTATCTTTAAATGTATAATGAAGGAAGGCAACAGGAAGTGAATCTGAGACCCGTGAGATTTATGCTTCCCTCTCTAAACTCTGTATAGATTTTTTGGAATGATACAGAGCTAAATGTTCTATTTTAGAGAAAACTCAAGGGGAAAGATCACTGGGGAAGTTATGTATATTTTTAAAAGGACCTTTCCCCCCCTTTGTACGTGCTTTTCATGAACTCTGCTTGGCAAGAGTCACTGACATTAAGCTAAGGATATAGTTTATTACTAGCAGTTGATATTCTCTCCTTTCTCATATATATTTTCTCCTACCTGGCAAAAAATAATTATGAACATAAAGCCTAAAAGAGCTTTTTCTGATTTGAACCTCTTGAGGGCACAAGTAAGTAAATACATCCCATTACTCAAGATTTAGAGTAAATTTAGAATGAAAAAATAACTCGAGTTATGGAAAAGGTTTTGAAAAATCTGCCACTCGTCACTATTGCTTAATGGTAGATGAGTTGGAAAAAAAAACAAAAGCTTCCAAAAGAATTCTTCCCGTTATTCATTCCATAATTGTTTGGGGTTTTATGCATAAAAACTTAAGCGGTCATTTTATTTTATGAAATTTTTCATAAAACGGGCAGGTTTCATAAAGACTGCAAAATACCAAGCCAGCGAGTTCTAGGAGTTCCATAGCTGGCCATGCTCCAGAAATATAGTCAACATAGAGCGTACTCTGCTATAAGGCGGATTCTCTTCCTAAAAATGATTCACCCAGAAGGGTTATGTTTAGCTAAAGTTAGGGTTGCTCCAAAAACAACAGGAAGCAGGAGAATGGCAAAGTACAGAGGCGTCCTGCTACCCCTGCCTGCTGTGCCTGGGGTTTGCACATATGCTGTAACATCAGGCAGTAAAGCCCCTGCAGTACTTTGGAACTAGTTAAAGGACAAAGTGTCAACCTTAATTTTGAATTGTCTCTCTATGGTTGGTTAGAGGTTAAAATGTCACCTGTCAACTGGCAGAGCAAGGCAAGACAGGACTGTTGCATATGACATTTGCTCCCCGTAGCGGAGGACTTCAAGGAATCAGTGACTTGTGCTCTTCTTGGGGCACCTCGTACAGAAACTTTCATTGCCACATCTCCATCCTATGTTTTAAGTCATGTTTCTGTCAGAATTTTTGAAAACTGGCCTTGGTTGAGTTTTACCCTCAGTTGAGTTTTTAAACCGCATGCAGAGAGCCTCGGAAATATAGAGTGTATAATAAAAATGGGTCCGTGCCTATCGGATGGTGGTGGTGCTAGGAGAAAACAGGTTTTCGTGTTGGGTTTGTTTGTTGAATAGAAAATTATGTGCTTTCAAGTACCGCTGTAGTCATGAAGTCCTTCCGCAACATTTTTAAACCTTAATATCACACTTTCAATGCATGTGTTAGGGAAATGCCTTATTTGCGTGCTCTGTAAATAAAACACGGGACAGTGTTGTGAAGACAGATCAGGTCTGCCTGTAAGTTCTATAACTGGTGCTTGTGAACGTCAGGATCTGAGTGTGTCGATTTCGTCCCAAGAAACAACTGCTGCTGCTTTAATAAAGAGATGTGGAAGGGAGGCCCAGATTTATACGATTCCACGTTTAGCTTGAATATGTATCACGTATATGTATAAAATGGGTAAAGAGTGCTCATCAGTAGCGAACAGTGACCTTTCCAGTTTGGAAGGGGTTCTGTTCTAAGAAGCCAGGGGAGACCAGCTGCTCAACTGATTGATAGTTAAGTGCTGCTGAAGATAGTAATGATGATGGAGTGTTTCTTTGAGCATCCCCTGTTCTGTGTGCTGAAAGCATCACTGCCTTTCCAGAGTCCCTTCACGGTAGGGTCCCACCTGGACCTGTCTGTCATCCCTTTAGGATGGGGGCTTGCCACTCTCCTTCCCTCGCTCCTCTTTAAACCTGACTTGTCATATAATATGCCACCTTGTGCTTTCCTTTCTTTCTATCTGTCGAGTGACAGCTAAGGAATAAGATAAATGAGGAGTGTTGGCATATTAATGGGCATAGTGGCTTTTTAGCGACCGTGCGGAACGGAAGGAAGTTGCTCTGATTTTAAGAAATCCAAAGACTTCTGAGGCGAGCTAGGGGGGCAGGCTGGGGTCTTCTGCTCCTCTTGAAGCTACACCTTGTGCCTTGCTCCCAACTGCACTCCTGCTCCATTCAGCTCCCCTCTAACCAACAAGGTAAAGCCCAGGTGAATTTTCTTGGGCTCGGAGCCTATGGTTCTCGAACTTTACCATGCAGGAACATGGTAAAGGATCACCCAGGGCTTTTAAAACATGGATTGCTGGGGCCCACCCAGGAACTTCTGATTCCGTAGGTTTGGGGAGGGGCCTGATACTTTGCATTTCTAACAAGTTTCCAGATGATGCTGGTTCTGAGCCCCCAGCTTGAGAACCCTGTTCTAAGTTAACCATTTCATATTTTAGAAACATGTGACTTCTGGGAGATTGTTTACTTTCAGAAGTTAGTGTTTAGTTGTGTTGGAATCTGATATAAACTTCTGTCATTGGGCTGTGGAAAGATACCACGTCTGTAGCTGAGGACATCCTTGTTCCCTCTCTCCCTGTTTTTGTCACAGAAAATCATTTTCCTCAAGTTCTTTCTCTTAATATATATTATATACATGTTATAAGTGTAATACGTACATTACGTAATATAGACATGTATGTGTATATATATTCTTTCATTTACCATTGCCCTATGACAGAAACAAGATCTTAAAGACAGAGAACTCAAAATAAGACCTTCGTACACCCTCTGTACTTTTCATGCAGTGGATTTTCAGTCACGAATCGCTCACTGAAAGACACGAAGGCCATACTGCAGACCAGAGAGACGGGCGAAGACAGCCCTTGTCCAATTCCATAAAAGCCAAGTGTTCCTTGCAAAAGTGGAATGACTAGGCCAGGAGGACACCCGCTCAGGAACCAGCCAGTCAGAGCTTCTGCTGGTAGACGAGATGGACTTCAATTGGCTCTGACCAAGCAAAGGGTCTCCTGATCTTAGATATCTTTAGGGGAAAAGACGATGCACTCTTGCTGAAGAGTGGTACTTTCTAGGGCCACAGACCCCTCTTTTCCTCACTGTCATATGTCCCACATACTTTGCTCATCGAGAGGACCAGGCTGCGGATGGAATCTAGGCAGTGTGGCAGCGAGAGCGGGGCTCTGGCAGCCAGCAATGGGCTAGAGGAAGCAACAGGTGCAGACACCCGACAACAGATGCCTCAAGTACCATCCACTCTGGGCTCTGGACTCCTCAAAGGCAGGGATGTCAATGAATTAGCTGATCTTTTATAAAACCTAACACACCGAATCTTATATGTTTGTATTTAATGTTTTAAAATTACATTTGCAAATAGCCGTGGTCACCAGTTTTCTTCTCCTTCTTTTTTTTTTTTTTTAAAGATTTTATTTGTTTATTTGAGAGAGAGTGAGAGCAAGAGAGAGCACGAGTGTGGGGAGGGGCAGAGGGAGAGGGAGAAGCCAAAGAACTTCTAAGGCTTTCTTTGGAAAGTTTTTCCTGGTTTTCAAACTTTCCTAGGAAGCTTTAAAGTTCTCCATGTCAATCACTGACATCAAAATTCAATACAATATTCTTTTAATTCCCTAGTGGGCCTAAAAGTGTCCTAGGAGTTTATTTCTCGGGGAGAGTCCAGCTCTGTCCCAGAGAGTCTCATTCATCAGCAGGTCTGGGTGGGGCCCAGGTGAAGCCCTTTTAACAGACTCCCCAGAAATTCTAGAACACAGATGGTCCCCAGGCCACATTTTGGGAAACAGGAACCAATTTTGTTCATTTCAAACCTCATAGGATACCAGTATTGGGACCTAGACTTACGTCCACCACTAAGCGAAGTATGGATTATCAATCTCTTTCTATCCGTAGTTATTTTGGGGCTAATGTGATATAAGCAGCAAAACATCATAGCTCATGTAGGAACAGACCCGTTTATAGCTGTGTTCTCCCTGATCTTAGAGATTTGGGGTGTTACTGGTGGACAGTCGGCCCTGTGCATACACTCAGAAAGCAGAAGCACCAAATCTTTTCCACACTATGCTTAGATAAAGACTATTTTGATTTGTGACTCCACCTGCAAATTATAAACCTGCTACCATTTCCTGTGCTGTGTTTGCATCCTTCAGCCGCAGGCAGAGTGCGTTGTTGCTGGTTTACGTTCTGTGAGCTCGTGCTGGGCTCTCTGGTTTCTTTACTGCCAAGGGTACTCCATTTTTACCTATTTTGAATTATAGGGTTTTTACTTCCTAAGTGTGTATTTTTGAAAAAAGATGCTAATGATAATAACTGGCTAACATGGTGGAAGAAAGAGTTATCCATTGCACCTGGGCCTGTCATGTGAGCAGCTAGGCCAGACTTTTAACCTAGAATTATTGAGATGGATGTTTTTGACCGAGTCTGAATCTTCATTTACTTTATGCAGAGTGGAGCCTTTCCAAGAGAGTCATTTGATTTTTAGCTTACTTCCCTTTGTTACCACCAAACATAGCCGTACCTAGACACCACAGAGGTTAGTCAGGGTTAGCATGGGTGGGTTAGCCTCTCTAACACAGAGATTGCGCATTGGTTCACGGTCAGGTAAAAACGTGTCGTCATTCACAAAGAAAGCAAACTGAGGAACATGATTCATCACCATTCCTATTAAAAAAATAAAACCAACTCAAAACACACACTCTGGAGAGCTTTACATCATCCTCTGTCATATCACGAGATGCGTAGAGTTTGCACTCGGGACACAGTCATCGTCGGGGCCCTGTGAGTACTTGATCTCTCCAGCTACCTCCAGCTTGGTGAGAGTGTCTTACGGCATGCGCTGGCTGTAGTCAGCAGGAGTATTGGCATCAGGTTCAAAACTTATTCACAGATGTCATTAAAGTTCATCTTTTTTTTTCTTAAGAAATCACCCTCAGTGTGTTCTGAGGAACACGGATTCCTGGGTGTACCAATGAGGGAAAGCAAACAGGAACAAATAGGTCTGAGAAGCATTTGTTTATGGAAAGTCAACCCATCTCATTGCAGCAAAACTCACAGAGCATTCAGTATGTTGTCTATTACCAATCTCCCGGGAGGAACGGGGAGGATATAGTATTAAGTGTTCAACTAATTTATTTAGGTCCAGTGCCCTGAAGGGACCAGTCATCTACAGAACTCATTCTGTTGTCATTGAGGCAGGCAATTTATTCTTTTTCACAGCTGAGAACACAGAACTTTAGAGAGTGACACCCAAAGTTATTGCATTAGTTATTGTTTGTGCTGTGAATGCTATCGCCCATAGTAAGTGTCAATTGAAATTTCATCTTGTAGCGTATGTAGAATTCGGAATATCTGACCATCGTGGATAATATGTCTCTTAACATAGGTAAATATTTTTTATTGTTCCTTGGTCCTCCATTTTTATGCTTGTAGTATGATAAAACCATTTGTAGTAACAAGATCTAGCAACTTTTTGCCGTTCTCAAAAAAATGCATTACAGGGGTGCCTGGGTGGCTCAGTCAGTTAAGTGTCTGCCTTTGGCTCAGGTCAGGATCCGAGGGTCCTGGGATCGAGCCCCATGTTGGTCTCCCTGCTCTGCTCAGCAGGGAATCTGCTTCTCCCTCTCCCTCTGTCTGCCTCCACCTCTGGCTTGCGGATGTGCTTTCTCTCTCTCTCTCTCTTGCTCACTTTCTCTCTCTCAAATAAATAAATACATCAAATCTTAAAAAAATGCATTGTAGGTTAATGTTAATGATGTAATATGCAATAGAGAGGCCATTAGGAGAGGATCCCAAAACAATCAACCAAAGTCTTTTAACAATTGTTAAACAGAAGAATGTTATCTTTCATTATTACATGCTGGCTGAGTTTTCTAGTGTAAGTACCCCATTGTTAGGGCTAAAGATAATGTTAATTCCAGAGGACACACTTCTTAGATAACAAAACCAAGGACCTTCCATCTTCCTATAGAAATGAAGGATAATGTTTGGCATTGTCAATCTTCATCATTAAAATGTTTGTGATAGAAACAAAGAGAGATCTAGGTAGATCACTGGGAGGGAGTCTAGGGATTTCCCAGGGACTTCTGAAGGGTTATTTTGAGAAGATCACGAGGCTGGATTCAATATTGTTCTAGTTCTGGTGCATTGATACTGCGAACTAATTATTGGAGGACCTAGTTATCTCCTTTATATGGTAGATGTCGTACCAGCTGTTGTTTTGCTTTTATAGTTCATGAAGCTCAGAGGTAATATAAGCTCCAGAACTGACCTGCTTATAACTCTAGTAAATAATTTACCTTTCCTGTGTCTCATACTTCCAAGAACCAGGCAATACCAGCTACTCTGACCTACTGAAACATATATAGAAATATTGTTGGATAAAAAGAAAGTTCCATTTTATGGTTCTCTGTGTTTCTCGTATGTCTTATGTCTTCAAATAGAGCAGGAACTACGATTTATAATTTTCTTCTAGCCCAACAGGGACTAGAATAGTTAAATGCCATCTTATATGTTCAGTTAATACTTGCTGATGTATTATTTAGTTTTAATTATTTATCAGCAACATTTTTATCTGTAAGGCGTGACCTTGTTCTTTCCTACCTCACCGAAATATTTCAGAAATGAAATAAAATAATGCCATGAACATGAAGACATTTAAAGCAGTGTCTCCTTATGCTGTCCCTGCAGAATGTTAGTCCTTTGGGAAAAAAGTGTTCTGTGATCATCTGCGTCGAAATGGCGCTGCAGAATACAGCCCTGTCTTCCAGCACGCTTTAGAACCCCTGAGTGAGCTCTGTTTATTTTCTGCAATAAAGAAGCCAGCTGCTGTGGTCTGAAAATGTTGTCCTGCCCCATCCCCGGTGCATTTGTTGAGGTCCTGATTCCCAAGGTGGTGGTAGTAAGAGGTGGGGCCTCTGGGAGGTGATGAGGTCATGAGGTGGAGGCCTCATGAATGAGATTAGTGCCACCGCAACAGAAATCAGCTTCCCTGCTCCTTCTGCCTCTTGAGGATACGATAAAAAGAGGGCCCCTGTCCAGCCACGGTTGGACTTCCAACCTCCACAAATGTGGGAAATAAATTTTTGGTGTTTATAAGCCATTTGATCTGTGACATTTCGTTATTGCAGCCCCAGTGGACTAAAATACTATCTGCTTAACACTGTGTTTCACAAACTTATTTGGGAAAGGTGGAGTCCTACTTACCTGTAATAGGCAATTAAGATCTCTTTGAATTAATGGGCGACAGAATAAGCTTTGGGAAATGCTGAGTTAAAATACATTGTAAATCCAGGGGATTAGTGTTTATGGGCATTTAACGGTATTGAGTGCCTATTATATGCCAAATAATTTGCTAGCTGTTGGGATACAAATTGAGATAAGGTCCCTGCTATTAAGGAGCCCACAGTCTTTTTTTTAATAGTTTTTTTAAATTGAAGTATAATTAACATACAAAGTTGTATTAATTTTAAGCGTGCAACATAGTGATTCGACAGTTCTGTATATTACTCAGTGCTCACCACGGTAAGTGTAGTTATCATCTGTCCCCAAACAGCGCTATTACAGTATTATTGACTGTATTCCCTATGCTGTACTTTTCTTCCTCTTGACTTATTTATTTTATAACTGAAAGTTTGTATTTCTTAATCTTTTTTTTTTTAATCTGTTTCACCTATCCCTACCCATCTCCCTTCTGGCAACCACCAGTTTGTTCTCTGTATTTTTGAGTCTGTTTTTTTTTTTTTTCCTTTTTTTGGCTTGTTTGTTTTTTTACATTCCATGTGTAAGTGAAATTAATATTTGTCTTTCTGTGTCTGAATTATTTCACTTAGCATAATGCCCCTTAGGTCTGTCCATGTTGTCACAAATGGCAAGATTTCGTTCTTTCTTATGGCTCAGTAATATGCCATTGTATATATTTGCCACCTCTTCTTTATCTAGTCCTCTATCAGTGGGCACTTGGGCTGCTTCCATATCTTGGCTATTGTAAATGATGGCCCAGCAAACCTAGGGGTGCATAGATCTTTTCAAACTAGTGTTCTTGTTTTCTTTGGGTAAATACCCAGCAGTGGAATTACTGGGTCATATGGTATTTCTATTTTTAATGTTTTGAGGAACCGAGGAGCTCACAGTCTTATGGAGGAAACCAGTATGTAAGGTATAATTACCATCTAAAGGACTCGCGATCCCTCCACACACATCCACGTTTTGTTGAATACAGCGACTGGCTGGTGAAGCTCACTCAGCAGCCAAGCGAGGTGCTTGCCAGTTATTTTCCATCCTACCCTTCTCCTGCTTGGCTCTCTGTTACAGGAGTCTGCATTTCCCAGAAGCTTCGGCACCTGGCATTTGGGTCTCTTCAGCCAATGGGAGGCCCTTTTGGAAGACGGGGAGCAGGGAGAAACCAGGGCGTTTCTCCCTCTCTAGCTGTTCCTTGGGCAGTACCTTTGGCAGCAGTTGTCTCTTTTCCTGGAATGCCCTACCTTCCACGGCCCCTGCTTCTGCCAGGAAGCCACTGTGATGATCCTACCCCAGCCCAGTTTCTTCCAGTCCTTGGTAATGCCGTCTTCTCCCAATATCACTCCAGTCAAACGGATGGCAGCAGCTTCCTGCTGTCGCCAGTTTCTGGGTCACCTCTTTATCTCCTGTTTGGCTTTTTAGCTCCTCCATCCTCTGCGTGACCAATTTCCTGTGCTATATTAAATTGTCTGTGTTTGAAATACCTTAGGATGGATTCTACTTCCCTTGTTGGACCCTTGCTAAAATACGATACATAATTCAAATTCCTTCCTCAGGCAAGTGGACAATCATGTCATACTGTGAACTTTTGGGATTTGTGGTGAATAGACTAAAATCACAGATGTTTAGTCAAGAATCGCCAGAGTCGAGGCACCTGGGTGGCTCAGTCGTTAAGCGTCTGCCTTCGGCTCAGGACGTGATCCTGGCGTTCCGGGATCGAGCCCCACATCAGGCTCCTCTGCTGGGAGCCTGCTTCTTCCTCTCCCACTCCCCCTGCGTGTCTCTCTCTCACTGGCTGTCTCTGTGTCAAATAAATAAATAAAATCTTTAAAAAAAAAAAAAGAATCGCCAGAGTCCATTGACTTGTGAACAAAATGCTGGAGGGGCAACGCCAAGGGAGGGAATGACCTTGCGTCTGGAAGGATCTGCAAAGGCTTCACAGCAGAGGCGCTAGTTGAGCTGGGTCTGGAGGGTGAGCAGAGGACTCCCTGGGCCTTCAGGCAGGGGGAATACCAAGTTCTGAAAGCCAAGAAGTTGTCAAAAGATCTGATGTGAGTTTAGGGAATGGCATCGTACTATAAAGAATGGGCAGGTATGATGTGACAGAGAATAAAAGTGGGGAGGACAGATGGAGTCAGGTTGTGGAAGTCCTTGCTTCTATTCCACGGTGAGGATTCTAAACGAAACTGAAGCTTTTGAGTGGTCGTGGGTAGAATTGACTTAGGAACTCTATCATCTGTAATCTAGTAGCCGTGAGGAGTAAGGTTGATTTGGGGAATAACCAAAACCAAGGAAAGGGAGTGAGAAGCCTGTAACAGCAGTCTTAGCCAGAAGTGGGGAGAGCCTCCCGGAAGTTGCCGAGATACAGAGAACAAGAGTTTGAAGACATTTCTGAGGTAGAGGTAAACAGGTTTTGCTGCTCCCATTTTTAGATGAATAGATGAGTGAATGAATGGATGTCTCAGCAATCTTGTATTTCTCTAGTTTCTTATACAGACGTTTTCAAAACATTTAAAAAAGTAATAAATAGTGTAGTTACCACCATATGTAGATGTAATTTGCTCTACAGCCGTGCAATGTGGATAGTTCTGCTTCAGAATTGTTTGCACGTTCATCTGTGTATAAGTGAGGATTGCTGACTGTGCTCAGCACATTTGGGGGCTTCGAACAGGAGCATTTTGATGATAACTAAAGTAACTGTCCGTGTCTTTGAACTTCACTAGCTTCTTACAAGCAGACATTTTCCTTTTCTGTCCCCAAAAGTGCAGGAAATAACAAATGGGTAAATACATAAACAGTAAGTAGATATAAGATTGATTTTTTACATCATATTTTCATAGAAATTGTTGACCATTTCAATTATATTTTTATTTTAAAGGAATAAATGGATGTTACTGTTACTAGGTTTATAACAAAAATTGCTGTCAGTTACCTATAGTAAATGAATCTTCTGGTTTGGAGACCTAATAGATTACTGTCCTGGCTTAGCTAGTCATGTTATCACTGTGTATGAAGGCAGAACAAGAGCGGAAACTAGGCATCCCTTGGTTATTTCCATGACTTAATATTATCTGTGATTATTGTCTACATGCCCTGAATCAACTGCTTTGAAGACCACAAAACACAAAATGTAGTTTTGTCATTCCAGCGTAATTTATGATTCTCATATATTGGTCATATTGAACTAAAAAAAAAAAAGAAATAGCCCTTAAGTTCTAAAATAGGATAATCCTGTGATTAAACCTAATCCTCGTCTGTAGAATGCTTCTTGGTGCGAGACACTGTGTAAGATGTAGATCTCTACCTCTCCGGTCTAGAGTTTCACTAAACACCGGCCCCTCGTGTTATCTTATGATGACATTACCCAGATCATCCTCTCAGCCATCCACGAATGTGCTTTCTGGATGGGCAGCAGATAGCAGTCGATGATGTTGGATGGGACTGGACATACACAGGAAACACTGGATTCTCTACGGGACCGTGGCTTTCCAGCGGACGTGGGGCTGGAAAGGGCAAGTGTTCATGGTCAGACTTGGAATGCTTTTCCTCGCTCCTAGCCACCAGGGGCTCCCCATAACAATTCCCATATTATTTCTCCTTCCCTACTATATATGCACAGTTGTCTTGGATACGAATATAAGATTTCCCACGGTCTCTTTATGTCTAGAAGGGACCTACAATGGAGTCATTATTTTCTACGATGTGATGTATGGTAGTACGTCATTTTTGTTGCTGTTTGTTTGTTCTGTTTTGTTTTTCCCATTTGGTGTTACATAACCTAATTTAAATGGAAAATTGTAATCCTTAGGTAAAGCCAATTCCTTTATAGTCTTTATAGTCACTTCTAAGTAACAATTCATTGTCCTGAAAGTATTCTGAGGAAGACTATTCCAATTTTAGCCTCAAGGGAAGTTACCCCGGTATTTACAAGGGTTACAAGTGTAGACATACTGGATAAGACAACGTGAAGAAATAGTTACTATATAGTGGTGCTTTTCTCACTCATTTATTCAACAAATGAGTTTTAAGTGCTGCTATGCTTCGGGCTCTGTTCTAGCTGGTATGGTAACGTATGGTTCTTGTCTACCTAGAATTTTAGTAAGAGAGATGAAGATTAGTCAAATACTCCCCCAAAATGACTATAAAGCTACAAACTTGTTAAATGTTAGGAAGAAAAGGTACATCATGATCTCGATGAGGTGCCAAGGAAGGCTTTCCGAAGGACAGAAGGTTTGAGTTGAGACTTGAAACACGGAAGAGGAGGAGAGAGCATGCCTGCGAGGGGACCGGACCTCAGGGACGGGGCCCACGAAGTGAGCATGCAGGTTGCCTCTGAGACACTGGGCAGAAAGCACAAGGGAGGCAGGTGAATGAGGCTGGAGAGTGAGGGGCTGGAAGGATTCGTGCTAAGGAACCGGTACTCAGGATACTCCTGAGATCAGAAGCCAAGGAAGAGATGAAGATATTTGTTCAGGGAGATGCTGTTTATCCCTGTACCTGTTTATATGAGAACTTCATTCATTTAAGACAGGTTACTGGAGAGTTAAGTTGAGAGGTAGCTGATTGGAAAGCTCCTGGACTCTTTTCACTTACACCAGTCCTTTTAAGGTAGAGTTGTAATCATGAGTATATTTTGAAAAGAGAAAAAGTCATTGTGAAATTTCTCTGTGTATCGTTTGAGTACATAAATAGAACCAATGTCTAGGTATTTGGTTAAGGGGCATGACTGTTAAAATTGTGCACCCTTCGAAGGAATGGAATGAAATGAAAAATGAGTGGAAAAAGGTACCAATATGCAATCATTATTTTTTTTCCATGTTGCTATATCCGTTATGTCTACACTTTTCCTTCATGGCATGTGGTACACTTGTGATTACTTAATCTTTACAATTATGTGCATAATGTCTTTTCTAATTGGTTGTAATACCCCAAGGGCAGGGATCTCCTCTGTTTTATTTATCACACTATCTCTAGAGCCTAGCGAAGTGCCTGAGAGAAAATGGGCAATGAGAAAATTCTGTCTGCTTGATACTTAATATGGTATCGTCTGTTTGGAAAGCTACCGTATATGTATTTTTAATCCAGTTCAACTTTGCAGCTATTGACCAAGTTCTTACTTGGCAGAATGCCACAGGTTCTGGGCCTCGTGTTGGATACTGACTTGAGTCTGACGGTGTCTAACATATCTTACTTTGTAGGTTTGACTCTGCCCCATTTTCCTTATTTCCCTACCCTCCACATCCCTCAGTAAGGTAAAGTCTCCCCAGACTGCACTTCGTATGGGCGGGCCTCAGGGATCTACACAGTGAGGCTCTGGACTTTAGGAAATACAAGAAGTAAAAGACAGGATGAAATATTGTCAACATGATTTGGCAACTGATTATTGTTGGTGAGAATGACCCTGATTGGGGGGCTCTCTGTTTTCATGTCTTTGTGCGTCTTGGAACGAGCCTGCCATTATGAAGAGTGGGGCGTCTGTAGGAGGCATGTTTTGTGAGGCAAGGTTATGAGTTTAGTTCTGGAGAGTTTGCGGTTCAGTGCTGGTGGGACTTCAAGGTGGGAGGTCAGTGGGCGGCTGGAACGATCAGGATTAAATATATAGGTTCATGAAAATATGTCTTTGAAAACCTACTTATGAGAGAGTACCACTTCGTTTACTTTTCGTAAGGCATGGCTTGAAATCCTGACCCTTCCTTTTGCCACACGGCTGTCCCGGTTAGAAGGCAGGCTTCTAGCTATGCCTAACCGAATCATCAATTCGAAGCCACCCTTGGACAGTGCTGGCTGCTTAGCAGCTGCTGTGCTGGTGAGATTCCAGAGAAGTCTGCACTTTGTAGGACCAGATTTTATTTTTCGGGACAAAAAATCACAAGAAGAACCAAGGTAGGAAAAAAAAAATTATATTACAGGATGTTCACTAACCCAGAGGTGCCTTGGGGAAGGAAGAGTCTAGAAATGACCATGTAGTTAAAAAAAAAAAAAAAAGCCGAGGTGCAGAGGTGAATAGTTTAACTTCGTGTGTGTGCGTGATGCATAAAGATGGCATTCTATTTTGATTGCCTGGTGGAAGAAAGTCAGTTCATTTATCTCATCCACCACTGGTGGCTGTCCTGATTATAGCCTCCTGGTAGGCACCATTTAAAATTCAATTTGGCTGCCTGTGCCCTTGGTGCTCAGTAGGTTTCATTAAATTACACAGCAGCGAGCTCTTCTTCCCTGTGTGGCACCATTTCATGTACATTTGACTTCAGTGTAATTTCAGACAATTATGCTTTGTGTGGAGTGGTTTTACCATAATCGTCTTACCGTCCAGTTAGGGCCGATCTGGGACTCTGAATCTGATGAGATTTTAAGATGGTAGGAAATATTGGACGAGGGAAATGTTTTTATTTCTCTAGACTTGCTCTCTTTAGCTTGTTAGGCTTGTAAATTGTGGCAGATTGTTTTTGTAGCATTACTTACAGCATAAGATCAGAATAACAACAGTTTTCCCCACATGGGAGGCTTCAGAATTTTACATGCAATCAGAGCCTAGAAACAACTGTGTCTATGAGACTCTAAGTAAAATGAAATGTTAGTACTTTTTTCGTGTATTAGCAAATCTTCAAGTACTGCCTTCTGTTCGCGTGTTCGCATTACTCTCTGGCCACATGTTGTGTGAAGCAAGCGAACACAGGATCTGGATGGACAGGGTTGGGTTCCGCCGCTCATCAGCTTCATGAGCCAGGCAAGTACTGCCTCCCAGCCCCAGTTCCCTCAACTAAGACTAATAGTAACCCCACTGAGCTGGGGTTTGTGGAGTTTAGATATGCATAAGTCATGTAATATCGTGATACAGTAGATTCTCGGTAACTGATGGCTATTACTCATAGCTCATTTGATTTAAAACTTCCAACTTAACTTTAGCTTAAAAAGCTAATATGCTTCATTCATTACACACATATTTCCCTCCTGCTCTGTGCTAGGGAATATTCTAGCTATCGGGGATAAAGTAATGGGTAGAAGCAGATTAAGAAAGAACTATAAAGAACTAGAAGGTGAGAACTTTGGTATACTTCCATCTACGTTTAGTTTGCTATTGTACCCTATTGCATTTCTCCAATCGAGTTTTGAACCAATAATCTTACCTATAGGTGACTTATTATTCAGGACCTCATAAACGGACTTTGTAACTGGCTGTATTTGACAGATCATTATTTGAAGTGAAATAGATATCTGTATAGGTATTCTCAACAACCGCATTAGAGGGTTCCCTCCCTTCTTCCCTCCTTCCTTTCTTCCTCCCTTCCTCTCTCCCTCTTTGTATTTCTTTCCCTCCCTCCTTCCCTTCCTCCATACTTCCCTCCCTCCTCCCTCCCTCCCTCTCTCTTTTTCTTTCTTTCTTTCTTTCTTTCTTTCTTTCTTTCTTTCTTTCTTTCTTTCTTTTTCTTTCTTTCTTTCTTTTCCCCTTCCTTCCTTCCTTCCTTCCTTCCTTCCTTCCTTCCTTCCTTCCTTCCTTCCTTTCTTTCTTTCTTTCTTTCTTTCTTTCTTTCTTTCTTTCTTTCTTTCTTTCTTTCTTTCTTTCTTTCTTTCTTTCTTTCTTCTAAAGCATATGCCCCCATATTGTGGGTTTTCTCCATCATGGTGATATTTTTTATATCATCTGTAGGTTCTGTGACATTTCTTCCTTTAACCCTCCCTGTCTTCTCTGATACACCTCCATGTATTTGTAGCCTTATTACTGCTGTCTATATTGTTATCTCTTTTGAATAACCACAGAGACCAACTGAAAGCAAAATTAGTTCTTTAGAGTTCCAAGTTAATTAAAGTGAGCTACTTTTAATATGACATTTTATAATATAAAAACACTTTTGTACACATTTTCTCATTTAGTCTTAAAATCCTGCTGTATCTTTTTCTGGAAACTGTGATCGCTACTATGGGAAACAAAGAAGTAAATATAATACAGGCCTGTGACCTCAAGGAATTTATAAATTCAAGGCTTTGGTCACTTGACTCTCCCTTGGAAAGATGTCATTGTTATTCTATCAACAGCAAGCTTCAGTACTGTGTTATATAGCTAGATTGTTATTTTATCTTCACACAATGAGCCTTGCCAGTGATATTTGCAGGTGTGTGTTGAAGCGATGTTCTCTAAGATTAGAGCTCAATACAGGGGCTTTGGAGTTTTCGTTTCTGATCCTCGGGGGAATTGAATTGAGTAAACTAAAAAGAAAATATCTTTGATGGTTGTATATAATTCCTTAAAAACTACCAAGTATATTGTAAGAGGAAGATGAAATGTATTTTGAAATTGAAGGTAGAGATGGGGCAGAAGGGTATGCCATAACACAGTAAATTATTTTGACATCAGAGGCTGAATCCTATAAAATGATGAGAAATTTTATTGTCTTGAATATACTATGAGAAAGTTAATGGCATACGTAACCATGTGTAACTGAAACATGCTGCTACCACAGTCATGATCTCTGAGTGATCACGTACAAAGTCATTTGGTGTTAAATATCGTTCTCATTCAGTGTCATCATACACCATCACTTTATTTCAAATGACTCAGGGGACCTGTGCCAGTGGCGATTGTCTGTCATTCTGGGCTCCCTTCCTATACACCTGCCTTCCTTCCGTCCATCCTCACGTGGCCTCCACAGCTATCCTCTTGGCTGTGATCATGGACCTTCCTTCCCTAAATACCTCGATTGTTCCCTTTAGGTTAAGGACCTTCTACAGTGTGTTCCCAAACTCCAGTTGTCACCTTACCACTCACTGACATCCTTCCTGTGTGTCCCACTTTGGCCAAACTGGATTTTATTGTGTTTCTTGTGCACTTTCGACATAACCCCTCTTTTGTGCCTTTGCTGACATTGTTTCCTTCGCCTTCTTTCCCCTTTTCCCCAGAATCTCTGTCTTTCAAGGCCTGATTGGAATATGGACTTCTTCATACAGTCTTCTCTGATTGTACAACTTGAAAGAACCCTGCCTTTCTTGAACTTCTTTGGAACTTATCTTTTTTTCCCCCTCCTGGTGGAGGCCTAGAGGGGCACTCTCTACCATGTGTGGTTACCAGACCTCCAGCTGTCATGTCTCAGCACACCCTGTACCTATCACCGGTTTTACATTCATTTGGCTGATGATTTGCTTAAAATCATTCTGGACAATTTTAAATCTAGGTATTCAGTTTGGGGTCTTTGACATGTTTGACCTGTATTCTCTATGTTACACTGTTATTCAACCCCCCCCCCTTTCTTTTGGGTAGGTCACTTCTTGTGTCTAGTACTCTCACACCTCATTGCAGAAGACAGATTCTGTGGAATTTTCTGTTCCGGATGCCAATAACCCTATGCTAAAAATAAAGATCTGTTTAAATGTAAATATTCCTGATGAGGCTAATTTCAAAAGATGATCTTGTGGGGTGCTTGGGTGGCTCAGTCAGT
Organism: Ursus americanus; assembly: GCF_024610735.1. NCBI lineage: Eukaryota > Metazoa > Chordata > Mammalia > Carnivora > Ursidae > Ursus > Ursus americanus. Next base: position 60,964,823 of record NC_142136.1, read on the forward strand.
TAACCATCTGATTCTTGATCTCAGTTCAAGTCTTGATCTAAGGGTTGTGAGTTCAAGTCCTGTGTGGAGTCTGCTTAAAAAAAAAAAAAAAGATGGTCTTGTTTTACCTGTTCCTATTTTAGTTACATTCAAACCAGCAGACAGCACTAAAATAGCCAGCTATAGAAAATGTTACTGTGAGATAGTCCACATCCATTACTCCATGTTGACAAGTTGAGTTAGGCATTTTTGCCAGGGGTCTTTAGTAGGATGCTTTTGTCTTGTCACTCCATGATGACTGATTCAGCCATTTAGTTTAGATAAAAACTGACTTGTCTGCTTTTCTCCTGAAAAGGAAAAAGAGAAACTGTCCGTGATATGGGTGGGGACACGCTGTTATTGTGTATTTTAAAGGTGGTGGATGTAGTACTAAGAAAGCTTCTCTTTATTTCAATCTCTGTTGATGGAGGGCGTGTTTTATCTGGCAAGCTCCCAGGACATTCTTGCTTCTCTGCTGCTGCACATTTGTATTTTAAAACATTAGCAAATGTAGCCGTCAATATTGGGGCTGTTCAAAGGAAACCCATAAGCCATCAATTAAAGTGGATAATGTGTCATTCATTGGGGCTGCCCTGCCAGACAGTCTGGTAGATGATCAGAATACACCTAATGGGACAGTAGCTCTTGGGGGGATGTGGGACTTGGCTTTCTGCAGACAAGCAGAACACTCGAGTGTGCGCCCATTGAGGTTCTTTCCTTGAACTTGTATTGGGAAGTACTTTGTGCTCCTTTTCCAAACACTAACTTTTCAAATGTGTAAAATGATTTCCTGAAACCGTGAGCGATGGTTGGCCCCCAAGTGTTACCACATTCTGCTTGGAGAGGGTGCATTTTGTCACACAGTGTGTAGCATGGAGGAGAGAGGGAGAAGGCGCCTCAGAAAACTAAGAGGAACAACAGAGTTGGGTGTATTTGTCCATTTAGGACTAGATCTTTTTAAACTGCCATGTGGAATTTTTGTTCAAGTTTTAAATGTCAGTTTAGCATTTAAATATTGTTTGTTATTTAAATGTTATTCTTTTCCATAGTTCTGTTTTTTCTTTATCTTGTTAACTCCATGGGGATAATGACTATAACTGTCTTATTAGACTTTCTCATGTCTTTGGCACACAGTATGTCTCAACAAATAGCCACTGATAGATGAATTCTATTCTCTTAGTAGGGAGGGAAGGACGACAGATTAATAATATTCACACCTGTCATGCAGTACTGGTGATATAATTTCCAGTGCAAAAGGAGAACGTGGGGCCCCTGGTTCAGAAAGGGAATTTCAAGATGGTGGTAAGAATTTCAAGATGGCGGTAGCAGAACATTGAAACCAGGGGTGGCCCCATGCCGTGCCACAGGCTGTGCACCATGAAGCTGCCCTGCTCTAATGCAGAGAGGAGCCAGAGTTTGGAAGTCCCATCTTTCTTGTTTTTGCCTATGAATTAAATATATTTTATTCTCTCATTTCTGGTTAATAGTATGAAAGCTTTGCTTCTTTGATTCCTAATGAAATAGGAAGAACAAGTGCTTAGTACTAGTACCTGTCGCAGCACAAATTTGAACTAATGCTTAATTTACCATCTTTGAAGTCAGCCCATGCCAGTTTTCTCAGCATAAAATTTAAAGCAAGAAACTCCGCCAGCCTGAGCAATCTGTTCTCATCCGTGGCACTAGTATTTTACTGACTTCAACCGTGTTGCACTAGTAAATCATTCTGCCCCAAATCTAGTCTGTATGAACTCTGGTAAAATGATTATAAATTAGAACGGTGAAAAATGAGTTTATTTCCTCTGTAGCTTTGGAGACAGAGGGACAAGTTCAAAATGGGATTGCTGGAGAGTCCCTCATCCTGGGAAGAGGTAAGGGAAACCTTTCCATTTAAAAAAATCCCCTGGGGTAGGTTTAGTTTACAAGCGAAATTGAATTGTAATAAAGCAGAAGGAAGAGAGATCTCCTCCAGGCCTACTTGTACACTATATAAACCTGAATGGAAAGGAAATGCTGGCCCCTCTGCGGTCTCCACAGATGTACAAGTAAATTGCTGATTTCTAATCAGACTCGTCAGCACAGATGACCCTTCGGCTGCTGAAAGTAAATCTGAAGATCAGGAACAGCCTGTAGTCTGCACCAGGCTGCCCCGTGGCTAGAGATGAGCCAGGAGGACAAACCGTGTGCCCCCAAGAAGAGGGAGCTGGACCCGCAGAGGATGGTGCGCACTCCCTCCAGAGAGATCCCTCCTGTCCTCCTCACCTCCCAACTTGAACTTTTGGGAGGCCAGATTGCTACCAGTGTCCCAACCGAAATATTGACCTTTGGGGGGCACCTGGGTGGCTCAGTGGGTTAAGCATCTAACTCTTGGCTTCAACTCAGGTCATGATCTCAGGGTCCTGGGATCGAGTCCCCAACACCCCACCACCACCACCATGGGGCTCTGTGCTCAGCGGGGAATCTGCTTGTGATTCTCCCTCTGCCCCTTTTGCTTGTTTGCGTGCACTCTCTCTTTCTCTCTCTCAAAATAAATAAATAAACCTTAAAAAAAAAAGATCAACTTTTTGGAATTAAAGTGAGGCTAAAAATAAATCTGGCCACCTATGCTTCTTGATTTCTGGGCATAAAGAATTAGTGGTGAAGGAAGAAGATGTGATCACCATGATATGTATGACTATCTGTGGATTTTCATTATACTAGTCTTTAATTTATATAGATAGTGAAGTACTAGTAGACTGGGAAAAATGCGTTTGAAAAATCATTACTTCACCATATGCTAAAGTGTGAAATGCAAGTAAGTACGCCGGCAGCTTCTGAAATGATTGTCCTATGGTCATTAGCTGGATCACAATCCGGGGTTTATTAACACATTGTCTTTCTGCCCTCGCATCTATGCTCTGCACTCTGCTACCCCTGGGAGAGGTACTAGAGCTCTGGTCACCCACGTATGTGATCATGATTGTATTTTCATTTGATGAAGCGGAGCAGGGAGGAGGGAATGGAAGTAAAACTTGTTGGACCCACCTCCTTGCCTGAGAAGGAAGGCACCACATCTTGAGTCCTGCTCGTACCTTCCGCCACTGCTCGTGAAGCGATCTCAGTTACCAGAGGGACCTCAACGAGTCATCATCCAACTAAATACTGATGCTAGACCTTGTTCTGCAGTGGAGCTGGGAGGACAAGATTTAAGCACACAAACATAGATGAATTATCTAAATAATATGAAATATCTATTATATACCCACTGTAGCCTGGACTTTTATTTGTAATCTCTACCACATTTCTGTAAGGGAGGGTTGGCCCTATTTCACAGATGGGAAAGCTGAGGTTTAGAGAGGTCAAGAGCATGGAGCAAGCTAGTTGCCAAAATGGAATTCAAACACGAATCAGGTGAGCCCCAAACTGTTTCTTTCCCCCGTAGGAAGGAAGCTTGTTCCTTCCCTCTCTGTGACACACATGAATTGTGGTAAGACTGTTTCTGTTCTGTTCAGGAGACACCTGAACAGAGACACCTTAGTTTTCCCCGGGATGATCAGAGTAATGCCATGGACCACATGAAGGTTTTGAATGAGTCCTGGAAACATCTATGGCCTAAATAATTAGGAAATTGAGGAAAAATATTTCAAGCTTCCTTTTTTATATTTTATATGTGTTTCCTATCAAGTACTAAAAAAATGAACTATAAGCCAACTCATAAATATTAGTATTAGAAAGGATTTACTAGACTCAACATTATTACCAATACTCTTCTGTGGGGCAAAGTAGAATAAAGATATACTGTCATTAAAAAACTTGTAGATTTTAAAGTATTTTGTAAGAGGTTATGTAAACATAGACTTACAAAGTTCTGACCTTCAAGCCTGGAAATTTTCTATTCATGACTGTGGTTGCTCTTCTTTACATGCAGATATTCATTCTTAAATTTAAACTGTTTTAATAATCATTGGTCTCTTAAAATGGTCTCCTTTTCATTTTATTAAGACCTTCTAAATATTTCTTAATCTTAAAACAAACTATGTGTGAGCAGTTCTTTTTATTTTTTCATCTTTATTTTTTAAAATATTTTATTTCTCAGAGAGAGAGAGAGAGAGAGAGATCACAAGCAGGGGGAGTGGCAAGGCGGAGGGAGAAGCAGGCTCCCCCTGAGCAGGGAGCCCAACGTGGGACTCGAACCCAGGCCCATGAGATCATGACCTGAGCCGAAGGCAGATGTTTAACCAACTCAGCCACCCAGGAGTCCCTAGCACTTCTTTTTAAAAACCACATTTAAGGGGCGCCTGGGTGGCACAGCAGTTAAGCGTCTGCCTTCGGCTCAGGGCGTGATACCCGCGTTATGGGATCGAGCCCCACATCAGGCTCCTCCGCTATGAGCCTGCTCCTTCCCCTCCCACTCCCCCTGCTTGTGTTCCCTCTCTCGCTGGCTGTCTCTATCTCTGTCGAATAAATAAAAAAAAATAATAAAATCTTAAAAAAAAATAAAAATAAAAAATAAAAACACATTTAAGAAGATGTCTTTATCTTGAAGGCTAAGATCTATAATATATATACTCATATTTAAATTATAAAATAATCTACTCCAGAAATTAATTTGTTTCACCTACTTGTTTTTTTTTCCTTAATAGATACAGGAGTAATAAGAAGAAATAACAAATCTTTATTCTTCATTTTCTGCTATTTTGACAAGGAAAAATTTATCAAAAAATCTATCCGTCTCAAATATTATTGCCTTTAGGATTATATACCCTACATTTTTAGAAATCTCCAAAAATAGTAGATATGGCTTTGGTTAGATGAAAACAGTCTGTGTAATACACTTAGTTTCAGCCTCGGTTGTTTTTTTCTTCTGTGAGAGTGTGAGCTAGGAAATCTGCCATCATCAGACATTAGACTGGGTCCCTTACCTTTAATCTCAGTTACATCATTCATTACTTTCCTGTGGATTCTGATGCCCTGGCCCTAGCTTTATGACCCGGAGGCTGAAAGATCACGTCCACTTGGAGGAGTAGACACTAATGGTCACTAACTGACATCTTCCACTAATCCTGTGATTTAGGAGAAAGATAGCTTTTTCCATCAGTGTTTGATGGCTCAGGCATGAAAGCTCACAAGGTTAAGGTTTGGCAATTTGTACAGTAGCTGAGGCTTAGTGTGGAAGGTGATGGTCACAGCCAACAGCAGATAGGACAGGAAGACAGAAAGGTGGAGGAGACACGAGACAGTCAATATACTATAGAAATGAGCAGAAGGAAGGCAAGTGGCCCAGACTACCGTCTGTAGAAATTTGGACTGTGGCGCGTTGGCCTTTTCAAAAGCCACAAACACTAGGTATAAAACTTTTGCCTCTTAGAAAGAAGTTTTTTAATAACAGGTGATGCACATACTGTATAATATTTTTTACTGAGCATGGGCCTGGCTTCTCTCAATTAGGGCTTCTTATTTCACACGTTCGTAGATTTTATGACTGCGCCTTGCATACACACATGTGCACATTTTGCTGGAAAGAGGTCTCAGATTTTCATCTGATTCCCAGTGGGGACTGGTACATACACACAAAGTTTAAAAAAAACAACCCTGTATTACAACTCTGATCCTTAAGGGAGTAACTTTTCATACTGCTCTGCACCTTAAATGTTTTATTTTATATTTGACCGTATACAACTTCCGGTGACTTTCAAGTATTTCTATGAGAGCTTATTATCTTGGTGTCTGATTATTACTTGTACTACTTGACATGGGAATTCCTTGTCCTGTGGTATAAAATCATTCTCCAGTTCATTTCCCCCTTAATTTGCTTTTTTATTTAATAACATATTATATGTAACCAATATATCCAAAGTAGTGTCATTCTACCATGTAATAAATATAAAAATTATTGAGGATATGTTTACGTTCTTTGTTTCATAGTCTTTGCAATTCAGTGGTCATGAAAATTGCAAAATAACCCATAAAAATGTGTTAGATATAATTTTAAGAAAAAAGCTAGACACAGATGTGAAGGTGGACTATGAATGTCACTGTGCCATCCTCTTCATTCATCGGCTCAAGAACTAGAGTAGAAAATGGAGGGGCGCCTGGGTGGCTCCGTCGTTAAGCGTCTGCCTTCGGCTCAGGATCCTGGAGTCCTGGGATCGAGCCCCACATCAGGCTCCTCCTCTGGGAGCCTGCTTCTTCCTCTCCCACTCCCTCTGCCTGTGTTCCCTCTCTTGCTGGCTGTCTCACTCTCTGTCAAATGAAGAAATAAAATCTTAAAAAAAAAAAAAACTAGAATAAAAAATGGAAAAAGGACGTGGTGAGTTCTTGGGTTGCTAGAAATGTGAGGAATTGCCACTCCCCATTTTTAATGTATTAAAAACCACATAATGTAAAAATTTAACATCTTTTTTAAAAAATATATATATATATTTATTTATTTATTTATTTTAGAGAGAGAGAAGGGGAGAGGCAGAGGGAGAGGGGGAGAGAGAGAATCTCCAGCAGACTCCCTTCCAAGTGCAGAGCCCAGCATGGGGCTTGATCTCAAGACCCTGAGATCATGACCTGAGCTAAAATCAAGAGTCAGATGTTTAACCAACTGAGCCAACCAGGCGCCCCATCCAATTTGCCATCTTAACAGGTCAGTTGTATTCACTATATGCACCTTATTTTGTAACTCATCTTCAGAACTTTTCTCATCTCACAAAACTAGGATTCTATACACATTGAACTACAGTGCCCCTTTCCCCCTCCCCAGCCCCTGCAACCACCATTCTATTTTCTTTCTCTGTGATTTTGATTACTCTAGGTGCCTCATATACGTGGAATCATGCAGTGTTTGTCTTTTGTTTTCACTTAGCATGACATCCTCAAGTTTCATTCGTGTTGTAGCATTTGACAGGATTTCCTTCATTTTTAAGAATGGGTATTATTCCATTGTGTGTATATGCCAAATTTTTTTTATCTATTCAACTGTTGATGGGTATTTAGATTGATTCCTCCTCTTGGCTACCGTGAATAATATTGTAATCAACATGGAAGTGCAAATACCTTTGAGATTTTATTTAATCCCTTTGGAGATGTATTCAGAAATGGGACTACTGAAACATGTGGTGATTCTGTTTGTAATATTTTAAGAAACCTCCATATTGTTTTTCATAGCAGCTGCGCTGTGTTTCATTACTACCAAAACTGCACAAAGATTCCCATTTATCCACATCTTTGGCAACACCTGTTTTTTTCTGTTTTCTGTTTATTTATGACATTTATAATCTTTTATATCTATGTTCACAAGCACTGATTCTTTAGCCTGATTTGTAGTGGGAAGCATCTCTTGAGAGTTCCTAAAAAGAATAAGCTTGGCTAACATTTGGACTCTCTGAAACAGTTTTTTATTGTTTACATTTTCAATCGAATGGTTATATGGTTGTCCTAATGGGAATCGAGGCTTCTTGTTTACTGAATCTGATTGGATGAGAAGATAAAGACTGTAAACCACGAGTAAAAGAAATTATAGGGTTTTCCCTACTTTGAACATTCCCCTTCAAGACATAGCCTCATTTATTTTAGGATATGCTCTGAAACACTTTAAAGGAACACATCACCACCACCACCACCACCACCACCACACACACACACATACACACATACACGCATGCACGCACACAGTTGTTACAAGACTGATAGTTGCTATGATTTTAAAGGAAACCATCTTATATCTGCCATGGCTTCAATCTGTTTAAACTGTCGTTGCCACAAACTCTAATTGTGTGGTTATTTTCTTGTTTGCTCTTTGATTATCATTCTATCATATAAGGTTCCATCTCCACCTCCTCTCTTCTTGACGTAGTTTTTATGAGTCCTGCTGGGTACTTAAAAATTATGTAAGTCTTCTCAGGCATGAAGTAAGATTTCAGTTCTCTGGATTTTGTGAGTTTATGGCTTGGAATGTAGAAGAAATCATTGTGGGAAGTATGAGTTTTCCTTATTCCAAGTCCCCAAAGCCTTCCAAGAACATGACAGAGGAAGGGGAGATACAAAATGAAAAATGATTTGCTTGTGTTTACTGCTGATAGGTCCTGATACAACGTTGACTCCCTGTGTTCTGTTCCTGAAGAAGAGTTGGCAAACACAGGATAGCAACGTGGAGATTGGGTTAAAGAGGGCTTTGGGTTCAGAGTGCCGTTATGTTGTAACACGTGCTCTTTATTATATTACCTTGTGAGCTTAACTCGGCAGACGAGGTCCTCCTTAAGGCTGTTTTGAGGAACTTGAACTTGATATGATGGGGAGACACTGAAGGGTTTAAGAAGTGTAAAGTTATTGTTACGTGTGTGTTTCAGGTAGACTGTCTTCTGTAGAGTAGATTTATAAAAAGTTATTATTCGGGGTAGAGGATCATTAGGAAACTAATGCGAGAAAAGATGAGGGTCTCAATTAAAGCAGCATTAGAAGTTGAGAAGAGGACTTGGATTTGAATCTGTTGAGAAGATGAAAGCATCAAGACCTGCTGGTATTGGGAATGAGTCTACAGTTGTGTCACCAACTAAAATAAAGAGTTCAGGGGATATTGAGGGATATGGATGATTTCAGTTTTGAACACTGTTACATTTGCAGTGGGGATGTCTTGCAGGCAGTTGGACATGTGATGGTCACGTGCAAAGGAGACATCATGGCAAGACATAAGTTTTGTACTTGTCAGTATCCAGTGATGTTAAGCTTGCGAGAGTGAATGAAATCGTTAAGAAAGCAGGTAGAAGCCCATAGACCACTAAGCATAGTATATGCCAACTAAGATACACCTTGTAAGATTTACAAACATGACATTATAAAAGTCCAGGAAAGGTCAAGGTAAAAAATATTTTTTTGAGTGGATGGGATGAAGAAAAGTTTAAAGATAGCTTGTGTATGGGTTTTTGGCCATGTGGCGAATTTTAATAATGAAAGAAAATTAAAATATTAATATAATTAATATAATATATTAAAGATGTCCTCTAGGAAAAGAGAGAAGAATCTGTGAAGGTGGGAAATTGTAGAATGTGCTTGGGAACCTAGACGCAGTATCATTTTGCTGGGGTGAGAAATACAAAAGGAGTAAAGAAAGATTACACTTGAAAAGCTAAATTGAAGACAGAACCTGCGTTTATGGTTTCCCATTATGCCACTGCTGCCCTTCCATATATAGTCTGTATTCATAGACTTATGGAATTTTAAAGGGAAAGAAACCTAAGATTGGCTTTATCTCTGGCCATCCTGAGTAGTCACTTTTAGACAGAGCCACCTTGCACTTGAACAAGTGCGAAGATTTCTGAAAGTTGTTTCACTCATTTTACAATCTTTCTGGTTGTTAGCATTTTCATTATTTCATTATGTAAGCTTGTGCTTTCCTCTCACTTCTGTTGTTTCTAGTTGGACCTCTGTACATACAAGAAGATGAAGATACTAATTCCTAGCACTCTTTAGTAATCATTTTTCAATCAGTTTGAATCCACTTTATTGTCCTGCCATCCGATCTAGACTTCTCCATCTTGAGCATAAAGAATATTAAGTTGTCAAATATCCTGCAAAAATGGAGACGCGTTATGTCTGTAGCATTTTCTTAACCCATCAAAACCAAAAATGAGGTGAATTTAATACAGTTTATTCTTAGTGATATAGTGTTATTTTCTGATAATCTTCTTTCTCTTGAGTCTTTTAGACCATTTGGTTAGTAGTTAAATCTGCAATTTTTTGAGGGGTTCACAAAATAAAATTATTGATCAGCATTTCCAAAAACTAAAGTTTTTCCCTTCTGAAAATGAGAGCAATCATTTGAAGGGTTCGAAGATCTAGCCATCTAGATTATGCTTGTTGACATCCTTGTCATCAGTTTATTGGTAATAGAGTCCTTATAAATATAAACTCCTAAATCACCATTATTCAAAAAAAAAAGTCCATAAAAACCTTTGTGGATAAACACTGCATAGGTTGAAAAACCAGCACTATTCTAATGTTTGCAGTTTGCATCCACCCATCCATTCATCCATCCATTCGCCCGCCAGCAATATTTCCTTAATTTATATATACTGTATGCCAGGCACGGAGCTAAAGGGTAAGGATCTTGGTGAGCAAAGCAGACATGATCTCTACTCTCATAGATTTCACTTGGCTGAGGTTTTCAAATTTCAAGCAGCATGAAAACCAGTATGGAAAATGGTTTCAAGCACCAAGGAAAATGGTTAACTGTTCAGGTTGAGGAGAATGGGTAAGGGCTCAACAGAAAACCCTTTCTGCTTGGTGAACCCACTATCACTGCCTGATTGAAGTCACTGGATAAGTCAACTCAGATTCTGGTCTGCTGTTGGGCAGCAAAGCCGGAGCCCTCCCTTGGAGGTCATTTTGGCCTCCACCTAATCTGGACAGAGAGCAAACTGTGGTGGAAGGAGTGGGGGAAAGTAGAGCCTGCAGCTTCTCAGATGGGCCAGAAGTCGTTTTGACTTCATGCCATCATACAGAGAGAAAGTGAAATACAAGATATGAAAACAATTTCATGGGGCTTTCCAAATTTAATTTCTAGGATAAGATATTCTGTTTATAGAATTGAGATAAAACTGGCCAGTTGGTCTATGTAGTTTTGGAAACGATTTGATTTGCATTTGATTTTTGTATTCATATAGGCAATGTATAAGTGTGGTGCTTTGCTTTATTGACATAGGCTTATACTTTTTTTCTAGGCTAAATTGAAATTGAAGCAACATTTTCAGAACTGACCAGGTCATTGTCCTAAGTGAACTGAGCAACTGCATTCTAAACACTGTGCAAGTTCACCCAACATTCATGTACCACAAAAGGGTGTTTTTCTTGCCTAAGTTTATGTTGTATATCCTATCCTGGGTTTTTGGACAGGCTGTTTCAGCTTTGTATTGCTTTCTTTCAACATTTCACAAGAGGCAATATTTCCTATTCTCTACTGTCACAAAAACTATGAAAATACATGCCACCCATTTAAAGCAACAAATGGGTATCTGGAAATTTTCTCTACCCAACACTACATTCATGTATAACATTTATTATGTTTTGGCTTTTATGAAATTTAATAACGGGGGAAAGTCTCAACAAAGTAACTAAGGCCATTTGTTCTCGTTCTGCCTATAGTGGAAATTAAGAGTGAAAATTTATATTAATGAAGCATTCTTGTTACTCTAGAACAGAGACTGGCAAACATTTTTCTGTAAAGGGTCAGATAGTAAATATATTTGGCTTGTGGGCCCCCAAAGTCTCTGTTAAAACTACTCAAGTCTGTCTTTGGGGTGGGAAAACAGCCCATAAGCAATTTGAATGGCAGTAATTGTGTTCCAATAAAACTTTATTTACAAAAGCAGGCTGCAGGCAGGATTTGGCCTCTGCTGTTTTTTTCCACATCCCTGCTCTAGAACCAGAGTTGGAAATGGCCTGTCAGCCAAATCTGGCCTGAGGCCTGTTTTTTGTATTGTCTTAGAGCCCATAATGATTTTCACATTTTTACAGAGTTGTTAAAAACTGAAGAAGGAGGAGGGGGGGGGGAGAGGAAGAGGAGAGGAGAGGAGAGAAGGAGAGGAGGGAAGAAAAGGAGGTGAAAAAGTGACACACCTTATGTGGCCCACAAATCTAAAATATTTACTGTTTGGATTTTTATGGAAAACGTCTATTGATCCTTACTCTAAAAGACTGTGTACTTTTTCCTTGATAATTTCAAGTTATGGGTTGGATTTTGTGCTCATTTTCTATTTTCCTATGGTTAAAGTTTTAGTAATATGGAGCAAGCAAGTTTGTTAGATAAAAATGCAGAACTTAAAATTTTGATAATACATTGATGAAAAAACTAACACTGATAGTTTTCTTTGGTCACTTCATTCTTCTAAAAGTTAAGATTTTACAGGGAATTTCAAAAATGTAAATTATTCTCTTATCCTAAAAATGTTTTTGAGTGGGAATATAGAACACATTACTGCACCTGAAATTTGGAGTTTTCTAACCTTTATTTGGGACCACGCATGCTCTCTCAATGCCAAGACCTTTTCAATAATTGAAATGTTCTCCGACGACAGCCAAAAAATAATACTAATTAACATTTATTCAGTGCTTACTATGTGAAAGGCACCTTGCTAAGTGCTTAGCATACATTTTCTCACAAAGGTCCTGGGAGATGAGTGTGATTATAAACCCCACTTTTGAGCCTAAAGAGATCAAGACACAGAGAAGTTAAGCACGTTTACCAAGATAACACATCAGCTAATGGCAGATGTTGGTTGGACTTGAACCCAGGTTTTGGACAACTTCCTCAAGTAGAGGTCACTTTCACTTTTCTTTCAATGCCCTTCGTTGTTTATTACTTTATTACTTCATCTGTCTTTCATAAAGCTTTCACGTGTGATGCCACAACAGGGAATATAAATTGGGACCTATCGAGATCCTACTTCTGCTTTCTAAGGATTTATGATCTCAAAATGATGCTTGAGGGATAGCCAAGTAGAAAAACTGGTTGCCTTAACAGAATGTAAGGAAAAGGAGGAGCTAGCCAATTAGCCCTCAAACGTTCCTTTGTTCTTCTCTCCAGCTAAATATAATTTCCTTCCTCTTAAAGAGCTGGTAACACTTCCATCTGAAGACTTCCTCCTCTTACTTTCTACTCTTTCCAACAGGATAAAATCATGCATTGACACTTTGATCTTGAGAGGCTTATAGTTGCTATAAAAATTATTCACAGTTTCTCGAGTTTCCAGAAGCTTTTTCTGCATTTGTTTGAGTTTGTGTTTGAGCTATATTTTTTGGGTGGAATAGTTTAAAAATTGAGTTAAAATATAAACAAAATGGCCTTCTGGCTCTCTTCGATTTGGATTTTTTTTTTTTTTTAACCTGGCGACAAGCTTCCTCATTGTGTTTCTTGTGCTGCACAGGACTCCTCTGAACTCCTTTGGTTCTAGAATCCCCCCATCTAGTGGGCTGGAACTCACTGGCCTGAAAGCCCCAGTGTAGGCAGCAGAGGCTGTGAGTTAACGGGACTGGAATTTGCTCACTTCAGAGTGGTAATTCTCATGCAAATGTTTCTCAGATTATCAAAAGAAGGGCTTGTCAGCCTTATACTTTCAAATTGACTCTGCCAGGAATTTACAGTTTTACTAGATTATATGGACTGTTCTTTTATAATAATCACATGTTCATTCAGAAATAAGTCAATGAATGCAGACTGAAAAAAAAACCCCCACTGTTCCCATCAAAATCCCTCTCAAACTACCCCTCGCTTTCCCACTCTATTTCTTTGGTCACTTCCTCCTTATTCAGTAGCTTGTTTTCTGCTCTCTGTCATAGTTGTGCCAGCATTTCATCTTATTTTAACAACTACACAAATATAAAAGCCACAACACCAAAATTATAGTTGGAGCTTCCGTTTGCACTTTTTAAGAACTTTATTGTCGTATGTAATTTGCAGTAAACTTGAACTCAAAACAAACAGAAAACAAAAAACCCCCCAACCCAAAAAATGACTCTTTCTTTTTGACCAGAGTATTTAAAAATGGTACTCTCTATGACTTAAACTGGATTGTTTTCTTAAAAGAACACTTTATTACTCTATGATGGGCTGTATTATAGTTTAACTTAATGGCTTCTCCTCTATCTTTTCCTTCTTGGTTTATCTTCTGGGTATGGGATGAGCTGATGGCATACTTTTTTCAGGATAGTTTGTTTTTTATTCTAAGTAAATGGTATCTTTTCAACAGCATTGGTTGTTTTGATCTCTTGGAGTATTCTTAGAACCCCGGAGTGTGGAAGAAACGTTTATACTTTGGGATTGCCACTCATCCAGAGAATACAGTCTTTCCTTTATTGCCCTTTATTTTTATTTTACTTATTATTGAGGAATGCTAGCTATATAATATCAAGATATAAAAGTTATATAGCCAGGTTTTCCAGAACCTTGCCCCATCAGCATTTTTTCACTTTGTCACATTAGAGTTGGTATATTGCCCCAGTTTCCAGATGAGATTTGCTCGCTGGCAGAGTATGGAAGTGGTATTGTTAACCCATTGTACATAAAGACTTTATGTCTGAATAGGCAAATTTAATCTTTATCAGTATTTCTCTTTCCTGAGGTCCAAACGCAATTCACTTGCTCGTGGTTAGATGCTTTCAACTTGTGTATTTCCCAAAGGCCACCAAAGTAGTGTAACATAACAGTGTAGTCTTATGGGCGTCTCATTTGGTGCCACTGAAATTCGTTTCGATACTCAGTCCACCTCTAGGCGGGGTGGTTACAGGTGCTGCAGTACAAGTGCAATCAAGGAGTGTTACTCGGCGCCGTTAAGCTGGTGTTGCATGGTCCACTTACCACTGTTCAGACATTCGAGGGGGCATGGATGCTTGTTCCGCTGGCCCAGTCTGGATGACACAGTCTACATATATAGACAGATATGTAATATTCATATCCTTTACTGCCTCTGTTTGGAAGGAGTCCAAAGAGGTCACCTCATTTAACCCTGGCAGTAGACTTTACCGTTTTTATCAAATACTCCTCATTAAGCCCTCTATATTTATCATGGTGCGTTAGGTGCTCTATTCAGAGTGTGCTAAATACAGTTTATCCTTGGACTTGGCAATTTATCTACCAATTTGGCTAAACCTGTACTGTATTTCTTTAAAAAAAAAAAAAAAACTCTCCAGAGGAAAACAGCTCAGAATTTCCTGTATTTAATGACTCTTGATGGCAGGAAGCTTTCCAAAGCAAGAATAGCAGCCCATGTTTACTGAGGACTCACAATGGGCCCGGCCTGGTTCTAGGAGAGTCATGTCTATATCACACAGTTTTGGTTGCCCATGGGGAAAATATAACAAGCGTGTGTTCTCTTACTGGACAGTCCTAGGGGATGGTGTCTATTAACCTCATTTTACAGGGGAGGAAGCAGAGGCTCGGAGAAGTAAAGGAACATGCCATTCTTTATTCCGAATTTGGTTTCCAATCCCCTGAGTTAGCTGTTACACTTTATGACCTGAGATCATGGCTATAATCTGTTACCCTAGTAGGAGTAATAAAATAAGAAGACATGACGGTGGATTAATAACGATCTGATGAGGAACAAAAACCTCCCAATCGTCTTAAGAAATGCTGCTCCCAGGAAAGTAAGAATGATGTTCCAAGTCCCATGCCTCTACTTTGTGTCTTCTTTTATTCTGATGAGCCAAGAAGGCATTAAAATATGCAACAGTGCTGCTCTGGAGAATCTCGCTTCCATCCTGCGGACTTGTAGGCTTTTGCCCTCCAAGAACATTTTCGGTCCCTTGTCTAATTGTCTAACACCTGTATTGAACCGATAAGTCACTTATCAACCTGCCGGACTCATTTATTCCAGTCACTTAGGAATGTGTTTGCTTTTTCCTCTGCACAAAGATACCTTCCTATATTTTGTTCCTGTCGGCAACAGATTTAGTGGCTCCGGGAGAATGGAGTCTCCCAGAAGGGGTTTTCTTATTTGATCCATCCTCGTACTTTTCTGGAGTTTTTTATTTGATCTTTATAATTTAAAGGTATTGGAATTTCTGCTCTCTTTTATTTTCATTTCAACCTGATGTTTCTTTTTAGTTTATTTAGTCCTTACTTAAAAAAGCCATTTTTTGGTCATTGTTGCTTTGCTGGAGAATTTAGAGATGTTGTGTGTGTGTGTGTGTGTGTGTGTGTGTTTCTAGTATTGCCCTGTGACCTTTATGACTCATTTAATGAGGGATTTAAAAAATTATTATTACTCCTACTGCATTCATTATCAGGTAGCAGTCATCAGCCTTTGGCATAAAATATTTTTTTTTCTTTGAATACCCTCTATTTCCCCTCTGTGAGGAATTTATTCTCCCCTTGGTGCGTGGGGACAAATTACGTTCATAACAGCCATTAATGATAATGGGAAGAGTGTGTAAATCTTTGATGCATTGAAAACTGAATGGCGCCCTGGTGGGTCTTTTCTCTATCTTACCTTACCAGATTTTGTTTGGCAGCATGTGCTATAGGCTGTTTCAAACGCCTCTCCTCCTGTTTTCCCCTTTGCCGTATGCACATGGCGTATACACACACACACACACACACACAATGCATACACACACACACGCATGCACAAATGTGGTCTTAGAAAATTAAGAGAGAAATGAAACAAACGAAGTTGTAACACAGCATTTTTTTTCCATAGACAGCCCCACTCTGCGTCTGACTTCTGGGTCTTTCCTTCACACATGCCCTGCATCCTGGACTCCCGCATGGCTCTTCTCCCGCGGGATGAGGAGTGCCATCTCCATGAGGGCACAGGCCTATTTGACTAGTCCTTCTCTCATCTTTCATTCTGACTACACTGCACGGCCCACGGTGGCTGTGCGTAAGACTTTACCACGTAGAGGAATGAATGAGGGCACGAACGTGGAAGCAGAGTGTCTGCTAATCTCACCTGGACAGTATCCTAATACTGAAATAAATGTCATGTGAAATATTAGATAAATACTGGTTCTTATTTATAATGCATGGTGTATCGTATCGCAGTTTAGGGAAATGAAAATAAGTAAGATGATTTAGACCTCATCCTGCTAATCACTGGCTGTGTGAGTTTTAGGAAATTTCCCTTTTCTTTTTTAAAAAATATTTAATTAATTAATTTATTTGAGAGAAAGAAAGTGAGTGCAAGAGCACGGGCGGAGGGAGAGGGCAGTGGGAGAGGGGGAAGCAGACTCCTTGCTGAGCACAGAGTCTGCCTCGGGGCTCGATCCCAGGACCCTGAGATCATGACCTGAGCCAAAGTCAGATGCTTAATGCGCTGAGCCACTCAGGTGCCCCTAGTTTTAGGACATTTTCTTTAAGCCTCTAGCCTCAGTTTTTGCATCTGTAACATAGAGAGAGTAGTTCATATCTTAGAAGGTTGTTGTGAGAATCAGATGAGATCACATATTCACTTTGATTCAACAAACATTTACAGAGTATTCACTCAGTGCTGGGTCCTGTGCTGAGTTCTGAGGATAAATAAGATTCCACCTTTCTTACCCTAAAATCCATAGCCTGTGAGAGAAGTTCTTCTCCAAGTCTAAAGTGCATCAGAGTCAAAGAGACCTTGTTGGCAAAGTCAGCTCTGATGCTGCGGGTTTGCAGAACACCGGAGATCCCTGGGAGAGGTCCACACCTTGGGTGCATGGGTCACACCTTGATTAGTAAGGCTTTAGGGAGAGGCTGGAAGACAAGTATTGATGCAAAGAGGTAAGGGCCACTATGCCGGCATTCTAAAAGTGTGATGGAGGGAGCAGTCAATGCTGGGGAATGGGGAGGAAGCAGGTAAAGCTTTCTAGATGTGGGCCATCTGGATCCTGAAGAGCTGAGGCTGTTGGTCAGGTAGAAAAGTGGGAAAGGCCTTTGGTCAGAGGAAGCCACATGGGTGTGGACAAGGGCTGGCTCCAGCATAAGAGCTAAGAAAGCAGAGGGAGGGGAAGGACGGCAAGAAAGGAGGCTAGCGTGTCACCTGGGGCCAGCTGGTCAAGTGTCGGTCCCGTTTGCCAACCTAAAACCTTAGGCTCAACGCTGGAGCCAACACAGAGTCATGGGGTTTAACGTAGCTGTTACATGATATGTGTAAAACTGCTCTGAAAACAGCCAAAGGCTATACCATGTTAGGTAATTTCCATAACTTAAAGTAGATTGTGCTGGAGTATTCGCAGGTAGTAAATGAAAAGAAGTCTGTAGACGAGAGACAGGCTTGTAGACTTCCACAGTTGGGAGACAAAGAGTAGGAATTTGATTCTGGCTCCACTAGAAGGATTTGACCTTCTAGTTATATAACCTTGTGAAAATTTATTTACTTTCTGAATCTTAGTTTTCTCATCCAGAAAGTGGAGGTAATAAATACTATCTTGGGGGGCGCCTAGGTGGCACAGCAGTTAAGTGTCTGCCTTCGGCTCAGGGCGTGATCCCGGCGTTATGGGATCGAGCCCCACATCAGACTCCTCTGCTATGAGCCTGCTTCTTCCTCTCCCACTCCCCCTGCTTGTGTTCCCTCTCTCGCTGGCTGTCTCTATCTCTGTCAAATAAATAAATAAAATCTTAAAAAAAAAATAAATACTATCTTGGAAGAATTGTGAAGATGAATCATTTATTCATTGAAACACCATTTAGACAAAGCATGTGGTTCGGTGCTAACAGGAGGTGTTTGCTAGCTTATAACTATTAGTAATGTTGATTTTGAGCTCATACAAACACTTGCCTAGGAGATAACCTAGTAGCGGATTTGCACAGCAGCCATGTTGATAGGTTTTCGAGCACTTGTTGTCTGCTGGCCATTGTGATGCCTGTGTAGGCCAGAAGCTCAGTTGGTCTTTGTGGCAGAGATCACCAGGTGAATGATTCAGCAGTGCTCTGAGAGAATTTAGAGGGTGTTCTGTAAAGAATGGGAAGGATTTTCTTAAATGTTTAACACAGAAAGTCAAAGAAATGTTTTCTCTCGAGGGAAGAGAAGATAGAGGACTGTAATTGTCTGAGGACTTAGTTCAACGAAACATATTGAATACATTTGGGGAGGTTTTCCAGACTTACCCAGCTCTAGGTTGGATGGCTTTTTCTGTGTCCTGCAGCATGCGGCGACCATCTGCCACAGAATACTCACCACGTTTTGCCTTTTCCACTGGACTTTGAGCATCTTTAGGTGAAGACAGTGGTCCTTCTCATTTTTGATTTCCCACTGCCTGGGGCAGGGACGCAAAGTTGGCTTTCATCTTCACAATTACTCTGTGGTATATATTGTGCTTGCTAGATAGGAACGATGCTGGAGGAGGTGGGGTTTAAGAGCTCCATCCCATTTGCTTTGGGGATCTTCAGTGTCCTCTTCAATTAGTCCAGTTCTGACCCTGTGCCTTCTTTTAGATATTGTTTTTGAGATCCAAGTGCCTGTCTTGAACCCTATCTGCATCCACATCTTGTTTCCTGCTTATTAGGCCAGTCATGTTGGAAAAAAGACCTTGTCTCCTTCACAAATCCTGTGCCCAGAAACCAGAGACTGTCTCTGAATCCCAGTCTAGGGAACAGGGCCAGTAGGTCTCTTCTATGGGTAGCTTTCCTGGGAAGGCATCTCCCTCTGCCCCTAGAGGAGAGGCACTGGGTGCTCCCTTGGCCTTGAAGCTGATATCACCCTTGCCGCTATCCATCACTGAGACTTCTAGTATGTGCCCGTTACCATTTCCTTGGATGCTGTGTTTGGTCAGATAGATGGGCCTCATCTCAGCACCTAGAGTGACATCTCTTCAATGGGAGCTCTGGCTCTAGTCTCTGTCTCTCCTTGTCTGTTTTGTCCAATTAAACTTAATGGACCAAGACCAAAAAAACATGATTACACTACATTAACAGGAATTTCATCAAAAGGAATGCTTTCTAGAATGTTCCTCTATTTCAAATAAGGATTTTAAAAGTTCAACTCTGCTTAACTATATGCAAAGAGAGTGGCATTTAGAGATCAGAAAACATCTTTAACAAAAAGATAGACTCTTCCTTTCCTAAAATAGGAGATCCTGCCTAGTATTGGGGAGAGTTAGGAAGATCAAGGGTTTCTACTCTCTATGGTAGTTCTACTAACCAAAGTTGTTATCAGATACTCCCTAACTTTATTTTGTATGCCAGCACACGACTGAAGCCCAAACTTGTGTCAGATTGTTTTTATGAGTAAATTTATCGTGGCTGTTTTTATGGCATCATCAGCCTGCCATCTAGTAAACGGGAGATAAGTGACTTTGAAGCAAGTGTTATCTGTGAAAATAAAATATTTTCGCATATGAGAGCATGGTGAGTAATGAGAAACAAGAAGAGCATTATACAGCAGAGAGGTAACTTGTAATCATGCACTGCCAGAGTGCTCTTGAACTTTCTTGAGGATGGTGGAGAAGGGGAAATTAACATTTTTTTGGTATCTGCTATATTCTAGTCACTGCATGGACATTATCTCATTCAATCTTTACAATCTCCAATGAGGCAGGAATTATTCTTCCTATTTTTCAGACAATGAAATGGAGATTAGATAACTTGTCAAAGGCCCCACAGCTCATCTACAAAGCTGTGGTTGTTTCATTCTCCATAAGACCAGTATTTTAATATTTACAATAGTACTTGGATTAACTTGACGGTGTGGTAGAAATGGCTTGTTCTTATTAACTGAAATTTCTTTTTCTTTTTTTTAAAGATTTTATTTATGCATTTGAGACAGAAAGATACAGAGAGAGAGCATGAGCAGGGGGAGAGGCAGAGGGAGAGGGAACAGCAGACTCCCCACCAAGCCAGGGGCTCGATCTCAGGACCTGGAGCTCATGACCTGAACCGAAGGCAGACGCTCAACCATCTGAGCCATCTAGGTACCCCTGAAATTTACAACTAACTGAAGGCCATGAAAATACTCTATTTTTCACCTTTAAAAAAATCTTTCAAAATTATAGTGGTGTCTTTTTCTATGTCTTAAAGTATATTATGCATAATTTAATACTCGAAATTTTTATTATTGAAAATCTTTCATTCCTTATATTCATTATTGTGAACATTAGTTTCAATAAACTGGTGCTTAAAAAGCTCACTGAGGGGTGCCTGGGTGGCTCATGATCCCACTGTCTTGGGATTGAGCCCAGCATTGGGCTCCCTGCTCAGCGGGGAGCCTGCTTTTCCTTCTCTTTGCCTGATGCTCCCCCTTCACTCTCTCTCTGTCAAATGAATAAATAAAACACTAAAAAAAAAAAAAAAAGAAAAAGCTCAGTGAAGGGGCGCTTGGGTGGTGCAGTTGGGTAAGTGTCCAACTCTTGGTTTCCTCTTGGTGGTGTTCTCAGGGTCCTGGGATTGGCCCATAGGCCCACATCCGGCTCTGTGCTCAGTGTGGAGTCAGCTTGAGATTCTGTATCCCTCTCCTTCTGCCCCTGACCCTGCTTCTTCTCTTTCTCTCTCTCTCTAAAATAAATAAATAAGTCTTAAAAAAAAAAAAGCTCCCAGAAGTTTAGTTTCAGTCACTCATTGAACAGATGAGCAAATAGGGACATAGAGGAGTTAAGAGACTTTGCTCAGTGTCACTGTGTTTCTTTTGAGAGGGAAAATATGCATGTGGTTATAGAATTCTCTTCGGAAGATAATATATGCCTGACAGTAGCTAGTGCATGAGTCTTGGTATCAACTTATTTTCCTTCTTCTCTTCACAGCAGCATTTAAAAATATATGGTTTGCTTAACAGAGCACTCTGTTTTTCAAAGTTTTACTGTATTCAGAAATTACCCTTCACTTATCTGATTTTGCTAAATATGCCAGACAGACAGGGGTGAGAACGGGTAGAGATTATGACACTTATGGGTCCTGATTCTAAACGGATTATAGTTGTCAGTTTCCTGAATAGCAGTGAAGTAGTTGATGGTGTATTGTGATACTTAAGTTTAGAATTTTGAAGGAGTCAAAAACTAACTTTCTGCTATGCATAACTTTCCATTTCTGATCAGGGAGCGAAGGGATTTATTTGCCCCACTTCTAGATTTGTCTGTTGGCCAGAAAACTAAATTTGCTCTGAACAGTTCCTCTCCCCTCTGAGACCCCAGGATCCCTAGTATATTACACTTGACATATTAAGCATTGTGCTGGTCATATGAGGGGTGCAAAAACTCATGTGCCATGCTGCCAAAGAATTTATAACCTTCGGGTATTCAACTAAGATCGATTAAACTCTAATGAAAAAACTACTGTAATAGAGGCATGTGTGAGATGTTCAGGGGAAAGGAAAAATCCACCCCAGGTACTGGGACGGAGGTGTGAGTAGAGGGGACCACAGAAGAGGGTCAGAGAGCAGTCAGTAGTGGAGCAGGTTGGGAGTTTGATAGGGAAGAGGGGCTGAAAATAACATTGCGAAGGCACAGAGCGTGGAAGAGTCTAGGTAACAATTCCAGCTTGATGGTACTGAGGAAGTGTAGAAGGATACAGTGGGGAGTGATGGAGAGAGAAGATTGGGATGCGATGATGGAGCATCTTGAATTCCATGCTAAGCTGTTCCGAACATTTTAAAGGCAACTGGCAGCTCTTAAAGTATCTGAGATGGGGAATATGTCCTGACATGCGTCTTACTAAAATAACGATTTCATTTAGTAAGAAAATGGCTCTGCTTTAGTGACTAAAGAATGTATTGAAGAAACAAAGGAATGAGGAAAGGAAAGCTTTGAGAAGACAAAGAACATTTACCAGTGGAATGCCGAAAGGATGGAGAAAAGCAGATAGATTTGAGAACCGCTTCTATACAGAAGCTGTAAGACTAAGTGACTGATCACCGGAAATATGAGAGAGGCCAAGGTCGAAGTACATTGAATCATCAGGAGTCATAGGACTAGTGATGGTGGTGGTGATAACTGAGAAAACACAAGGGCAGGAAAAGCGAAAGAGACAGAATGAAATCAAAGTTTCTTACTAAACTTGGAAGGGTAGGTGATTGTATCAGTGAGCTTGTACTGGGTAACGAACCATCCCCAAATTTCATGGCAAAACAAGAGCCATGTGTTAATTATGTTCGTGGGTTTGTATGTAGGCAGGGTAGCGCATCGGGTCTCACCTGCTCTCACTCGTGTGTCCGCCATCTGCAGACAAGCTGCCCCACGGCAGGTTGGTATAGGGTGGTCTTAGCTGAGATGGCTCTTCTTCATCTGTCTCACATCATCCAACAGGTCGTCTCAGGCTCATTTTCATGACAGCAAGGCAGAATTCCCAGACACGCATGGCCTTTTGAGATCTAGTCTCATTACTTTATTCTTTGGGCCAAAGCAGGTCACAAGGCCAGTCCAACTTCAAGGGGTCAAGCTGCAAATGTTCGTTTCACAGAGGGTAGATTAGGGACGAGTGAAGAATGGGGCTGCTATTTAAATCCACTTGCCACAGTGATTATGACCATCATGATTACTACGCGGTTATCAAAATAATTTAAAATTGTATTCCATTAATTGTATTCATCTGTTCTCAATGAAGATTAAAATGAAAACAGTTTTGTCGTAAAATGTTGGTATTTATTTAAACTTCTCATTTTTTTTTGAGTTATAGAAATATTATTCTGGTTTCCGTCTGCTTGGTTCACGTGCCTTCCTATTTCTGCATTTAACTCCATTCAAAGGTGTTCATAGAGTTTTCCTCTTTTATTTAAGATTACCCACAGATGGGGCACCTGAGTGGCTCAGTCGGTTAAACGTCTGCTTTCGGCTCAGGTCATGATCCCGGGGTCTTGGGATCGAGCCCCACATTGGGCTCTCTGCTCAGCCGGGAGCCTGCTTTTCCCTCTCCCTCTGCCTGCACTCTGCCTGCTTGTGCTCTCTCTCTCTCCCTCTCTGTCAAATGAATAAATAAAAAAAAATCTTTGAAATTACCCACAGAAACATAATAGTTAAGTATACAACCAGTACTGTGAACGTCAACCCCGCTCTTGGTCACCGCATCCCCAAAAGCACCCATTAAAGAAAAAGAGCCCGACTAAATGAATACCTGTGCCCTCATTGTCTCTAGAAGCCCTTCATTTCACATGCTTCCAAAACTGCATGGGCTGCTTTGTGAGATGTCACCTTTGGCAAAGGTGGGCTTCGTCTGTGTATTTCTTCTGTATCATTCTTATTGATGATGTTTTGCTAGCCCCATGCAGAGCTTTGAATAACTTTCCCAGAAAGGACCACCCACAGTGAAAATATTAAGCCTATCCAGTGGACTTGAATGTATACCTTATGAAGTAGAATCTTTATGTAAAATAGACACTTGGGAAGCAATTATTATTAATTATAATTAATTAATTAATTAATTTCATCACAGCTTTTGATCTTTTGAATACTCGCCACTGCTGTTCCTCTTGGTGACAGTGGTATAGCCCAGCAATGGTTTCAATGCCATTAAGAACAAAGGGACTTTTTGAAAAATACTCAGTTTGCCAATTACTTGTCATAAACATAGTCTTTGAATGTGGTCGTGTGTGTGTTCCTCTTGGTTCATAGATTCTCTTTATATTAATGCTGGCCCCTGGATCTGACAGGCTTCAAGGGTCCATATTTAAGCTGGCTTGTTGACATTGGGGTTAAGTTACCCAGGTGTATAATTTATTTTGATCAAAAAACTTTGTGAACGAGATAATCGCATGCTGTTTCTGATCCATGAAGGGAATGGTAGCTGGCACGGAGGGTACTGATTTTTCAAATTTTATCTTCTCATGAATTTTTTCTGATGTTTGAAGAGTTGCCCTGTCCAGCAAAGAACCCAGGCCAACTATATTTAGCTAATTCTCAGATATTAAGGAAGTTAGCCAAGATATTCTGAGTCATTGTTAGGTGGAAACTTTTAAGTATAGAAGGCTTTTGTTAAGTTGGTAGCTGAAAATTTAAAAATATAAAAATATACTTTTTATCCATATCTTAAGCACATTCTTTAATGTGTCAAAACTTGACTTTGGGGAATGGAGTGGGGGATAGGCAGTGATGGAAAAGAAGGTGCCAGAAATAGAAACTGAATTTCCCCTCAGAAAAAAGAAATCAAAGACCTACATAAAGGGAGAGACAAAATATATCCTTGGTAGTTGGAAGAGTCAGTATTGTTAAGGTGTCCGTTCTCCCCCATTTGACCTAAAGATTCAGTGCATTCCTAATCAAATTCCCAGCTGGAATTCTTGTAGATTTGGGGGAATTGATTCAAAAATTTAAATGGGAGGGTAAATGCTACTAGAATAGCCAAAACAATTTTGAAAAGAAAGACCAAAGTTGGAGGACTCACATTATTTGATTTCAAGCTTAGTAGAAAGCAGCATTAATCAAGTCAGTGTGATTGGATTGGTCAGAGGATAGTCACGTAGGTGAATGCAACAGTCCAGACAGCCCAGAACTAAACGCATATGTATGTGAGAGAACAAATGACAGCAAACAGGGTAATAGGTCAGCGTTAGGTAAATCCGGGTAAGTGGTATGTAGATGTTCTATGTATTGTTCTCATTCTTGCAGATTTTCTCCATGTTTGACGCTTTTAAAGATTTAAAAAAAAATCTACTTTGCTATTAGAAAATCTAACATGCTTTAAGAAAGTTTACAAGAATGAAATCATTTGATTTTGGAATATTTCTTTTAAATAGGCAATTTAATTTCCCTCTGCATATGCTCTTTAAGATTATAAAGCCCATCGTTAACATAATAAGCACATGTAAACTGAATTTATCTTATTCCTAAAATGATAATAAATAGACCCAGAGGTAGTCAACAGCTTTATCATTGTGTCTGGAAATACATATTACTGCGTTACATCTTACATATTCAAAAATGTTTAAAAAGTGGAACAACACCGCTTCAGTTATAAAAAATGTAATGACAAACCATATATATTCATAGGTGTTATGTTTGTGACAAACGACTGATAATACAATATCTGGGGGAAGGTGAATAGTACTGTCACTCTAATATACAAATTAAAACCTACAAAAGTAATGACTACTTTTCTGATGGGAATATAGTTAGTTGCATTTTATTTTTAACATCAGGTTTATTGAGGTATTGTTTACTTGCAGTAAAATTCATCCCGCTTAGTTAACTGTTGCAGAAGTTTTGACAAACACATACAGTTGTGTACCCTCTACCGCAATCAAGATACACAGCAGTTCCATCACCCCTCAAAATTACAGCAAGTCCTTTGTAGCCGATTTCTCCACACACCCCAGCCCCTGAGAACCAGTGATTTGTTTTCTGTACCTATTGTTTTGCTTTTTGTAGAATGTCATAGAAGGGGAATTATATAGCATATAACCTTTTTCAAGAAACAGCTTGATTGAGATAAAATTCACATGCCATACAATTTACCCATTTCAAGTGTACAGTCCAGTGGTTTTTAGTATATTCACAGAGTTGGGCAATCATCACAATCAGTTTTAGAACAATTTCATCACCTCCCCCAAAATGCCAATAGCTGTTAGGAGTCACTTCCTATTTCCCTCCAGCCTTCCCAGGCCTGGGCAACCATTCATCTGCTTTTTGTGTCCCATGCAGCCTTTTGAATCTGGCTTCTTTCACTTGATATAATACATTTGAGATCCAGCCATGTTGTTGCCTATGACAATACTTTGGTTCCTTTCACTGCTGAGTAGTATGCCGTCTTATGGATGTACAACTTTGGCATTATATATGATGGCTGAAAGACTTTTATTTTATTTTATTTTATTTTATTTTATTTTATTTTATTTTATTTTATTTTATTTTCAGTTTCTATGGTTATGAATAACACTACTATCAGCATTTGCCTGAAAGTTTTATATGAATACACATTTTAATTTCTCTTGGGTAAATTACTAGGAATAAGATTGCTGCATTGTATGTAAATGCGTGCTTAACTTCATGAGCCAAACTGTTTTCCAAAGTGACAGTACCATCTTGTGTCCCATCAGTGGTATATGAGAAATTCCGGTTCGTCTGCATCCTTGCCAGCACTCTGTATGATCTGTCTTTCTAATTATAGCTATTCTTATGTGGGTGTAGTGGTATCGCATTGTGGTTTTTGTGTTGTACCTAAGAAATCTTTGCTTAACCCAAGGTCACAAAGTTTTCTCCCCTGTTTTCTTCTAGAAGCTTAATTTTTTAGATTTGACACTGAGATCTATGGTGGAAGTCAAAGGGTTTGTTGTTGTTTTCATATTGACACACAATTATTTCAATATCATTTATTGTGAAGATCATCCTTTCTCCATTGAATTGCCTTTGCATTTTGGTTGAAAAATCAATAGACCATACATGCAATTTCAGTTTGCATTCTCCTAATGATCAGTGAGCATTATTTCATCTACCTAGTTGCCGTCTATGTATCTTCTTTGATGATGTATCTCTTCCGAATCTTTGTTAATTTTGTAATAGGATTTTGGCAGGTTTTTTTGAGAGATTTCTTATTTACTGTGGTTAGAAGTCCTGTATCAGATCTGTATTTTGCAAATATTTTCTCAGTCTGTGACCTGTCTTCATTTTCTTACGAACAGTATTTTATAAAGAGTAGAAGCATTTTTGATCAAGTCTAATTTCTCAATTCTTACCTTTATGTATTGTGCTTTTCATGCTTTCAAGCCGGTTCCTGCATCCTTGTGACATACACTCATCTTTTTTTCAATTATTTTCTTGTTTTCTTTTTTTAAAAAATATTTCATTTATTTATTTAAGAGAGAGAGAAAGAGAGGGAGAGCACTCGAGAGAGAGCAAGCACGAGTGGGGCTCAGAAGGAGAGGGAGAAGCAGGCTCTCCACTGAGCAGGGAGCCCCATGTAGGACTCGATTCCAGGATCCTGAGATCACGACCTGAGCCTAAGGCACACTTAACCGACTAAGCCACCCAGCTGCCGTCTTGTTTTCTAATATAACAAGATATCCCAAGTCTCACCTTGGACTTTCCCTGCCCACTCTGGTATCAGCCATCTCTCCAGACAATCCCTGGCTTCTTTTCCTGAGACATGGTATTAGGGAGGCAGAATTTTGGTGATTTTTAAAAATCTCTTTCCTCTCCAAACACACACTGTAGATTTCTGAGTAATTCTGCATAATAATTTGGGGCATGAATTTTATTCTGAAGTTAGAGAACATGACTTTTCCCGCAAGAAAGATTAAGGAAAAAAGTTTGTTAGTGACTATGAGTTAGTGACTGTGATCTTAAGACAGATCCTAATATGTCCCATAGCTAATCTACCTCGATTGCTAACTATGTGGAGATGTGAAGCATCCAAATAGTGGGAATACAATAGAAAAGATCACTGGTCCTTTCTATTTTTTAAAGACATTTAGATGATTCTTTAATTTGAGATTCTACTACTATTCATGGAACCTGTTGTTTCCAAAGCTTTTCTTCTCATATTGTCAGAATAACAATAATCAAACAAACCACAAAGAGACACAGTCTCTGATTCCTAAATTTGCCCATTGGTTTGTCATTGCAAAACAATGCTTCACATTTCCAATGTATATTCTATTATTAAATCTTTCGAAGTGAGTAATTTCCTAGGTACTCTTTCCATGATATTCTGTTGAATTGAATTGAGTTGAATTACCTGAATGTACACTTTGGAAGCAATCTTTTGTAATACTTGGTGACTATCTCAGCCCTTCTTATCTTGCCTTGGCATTGTTTTATCTGCGAGCTAAATTTTGTTGGTTTTCTGGAGAGTGGGGTGGAGTGGGGTGTGGGTGGGTGTATGTAGATCTGTTTTCTCCCAAAAGGAAATGGCTTAAATTTGCACTAAGGTATAGGATTACATAACATTTCCCATTTTAGGGCATTTTGGCTTTACTTAACCTATCAGTTCTGATAATAGAAATAATTTCTATCGGAATGATGCTTCATTCTTTTTTAAAAAAGATTTTATTTATTTATTTAAGAGAGAGAGAGAAAGCACAAGCAGGGGAGTGGCAGAGGGAGAGGAAGAAGCAGACTCCCTGCTTAGCAGGGAGCCTGACTTGGGGCTCGATCCCAGGATCCTGGGATCAGGACCTGAGCCCGAAGGCAGGCACTTAACCAACTGAGCCACCCATGCGCCCAGAATGATGCTTCTTTCTGAACAATGTTAGAAAACAGAGGAAGGAACATATTGAAAAAAGAGCTTGAAATCATTAGGGATGTCTTTGATTAGTAAAAAAAAAAAAAAAAAATTGTGATTTCAAAATTGGCTGAACCTTCTTGTCCATGGATTTGTTTCAGGTTTAGCAGTGTCCCACAGGGAAGCCTTGTCTCCCAGTTGCTGGTACTGCTCAGGTTTGCTGTAGTATCTCACTGTTTTGCAAAATGTTCAGGAAATGTCTGTATTCACCGTTTCACTGATTTAGCTAATTTGAGCATAGGGGAATGAATTTAAGACTAGTTCCTTGGACAGACTCTCTACACAGAGAAGTACCTGGCCACAGACCACATGACCCATCTTAGCCAACAACAGAGTAAATGCTTGTTCTTGGTACATTAAATGGTTCAGCAAGTCGATTTTGATCTCTTTTTCTGTGCTACGTACTGGGGACAGAAAGATGAATGGAGCAATGAGTGGGTAAAACAGATATAAGAAGATAGGCAGACAAAGACACAGAGGCAATGTGTTGAACACCATGGAATGAAATGTAACTCAGGCTTGGGAGAAGAGTTTTCCAGAAAACAAAGAAATTGAAGTTGAAGAACTAGTCAGAGTTAGCTAGGGCAGTGGAATGGGGGGAGTGGAATGTAGGGAGGGAGCAGCAGGAACTGAAGTTTAGAGGTGGAAAACAGCAGCATTTGTGGAGGAAGCTACTATGTGGCTTCATGCTGGTAGGGCAGAAAATTGGAGGCAAGGGATGGTATTGTATAAAGCTGGAATGGTGGGCAGAGGCAGAGTACGAAAGGATTCACAAGCCATGCTCACGATGTTTAGCACTAAAAGCTATAGGAAGCCACTGAAGGGTGAGGAGTAGGGAAGGGACATTGTTGGACTGGCAAATTTAGGCACAGCTCTGGATTGGAAAGTAACAAGATTTAAAACCCAGTGATTTTATAGGAGGCTTTTATGGAAGTGAAGGAGTGGGAGGACAAGACTTGGAATAGAGAAGTAGAGGGAGGGATAGAGAGAGGACAAAATGAAATAAAGGAGAGAGATGGAGTGGAGTGAAAAGTGACCCCAGGTTTCCGGTGCCTGGGGCTCTCGCTGCATCTGGATGAGAAGGTGTAGATTAGTGTAGTGGTTTTCAAACTTCTGGGTCCATTAGAATCAGCAGGAGATTTAGAAAACACACATGGCTGGCTACCTCCAAGTTTCAGATTCACTGGGTTGGGTGGACCCAAGAAATTGCATTTTTAACAAGTCCTTGGGTGATGCAGATAGCAATCTTGGGAACCACTGGATTATTGGTTCTCAAATTAAAATGTACATCAGAATCTTCTTGAGTGCTCATTAAGAATGCAGATTCCTGGGGCGTTTGGGTAGCTCATTCTCATCCCATTCTTGTTTTGGCTCAGGTCATGATTTCAGGGTTCTGGGATCAAACCCTGCATTGGGCTCTGAACTCAGCAGGAAGTCAGCTAGAGATTCTCTCCTTCTGCCCCTCCCCCCACTTGCTTGCATGTGTGTGCTCTCTCCCTCTCCCTCTCTCTCAAATAAATAAATATAACTTTAAAAAATGCAGATTCCTTTGCCCTAAGATTGAGTTTCAGTTTCTAGGGGTCAACTCAGGAATCTACATTTTTTATAAAGACCAGAAGTGATTTCTAATGCTGGTGAGACCATAGACCACATTTAAAAAACAAAACAAAACACTGGTCTAGAGGCAGCCAGACATGGATCACCAGCTGGTCATCTGGCTTCCATTTTCTTCTCTGTAATCTCATCATAAAATTTCACAGTCGAATAGCTAATATTTATTGTGAGCTTACCATGGGCTAGGACCTGTCTGATCACTGTGTTCAAGGCTCTCCACATGCTGTCCCCCACCTGTGTGACATTTATGTCATCAATTATGCATAAATTTGCTAATGCTAATCATATTTACAGTATATTATTGTATTAAAGGTTTCCACACTTTGTAAAGTAGGTACTATTATTATTCCCATTGTTGAGGTGATAGAACTGAAAGAGGGTAGTAACTTGCCCAAGATCCCAGAGATAATAGATTCCTGCCTATCTATAATCATACAGTTCCAAGTCACTTAGTGTCTGCATGGTGGACAGTTCTTGAGGGTATGAGGTCTGGCGTCGTGACACTGGAGTGGTGGAGCCTTTTTGGAAGGTGCAGGCTGGTGGCTGGTGCTAAGAAAGCTCTATGATGTGATAATCCAAGCAGAAGTGACACTCTGCTGTGTGTGCGTGTGCATGCGTGTGTGTGCATGTGTGTGTGTGTGCGTGTGTGTCCCTTGTTGCCATGTTTTTAGAGAAAAGCAGCCTCGTATATTTCTTTGCTGCTAGTTCATTCATTTATTTCATCCACTATGTATTTATTTACAGCTCAATAAATTTTTATTGTGTAAATACCACATACCATATATCATCCAGGTGAAGATAAAAAATATTCCCAGCACCCCAGGAGGCTCCCCGATCTCTCCTTCCATTTAACCCTCCCCCACCACCTGCCCGTGGTAACCTGTTCCCTGCATTTAAATGGGCATCTACTACGTGTCAGGTGCTATTCTAGACCCTGGAACAGATACAAAGATGAATAAGGTGAGGCATGCTCTCTAATAGGGCAGAGCTAGGTGAAAATACGCACATAAACAAATAATGGGATCCCTACTCCAACTGATGTTTGTAGAAGGGGCAGTGAGAGAGAAGATGCCCCACGTGGGCTGGGGTAGCTAGAAAAGGCTGTGCATTAGAGGTGCGAATTTAGTTGGACTTTGAAAGGTAATAAGAAGGATTTGGAGAGGCAGAATTAGATGATGAGGCCTCCAGATAAGGAGAACCCCAGGAGTTAAGGCTCAGAGGCGGGAGTAATTGTGGCAGTGGGTTATAGAGGGTATAAGAGCCTCGTGACGGCCTAAGTGATGACATAAATGTCACACAGGTGGGGGACAGCGTGTGGAGAGCCTTGAACACCAGAATGATGAAACACATCTGCAAAATTTAATTTGTTAATTTTTTTTTCTGTCCAAAATTTTTCATAAAGAGCAAACGTCAAAGGATGGCAGGATTTGATTTGTGTTTGAGCTGTGTCTCTGCAGCCACCAAAACCACAAATTCCCCTGGCGTGGTTTTCTATGGGATCCATCTCTTCAGCAATGGCCTGGCTGGAGAGGGGAGATGGAGGGTGCTCTTAGGAGCAATCTCGGGTTGCCCGGAGACAGTTTAGGTTCCCAGGCTGTGAACCTTGATGGTCACCATTCACACAACCTGTTAGCCTGCTAACCTATAGCAGGAAAAAACCTTTCCTCATCTCGTCAGATTTACTCATCTAGAGAAAGTATACATCCAACGTAACTCAGTGACAGTATTAGCCTATGTACTAGCCCCCCTTGTTTCACTTTCAACTTTTATTTGGCATTGAAGTGCCGAAGTGTGTATTTTAGTGTCCCTCTCTGTTCATCTGTGTTCTAATGTTTGGTTGGAAAACAATTGTAAATGCACTTGTTTACTTCTTGGTAAGCTGCGCTTGATCTGAGTTAATAATGGAAGAGGTAATCCCAAATTAGCTGCACAGAGATTGGACAGGTTAAAATACTTTGAAAGGAGTGTAACTTTATTATTTCTCCATTAAAAGATTTTTTTCAACTTTTAGGTAAATACTGACCAATGGAAGCCGATGTTACAGAAGGATGCAACTGTTTTACCATTATGATATTAATTGCCAACCCAAAACACTCCACATGGGTGAAAACTACTGTATTAAGTAGATGACATATAACCCCGATGATTTTATTTCTCATCAAAAAATCTCTTCTGCTGGGTTAGAGCAGATATAAATCTCCCCTCCTCTCAATAAATTTACATAAATTTCAGGGCACAAATTATTGTGGAAATACAATAGTGTTTCTAATAATATATGTATTATATTCTGAGTGAATACCGTACTTAGAAGCAGATATTTTAAAGACAAATAACATGCTTCTATAAACAACTTTCTCTTAAGACTTAACAGTAGTAATTTCATTCTTCTATCTTTCCTTATGTCAGTCAAATTAAATTAAGAATGCCAAAATAATACATAGACTTAATTAGAAGACCCTAATGTATTTTTTCACAAGTCTCCTATTTAACGGCCCAGTTCGAACCATAAAGTATATTACCATGAAAAATGTGGTCCTATATATGGCTTTGTATTTTATTTCAACTACTTTTATGACCTTGAAACTTGGCAGGGATTCTATTCCTCTACCCCTTGCCCGCCCCCCATTTCCAAAGAATTTATAGGCTATCTTAACTCTGTAGGTTTTTTCCCCTAAACATTTGAACCATGATTTAGGTTTCTTTTTATTAATAGAGAATCTATATAACATGATTTTCTCTCAGTTTTTACTCATCATCTCTATGAAACTCCTTTAGGAACTAAATCTATTCGAACTTCATGACATGCCATATTCTATAAAAGTTTATTACATGCAGTTTCAGTGGCAGAGCACGAAGGTGGACAGACCAAAGCTTTCCATTATAGGTAAACTTTTAATAGGCAGTTTGAGCCAATGGTGCAACTCAATTAATTCTCTAAATATTTTATCCTGGCTTCTATATTTCTAATGTCATCTGGAAAAGATATCTGAGTTTGTGGGGATCATTCTTTCTTGAAGGATTGCTCCTGTATGAGCATCCTGACAGACGGACGGACACATCTATTGTATCTGTATCTGTCCCTACTTGGGAAGAGATATTGATCTCACCTGTGCTGTGTGCACATTGAGTCCCGTTTTCTCAGTGGCTTATCCACTGATGGTGGTTTACGCAGACCCACCGGGAAACTGCATTTACTCTCCCACACCACTGGGCACATGCAGCGTATTGTACAGGAAGATTTGGATTTGCCGCGTAGCCAACGTACCAAGGACCTGAAAGAGTGAATTTGGTTGCAGTGGTGTAATGAAGTGAAGGGTCCAATGACTATTTCACTCATCTTCAAAACCGGTCAAGGGTTAATCAGTTCTAGAACCAGGGATCCCTGCTTGAATTTGGCCCAGAGGTTAGAAGAACATGCTCAGAATTGAATTTCCTTCTGATATGGTTATTTTACATTATAGGCACATTGTTTGTTGTTGTTGTTGTTGTTTTTAAAATGAAATCTCTGAGTCACATGATGGAGAAAAGACTAGCTGCATAGGAAACCATTTGCCAGATATAATGGATCCCCCAGGAGGAATATATACTGCTGCTGTTCCAGATGCAAAGGGAAGAAAGGACTAAAAGGCTAAGGTAATGCCATGTTGTGTATTGTGGCCAAGGGTTATATTGCTTATGCGTTCAGCATCTATTTTTAAATGAAGGGGGTAGATCCGGGGTCAGCAAACTATGGCCTGCAGGCTCCTGTGTTTGTAAATAAGGTATTGAAACATAGCCATATACGTTTATTGACGTATTGTCTATGCTTATCTTTGTGCTACCACAGTAAAGTTGAATAAAAGCAACAGTGTCCGTATGGTCTGTGAAGCCTAAAATATTTCCTCTTTTGCCCTTTACCTAAGAAGTTTGACAGTCCTCGGGGTAGATGAATAGCTGTGTGGCAGATGAATAGATCATATTCTATGTACAGATATTTTAAAGTAAATTACAGATATCCTCACATTCTTCCTCTAATTTCTTCAGTGGATACCTCAAAAAAATTCTGTATAGTCAATTTAAAATTATCCTGCTTCACAAAGTTAATAGTAATTCCTTAATGTAATCTGATACCAGTTCATATAAAAATTTCTGAATTGTTTCTAAAATATCATTTACAACTTTTTTCCCAAGCCAGGAGCCAGTTGGAACTATACCTTGCATCTGATGTTTGTGTCTCCTAAGTCCCCTTCACCCAAGATATGTCCCTTCTCTCATGACATTCACTTTCCGAAAAGGCCCTGTTATGTGTCCAGTAGGATGTTTCATCTTCTGCAACGTATCTGATTGCTTCTGAGGACTATCAACTCTCATGTTCCTGTCTGCCCTGGACTTACTGTCAACTGAAAGTTAGATCTCAACTAAATTCAGTTTAACATGGTTGTCCAGGAATCATAAGAAGTGATTCTCAAAACTGCATTGGATCTGAAAACTTGTGCCATCATTTGTCATGCTGAGATTGACCATCAGCTTAGTCAACAAGTTATTTTAAAAATAAGAAAAATGGTGTTCAAGATATCAAAAACATAGTACAAGAAGAAAAGAGTTAGAAATGGACTTTGCAGCTTACTATTGATTTCCTTCTCTCTCTACTGTTCCGGGCTGACCTTCAGTATGGTCACCTAACCTTGACTTTCCATTGCCTTTTTTTTAAATTCAATTTTTAATTTTATTTCCAGTAGAAGTAACATATCCATTGCTTTTCAAAGTGGTTTTGTCCCTGGATTCCATTCTGAATCAATGAAGTTCTGTAGCGATGGTTTCGTAGAGTGGGCATCGCCATATTTTCTTGGTAGTTGTGTCTTGTTTGGGTTCTGAGTTGTTGAGGGTTTTGCTTTTGTGGCATTTCTTCCCTTTTTTTTTAATGTTTTTTTTAAATTTTATAATAATATTTTTTTATTATATTATGTTATTCACCGTAGAGTACATCCCTGGTTTTTGATGTAAAGTTCGATGATTCATTAGCTGTGTATAACACCCAGTGCACCATGCAATACGTGCCCTCCTTAATACCCATCACCAGCCTATCCCATTCCCCCACCCCCCTCCCCTCTGAAGCCCTCAGTTTGTTTCTCAGAGTCCATAGTCTCTCATGCTTCATTCCCCCTTCTGATTACCCCCCTTTCTTTATCCCTTTCTTCTCCTACCGATCTTCCTAGTTCTTATGTTCCATAGATGAGAGAAACCATATGATAATTGTCTTCTCTGCTTGACTTATTTCACTTAGCATTATCTCCTCCAGTGCTGTCCATGTTGCTGCAAATGTTGTGTAATCGTTCTTTCTGATGGCTGAGTAATATTCCATTGTATATATGGACCACATCTTCTTAATCCAGTCATCTGTTGAAGGGTATCTCGACTCCTTCCACGATTTAGCTATTGTGGACAA
The DNA here is from genome assembly GCF_024610735.1 of Ursus americanus. Lineage (NCBI taxonomy): Eukaryota > Metazoa > Chordata > Mammalia > Carnivora > Ursidae > Ursus > Ursus americanus. The sequence continues at coordinate 61,000,441 of NC_142136.1, forward strand.
TGCTGCTATGAACATTGGGGTGCATATGGCCCTTCTCTTCACTACGTCTGTATCTTGGGGGTAAATACCCAGTAGTGCAATGGCTGGGTCATAGGGTAGCTCAATTTTTAACTTTTTAAGGGACCTCCACACTGTTTTCCAGAGTGGCTGTACCAACTTGAATTCCCACCAACAATGTAGGAGGGATCCCCTTTCTCCACATCCTCTCCAGCAATTGTTGTTTCTTGCCTTGTCAATTTTTGCCATTCTAACTGGCGTAAGGTGGTATCTTAGTGTGGTTTTGATTTGAATTTCCCTGATGGCTAATGATTTTGAACATTTTTTCATGTGTCTGTTAGCCATTTGTATGTCTTCATTGGAAGTGTCTGTTCATATCTTCTGCCCATTTACGGAATGGGAGAATATATTTGCAAATGACAGTACAGATAAAAGACTGGTATCCAAGATCTACAAAGAACTTCTCAAACTCAATACACAAGAAACAAATAAACAAATCTTCCTTTGTTTTTAAGTGAAGTAATGTGGGAGATAAACAACAAAATGGATAAAGATTGTAAAGACTGGTAATGAGATGTGAAGAAAGTTGAAAGGAGTTGTGATTGAGATTTAAATAGATAAAGAGGGAAACCCACGCTCTAAATTAACAATTGCTTTTAAGTAATTGTAACTATTTAAAAATTGCAATGCAGTTTTAAGGCATTGGAGTTTCTTAATGTGGAAAGTGGTAGAGGGTCCTTCTCTGGTATGAAAGAACCTGGACGTGTAAGGATAAATCTGCCTGCAGGTGACACAAGATGGAACCTGTGACCTTTGATGCTGGACTTCCATTGTGTTAGTCGAAGTTTTCTATTTTGCCTTATAACTTGCATTTCTTTGGTTCATGGAGTTGTGTTTTATAGCCCAGGTCTAGTATTTTATGGATCTTGGTTAAAATCATGTAATATTGTTTGATGTGTATGTTTTGAAACTTAGAGCTCCAGGGACCTTATCTGTCCCATTATTTTCAGGCAGGAATGCATTTATGGGTCTTGCAAGAGGAGGGATAGAGTGAGAGGTAGAAAGACACTGCGGAGAACAGTGAATGAAGTTTAAAAGTTCCCAAGGGGCTCCCATCAGTAGGAAGACGGTTAATCATAATGACAGATGCAGAGTTATAAGCCTGTCAGAGGGAACAGGCTGAATAGCCCTGTAATGACCTCGAGGAAGTGTCTGAGCTTCTCTTGGATAGCGGATGTATTAGAATAGGTGTAGAGAGGAGACAGCTAAGGATAAGCAGTTGAAAAATAGTCATGCTTCATTGTTTTAGGACAACTGACTGCCTAAAAAGAAACTGTCTATCACCTGCCCATGAACTCTGAAGTAGACAAAAAGTAAATCAGAACTGGATTCATTACTGATTGATTCACTACTGTGCTAATTTAAGTAGAATGTGAACTTCACTCTGCTGGTCGAGCTTGCAAGAGAGCTGAGTTGGTGGGGGGAGGGAGAGAAATGCTGAGGTGAAGGTTAAAAAGAGAGGGATCAGAAGAAGGTGAAGAGAGATAGCCGGCTAGGCCTAGGTCTGATGCCTGTGAAGGAGAAGAGGAAGAAAGAAAGGTTGGATGGGGAGAGCTTCAGAATTCAGTATAGTTCTGAGAAGACCTTATCAAGGACAGTGGGGAATCCCTGAGCATGAATTGTCCATTAGAAGAATACTGAACTGGGTAAGAATGAGTAGACTTAGTATTATCCTCACACGGCTCAATCATTGGCCAGGAGAACCTTGGGGAGCCATGGCTCTGGCAGAAGGGCAGAGGGTCTGAGGATGGCAACTGGCATCCTCTGTTAACCCTGCTCCCCTGTGAGGGTTGCAACTCCATGGCTGCCACAGACAAGATTGTCCACGAAAGCAGCCTCTGTCACTCCTTCCTCTCTTCACTCATGGTTTCCATGTTCTTGTAGGAGTGCTTGATTGTATAATTTAACAAAGAAAATGATGCTTTGCAATGTATATGTATTTAGCATTTTATTTATTTATTTTTTAAAGATTTTATTTATTTATTTGACAGAGACAGACAGCCAGACAGAGAGAGGGAACACAAGCAGGGGGAGTGGGAGAGGAAGAAGCAGGCTCCTAGCGGAGAAGCCTGATGTGGGGCTCGATCCCAGAAGGCTGGGATCACACCCTGAGCCGAAGGCAGACACTTAATGACTGCGCCACCCAGGAGCCCCAAGCTTTTTAGAGATTGCTTCCGTGTTTTGATAATGCAAGTTTACTACTTTCTGCTTGTGAACTTAGGGCTATGACCTGACAAACAGGTAGCTCTTTGGCTAACTGGATAATCTCTAAGGACAGTGGCAAGATTACTGTGCCTCATCTTTCCTTTCCTACGTAGTGTTGAGGAGAGGGCTGAAGTAGGTCATCAATTAGTGTTTTGTGAATGGTTGAGTAAACTTATCCTGACCTCTACTTGCTTGAGTTATTTATTTAGAGTGCTGATAGTCTGTCTCACCTCATGCTCCTTCTTTCTTGTGTCCTGACTTTAATTGTTAATTATTCAGTGTAATAACTGAGAACAGGTGATTGTGACTTAAAGAGATAAAATCACAGCAGAAGAAAGGTGTTTTTGTCTCTAGCAAAGCTTCAATTTAATTCCTTATTTGCTTCAGTTTAGCTATAAAATATAATAGCATGCATATCTTTATCGGTCAACTTCAACCAGATAAAAATTGATCACTAGTAAAGCAGAGTGTGTGTACTACCCCTGAATTCATACAGTAACCTGATCAAGTGGCTGCTTCTCCCACTTGGTGATATATAGTGACCTTCTTTCCCTATTAATATAGCTAAAACATATCTACCCTTCTGTTCTTTGGAATTTTTACTTAAATTTCTTCCACCAAAAGATACATGTTCATTTTTACAATGCCAACCAAATCTTTAAAGGAAGAAAAGTGATCACTGGTGTCACCCAGCCACTGTGTTGTATTGAGCTCCAAACGAAGAGAAGGGGCCAAGAAACAAGGTCTACAGAATGTAGTGGGTGATGATGTACATTACAGTAGTGTTATGAGTTGATTGTATCCCTCAAAATGATCTGTTGAGATCAATCCCAGGTACCTGTGAATGTGACCTTGTTTGGAAAGAGGATTTTTACAGATGTAACCATACATCTATAAAGTTAAGATGAGGTCATACTGGACTAAAGTGGGCCCTAATCCAATATGACCGATGTCCTTATAAGAAAAGGGAAATTTGGGTAGACACAAACCCAGAAAATGCCATGTGACCATGGAGACAGAGATTACAGTTATGCCACCCCAAACCAAGGAATGCCTAGGGCTACCAAAAGCTGGAAAAGGAACAGAAAGACCCTCCCCTAAAGGCTTGGTAGAGAGCATGGTCCTGCCAACACCTTGATGTCGGATTTCTAGCTTCCAGAGCTATGAAAGATCATATTTTTGTTATTTTAAGTCACTCAGTTTGCAGTATTTGTTATTTGAATTTGATGCGTGGATATGGTTCACAGTTAGAAGTGAGGTGGGAGATACAGGCTTCCAGGTATGGAATGAATAAGTCATGAGGATAAAAGGTAGAGCATGGGGAATACAGGCAATGGTATTGCAGTAGTGATGTATGGGGACAGACGCAGCTACACTTGGTGGTGAGCACAACAGAATGCATTGAGTTGTCAAATCACTGTGTTGTATAACCTGAAACTAATGGAATGTGTGTCAGCCATACTCAAATACAAAAAAAAAAAAGATGCAATCAGAAAGGAAGGTAAAGTGAATCTGTCATTAAATGACTTTTTAAGACAGTTTTAAAAAAGTATAAAAGCATCTCTTGCTGTACTTACCCTCACCTACCCAGGTCTTATCTAAAGGACTTCTACTCTTACCACTTTCTTGGGCATCATTCAGAACGTGTGTAATGCGTTTACATGAATATAAGAATATCTACTTTCCTTTCCCATCCCCTTTCAACAAATGACAACATGCTCTTTACACATTTTGAGCCCTGTTTATTATTTATAATAGAACTTTGAGACCTTGCGCGTCGACACTTACAGAGCTACTTTGTTATAAGAAATATTTAAATTTGACTTATATAGAATTCTTTGTTTATGAAACCCAATAATTATTTCTGTTACTATTACTTGTTAGTGTAGCACACAATCATATGTGAAATGCTTAATACCACCCTGTTTTAAAAACTATCGTGGGCTACGTACTGTACAAAGTGATTTACGTATTTTATTTAATTTGAGTGGAGGTAGGATTAACAAGACAGCTTCTGTTTCCTTGGCCTAAAGCACATCAAATAAATGTTTAGTATTAGAACAGGATCAAGTTCCGTTTGAACTGTAGGCTCCTGAGAAGAATAAAAAATGGAAATTTTTAGACGTAGTCCTGATTACTGCCAAACTGCCTCAAGGTTAGTTATATGTTAAAAGTCTTATCTCTTGTCTTTTACTTGTCATTATTGAAAAAACATTAATTCTTTGGTGCCATAAATCTAATTTTTCTTTGTACAGAATTTATGCTTAGCAAAGCAGAGTCTGGTTTTGATTTTTCTGAAAGTTCTTAACTAGGATCAAAGCAAGGGTACATATATATTTTATACTGAGATTGTGAGCCAATTTTTTAAAAAGAGTTTATTTATTTGAGAGAGAGACAGAGAGAGCACAAGTGGAGGGAGGGTCAGAGGGATCATGACCTGAACCAAAGGCAGACAACTTAACCGACTGAACCACCCAGGTGCCCTGTGAGCCAATTATATATACAACCCACTGTGCCAACCTAAGATTACTGTGACAATCACTACTATCCTCAGTTCAAATATGGATTCTTCATTGGAAACTTGACAGCCAGGAATTGGAAGAATGTGGAATGTTGCCTGTGAACCACAAAGAAGTGGGGAAGTATCTGTGGCATTATTGTCCTCCTTCCGACATGGAAATGTGGAAGATCGTATGTCTTCCAGTCTGCTGTAGACGTAGGGTAAATAGGCCAGTACTTCTGAAAGCACACCCGAGCATCCCCATTCTTGGTACAAACTCCAACAATTGAGAGGAGTCCCTTCTGTTTTAACTAGTGGTATCTTTGCTAGAGCTATGTGGGGGCAGACACTGATAGTTTTCCATCAACACTATTGCAGGTAGCCAAGTTCTATCTGGTCAGTCGATGTAGATAGAAGTGATGTGGGGTACTTCCAGGCCCTCAAAAGGGAGGGGTATATATGCCGTTCCTGTTTCATTCACTGCTGCTCAGATATGCAAGTGATGGTGGGGTCTGGAGTTGCCACCTTGGGCTCAAGAGGGAAGCCACGTGTTGAGGCTGGTAGAGTCACCCTATCATCATAGAATATTCCTCAAGGGAGAAATAAACCACTATTTGTTTCAGCTCCAGTATTTTGAAGGTGCTCTTTGTTTCAGCATCTTAGATTGTGCCCTAATTAATACAGCCATAGTCCCAGTTATTGGTAAAAACAAAAAAAAACAAAAAAAAAACCCCAAAAAACCCCCCAAAACACACACACACACACACACACACACACACACACACACACACACACACACAAACTAGGCCACCCACATCTTTTACCTATCTTTTGTACATTGGACATAAAAATTACTAGTGTCAGAGCTGCCTAGATTCCAAGATAACAATTCTCATTTCTTTTTAATTTTGTGTTTTAGAAATGTCTCTGACATGAAATGAGAGTAGTTAGTATTGAATTGGTTATAGTGATATTTTCCAAGCTGGTTTTCAGAAAACCTGTATTAATGGGTTATGGATTCAGTACCAAATTCCAGTGTGAAGGACAGGTTCCCCCACATGAACAAGCAATTCTCCAATACCAGCTGAGTGTCCTATAATTCAGTTGCATTCAGACAGTATTTACCCAGAGGTAAAAGGCTCAGTCCTGCAAGCCTGCCCTCACTGCAGATGCCAATCACAAGCTTAGGTTTTTCCCTGTGCTTCTGACTGACGGCCTGTAAATCAGAAGTTCCTACGGCCCCCTCCTTGAGTTTGATTAATCTGCTAGAGCAGCTCTCAAAACTCAGGAAACCCATTTACTCACTAGCTTGCCAGTTTCCCATAAAAGATATTAAAGGATTTGAATCAACCGCCCAATTAAGAGATACATAGGGCGAGGTCTTGAACAAGGAACTTCTGTCCTGCTGGAGTTTGGGGCCTGGCATGGTAGCACGTGGAAGCGTTCTGCTTCCCCAACTTGGAAGCTCTCAGAAGCCCCTCCTTTTGGGTATTATGGAAGCTTCATTATAGAGGAATGATTGATTATATCACTGACCACTGTCAACTTCCAGCCCCTCTGCCCCTGGAAACCAGGAGATGGGACGGAAACTTCCACCTGGCTATTCAGGGTGGGGTCCCCTGGCAACCAGCCCCCCTCCTTAGGTGCCTTCCAAAAGTCACCTCATTAACATAGACGCAGTTGTGGTGATGCAAAGCGTCTCGTTATGAATAATAAGACACCTGCTTCTCCTTTATGGCTCTGACACAATTTTAGAACTGAGGACAAGAGACCAAATATTATAACAAAAGATGTTCCCATTGCTCTTGTTGCTCCAGAAATTTCAAGGGTTTGGGGAGCTTGTGAGCCAGGAACCTTGAATGAAAAACCAAGATTTATATTTATTATAAATCACAATATCACATAAATGTTCTTCCAAAAAAGGAGTAGGGATTGATTTGGAGACAGGAAGTGTGAAAAGTAGTGGGTCAAATAACTCTAACCAGTTTCTATAATGAGAAACTAATACTGCTGTTCTGCCAGCAGGATGATAGAGTACGCAATGTTTTCCAATGTTATTTAACTGTGGATCTCCCTCTTTGGAACACGTATTAATATTTTGTAATGTTCTTCTGACACGTGGCTTGGAATTCCAGTGTCACACGGTTTCCAACTGTCTTGTATTTTACCGGGCAATAAACCATCTGTCTCTTTCAAGATGACTATGTATCTCATCCATTTTGGGTTGGTTACAACTTTAACTCATGGATGGAAACCATACTGACTTTATCTTCAAAGTCTAGAGGCGTTCTTCACATTTGGTCCCATGAGCTATGTACAAGTAAAAAGTTTGGTACTTGTCTTCATAAAAAGAAAATGATATAATATGAATATGTAAAATAAATGCTCTAATAAGAAACCATTGTATCCCCTTCATATTATTTGGATTATGTGCAAGAATTTATTGGGATAAATGTCTGTGCTGCAGCAAAGATTAGTTGTAAAACCATTGTTGGAGTTAGTAGAGCAGTGGTGTTTGTCAGGTTGGGAAACATGAGGTGGGGCTGTACGGTGGTGGGGGACTTTACACTGAATTTGGGTAGGCACTTGGGAGCCACTGCAGGTGTCTGATCTGGGCAGGACCATAATTAGTGTTGTTGTTTAACAATAACGATCTGACATCAGAAGAAAAAATGGTTTGGGTTGTCAAATACTGGAGGGAGCCCAGCTTATCAGGCGGGAAGCCACTGCCATCACTTGGGGCAGAGGGACGGAAGGGAATTTTCAGAATTTCCATGTTCCACAATCCTTCTGTTGATATTATATTTTAGAAACAGAAAGTTGTAGATGTGGGCTTTTAGAAACAGAAAGTAATAATAAAAGACCAAAAGATAGAAGTGCAGGACTATGCCTGAGACTCTAAGAGCCATATCTGTTTTCCTGGTTGCCTTTGGACAGCTGTTGATGGAGTCCATCGCGTGGGTCTTCACAGTCTCATCTCAGCTTCTGTCCTGCGACCTTTTGTCCCTAACTTGGGCACACTTGTGGCGGAGTGGGTTGAGTTAGGAAATATATTCTGGAAAGTGTGATTTGTTCAGCCCAAGTTATTTACTCTGTAGTTGAATTTCTCATGCTCTTAATGTGATGTTTGAATTTCTGTTAGGAGATTTGCAAAGCCTCCAGGCCACGCAGAGCCATTATTTGGCAGTTGATGGAGAACTGTGGTACTTGCAAGGAATCCGCAACAAGTCCAACTAGCTTCTCTGCCTAAAGCTCAGGATTTTTAAATTTCTCCTTTAAATGTGGTACTTCTGTGTGGTACATTTTTATTTCCAAATGTGTATGCTTGCTTCGGCCACACAGCCATGTTTTGATTTGAGCTGTCTGGAATCTCACCAGAGCTTCCAAGTACATTTTGTTAATTTAAAATAACCTTTTCCATTTTATTTAAGTGTGCTCTAATTTTTTCTTTGTTTTTAAAAGGTTGTGTGTCCAAAGGGAAATGAAATGTAAGCACAGCTATCTACACAGAGATGATGAGATTCGTTAATTCTCATCTGCATGAAAAACATTTCAACCAGTGCAGCCTCTTCTCCAGTTACAAACTAGATACAACTTACCCAGAAAGAAAAGGATGTTTCCTAATAGTATGGTCCATACCTAGGCTGTTTTTAATACTGGCTCATAAGTTAGGCCAATAAACTTTCCTCATAGAGATCATTGGAAAAAACTGTAGTGTGTTCATTAGCTGTAATACGTGACCCTGGCATGAGTTAATTTGCAAGTAATTTGTGCAAAGTGGAGGCAGTTCAGTGAGGTTTGCTTGCAATACTGTAGGTACCTCATGAATGCCGCCCGTATGACAAGTTTTGAATTAACCGAATGTCTTCCTATCTGTGGCAAGCAGGAGACAGTGGTTCCAGGTGGAGCTTGAGTCTATCACCAGCACTATAGTTTTGACAGTGAATATCATTTGAGGTATCTTCTTTGTCTCTGGTCTTACGTCGTCGGAAGTTTGGACTCTCACTGCGACTTTCGGGCTGTTTTCCATATGCTGTTTCCCTAGGTATGGTCAGAGGTATGTGGTATCATCCATTCATTTCCCTTGTTAGGACTTCCATGTGCCCAATTCCTATACGTTTGAAGGGGGTGGTGTGCTTTGGGTTTGTGGGATGGGATGACATGATCTTGATCACCCACACTGTACACTTCCCAGTGGTGGAGTTCATCTCATCCCCAGTGGGATTCAGTTCAAGGTCTTCAGCACAGGAAGGGACATTGCTCCACAGTCTGCCCTTGCCCATCCCTCCAGGCCCCACTCTTCCAACTGCCCTCCTCACCTTCTCCCAGCTCTGGAAGGGGAGCTGGGATTTTCTGAGGTCTGCATATCCATACATAGCTCTGCTTCCCTAATGCTTCTTCCACTTTGTGTTAACCTAAAGAAATCCTCCCTAGTCATTCAATAATGCAACAGTTATTTCCTGAAGACCTACTGTGTGCCATGCATTATGTGAAGCACATAGAAAGTGTTCAATTATAGTCTGGAATTGGGTAAATTAATCCTTGGAGAAACCTCAGCATAAAATTACATCTTCTTCTGGGCCCTTTGTACAAAACTTCTTTTAAATGGTCACACTGTTTTCGTTTATATTGTGTTGTGGTTGCTCAGTTTATCTGTGTATTTTTTCTCTCTAGACCGTAAGTACTCTGAGTACAAGATATTGTTTTTTATTTATTTCCCGACAAATAGCTCAGTGAATTGGAAAGAACAAAAATTAGAGTAGAACAGACCATTTGAATTCCAACTCCACCTCTTACTAGCTGGGCAAGTTAATTAACTTCTCTAAATCCTGGATTCCCCATTTGTGTATCAGAGATAAGAACATCAAATTAAATCAATTCGACAAGGTTTATTTGTTTTTACTGTGTCCTTAGACTTTAAGTAGAACATGTTTGTCCGTGCCTGGTTCAGCGCCTTACCCACTGAGTATGAACATACCAGGTGTCACCCATGAGTAGTTCTCTTCTTCCCCCTTAGGGGGAAACATAGTAAGAACTTGTGAATGTTTGTTGAATAAATGGACAAAACACACAGAGTATCTCTCACTAAATATGTTTACATAGAAAGTAGGGACTAGGCATGAATTTTATGTATTATTTCTTGGCTGTTGCCTCTTTGCTAATTGGGCATAGGCAGATAGCGACCTTGCCCTCCAGCTGTCCTAAACAGAAACTAACAGGTGCTGTCTTGAGCCATCTTTCTCTCTTTTTGGTAAAAGAGAACAATTATTTGAAAGTCTAGTCATACACATTTTTTTCCCCTTCCAAAGAGTGTAAGCAACACAGGAAAATACATTTATTATTCATTCCATGTTAATTCTTGTTGTCAAAGAAGAAAAGTAATTTAAAGGGAATTCCTGGAAGAATATCTGGGGACCTAAAAATAAAAATCATGGTTTTATTTTAAGCTTGTCAACAGGGGTGGTAAGTGTAAGAATTGTAGCTCAGATGTACGGGAAGCAGCTCATAAATTCCATTTCTCACTGTGTTTTATCTTGCCTGCCACTTTTCCTAAAATGGAACTAATTTTTAATATCGTAGAGAGAGATGGGGAAAATTTCACTTTTATTTGTAAAGGTGACACTACGGTGAGTGAACATTTACAGGGACACTTGGCTATTTTAGGGTCTGGCTTTGGGATGGAGGGATGCCCTGCAGCCTGGCACTCAAGCCCTTCAGGATGCTACCAGGCCTGTCATCACTGTTCCTCTCGGGGGTCTCCAAGCTGCTGTAAAGGGCAGTAGGAGGTGATGAGGGACCTAATTAGAAGTCCTTTAATTTCCCTTGCTAAGTTGGCTTGTACAAAATTCAGAAATGCCCTTTTTTTTCCACCAGAGGGGAGAGGAAGGATTTGAAAGTTGAGGGGTAGCAGTAAGGATCCCCATTGAGAAGCAGACTCAGCCAGTGTTGGAGGATAGGACAGGACTAGAGTCTATCAGTAAGTACAGAGCTGGCTTGGACTCTGAGGCATAGAATGGTGAAGGGGCCACATAGAGCTTCTGTTTGTGTTCTGGCCTCAGTCACGGTGTGGGGCACTCGGTCCTTGTCCTTACTCTCAACAAAAGCTTTTTTGCAGGGTCATCTCAAGTGGAAGGGGATGAGAGTCTGTATGATTTAGAAGTAGAGTACAAACTAGGGAATCTGTACCGAACAGGAGACAGGTCGGATACAACTTTTCTAGCTTAAATTCATTTTCTAGCTTAAATTTTTATGACTGCAAATCTTATTGCTAATAGAAGTAACTGAAAGTTGCTAAGCCTGGAATTCTGACAAGTGGGTCAAACCCCTGGCACGTGCAGTAAAGTTTCTGGGATGTAAATAAAGACAACTGTGAGAGTATGTCTCCGTCCTACTGATTTTATAATGAGTTTGGAAAGGTTCAAAGCAACCATTAAAGCTAAGTATAAAGGATACAGGAAAATAACAACTCTAGAACTAGGAGCATGCCTCAGTTTAATACCAGCATAGGGAAGCTCTTGGGTTCAGTGCAAAATTTGAAACCTGACATAAACTATATACACTTTTTTTTGATAACAGATGGAGCCATGTTGTCTATGGTTTGAAGGTGGACAAGAGAAATTTCTTATTAATATGAAGTTATTCAAACTATTTATTGTCTCTTCCCTAAGTACTATCCTCACGTCCCATGAAGCTGCCATTACTTACTGTATGATATTTATTATATGGGGTTTTTGTTGAAAATAGACCACTTTGGCCAATAGCATGAAGGTCAAGGCTTCTTTGCTAAGAATGGACGTGAGAACATGATGGGCTAGGGATTAGCTGAGAGAAGCAAGACACTGGGGAGGATGCATACAGCCCCCATTTAGTAAGAAATGATTGGACAAAGGAAAATATAAAAGCTTTTAACCCAGAATGCTAATTTCTAGATAGTTATGCTTTTTAGTATATCAAAAGTCATTGAGCCATACAAGTATTAGCACTTAGTAGAATTTATTGAGTTCCATTATATACTAGTCCTTGTCCTGAAGACTTGGAATACCATTGTAGCTAAGCTCCATCCATCAATACAGGTGTGGTGTCTATTCAGCAAGATTATGGTTAGATTTCTGTATGTTTGATGATACAATAATGCATGTATTTATTCCTGACCAATACAAAGATAATATTATGAAACAATGTTAGTAGAGGAAGTTGAGAGTCCTCATTTTAACTAGAAGAACTTGGTTCTATCCAGGATGCTGCATTTGTTAAGGGCTAGCACCTATTAGATAAGATTCTTTTTCTGTGACTGAGCAGAAGTATTTCATTTAACTTTTCTATAGCATATGCTGAGTTTTAAGCAAAATAAGAAAAAGTTGTTATTACAAATTAGGAACCTTGAGACTTTTATGAGGATTATGCTTTTACTGTGTTGGTTATAATAAAGCCTTTTGCATGAGTGGTGCACTTGTTTCTGTCATACAATTATGAGAGTTTCCTAATGGATCAGCTTAAAAAGAGCTAAAGCTTCTTGAATACATAATATGACTTTGGGACACATGTCTTTGGCTCGGCCATCCTTATCTTATATCATCATTGTTCTTCAGTGTCAAAGTGTGTAAAGAAGAAGATGGAAGGTGATGTAGGCACTTAAGTGGGCATTTACCCATCACCCTCCCTTTCCAGCGGCTCAATGCTTTTTAAATCACCCCTTGAGCAGCTCATCTGGAATGAGTGCATAACAGTAAACTTACTATGGCTGACACGAAGGCTTAAGATAATATTAAATGCAGAGAAACTCATTACCTAATTGGATAATATCCTTCCAGAAATACAATACTAGGACAAAAGACGTTCTTATGGAAGTGAGTTATTTCATTATCTCCTTTAATATAAAAATGAAGTCAGGAGGAGAACTATGTCCCAATGCTTTTCACTTTTGAAATCTAAGTTTAAAAAGACAATATCCTTTCTTAGGCAATGACCCCAGAAATAAACTCATGATGAGGATATGTAATGAAAACAACTTTTAAAAGGATCTGAGAGGCAGAACTATGATTCACGTCTGAAAAAAAAAAAAAAGGAAACAGGCTACTCAAAGGGTTATATCAAGACTGGAAAGAAAGCAATTGACAGCTCCTTTGGCCACTTTCTGCACGTGGACCGTGGCTCTTCTCCAGCTCCTGTGCGGAACTCAAATGCCCCAAGCATTTATCAGAGGTGGTCCACAAATGCGTTTTTCTTTCTCTGCCTGTCATGTTCTCTTGTATTTCTGCCAGATGGACTTATTTTCTAGCCATAATTTTATCAGCAGGATAGCAAAGTTGCCACATCTGGTAGATAATAGAATTTTATTCAAGAAGTTTCGTTTCCTTTGCTGAATTTCTCCTCATTCCATATATTGCCGACTTGGACAGAACCTGCAGTTATACTCTATGTTAGTGCCCCTTTCTCCTTACTTATGACATTTCCCATGAAAGTAGTTCATTATTTCTGTGCCTGGCTGTGTTAAGGTCCACCTCTCCTGATGACCATAAGAACAAGGGACCCGTGGTCTCATTTTGCACTAAACCCACTGTTGTGTAGTAGGCTTGGAGAAAGGCAGTCAAGGTGGCTGATGTTTATGCTATTCCTTTAAAGTGCTCTTGACTCAAAGAAGGCAGGGTTTTCTAAAACTCAAGGTACCTTTCTCCCTTCATACAAGGTACTGTCTACAGATCGAAACAGTAACTGCAGAATGTTCTGGGTAGACTCAGGGTCTTGTTCTCTTTCTTCTTAGTGAACTTCTGAGTCAGGCAATAGTACTGTCTCCAAATATGCTCAGTTCCTGCAAATTACATGACATAAAATTGTAATGAATTTTGAAAGGTGTCCTAATAAATGTGGGTCTTATGGAGCCGCTTACGGTCCCACCCCCCACTTTTCCATCCCCTGCTTGTGAACTGCATCTTTCCTAGAAAACTGTTAATTAAACTATACCTCTTTGGAGGAAAATCCAGTCTATACAAAATCAGCGTAGACTGGATTTTCTTTCATATAGGCACTAAAGAGACATTTGCTGAATGTTTAGTTCTCAAGGCTGAAGCAGCATTCCTTAGGCACGGTCCCTTAGCTTCTTTCTTTTCTAATCTAAGCTTGTGGGGCACCTGGGTGCCTCAGTCGGTTGACTGTCTGCCTTCGGCTCAGGTCGTGATCTTGGGGTCCTGGGATCAAGCCCACATCAGGCTCTCTGCTCAGCGGGGAGCCTGCTTCACTGTCTCCCTCCGCCACTCCCCCTGCTTTTGCTCTCTCAAATAAAGAAAATCTTTAAGAAAAAATCATCTAAGCCTCTGTTTCATGTTTCATGCCATCAGTATGTCTTTACATCTTTAAAGTATGACCTATTTGTATTTCAACCATCCCATCATCAGCCTTTACTTTTTATTATCATTTATTTGGACATGTGGCATCTTCGCCTGTTGTTCCCTAACAGGACTATTCAAGCATCCTTTCTTTTCAGTGTAACGATAATGTTGACACTCCTTTAAAGTTCACCCGGCACATTTATGGAGTTTCTCTTTACTCTCAAGAGTCGACTTAATGAAGCTCTTTTCAGTCCTTCCCTCATTTTTTCCTAATACCTGCCTGAATTCTAGAATTTTTACTTGCTTTTTCATCGTTTGTGAAATAAATGGACTCTATATTGTTCTACTTACTTGAGAGCAGAACTGTGGTAGCAAATGATGAAAAAATAAATTCTATACCTAGAATTTCTCTCTCAGGCCTTTTATGTTTTCTTTTTGACATTACTGTCGAATGTTCTCCAGAGTCCGTCCCACAGCCAGCTTCTCTGACCAGTGAGAAGTCCAGCTGGCTCATTCCTCTTATACTTTGGATCTTCACATCTATTAATGCAGCCAAAGCTTGCACTAACTTTTTAGTAATCATGTCACATCATTGACAATGTTGTTGAGTTATCAGAAACCTAAATCCCTTGTGATATAATGACAATCATAGTAACGAGAAGCTAACATATTTTCTGTATAACAGGAACTTTAACATGTATCAGTTCCAAAGCATAAGATTATAAAAAGGATTAAATAAAGGCTGAAAATGATTATGTAAATTGTCCAAGGTGATGCAGTTAGCACAGATCAAGGCAATTTTTTTTTCTTCTTTGCAAAGACTCATGAGGTTGTAGTTCTCTCAACCTACACTTTAACACTGCTGATTCCAGATCTTTATACTTATTCATATGATATTCCAATTACATTAGTTTCAACCTATTCTTTGAAGTTGATTTTGTCATGTTATTGATTTTCTATTCCTCTCATATTTTTGCATTCTCCAATGACCTGATAAATATTCCTTCTTTTTCTGCCTGAAAGTTCTCAATAGGAACAACTCAAGGCAGGACCAAAAACATAAGAAAGTTGTCCACCACCAGAAGCTTCCTATTAGGGTGACTGTCCATTAATGAACACATTTGGGTTAACAAATGACTAACAATTTGTGATTCCATTTAACCATACTGTCATTCAGCCCATATTTCTACATTGTCTATAAGAATTTATGCAATTGAAGTCAACAAGCATGAGGAACTACTTTAGATCCTATGAAAAGGACACAAAGAGAAACCATAATCTTTTTGTGGTTGGAGGAGAAGAGGTAACAGACATGTACACAGGTAATTGTAAGTAAAACATGATTAATTTCCTCTCAACTAAAGACTTAGTGAGATTCGAAATGGGAGAGTGTAGATATTACTTGGGGGAAGAGAGAAGACTACATCTAGACGGGGATAGGCCAGCTGACTCTTAAAGGTGATGGAGAAGGCTGTGTGAACTGAGAGAATATCACCTGTACATGTGGAGATGGACTGGTGCAGGCCATATGTATGGAACAGTATGTCATCTGCTTTCACTTGGAAAGCATGGGCTGCATATTGGGGTGGAGTGTATAACAATGTTGGAGAGGTCAGTCATGGACTGTGTTGGGGAGAAAAAAAATTTTCTTTACTTTTCAAGATTCTTTTGGCTGACCTAAGAATTAAATTGACATGAGCTGAATTATAGGAGAAAGTCTAACTTAATTACATATATATGAGGGCTCCACAGGCAATTGAGGCTTATATGCTATCCAGAGGTAAGGAGAAGGAAGTAGGGATCTGGGACTTCAAAGGGAAGAAAGACAATTCATGGGAAGGTGGAAAAGAGTAAATGTTCAGTAAACAAATGTTTGCTGGGCCATCCAGAAATAACGAGGCACAAAGAGGACTCTAACAAACAGGCTTTGCTATGTTCCACCCTGTCTACCACACCCAAGTCATCTTATACTATAGTTATCTGTGGTGATAGCTCTCTTACTGGAGCAGGTCCCCTATCTAAATTCTTTTAGGCATTTGGGGGGAAAGTTAAAGTTCCTTCCTGAACTGTCTATTTCTTAAAAATAACCAACCTAAAATAATCTACGTTACAAAGAGATATAGTTTAGTGCCGCAAATTTTGCTCCCCTACAACTGACATGGGGGCTTTTTGCCATGCTAAGAAGCTTGCACTTGTCCATGCTAACAGCAGTGTACTGGTCAGGAGCATGGACTCTGGAGCCAGACTGTCTGGGCCTGAATCCTACCTGTGTAACCTTAGGTAACTTATTAACACCTGCTGTGCCTTGGTTTACCTAGCAAAATTAAGTTAAAATGTCAACTACCTTTTAAAGTTTTTGTAGGATTAAATGAGTTAATATTTGTTAAGCACTTACACAATGCCTGCCAAATGGTAGGTGCTAAGTGCTTGTTGTAGAAAAAAAAGATTTTGGTCTTTGAGGAGGAAAGTGACATGACAAAAGTTGGACGGCAAAATGCTCACTCTGGCAATGGTGAGAGTGATGGGTTAGTGAGAGGTTGTGTGTGTGTAGGAGGTTGGGGTAAGGGAGAGATTACAGTGAAAACAATTAGAAAACCAGTGGAATGGGCAAGAAATAATGAGGGAAGGTCTCAAAGAGAGAATAGTGAGAGGGCCACTTCATTCGGTGTTCAATTAATTCCCTTCACTAATTGGCTTGTCCTTTTTGGTTGGTCAGAATTAAGTCCCAGTGAACAATCCCTCTTCCTTCACCTTCAGAGAAAAAAAATTATCAGCAAAATCAGTCAACAGTCAAGAATCCTTTCACTGCTCTGCAGTGGGCACAGTAAGACGTGTTGTCAATATTTGGAGAGATGATGACTCTTTATCATGATTACATTTTACTTCTGTATTCGAGAAAAGCATCTAGTTCACTGCTTTCTGTGTAACCATGATTAATAAACAACAGCACGCACAAAAACTCCAGCACATAGCGTAGCTTAGCAGCAGTCCCATTGCTATTACAAATCCTGTGTCTGCTACTGACCAAATGATATGAACCTGATAATCAAGCCAGAAATTCTTCACATATAGTAGAGAAATTTGTGATGCTCATTTTTTAACTTCTAAATGCTTTTTCATCCCATGAGATGTACATGAAACACACGTCCAGCAAATGATAGGTTAACAGTAGAACCTAGCTCTGTAATGCTGGTATTTCAGGACACTCTGAAGTTCTGCTTTCTTAGATTCAATTCAAGATAAAAGGAGCACGTAAGTATTGTTACATGCAGCCCTGGATAGTGAGGTAGTTTTAAAAGAGGGAGTCTTCAAACTTGGAAGAAGTGTTGATCGAAGCTCTGAGCGAGGGCTTTTGTTTCTGTGTCTGATTTGTCTAATGATCTGTCTAAAAGGCCGCAGCACCTTATGCTACCTCAGACTGTTGAAGGTAAGACAGTTGTTAAAAGGAGCAGAACTGGTGTCTGTGTAGACACAGTCTTAGGATTATGTAGAATTCGAATATGGGTCTCTGGTTTCAGGTCCTGCCTGGGTCCCAGTATTCTTTTGATGTTGGGTCCAGTTGCCTTTTCTCTATAGCTAGCACTACACAGGCCCCACCAGTGATCCTTTCCAAGACCTGCAGTCATTCTCAACCCCGGCTGCACAGTAATCACCTTGAATGCCAAAAAATACCAATGCTCATGCTCCATACCCGGAGAGTCTGGTGTGGTTAGATTGGCAGGGGATCCAGGTGTTAGTGATTCTAAGGGGCAGTGAGGATTGAGAATCTCTGCTTTAGAGACCATCTACAGCACAGGAAAGAGGAACATAAGGAGAATGAGGTCAACACTCTTTGGCTTAGCATTGCCACCATTGTTGCTATTGTCTGGCCTTGATGTGGCTACATTTTTAAAGCTGGTTTCTCTGCCACCATCAAAGACCCAAATCCCCTTTGATCTTACTTTTAATAACAAGAGTCCTGCTTTCTCTCCCTGTGGTTGAGTTCACCTGCCCAGTTCATCACAGTTTCTGGAAGACCTAAACTTTTTACTTTTTATTTTATTTTTGCACAGGAGGAATTAGAACTTTGCTTGGTGAATCACCACTAGAATTCCCTGGTGTCAACTAGATGTTCCATATGGTACTAAAACTAAATGCCCCCTGTCAGTATTCTGTCTCCTAAGATACACTCTTGCTCCCGTCGGGTGTCCCTGACATGGGGGTTGGTCAGAACAACCCCTGGCTGCCATGTTCTCAGATAGCTTTGTATTGGTTGATTTGACCTGATGTACTTGAGGCTGGGTCTTGTCGCATTTTTCCCAGTGTTTGTTCCAGTTGAGAAGCTGGGTCTAGTTCTTGATTTAGCCCCTTCAAATCTATTTCCCTCTGTTCTATCTGTAGGTCATTGAATCTTACATAGCCTTTTACATGATGAAAAGTGTTAATTCAAATGCACGCATGTTGAAGACCGGGCTCTGGGCATTATGCTCCTGCACAGGGAAGGTGGATCAGCACCTTTGGGGGATTCTTATATATCCTGCTTTCCACCAAGATGACTGATTTCCAAGGCCAGAGATCCTTTCTAGCATGGACCATTCCTATGAGTTTGTCTACTGGTGAGTCCAGTGGTTAGTGGATGAGCTAGGGGCATCATGGGTCTGTAGACAGTGGCTTGGATGTTAGTGATTTGCTTTGGGTAGAGTTGTTGTTGTTGTTGTTTTTTTTTTTTTTTAGATTTATTTATTTTGAGAGAGAGAGAAAGAGAGAGCAGGGGGAGGGGCAGAGGGAGAATGAGAGAGAGAAGCCCAAGTAGACTTCCTGCTGAGCGCAGATCCGGACATGGCTCGATTCCACGACCCAAGATCATGACCTGAGCCAAAAGCAAGAGTTGGACACTCAACTGACTGAGCCACCCAGGTGCCCCTGCTTTGAGTAGATTTAACAAGATTTCAGCTTTTTTTCTTTGTTAATCATACCCAGAGTGCTTCATATATTTCCTTATCTGTCCTCCAGAAATCTATTAGGATTTGTAGATGCTCATTCTTTTTTTGACATAGAAGAGGGAAGTATGGGGCTCCTCTAAAGATCACAGGAAGAGTAGGAATGGGTTAGAGCTTCCGTTCTCCAGCCTTGATGACATATTTCTCATGTATCATGCTTAGCTTCACAATTTTAGCTGGTGGAAATGCTTAGGAAAAACTCGTATTCGTGTTTGATAAGTAAGGATTTTGTTGCTAAAGCCACAGAATGATGAAAGTCCCTGGTCTAACTGATCTGACATCAGTTGCAGATGGCATGTGGAGGAAGATGTAATGTTTGATAACTCTTTCAATATTCAGAGTGTTAGGGACTTTGATGCTGACCTCATCAGCAATTTGAGGAAAAAGTCCTTGCTGGCTCCACTGAAAAATTCGTATCTTCAAAAACCACACTTAAGACAAATAAATTAGTGACTCTTTAGAAGTAGATTTATTGTAGAATGTCTATCATTAGCCAGCTCCTCAAACACATTTATATTTGAATTGGGCTTGCAAAATTTATAATTTTATGTATGTAACATTTCTGTGGACATGTTTATAATCTGTGGTTCTGAGGCAACATGGTAGAAACATTATAATGACAATATTTTCACTTTGATGAAATGTTGCTGGTCTTCCAAGATTTGACAATTTTATATTAAGTGGTTTTTATGAGTGGGTTTCTTTTTGTTATTGTAATTGGTTCGAAGGGAATTAGACAGAACCTGGTTATGTTATAGTATCCCCAAAAAGTCACTACATAGCTTTGAGTACCCTTTCTAGTGAAAGCCTCCTTTTGTTAGTGATATGCATTGATTTGAGAAATCTTTTGACAGGCAGGTTGAACTGTGACCCTGGGGAGGGAAACCCACAGTTGAATCAGCTTGTGGAAGTCATCAGTTAGGGAGAGCTGGGATTTGGGATTCCCTGAGAGCTGACACAAGGGAGGGTTATCTGACTTCCCTTTTTTTTTTTTTTTTCTTTTTAAAATCAAATAAGCTTCAGTAGTGTTTTGTTTTGTGATAGCTCCTTTTACTTTTTGGCAAGAGGAAAGTACTTCTGAGAAATTTGGCTTTACGGCTAATGATGGATAATACTCACTTAAATTTTTGAGCTCTTACAGGGTTAACTATTTTGACCATAATTCTTAGCCCTAAAGAAAACAGAAATGCTGTTGGGAGAATAATGTAAGTGCACTTCAGCCTACCCCTCTAGCTTTTTTTTTTTTTTTTAATTTTTTAAAGATTTTATTTATTTATTTGACGGAGAGAGAGACAGCCAGCGAGAGAGGGAACACAAGCAAGGGGAGTGGGAGAGGAAGAATCAGGCTCCCAGCGGAGGAGCCCAATGTGGGGCTCGATCCCAGAACGCCAGGATCACGCCCTGAGCCGAAGGCAGACACGTAACGACTGAGCCACCCAGGCGCCCCTAAGCCACCCAGGTGCCCCCACCCCTAGCTTTCTTAGTTATGTGTATTTAGCTCACAAGTTAACATTGTTGGTATGCATGGATATGACCTTAAAATTTTCCCTGGACCAACCGTATCACTAAAATCAAATATGTAAAACTATATGGATCATGTGAAATTTATATGGTCAAGATAGAAAGCCAGTTTGAATTCAGCATCCGGTTTTCTCTTAATACTTTTTTATGTACACAAATTGATAATATACTTATCTCCACTGTGCTCTTAGCATGCAGAGACATAGTTTTAGGATTATGTAAAATTTGACTTGTTTGGGTAGTAAGAAGCAAGATTATTAGAAATAAACCCCAGTTGTAAAATATTTACATATTTTAAATAGTTTCCCACATACTTGGGTTCTGACTTTCCAAGTAGCTACTTTGCTTAACACCTGATTTATTAATCCATCTCACGTTGAAACCAAATAAGCTTTGGTTCTGCTTGTTTGCCCGTTCTCTGGGTGTTCTGTTATGGACTGGATGTCACTCAACACGGGAGCATCAGCAAAAATGCCTGTTTGGGCCTCTTCTCTGGAGATTTTGATCCATTAAATCCCAGGTGGGGCGCCTGAGCATCTGCATTTTTGAAAGCTCTCCAGGTGATTCCAATGCATCTCAAAGCTCAAAGAGACCCCATTACTCAAGTAAATACCAAACAGGTGTGGCCTTTAGAGAATTTTCCAACCCTGAGATTCCTTATAGGCTGGCCCAGTGTGAAGTGTCAGACAGCTTTAGAAAGATTTGGAGAATCTATGAAAACGAAAAGTTAGCAAACAGAAAAATACACATTATAAGAGATGTCTTTATCATGCAGAAGGATTTTCTGCAGTGCTATTTCAAATAGAAATCCTCTCTAGTACATTCAAATGTAAGGTGTTTAAAAAAAATTAAGCTATTAAAAATATGAGAAGACTGACATACAGTTTTTTGAAACACAGCTCCTGGGGACAGTAGCCAGATTGGCCCAGATCTCTTGTCTTTTATTTACCATGAAAGTTCTTTGGGACCTGAAAGGTTGGCTGATCAACACTTCAGGATCTGGGAAAACAGACTCTAGGTTTGCATTGTCATTGTCACTGGGGTGGTTCTCATATAGTTAAATTCAACAAACATGTAATACATTTTTCAACAAAAATGTAACAAATACCCACATTATTTTTTTTTATTATTATTGGTCTGTCCTTTCAGTTACTACTATTTTTTGTTTAAACAATTTTTTTTCAATTTGCATCTCTCCCTGCCTTCCGTCTTCAGCACTCAAGGGTTGGTGCGGCTAGGAAGACCACATTTTGTTACTGAATGAAGGCGCTTCACAGAGGACTTTGAACTTTAGTACTCTAAAGCATTTAAGCTTTATTCTGAAAAGTAGGCAAAGCCAATGAAGCAGGGAGGTGACCTGATTAGATTTTTGCTTTAGAAAGATCCACCTCCACTGGTTGAATTGGAGGAAGGGAGGGGAGATTCGAAGCCCAGTTACTAGATTATTTCGGCAGTGGCAGTCTGAGCTGGAGATGATGATGCAAGCCTACCTCACGCTGGGGTGGGTGGAGTGAGGCGGTGGGGGATGTGGGTATGGTGTGATCACAGTAATTTATCCTTCCAATCTGGACCATTGTGAGAGTAAAAGAAAGTACTAATAATAACTACCCCAGGACAGCAGGCATCGACTGGAATTGTCCCAGAAAAACAACAGTGGTACTAAGTGTAGGGACAATAGAGACAACTTCTAGGGATTTTCAAGAAGTTGAGGAAAGTTGGACAGAAATTTGTATCTGGAAAATGTCTGGCCTGGAGACATGTACTTGGAATCTTCAGTATAGAAAGTAGTGATCAAGGTTAATGCCTGGCTTACTTGAGGTTATTTCAGATTTTGAATAAAGAAAAGAGAGCCAAAGACTCTATTTTTGAAATCACTGCCAGAAAACATTTTTTCATCTGATCTGCTTCAGAGTTTTGAATGCTTAGAGCATGAGCAGATAGGATCCTTGTTTCCCACTGCCCACCCCCATCCCACCGCACCATGCACGTTCACCTGCTTAACAAGTGGTATCTTCATTTATCCTCTTTGTACTTCATTATTTCTTTCCTTTCCAATCAGCGAATTGCATTTTAAATAGTCTTGGGTACTCAGGAACTAATTATATAATGTAGAAGTGTGAAAGTTCTCATTACCCCCCTGCAGTCTGCAGTGTTTTTCTTTGGAACCCTCGGAACACTTGGCAAGCCTTTCCCTTTAACACCGTGGTAGGGTTTCTTTAAAGCAATTTCTAGGAAAAGGTATTATTTTTGAATCACATAAGAAGATCAGGATTTTTTTTTAACCTCCTTTCCTCAAAATTACATGGCACACTATATTTCCAAAATGGAAGATTTAAATTGCCGTCCTGTCGTGTGCTTTGCGTTAACAGAATGCTACACGGGCTGATCTAAGAGACTGTGTGTAATATGCTGGGCAGTTGAATACAGTTGATACAGCTCCCTCTTATGCTGGCACTTTGGATGTTTGCTTTGTGTTTTGACTGTTGTCTCTGAGATTGTAAATGACTCCAGGACGCTCATCAGAGGAAATTAAAGCCAACATCTGATTTTCATCAAGGTTTTTGTTTTCTTCAGTTTTACTGTTCAGCTAATTGAGGCTTACGGAGGTCAAGTGTCTTGGCCAACGCTGTCCGGCATGTCAGCGTCTTAACTCCAGATGAGTTTTCTTTTAGTCCCCGTTGATTCCTGCATTATATATTCATCGATCTGATAATTAACATCCAAGCCATCCTTTTTGCTCCCCTTACGAACTGGCTGTGCTTAAGGGCCCTTAACGCCAGCGGGACTTTATGGGAAGTCCGCGTGCTCATGCACTATCTTTTATCTGCAGGTGAGAAACACAGAGATCAATTATGATAATCTGCTGCGTAGCAGATGCAGCTCTCTAGGGATTTGTTCCCCCCTGCCAGCAAAATCAAGCTGTGGGCTGCTCAGGCTCACCGCTAGGATGCCTGTGTGGGGTGGGATGATAAGTCATGTGCTGTCTGGTATTTGAAGCTGGCATGGCAGAAGGCAGAATGGCCTGCAAATAAATTACTTCATTCCAGGGGCACGGAGCCTTTGCCAGGAGAGAAATGTTTTGCATTCATTTCCTAGAGGCTGCTGGAAGTGTGGCATTGCTGTTAGACTTTTGTTGCCGCTGCTGTGAAGGGCTTTGTCTGCCCAGATACCAAATGGGAAGCTCACAGGAATCCAGCTAGCCGACTATTCCAGAAGGATTAGACAATAGGAACCCGTAATTAGCCTCCACAGTCTTGAGTCTTCTAGGATATGCTAGAATGCAAAAACACTTTGAAAACTTCCTCCTTTGAAATTTAATTTAAACATATTAAGTGAGTAGCGTGAATAAAGAGAATGGTGTACTGTGATGAGGTACAACTTTCGAAGTGTGAGTTCATGTCAAACTAGACGCTAGCTACAGTTCTCCTCTCCTGTGAAACTATACTCCCATAGTAATTTATTATTTTTTTTAATGAAAGCAAATGTTTTCTATTATTGGTCTCCCCTCTCCATTTATATGCTTTTTATTTAAACAATTCCTTCAGTTTGCGTCTCTCCCTGCCTTCCCTCATCACCACTCCCAAGTCGGTGTGGCTGGGAAGACAATGCTGGTGTTAACATGGGGGCGCTCAGTGAGCCCGTTAATCACCTACCTCTTCAAGATAGCTGGGGAGCTGCTCTGCTGCAGGGCAGAGATAAATTAGAGAGGGAGACGGATGATTTAAAGGGATACTTCCAAATGATTATCAAACAAAGGCAAGCATTTAAGAAGCTGTTAAGCCAGAGAGAAATTCCCAAGAAGGATAAGGTGACAGCCTTTATCTCACAATAAGGGCAAATGGTAAAAATAAAGTGTCAGCCTCGGCACATTTTCTGTCAATTCAAGTGACTAAAGGCCACTTTGGCACAGCATGTGTTTGGGTCACAGGCCGTAAAACGCCTGACCTTGTTTCCTGACGCTGACTTATAGCTTGGTGTGCTTCGAGCTTAATTTTGCCTTCTGGAAAAATCCGGGACCCTTGACGGAAAAGTGGGCAAGACCTGAAGTGGCTGCGCAAGTTTTAGGACATGTCACCTCTCGAAGGCGGTGTGGCTCCCCTCCAGATTGCTCTGTGAGCAGAGCCAACGGGCGGGGACCGTGTCTTGTCAGAAAAACCAGAAAGTGTAAAACAGAATAAGATTCTTTGCAGGTGGAGTGGACAGAGCTGTTAGAAGTGCAACCACTCCATTTAAAGGGGTTTCGAGTCTCATCAGGATCAGATGAATGAAGTTCAACAGCAGTGGCTTCAGCAGCCCTGAAGAGAATGTGTGGGATGGCTTTGGTAGTTATCAATTGATTTTTCTATTCCTGCAAATGCCTAGAAAACTCTTATGTTCATCTTACACATTCTCTGAGCTTGTTTCAAATTTGTGGCATTACGAGGGACGAGGCGTCCTTATCTTTTAGCCCTTCACTATTTTTCTTTTCTGTTTTGGCTAGCTGGAATTAAAAATTACACATCCATCAGTTGTGTCCTTGGCTGGTTTCTTCAGCTTTGGGAATATTAAATCCTTTACTGTGCAAGTGCAGAAATGCATTTGCATTTTAGTCGGTGCCTTGCTGCTCCTTCCCTGCCCCTGGTTCCGGAGTTCTGCAGAGTTGACAAAGGGGGTACGCCTTTCCCTCCATCCATCCCTTGGCACTCAGCTAACTTCACGGAATCATAATGAGCTACTCAAGCAGGTATTTTTGCGGCTTGCATTTCTTTGGTAAATTTTGTTGTCACCAGTAGCATGGTGTTCCTGCTTGGATTCTTGTGGCATTTGTAACGGGTACAAACAGGGTGCCAGGGCACTGGTGTCGAAGCAAGACCACTTCTCCTTTGTCAGCGTCAAGAGTGAGTTGATGGGTCAGACTGGATGAGAGGGACCACCAGTCATTGCCACAGGTGCAGTGAGAGGATGAGGCCCTCCTCCTATGCTTTCGGACACACCCTGGCACTTTGAACTCTGTCCCTTGTGGCCCTACCCCTTCTTCTACTCCATTTCTCAGTCCCTTCCCAGTCCACTGATGGGACTTGACAAGTCATCTTTCCAATCATTCAGTTCACAGAGGAAGGAAATGACCCTTCTTACTTTAATTCAACCAGTTTAAATACCCAGTGTCTGAGGCTGGACCAGAATGTGGGTCTTCTGACTCTTGGTCTAAAACCTTCACTAATCACGCAGCTTCTCATGGAGCTGAGTCTAACAAGCAGGAGTAGGGATTCTGAAGATTAATTGTTGGATTTCAAGAATCGGGTTGGAGAGTGGGCTCGGGATGGGGCCCATTAGGTTTTTTTGGCTGGTTCTCAGAGTTGGAAAGAGGGGACCACTCCTTGGACATTGCCTGAGGCTCTGAGTAGTATTCTTTGTAATAGCTTTCAATCTTGCTTGGAAAAACCTGACCTCTTGTACTCATTATTAGTCAGGAGACACATTCTCAGACAAGCCATTGATTTTTTATTTGCCTCAGCTTCCTCATGTGTAAAATCAGAAGAATAGTACCCATTACTACGGCTAAGAGATGATATGAGCCATCTGCTCTGTCCTAAGTTCCTTGTGGAGGAAGCTGTTCATTCTGGGGCTGATCTAAATCAGTGGTTCTCAAGGTGTGGTTCCCACAGCACCAGCAGCATTCTTTAGCAACTTGTTGGAATGTAAATCTTTGGTCCTGTCCGTCACCTGCTACGTCACAAACTCTGCGGTAGAGTCTAGCAACGTGTAATCTAATGAGTCTTGCAAGTGATTTTCACGCACACTGAAGTTTGAGAACCCCGATCTCAACAATTCTTTCTGCTTTCCCGGAGCACAGATGATAGTCGTGGAACTCAAAGTTGAAAGGAAACACTTACATGAAAATAGATTAATAGTCACAGATCACTAATCATGATTTAAACTTTAGGAAGGAGAAAACAAATGTTCTGTAACTCTAGCCTGTGCCTTTATTATTAGCTATTTTGGAAGGGGGTGAGAATCTGTGTCTATCCATAAGCTCTGCAAGGCCACACTTGGCGTGTTCCCTATTATTTCTCCAGCATCTATCATAGTATCTGGAACACACCTGGGACTTAATATTCTTTAAAGAATGAATGAGTGGATGAATGAATGAGTGAATGAATGTTAAGAATGCTCTGCACTAAAGCATGTGGAAGAGACATAAAATTGGATAAGGGACAAGTTCAAAGTCCATGTTTGATCCTCTAGCTGGGCAGATTTTACTGAATTGCTTCCTCTAGATTTGAGGGTCCTCATCTATGCAGTGGTACAATTGAGCTACAGTTGCTGTTGGGAGGACACCCCTTGCCCGTCCCCCCCAACAGTGAATCATCTGTTAAAGCGAGGTGAGTGTAGATGAAATCTTAAGCTCCATTAAGACTTACTTTAATTAGCCCTTTTCTCATGGGGTTTCCCATGTCTCCATCAATCCATCGAGACTTTCCTTTTCTACCATATTGATTATATTTCACTCTCTGCTGCCCCCTGCCCTCCCCCCAATTTTTTATGATTACATGGCTCTTAATTGAAAGAAATGGAATATCTTCAGATTAAAGCTGTTGAGGACAGGGACTAACTGTATATATTATTTATCCCATAATATACTAGTACAGTAGGGGTCATATAACACATAATAAATACCTCCTGAGTGCAGTTGGAGAAAGGCATTACTGGAACTAATGAGGGTCACATACCTGTTGTGATCATAAGGGCCAGGGTCTTCAAGCCCCGGGTTTAGATCTTGATTAGAAGATGTATGACCTTGGGCAATGAAATCATTCTTTCTGAAGTCCAGCTTCCCACCTGTAGAGGGGAAATAATACTTTATAGAGTTATTGTGAAGAATAAATATGGTAACATGGAATCTTCTAAGACAGTGCCTGGCGCATAGTAGGCACTCAGTAAAATACAATTTACCTTCCTCATTGTCACATTTCTCCATGAACTAGCTTTCTAAGCATCCAACCAGGAGAACATGCACATTTATTTCTCTACTCTCACAACTGTCTCTCTTTAGGTACTTTTAGCCCTTAATATTTTCAAAGACTATTTTGAGAGATTCATATAAAGAAGGCCACTGGAAGATGTGGAAGAGAAATATAACAGAGAAGCAAGATGGGTGTAGAAGATGCTGTAAACTTGGGAGTCTAAGTGATGGGGCTGAGAAAACTTACCTTGATGATTAAAATGAAAGTTATTTTTTTTCCTTTTAATTTTTTTTAAAGATTTATTTATTTGAGAGAGAGAGAGAGATAGTGAGAGAGAGAGCATGAGCAGGGGGGGAAAGGAGAAGTAGACTTCCCACTGAGAGGGAGCCTGACGTGGGGCTCAATCCCAGGACCCTGGGACCATGACATAAGCCAAATGCAGACGCTTAACTGACTGAGCCACCTAGGCACCCCTACTTTATTTTTTTTTTTTAAGATTTTTATTTATCTATTTATTTGTCGGAGAGAGAGAGAGAGAAAAGCAGGGGGAGCAGCAGGCAGAGGGAGAAGCAGGCTCCCCGCTTAGCGGGGAGCGTGATGCCGGATTCAATCCCAGGACCCTGGGATCATGACTTGAGCCGAAGGCAGATGCTTAACCAACTGAGCCACCAGGTGTCCCTAATAGAAGAGTTACTTTAGGTCAGAATTCCGTGAATGCCGTAAGAAACATCATTCCCTTCTACTTCCAACTGGGAGTCATTTGGCTTGATCTAAAATGATTAAACTTAATGTAGAACAAACACTCCCCCAACCAATGTTTCCAGCTAGTAAGTTTTTAAGCTTATTTACTATTATTCAAAAAATGTCCTTTGAGCTTCCAGAGGAAGGAAATGGGGGTCAGGGAGGGGAAGTCCAGTAAATAGTAAGGGTATTTTTCTCTAATAGCATCCGGCACATTTTGGCCATAGGTCTTCATAAATGTGGCCTCTCTAGTGGCCAAAAGCAGAGAAATGAAAGGCAGAACGATGTATGTAGCACGTGACCAGGCAGTCCTTCCAGCTCCTGCCTGCCATCTTAACCCTGTAAAGGCAAGGGGTAGTTGTCAGAAACAAAACTGTCAGGAAGACAGCCTGCATTCTTATCTCATCTTCTTCCAGATTCCAGACATCCCAGGCCAGTCGAGCTACCCTAACTGTTTTTAGAATTGAAGAGCAGTTGGAAGATATGAGTATGTTCCAAAACAACTTCACAGAGTAAAATAGAGGAGGAGGATAAGATTGGCTTGATCATTTTGTAACTGATGACACAGAGAGGAATTTGATTTTATCTCTTTCATGTTTTACGTGCTATGAAAGGAATGTATGGAAGAGACTACCTGATGTTCAGGCAGGGAACAGACAGCCACAAAGACGGAGCTGTTAGTGTGAGATGAGAGGTTACATGAAGCCAGGGCATTAAGCATGAAGAAGGTAAGGATTGGGAAGTTGTTGGAGTCATAGATAAACAGTGAAAATTTTATATGTTCTTTGTATTATGTCTTCAAATAAAAAAGCATTTTAATTACTCATCCCACTTCAGAACTAGAAAACAACAGGTATTAGTATGTGGTCTCAGGGAGAGACTGGTGAACCCCTTGTCTAGAGAAAGAAATTTTCAGAGAACATAGGCATTGGCTGGGTTGGATGAGAAATCCAACAGTATGTGCTCCAGAAAGTGCTGGAAAATACCGAAGGAACGGCAGGAAGTTACAATGGAGGGTGAAGGAAGGGACTTATGTCATTGTTTTATGAAGAAGCATTTCCCAAGGACAGTTCTACACCTGCTTCTTTTCCATGAGGTAGATATCTAACAGAAGACAAAATCTTACCTAGGAGCACCAGAAAAATAGATAGCAAATACCTTTTCGGTATAAGTACAGATCCAGAGAAAATCAGACTTTAAATTACTGATTGATTCCAAGACGTTACCAAAATTCAGACAAAAAAATAGTTCTTCATTATTTTCTTGACCGTTGTCTTTTCGTTAAACACCTTGGATTTTTCACAGAAAGAAAATAGCCTGGCTTGAGGTTATTCATTTTTCATAAAGCAAAATTTCCGTAATTATTCATAAAGTCAAGCTAATTGGTCTAGAAAGTTCAATTTTTCCGTGTCTTTACATTGAACCCTTTGTTTATGCCTCTTATTCATTCGTCAGGAACGTTGATTACATTTCCTTTTTTTTTGAATGAACGAATTTTAATCAGTTAATAGAGGCTAGGAACAAAGAGTGCCATGATTGATTACCAATGCCTGTGGAGAGTGGGAAGAAGTATATTTTTCACGCCTTGCAGTTTATTATTATTTGTAAATTTTCAATCAGGAATAATTATTTCAGTAATGTATTATATTAAGAAATAAACAAATTTGGTCAAATGTTAAGATTAATAAATTGGGAAGTGGATAGAGAAATGTTCATTATATTATCAATGACTTAAAATGTCCATGATTTTTGGTATATTTGAAATACTTCATGAGAAAATATTTTTAAAATAGTAATCAGGAATACCAGTTCCACCAATTTAACTTCAGGTTTAAATTGAATATTTTAAATTGCTGCTTTTCTCTTTGATGATTGTTCTGTTTTACTTAAATTTTTCCACCCAGGAAAAAAAAGTTATCAATTTCTGTAAAGAATACTTACTTTCAACTAATTTCTATAACCCCTTTAACTTGTTATTTTCTTCCCCATTCTGTCTTTTTTTTCTGGAAAGATGCATGCTGATCTCTTGATTAACATAGGGTTCGTTGAAGAATCTAAGGTATAGATTCAGTGATTTCAGATCATGTAAAAAATACAGTTTCTCAGGTGCCTACCATTCCCACCTCCCAGTGTTCAAATTAGAATCCTGGAGCAGCGGGAGAAACAGCTTCTAGATTTTGAGTCTCTGGTGACCTTCCTGGGAAGGGACAAAACAGTGCTCTTGGCAGTTACTACAGACTTTCACTCCAGTCTGCCCCAGGGCAAAAGTACCATTTCTGAACAACAGTGTCCTGTGAAAAAGGGTCTTCGAATTGGAAGAAAAAATGAAAGATAAAGGAAACTGGAGAAATGCTATTTATCAACCACCACTGCTCAGAATGTATAATTTGATAGACTGAACTCTGCCTTTAATGGATGTTAGCTTTAGTTTTCAGTTTCCAGTGAGGTGCTCTGATTGTATGGGACTCCAGAACAGTGCACATGCCCTGGGTTACCCTTCAGTTTTACCACGTGCAGGGCCATCGGTAACCCGAGCAGATGGGCAATGCCGTGGGCTTCAGCCTTCTCTCAGGCTGCTCCTCTCATAGAGCCTATTCGATGTCTGGTCATTTGTTAGCTGTTGCTTTAATATTGTCTGGTTTATGCTGTTGACCATAGTTATTTTAGAATCTTTTGTTCATTTATCATCTTGGCATTCCTAAAGAAAAAGAACTGCTAATAGAATTGGAAGAGAAAGATTCTTTAAAATAGTCAAAAATAAAACATTTTTAAATAGTCGGGGTGCCTGGGCGGCTCAGCAGGTTAAGCGTCCGGCTCTTGATTTTGGCTCAAGTCATGATTTCAGGGTCCTGGGATCCAGCCCTGTGTTGGGCTCTGCGCTCAACGGTGAGTCTGCTCAAGGAGTTTTCCTCTCTGTTGCTCTCCCTCTGTCCCTCCCCCCACTCTCTCTCTGAAATAAATAAATAAATCTTAAAAAACCATTTTTAAATAGTCAAATATAGAATAGTGATATGAAAATAATCAAATAAACAATACATATGCAATAAAGAACTTCAGCCCACACTTCATACCATACGTAAAATTAACCCCAAACATATTCTATTCCTAAATGTAACACCAAAAACTATATATAAAACCTCTAGGAGAAAACACGGGAAGAAATACTAATGACCTTGTGTTAGGCTAAGATTTCTTAGATACAACATCAAAAGCAGGATCCATAAACACACAAAAAATGACTAAATCTGACTTTATCAAAATTAAGAACGTCTGTTCTTTGAAAAATACTGGGAGGAAATATTTGTAAATCACATATCCAATAAAGGACTTGTACCCAAAATGTCTAAAACCACTCAAAACTCAACAGCAGGGGCGCCTGGGTGGCACAGCGGTTAAGCGTCTGCCTTCGGCTCAGGGCGTGATCCCGGCGTTGTGGGATCAAGCCCCACATCAGGCTCCTCTGCTATGAGCCTGCTTCTTCCTCTCCCACTCTCCCTGCTTGTGTTCCCTCTCTCGCTGGCTGTCTCTATCTCTGTCAAATAAATAAATAAAATCTTTAAAAAAAAAAAAAACCAAACTCAACAGCAAGAAAACAAACAATGCAACTAAAAATGGGCCAAATGCTTGAACAAAGAAGATGTATGGATAACAAATAACCACATGAAAAGATGTTCAGCACCATTTGTTATTAGAGAATTGTAAAGTAAAACCACAGTGAGATATCAGTCAGCACCCGTTAGAATGAGTAAAGTTAAGAAGACTAACCATACCGAGTGTTAGTGAGCTAGAACTTTCACGCTCTGCTGGTGGTGAGGCAGAATGGTACAGCCACTTTGGAAAACAGCTCGGCAGCTTCTCAAAAAGTTAAACATGCGCCTGCCAGATTTCCCAGCCATGCCACTCCTACGTATTTACCAAGGAGAAATGAATGCATATATTCATACAAAGACGTGTATATGAATGTTCATAGCAGCCATATTTGTCATAGCCCCAAAGTGGAAATGGTCCAGATGTCCATCAACAGGGGAATGGATAAACAAATTGTGGTATATCCATATATTGGAATCTTATTCAACAGTAAAAAGGAATGAATTTGTGATACGTGTGATGACATGGGTAAGTCTCAAAATAATTATGCCAAGTAAAAGAAGCTGGACAAAGAAAGTGTATACTGTATGACTCCATTTATATAAAATTAGAGCTCAAACTACTCTGTAGTTCAAGAAAGCAGATTAGATGGGCACCTGGGTGGCACAGCGGTTAAGCGTCTGCCTTCGGCTCAGGGCGTGATCCCGGCGTTATGGGATCGAGCCCCACATCAGGCTCCTCCACTATGAGCTTGCTTCTTCCTCTCCCACTCCCCCTGCTTGTGTTCCCTCTCTCGCTGGCTGTCTCTATCTCTGTCGAATAAATAAATAAAATCTTAAAAAAAAAAAAAGAAGTCTTTGGGCTTCCTAACATTAAAAAAAAAAAAAGAAAGAAAGCAGATTAGTGGTTGCCTGGGATGGGAGGGTATGGAATGGGGACAGGGAGGCGTTACAAAGGGCCTGGAGGAAACTTGATGGGCTGATGGCTATGCTTATTATCTTAATTGTGGTGATGTTATTGCTGTTATATACACATCACAGTCGATAAAGTTGTACACTTTAAGTTTGGCTTATTATATGTCAATGACGTGTGAATAAAGCTATTAAAAAGAAAGAAAGGGAAGAAAAGCGAAGGAAGGGAACAAGAAGGACAATAGAAAAGAAAGAGAAGAGGAAGGAGGGTGGGATGCAGGAAAGGCTTGGACTGAGAGCCTGCGACCGGGGCTGAGGTCTCGGATCTGTCGTTTACTTGCTACGTACCTGAGAGTAAATTGCATTCTTTGAGCCTCAGCTTTTTTTTCCTATAAAATGAGGTTAATAATATTCATCTCATGCGTAGATAATGTATATAAGGTATTTTGCAATATGCTAAAATGTTCAATAGATAGTGAGCATTATTATGAATATTATTGATAATACTTAGCAAGCAGATGCAGCAATTTGAGGCATTTCCTACACCCACGTTGGGAGGAAGTGTCTGGAGTCCTTTGGGGGGGAAGGGATATTAAGATTGGGTGTGGGGAGGAAAGAAGAGGCAGGGATGTTCATCTTTGGCTGTGAGACGGAGTATAAACCCTGAAACTTGTTAGACTGCTCATCACACGGGAAACATACTGCAGCTGCCCTGCTCTTTGGGGTCCACAGGTCCCAGCATGCAATGCTCCAAGTTAATGTGGGCCACGAGCCCTGCTTGTAGCGACTTGCAGTTTCTGTGGGCTACCCCCAGTAGAGGAACTGAAGCAGAAACGGGCACTAAATTCTTAATGCATTGCACACATTATGCATCATGTTATTTTTAAACAAAAAGCATATCATGTGTTTTCCCTGTAAGCTAAAATACATTTATTCTTACCAAAAGGTGGCCATCTATCGCTTGGATAATGTAAAAAGCTTTTATAAACATAAAAATGTTTATAAAGAAATTGTTTGTTTAGAAACACGCACATACTGTTCTGGAAAAAAAATTTTTTTTTGTAGTTTCTCTTTCTATTAAACATCTATTCCTCGGATAGCCCGGAGTGTGGAAGTAAATACAAAGCTCTAGGCCATTTAAAATCTAAATCAGACTTTAATAAGGGAATGTCATGTTTCATTTAAAAGCTTCTCTTCACCTCCTTTTCTTGTGCTGTCAAGTGAAAGAAAAGCCAGCTTTATAATTACATGGCTGCCTCGGCTTCAGATTATACATGAGGTCTCACATTATTTTTCCATACCTTTCTCTCTCAATCCCTATCCCACCTCCTCCCTCGTCTGCCATGCGCCCCTCCCCCAGCCAGGCTTTCTCCTGCACACTTCCTTCCCTCCTAAGGGGCTGACAGAATGATGGAGTTCTGTTGACTAAGCTGCTGAACGGTGGTGGCCCTTATTAATTTAGGGGTGACAAGCAAAAAATCAAATCAAATCAAATATGACGATTGCGGAATGTGTCTCACTGTGACCATCCTCCTAGACTAGCTGGGTAGAAAATTAGGTGATTTTGGTTTCTACTGCTCATCGGAGCGTGAAATCAGATGGAACTTAACTTTGACAGATGTTTACCCTTTTCCATTCGGAGCTCCCACCCCTGAGGTCGGTTCTCAAGGTCGGGCTTGGGTTCACCACTGAACATTAGGATCCTCAACCCTCGTTAATAACTTGGCAAAGGTATTATTAGCAGCAGTAACAACAGGCCCCCATGCAAATATATGGTACGGTAGCCTCTTTCCCCCCAGTCACGAGTAATTGCGTCATTGGTCACAGTATGGGAATATTAAGTCCATGAAGCCGGTGCTGAGTATTGGAGACCATCACATTGTTCCCAAGAAAGTGGTATTGTAACGAAGCTACCATCTAAGATCACAGTGCAGAATGGAGCTATGTTATTTTAATTCTATTTCCTGCGCTGATACACTTGGGGTCATTTTGTCTGGGTCACCGTGACAAGGTGGTCAGTTTCGATTGTAGGCTTGATCCCAACGTAGTGGCAGGGAATAGAGGGAGAGATGGGTCACGGATCCTTTACAGTGACTGGGAAGGACTGAAAAAATTGTGGATAATTCCTTTGTGTTAGTAGGTTATGCATCATTGAATAGATGATACTATTTTTATTTCTACTGTAGACAAAATATTATTTAGACAACACATAAAAGTAGATATTGTCATTGACTCTATCACTAGAAACCCATAGAGAGAATGAATCTCATGGGAGAGTCTCCGATTTGGAAGGAACCAAGGGAGTTGTTTGTTGGCTCGCTGACACGTGAATCCCTCCACGGCATCCCAGGCCTTCCTTTTGAATATATTTGGTGAGAGGCAACTCATTACCTCAGTGTTACTAGATAGTTCTGTTAGATAGTTCATCTTTCTTGTAGTCAACAGCAGCCTCTCAGAGTTTGAACCACTTGATCAAACTCTGCATCCTGGAGCCTCTGAGAATAAATTGAAACCTTCTTCTGCCTGAAAGCCCTCTAGTTTTTTAGACGGCTGTCATGTCTCCACCAAATCTTTGACTCACCTAGTAAAAACTCCTCACTTCTTCCAGTAATGTCTTGCTAAATCTCTCCTAGGGTCTTGCACAGCTCCTTGCACATAGTAGGCCCTCAGGGAATGTTTGACTTGACCAAATTCTCACACCACTTTGTTCTGAATCCCACTGAGATGCCCCTGACAACTGTATCCCATTCAGAGTCCACTCAATGTAACACGGAGACAGCAGCGATTCCTGGGATATTTTGATGCCGAAACATCTATACACGGTTGTTGTGAAACCTTCTGTTTTCCTCCTGGATTGACTGACTGATCCTCCCTTAGATGGATGTTCCTCTCTCTCTAATTTTCACCAAATGCCCAGAGAAGACTATTTAGGAGAAAAAAAGATGTCTGTGTAAATCAATCTAAAATGAAATATCTGGGAAGAAAGCCCGAGCTTTGAGTAGAATAGAAGTTCTTTTATTCTCCCTCGTTGATGAGAAAAACTAAAAATCCTAGTTGTAGTTACATTAACTTTAATTAATCAATTTGTATGATTACCCAGTTCATTTCTGTTTATTATTTGAATGGGAAGTTGTGTATTTTTCTTTTAGCTTTTGGTTGCCTATATGACAGCAGATGAAGATACAAAATAATACACTTGTTGCCGAGTATGCTGGATTAGAATCAGAAATGTAGGTGGGTTAAATTGTGCTCCCCCCAGACTCATATGTCGAAGCCCCAAGCTCTATTACCTCAGAACGGCGGCTACTGTCTTTGGAGGTGGGGTCTTCGAAGTGAATTTTAATTAAGTTAAAATGAGGATGTGAGGATGGGCCCTAGTCCAGTACGCCTGGTGTCCTTATAAGCAGAGGAATCAGGACACAGACACAGGCAGGGAAGACCCCATGAGGACATGGGGAGAAGAGAGCCGTCTATAAGCCGAGGGGAGGGGCCTCAGGAGAAACCAAATCTGCCAGCGCCTTGATCTTGGACTTCCAGCCTCCAGAGCTGTGAGAAAACACATTTCCATTGTTTACCCACCCAGTCTGCAGTATTTTGTTACGCAGCCTGAGCAAACTGTTATGGTGCGGAAATGCTTACAGTGTCAATTCTGAAACACGAAGCCAATCTAAGGGGAAAGAACACTAAGACCCATAAGATACAAGTACAAATAGTAATTGGTGGTATCGGGTGTAATCTTGTTCATCTGAATTTCTTCATCTGAAATAAAACCAGTCCCGTCCTTTCGATAGTTTTGAAAGGAAAATTCACAAAGCACAGTGATTAAACTATAGGTTTTAAAACATTAATCTTTGCTGTAACTAACTTTGCATAATTTGAAACGTGTTAGTGTTTCTCTTGCTGACTCACGGATGCCTTGCCTGCTATCCTCGTGGATTTCTCACAGCTTCGTTCTGCACCCTCAAAGCTAAGTTAGCATTGTGTCAAAGGACTCACATGCCAACATTTCTGATTTTATCGTCGTAGCATCTTTCTTATTTGCCCATGGGCTGTCATCACGTGTAGTTGTTTGCCACCATTATGGTCATTTACCTCTGGGGGAGGCTTTCATCTTTGCTGGTCAAATGGCACATTGTGAGAATCGGGGCCCTGACTTAAAGAGGCACCCAGCAAGTTATTGGCAAAAGAGGAACAGAATTTTAATTATGTCAGTGCCTTTCACTGATCAAGTTGTGAATGATACCCAACACTTTAATAAAATAAATTAGAATAGAATTGGATTGGCTGCATCAGAGCACAGTGACGTAGTAAGGTTAAGCGCTGTTGTGTGAAGTGTTGTTTCCATTAATTCAGCATGTATATTGAGCACCTACTACATACCGGGCACTGTTCTAGGTGCTTGGGATACATCAGTAGACAAGCAAAGATCCCTGACCTCATGGTGCTTACCCTGTGGGAGGAGAAGATGGTGAATAGATAATAAGCACAATAAGTAAATAATTTGGTGTGGTGGCAGGTGGTAACATATGACAAAAAGAACAAAGTGGCAGAAAGTAAAGAGTATTAGGAATTACAGGAGTGGGGTGCAGCTGTAGTTTTAAGTCAGGGCCGTCCTTACTGAGCCACAGTTAAACAGAGACTGAGAGCAGATGAGGGAGTTGGCCATCTGCCTATCTGGAGTGTTCTAGGCAGTGGGGACAGCAAGTGCAAAGGTGCAAAGACAGGAGTTCCTGGCGTGTTTATGGGTTGGCAAGGGGCCATGTGTCCAGAGAGGGATGAGCGGAGGAGTGATAGTGTCCAAGAAATACAAGTGGACCAGAACGTACAGCACTTGTAGCCCGTTGTAAGGATTCTGGCCGCTATGCTGAGTGAAACTGGGAACGACTCAGGGTTCTGGGCAGAGGACTGACTTGTGTATGGACTGTGTTAGAAATGAGTCTGGGTCTCTGAGAAGAAGACTAGAAGAGACTGACATGTCATTAAAGTGTAAAACTCCCATGAAATGGACTTTCTGTTTTTAACGTGTTGGAATGAAATAGAAAGTTCCATAGATGGTCTCTTAAATTTTGCAATTGGTTTACCAGGCCTCCATGAAAGTAAAAATCACTTGGAGCCTTTTAAAGATCCTGCTTCCCAGCCTCATTCCAGACCTACTGGAGTCACTTGCGTATTGTTACTAAGCAGTTCAGGAGATTTTTTTTTAAGGATCAAGGACATTTGCAAATCACTGACTTTTTGAAAGATCTGAGTTCAAGTCCTGCCACTTCCTAGAAATGAGGCTTGGTCAAATCACGGGAGCAGGAGCCCCAAAGCCCACCTGGCAGGGGAGCTCTGAGGTGTTCTTGAGCAATCTGCAAGACACAGGAAACACTCAGGAAACAGGAACCATGGAAGTCCTGAACATTTTCTCCAGTGCAACACCTCTGACTGGGAATAACTGGTAAAGGGCTCAGAAGGGAGTGATTTATAAGAAAATGAGTTCTTCTTGTGAACAATGAATTGGTCGCACTGAAGGTCTATAGTGCTGTTTGCTAACTGCTCTCAGAGAGTCATGCAGGCCTGCTGAAATCTGGTCCCAGGTCCCCTTTGATCTGGCTAATTATAGTGAAGCATGAAAACAATGTTAATTGCTTGACTCTTGGCTCCCGTTTTCCTGAGCATCGTGCTTCTGTGCCCTGGCTCACTCTGGGCCAGCCCCTTGTCAAGGTTCTGAACACATGGTTGATGCCTCTTCAGAAACTCCATGACCACACTAAGAGCAAATTTGTACTCCATGGAGTGAATGAAAGAGAGTGGGAGACAATGAATCTTGTTTTCCTCTTGTTTCTGCGAAATGCCACAAATAACCATTCTTCTCCACAGTGCTAATGTGGTAGAGAATTCCACAGATAGAGTCTATGGGAAGCCTGAATATATTTTGTAGGAAAACCGTTAATAATTGTCAGGGGGTGAGAAAACGGGGCCTATTTCAGGCCCAGAGCCTAATTTGTTTTAATGCACAGACTTTCTAAAAATGGAATTTTAACTGAATGAGGCTGAAGGAGAAAGTACAATCTGTGATGGAAGGAAAAAAATCTGGGCTGTTCAAAGAAAGATAATTTCCAATATTGTACCAGGACAGAGGAATAGCATGAGATGGGAGACAGATAATATTAGAGGCTGTGCTGTGGTGAAAGGTGGATTCACCTAAAAGATACGGAAAGTTAGAAATGTCTGAAAGAGATATTGCTGAGTGAAAAGAATCTCAGGCTGGGAATCAGAAGACCATCAGCCTGCTGTTGTCAACAGCGACGACGACACCCCCAGTGGCAGCATTTACTGTGGACTTACTACGTGCTGAGCCTCGCGAGAAGCACTTCGGTTCTAGCCCTTGTGTGTGAGGTAAGGACATAAATTCTGTAATTGGCTCATGTTACGTAGAGAGAGTGAGGAGTTTGAACGATCAGCGTCACCCAGCAACATGGCAGATCGGGAAGGTCATTGCTCCTGTGAGGCTACAGAGTCCATATATGAATGGAGGGAGGAAGGAACCTGCCTCCAGCGCAATCGTTCTCAGAAGAGTGGTCCTCAAACCAGAGCCTCAGCATCACTTGGGAACATGTTAGAAGTGTACATTCTCATGCCCTACTCCAGACCCGCTGAAGAACACACTCTAGGGGTAGGGCCAAGCAGTCTGTGTTTTCCTAAGCTTTCTGGGGGGTCGAGATGCTCACTCAAGTTTTGAGAACCACTGGTCTCAGGGTACAACCTAGATTTCTTGTCCAAGTCGAGCTTAAAAACGCATGGTGAATATTATACCAAATATCGAATATAGTTTTGGTCACCATATTTAATTTGTTTTGAAATTTCAGGTAAAATGAAAAGAGCTGTGGAATTCGTAGTTATCACAAAGAGTAGGGTAAATTTCAGAAGGTTTGAGAACACTCATTGTACAATTCATGGTCCTTAAGAAATTTGTAATTTAATTGCGGCATCAGCATCTCCATTAATCTATCATCAGGTGCCTGATGCATGGGTACAGGAATGAATGTGCCAATGGGAGGTGGAAGGAAGAAATCAGTTGAGTTCTGAAAACAGCCCTGAAAGATACAAAGGGAGATGGTACAGGGGTTTGAGGAAATCACGGAGCCAGGGCCTGGAGGGTCAAGGCAGACAGAAACTGGCGTATCTAAAGGGAGCCAAATGGAAAGAGAGAAGAGTTTGGCAAGGAAAAGTAGACCAGTGTGTACTTTGCAGGCAAGTCTGCTAGAATGTTGAACCAAACAACCCAGAAGAAGAGTTCTCGAGTAAGAAAGCCTTGTCAGACGTCTATGGGATTGATCTGTCAGGATCCCTTCAGCTTCAAGTGATGGAAACCCGATTCAAACTGGCCAAATCAAAAAGGGAGAATTTATGGACTCATGTCACTGACATCTAAGAATAGTCCAGGGGCCCCAGCAAGGTCATTCACTGATGAGTCCCCTTCTGGCCATTCTCTGTGCCAGCCCTTTTCTCGGAGAGGTGCCCTCCTCGGGGCACTAAGCTGGTAGCCAGAAGCTTTAGGCCTGCAACAAATCCCCAGAAACGCAGGCCATGTCCTAGAATTGAGCTTTGGGTTCAGACCAGCTAGGACAGGTGCATGTCCCTCCTGGAAGGGGGGTGGGTAGAGCCACTGACCCCTGCACCTCGTGCACTGCACACAGCAGTGTAATGTTGGAAACGGGTTCCCTAAGTCCTGGACAGCAGGTCTGTCCTCTCTGTAGGGATACTGAAGTGAGGAAAGTTCGAGGAAGGCAGGTCAGCAAGGAGGCTCCTGCCAGGATTCAGGTACAGACTGATGAAGGCTGGGCTCGGAATTGTTTCTGCAAAACCTCTTGAAGAGAACAAATTTTGACCATCGCTGTCACTGGGAGGAAACAATCACCATGGCTTTAAACAGGGCAATAAAAACAACAACGACAACAACAAAACAGCTCCTCGTCATCCCTGGAGCATAGGAAAGAGATTAGTTGGTGCTCTTAACGGCCACAGTGGAGTTAAGAAGTTGGGAGAAATGGCAAAGCCTCCCAGTCTCACGCCGGGAGGTTGGCGTAGTTGCTGGTGGGAGATCCAAGAGGCCCGGTCCGTGCCATGGCCAGAGACGTAAACAGTGGGCATTCGCTCTTGTATCCTTCCTCCTTGAATTCTTCGCCCGGAGAACTGGCAGTGCTTCTCTGCCTTTTTGTTTCCTTTGTTAAACGAGGTATTTGGGGACTTGTTCGTCCCCTCCCAATGTAGCACTAGGCTTTGAGAGCCGGGCTGTGTTGTAGATTCCTAACAGCACTCCAATTACTCAGACTTGCAGTCTCTACTGATTTTCCCTCCCTGATTTTCACCTTTGAAATAAATAAATTCAGGAGGAAAAGTGACTAATAGGACTCCCGAGAGTTACAAGGATCCCTGATAGTCCGCATTCTGTATGTAGATGAAAAATGTGCAAAACGTCGAAGCACTTTGACAAATGGAACATGACAAACTCGGGTTAGCCAGGTTCGGGCTCAACCCACCGCCACCGACGTGCTTGTAAATGCTCTTTATCCTAACGGAGCTGTGGACTAGGGAATACAGTTTGCAGCCGATTCTTCAGAGAGCGTTGGGTAATTCAGATTTGGGGAAAGTCACTTAACCTTGGTAGGTCTTACTTAGGGACCCAGACCACTTACTTTACTTTTGTGGGGTGGTTTGGAAGAATGACAAAAAAAAAAAAAAACCCAAAACCAAAACCAAACCAAACCAAACAAAACAGGGTAAAACACTGGAAAATAAAGTGATACTAAAATATTAAATTATCACAGGGTGATAAAATTTTAGAGCAAACTGGGGATGTTCACTGGTTTTTAGTCTTACAACTGATAGGCACGCTAGCTGGGGCTGATTTATCATGGCTCACGGCAGAAGCTCTGATTGTAGCAAAGAAGAGAGAAGCTTCACAAGTGTGTGCTGGCACTGAAATCAGACAGCGTCTTCATTAGAGTATTAATCGCAGTAGAAGTGGGAATTAAACTTGGCAACATGACAGAGAAGCTGACATCAGAGTTATTAAATTGAAAAGATTGCCACTCAAATCAAATCAGATAATGCTATTACCGTCATCTCCAGCGCTCTTAATGCTGTAAAGAGAGTGGAGAAAATAAGCCCTAACTTAAACAGCTGTGTGCTTCTTTCCCTATCTTTGGGATTGCTGTCAAAATACCAGAAGATTAAGTATGAAATCAAAGCAAGAAGGCTTGTGACTGATGGACTCCTATACAAATATTAAAAATTCATTAGTCACGAACGAATTTTTCCCATGGCTGTAAAAAGTAAAAGAAGAACATCTTATTGCGTGAGCAAAGTAAATTATGCCAGTAAATTTTCTTTAAAAATGCACACTTGGCTCTTCCGAGGGGTTTGTTCCTCACGCTTGAGAGCATCTCTAAGGATGACGTGAAACTTCCACTGGGGATTTCACTAGAGTTCCCGTAAATTGGAGCGTTCTCTTCTCATTTCTCTCCTTCAGTCAGGGGAAGTCAGTAAAATTAGAGCCCATGCATCAAGAAAAAAATCAGGTCTTTCAGACCTCTCTCACCTTGACCTTTCCCTCTCGTAGTGTTTGCAGGCAGTGCCAGTAACTAAAGCCCTTGTGGTTTAGCGATCACCCGATTTCCTATCTCACTTTTGCTCAGCATTACCATAAAACCTGACCTAGTGCCCGGTCTGCCTCTTGTGGAGACGGCAGTAAGTGGGGGTTTGGCTTAAAGCCCATTAGTAGATTTAGAAAGTAGTTTACTTGCTCACAATCATGGGCATTCAGGAGGGCACGTGATGCGATGAGCACTGGGTATTATATGCAACTGATAAATTATTGAACACTTAAAAAAAAAAGATCATGAGCCAAATCATCTATCACTAAATCCATACTTCCTCCTGAAGTTTAATTGT
The DNA here is from genome assembly GCF_024610735.1 of Ursus americanus. Classification (NCBI taxonomy): domain Eukaryota; kingdom Metazoa; phylum Chordata; class Mammalia; order Carnivora; family Ursidae; genus Ursus; species Ursus americanus. The sequence goes on from NC_142136.1 coordinate 61,043,152, forward strand.
TCTGTCTTATTCTTCTGGCCCCACGATTGACAGCCAGCTGTAGGATTTGGGATAAGGGTCTGCGTTTGGGGTTGGGAAGTGTTAGGATGCCAGTGAGTATGTAGGTTTCCTGGGGCCACTGCAGCCTGCACGGGGGGATGCTGCCAACCCCGTGCCCTTAGATTCTGGGATTGAACGACACCCAGAGCTCCTGGAAAGTAATGCCTGCATTTCATGCCCATCGGTCATTGGAAATGCCTGGATCTCTGTAGTGGCCAGCAGGGCAAATGTTTTCCAAAATGGGCTGTCCTTAGCCTTTTCACTAATAGTGGATCGCCTGTCTTTGTGGGGTAACGGGGTCTAGCTACTCTTTTCTACAGCTCTCCACTGGTGAGTTCACCAGTCTGCTGTGTGCAGGAGGGATGTCCTTCTTCAGCACTCAGACACTTGGTCCTTCTCTGCATTTGGGAGGTATAAATGACACGCATGTATGCATTTTTAAGGTGCTGGGGTAGAAAGAGTCTTCTTTGGAGTCTGTTTTATCACGTTTCATAACACTGGTCTCATCAGGTATCAAGGGATCGAGCTCTCCATCTTTTTTTTCCTCTTCCCAGCTAATCTTTCCTTCCCGTAGAGCTCCTAGTAATTGAACCATGTGCCAGACACTTTATATCCATCCCCTTATTTTACCTATATGTTCGCCCCGAGAGGTTGTTTCCATTGGCTCTAGATAAAGAAACTGAAGCTCAGGAAAGTAAAATGACTCTCAAGGTCACCTGGCTGATAAGCAATTGAGACAGCATTTTAATTCCAGGTCACTTGGGTTCTCAAAGCCTGGGCTCTCTCCACAGCACTGTTGGTCCCAACCTTGGATATGAAGCAGCATAAGATGACAAGTTACAAAAAAAAAAAAAAATCCTTGAGTTACATCATAGGCTTTTCCTATTCTGAGCCCAGGCTGGGGGCCTGACACTTACGAGGCACATTACAAATATTAATTTGATGCCCAGCAACTCTTGGCAGGTAGTAAGCAATCTATGATGTTTGAGTCATGGGATGACCATATACTTATCAACAAATCCCAATATGGTTGTTGAGAGGAGATGCGCCCTGCTCCATGTAGGACCACAACTCTCAGCTCTTCACTCCCGGCCCCGAAAAGGGCCATTGTGTCTTTTTATGCCCATAACCGAAATGCTATGATCACTCAACAAATGCTTTGAACACACTAAAGTACAAGACAAATGATATTATTCTTATAAACCATGATTTCCTAGATGCACTGAATCCTATTAAATGAAATCACAGGCCAGAGGGCAAGAGGCTATAAACTAGGAATGTAGCTTAGTAAAGAGGTTCTGGGAGATCCACACCCTGAAATCTGAAAAGATCCCTCGACTTGAGATATGTTTTCATGTTAATAAAATGTGTTAAGCAGGTCTCGAGGCAACGCGGTGAATGTACTTGGAAAATAGACTTCCGGCGGGAGTCACAATGTCTGCTTCTGAAGACCTCTTTTTCTTTTACATGTGAATGTTTAGTTCAACTGTTTTCCATCACCCCCTTCTACCAACAGACGTGCCATGGAAGTCCGACAGCTCACAGTCACAGAGCTAAACAACCTTTGTGCTTCCAGGGCAGGTGATCGGTGGTACAAACTGCTAATAAAAACGGACAATTCTGTCCTAATTAATTAGAAAAGGAATACCCATACTCTCAGTCAGAGAAACATCTATTCTGGCACTAGACAATCTTCTCCTGTGAATGCCGCAATACAGTAAGCTTGGCCAATTTTATTCACATCAAATCTTAAGTGACTGTGGAACCTAATTCAAATGAAGTACTCCAGTGAGTCTATGGTTTCTGTGAGCGGCATCTATTAAAATGGGGTTCCGTGAATTAGTATTCACTTTGGTGTTATTGGGATAATTGTTCACATTAGCTGGAAATGGCTTACCAACAGAGAAGCACGTAACCTTCATTTCGATTATGTCGAAGTGTTGGGAGCAGAGGTTAAGAGCGTGGTGGAGCTGAGTGGGGACGAGAGAGAGAGCAGAGGAGGAGGCTCTGGAGGCAGACTGCCTGGGCTGAAATCCCACTGCTGATGCTCTTTCAGTAAAGGACCTCAGCCAACTTACTTATCCTTTCTACCCTTCAATTTTCCCAGGTGTAAAATAGGGATTCTAACAAGCTCTTGATTAATATTTCTTCATCTGCAAAAGGGGGACATGAATGGTGAAAAATAGAGGGAACAGCTTAGCATAGCATCCTCCTTACGGGCAGCACCTAAAGACCCACTGGTAAGAGTCGTGCAAGTGGTAACAGTAGCTCTGAGGCCGTGACGCTTCGGCCATACTTCCTGCCTCTCCGCATGGGAAGCTGTCCCAGCACTGCGGTCACAACGGTGAACAAATGCCACCTGCCCAGTGTGTTCGAGCGGTCTTATGGGAGACCCTTGGCAGAATCCCTTGCGTGGGACCTGAGACTCTTGGACATGGTAACACCATGATTTTTCTTTCTAATGGGAAGCAGATGAAGTTAACATTCTGGGATTGTTGTCTAAGGTTTTAAGCAAGGTCACCAAGGCCTTGCGCCCCTCTAGGAAGAGGGATGAGAAGGTGCACTGTGTTGAAAGCCCCCAAGTCTCCGTTTGCTTAGAGCTCATGCTCACTTGCTTCTCTCTATAGGAACAGGGACAAACTTGTCTCACAGTGTTCTAAACAACTGAGTAAGTAACTTGGATGTCACCATACTGTCTTTTCTTTTCTTTTTTTTTTTTTTAAAGATTTATTTCTTTATTTGACAGAGATAGAGACAGCCAGCAAGAGAGGGAACACAAGCAGGGGGAGTGGGAGAGGAAGAAGCAGGCTCATAGTGGAAGAGCCTGATGTGGGGCTCGATCCCATAACGCCGGGATCACGCCCTGAGCCGAAGGCAGACGCTTAACCGCTGTGCCACCCAGGCGCCCCCATACTGTCTTTTCTGAGGACATGGTGACAGCATCAGAACACTCTGAGGTCTTAACCGCAGCACTCAATGGACTCCTTAAGACAATTACATCTATTATAGAGCTTTTGATGTGTGGAAATGTTGGGGATGAAAGCAAATATAATTACTGTTGGCTCTCTCAGCCAAGGATAACCATTGCTGATATTTCTGTATTGTACACCTGGAACTAATGTAACACTGTATGTTAACTATACTGGAATCAAAAAAAAAAAAAAAACCCAAAACATTGTGAATATTTTTGCTATGTGCTTCCCAGACTTTTGTTTTTACTTTCTCTATGGATAGGTTTGGGTTTGAGTTTAAAAACTGGTGCCTATACTACCTATGTAATTCAATATCATGTTTTTCACTCACTCTCCTAAGTATTTTTGATCTTATTTCAAATTTTTCATAAACAACTTTTTATAAGTTTTAATATTCATGAAACATAATTTACTAATATATTTTTGTTATTTGATGTTAAAGCCTTTTTGTGGTCTCATACTATTATAAATAATTCTTTGATGCCCATTGAGGACTCTTTCCTTAAGATATTTTTCCAGAAGTACTTACTAGCTATTTTAAGTCTCTTGATACAAATTGCCAAATGGCATTCTAGAATATTGGAAACAATGTAGATGACCAGTAGCAAGGGTATGATTGTACAAATTATGGCATTTTCACATGACAGAATATTATGCAGCTATTAAGATTGTTCTAGAAGAATGGAGACATTGCTCATGCTATGAAGATTTGCCTTATTTGGAGAAAAAGGATAGATAGATAGATAGATACAGAAAAAAGACATAAGGGAAATATAATATCTCAACAGTGAATGCCTTTCATTATAGAATTGTGGATAACTTTTATTTTCTCCTTTATTATTTTAATGCATTTCAACATTTCTATAAAAAGCATGTATTGCTTTTATAATCAGGAAATTGCTTTCTCAAAGCATTAAACTAACTGTATCATGCTGTTAAGGTTCTACCATTCATAAGACTTTTCAACTTTTTTAAAGCTCTTGAGCAAAAATAACACAACCAGTTTCACTAAGACAATGAAACTTCAATTCTTCCAGCTGATCAGGTCATACACTCTAGTACTTTGATTTTTAGAGCAGTCAAGGAATGAAGTTATAGAGGTAGCCCACAGTTGCTACATTCACCTATTAAGACATTTTCCTAAATTTAGCTCTTTAAATGGTGGGCTCCAAGCTGCATATACACTGTGTTGATGCATTAACTTATTCACGTATTCATTCCAAATTGTTTACTTTGACTGCTTAGGACTATACTCAGGACTAGGACATAGAAAGATGAATGACTATTCCCGTCCTCTAGAAAGTCACAGCTAAATGTGCTTCAACAGGCACTCGACTCATGCCGAAATTTTAGGAAAGCTACCAAAAGTAATGTGAATTTCTGCCTTCTGCTACTTAAACATTTTAAATATTATTTCTCTTGATTTCTTTGTCATCTCACCTGTGCAATATTTGTTCCTGGATAACTGTGCTGTCCAATACAGTAGTCACTAGATATATTTAGCGCTTTAAATTCAAATTAATTACAATTCAATAAAATTTTAAATTCAATTTCTTTGTCACACTAGCCACATTTCAGTTACTTATTGGGCATATGTGGCTGGTGGCTGCTACATCGGACAGTGCAGATATAGTGTTTCCATCACAGTCGAAAGTTGTATTGGACGCCCTGTTCTCGAAGGAAGTGTATTACTCTCCTTTACCCCACCCCCCTCTACATCCTCACCAAGTCCTTCTTACACTTTCATTGTAGCCCCCTAGGAGGACTCCGGGATTTCCCTCACAAAGGATCTGCCCATCCTCATTAGACAGATAATCCTTAAAGGGCTATGATGAACTGTGGCTTCCAAATTAAAAAAAAAAAAAAGAAGTTAGTTGACTTATCTCTTGACTTCCAAATAAATTTCAGACTCTTCAGGCAAGTCTCCTGTAACCCATCCTCCATCCCCCTCCATGCCCATATCTGTGACTTCACCTAGTGGCCACCATTCCCCGTCTCCCAAGCTCCCTCTGCTCTCACTTGCGTCTGACTCCCCGTCATGCTAACCCAGCTGTCAGATATGTCATTTTCCCTCATTGTCCAGAAGAGGAATCACTTCAAAAGCCACCTCTGCCATGAGTCTTTCTTTAACCCCCTTCAGGAGTCAGCCCTTCCCCCTTCTTGCTTATGGCTCAGAATCTATCCCTCCTACATGACATTATTGCAGAACAGATTGGGATCGTATGTCTTGCTCATTCCGTTTTCCTCTTCTAGACTGTAAAGTCTCAGAGTAGTTTAAGTGTGCCATGGTTGACTCACAGATTTTTGCTGACTAAATTCAGAGGCACACAGCAGTCACTATATTTTAATCACAACGTTCAGGTGTGTTAAGTAGCCGTGTGACCCTTATCCTAGTGAAGTTTGGGTTGATTGTCCGTTTTAGAGAGCTAATATTTTGCTCACATGCCTGATGTAATTGGAAGTACTGCGATTTAACAGCGATCTTTTTGTAGGACTTCCAGGAACATCAGAGTTCATTAAACACGGAGGAGAATTACATTAACAATAGAAAAATTTCTAAAGCCAAATAAATAGGAATGAGTAAGGAAAAGCTATATCTTCAGCAGCTGTACCTAGACCTTACTTTCCAAATAAGGGAATAATTAAAGACTCCGTGAGGCTTTGTAGTGTTACTGTTTTAATTGTTGCTGTTATCAGTTCACATAGCATAGTTGCAATTTTGTGGCAGATACTTGGCTTTACAGCTAATGACACGGCCGCAGATGCGGCTGTAATTCCAACATTAGAGACTATGTTCTTCCCTAACCACTCCGGCAAAGCTGCATTCATTGCATCCAGCATCATTTATCTTCCAGCGTGGAGATGGAGTTAACAACAGAGACAGACTCACCTGAGAAATACCTTCCCACTGGCCAAACTAAGACTACCTCTCCTTTGGGCATCCTAGTAAGGCTTATCCGTCCATGCACCTTTAGAAACTATGATTTTGTCCACCCTGCTTTGTTCCCCTAGCTGGCTTTTTAAGAGCCTATTCCCCTCCTGCTTTGTCCTTGTATTGGCTCTGTTCTCTCTATTCAGGGCATAAAAAATGCCGAAACGATTCCTGTATCCAGTGAATAGGAAGGAGACAGGTAGAAGAAGAGGCTGAGTGCCCCACAGAATCCTCTTTATTCCATTATTTTATCTGTTTTTTGTTAGCTATTGCTCTTTGATTTGTTGTCTCCAGCTTTCCAACTTCCGGTACAGAAATAGCAGTTTTTATTTTATATTTAAATTGGTGCTTCCTTTTAAATTTCATGTCTGTTACCTTTTCTTATTTATGGGGACTGATTTTTGTTGTTTGTTTTGTGAATCTCTAAGTAGAAGTTTATTTATTTATTTTAATTTTGTTCAGTTAGCCAACATATAGTAAGTACATCATTAGTTTTTGATGTAGTGTTCAGTGATTCATTAGTTGCGTATAACACCCAGTGTTCATCACGACACGTATAAATAGTTTATACTTTGCTCCAGCTCTCCAAAGGTTGCATGGAAAATCATAATCATTCTTTCAAAAAAAACCACAGCAGATTTCTCCATTCCTTTGGTATATTTTATTTTTAAAATTTTTATTATTTTTTAATTTTTTTAATTTTTAAAAATATTTATTCATTTTTTAAAAAGATTTATTTATTTTAGGGGAGGGAGGATGGGCAGAGGGAGAGAGAGAATGAGACTCTCAGGCAGACTCCCCGCTGACCATGGAGCTTGACTGGAGTCTCGATCTCACAACGCCAAATCATGACCTGAGTCAAAATCAAGAGTCAGACTCTCAACCGACTGAGCCACCCAGACACCCCTTTTAATATATCTTTTAAATACATAGTATGTAAAGTCATGGAATCATATTATCATACATCTACTTTAAGATTCATAGGGAGCTAACAGATCAAGTTCAACCCTTTTGAAGAAGCACTGGCTTGGGGAACTGAAGTACCTTGCCTTCAGCCCACTCCTGCTCAGGGGCAGCACTGGGACTCGAACTCAAGTCCCCTGACTTCCAGGTTAGTGCTCCATCGTAGAGATTCTTTGGCCCTAGAAACAGAAGAAACTATCAGCTTCGCAATTCCTCCCAGTTGTATAGTAGCATCCTAGACCTCCCAATGGCTAGTGTTCAGGTCTAAATGCTGCTGTTCGATGACTTCTGCACGCCACTTATGATGTGGGCGTCAACCACAACCACTTGACGAGATGCCACAAAGCCTTCCACAGCAAAGAGCAGATCAGGACTTCACAAACGTGCTGGCAGATCTGTTTTTGTAAGAAACGACAAAGAGGGGTCTTTCAATGACATTGTGCAATGATATCATGCATGAGAGATGGGCAAAAGGAAAGTAAACCGAACAGATCAAGGAAGGTATAGGAGCCACAGAAGTTGAACAGATTTCCATTAAGGAGGTGTTTGCCTACACCTTCCATGTTCATGATGAAGGACATAGAATCCGAAATGATCTACAACGTCCCATGTGTTGAGTACAAGTAGTATATATTTGTGACAGTGTACTTCTGAAAACTTGTGCCATGATAACTATCTAGACTGTTTTACAACTCATCGACACCATTCATTACATGGTCCTGGAACTGAGATTGCTGTACTCGTGGCTGATACTACTCTTCGGGAATTGGGGGCCCAGGGCTTGGCACGCATGCTGACAGTCTAAAGGGGTCATGTGTCAGCATATAGTTCATCACAGGTAAGAATGTATTACATGATCTAACAAGACATAATTAGGGCTACGTTTAGTTAAGATTTTCTCCATACGGCTAGAGTGATAGAAGCAGGCTTTATCTAATCTGAAAAGTCTGCTTAGGCGTTGCATCTTTGTTGGGAGAGAAGAATGTGAAACGGTGGAGAGTGAGAGAGGAGGGCATGGTGACAGCGTGAAGGGTGGGATTGGGACAAGGAACAAACTTCTGGGATAATAGGAAGGATCCCCTCACTGGTTACCCATTGCCTATTCTCAGAGCTCCCATTAAAACTGTCAGAGGCTGTTCTTTTACTTGGATACTTTCATAATTCTCACCAAACTGGGTAAGATGTTTTAAAATTGCTTTTCCCCCTATTCCTCCCTGGGATAAATAGCAAAAGCAATTGCATTTCTTTTCATGTTACCTAATGTCTTGCCCACAAAGTAACCTGCATGCACTTACCTTGCAAAACCTCTCAGGTAATTCTGTGGACCACATATGTTACATTAATGTGGGAATTTGCTAACTATTGTCAAATGCTTTTAAAGCATAAAAGCCCCTTCCAAGCCCAATATGATAAATTCGTAAAACACTTCAGTGAGGTACGTAGGTGCTAAACCTTAATATTGTTGTTGTCATTATCTTTCTTATTTCACAGTTGGACACTAAAATGCAAGAAGGTTAAGTGCTTTACCAAGGTCACTTAGGAAACCAGTGGTGCAGCTAGCAGGACAGGAGAGCTCCAGGCTGAAGCACAATCCTTTGTCTCCTAAAAAATGGAGAGGTTGCTCTTTTTCTACTAAAAATCAAGTCCAGAAGGCACTATAAAGTTTTTGAGAATTGAAGAATCTCTTGATTCTCCATTTGTTTCTAGAATAATGTCAGAGGGGGGCATAGTCTTGCCCAAATGGATGGATGTTCCGTTGGTCATTTTTAACACTTTTTACAAGAAAGCTTTTCAGAATGACCCTTTCTGTCTGTGTGATAGTTTCCAAAAGCTTCCAAGATTATATGTTTCATTTCTGAGAAACAGCTCTCATTTCATTGATCAGTGAGTTAAGGTAAATATGCATTCATTGAGTTGGGGGTTACCCTCGTGTCGGCAGTGCCTGCCTCTGAAGAGAGTAGCCTTTGTGCTGAAGTCTCTGTTGTATGCTGGGTAAGAATCATTGAATAAAGTAACAAGAATATTCAAACAACTTTTCGTATTTTTTATATGCAAAGACACAATTTCAATTTTTTCTTTGGGACTACCCGTTTGTTCTAAATTATTGAGGCAGAGAAATCCAGCGAGGAGCTACACAGTTTTCTCTTTTGAAATTCGACACCCTGGTATGTTAGCCTTTCTTTCTATTCTGTGCAAGGGGCTCAGAGTGACCCCTGCATTTCAAGCTGGCGAGATTGCCCTTCCACTTGTAGTGACAGATTGCGATGCCCGTACCCCTGACAAATCCATCTTCGGGGCAGAGCAAGACACTCCAACTATAGTCGTCACGTTGGCAGCAATCCTCAGGGACCACTTGGGATAATGCTGCTTACACTCCTATTTCTGTTCCCGAGGGTCCCCTGGGGTGGATTAGTATGTATTCTACCCCTTGATAAGTGATAGCACAGGGTTGTGATACATTAAAAATAATCTAGTCTGTCGGGCGCAAAAGCACTCATACAGCAACTGCGTTGCTGCAGCTGACCTTTCTATAGAAACAACAATGATGCGAAAACAAGCAAAAATCCCCAACCAAAATGGAGACACAATCGATACTACTTTTTTTTTTTTAAGATTTTATTTATTTATTTGACAGAGAGAGACAGCCATCGAGAGAGGGAACACAAGCAGGGAGAGTGGGAGAGGAAGAAGCAGGCTCCCAGCGGAGGAACCTGATGTGGGGCTCAATTCCAGGACCCCAGGATCACGCCCCGAGCTGAAGGCAGACGCTTAACAACTGAGCCACCCAGGCGCCCCAATCGATACTACTTACTGAGCATTGCACAGGAAACAATGAGGGATGCAAAGATAGGGAACTTCTAAGTCCTTGTTCCCCTAGGGACTCCTCTTCCATCTTCCACTGGTTGCTTCCAGTCTCATTAGGAAAGAGAATGAGACCTGTACATAGTTACACCTGCCATTGAGAAGGCTGTGTGGGGAGGGTTTGGGGGTCAGCCGGTCTTGGGTCCAACCCTTATGTTACCACTGATCCAACAGACTTTGTGGCCTCGAGTGCATTACTTACCCCTGAGCCTTTGTTTTCTTGCCAGTAAAATGGGAATGATAATACTGGAAGGGTTGCTCTACAGATTAGAAACGTTGTAAGGTGCCTTACATAGCCCAGAACTCAGTAGAAGATCAGTAAATGCCAACTGGTATTATTACTAACAGTCATAACAGCACAAACCAGCATATGCTAAGTGCCAAGTTGGTGATACAAGTGGAAGTGCCGGAGGAGGTCAAAGCAAATTGAATGTCTTTCACTACAATTTCTCAGTTGTCAAAATTGGGCTCGTTAGCCATTTCCTTTAGTTCCATCCCAATTTCTTATTCCCTGAAAATGTACTGATTTCATAGCTGCCTTGATATTAGCTAGCCCTTGATTATTCACCGTGGTGGAGGCCAAGGAACACAGGCAGACAGGAAGTTCCAAAGTAGAACTTGGGGAAATCTTCCTTTAGTCTCTTTTCCAGTCCAGTCTTGCATTTACCAGAATTCTATCAGAAGCCATGTAAGCAACAAAGTGAGCTGTTTTAATCCTCCTTTCCCTATTTCTTTCTTATTGTCCACGGCACTGCTCATGTCTGCTGAAACGAATAAACAAGGACTATTGGGTGGAAGAAGAACAGATTTCCCTTGAATCATTTATAAATTAGATAATTAATTGTAGAATACTTGAAATAATGCAACCCATTTCTCTGAACTGGATAGGCACGCAAGCTTTTTAGAGAGTATGAAAATGCTTCCATGACATTGTTCGGTTACAAGATGGTGATGCTGATAATACAATCTCTGAGATAGACCCCAGATAGTCTTTTTTGTGTTTTGTATGCAACACCGTTTTCCCTGCTGATTCATCTTCCTATCTATTTTGCTTAATCTGATATTAAATGTAGTCGGTATTCCCTGGGCAGTAACTGACTAATGAGGGGAAAGTGACCCTGAAGGATAGGAGGTATCAGTAGAAACCTTTCTGGAATTGAAAATCGGCCGTGGAAAATCCACAGGCTTAAAAGAGCATAATTGTGAATTGACTCTAGATGAAAACTGCCATGTTCGGTCATTTGTTTTCATCACCGTAAATATCAGCAAGTTTTTTCTTGCTATGCGAGGAAGGGGGGAGAAGGCCCATCAGTCATTCGGAAGGGTAGGGCAAAGGTAGGCCGTCACATGTACAAATCTCGAGAACTCGCCTCCCCCACACACAGGCCTGCACCCCCCCTCAAAGTGAGAACTTCTGCATATAATAAAAGATAATCTTGAGAGTAGTCTATTGCAAACATGGACGAGGTGAAGGCTGGTATTTAGAACCCTCATAACTGACTATAGTCTCCTCCTAGGATGCTTGGTTTTTTTAGAGGAAATTCACATTCATGGGGAAAAAAGAAATCCAAAAGGAAAATAAATCATCTCGGTACATGAAGGGAGGGTGGGAAAGAACATAAGGAAAGGGAGAAGAAAGGAGAAGGGCTGCTGGCTTTCTGTCAGTGGCTGCCTTCCCAGAAGATCACCCTGTTTATAATTCAGGATCATGTGTTCATTGAAGAAATGACTTGTCTGACCAGGCAGAGTTTCTTCTCATTAAACTTTCTACTAACTGCAGCAAACTAAAGTGAAATTTAGAAAACTATTTGTGGAAAATAGAACTGAAAAGTACCTGTGTAATTGTGCTCCTCCAAGTGAATCTTTTTAAACTGAGAACAATAATTTATTACTCAACTGAGAAGATAACTAATAATGCTTGTGGCTGCGGTCAGTAATGTTCTCTTCCTTATGGCATGCCAGATTTTCAACTACCTTAAACATCTCAAGTCTCTTATAAATGTAAAAAGGCAAATTTCAGTGAGTGTCATGCCGCTTTTTTCCATGGCGGGAATAAGGTGACAGATACTCATAAGCAAGCGACGGTTGAATATCCTAGCTCCCGTCTGCTTTTTAGTCAATAAGTTGTCTATATTGGCAGCTCCGTCTTTTTCCCCTCTGCATTGACTTTTTGGTGCTTTTGTAAAATCCTAATTGGGTCTGAAGAAAACTGCATCACTATTTCATCTAAACAAAATTAAAAGGAAATAGAACCTATAGCAATGAACTGTATGTTTCATGACATCATAAAATGGTTTTGCCTGAGGCAGAATTGGATGAAAAGCAACAAGATGTGCTTTTGTTAAAAAATTGTGACCAGGCAGACAGGGGTTTGGGATAAGGTAAACCTAATTTTTTTTTTTTTTTTTTTTGTATATGTGACATTTCTGTATTAGACCTGAGGTAGCAACAAAGAAAAGTTCTGTTTTCCGGTTGAGTTTCAGAGTCACAATACTGGTGCGTTTTCTTGAACCCTTACCCCAGACACAACCCATAGAAAGAAAGAGATAAGGAGAGAAGTGTATTTCATCCCTGGAGAACTGGAACAGTGCAGAGATTATGCCATAAAAATATTCCCTCTTTTTAACGTATGTTCAAATAAATCTCTTATGTAACATGACTATTTTTAAAGTCTGCAGCTGTTTCTAGTGTAAAGTTTCATTCAACGTTTGGTTTATAACTAATGTTTGTTTTTATTGTGAATGTGATATATATTCATTATAGAAGCTTTAGAAAATACAAAGAAGAAGTGTTGTAACACCAAAATAAAATTCACCAATAATCCAGCCCATCAGAGATAACAACTGCTGAGATTGGAAAGATAAAAGATGGAGCTCCCCACCCCCACTCTTCCTCTACAATGTTTACCAGTTGACCAGCACCTGTTCCACTACAGTGACTTCCCTTTTGTTACAACGGATGAGGGGCAGCCCCTCCACTTGAGCGAGCCCTGTGTCTAATCCCTTCTCTTTCAGTCAGCTTTCATACCTCCCTCCTTTAATGGAACCCTACTTCCCTTCCAATTACTACTACTTCTCTAACTTTCAGACAATTGAGTTTTCTATATTTGCCCTTCCTGCTTCCTTCTCTCCTGTTCTTTCCCCATTCTGCTCCAAATGGATCTTACTTCTTCACCATTGTATTAAAACTGACACTATCCAGGCCACCCATGCCCTCAGTGTTGCAAACCCAATGGTTAATTCTCTATTTTATTGGACTTGTGTGCAGCATTTGGCACATTGACTTTTTCTCCTTCTTGAAATACTGTTTCAGGTCATCTTGCAAGATATCATCTCTCCCTAGTCCTCTTGATAACTTACCAGCTATTCTTTTATCTTCTCTGCTCTACCTGTTACTTGGGACAGTATCAATTCTTCTCAAATATTCTTTATTTTCCCTTACTTTTTATGTGATTCCATCCAGAACTACGCTTTTAACATCATCCATATACCAATAATTCTTGTTTTTCACCGCTCTTATCCTCTTCACTGAGCTTCAGATAACCAGCTGCCCACCAGGCCCTCCATTTGGTATGTCCAACAAAACGTGGCAAGAACGAACATTTCATTCTCTACATTCACATTCTACCACCCTGAGATGTGTCTCCTTCTTAGTGATCATTACGATATGACATCACCATCTAGCCATAGCTCTACACGTTGGGGTCAAGCTTGATGCCTCCTCCCTCCAACTTCACCTCTACTCCATCAGCAAATACTCAGATGATGTCATACCCCTGTTTAAAATTTTACAATGAATTCTCATTAATTAAAGTAAAATGCAGACTCATCACCCTGGCCTTGCGTGATCTCATCCTTGCCTGCTCCTCTCAGTGCACCCTATGCCAGTCTCCCCATCTTCTTGTTCCCTGTGACCCAGCTCTAAAAGGCTCATTTCAGGGAGGAGTCTTTGCCCTCATTATTACTTATTTCTCTGTGTCCTTACATCTTCACGTGCTGGCTTTCCTTACTGTTTAGGTTCCATCCCAAATGTCTTTCCCCCAGGCAGCAATCCCTAACTGCATTGTCTAAAGTAGCCTCAGCCCTCCCACTTAGCTTCACAGCATTTACCTGCTTCTGAAAAGATCTTGCTTTACCACTCTATACTCAGGGAATAGAAGAGTGCTTGGTATGAAATAGGTGCTTAATAAATACGGGCTGGATGATTATTGAACCAATATTTTGAAGTATTTTCCTCTAGCCCATTTTTACTATGAGTGAAAATACTATTTTTAACCATATCTTATATAGTTTTTCATTGCTTGATTTTTCCAATTACCATCATAAAATTATCATTTTCCTGCATTATTAGACATTTTTACAAAACTAATAAAAGTTGGGTAAACTTAAAAAATAGGTAAAGTTAAATAAGAGGGAAAACTGACCCATAATACTCATCAATACATATGCATTCACATATGGACTTAAAAATATATAATAAATTAAATTCTTCATGCTAGTAAATAAAATTTTTAATAGCTAAGTAGTGGCTTGTGTGGCTATGACATATTCATTAATCTATATTAATTCTAGGTTTTTGATACTAAGAAAATAATGCAATATGTACCTTTTTTTAAAAGTTTATTTATTTATTTTTCATAGTCTGTGCACCCACCATGTGTCTCAAACTCACAACCCCAGGATCAAGAAACTCATGCTCTTTTGCCTGGACTAGCCAGGTGCCCCAATATGTACCTGTTTTTTAACCTTTAAAAATAATTTTTAAATCTGTGATTCTAAGAGTTGTTCTTTTAATAATATTGGTAAGAGATAAGCTTGTAGTCTTGTTGAGTCCCCTTCTAATAATCATAATATAATGAAACCACAGTTGCCTGATTCTGCTTTGACTTACCATGTCCAAGTCTTTCTACTGAGATTTTTCTTGAGTGAAAAAGGGTAACCTCTTAAACCAAGGAGTGTCTGTGAATGGGAAAAACTTGAGTAACCCCTACAAAGATAATTTTACTGTGGCATTTTCCCTAAGATCTATTCACAAGCTACCAAGGCATTCTTTCTGGGTAAAGGTAAATGGCCTTCATCTAAAGGGGTTCGGCTTGGTATTCCTCCTTCTCAACAATACCAGAAAGGACCCTGTATCTTGGGACAACAGTGGACAAATGACAAAGCCAACTGAGAAGAATTATAGTAAATAAGTACTGTGCATGAAAACATACATATATATATATACATATATATATACACACACACACACATATATATATGAATATAGAGGAATTTTATTATAAAATTCAGATGCAGCTATCATGTCTTTTGGGGAGTAAGTACTTTCACTTAAATATACATAAAAACCTTTATCCAAGAGGTTAACATGATGTATCTCATAGTCTAGGTCTAATTTCAGATTTTTTTCATCTCGTATTTTTCCAATATTCATTTCTTTCTTGAGATAAGACCTTCTTTAAATTAGCACCTTTGATGGGGCACCTGGGTGGCTCAGTCAGTTAAGTGTTTGACTCTTGATTTCAGCTCAGGTCATGATCTCAGGGTCCTGAGATTGAGCCCTGGGCATGGGCTCCCCACTGAGCAGGGAGTCTGCTTCTCTCACTCTTCCTCTCCCTCTGCTCCTCCCCCCACTTACACGCACACTTTCTCTCTCTCAAAATAAATAAATAAAATCTTTTTAAAAAATAAAATAAATTGGCACCTTTGAAAGAATCTGTGCAAAATATTCATGTGGGTTTTCGATGCTTGTGGAATTATGTGGGGAGTTCCCCTTATTTTTATTTATCTGTATTTCGTAGGTTGTCAAATTAACTTGTTTGCAGATTCTCCAAAAACATGGGCAATACTAATTTTATACCATGAGTTAAAAAAGAAATCAAGCTAGTGTAAGAAATAGGGTGTAAATGTGCTGGGATCCATGCTAATGGGGTTTTGGCTCTTTAGTAGTCTGCCTTGTCCTGGCACTCGTGTGCCGAAGTGAGGTCAAGTCAGTCACAAGGGACTGTCAATGTCAATCTGTCCTTAAAACACATGGTGCTGATTATTGTTTTGTTTTGTTTTTTAAGATTTTATTTATTTGACAGAGAGAGAGCACGAGCAGGGGGAGCAGCAGAGGGAGAGGGAGAAGCAGGCTCCCCACTGAGCAGGGAGCCCGATGCAGGACTCGATCCCAGGATCCTGGAATCATGACTTTAGCCAAAGACAGAGCTTAACCCACATGAGCCACTGAGATGCCACAGGGCTGATTATTGTTGATGGCATTTCTGTTACATATTCCTATTTTATCCTTTCTTTTTATCAGTCCCTGTTTTTCTTTTTTTTTTTTAATTTAAATTCAGTTAACAAACATACAGTACATCATTAGTTTTTTGATGTAGTGTTCAACGATTCATTAGTTGTGTATAATACCCAGTGCTCATCACATCACGTGCCCTCCCTAATGCCCATCCCCCAGTTAACCCATCCCCCCGCCCACCTCCCCTCCAGCAACCCGCAGTTTGTTTCCTGGAGTCAAGAGTCTCTCATGCTTTGTCTCCTTCTTCGATTTCTTCCCATTCAGTTTTCCCTCCCTTCCCCTATTGTCTTCTGAACTATTCCTTATATTCCACATATGAGTGAAACCATACGATAATTGTCTTTCTCTGACTGACTTATTTCACTTAGCATAATATCCTCCAGTGTCCGTGTTTTTCTGTTCCAAGTTGTTATCACACAGTAGTTTTGCAGTGACCCAGACAAGACTCTGGAGAGCTCTGCAGTTCCTGCCTTACATTATGGCTGACTGAACTCTGGGGAAGGCATCAGAGACCTCTTCTATGAATTTAGATAAAGTTCTTCCCGGTCTACTTCTGCCTAGTTTCCCCAGTACTCAGAAGATGTTTTCAGTATTATTTCCTCTCTCTCAGTCAAAACAGACATTTGTGTGGAATTGCTGTTCTCTGTTCATGACCACTACAGGTAGGTTTTAACGAGGTAATTGAATGAGATTTTTTAAAAGACCAAATACTCACACAAAGTGCATTTAATAAGCTATTCGTATGCAAGTTATGTAGTGATGCTTGTGCATTCATAGGTCCAGTCTGGGCGTTCTTTCAACTGTTATTTTATTAATTATTGTATTTCCAGCACTTAGCACAGTGCCTGGCACCCCACAGAGGCTCAGAGAATGTTTATAGTTGGGTTCTGGTTACCTAAAGGAAAATCCAGTAAATATCCAATTGACTCCACAGAGCCTTCTGTGAATATTCTAAATTCCATTTAGGTACCATCTCTTAGAACTTCCATTAATCATGGGGTTGAGCACTCCCACTCCTTGAGGGAAGGGATAGTTGTTTCTTAGAAGCCTCCTCCCCTTCCTCCTCAGAACGGCGCTGCAGATACAGTAGGTGCTCAGTAAACACTGATCTAACTTTAGTTTGGTTTTGAAAATGGGAGGACTGTCCTCATTTTAGAACTTTTTTTTAGTTTAATTTCTCTCAAAACTAGACATTGTTTTCCAGGTCAGTGCTGTTAAGTTGGTGTTGATTGGCTTGTATCTTCATAATTTCATCAGTTTTTTTTTTTTTTTTTTTACATAAGTTTATCCATGACTGACTTTTAAGGAAATCAATATATAGATGATTCACGCTTGGTAAGACCCTCATTATTAGCTGCCTGTTGGCTCCACGACACCATACTAAGGTGCTTCTCATAAACCACAAGAAGAGCCAGAGCTAGAACCAAAAAATCATTTGGTCTTTTTTTCCTTCTTTTCATTGAACCAGGCAAGCAAAAGACATTGTTGCATCTAGGGTGAACTCTTGTGTGCTATGAAGGTGTGCTGTCTGGTTCACGTACGGAATAGTTTTTCCTTCTGGACAGTGTCCTACGGTCTGAGGAATTCAGTAACAGGGTCATGTTCCGCTTCAGAAATCCTCCTTGGGACCAAGAGTTTGTAGGTCCAGTTCTACTGCTTGAAATATGATTCCACGTTGCCATGGTAGATTTCAAGCAGAATTCTAAAAATACTTGTGAATAAGTCCCCTCCTATGAAATCTACTCAGAGAGGCAGAAGCATATGAAGTACTATCATAAATAAGCAATGTAGTGCTTGTTATATACAACAGCGGTTAGGGAAAGGGGGGAACCCACCCAAGATGGAATTGCTGGAACAGGCTTGGGAGTCATGGGGATAGCAGGTGGGGAGGGTGGGGGGAATCCGGGCATGAAGTGCATCATCAGCTTACAAGCAGGGGCTGGATCAGGGGCAGCTGCTAGGGGTGAGGTCAGGGGGAAATGGGGGCATGGTTGGGTTGGCTGGACAGTGAGTGAGAAAGCTGGGTTTTGAAAGCGTGGTGTGCTTGCTGGGGAGCAAAAGGAAATGAGATTGAGTTTTTAAAGTGCCAAAACCTCTCTTTCACTACCCATGTTTGGGGTGTTTGATATTTACAAATATCGTCAACAGTTAACCCAACATTGTCTTTATGTAACTGCAAAGACTATACAGAATACCCTTTTTTGCACTGGAGCAAAGGGCCTCATATTTCATGAGACTCAAAGACCGTGTATTTCATTAAACTAAGACACTACCTTTAAGCTTAAGGGTCTTTGTTTGCCATCATCTTGAAGAGAAGAGGCTCCTCCCAGGTTCTGGAATATTGAGCACATTCTGCAGACCTGCAGTATTTTTTTTTTTTTACCAGACTTATGTTCTTAGCGACGCTACAGTTGATATAAATTATATTGGAGGCTTGAGGAAATGCATTAAGAATGCACTTTGCTCTCAATTCGGTTTTTATTAAAATTTTTACTTACCTTCACCAGAATGTCCTTAGGCTCAGCTACTTTGCCAAACTCTCGCTAGATCTTTAGTAAGAATTTAGAAGTCATGCCAAGGACCAAATAACTCTTTGGCACGTGGTATCTTATTTTAGTTGCAAGCCTTTGTTCAAATCGTAACTATCTAAATGAATTTAAAAGAACTTATTTTTTATTGTGTAATCCAAATTTTTATTTCTAATTGAATTAATGCATATTTAAATAAAAGTAGATGTTCTCATACAGACTAAAAAAAAAAGAAGAAAGAGAATATATGCTCCATTAGGTTAAATACACTATTTATCATGTGTTTTTGCCATAATTCATTAATAGAAATAGTAAATAATCCATTTATGGAAAAAGGTAATTTTTTTTTTCGTTTGGATGAAATTTTAGAAGTTACTAGTAATACATAGTCAGGACACAGATGTAAGTTCACGCCATTCCCTGCCTGATTTTTCATTTCTTGCGTTGCGGAGCTCTGTCCTGTGAGATGGTTGCTCGCCTCAGGCGTGATGCAGACTGAGCCCTTCATTCCCGGTAGCCGAGCCCCGTGTCATGTGTGCGCTCCCTACAAGGTGTGGGATGGATCCTCTGACTTCCTTACTGAGTCTGGTCACTGGCGATGCTTCCTTGATGCTTTGATCACAGTAGCCTCTTGCTGCTACTCGATGTGGGGGCCTCCCTGTGATGCTGACGGCCCCCTTCCAGCTGTGGTCTCACCGAGGACACAGGGACACATCATGGTGCCATCAAGAAGGTGAGCGCTCGTCTTGTGCGTGGCTGTAGGTGGGGTCTGTTGTGTTCAGGGGCCACCTGGCGTCATCTGTCAGGAGATGGGCTGCCACTGCCTGTCCTCTTGCAATTTTGGTGGGCATTTTAAACCACTGTATTCTGACACGAGTGTCTGCATTAAAAACAACAACAGAAAAGGTATTTCTCATTGTTTCATGGTTTTATTTAAAAAAAGGATCGGGGCGCCTGGGTGGCTCAGTCAGTTAAGTGTCTGCCTTCGGCTCAGGTCATGATCCCAGGGTCCTGGGATCGAGCCCCTGCGGCAGGCTCCCTGCTCAGCGGGCAGCCTGCTGCTCCCTCTCCCTCTGCCTGCAGCTCCCCCCTGCTTGTGCTCTTTCTCTCTCTGTCAAATAAATAAATAAAATCTTTAAAAACCAATCAATCAACTAATCAAATTGAAAGGTTTGATCCTCAACTTTGTTACTATCATCAAAAGTTATTAAGTACATCTGATCTTATTTCTCATTTTTTTTCTAACACTGCGACTGATTCTCCATCACATTCAGGCTCAAGTTCATGCTCTTACACACGGTGAGCAAGGCCTTCATGGTCAGGCACTTACCCACATTTCCATCTTCCCCTCAAATCACTCCGTCGCTCCATGCCCGTGCGCACTGCCCTGCTGGTACCTCACAGATGGTTCCTCCTGCCTGATCTGCCACCCCCACCCACACCACGTCTCCCCATCTGTCTGCTTTATGATTCTCCAAGGGTGGTCCTGGGACCACTTGAATCAAGATCAGATGGGAAGCTTATTAAAAACACAGATTTCTGGGTGACACCTGGGATGTAGTCTACAGGGTTCTCTGGAGGAGCAGAGTTGGACTCTATTTTTAACTGGTTCAATGTAAAATGTGAGAACCACTGACCTGCAAAATACACTCCTTCTTTGGAGAATCAGTTCCGCTGTTGCCCATTTGGAGGCCCTTTGGAGGCCCATGTCAATGTCGGGGTCTCTCCTCCCCATGCTCACGTGGAGAGTGTCTCTCCTGCCCACCTGCTCCTGTGGCATCACGTAGTGTGAGATGCTTTACTACCTGTGGCGCCTGTCTATCCTGCCACGGTCTGCGAGCTCCTAGTGTGCTGGGACGTCATCTGAGACTCCCTTTGTCCAATACTTAGCACCAGGTGCCGTGCAAAGCACAGTTGACTACGTACTTATTTATTTGTTCGTTGCCAACTCAGGATTCGTGTGCCATGGCATTATGTTAACCTAACAGTATCCTTTAAATTAAAGTCACACTCACTTCTTAGACTCTAGAAGGGTGAGAAAGAAGGTAAAGAAATATTATTTTCTTCTTTTTTAAAAAGAGATTCTCTTTAAACAAGTGGGGGAAAAATAATAATACTACATTTTAAATTATGAGATAAGAAGCATGGATGAAAATAAAAAGTTGTTACCAATTTGTCTTACTAAGTTTCTTCTTATGGGAAGGTTGGCACATGGACTCAGATCTGGAAAAATGGGAAAGTAAGGAGCAGTGGAATGGTCTTCATGAAACTAAAAATATAATTTGCATTGTTATTTTAAACAAACCCATAAAATAGAAAAGCTGTATTATTACAACAAGCAGACAATTTGTTCCTTTTCTCTCTAAAGTGATATTACTAAAACTTTTTTATTACATTTTCACGGATCACAGATACAGAATGTTTAATACAGGTCATAAAAAGGCATACCCTAAACTATCTGTAAGCAGAGGCTTTGTGGCCGAATTCTGGTGTTGAAATCACAGTTTTATTCGGGAAGATAAACTACCCAACTTGCCCTCGAATCAATGACTGTGGGTCTATAGTTACCCTTTCTTCATTTGAACTCTGTCTTCACATATTGAGGACATTTTATGTAATTGGAAATTTTATGTAATATGGTCATCAGGTTCTGGGAAAATATTTTCCTCCGCATTTCTCTTTTTGTTTCTCTAGAGGAGCAGAGAAAGAAATGAATTGACTTAACGTGCTCCTTAGTCATACGAAGAGAATCCAAAGGAAATTCTGAAGGAACACTAATGGTTTTATTCAACTTTCAAGCTGCTCTTTTCCCAGGCTCTAAGTTACAATCTAGTTACAAACGTGTCTCTGTGAGAATTTGTATTAGTAAAGGAACTGGCCGAGGAGTGACCTGTTGATGTTTACATCTTCATGTAAATACCACCCCTATTTGGAACTGTCTTCTCGATTCAGGCGAATGCCTGAACTTGGACATCTTGACCTTCCCAAGTATTCTCTTTGTAGAACCCTAGCACTTGGGAATGATTTCCAGTTCTGACAGAATGTCAGTGGCGTTTACTATGTAGCTGGGAATAGTATCTGGCTCTCATAAATTCTGAACAATACAATTGTTCTCTGTCTTACTTTCTACCCCTCTCCATTGAAAGGTTGTTTCATACTGGATATTGGTGTGTGACAGGTTCACATCAGTGACTCAAGAAGATCTCGTATCAATGAAATGAGGGGAACCGTGGTCAATGTGCCTTAAAGAAAGAGGACTTCAATGAGCTCCACTATGTCAAATCTTGTAGATTAACCTAATAAAAAAAAAAGTGAAATTAGACACATTCGTGTTGGAAGAAATTAAATTAAGCTTAAATAACATTGTAGGGAACAGAAGCGACACATCCTTCGATGAACTATCATTGGCTTTCTTTCCTTCACTCTAGAGTTTCTAAGGAACTCAGTGATTGCCTGCAAGTTTTATAATATATGTCTCAGCATGGCATGTTGGACAGATAAACACAAAATGTATTTAATTTGTGTGTGTATGTGTGTGGGGTGTGTGTGTGTGTGACAGAGAGAGAGAGAGATTTTCTATCTTTGTGTCCTTATTCTGGAGGAGTTGGGCATTTCCCTGAGGCCTTAAGGCCCACCTGTTTGAAGGCGGCTGATGAAGTGGCACCAAGGCCTGGTTGGTATGGATAGGGAGAGGACCACGGCCATCTTTAGAACTCTAGTTGGAGAGGAGAGCTTGATGAAACCCTCCCTTTCAGACTGACCGTCCCTGAGCTCTGCCCCCAGCCCATAAATCCTCATACCGGATGGTGTGAGGTTTCCATAGCGCTCTGTTACTGGGAGATACCCATCCCAGCTTTGCTTCAACCCTCCCCTCGGCTCTGGAATCACCACTCCCATAATGCAGAGTTATCACTAGAGCGCCAACATCTTCAAGGGATTTTAGCTACAGTTGCGGAAAGATCTGTACCAGTACACAGATTACTATTAATAAAGAGGGGGGAAAACCTTTCAGGTTCATTAAAAGAAAGTAAAATGTTCCTGCTCTCACTGCTGAGCCTTGGCATATCCCCCAGGAAATGAAACAATCGGAAACTGTGCTTTGTCTATCAGACTTTAAAGCAGGAGTCCTGTAACAATGAAGGTACCAGGAGAATGACAGGCAGGCAGCCTTCTCTCTCCAAAAGGCAGAACCTTTCGGAAAGACGGAGGAAGAGGAAGTGGTGAGGGTGCTAGTAACTAAGAAGGGGAAGTCATTTTATTTTATTTTATTTTATTTTATTTTATTTTATTTTATTTTATTTTATTTTATTTTATTTATTTTGGTAGAAGGCATTTTATTTATTTATTTATTTATTTATTTATTTATTTATTTATTTATTAGTTTTGTGTTTTTTTAAGATTTTATTTATTTGACAGAGACAGCCAGTAAGAGAGGGAACACAAGCAGGGGGAGTGGGAGAGGAAGAAGCAGGCTTCCAGTAGAGCAGGAGCCCAATGCGGGCCTCGATCCCAGGACCCTGGGATCAGGCACTGAGCCGAAGGCAGACACTTAACGACTGAGCCACCCAGGCGCCCTTTGGTGGAAGGCATTTTAAAATGGATTAAACTAATCAGTGATTTGAGTTACTGATTCTTTTCTTCTGTGCAAATGACTGAAGAGTACATATTTGGGAAAAATACACGGAACGGCAGGGAGCTGGCATATTTATAAACTACTAAAAGTCTAAGGTTAGCAAGATGAGGTGAAAGGAAAACGAACTGAGAGCCAGAAGGCGTGGGAGTCCCAGGTTCAGTCTCAGCTCTGTAACCAGGTTGCTGTGTTATTTTGAGAATACCACCTCACCCGTCTGGAGCGTTTAACCTTTCCATGATACCAGGTCAAAGAGGATAAATGCATCCCAAGTATCCCATCCACATCATTGTTCTGGAAAGGACAGAATCATTTGGTGGTGGGTTGCTCAGATTTTAAAATAAGTCCCTTTTTTATTGAAAATAACTTTGGATTTTGCTAGGATGACACTGAAAGGGAATGATAATTATGTTTATATTAGTTTAAAGCTTTAAGCTACAAGAATAACATCTAATGCCTAAAAAGTGAAATCTAGTCCCTTGGTTAATTTCTCTGTAAGGTTGACCATGGGGTCTCCAGTGATACACATGATACATACAGCGTCATATCTGTGTAAGTAACAATATATAACAAAGCCAAAATCCAACTTAGTAGCAGATCAATATGTGCCTTTGATAAATGTATATATGGGGGTTCAGAGCTGAGGCTGGGAGGCAAGGAGGCTTGAGAGAGTCTCGGAGGCACTGGGACCGACATAGCCACTATTTTTATAGGACTTCCTGGATGGGCTGTGTATGGATAAAGGGCTATTAAGGCAGCATTGCTATCTGCCATAGTACAGTCACGACTCTCTCCTTTCTGCCCTCACCGGGTCTTACCTTATCACAGTGCCTGAAGCCCTCCAGGGAATTCATTTATTAACGTCTTCCAGGAGAAAATATTGAGGGCCTGAGATAACGCAATGACAGTGTGGATGGAGACGATGTAGGTCAGTGTTTTCAAGGTAGAAGGGTGGAAATGGTAGAAATTCCAGCTTCCTTTGCCTGGAATAACCTTCTCTCCTCCTTCTGGCCAACACGTCCTCATCCTTCAGTCTTTCAAAATTCAGTGTAGACACCATTTCCTCTAGAAACTCTCTTACTGTGATTGGACGCTCTCCTAGCATCCAGCTTCCACTTCTACCAGAACTGCCCTGTAGTTGTTGACTTCCTTGGTGTCTCTCTGACTGGTCTCCAAGTCCTCCCAGGAAAAGGACCCTCTTATTTTACCTTATAGCTCATGGTGCCGAGAATAGAGCTTTACTATTTGTGGTTGCACAATGAATATTTACTGAGCAAATGTCTGAAGGCCAGAATTGGAGAGGAATGTTCAGGTTTCTATTTTGGATCACTGATTGAAATTTTACTATTTCACATCTTTACTCTTTTATGTAATTATTGATGACCTATACTATTATTATGTAATAGCATTTTACAATTTGAAAGACGTTACCTAGACCCGGAGAAATTATTATACTTATTTTGAAATCAGTATTTTTCCACCCAGATTCTTTTTTAAATTAATGTTTAAATTTAGGAAGTTGTTGGACTAATAATAAACCTCTTAATATGTGATTTGATAGGTCTGCCTAATGATTATTTATTATAAATTATTTCACCCATATGTCATGGAACATGAATTCATGGAAGTGTCCATTGTTCTGCTTAGTAAGTTAGAAGCATGTGTGTGTAGCTGAAAGGCATTCATTAAATCCCAAAAGAAATTTTCATTTTGATTTATTGAGATTTTTTTTAAAAACTGCATTTGTTCTTAAAAGAAATTTCCTTTTCAGTTTAGTTCTTAGCACCCAATGTTTAATTATCCTATAGAAAAACTGACAGAAAATTTTGATTAGAATGTTGACAGTGTGAAAAGAAATAGACTATAAACTAAGTGTAAACTACTAAGTATTAAAATGCAATTGAAGCTCACCATTCTCCAAATTTGATAGGAGTTTTCTTAACAAATTAGACATTCAAGATTGTTTTCCTTTAGCACTTCTTCAAACATTCCCAATCCAAAATATTATACTTGAAATGGGAGATACTGAAGAGGGGTTCATCTTGCCCATTTAGTTTAGTAAAACTCTGCCACAAGAATTTTCCACTTTAGCTAGCCTCGTGTGACTTTGATTATATATATCTTAAAAGTGAGCAGAGAGATGAGATGGTTGCCTTGATTATTTAACCCCACATGCCATCTCGCTTGGGGTTCCGGAGGTGGCTATTCCATCTTGTAGGACTTTCTCAATTTCCTTTGACTCTCCTCCAAGGCATAGTGAATTGCTGGTGACCTGTGCTCCGTAGCGTGGGACATGGGTTTGCACTGTAGTAGTGATACCCTCATGGTGGGATCATGAGTGTCTGTGTCTGCAACTCATCTGGTTGGAAGAGCCTCATGGAAAGACACAATGCGTAGCACGTCCATCTTTGGTTTCCCTAGAGCCTGGCACGGAACGTATTCAACAAATGTTTTGTGAAATTATTCTTTGATTCTTCTTCACTTTAGGGGAAATAGATGTAGCTCACTTGGTCAATTGAAAACGACTAAAGTTTACTCCATTAGTCTATGTGGTCTTCCAAAGATAGGGCTTATTATATATTTTGATGACTTACTCTGATTTATTTTCAATCCTGAGCACTTACCCAATTATTTGCTCTCAAGGCTAGCAAGGAAGCATGGCCATTGTTGGAAGGATTTGAGGGTCATTCTCAGGTATAGATAAGCATCCTGGGAACTTTGTATGTCCCACATTTTATATGAGTCAAATGCAGTGAAGAAAGACATCAGCCACCTTGGAGGAGGAAAGAGCCAGAGGACTGTGAACTGTGTTGATAACGAGGGCAAGAGGTTGGTGGCCAGTGCATATGATAGCGTGGGCCGGGACAGAGTTAGGAACTGAATGGCAGTGAGAATCTGAATCTCAGGAGTATTTTCAATACTAAATGACCTCTTGGCCACTGGTAATGTAAAGTGTGTGTGTTGTAGGGTGGAGGGCGTAAGAAAGAAAGAGAAAGAAGCTGTGGGGAAGTCAGGAGATAAAAGCCAGAGTCTGACCTGAAGCACCTTGAGGACAGCCCTCCCAGCAAGAGAGTTAACAAATGTCATGTTGCAAGGACTGCAACCTTACAGTGGAAATCTTTATGAATATGATTTTACTCCTGAAATAGCTAGTGCTCTTCTACGCTTTACACAGTGTTGCTAGCCGGAGGCAGACAAACTTAGTTAAAACATTTCAAGGACAGCAAACAGTGCTGAGGTGTTTCCTTGAAGGGAATGATGAATTTTGAACCTGTTATAGGTTCAAAATGCCTTTCTTCTTACATTTTGGCATTTCCAACTGTACAAATGGCGAAAAGAGGATGCTAGTCATAACATTAATTCCCTTATGAAGTCAACATAAAGCTTGTGATGGGGCGCCTGGGTGGCTCAGTCAAGTGTCCAACTCGTGGTTTTGGCTCAGGTCATGATCTCGGGGTCGTGAGATGGAGCCCTGCATCCGGCTCCGCGCTCAGAACAGAGTCTGCTTGAGATTCTCTCTCCCTGTGTCCTTCCTGCTGCTCATACTCTCGCTCTATAAATAAATAAATAGGGACGCCTGGGTGGCTCAGTCGTTAAGCATCTGCCTTCAGCTCAGGGCGTGATCCCGGCGTTCTGGGATCGAGCCCCACGTCAGGCTCCTCCACTGGCAGCCTGCTTCTTCCTCTCCCACTCCCCCTGCTTGTGCTCCCTCTCTCACTGGCTGTCTCTCTGTCAAATAAATAAATCTTTAAAAAATAATAATAATAAATAAATAGATAGATAAATAAATAAAAACTTTTTTTAAAAAGAAAGTTTAAGTTTTTGATGAGAGGAAAAGAAAATCTAAAGCTGACCTCTCTCTGAGAATTTTTATCATGTGTAGGGAAGTCCTAAGTAGTTAGTAATGAGATTACAAAAGGATAATGTTAGATATTTTTGATATAGAGGCTGTACTCAGATAATTTCCTGGGGACTATGAATAATTCTGATGAACTTCAGAGTACAAATCATGACATCATATTTAGGACATGACCAAGGATGAAGAGATACATCACGGACGTATTATGCTGGTGGCAGAAATGTCAAGATATTCTATGAATCTTGGCCCAGTTCAAGAAATCAGCCAGCAATTTTTTTTTTTCAGGAGCCACTCAATACTGGATCCGCTAGGTAACTGGAGCATAAGAGCTAAGTAAGCCCCAGTCCCTGCAGCCCTCACCAGCTCACTGTTTGGAATTAAATGGTAAATGCCCGGCAGAAATGCATGATTACTTTAAAGCAGCTATAAAGGGATCTGTTTAATGTTCATTGTCTATTATGGAAAAATGAAAGGCTAAGTAAGAAGAATGAATTAAAGAATAACGAACTTTCAGAGAGACAGTAGGAGAAAGGCAACAAAGGTGTATCAGAAACAGATGCTTGCGCAGATCTGCTAATACTAATCAAGAAGTTTGCACCGTGGGACGTAACTGTGAGGATGTGGGCTTATGTGGATTGGTGGAAAAGACATGAGGGAGGTGCCATTTCAAGAATTTCAAAGATGGCGGTGCTTGGGGAAGACTTCAATGGCATGGAATATAAGGAATATGGAACCAAGAGGAATGAGTGCTGCATTAACATGACAGGCAAGAAGAGTCCTTAACCCTGTGGCCATGGAGACACCCTTCAAAAATTATGAGAGATGAGTGTTGAAAATCGTTGGGAGACGATTTGTTAACTCACTCATTCAACACCTCTGTATGGAATGCTGTCTATACGCCAGGCATTGTACTGAACATTAGGCATGAAAACACAAATAAGACATGATACCCACACTCAGGAAACTTGGAATCTAGAAGTGCAGTAGGAATCCTAGGTGAATAGAGGCAGTGAAGGGGAACAGGTGCTATGCAGTGCGGACACCAAGGAGATGGTGAAGAGTAAACCCAGACTCTCTCTGTAAATAAGAATCGTAACGGCTTGAGCCCTTTGCCTAATTTTATCAGAACTCACCTTTTGTTCTTTTAGTGTGGTAGACCTCTAAGTTGTCTTCGTCATTTTGTCATTAGGTAACAAGGCCAGTTTATAAAAAATAAGGTGGGAATTACAGAATAGAGTGAATGGATGAATAAGTGGGTGCAGAATTTCTATATTTAGCCCTTGTCTATTTAAAATATGGTTGCGTAAGAGTTATAAAAACCTACCTAAGATCAACAAAGGTAATTTATTCTGCAATGTCATCCCGTGATAAATGTTTGAGAGATTTGGTCAGAAAAAGTGTTCGCTGATGAACCGTGGAGCCTTCTATAACCTTATTTATTATTTATTTTTGCAGAGAAGTGAAGGAAGAGCAAAGGCTTTAGTCACGGATAAAAGAGGCTCCAAAATGAGAAGATATTCCGAATCATCTAGGGTCCCGTTATTTGTTACAGACTGAGTCTTATTTCAGCCCAGGCCAACCGATGCTGAAGCCTGAGCTCCAAACTACTAATTAAATACTTCCCTAAAAAAGCACCTCACAGGGAAAGGTACTCTAAGTATTTTCTCATTTCTCATTTCTCATTTCTCTACTCCTCTGTGGACCGTGGGAAAGCGGCAGTATGTATGACTCATACTCATACGTGCTTCGCATGCTTCGCAAGATGATAAAATATAAATACAGAGGAACGTTCATACCTGCTTTTCTCACATGTCCAGTGTATAATTACTATTTGCTGACTTGCACTTATGCTGATATCCAAGTAGAGGTGAATCTGAATTGGGATATCTTCCTCTTCTCCCCTCGTCCTCAGTCTTTGTGACCGAGTGTTCCATTTTTCTCAATCTGGGAGTGTCTAGGTGGTGAGGGAGCCCTAGGAAAATCAATTAGTCATCAGTCAAATTCAGATACAAATATTTTAGCTGAGCATTTGAAGACTTTCTAAAAAAGGTTTCCAAATTTCTCTTCCTCGTGAAGGGAACAGAGCTGAAGAATGGAGGGAAGTGGCCTTTCTCCATAGAAGAGCCCACTCCGATGGAAAGGCTGGCATTCAAGAGGGAAATAATCTGTCAAAGAGCATAGAAGACAATGTTGCAGGCAAGGGGTTAAACGTCCTACCCAGCAGCACCACACTCAGGCTCACAGCCGCAAATTATAGAGGAAGCCACCATTGAGCTTCTCCAGCCCAGTCTTCTGAGCGATGGGAAGGAATCTCCCAAAAAAAATCTTAGTATGTCATTACTGGCCTCTGCTAAACCATTTTCAGTGAAAGGAACCTTCTTTCCATGCAGGTGACTCCTCCCTTCTTCATGTTGATTCAAACTAGCATCCTTATAATACAATGTCTCTGCTCCCTCAGGCCACCCTGAAATTCTACCCCTTGAAACCATGTAGAATAGCTTTGATCTTTCTTTTTTCTACAAATGAATATTTCAAATATCTTCAGAAAAGGATTATGAAGTAATTTCTCAGTTTGTCTTTTCTGGAAGAGCATCCCTAGTACCATGGTGCGCTCAGCTCCTAAACATTCCTTCTGGAATGAATTCGATGCGAGGACAGAGGGCAACAATATGGGAGATATGATCTCAGGACAGTGGGACTCTCATTTTCTTTACCCTAAAATTGCATGAACTGGGTAAGAGTTGTTTGAAACCACTGAATATGTTGGGTACTTTCTAAATTAGGGGAGTGATTTTAGCAGCCACAGAGGTAGAAAGACGGTAGAATTTTTGAGCTTTCACTCATGTACTATCCAGAAATTGCCTCACCAAATGTCCTCTTAATGATAGATTGGGATACTCCTTGCTGTCAGAGGTCACTCTAAAAATTAGTACTGGTAAAGCCATTTAAACTCTTCAGAATAGAAGTGGTTGCAAATTACTATTTTATGGTTACAGTCAGTAACCAGATGGGCGTTTTCTCTTTGTGGTTTCTGATTTCTGTGAAATCCCATGAGAATAAGGAATCGTTCAGGTGATCAAATCTTCAACCCTTCCTTTATTGCCATAGCAACCACATCTGTCTTCACTTCTCAAATTAGTTAATCAATGATGGTCCCTGATTTATGTTGTTTGACAGCAACTATCCCTGAAGATTATTGCCTTTTTGTTCTTCTTTAGCTAATAAGTGTCCCTTTTAGAAGAGAGTATTCCCAGATATAATAGACACTGAATTATCTGAAGGACTCCTTCAATACGTGAATCAGAGATCTCATTCTGGGATAATTAGCTTGAATAACAATTAAGGCCATGTTTCCCCCCTGTGTATATTACTGATTAAGGAGAAAAACAAGTTCACAATTTCCAGTTCTCTGGACATAGGTCATATACTTTATTTCTTTAGTGACCAAACATTCAAAACTCAAATCAAGAAATTAGGTCTAAAAAAACCTGTTTTTTCCCAATATTTGAATTTATTTATATTGAGCCTTTCAAATGTTACAGAAATAAAATCATACTTAGCTATACCTTTAATTAATAGACTGTTGAATAGAATAAAAGAACTGCCTTCATTATGTTTTTTATAACAATTTGTTTTAAAGCTTTTTTTCCATCCATTTTTTCATATGGATCAAGTACTACATTTCCTCCAAAATTCAATATTAATGGCCTTTTTTAAAAAATGTAAAACATTTCTATTCACTCTTTAAAATGTTTTAATTCCAATATAGTCAACATACAGTGTCATATGAGTTTCAGGTGTACAACATAGTGATTCGACAATTCTGTACATTAGTCAGTGCTCATCTTGGTAAGTGTGCTCTTAATCCCCATCACCTGTTACCACCTCCCATCTGGTAACCATCAGTTTGTTCTCTATAGTCAAAAGTCGATTTTTTTGTTTGTCTGTTGTTTGTTCATTTGTTTTGTTTCTTGAATTCCACATATGAGTGAAATCATAGGGTATTTGTCTTTCTCTGACTGACTTATTTCACTTAGCATTACACTCTCTGGGTCCATCTGGGTTGTTGCAAATGGGATGATTTCATTCTTTTATGTGGCTAAGCAATTTATATATATATATATATATATTTATATATATAATATTTATCTATTTATCTTTCTATCTATATATATGTAATATTTATCCATTCATCTATTGATGACCACTTACTTCCATAATTTGGCTACTATAAATAATGTTGCAGTAAACATATGGGTGCATATATCTTTCATATTCTTTGGGTAAATATCCAGTAGTGGAATTCACGAATTATATGGTAGTTTTATTTTTGAGTTTTTGAGGAATCTCCATACTGTTTTCTAAAGTGGCTGCACCAATTTTTATTCTCATCAGTAGTGCAAGAGGGTTGCTTTTTCTCTGCATGCTCGTCAATACTGGTTGATGTCGCTGAGTTCCCTAAGTCAATTTTCATTTATTATCATTATTATTTTCTCTCTCCTGTTAAGCTTGATTGCTTTCCATTACTCTGTCCTCCGGGTCACTGCTCTGTTCTTCTGCTTCCTCTGGTCTACTACTTATTCCATCTAGTGTAATTTTAATTTCATTTCTTGAGTCCTTCAGCTCTGATTGTTTCTTTTTTATGTTTTCTATCTCTTTGTTAAGAGTCTCACTAAGGTCCCCCACTCTTTTCTTTATCTTTATGACTGGTGAATATTGTAATGTAATTGTAAAGTAATGACCATTACTTTAAATTCTCTATCATTACTTTAAGTTCTTATCTCTGTTTTGTTTAGCTCTCTTGCTGTGATTTTGTCCTATTCTTTCATTTGGGACATATTTCTGTGTCTCCTTATTTGTCTAACTCTCTGTGTCTGTTTCTGCGTGTTAAGAAAGTCAGCTACGTCTCCTGCTCTTGAAGGTAGTGGCCTTATGAAGAAGTCCTGTAGTGCCCTGCAGTGCAGTGTCCTCTGTTCCCCAGAACCTGGTGCTTCAGTTGTGTCCCCTCTGTGTGCTGCATGTGCCCTGCTCTTGTGGCTGAGCCACTTTAGCTTTCTGTCCAGTCATCTGCAGTGGCTCTCTTTGCCTGTTTGTGGGCAGAGTTTGGTCCCTGTATTGTTAGCGGGTCAGTCTGGGGCCACACTGGCTTGAGCTGAGTCAGACCAGGTTTGCCAGAGATGCAGTAGCACCAAAATGCAGAACATGGGGGCAGGGCACGTGGTGTTCCAGTGTGTGTGCAGGTCTGCTTGGGAGAGGACCTGGAGTGGAAGCCGGCTGGAGAGGGCACAGGGGTGGGGAGCACCATTAGCGAGTTAAGTAGTTGGCACCGCACCGGCTCCAACGGTGTCTGCATGTACAGCCTGAGGGGCAGGGAGGGAAATGGTGTGCACCAGCTCCTTTGTTCCTGGAGAAGTCTTCCATCGATCCCTGCCTCTCTAGCACACACTCTGAAATAAGTAAGCAAGTCTCCCTCTTGTATACCCCAGGGATTTTTCGAACTGCTGCTTCTATGCTGTATCTCTCTGGGGCTATGTTGTGTTGTCTTGTTAAGGGTGGGGTCTCAGTCTCCTCTTGTTCTTCTTGCTCTCGCATGAGACTGCCAATTTTTAAAGTTCTAGGTTTTAAGCCCCACTGATTGTAAGAATTTGCAAAATTCAGCCCCTCTGGTTTTCGAAGCCAGATGTTACAAGGATTCATCTTCCCCATGTGGGCTTCCTGGTATGAGGTCTGCTCTTTTCCCTGTCTGCACCTACACAGTCCCTCCCTCCTACGACAGTACACCCCCCTCCCCCCACCGTGTGTCTCTTTAGCTCCCAACTGTGTCTCCACCCTTCCTACCCTCTTCAATGTGGTCTCTTCTCTACCTTTAGCTATGGAGAGTCCTTTCTGTGTTATTTACACTGATGTGGGTGTTATCTATTTGTATCCATGGGATGAGGTAAGCTTAGGCTTCCCTTACTCCAACAACTTCCCTGGAAGTCCCAATATTAATGGTGTTTAGCAAGTATTAGAGTTATGTGTTTATCTTTGGTTTCATTTGACTTGCATCTTTGTTAGTTATTTTCACTTTATGGTCTGGGTGAAATGTGAAACGGTGACTATCTTTTGCTATTTTATATAGGGTGTGTTTGCTGGCATCAGTCCCTCAACTCACTGATTTGCATAAAAATTGCCACTGGAAAAATTTAATTGGCTCCAAAATACCACTTTGAGTTTGAAATACCCCACCTGTTTTCACTGATGTCTCTATGCTGGACTGGAAGGGTTTTGTTTTTGTTTGTGTTTTATTTTTTATTTTTTTAAAGATTTTTATTTATTCGACAGAGATAGATACAACCAGCGAGAGAGGGAACACAAGCAGGGGGAGTGGGAGAGGAAGAAGCAGGCTCATAGCAGAAGAGCCTGATGTGGGGCTCGATCCCATAATGCCGGGATCACGCCCTGAGCCGAAGGCAGACACTCAACCGCTGTGCCACCCAGGCGCCCCTTGTTTGTGTTTTTAATGCATCACTCCTTTGAGTTCTAATTCATGAACTACTTCGTCACTGACCTTGTAAGAAAGAAATGTAAATCACTGACCTACTCGAAAACTCACCTTTTTTGAACATCTCCTTAGTTCATAATTCCTTTGTGCCTGGTGTATTTTACTTGTGTGGAGTTTGTGAACATGGGGATTATGACTCCAAATCCCAATTCTCACCAAAGCCTTGCAGAGGAACACATGAGGGCTACCTCCTCACAATGAAGGCCTCCATGTCCAATCAGCTTCAACGTATTAGGGTTGCTCAATTTGTGTATCTAGAAAGCTTACAGCTAGATGGGTGGGAGGAGCAGACGAGGCCTGTAGTGTGCACTTATATCTGGGATCCATGAGTCAGGGTTTGTTCACTTGTGCATGGCAATCATAGCATGGGTGTGGTACGACAGAGTCCCTCAGACATCCGTGACTTCAAGGGAATTCCTCACTACTAAGGATAAGAACTATGAGGTTCCATACCCTCCTGCCCTCTTCTCCTAACTTGTCTGATTGAAAGTCTCTGGCTGAAATCTTCAGACCTTTTTCATTCAACTGTAGAGTCTTCATACCTCATGGTGACTCATGGACTGTCCCAGGCACCCACCTAGAGATTAAGGTACTATGACCTTTAGCTCTACCCAAATTAATATTTGTATGCAAGGTATGTGTTAATAGGAAGTTTGGGAGAGATTAAATCATTTTACATTAGATACTATTGTGTTATGTTAAATAGTTTTATAATCAGTGTAAGTACCCAGCCAAGGTGACCTCCAATCAGGTTCCATCAACTGCATCAATATCAGTGGAGTAAACATGGATCTACTGCCCCAGTTTAGAAAATGTGTAAATTACTAATGAACAAAATTGTTTTATGGTTGAGGAGAAGCTCTAGGGATGATAATAGGGGAGACTGAAGTCTTATGAGGTTGAAATCATTTGGCTGGACTCGTAACAGCAGCAAAAAAGAAGGGAGGGCAGTTAGCCTTTCATAATCGATTCTGTGCTCTTGTCATGACCCAGAATCTTGTCAACCCATTGCTCTTGGTAGCATCTCTTAATCTGTGTTGACAGTTGTGATGGAAACCCATTTCCTGTCTCAGCCTTAGAAGGCTTTGTGGGGGAGGTAGAGGACACCTGTTAGGATATAAAGTTCCCTTGGGGGCTACTTGCCCTTCTTGAGCATTCTCATGAGACCCTTCTTGCAGAACCAGAGGGCATTAGCCAGTAAGAACTTCTATTACTGAGGCTTGGTTTGGCTTAGCTTTTCCTTGAGGATAACCGTGATAACACCTCCAGCCCTAACCTGAAGAATGATCGCAAGCCTGTCAGTAGTGACTCTCACTTTGACCTCACAAAACTTCAATTCCTGAGGCTTTGAGAGTCAGAATAAGCAGAGGAAAAGACACCACTGGAACTTGGAATCACACAGACTTGGGTTTGATTCTTGCTTTCTCCATGTGCCACTTGTGAGACTTACCTGAATTTGTTTCCTTATCTACGAAATGGTGACGATAACATCCAGTGCCCACTTCACAGAGCGACACAGTCCTGGAACGTGCAGAGCCTCACATGTGGCATTTACTTCTTGCTGACTACAGGCTTGTTCCCTCTTCCTAAAAGTTCGTGAATGACAGACAACATTTTAGGGATAGGATGGCAGAAGTTGGGAGTATTTGTAGAGAGAAATGAGTTTAAACGTTCTGACAATTATGTGAGCGAAAGCAAAGCCAGATATTCTCTCTTCACTAAACTTTCCCAAAGACACGGTGCGTGGGATATAATAGGACTCGTTAGGGGGGAAAAGGAAAAGGCAATCCAAGCAGAGGCATTTTAGCTGCGCAGAAGTACAGAAGAAGCTCTATCCCGGGAGCAGTGTTTTGTAGTGACATTTTGATAAATAAATTCTTGGGAGAGTGTTTCTAAGAGTTGAGCCATCTCTTCTCCTTTCCCTAAGAAGTGTTAGCACACTGTCATCCCTGGGCTTTCTGAAGAGGAAAATAATGAGGGCAAGGTGTCTGCTCCATCCACGAAGAGTTATAGGATGCACGCTTAGTTCAGTGAGGGAAGGCTGGTCTCTAGGCAGAAGGGCAAGTTCCCCGATCCTCTGAGGCAGGAAACTCTCTGAGGCGGCCCCACGTCTGCTGAGCACAGACCTGACATGGAGGACTGACTTTGCATGATCCGCAGATGACAGACCCAGCCACGGGGCTCCTTCCCACAAATCCTACAAATCCTAGTCTGCTCTTCTGTCTGTTGTTGTGAGAGTTCTCGAACTCTTTTTTAAAACTTCAGGGATTGCAAATATGGTAATGGTTGATAACATGACAAATGTCTGTAGTAAGCTCATACTAAGGGAGGAAGAGATTCCAACCTGATGTACCATTGTTTGATGGTTTGAGACTTTTTAATTTATTTACTTATTTATTAAAGGTTTTATTTATTTATTTGAGAGAGAGAGAACGAGCAGGGGGGAAGCGTAGAAGGAGAAGCAGACCCTCTGCTGAGCAGGGAGCCTGATGCGGGACTCAATCCCAGGACCCTGAGATCATGACCTCAGCCGAAGGCAGACGCTTCACCAACTGAGCCACCCAGGCACCCAGTTTAAGACTTTTTAAATACATATCCTTCAGCAGCAGGTTTCCAGGTAGATTTTTATGTTGCTTTTTGCTACCATCCCTCCACCTCTACCTCCTTTTGTCCCTTCCCCTGGGATAATAATAAGGGTCATTTTTTTTTTCCTTCTGGGCACAGATGAGCCGAAGCATCTCAGAATACAAACCTCAGCTATAAGGAGCAATTTGCCCAGGGGACAGTGACTTGTGGCCGTTCAGGTTCTCCAGATGGGCATCTGACCCTGGAGTTATGCTCCCCGCTTCTTGCCCTTGCCCGTGTAGCTGTAAACACATACAGATGAGGACATTTCATTTTAAAGCACTGGCAGGGCCCCAGAGAGTCTTTTCTCCCCATTAATATTTCCGAAGAGCAAATTGAATATCTACTCCAAGGGTGCTAACTCCTATGGAGAGCATCTGTTAAGAGTTTAAATCACTTATGAGCACGACTCTCAAAATAACCAACACTGTTTGTATTTGTTTTGCCATCAAATACAGTGTATTAAGTGCCCACAAATGTTGTCCTGGGTTCTGTACCAAGTAACTGAAAAGAACCGGCTCTTGCTCTTTGAGAAATCATGATGTAGAATTGCTGGAAGATGCTGTGAATCTTGCTCGTTTGTTGTGTTGCTTTCTCTTCTCCTGTTTTCATCCCGATATGCATGCTATCTTTTTTTTTTTTTTAAGATTTTATTTATTTATTTGACAGAGAGAGAGAGGCAGCCAGCAAGAGAGGGAACACAAGCAGGGGGAGTGGGAGAGGAAGAAGCAGGCTCCCAACGGAGGAGCCCGATGTGGGGCTCGATCCCAGGACCCTGGGATCATGCCCTGAGCTGAAGGCAGACGCTTAACGACTGAGCCACCCAGGCGCCCCAGTATGCATGCTGTCTTGCAAGCCTGCACCTTTAATATTTGCACCGTGGTTCTTGTTGCATTCTCTCCTTTTGAGCCATCACTGGAAAACCCTAGGAAAAGCTAGAGAAGGAGAAGCTCTGAGATAAGCAGGGATGTCATCTTTGACCCAAAGGAAGGGATTGGAGGTTCTCATCGATTTCATCAGAAGGTTCTTTGTGATCTTATTTTAGATAATCAACCATGGGATTCTTGAGCCTTGACTTGTACGAAGGTAGACTCAAGCTTTACTCTTTCTTGAACCCACCATGGCTTCTGGGGTTGTATCAACTAGGCTACCAAGCCTCCTAGGTGTGGGTGAAACACCTGCCAGTTGACAGAGCTCAATCAGTCATAGCATGGAAGTGAAATTTCAGTAGGTGCTCAAGGGGTTTATTGAATGGCACAAAGTAAGTTAAGAAGAGAAGGGATTGAGATATATTAAGGTATATTATCTTTAAAAAAAGATCCTTATATCACATTCTTTCTGATAATTGTGGGAATCTGAAAGAGTTGAAAGGTATGTTGATATGCCAACTCCAGTTAGCATATTTTCAAACCTACTTTAAGTGATTTCTTGCATATCAAATTCTCGGCTGAAATGAGGCACGTTTTTTTTTCTGAAATATTTATGTTTTAGGTTGTCGGAGCCTTTGTTGTTGCCGCAAATGATTATCTTTAAGTTCACACAATTGTGTTTGCAGCCCCAACTCTGCGGGACCCTCAGGCTGTCTTGTCAGGCTGAGCTTTAAAATCCCAAGCTGAATTGTGAAGACATGACATTAAGGAAATGGGCAGATAAATATGAGTGTATAACTAGAAAATTGCTGTATCCAAAAAGCCTTAAATTCCCATAGCTAAATAATGTCTTGCTTTTATACTTAAAAGGATTAATATTGGAGGATAAAACAGCCAGTGGTTGCTTCTCTATAATATTAAAACACTGAAAGTGCCTGATAAATTAGCTCTCTCCAGGCCAGTCCAAGTCCTGAGTAGAGCTGAGCCCCTTGTGGTTTTGTGTCTCCAGGAGCTGGCACAGCCCTCAGCAGAGTGTGTGCTCAGTATTTGATGGAAGATAACAAAAGAAGGGAAAGGGAGAGGCGAAAAGAAAAACGATGAGAAAAGACTGGAGGAAGGAAGGAACAAAGGAAGAGGGTAAGGGAGCAAGAAGAAAATATATGGACTGGAAGAGTTTGTTTGTTAAACATGCACACGAGCGTGCATGTGCACACACACACACACACACACACACACACCACACAGAAATTAAGGGACTTGACCAACTCACGTAGTTGCTCACAGACCTGGAACCAGGATACAGGTATGTCTTTATACTTTATCTCCCTCCCTGTCTCTCTGAATCACAGAAGGAAATTACTCCCTGAGCATTTTGGATTCTTTGAGAAGAATTATTTTTTTAAATGCATAAGTTAAAATGCCCCTGGAAGAGAAACCATGCCTTAAATTGAGCTATTACGGTTTAAGGGAGCCAAATAAGATTTCGAAAGGTCCCAGAAAGGTTCTATTTCATAGAAGGGAAAAAAAAAATATGTTGAGAACATCTGGAAAGAAATTCAAGTTATTTCTCTGGTATTTCCTTAACATATTTTAATTTTACAACAAAATAATACACTGGCAGGCTCAGATCTCACATTCCCATCCAAATTTGGACTCCTTATCCCTCCTTCGTTTCTTTTTTTTTTTTCCCTTTCCTCCTTTGTCTTTTCCATATTTTTCTTTTCTCTCCGTACATGTTCTGCTTGGTTTCTGACCCTGCTCGCCGTCACAGGCCTTGATGCTCATTCTCACATCTTATTTTCCTTTGTGCTTTTCCTTCGCTATCATGCAGCTCTTCCTCTGCTTCTCCCTAACCTCCTTCCACTTGGTACTTTTCTCCTGGTTTATTCATCAGCTTCCCGTCTCTGGTTGGCATTGGTCTCCCCGCCTCTGGCTTTTTACTCTCCAGCCTCCAAGGCTTAGGAAGAGCAGACTGTCACTGGAGATCGGAGATCGGACCCAGCTCTTTCTCCATTATGTAATTTAACATACCCAGAAACAGCTGCTATTGCTACTTTTCCCCCCGATGAACATTTTTCCACACACACAAAAAAAAGGCTACTGGATAATGTTCATGGTGTTGGAAGATAGTTTGCTTGGGTTGGAATTGACATGTTAGTATCTGGATTTCTGATCACTTTCTGCTCAAAAATCTCAACCTCTTTATGTTATTCCGTGGTGGTTTTCCCTGGGATGGTGCCATTTTCTTTACTAAAAGACAGCAAATAAAGAGAAATATTTACCTAATTTTAATTTTACTTATTAAGGTATTTCATACAATAAAATTCACCCATCTTGCAGGGATGACCTGATGAATGTTGCTAACATTTCCCTTTGTTTCACCACTGCCACTCTCAAGGAACAGAAGGAGTCCCTCATCCCAAGAAGTTCCCTTGTGCCCTTTTAGAGCTGGTTTCACCCTCTACTCCAGGTCTGCTTTTTGTCACGGTGGTGTTGCATTTGTGCAGACGGAAGCTTTCGTTGCTTTTGGATACATTTCTAGGAATAGATTTGCTGAGTCAAATGATAAGTATATCTTTAATTTTGTAAGATAGTGCTGTACTGTTTTCCAAAGTATCTGGACCATTTCTCATTCTCAACAGCAGTATATGAGCATTCCACTTACTCCGTACCCTTTCCGGCACTTGATACTGTCAGTCTTTTAAACTGTAGCCTGTCTAATGGGTGTAGAGTCGTATCTCATCATGGTCTTAATTTATATTTCCCTAATGCCTAATGATAATTGAACATATTTTATTGTACTTATTGCCCATTTGTATACCTTCTTTGGTGAACTGCTTGTTCAAATATTTTGCTTATTTTTAATTGGATTGTCTGCCTTCTTGAATTATGAGAGGTCTTTATTTGGCATGTATTTTGCAAATATTTTCTCTCAGTCTGTTGCTTGTTATTTTTTTTTAACTATATCTTTCAAATAAAGTTTTTAGCCTCGAAGTCCATCTTAGCAACTCTTTCTTTTATAATTTGTGCTTAAGAAATCATTGTTTAAGAAATCTTTGCCTAGGGCGCCTGGGTAGCGCAGTCGTTAAAGCGTCTGCCTTCGGCTCAGGGCGTGATCCCGGCATACCGGGATCGAGTCCCACATCGGGCTCCTCCGCTATGAGCCTGCTTCTTCCTCTCCCACTCCCCCTGCTGTGTTCCCTCTCTCTCTGGCTGTCTCTCTGTCACATAAATAAATAAAATCTTTAAAAAAAAAAAAAAGAAATCTTTGCCTAACCCAATGTCATAAACATTTTTTTACTATGCTTTTTTTTCTAAAACATGCAGCTGTTATATTTAGGTCCATGAACCATTTAAGCTTAATTTTTGTTATATGAGGTTATTTGTTTTATGAGCTTAATTTGTTATATGAGTTTCGGAGTCGAGATTCTTTTGCGTGTACTGGTTTTGTTGTTTTGTATCCAGTATATTTAGCATCATTTGTTGAAAAGCCTTTTTTCTCCCATTGAATTGCCTTCGTGAATTACATTAATTTCCTTACATTTTGGGTCATGATAGGGCCATCACTTGGTCATGGCATATTGTACTAATTATGTATTTTTTATTCAATTTTAAATATTTTGTTAATTTTTTTTTCTATTGGTTTTTGGCTCTATTGGTCTTTAGTTCTCTTGTAATGTCTTTGGCTTATCAGGCATCAGGGTATCACTAGTCTCATAAAATGAGTTGACGTGTTCCATCTCCTTCTATTTCTGAAGGAGTTGGTTATGATTGACATTATTTCTATCTTTGTTTTCAAAATGTAAAGCTAAACCCGAAGAGAATGATATACTGAGCATAGATATCCACATCCCTCCCTCAACCCTTTACATCTTTGGGCTGGTTCTAGAATTTAAGGTCAAAAGGGTCATGTAAGGAAATACATTGATCCCTTGATTTTCCCAATTTGTCAAAAATAAAAATTTGTATTTTTGTTATCTAAAATCATCTTTTCACAGATTTGGGAGTAAAGTCAAATCTCTGAATAGTAGTCATTTTCAAAACAGTCCTCTGAAGTTGGGAAGAATAAGTGTATCTCCAAAAGGGCTCAGTTTTCTGCCAATCACGAGTCATCCTCAGGAAGACTTGGCTGTGGTTGTTAATAAGCATCTTTAACACTGACACTCGTTTACGTGCGAGTCCACATATATTAGAAATGGCTTTTGCTCTCAGGAACTTGTGTTCTCCTCTTGCTCACTAGTAGATGGTTCTTATTTCCTTGTCCACCGTGCTAAGTAATTCATTACAGCTTTTGCCACATTCAGCCTCTGGCAGTCCGAACTCTAGGAATCAGCAATCTCCTTGAATGTATTTGTGTCCTTCGTAGAGTGTTTAGAAGATGATGATTTTTGCCCTACTGTGGATTTCAGAGGCATCCATATGTACACACGCACAGTATGGCTCATCGTAAATTTAATCACGTTTCTATGATCATTTTATTTTTCATATGTGTTTTATTTAAACAGCAACACTGGTAGTGTGATTTTAATATGGTTAGAAAAATACAACTTCTTTTTCTTTACTCTCTGACTCTGAAATCTTATTTGCCATCGATGACTGGAGCAGATGAAGTAAACGCTTCGTAACATTTGATAAATACATTAACATCTACTGTGAGAAGT
The DNA here is from genome assembly GCF_024610735.1 of Ursus americanus. Classification (NCBI taxonomy): domain Eukaryota; kingdom Metazoa; phylum Chordata; class Mammalia; order Carnivora; family Ursidae; genus Ursus; species Ursus americanus. Next base: position 61,084,933 of record NC_142136.1, read on the forward strand.
AACAAGAGACTCGAAAGCCTTGCTCCCTAGTGAAATAAAATCGGATTATTGGTCTCATAAACCATTTCTCTTCCTTAGGCTTCTGAGGAGGAGTCATTGCTGCTGTGTCAAGCATGGCTACTCTCTCTGGAATAATGAAAACTGTTGGTCATTATTTTTAATAAAATGGAAAATAGGGTTTATTACCCAAATAATTTAATTAGTTTTACATTGAAAATATTGATGGTATGTGACAACAAAGCACACCTTTTCTTCTTTGATGAGAGCAGAGTATATCTTTGTATTACGTTATTTTGGGATGTGCTGGGTAAATGGCAACTTCTCCATCTTCTGTATTCTTCAGTGACTAGCCCAGGTTGGATTGGGGGCTGCTGTTTCTCCCCACTTTGTAGCAGCTATAGATGGAGAGTTCTGTGTACTCTGGCTGCTCAATGACTTGTATTAAATGATTAATCATTAAAAAACTGAAAAGCACTTGACTTTTACTAACAGAATTTCCAAAGGTACCACAATGAGAAGAAAAAAGTGAAGGGTACTCTATAATGATGCAATGATTACATTTATTTTTCCAAATGAGTTAAAATGCCAGCAGTGGTACGCATTGTGACCTTTCAGATGAAAATATTGTATCTCCATTCTCTAAACAGTATCACTAGGAAGCCGAAAGTGATGAATATGTATAACAATAAATTTATTCTGTCTACAAAAAGCAGCTGTTTAAAATATTAATGTTAATCAGGTGGTTCCAAAAATGGAATTATAGAAAGAAGAACTTCAGTCTTAAAGTGAACCCAACTCTTAGCCAGGGATCCCTTGACTGCAATTCTTAAGGACACGTTATAGAGAGAAGATATAAGTGTTACCAACCCAGAAGACTAAATGATGTTGGGTTATGTTTTAAAGTTTAACCATAGGTCTTGATAATCTTGGTCTCATTATTCTGGGCTCTTAACCTGTCCTACAGAGGTATACTCTTTTACAAGGGAGACAGATTAGAAGGTTATACTGGTATTTGGAGATCTAATATTCCTTAAATTCTTAAGTTTACATCAGTCCTTGAATATCCACAGGGATGGAGGGAAGCTGGGTTGGATTATTCAAAGCAGTTGACAATTCCAAAATCAATTGCATTTGCCTAGGGGATGCAGTAAAAGAGCTCAGTGGGGGTATAGCCAGGCGTGCGCATGAAAACACTCAAAACCTCTGGCCCTGACCTTGACTTTGGCCTTTTCCCAGTTCTCTCCAGTGCTGATGGTTTAGCATTACTGAAAAGATGGTTAGATTCTTCCTCTCTTCAAACATATCACACCCATGACTTGTTGAGTTCTTTCTCCAGTCATGGTGAAGGCTTTCCATCTGTCTTGTCCAACCCAGAGTCCTGGAGTTGAATTTAAGAATGGGTGAGTGGACTGCCACGCCAGGGAGGCTAGTGTCGAGGCAGAAGTAGAAACAGTCTATTTCCAATTGTGTGGCTTGGTTTTCACGTAGTTTCTCTGTATTCTTTAATAGGGAATGATAATACTTGATGTGCCAATGCCACATATTTGAATGAAAATTTAATTATTAACCTAGGATTTTCCTTTGTAATTCAGCACAATAAAAAACAAGCTACATAAAAGTTTTTATTTGCTTTTCAAGTTAAAGCGTTCTGTATTTTTAGAGGAAAGGCACCGCATGAATTTAAATGTGCATCATGATACATTTCAAGGCTTATAATAAAAATACTCCATATGTAGCTTGATTAATCTATCCTAATTAGCCTGATGCTGCCTTTTTACTGCACCCGTGTACATTCGGTGACATGTTGCATATTTTATTTGGATAAGCCTGATCTTAAGCCGTAACTGCAACGCTATCACTTAAACGTAGTTCTTCGAGCAGAGCTCTTCAGTAAGAATCATATTCTCTTAGGTAGAAGAATGACCCAACTCCCAGGGTAAAGCCAAAAAAAGAACAGCTTTGTGTGCTCCTCTGCCTCTGTATGTGTCGGGGAGCGAAAGTCAGCAGGCTTCTCTTTATCCTAAGTGTCCATGAAAAGCTCTTGAAAGGTCAATATTCCCGGCGGACGTCTTTGCGGCAGGCACCTCAGTTTCCCCCAGGCTGCCCTTGGCAGGTGAAAGAATGGCCTCTGTAGAGCAGGCCGTAAGGTTACGTTCTCTGGGGAGAGGAGACTGGGGCGGATGGACAGAGCCAGACAGTGGGTCAGAATGTTAGAGAACAGGGCCAGGTCAGCAAGGAGTGGGCGTTAGAAAGAGGAAAGGACCAGGATGTCCCGTGTCATAAACGAACTGCCTTTCCAGTTGATCGGATCAGTGGGCAGCTCTGTTTAACGTCTCCCACAGGTACGCACGGGCCACCCTTCCTGCTGCTCTTCCTTGAGCTTCGATTACAGTCTTCCACATGGTGACCCTGGTATTTGAAGGGGAGACTTACGGAGGCAGCAGAAGAGAAATGTGTGTGAGACGCCCGACGTGGGGGTATCATAATAGGCCGCATCAAAGCCCTGGGCAAAGTCCACCTGTCACCCCATTCCAACTGCGCATGACAACACTGGTGTTTGCAAAGAAACAGGGGAGTGTCTCCTTCGTGGCTCGAACTTCGATTTTAAGACATTATCGTAAACATCAGCAATTGTGCTTTTACTTTTGCATTCACTAAAATGTATGATGCCCTTCCTCTTCTCTAAACTGAAGGCTATATTTCTGAATTCAGCAATTTGTATCCAAACCTGGGCGAACTGGCTTATGCAAGCATGTCTCTTTGAAGGACGAATATTGAATATTATTAAAATATTAAGTCCCGTTAGTACTCCATAATCTAGGCTGGCCGAAGATTTGTTTTCAGCACAATTCACTGTGTGGATTTTCTTTTTCTGTGAAGCTTTGCCTGGATTAAATCTCAGGTATCCTGTGGAGTGCCTCACTTCCCTCTGCAGCCTGGTAGGGAGTGGGACCAGCTGGTGTAATTCGATTGACCTCTTTTACACTCTCTGTTTCATACTCTTTTTTTTTTTTAACATGATGTAGCTGTACATAACGAATTTTCTATGGAAAGCTTTTGTTCCTTTAACATACAGGAGTCCGCTTGGGGCTCTGTGAGGTCAATGTTCATTCAGTTCATGGCCCTGATCCAGAAATATTTCTCAAGCCCATCTATTCTTAAAAGCTATCAGTACACATACACACACACACACACACACACACACACACGCATGTCCTATAGTTTCATGCTTCTGCTTTCTGTAATACTCTTCTATTCTATTACTATGCTTAGATAGGATTTCTCTCCCCAAATTTAACAGGAATGTTTGAATATACTCAAATCTTTAGGAATATGAGTGAAGGGTATAATTTGTTGAAGCTGAAAACAAATAGGAAAGTGAAACCTATTTGGTTTAATTCTATGAGACTTGTTGGAAAGAGAACATTAGCAGTAGGGACACATGCTAATAGAACATGGTAAGAATTAGACTGCCATTATAATAACATGCTTGATTATAAGCTGTTTTGTATACTTTCAAAATGTACTTCTTTAATCTTCTGAGTGCTATGCACTTCAGTACAAAACAAACTCGTTTCATAGCCTACAAATGGTATGAGCACTTGGTGTAGTGCAGTCTTACCAACACTTCTCTCTTTGGCTAAGTTGTGTGATAGGTTGAATACAGGTCAGTTGATCAGTTATTACAAAGATGATCAATTATTATAAATCTTGATCTCCTTAAATCAAAAAGCATATACCAAGGTGGGAAAGAAATTTACCTACAATAAAATCATAATGCCATTTGATTGCTTTTTTTTCCCACTGACAATCACTCGGTATCTTAGTTGTTGCAGAATAAGTATTTCTTTTTTACCAGAGAGATGAACAAACTTAGTAATTTCTTCCGTTGGCTCTGCAAACTATTTATAACTACCCTACGCCCTCACTAAATACATAAACAAACAAAATGGGACTCATGACTGGGAGGAAAAACCTGACAATTTCCAGTTCGGGTTTGGTGCAAATTTCCTGGGGATCCTAAGCCAACAACAAGCCATTTCCTGGATAATAGGAATAAAATATCGTCTAAATGTTAGTGTGAGTTAAAATTAAATTATTCATGGTGAATTTGTGGTAATTGAATGTCCTAATACATGACCTTTCAGATATCAACTTTTCCTTTTCACCACCATGGTTTCCGTTAGAACATCAACCATACTTTTCATTCCAGGGTCCCCCACTACCCAGTTACTATGTGTTTACAATATAATCTAATTTTATAATTGACCTAAGTAAAATAGAATGTAGAGAAGATAACAGGTCACAAAATGGTCCATAAAGTTTTGAAATGTATACTATTAGCTATAGCCTTATGAACTTGCTGACATTTGGCTGCTTTTGACCTATAAAAATGGCATTCCCTTAGATCACACGCCACTATTTCATGGTTCAAGTTAAGACACCACCTACTGAGGGCTTCCAAGTCAGCGATTAGTATTTTGATGAGAGCATGAACTTTGGAGTAAGTCAGTCCCATGTTTCTGTCAGACTCTGGTCCTAGAACTCTACACTTTGGCCAAGTTATCTACCTTTCCTGAGCCCAGATTTTCACTGAGAAAATGGAGATAGCAAGATCTACCTTACTCTGCTATGTTGAGAATTAAAAATAACATATGAAAAAAGCATACCATAGTATGTGGGACTTTATCACCTAATCAATAAGATTTGTTCTCTTTTTATTATTACTTCTGTATTCCAGACATTGCTAAATACAAGTATGCAACTAATTACAAATTGAATTCAGCAAAAATCAGTTTCAATTTCTAAGAATGTAAGTATTTCTCTCTATAGATAGGTAGATAGGTAGATAGAGTCACCCATCTACCCACAGTTGCACACATACATACACACAGATATTGTTTTAAGCCTTTCAAATGGAAACCTTTCTAAAATGACTTAGCACTTTCATGACTTGTCAAATGGACTAACCAAATAAAATATGAACTTTTCTGAGTGAATGAGACATCTGAAGGCCGTCCATTCTGTCTCGTATATAATACTGTGCTGTCAGCAGGACTTCCTGGGTTGTGGTAGATCCTATTGTTATCTCCCCAGAATAGTGTGCCTTTATTTGCCGGTTGTAGTTGATTTTCTATTTTATCTACTATCGTGGCCATTATTTCTCTCTGCTCTCCTAGCAAGTCCTAACCTCACTTACTTTTGGCTTCTAGTATTCTTTGGATATAGAAAATAGGTCACTAGGTCCACCATATTTTTAGGTAAAGTATAAAATCAAATAATCTTTTAAGTTGGTGGTATAAGAAGCTTTCCTCCAAAGCACAGTGGAGACCTTTGTGGCTTCTATTTTGTGACTTAACTCACGGATTCTCAGTTACACTCCAAATTTGTGAGATTGCCAGATAGATATTTGTGGCTAAGGGAGCGTAAGAAACCAGGGATGGTAAATCCGATGCAGAGCTGCTAGAAATTAAAAAATTATTCCATTTTAATTAATTTTTATTTTTTTCACTTCATAATCATTAAACCTTTAACTGTTAGCCTTGAGTGGACTTAGCAGTTGAATCACAGATATAGTTATTATCCCTAGGTTGGCATAGCATTATTCAGTTTTCAGTGTAGCTTCCAATAGTGTCTACAGTAAAAAAAAAAAAAAAAGCTTAGTTGCTTGAATATTTGGCTCATTATCTATATATCCCACTTATATTTTGTCCTAAAACAAGCTCCACCATATAAATTATAGATGGGACAGCATATTACACAAATTTAGGCTCATTTTTAATTCTAAACGTTGAAGCGAATATTAAATATTTCATACTTGTGATATTGTTTAAATGGCACAACTGCAAATCAGCTTTTGTAAATAATATTGTAGAAACATTATAGTCCTTGTAACCTTGAAAAGAATACGTTTCTTATCAACATTATTTTCCCATAATCCCTACAACTATGTTCATTTGCACTCTTGACCATGACACATCGGGAAGTATTGGTTATAACTCTAGCCCTTGATATAAGTAAAAATTTCTTTATTAGCTTGTCTGATTTAGAATTAGGTGTTAATTTCTTGGGCTTGACATTAAAGTACATTTCAAACATCTATGCGCTTAGTGCATATTTAAGGGCACCTATCATGAACTACAGTAAGGAATATCACTGTTCATTCGACTCAGTCTCTAGTTGACCTGGACTTCTATTTCTATGAGCAGTAGATCCATCAAATGCCTTTGAAAAGCTTCTCCCTTTAACTGTGAGGTAAGTAGCCCTATTATTCTCTGGCCCTATTAAAACTGCAAACCAGAAATCTGGTTCCATTTTTGCATCCACGTGGTTGAAGCCGTTTTAAGAGGTATGACTATGTTCGCATCAGTGTTTCCCAGATTGGATGACTCCTAATGTGTCCATTCACATGATTTTGTCAGCTCCAACTGGCCAAGTTCCCCTCAAGCTCCTTTCATTGCAAATCCAATCCTATCAGTTGTTTTCCCTTTCAGAAACAGAGTATTACTCTTCCTTTTCGTCCTGAAATAAACTCATTAAGGAATTTATTAGAGCCTTCCAGTAAGTGATTTCTGTTACAAGCAGTTTAAATATTTCCAAACGATCTTGTCAGATTAACATAAGTAAATTAGAATTCATCACCTTTCTGGATTTAGAGTTCTCTCATGAATGATGGTTTCATAGCCAAAAATTCTATTAAAAATAATTATAGCCATGTGATTTCTATTAATAAGGCTTTCCCATATCTGAATGTACAGTAACCATCAGACATTATGATAGCAGTTTTGTACATAAAGTTGTACATTGTTTATAGAAAATGAAAGTAGAGATATTGGAGGAAATGATGAATTTCTAGTGTATGTAATGACTGTCTTACTTTCCATCATTACAGAATGTATTCAGTGTGCCAGACTCTTTAGCCAACGTCGTTCCACCCTCTTCACAGTACATTCTCCTTTTTGCACTCTTCCTCATTTTTCCACCTGATGAATAAATGTGCACAAGGCAGTACAGGCAAAGCTCTGCCACAGAAACTCTGGAGCCCAGAATGTTGTATTATGCTGTTTCAGATCTAAATCCAGCACACAAAAGCCTATTTAACTCAGAATGCACCCTGAATAAACGTTCTATCAAACCTAGTCATCTTGGAGAACATCATCTCTATGAAAAGACAGACTTCTAAATTAAATGCAGCCAACAGATCTGGTCTTGTTGAAACTCTGTGACTTTGAGATGTATGCCTTCTTACCATTCCCCAGAAGTGGGAGGAGGTGCCCACAGGTCTGAATGTGTGATTGCCAGGGCTTGCTGCAATGGAGGAAATTAGGCATTTGGTAAGAGGGTAGTGCCAGGAATGACAGTGAAGACGGGAAGACGTCAGGGGAGTTTGGGAGGGGAGGAGGAGCAGGAAAGCAACCCCAGAGGACTGCCCTTCCCTTCCCTGCCTTTCTTCCTCCCTCCCCTTTATCCTTTCTGTTTCTCACTTTCCAAGTTTATGGCGAGTGGAGAGGAGCAATTATCCACTTATGTACCAGGTGGAGGACGCCGCTCCCTCGTCTGGCTTCCTTTTCGTTTCGTCCTCTGCCCGGCAAGAACCCACCCCTGAAGGGACTGCTAGGGGTGAGAAGTGGGTGGCAAGGACTGAGCTCGTGTGGAGAATGTGGTCTGTGTGCTGTTGAAGAGGCCTGAAGTCCAGGGGCACTGGCTTCGGGAAAGGGGCGTCCTTTGTCAGGCTTTCTGGGCTTCCAGATCTTAGCAGTTATGGGCAGGTGCTATCGCTTCTCATTGTGGACACAGCGTGTTTTTAGGGACACTCTCCAACTCAAGAATTTGAGTTCTAATTTCAGTGGATGAAATTTAATGGATCCTACGAAAAAATGGCACTTTGACTATAATTCTTTTAAAGACCCTGATTCCTAGGTTAAGTATAACATCTTCAAAGCAAAAAGAAAAAACAAGAAAAGAAAAGAAAAAAGAAAAAAGTAACAAAGCAGAAGGCATTATAGAGGCATCATTACTTCAAGACAATGTCAAAATAAGATTATGGTTTTCTCTTACAGTTCCATGTGTTGTAGGACCCTCGGAAGGCTTGAAGGGTGCTGCATGGGGCACATGCAACATCAGTGCATGTTAACTCTGTGCTCCTAGAAAGGGTCAGCTCAGATTGGTGGTTTGAAAGGATTTGGATCCTTATTTGTTCATTTAAGAGGCTGTGGCTAATTAAGTGACTTGGTTAGAAACCAGCCCTCAAGAGCTTAAGGTCAAGGGCTGAGTTTCCCTGTGGTCCAGTTTATCGTCTCTGCTTCATGGTCATTGATTACACTCCTAATCCCTTATTCAGGTGACTTACGAAGTTATGTCATTGATTATGGAGAATTGGGTATAAATGAATCAGAGCAAAGCTACTCCCGGAGCAAAATGATTGCACATAGCTGGCAGGTCAAAATGGCCCACTAGTTATGATTGTGACGTTTGCTGTTGGGCGGGACCTACATGAAAACTGTCCTTTGTCACTTTACTTGAGAGTATTTGGGAGAGATGTTTCACTCTTCTGAGCCTTCGTTTCTTTATCTACAAACCGAGAATGAAATCAGCCTCACAGGGAAATTAGGAAGATTATCAAAATGTTAGCTGCTATCCACAGGATGGAATCTGATCCTTGTTTCCCCTGGCCTGGCACCCCCCGGGTATGTTTACTTCCATGCACCATGTCCCAGTTCCTCTTCCCGCCCCTCCATTGCCTCTGAGGGAAATTTGTTCAATGATTTCATTTCTCTAATAGCACCTTTAAACTAAATGGTTCTGCATGGAGGGGGTTATGGAGCACAAGGAGACAATGGGAGCCTCACAGAAATGTCCATAAAGATAAATCAGCCTATTCTGTTGGAGGAAATTGCATCAGTGGGCTCAAAGCTGCATCTGAATCTCCTCATTTCTTCCATGGTGTCAGGGCTTTCTGGTTCGTTCTAGTCCTAAAGTCATTTTCAGCTTTGTGCTCCTGAGGAACTGCTCCGCACGTTTCCTCATTTGTACGTTTGTTCATCTTCTAGGAGAGGTCGGAAGTAATAGCGACCATAAAAAAGACTCCGCATACAAATTATAAGTAAGACCAATAAAATATGATGGAATGATGCTTTTTAATTCTCCTTCTAAGATTATTAGCTCTTTTTGCGTGTGTGGAGAGAAAAATGCAAATGTGATGCTAATTATGAAGACCCATCTGTTATACTTACAGTACCACAGAAAAAAGCCTAAATTTAAAGCTGGTCCGCAGTACCTTGCCATCTTGGAGGACCCATTTTGGAGAAGCTGTTGTTCTTTCAAAGAAACTTTGATGTCCTCTGAGGTAGCCGGTTTTCTTGAAGGACGCTGAGCTGCCATTTGAAGAGGCCGGACTATTCTGACTGGACCACTTTTTATTGGCTTTCTTCTGCAGCAAACATGTGGGCTGTACCAAATATGTACTTACTAGATGATTGACTAACTCTTTGGAAAGGCCAATGAAGTAAATTCTAGAAAGCGAATACTAGGTAATTACCATCCCCTGAGTTCTTCCTCAGATTATTTGTCTCTTTTAATGTCCCATCTGGCAGGGATTTCAAAGAATACTTGAACAAAAGTTTATTTACATCTGCTCAGCTTTGGGACTGGGCACTTTCCTGTTAATTTTGATAAGGTCCACCATCGTATCTGGGTGGGTAAAGAATCTGACCTCTCTCATCTTAGGTTTCTATTTGGCAAAACTGGAGAAGTTATTTTCCATAGGTCTTTACAAAGGCCTGAGGTAAAGGATATTTCTAAGTACTGTTAAATCCCCCAATTGTCCTATAACCCATTTTCATTATGTGATGTGATGTCATTAGGCCTAAAGATAGAGATTTGGAAGTTACCGATGTAGGAGTACCAGTGGAAGACACTAGAAAAGGTCAGCTATTTGAAACAGGGGATGAAGAGAGAGGGACCGTTCAAGAACTGAGCCATGGGGGCCAGCCAAGATTGCGGACAGGAGTCTGTGGAATGAGACCCTGAGTTGCCCTCACAAGAAAAGCCAAGGAAGGGGTTTTCAGAAGGAGATTGTTGCCTTTGATGCCAACAATGCTCAGAAATCTGGAAGGGTGACACAGCAAAAACTCACAAAGCCAAGAAAAGAAATTAAGAATAGAATTCCAGAGTTCAAAGACACCTCGAGATGTTTAATTCCAGCCCTTGCGGTGTTACACACATACCGAAAAACTAAGGTCAAGAAGGGTAGGCCACACACAAGCCATGAGCCGCAGATCCTGGATCAGTGCTGTCTCTGGATTCCCAGCCTGGGGTTTCTGCAGCTTAACTGCCTACTGTCCCTGTGTGGCTGGTTGGTGTCCACACTGACTCTTCACATTTCCAGAGTTTTGGTTAGAATTTTAACATGACTGCAAATCTTCACAGAAAATTTCTCTCCACATGGAAACATTGGTATTTTTCATTGTTGTTATTGTTAAAATTGGCCTAAGAGCTTCTTATGTTGTAGAACTTCTTCATAGTCTCTTAATGCTTAGAGATGTGTTTCCAAAAAGGAGAGAAGGAGAATTTGGGATAACAATGTTTTAAACAGTTTGGCAGTATACTTACTGAAATTTTCAAGCTTTGTCAATTTGTTTTAGATGACTCCATTCTCTTCCCCAACCATGGAAGACTATTTGATATTTAGTGAAAAAAGTGTCTTTTTTTTCCCCACAGGAAATCTCAATTTGGTAAATGACAAAATTTAAGCAACATATTAGGAAGGGGAGATGTTCTTCCTCCCATATCAAAAACGTTAAGTGTATATGTGGGGGGGGGGGCATAAAATCAACTGCCATGGGCCTATAATTTCTATTTCAGCCATATTTTAAGTCCCGATGGCTATGGCAGGCTCAGGTTCCTTTTTTCTTTTTTTTTTTCCTTGTTTAACTTCCTGATGAAATGATAGCCTAATAACCAATGCATTTAATCAAGCAGATATCAAGCACCAAGAAGGGATGTAACTGGAGATTGTCAATAAAACAAAAGAAAGGGTTCAGGTATCTGGCCTCTGTTTTTGAAACAAGAGTATGTAGTGTCCTCCCCAAAACTCTGATTTCAGTCAACCAAAGAGACACTGTGGAGTTGGCAGAATTTGTCCTCAAGCCTGGCCTCCCCCCCACCCCTTGTATTCACCTCTCTTTTGTGAGGTGGCACACATCCCCACACAGTCTGTCCAGGTTGCCCTCTCTCTAATCTCATGGCCGTCCAGCCTACAGATGATGCAGTCTCTGTCCCTTCTCTTTCAAGCCATGATGAGACCTCACTCCTTTAGGCTCCGTATATTCACTGATTCATGTGAAAAGAGTTATTGAGTGAAGTTGGACTAGAAGAGAAGTTAACCACTATTACCCACTCTAATGACATCTGAGGAAAGCACGACTAAATGGGGGAGTTAACGTCTAGGATGACACCAATAGCGATAATACTAATACTATAATAATAGAAGTACAGTTGCTAGCGTTTTAAATTGTAATAACTCTGTGAAGCACCTCACCTTTGGATGATGAAACTGAAGTTTAGAGAGGTTAGAAAAATATGCCGGGATGCAAAACTGTGGATATCTAACTCTATTCTGTTGGACTCCAGGGGCCTAACCATTGAGCCATCACATGGTTAAGTGGACCCAACATGAAGGTCATTCTTCTCACGCCCTTCTCTCCTTGTTGGGGCCATAGCTATATTTTATAGCTATTTTTTAAAGATTTTACTTATTTGTTGTAGAGAGAAAGAGAGAGAGAGCACAAGCAGGAGGGGCAGAGGGAGAGAGAATCTCAAGAAGACTCCACGCTGAGCACGGACGCAGGGCTCAATCCCAGTACCTGAGCGGAAACCGAAAGTTGGATACTCAACCGACCGCACACCCAGGCACCCCAATTTTTTGCAACTATTTTTAAGTGTGCAGCGGGATGCTGAAATTCAGACTGGCTCAGGAAATTCCATGACCAACACAATTTGGGTTCTTTTAAAGTTTTTATTTAAATTCCAGTTAGTTAACATGCAGTGTTATATTAGTTTCAGATGTAGAATTCAGTGGTTCATCACTTCTGTACATCGCCCAGTGCTCATCGCAAGTGCCCTCCTTAATGCCCATTACCTATTTCCCTCATCCTCCCACCCACCTGCCCTCTGGTAACCATCACTGTGTTCTCAATAGTTAAGAGTCTATTTCTTGGCTTGCCTCTGTCTTTTTTCCCCTACAATCATTTGTTTTGTTTCTTAAATTCCACATATGAGTGAAATCATATGGTATTTGTCTTTCTCTGACTTATTTCGCTTAACATAATACTCTCTAGCTTCATCTGTGTTGCTACAAATGGCAAGATTTCATTCTTTTATATGACTAATATCCCATTGTGTGTATATATATATATATATATATATATATATATATATATATATACACCACCTCTTCTTTATCCATTCATCTGTCCATGGACATTTGGACTCTTTGCATAATTGGGCTATTGTAGATAATGCTGTTCTAAACACCAGGGTGCTTGTGCCCCTTCAAATCAATATGTTTGCATCCTTTGGGTAAATACCTAGTAGTGCAATTACTGGATCCTAGGGTAGTTCAATTTTTTAACTTTTTGAGGAACCTCCATACTATTTCCAGAGTGGCTGCACCCGTTTGCATTCCCACCAACAGTGTAAGAGGGCTCCCCTTTGTCCACATCCTCACATGACCAGCATAATTTGACATGCACCTCGCAGTACGTATGACTGCAAAAAGCATAGTGTCACTGGGCCTTGTAATAAATAAGGTAGAAAAAAATGACTTCGATATTTGTTGAAAATCTTCAGGTGAGAGGAAAGGTTGTTTTTATAAGATTAAGTATTGGTGGGGCCCTGAGGGTTAGGAAACCCCAACCAGCTTAGGGGCTCTGGAGAGGAAATGTAGCATATCAAGAATTAATTGCTAGACTTGAATAAAAATGAAGAGGACAGGGGCGCCTGGGTGGCTCAGTCGTTAAGCATCTGCCTTCGGCTCAGGGCGTGATCCCGGAGTCCTGGGATCGAGTCCCACATCAGGCTGCTCTGTTGGGAGCCTGCTTCTTCCTCTCCCACTCCCCCTGCTTGTGTTCCTTCTCTCGCTGGCTGTCTCTCTCTCTGTCAAATAAATAAATAAAATCTTTAAAAAAAAAAATGAAGAGGACAATGAAGAAAGAAAAGTTTCTTTCCTAACTGAAACTATTACCATGTATGATACAATTCAGTTATTCAGTTATTTCAGTCATTTATTTATTTGTTTGTTTATTTAAAATAATATTAAACCCAATACATGCTAATATAAATATATTTTCCCCAAAACAAACCAACCAAACAAGAAGCTATGATTGGAAATTGGAATTTAAGACCTGGTTTAAGAGAAGAGAGGTGGATTCTCATGTTTGTGCCCATAGTCTGTTGCAATATATTGTTTTGATTGAGTATATGAAGAAAATCTCTGCTCACGCAGGTACGTAGCTGTGAAAGAGCACAGTACTTACTAGCAGTGTCAGGTAGTTATGGATACTGTCTTTCGAAGCTACACCGAAGTTGACAAGTGGTGATTTCTTAAAGATTGGTTGAAATGTGGAGAATTCATGAATTCTTCCTACCCTGTTACGTTAAAATCCATCCTCTTATTTTACATTTTGAATGGAGCCTTTACCCATGTGATATTTTTGTAGCATTATGCATTAGTCAGTTGGAAAATTGATTTACTGAGTTACGTATATCTTCCAAATATTGACGCATTTCACTTTACGATTTATAAAAAGTCGTGTTTATTAATATCACTCACAACTTCATATGAAAGGTCTTTCAGTATTGAGAAGATGTCAGACATACTATGAACAGAAACAAGTTTCCCAAAATTCTTATTTTTATTGAAAGCTCCAATTTTATCATGGGCCAAAGATGCTGCCGGCCCTGAGTTCACTTTCCTCGTTGTAGAGAAAACATCTGCAAATCCTCAAGTCAGAACAATACTTTGTCATTTGTTTTTTCAAGTGAAAATGAGGGTTCGAGAAAATGAGGGTTCATGAAAAGTGAAGCTAGTTCAGCTTGAAACTCAAAATAACCAATCACACAAGAGTTTTACCTCAAGACAACCGTCCTGCTTCATCCTCCCCATTTGGCCACACAGAATATTGCAAAGACAAGTACTCAGGGGTTGATATGTAATAAAATTAATACATTTTAATTCTTCATCAAAGATATTCTTAGCGACACTGGCATTCGTCTTCCACTGTGAGTGTGTGGTGAGATCGACTGTCTGCGCACACAGAGTATTGTGTACTGCTGATGTGGCCGTGACCTTGACTTGGGCTCAGGTGCCTGAAATTTTAGCTGTGTTTTCGCACTGTCAGCGCAAATGTCAGCACAGTGAATATGGCGCATAACATTTTAGTGTTATTATAAAAGAAGGTCTGACCTCATGAATCCCCCTGTCAGTGGTCCATAGACCACACTGAAAACCATGGCAATATATTGAAATTTCAAAATTAATTCCATCCGTCTCCTGCTTTGGGAGCACAGCAGTTATTTCTAAAACTGTGAAGATTTTCTTGGAATGTGTTTCTATGAGTGGAATTGCTGCATTGAAACAAATAAACACTTTTCAAAACTTTTAAGCCACATTATCCAATTGCCCTTTAGAAAGTGGAAGATCGGTAGGGGAAGAAAGGGATAAAGAAAGGGGGGTAATCAGAAGGGGGAGTGAAGCATGGGAGACTATGGACTCTGAGAAATAAACTGAGGGCTTCAGAGGGGAGGGGGGTGGGGGAATGGGATAGACCGGTGATGGGTAGTAAGGAGGGCACGTATTGCATGGTGCACTGGGTGTTATACGCAACTAATGAATCATCGAACCTTGCATTAGAAACGAGGGATGTACTGTGTGATGACTAACATAATGTAATAAAAAAACATTAAAAAAAATAAAAAAGAAAGTTATAGACAGGCATTAATAACATACCTGTGTACTTTATTTGTATGTGGCCTTTCTGTAATGGTATACAGTTTCCATGCTTAGAAAAAAATTCACTTGGCATGAAAATGGTTAAAATATTTCCACCAATTTGACCACTATGTACTATACAAAGGGGAAAACGACATTGGATTCGCTCATGCTGTAAATGCTTTGTAGAGAAACAGTGTGTCGGGGCCGAAAGCATGGTGCCTTCTTTGTGTATTTATTAGCTGTGTGACTTTTAACTTCTCAGACCTTCCGTCTCTAAAATGTCAATAATAATGAATTTTCTCACAAAGATGCTGAGAGGTCTCTTAGCTGGACCCATAGCTGCCTCTGAGAGTGCAAATCAAAGATTCCATTGGTAGGGGTGGTGGCAGAAGCTGGGATGAGCGATGGGAAGCAAAAAGCCTGATGTGAGAGTGGGTAAGAGTCACCAGAACAAAAAGAGGGTTGGAAATAGGGCCAGAGAGCCAGGGAAACAGGGAGCAGAAATCAATATGTTGAAAGCAGTAGAAGAAAAAAGGTTTAGACCAAAGGAGGACCCTGGTAGCTGCTGGATTATTTGAGGTTTCTGTGGCCATGGGAGCTGGATTATAGGACCAGAGTGAGACAGATAAGAATTCCTATACTTTCAGGCTGAATGAGAATTTTCTTGCCAACATGACAGCCTAAAGCAGCAATCGGCTTCAAATTTTCATAAAATCCGAGGTCACTCAGTTTTCGCTTAAGTTGCCAGTTTTGTTATTATCTCTAGTGTCATATTGGATTTTTGGTAATAATCGTTTATCACTGAATATCAGATTGACACTAATTCTTTCTCTAGGGTCTTCTGTACAGATCACTGGCTTTTGAACAGATGTGCATGTCCAGATGTCTGTAACCTTGTCAGGAATTTCCACTGGCCTAATTGCTGCTTTTTGTTATTTATTAAGCCCTCCCCGACAAGACGGATCATCAAAGCTCTATGTGTATTACACACTCTTTCCTCTCTATACAGTCTCATTAAGGACAGAATTGTGCATGCACAGGTTTTATACAGTTATAAAATCCTTAATCACAAGAAATGCCAGTTACTTCCCATGCTTAGCTTTGTTAGGGTGTCTTTTGTTTTATTTTTTAGTTTATTGTTAATCTTGTTAGCTGGAGTTAAATATACTTCATAGTAAAAGTTAGTTGCCATTTGGAGGAAAAAGGATTACTCACCAAATTAGTTGTTTCTGAAACTTAATTATCATAGCATTATACTAATTTCAAGGTAACAGAGCTTAGATGGCCAGTTTCCTAATATTACAGATGAGAAAAACTCTAATCAGTGGGAAAATGACAGTGTAGGAGTCACAAACTAGACATCGTATCTGCTTATCTTAGCATCAGAAGGCAAAAGTCTTAATGACTAGATGACTTGAACGGATTTTTGCAAATGTGCTCCTTTGCCTCATGGGAGGATACATTGAAAAGGGTTTACTTTTTCTTTGGGTACATGTCTGTTTATTAACAAGATATGTGGAGATTGGGGTAAAACAAAAACACATTGAGTCAGCATCACTTGATTGGCAGATTGATTGATTAATTGCTTGACTTAACAACCATATATTGATTGCTTATCATGTGCCAGGCTGTGGTCAAGACCCTGCAGAAACAATAAGTAAAACTGATAACCAGGAAGAAGATTTGCACCAGAAATTTATGGACAAGTACTCCAGCGACCAGTAACTGTGAGAAGTAAAGGAAACAAGATTGTGCAGAGGGAAAAACTAGGTGGTAATAAGATCACAGAGAAGTGCCTCCACTGGGACAGCTGGGTGGCTCAGTGGGTTAAGCATCTGCCTTAGGCACAGGTCATGATCTCAGGGTCCTGGGATCAAGCCCCACATGGGGCTCCATGCTCTGCTGGGAGCCTGCTTCTTCCTCTCCCACTCCCCCTGCTTGTGTTCCCTCTCTCACTGGCTGTCTCTCTCTCTGTCAAATAAATAAATAAAATCTTTGAAAAAAAAATGAAGTTAAGAAGTTGAGGTGATAACGTAGAACAGAAAAGACTCTGAGAAGGGAAGTCAGGGTTTTCCAGTGAGTGTGAGGAGGTCCCACAAGCCATGTAAAGAAACGTATTGCAAGGAGACAGTGATCTCCTAGTAAAATGCTATAAAGATCAAGTACAAAGAGAACTGACGATGGACCTCCAGATTTAGCAAGATAGAAGTTTTTAACCTTGACAAAGAGCTGTTTCTGTGGAGTGGGGGGAATGAGATCCAGACTGAGCAGGCTCAAAAGGGAATGGAAGAAGAGGATTTGGAGACAATGGGTCTCTACCATTCTTTTGCAGTGTGTTATTGTAAACAGAAACAGAAAAATCAACATCAGTAATCACTGGGTGGCTTAGTCAGTTAAGCATCTGACTCTGGATTTTGGCTCAGGTCATGATCTCAATGTCATGATATTGAGCCCCACGTTAGAGAATCCCTCCTTGGGATTCTCTCTCTCTCCCCCTCTGCCCTTCCCCCACACCCCTCATTCCCACGTGTGCATGCTCTCTCTCTCTCTCAAAAAAAAAAATCATATTGAATATAAATAGTTAAACTCTCTAAACACAAGGCAAAGATTGCCAGATTGGATAAAAATAAGACCCAGCTATATGGTGCCCACAAGAAATGCACTTTTTTTTTTTTTAAGATTTTATTTATTTATTCGACAGATAGAGACAGCCAGCGAGAGAGGGAACACAAGCAGGGGGAGTGGGAGAGGAAGAAGCAGGCTCATAGTGGAAGAGCCTGATGTGGGGCTCGATCCCATAACGCCGGGATCACGCCCTGAGCTGAAGGCAGGCGCTTAACCGCTGTGCCACCCAGGCGCCCCAAGAAATGCACTTCAAATATAAGGACACAAATAGGTTAAAAAGATATGCCATGTTACACTAATCAAAAAAAAAGCTGGAGTGGCTATATTAATAAAATATAAATAGATTTCAGAGCAAAGAACATTGTTAGGGAACAAGAAGATCATTTTCTAATGATAAAGGGGTCTGTTCATCAGGATGACCTAACAACAGTCCCAAATATTTATGCACCTAATAATAGAACTTCAAAATATGTGCAGTAAAAAATGATAAACTGCAAGGAGAAATAGAGAAGTCTACAATTACAGGTGAGAGATTTCAATACCGTCCTCTCAATAATTGGTGGGAAAATTAGAAAGAAAACCAATGAGGATTTGGAAGACTTGAACAATACTGTCAGTCAACTTGACCTCATTGATGTGTTTAGAGTCCTGTACCCAGCGACTACACAAAGAATACTTTTTTTTAATGGAAAAGGAACATTTACCATGATACACTGTATTCCAGACTATAAAACAAGTTTTGATAAATTTAAACAGATTCAAATTTTATATGTTGTTTAAACACAGCGGAATTAACTTAGAAATAAATAACATAAAGGTATCTGAAAATTAGCAATCATACAGAATACAAAAAGACATTTCTTAATAACCTGTGATTCAAGAAGAAATAAAAGGAAAATTAGAAAGTATTTTGAACTGAATGAAGATAAGGACAAATATATCAAAATTTATGGGGTGCTGGTAGTGCAGTATGTAGAGGGAAATTTACCCTAATAATATATTACTGTCTTAGAACAGAAAAGCCCCAAATCAGCGACTTCCATTTCCACTTCAAAAACCTTAAAAAGAGAGTGAATGAAATCCAAAGTGAAGAATGGGAATAATAAATACCAGAGTGGAAATCAGTGAAATACAAAACAGACAAAACAACAGAGAAAACTGCTGAAACTTAAAGTTTGTTCTTTGAGAATGTAGATAATTTTTTAATAAAACTCTTGCCAGAATGATCAAGAAAAAAGAGGAGAGAAAACACTAATTACAAATATCAGGAATGGAAGACATGCTATCTCTAAAGACTTTTATGTGTATTAAAAGAATAAAAAGCAAATGTTATGAATTATTTCATACCAATAAATTTGACAACTTAGATGAAATGGAAAATTCCTGAGAAAACACAAACAACCAAAGGAAAAATAGAAAAGATGAATAGCCCTGTATCTATTTTTTTAAATGAATTTATAGTTAAATACCTTCCCTATAAGGAAACTCTAGGCCCAGTTGGTATCACTAATGAATTCTACCAAACATTTAGAAAAAATAATGTTAATTTTATAAATTTCTCCCAGAAAATTGAATAGCATAGAATACTTCTCAACTCATTCTATAAGGCCAGCATTAACTGTAGGTCCTGACAAAGACATTACAGGAAAAGAATCCAGTTCACTATCACTCATGAACATAAGTGCCAAAGGTCTTTAAAAATTTCAGCAAGCTATATCCAATAATACGTAAAAAGTATAATATATCAGGACCAAGTGGAATTTATCCTAGTAATGTTGGACTGGTTTAACACTCAAAAATCAACTAGTGCAAATTACTATATTTTTAAAGCTTTAAAAAATTAAAGCATATGATCACGTCAACAGAAGCAGTAAAAACATCTGACAAATCCAATATCCATACTTGATAAAGACTCCCAGCTGAGTAGGAATAGAATGGAGCTTCCATTGCCTAATAAAGATGAACCACAGAGAACCTATAGTTAACATCATTCTTAATAGTGAAAGATTGAATACCTTCCCCGAAGATCAGAAACAAGGCATAGATGTTTTCTTCCTCCCTTTCATTCAACATTAACTGGAGGTTCTAGCCAGTGCACTAAAGTAAGAAAAAGAAATACGAAGCATACAGATTAGAAAGGAAGAAAGAAAACATCTTATTCTCAGATATCACGTATATCCACGTAGGACGTCAGAGGGAATTCCCCCAAAAAACTTCTTGAACTAAAAAATTAAATTTAGCAAAGTTGCAGGATACAAGATCACTATGGAAAATGTAATTTTATTTTTATATATTAGCAATAAACACATCCACGGACAACTGATTTTTGACAAAGGGGCAAAAGCGATTCAGTGAGGAATATAGTTTTTTCAATAAATTAGGCTGGAGCAATTGGATATGAGCCAAGACCTAAATATAAAACCTAATACTGTAAAAATTATAACCAAACAGGAGAAAATCTTTATGATCTTCAGCTAGTCAAAAATTTCTTAACTATGACACCAAATACATGATCAATAAAAGGAATATGTTGATAAATTAGACTTAAGAAAAATAAAAATTTTGCTCATTTAAAGACTGTTAAGGAAAAAATATGATATCTATATATGAAATATTATTCAGTCATACAAAGAAATGGAGTTTTGATACATGGTACATGGATCAACCTTGAAAATATTGTGCTAAATGAAAAAGTACCGTAGCATTCTACTCACCGGAAATGTGTAAGATAAGGAAATTATACAGTCACAAAGTAAATTAGAGTATACCACAGGCTGAGGGAAATGGGGGTTGGAGAGTTACTGCTTATGGTTACAGAGTTTCTGTTTGAGGTGATAAAAAGTTTTGGAAATAGTAGTAATGATCACATAACATTGTGAATCTAATGAATGCCACTGAATTGTACACTTAAAATGGTTAAAATAGCTAATTTTATGTTATATATATTTTACGACAGTAAAAATAAAAATAAGAAAAGACTGTTAAGAGAATAAAAAGACAAACTATAGACAGGGAGAAAATATTTGTCTATTATTACTAAGGAAGCAGGGACGCCTGGGTGGCTCAGTCGGTTAAGCATCTGCCTTTGGTTCAGGTCACGATCCGAGAGTCCTGGGATCGAGCCGCCACCGCCCCCTGCTTCCTGCTCAGAGGGGAGCCTTCTTCTCCCTCTCCCTCGGCACCCCCCTCCCGCTCATGCTCTCTCTCTCTCTCTCTCCAATAAATAAATAAAATCTTTAAAAAAATTAAGAAAGCAAAAAAATAGAAAAATAAACAATCCATTACCAAAAATGGAGGAAAGATTTGAACAGACACTTCACCAAAGACAGTGTATGGACAGAAAATCAGCAGATGATATGATGCTTCACATCATTAGACATTAGGGGAATGCAAGTCAAAAACCACAATGAGCTGCCAGCCCGCAGCTACCAGAATGGCTAAAATGAGAAAGATGGACCCTAAAACGTGTGGGTGTGGACGTGGTTGCCCTGGAACGGGCATACACTGCTGGTAGAAAAGTATAATGGTACAACCTCTCCGAAAAAACAGTTTGGCAGTGACTTAAAACGTTAGCCATATACCTATCATTATGATGCAGTCATTCTACCCTTAGAGATATTTTCTCAAAGAAAAGCAAATATCTGTCCATACACAGACTTGTATACAAGTGTTTATAGCACCTTTGTTATCATAAAAAATGGAACCAATGCCAATGTTATCAACAGGTGAATAGATAAGCAAATTATGATATATTCATACAATGAGCTATTACTCTACAATGAAAAAGAGTGAACTGCTGACATGCTAAAACATGGATGAATCTCGAAATAATTATGCTGAGTGAAAGAAGCCAAAGAGTGCATACTCTATGATTCCATTTACATAAGATTCTAGAAACACAGACTGCACTGTAGTGACTGAAAGCCCATCAGGGGTTGCCTGTGGGAGGACAGGTGCACAGGGGAAACTTTGGGGAGTGACAGATATGCTTGTCATCTTGAGTGTGGCCATGGTTTCATGGGTATGTCCATGCCTAAGTTTATTGGATTGTACATTTTAAATATGTGGAGTTTATTGCAAGTCACTTTTACTTAGTAAATCCATCTGAAACAATTTAAGGGCACAAAAGAAAACTTTAGTAGTCAAAAAAATGCTAAGATACTTCACCCTATTACTTTTAAGAGTTCTGGGAAATATTCTAGGAATGTCTGGTGCCCTCTCTTCAAATTTCATATTAATTTATTACCAATAGAAGTGAGATAACATAGCCACCTAGATTCCAGATCTCTGAAGTTATGCCAGGACACGGTCATCATTTTGACAAATTACAGTAACATTTTTTTGACTTAGTAAAAATCTCTATGATTTTAAATTCGATGTTATCTGGCTACTTATTTATGGGAAGGTAAACTGGCACATGAGCAGGTGATCCATTTTTCCGTAGTTCTGCTTTACTCTTTCCTTTACTCCTGTGCCCTTGGACTTTACATTCGCGCAGTATGAATGTTTCCTTCACAGACCACATGATTGTTCGCAGTGTGATGAGGCTGAGCTCATGGTACAATTGTTGACAGCCTGGTCATAACTACGCGGTGCTTCTCCCATTCACAACTCCCATTTATTTAAGACTTCTTAAAACTTTACTTCCCTAAATTGTGGAATTGAGACTTTAAGATGAAAATCTTTTTTTTTTTCAATTTTTCATTGAATTTCCAAATCTAAGATCAAACCATTAAAAAACCATTTTATTATCAAGTTTCACATAATTTTGCTTATATTTTCATTTTGATGTATAAGCCACTTGAGGAAAATCCATGATTTTAGGTAATATTTTGTATGGAGCTCTTAAAAAAAAATAGCGGTTTACAAAAACTCTATACAGAGCAGATGTCACTTACTTCCCTCCTACTGCCTTTATTGAAGGTCAGACCACTCTCATCCCTGGATTACTGCTGTAATCCCCAACTAGTTTTATTAGGTTTAGTTTCTCCTTCTAATCTAATTTTAGCCAGAGGGAGCGTTCTAAAATGTAATCATGTCCCAGTACTGCCTGGAGTCCTACAACCACCAGTGCTTTTAGAAAAAGAATCCAGACAGCTCACCGTGATTTGCATAAGGTCCCGCGTGCCCTGCTGGCCCCGCTCTATCTCGTGTGTGTGTGTGTGTGTGTGTGTGTGTGTGTGTGTGTGTGTCTCTCTCTCTCTCTCTCTCTCTCTCTCTTCCCCGTCTCATACTTGACTCATTCTCTGTTGAAATTCCTTCAGGTCTACACAGATTCTCTGCCCTGTGTCTGGGATCACTCCTTCCGACCTCCACTTCTTACTTATCTCTTGTGTCTCAGCTCACACATTACATTCCCCAGAAGCCCTCCTTTCCCCAAGCTGGCTTTGTGCTTCTCCTTGGTGCATCTTGAAGCACCCTGCCTTCTTCCTATCAGCACCTTTATTAAAGTGCACGAATGCCCCAGGAGTTGTTTCTCCCACTATACCATGAGCCGTGTGAAGTTGAGGACTCTGTCTTGATCACCACTTTATCCTCCGGGCCTGCCTACCCTAATGTCTGGTATATGATAAGGGCCAAATGACAAATGAATTATCTTGGGGAGGAGGGCACACATAATAAACTAAATGGATTTGTGATCATTTTGGAGCAAAAAGTGAGGACTTCTATTTTCTATTCATAATTAAAGATACCCAAGCCAACAAAAAGGCTATACATAAATAAAAGCCAGCTTAATTAGCTTGATGTGTTTATTTCTTGAGATAAGCAATTATTATTCTACTTGTGCCTTTTAAAAGTAAGCCTAATTCCACTTATACGGGGTATCGAGAATAGTCAAATTCACAGAGATAAAAAGCAGAATAATGGTTACCAGCGACTGGGAGGAGGGGGGAATGGGGAGCTATGGTTTAATGGGGACAGACTCTGTTTGAGATGACGACAAAGTTCTGGAGATGATGGTGGTGATGATGACACAGCAATGTAAATGTACTTAATGCCACTGAAATGTACGCTTAATGGTTCATTCTTCAGTCCTACGTTATAGTCAATTCACTTCGAAGCTCGAGAGAGGAAACAAGAAGGAAAAGAAAGACACGGAGAGACGGTCATTGAGAAACGCGAGGCAAAAAAGTTCCGAGGTGAACAGCTGAGGTCGCAAGTCTCTTTCGACAAATACATATCATGCAGCTCTGTGTCCAGAGAGCTGCTGCATTTGAATCAATTATCTCAAATTACTATTTTCCTCCCAAATTTTAATGTGCTCTTAATACCTAGAGAATTCACCCATGTTAATTAGGCAATCGCATGTCTTCCCACAGCAATGACAGACAAGGACATGGATGGGTGTCAGATAAGGAGAGGTTGGAAATTTTGGCCCTGATGTGCTGATCATGAACTAGACACTAAGAGCTTCCATCTTGTCCACGAGACCACAGATGATTCTGTGGCTACCATCAGAACACGGGATAAATGAAAGGAAATAAGATATAAATGAAGGTTCTTGGCTGATATAATTCTCAGCAACAGAAATTGGCATTTGTGAAATCCCACGCAGGCTGCACTTTGTGACCTACGGTCCATGTAACTTTGAAGATTTCATTGCATTGCGTGTTTGAAAAGTATATGCTTCAAATGTTCCTGAAACAAGACTTAACTAAAGTCATTTGGCATTTTGAGGTGGTGTTGATATTCCAACCCAGTAAATCTGTGTATAATATTTGATATAATCTAAGTACTGCAAAAGCCTGTTGAGAATTACACGCAATGGAGCATCCTTTCATTGATTCTCGAATCCAATAAAAGAAAACATAAATGAAACTCCTGACCCAAAATAAATTGCTGAGAGAAAGGAGCTGAAACGAAAGCTTTCCAGATAAAAGAGTGTATTTTATATGCAAACTGTGGCTGTCACGCACTGTATTTTCTTCTTGAACTGAAATACACACTTATAATTTTTTTTTTTTTTAGAATTAATGCCTAACATAAAGCACACAAAATTGCCTGCTGCCATTTATATAAAAAATAATGGTAGAAGGGGCACCTGGGTGGCTTATTCAGTTAAGCGTCTGTCTTTGGCTCAGGTCAGGATCCCAGGGTCCTGAGATCTAGCCCAGCATAGGGCTCCCTGTGGGGAGTCTGACTGTCCCTCTGCCCCACCCCCTCTGGCCCTATCCCCTGCTCCTATGTTCTCTCTCGCTCTCGTTCTCTCTCTCTCCTCAAACAAATAAAATCTTTAAATAATAATAGTAATAATGGTAGCAACATAACTTCTTTCATGACTTGCCATTTCCTGGTACTTGCTCCCAGATTATTGACTGCAATTATTTCTGGCAAAATTTGCTAAAAGGGACATGTCAAGGTCATCTCCTAAAGATTCATAACAAACAAACAAACCCAAACCAATTTTTATGTTTACTCCATCCTTTAAATTATTATACTAGTCAAATGTTAGGACAATTCGTCTACCTGGTTGTCCTCTATGAGAGGTCAGATTCCTCAAATTGGCTTTGTATGTGTGTATTTCACCAGGTAAGGGAACAGAACTCTAATATGTGATAGAAAAGGTTTTTTTTTTTAATACAGCTAGCCTTCAAATTACAGCATTCTGAAACCACTTTTCAACTTTCCCCCATCCTCCCTCCAAGGTCCTTTTATTGGACTGCTTTGGGTTAAGTAGAAACAGATGACAGTTGTGAGTTTCCAAAATGACCCTATTAATTTCTCCTTTGTTTACCAGCAGGAATGAAGTTGGGACCTTGAATTTGTCAGTCCATTAGTATGGGATCTTGCCAAGTGAACGTTCACTTGGAAATGATGATAATATTGATATGAAACATCTGATTTCATACCTTGTGAGGCAAAAGTGAAACAGTGGACTATCATTCACCCAATGAAATCATCTAAATGACACTAAGAATGGTTTTTAAATTCTTTCAATATGTAGGATCAGTCATAAGGCTGGAATCTATTTCTTCACAGTATATGAGTGATTGGTATGTTTGAACCTAAGGCTTAAATGTTTGCAAAGTCAACATTTAGTAACATTTGTAAGAATAATTTTGAATTATTAATTATATGAGGCAAAATACTTTTTAACACAAACAATTTTATCATCAGGAATTTTAAACCAATAAGCAAATATGAAGTGTAAGCATCACTTTTTGAAGTGTGTTTTGAAGTTTCCCTTTAAATCTTTTGGCTTTTCTCCATGATTGACAGCCTGTCTGTTGGGGATCTTATGGGAAAGTAAATGGGCACCCACATTTGTGATATGGTTTTTTGCGTGTGATCTGATAGACGTTTTTAGATATTGCTACCACCAGGAGGAAGAATGCCCTTCTGGCAAAACAGAAATGGTAAAACACAACTCCTTTGCAATTCTGTTACCAAATTGTTTCCTAGTTTTGAGAAAAGAATAACGGAGACTCTTAGTTTAAAGATGAAATACTGGCGTTTGTCAGAACTGTACTGTAGGAAAGGAGGAGAGTTCCCTCCAGGACAAATAACTTGTCAAAACTACTGGTACAACTGAGAAAGTGCTGGGCAGATACAGTGTCGAATTCAGGGCAGTTTTTCCCTTCCTTCCAGTTGTTCACAGCAGTATACCAGGAACATTCTCGTTCCTCGCCTCTCACCGTGTTCCACTCCTGCAAGTATCTCTTCCGATGAAAGTGAAAACACAATTCTTTCAAGCCTTTCAAATAGCCTTTTGAAAGTTTTCTAACTTTTGACAAAGCCCACCGTCCTCTTTTTGCTGAGATTCCGAAGCATTATCTCCCCTACCCCAGTGTCACAAAGCTCACCTCCCTTGGTATTCACAAGCTCATTCTTGGTGGGTTTCTTGGGTTATACTATGTATAAAAGAAATCCTGTAATTTTAATGATTTAAGAAAACTGGTGTGGTGGGTCCCACCTTCCGGCTGTGAGCTCTTTCCTCTTTTCTCCCTTTGGAGAACGTTTGTTTCAAATTGCAAAGCCTTGTTTTCCTCCCGTAATGCTAGCAACATGAATTGCTACTTACAGAAGGGAGACACAAAGGGTGATTCTTCCTAAGGAGGTTCAAGTTGAAGTATAGATTACACTTTGATAGGCAAAGGCGTGCACTGTATGTTGAGAATTTTATGATAACCCAGACCCATCGTCTTTAGACACTCCAAAGCCTTTGGGGAGTAAGTCTTATTTCTGAAGGTGTGGTTTGCATCAGTTAGGAAGAGAGCTGTGGGAGAGCAGTGGGTATAGACTCCAGAGAACCTAATTTGAAGAAGGCTTGCCTGGTAATAAAAAGGCCGGGGCAGCTGAGCTGGTGCTCACACAGCTGGTGATCCAGACCTTCTGGAACACACTGGCTATTATGCTGTGTATTTTCCATAAAATCTCTTTGTGCCTTTGGTCACTTTATTGAAAATCATCACTCCCTTCGTTTTTACTTCTATAAAAGAAATACATGTCTTATTAACAGTTATAAAAAGTACTTGGATTTTTTTAAGTATCTCTAGAAAAATTTTTAGTTAATTCTGGTCTATATTGGTAAGGCTCAACTTGGGAAAATACCCTCAAGAAAAAAAGAAAAACAGTTTCTGAACTCTTCGTAGGCAGGGGAGCATGTGTGATGGTCTTTCAAATTTGAGACTGGTATGTGCAAAACTCACAATGCTTAAAAATTTCAGTAAAAATTAGGAGTTCGAAGGAATTATGAACTTAAACCACTTTGCCCAAGAAGTTACAACATTTAAAGTAATTTCAGAAGACTCTTATTTTACACACAGCGAATGAGGAGCTTATGAGTTGTAAAGCTTTCAGGTGAAATAAAATAGTGTCTATTTTTATTATTGTAAAATAATTCTTACTTTAATTCTTTAAATAAGAATTATACTGGGGCGCCTGGGTAGTGCAGTCGTTAAAGCGTCTGCCTTCGGCTCAGGGCGTGATCCCGGTGTTCCGGGATCGAGTCCCACATCGGGCTCCTCCGCTGGGAGCCTGCTTCTTCCTCTCTCACTTGCCTGCTGTGTTCCCTCTCTCGCTGGCTGTCTCTCTGTCACATAAATAAATATTAAAAAAAAAAAAAAAGAATTATACTACTTTATCTCACATTTTCTTTCCAGAGGAGAGGATGGTAATACCAAATATGTGTTGGAGTCATTTCTCCAAAGCAGCCTGAAAATGTTCCTCTTTCTCTGTTCACTGACATAAAAGACGTTGACCTTAGACCACTGTGGTCCCCCACCAATGACATCAGTTTCAACTTACTGTTGAGAGGATATGGGACTGTACTTGTACTTTACAAGAAGCAAGAAGTCCCAGCCTAGAGAAACAACCCGTTATTATGTATCATTTATTTCACATTTAAGAGTGTATGTTCTCTTCTGCAAGCAAGACTGGGGTCAGACCAAAGGGAGTGCCCAGAGTCCTTGATGTGTGGGACTGGCTTCTTTAATGAACTAACATTTAAAAGGTAGACTGATGCACTGTTGACAAGTTGAAAAGCTTACTTCACCCCCTATTTCTTTAAAAAGGGGGAGTGTGTCATATTGTTGAACATTTCAGAAAAAGTGAATCTGTTGTATCTTTGTTCTGGTCATGGGGCAGCAACTTCTATCTTGACTCTGCAGTTAGCTCGGAATGAATGTTGACTTTGATAGGCTCTAAAGTCCTCAGGATGGGGCGCCTGGGTGGCGCAGTCGTTAAGCGGCTGCCTTCGGCTCAGGGCGTGATCCCCGCGTTCAGGATCGAGTCCCACATCGGGCTCCTCCGCTGGGAGCCTGCTTCTTCCTCTCCCACTCCCCTGCTGTGTTCCCTCTCTCGCTGGCTGTCTCTCTGTCACATAAATAAATAAAAAATCTTTAAAAAATAAAAATAAAAAAATAAAGTCCTCAGGATATTCTATGTTAATGCCAGAGATTACGAGAACATAAAATAAGAAAGGCAAAGCTCTTTAATTTCCCAAAATAAGACAATATGGTGCGATTTTGGGAACAAATCAAACATTTTTTTTGGATAACTGAAGAAAATGCATAGCCACTATTCGGAGCTTTAAGGGGTTCTGCCTCAATGATGAGAGTCACACAGACGTCTGTCATCTGAAGTGTATGATAATCATGGGAGGCTGCACCTGTTCAAATTAATATAGCTTCTCTAGTTTTTAATATGTGGCCACATGCATGTAAGGAGATTCCTGGATAAAATGTAAAATATGCATAAATCTATTAAAAATAAGGGAGCAATACAAAAATAAGACACGGCCAGTTCTTTTTCCTCTGGGATTAGTTCTACCGCATCCTAAATAAACGAAAGCTTTACTCTTTTCTCTAAATTTTTATTTGAAGAATCAGTGTATTTCGAGCCAATCAATTATTTAGTTTTGAATCGATTATACCCCATGTGGATAAATGAGAACACCTAAATTAATTTGTTCTTTAAGTTCACTGAATATTTATATGTCCCTGCAGCATTTTTTCCCCAAATCTCATGGAAAAAGAATCGGCAGTTAATTCAGCCTTTGCCCCTACATTATTCATAAGGAAAAAAAAAAAAAATTATAGGCATGACCAGCCATAGTAAAAAATGGCTTGTTTATTCCATTCATTTGTTCCTTGGGTCATTCATTCATATGCTTATCTTGCCCTGACAGGGCAGAAGCAAGAGGTGGGGTGGGCAGAGTAGTTGTGGGTTTGGTTTTGTTTTGCTCTAATTTGAGCTTATTTTAGAAGATGTTGTGTAATGCCGTTGGCCTTCTTTTGGAGCAGATCTGCCTGTGGATTGGGGGCTGGGGCACAAGAATAAATCCTCTTTCTCTCCCTTTTTAATGCTCTAAATCTCCCAACAATACTGACTCAATGACTCCAAATCCCATGCCTTTTTCTTCCTTTCTTTTGCTTTCTAAACATGTTTGTGTTATGAATCATACCCAGACACAGGGCCCATTGGAGGGCTGGGCCCGGTTTCCTTGTCACCACCTCACTGAATTGGAATGCAGCCCACAGCCCGGCCCCTGCCCCTGGCCCGGGAGCTCCTCCGGGGCTGGGCAAGAGTTCATTGATGTGCTGAATATCACAAAGACTTAATTCTGCACTGAAAGGTTAAAAAGAAAGGAGGGGGGTGGGGGAAGGAGAGAGGAATAAAGATGAGCTCTGTGGAGAATGGTGGATTCAGCTAATGAACTTTTGCAGCATGGCTCACAGGGAGGAATTTTGCTGAGGGAAACTTTATCATTGATATGACTCCTTCCCTTCTCTCTGCCCTTTTGAGGGGGAGGAAAGTTAGAGGAGCTGTTGATGAAAAGATAAGTGGGAACAGAAAGATATATTTTTTAAAAAAAGCAGAGCAAAAACTCTGAGTTTAGCTTCCAATACAGGCTTTGAGGAATGTAAGCCTCTGGTGACTTTGCTAGCTCAGCCCTGAATATTATGCAGCTGCTATGACCTAATTTAGCCTTCTTAGTCCCTGGCACCCAAGTCCAAGGGTTCGGGGCTACCCATGGATGCTTCCACACCATGGCTGCTAACAGACAGAGGCTTTGCGAGAAAGGCTGGGTAGTTAGTCTTGATGGTAAAGTCCAGTCTCCTCTTTCTAGAAAGATATGAATAAGCCAGAATGGCTTCAAGGCAGAGATAAGACACTTCTAAGAAGTGTAATAAAGGCAACCCAGCCTCTTCCACCTGTGTTTCTTTCCCGGGTTAAGAGTGTCCGCTCACCTTTGGGCTCTCAAAATTTGCAATAACTTGAATGCAGAGGCAGGACCGAAGAAATCTGCAAATGACATTTTAAACCAAAAATGTATTCACGTTTACAAAAACAACCATATGTGGTTGTACCAAATGTATTCATCCTTCCAATGCCTGTGACAAATGTTTCTATGCCTCCCGGAGGCGACAAGATTCAAAATAGGTGCTGGGACCAGCAGAACTGAGGTTTTAACAACTTGAGGAGGAAAATTTGATTTGCGTGCCATTTACAAATAATTTCTACCACCTCTGACACCAGAGTTATAAAGTTTAAAAAACTGCGCAGTGACTTTATGACTTGCCTCTATTTGATTTGTGGTCACACAAACTGCAAAAGAGAGGAAGCTGGCATCTTCTCCTTTTTTGCAACTAAATAATGAATGCATCGTGCATTCAGTAGAGGAATCCAATGTTACTGTTCTCCAGCTTCCAACGTTGGACTCTGTTGCCCAAATACCAATAGGTTGTATGGAAAAGGAGCCCAAAGGGAGCAAAGAAAGAAAACCTTTTATTCTCTATCTTTTTATCCTTTAAACCACAACAATCCTAAGTATCATTGTGTAACACTACGGGTGGACAGTACTGTCATCTCCTGCTTTCCACTGAGAAAATGTCTCCTCAACGAACTGGCCAACAAATGCACCTAATAGAGTTTAGTACCCTCCTCTCTCTTCTTTTTAACGTGTTAAAGTTTATTCATTCATTCAACAAATAAGAACTGAGCATCTCTAATGTGCCAGCCATTGTTCTAGACCCTTGAGATACACTAATGAACAAATCGTATAAAGATATCAGCCCTCTTGAGGTTTATATTCTAGGACCGAATCTTAGTCTCGTAACCTGATTTGAATGGCTCAGATTTTTCCCCCTAAATCTTCTCGAAATCCTTAATCCTAGCAAACCCTTCAGTGTCAATGAATTTTATTTACCATTCGCATTGCAATGTGTGTATGCTCCGTGCTCTGCTTTCCGATGTTACCCAGGGAAACTGCATAATCTCATCTTTGGGACTTTCCTTCAACTTATATCCCTTCCGTTTCTCATTCAACACTTTGCTTGGCCAGAGAAATAGAGAGGTGATATCTGAAGGGTCTTTCTAGTCCTTATTCTGTACATACCTAAGTATCAAATATCCTCACAGGTGAGGTAAATGCTGTTTGTATTTTTTCCGCCCTCATTTCTTAATGTATTTACATGAATCTCATTTGCAAATAAGAAAGGCTTGAGAAGAGTCGAACTTGGCACTGAGACTATGAAATTCAGCTGTTTGTTGTATTTATTTGTTCATTTATTCTTCACCCAAGTAGACTTTGGGTTACTGTGAGCCACTAAGGAGAGCAAGGATAAACCAGACAGTCATTGCCCTCTGGAACTCAGTCTGGTCGTGGACCAAAACGTTTCTTTGCAAACTCAATTCCTGACTCCCAAGTCATGAATGACCTAAACGTTTCTTCAGCTGGTTTTTCTATTTTTTTGATATCTTTGTGGCAACCTTGTCTTTGCCATCAGAGGAACGTACCATGAACATGTGGATTTGAGTCGTTTGACGTGTATGTGTGCACACATCACGTGCACACACAGATTTATTTCTCCTCAATTTTGCTGAGCTACGTTTTCTTCAGCTATCTGGTGCGGCAATACGGTGATATACAAGTCTTTCAGAAATCCAACGGGATTCATGCCCAACGGAATTATTTCATTCTGCACTCTTGTGTCAGTTCCTGGAAATTAACAATAGACCACTTCACTTTGGTCTTTGATCCCACCAGCTCAGTCAGGGCAGTTTTTCCAGATGTTTCCGTCTTGGGTTGCTATTAGAAAAAAACACAACACAAATTAAGCCAGGCCAAGTTGGCCTGTCCTTGGGGCTGAGGAATGTGCTCTTCCCCAAATAACCTGGTCACGGAGTACATAAGGGTTAGAAAGAGGGACAAACCCAAACCTTAAAATCTGAGTGATCCCTTGAATTATAAGTGTTCCTAAGAAGAATACCGTGCCCAGTGTCTTCACAAAGATATGGTTTTAGCCTGGTTTTATAATTATTTATGTTTTGAAATAAGTTAACATGCTGTTATTTTTTTTTTCAGTCTAATTTACCCTAACCCTACAATTTCAAGAGTTTAAGTGCCAGTAGACACGGAAAAAGTCTTTAACTGCCAAGGGATTATGCCATTTAGGTGTTTGGGCAGAGACAAAACAAATAACTGGCATTATTATGCCTTCTATCAAAGTTTCAAAGGCAAAAATTTCATAGCATGTTTTAACACAAAAATGGCAAAAGAAAAAAAGAGCCCACAGCAACAGGAACTTGAATCACTCTCTGTGAAATTAACTAGATTGTTCTAGAAAAAAGAGCAGCAAAGTGCAAAAAGTGCCCAAGAGAGATGCCCCAGGACAGGGGCTCTGTGTTCTACCTGCACCCCAGCCAGAATGGCCCATGAGAATGTTTTTAGACGTTCTTCGATGTTCTAATGCATATGCCCTAAAGCTTGCTGTGAGATCTTAAGAGCAATTTCTTGGAAAATAGCAACAAGATCCAGTCCCCATAATAGGCTCCTCTTGAGCTGTGGCTAGAATCTGACTCTAGAAAGAGTTACGTATAAATGTTGACACTTCTCACAAGCAATGCTTATGTTATTAGCGCTTTCTGATTTGATGTGTGCTATTACTAACACATAATATTATTTACTGAGCTTGATTTCCAGGTAGGAAATATCTTTTGGAATGCCCCTATATTCTCTGCTGTAGCAGTTCCAGTCCCATGTTTATTCAAAACAGCAACATATAGATATGAGAATGAAAAGACATATATGAGAGTCTTCACAGAAGCATATTTTGGTAGCAAACAAAAACTGGAAACTATTGAATGCCTATCAACAGGAGAGTGGATAATATTGTGATAGATTCGAGCATGGACTGGTATGCAGCAACGGCAAGAAACCAATTGTAAGGACCCACAGCAATAGGAATGATACAAACATTTCACAAACATAAAGTTGAGTGAAAGTAATTGTAACAGAAGAGCACATAATTTATGACTCCATTTATATAAGTACAAAGACAGGCAAAACCAACGTAGTCTGTTAGAAGTTAGGATAATGGTTACATGTGGGGTAGGTGCTGATTTAAAAGGAGCAGAAGGCCAGTTTCTGGGATCCAGTCGTGTTGTTTTGTGATCTGAGTAAAGGTTACATACAAGGGGTATTCAGTTGATGGAAATTCTTTGAACTGTACCCAGATTACATGCACTTCTCAATATGAGTGTTAGATTTCAGCACACTGGTGCGAACGCAAACACGTGTTCGTTTATGAGAGTAGCAGTAGAAAAATTCATTTAAGACATACCTACTTTTAAAAAAAAAAGTAGCTCTGGGATTGAAGTTTAAATAGAAACATATTTTGTGAATATTCAAGTCTTGCGTTCTAACTTTAAATGGTAGAAGATGTTCCCGATTTCATGTCAGTGTGGCTACATTGTGTAGTTATTATTTGACTAGGAACTCTTGGAAGAGTTGGCATAAAATGGTGCTCCGTTAAAGTATGTTGAATTGATTTCAACAACAGATGATATTTTCCTTTATAAAACATTCTGAATTTCTTTGATGAGACATTATCTCTCCCTTCTTTGAAACTCCACAATATTTTGCATTCCCCTTAGGGATAATTATACTACCTTGTATTACATTTAATTTTCTAAATTCCTTGGGGCAGGGTCAAGTCTCTTATTCATCTTTGAGTCTTCTGTGATATTCTAGAGACAGTCAATATAGTGGTGAGGTTAAGAGCTTGTATACTGGTGCTAGACTGCATGGGTTCAATTTATAAGGGGCAGAGAGGGATTAGCCCTTATAAATTATATAACACTGAGCCTCTCTGTACTTTAGTTTCCTTCTTTATAGAATGGGGACAATCATGGTACCTGTCTGTTAGGGTTGTATAAAGAGTAAATGAGTTAGATGCATAACGTTACGAGAATAGTTCCAGAAACAGGGTAAGTGCTCAATAATTGTTAGTTTCTATTTTTGGTCATTGTCGTATCATTATGATTCTTATTTTGATTCCTGAATGAGAAAAAGAAAAGAAAGACATTGAAAAGACCTAGCAGTAGTGGTCAGTCGAGTCCTATATAAAATGTGGAGGGGCGCCTGGGTGGCTCAGTCAATTAAGCGTCTGCCTTTGGCTCAGGTCATGATCGTGGGGTCCTGGGATAGAGTCCCACATGGGGCTCCCTGCTTAGCAGGGAGTCTGCTTCTCCCTCTGCCCTTCACACTGCTCATGCTCTCTCTCTCTCTCTCCCTCACTCATGCTCTCTCTAATAAGAAAAATCTTTTTAAAAAATAAAAAAATAAAACGTAGAATTGTTTGGTAAAGATTGTGTCTGCTGATTCCCAACGACGAACTTTTTTCTCAGATATTCTTCAAATACAGCGTGTTGATCTCTTGTAATTAAATATATTCAAACTATTCTAAATCAGGTTGGTCATACACACTTATTTAGGGTTATTTTTGGCCAATATTGGTGGTCTCCTCATTCAGTTAGGAAGACTAGACTATGGGAATAAATAGGCCCCAGATGAATAATTTTGAAAGGCAACGAAAGTTTATATCTAGCCCACATTACAGTCCAAGTAAATAGTACTGTTCAGCCTCCACAGGATGGTTCAAGGACCCAGGTTGGTTCCATGCAGGCGCCATTCCCTGAGGCTCGCCCTTGTCTATATCCAGCTGACAGAAGATGGTAAAGAACCTAGAGGTGCTGCATCTACTTCTTAAAACCCTGAAACAAAATGGCACACGTCATTTACCCTCCCATTCCCTTGGCCAGACTTCAGCTGCAATTGAAGACTTCCCATGCCATTGAGGAGAGGCTGGTAAATGGAGTTTCAGTGTATGCCCCAGAAGAAGAAAGTGAGTTTGGGGAACAATTCCCAGTGTTTGTCAGGATAAACTGAGGTAAGTTAAGGTTATCGCGTTTCTCCCTGACAACCCCGGTACAAATACAGAAGCATACTCAAAACACTTTTTTCCACACGTGCATTTGTTAACTGTCAGGTCCTAACAATGATAGCGTCTTTTCTGAGGCTCATCAAAATCCCAGCTCTCTGTGAGGTGTGTGAACCGCAGCTGACATGAGAGAGTCCCTTTGAGATGAACACAACCCTGTTGTGTGGCGTCAGGACTTAAGTTAACCTGAGCGTTGGTTCCATCTCGCAACCAGGGTCCTACGAATCATGTCTGGATACAGCACTCTTCTGGAGTCAAGCCTCAGAAGGCATTTCAGAGAGTATACACAGCTCAGTCGACTCTTCTAGTATGAACACAGAAGAGTCGAGATGTCTCGATATCGTACCTAGTCCACATACCTACAGCACCAGTAACTTCATTAACCAACCCTCACCTCTTAACATCCATGTTCCCAATTATAACAACTTCTAAGGTTAGTGCGGTGATAAACATGACTAAAGCAAATTTGGAGGGGCACCCCGAGATGTGGCCTTTGATGAAACACTAGCTAACTAGAGTGGAAGTGTATATTCCTAGTTACAGCAACGAATCGTCCCTGGGGTAGGGCGTAAACAGATGACTCACACTTACCTGCTACCCACGCAGAAATATGTTTATGATCGTCAACATACCATTATGAAAAGGAAATTTAGCCTTTTATTCAAATACCCCTCTAGCGGAGATGCCCACCTGGGAAGGTTTCCCTGTAATAAACCACTTAGTTATAATTCTGTGGTGTAACATGTAATGCTTATTTGAAATATGGAATGTTGATTGGAAGCCAAGCAGCTGTGCTGTGCTACGAGGAAGTTGTAGATTCCTGCCGTTATTTTTTCTCTCTTCAAAGATTAATAGGGGACAATGACTTCCGGATTCAATAATCCTCAGAAAAGAAGGAAGTAATGAAATGTTAACATTCTTCAGTGACTTCGCTTTTGGAAAACATCCCAAAGCCACTGTTCGTTGATTGATGGTCTCAGCGGGGGTGTCCTCTGGGTGGTTTTGTACAAAATACTTGTATTTAGGTTGTGCTACAAGGAGCTGCACCTCCCTGGG
This sequence comes from Ursus americanus, assembly GCF_024610735.1. NCBI lineage: Eukaryota > Metazoa > Chordata > Mammalia > Carnivora > Ursidae > Ursus > Ursus americanus. The sequence continues at coordinate 61,121,332 of NC_142136.1, forward strand.
ATGTGGGAAGTGTCTGTTGTGAATGTTATTCATACATGTTTTCAGATATGGGAAGAATTCTTGTCTTTTCATCAAGGTCTTTTGTTAGTTTTGTATCACTGTTGCTGGTGGGATGGGGAAAAGAGGCTCTGTTCCCCCAAAATGATATTTGAAGTGGTGTTTTCTAGATCCTAGACAGAAGGTTTGTTTCTAAATTGTAATATGGTGGTGTCCCAAAGGGATGTTGGAGACCACCCCACTTGTGCTGGGGGCCGCTATCTTCAGACGCTATGGTTTTCACCACGGCAATGGGAATAGAATTTTCAGCTCTCTGAGCTCTTCTGCATTCTTAAGTAAGCTTGCATAATACTGCAGGGGACAAAGCACTTGCGCGCTGAAAGCCAAATGAATGAATAAATTTGGCCTCAGGATTTTTGAACTGTTGTGAAAGACGTTTTTGTGTCTTGGTGCTTTTTTTTTTTTTAATCACAAAAAATTTTTTTCTTCAGATGATATCCTTGTTATCCAAAATGTGCTGTATAATTCAGATAGGTAAAATTTAGCACATAAAACTTGTAGAGTATGTGGATAGCTGAACAATGATATACAGTCTATACAGTCTTTAAAGAAATTTTACCTTATAGAAAAGCCCCCTCTTTAAACATTTGTCTGGCATTCAGTGCCGCACACGCTCCAGCACAGTGTCTGGAACAACAGTGATAACCTCTGTAGAACCTGGTTGAGAGATCTTGCCGTACTATTGAATAGCATTGCACACTATTGAATTATGCTTGTTCCAGAAGATAGATGCCTGAGGCCGAAAGGAACCTACTGTTATAGAACAACTGACGTTGGATTGATTTTGTTTTGTTTTGTTTTTGTCACATTATCTCTTTCCTAACCCAGTACCAGTTTTCAGTACCACTACCCAAAGACCATTCTTAAATTTTATCCAAATAATTTAATAGTTACTTTAGGAAATGTGAAGAGTTACTGTATATGTTGACCTGTCATGTCAGGTTGCGCACAGTGGAAGGCAGGCATCTAACTCAGTAAAGACTGGTTGGCCCAGAGACATATATGAGTCTCTAAAGGGCATCAAGGCTTAGAACGCTATGATGACCAAAAATGTCTGTCATTGTCAGTCACGCGTAATATCTCAGTGCATCTCGATTTGAACCGTAAAGTATTTAGAGGTCTGGTCAGATGAGCCAAGGGTTATGTCCTGAAGAGAAAACCCACTTAGAATTATGAATCAAATGCCATTTAGGCCTGTGGATCTAGGTGATGTCGTCAAGGTCAGCTCCTTAAAACCACGAATTCCTTGTGTTTTACAGTCCGCTAAGCCACTTTCCCATGATGGCGCACAGACACACACGACTACTTTTGTTGTTGGGATGGCTCTGCAGAAAACATTCAGGTTGCTTCGTAGGGATGGGCCAAGCCAAATGAGAAGGCCTTATTTTCTTAAGGACAACCAATTTAGCCAAATCAAAAAATTATAACACACACTTCTCATCCCTTCCATTACTATTAAAAATATTTCTTTAGATGATATTTCTGGTCCTGCTGCTGGAAGCTCCAAACCAGACCAGGTTCCTTTTTTTTTCTTTTCTTTTTTTTTTTTTTTTTTTTTTGAAGTTGGCCGGGAGAATGTCCTTTGATGGCACCAATAGTTGTCTTTCAAGGTCTGCTTCTATTTGAATTTGATTTTTATTTTTCAATAAGTCAAGCCACAGCAGTTCAATCTGGACATAGGGTTAAAGGTAAGGAATAGTGTTTATTGTGTATTTGGTGCAAAACATAGGGAAGAAGCATAACAAAAATAGAAAGGGCCCAAATTATGGGAGGATGCATTATTTATTAAAGCATTTTATTTGCCTGTAATGAGAACTGGAAAGTCTCTAGGTATTTATAATTGGCTGTATGCAAGCAGTAATACTGGAAAATCGGCATAAGGATGAAATAAATTACACTTAATTAAAGTGATTATGCTAGGAACTTTGTAACATTGTTCTTAATTTGCGGATGAAAAGTTATCTTCATTACTATGAATAATTCCCTGGCCTTCTGGTCTGATAGTCTGAGGTAAGGGTTCTGTCTACATTAGGGCAGTTTAGTTTAGTCTATAGGTTATCCCACCAACAAATAAAATAGCAATTTCAATTTAGGTAACTGACTTATTAATGAGCATACCTAAAACTCAGCTATTTCTCAGCATAATTGAGTAGCATAGTCAATAGTTTTTGACATTTCTAGGATTGCATATATATTGGATTTTTTAATTAAATAATTAATTTTTATTTATTTACTTTTTATTGGAGTAAAGTTGACACAGAGTGTTACATTGGTTTCAGGTGTACAACACAGTGGTTCAAGAACCCTATGTGTTATTCTGTGCTCACCACAAGGTAGCTGCCATCTGTCACTATACAACCCTATTACAAAACCATCGGCTGTATCCCGATGCTGTGCCTTTCATCCTTGTGACTTGTTCATTCCACAGCTGGAAGCCTGTATCTCCCACTGCCCTCCACCTGTTTTGCCCATCCCCTAACCCCACTCAACTCTGGCAACCATCAGTTTGTTCTCTGTAGTTATGGGTCTATTTCTCCTTTTGTTTGCTTGTTCATTTGTTTTCTTTTTTAGATTCCCTGTGTAAGTGAAATCATATGATATTTGTCTTTCTCTGTCTGACTTATTTCATTTAGCATAATACCCTTTAGGTCCATCTGTGTTGTCGCAAATGGCAAGATCTCATTCTTTTTTATGACTGGGTAATATTCCATTATATATAGATACACACATACATAGCACATCTTCTTTATCCATTTGTCTATTGATGGATCTTGGGTTGCTTCCATATCTGGACTCTTGTAAATCATGCTGCAGCAACATAGGGGTGCATGTATCTCTTTGAATTCATGTTTTCATTTTCTTTGGGTCAATATCCAGCAGTGAAATTATTGGGTCATATGGTATTTCTATTTTTAAATTTCTAGGAACCTCCATACTGTTTTCCACAGTGGCTGCACCAATTTACATTCCCCCTGATGGTGCACAAGCTTTCCTTTTTCTCCATATCCTCGCCAGCACTTGTTATTTCTTGTCTTTTTGATAGTAGCCACGCTGACAGGTGTGAGGTGGTGTCTCATTGTGGTTTTGGTTTACATTTCCCCGATGATGAGTGATGTTGAGCATCTTTTCATGTGTCTATTCATGTATACGTATTGTACATATATGTTGTTTTTACTTACTTAATTTCCACTGTATTGTGGAAAGGATTTGGGATAGCCAAGTATAAACATCCTGCTTCATATTATGGCAGGTACAAAGACAAGTAGTTTTTGGCATCCATTTTCACTCCTTGGTTATGATGCAGAAGGAAAGCACAGTGCTGCACACTGCATCCCAGACAGGCATCTGGAACCTTCCATGATGTCTCAGAAGGGAAATGCCCATTTCTTTCCAAGAAAATCCAGCATTGTTTCTCTGTCTCTAATAATTGGTTTGATGGCTTATTAAATAAGCCAACTTTTGTAAAGTGGTTCGTGAAGAAAATAAAACTGATAGGTTATAAATCAGTTTAATATTCATGTGCAAAGTTATATGTCCTATGTATTTATATATGTGAATGAATCAGTGAATATTAAGGTAGAACACCCTTTTAAACAAATTTTTATTATGTAAAAAAGCATCACCTTCATAGCCCATGGCATTTATTTCCTATTTGCCGCCTAGATCTTTTTTTTTTCAATGGCAAGCAGATATTTTCTAAAGCTTTTTGGAGTCATTTTCCTTAGCAAAGTTTTGATGATATGACCTAATTCTTTCAGTTTTCAATTTCTTTTTTTTTTTAAAGATTTTATTTATTTATTTGACAGAGATAGAGACAGCCAGCGAGAGAGGGAACACAGCAGGGGGAGTGGGAGAGGAAGAAGCAGGCTCATAGCAGAGGAGCCTGATGTGGGGCTCGATCCCACAACGCCGGGATCACGCCCTGAGCCGAAGGCAGACGCTTAACCACTGTGCCACCCAGGCACCCCCAGTTTTCAATTTCTGTTTGGCCCATGCTCCATTTAGCGCTTACCTGGGGAGGATCAAGAAAAGTTAGTGAAGATGTTTGTAGCTAAAGGTCTGGAAAATGGAACACTTGCATGCTGGCAAGTAATGCCTTCCCCGCACCAAGGTGAACTTCATGCTGAGCTGTGTCTAGCATATGAGGCACTCAGGAAGTTAGTCTGGAAAGACCAGATTCTATCTTAGAAATTCTCAGGCAGAAGATCTGCAACAGTACTGGAGAGACTGGAAACATCATTAACTACTTGGTCAGCACAGACTTTTTTTATTTTCTTGATTTTTTAATTACTTTTTTAGAGGGGAGAAGGGCAGAGGGAGAGGGAGAGGGAGAATCTTAAGCAGGCTTCACACCCGGGGCGTGAGCCCAACACGGGGCTCAATCGCATGACCCTGAGATCATGACCTGAGCTGAAATCAAGAGTCGGATGCTTAAGCAGAAGCCCCCAGTACAGACTTTTCTTAAAAAAGGGGAAGAATTCATAGAATCCAATGAAGAAATTAAGTATCTATGAGACACATATAAACATAAATAAATACAACAGAAACAGTGAAGGATATTAGCTTTAAGTTTAATGTGTGTTGCCAAATTCTGTCAGTAAAGGAAAATTAAATAAAGATATGACTTTAGATTTTTTTTTTTTAATTTATTTGAAGAGAGAGAGACAGCCAGCGAGAGAGGGAACACAAGCAGGGGGAGTGGGAGAGGAAGAAGCAGACTCCTAGCAGAGGAGCCTGATGTGGGGCTCGATCTCATAACGCCGGGATCACGCCCTGAGCCAAAGGCAGACGCCCAACGACTGCGCCACCCAGGTGCCCCTAAAGATATGACTTTAATCTGGAGATCTGGACTACACGATCGCCTATTTGAAGGGCATGGTCCTAAAATCCATGTTGGCCTAGTGAAGGTCAAAACAACTTCCTTTGCATGTTGATGACGGTAGAGAGAAAAATTACCCTGGATCTCTCGCAGTCCCAGAGTTTACCTCTAGGTTAAAACCTGCAATTGATATTCAGTCACTCCCAGTAGAGAATGTGGGCTCACCCATCTGTTTGTCAGCATGACCACAAAATTGTTTAAGGTGACTTGTCTTCATAAGACTCAGAATTGGAAAAAAAAAAAGTACGGTGTCAAAGAGAATCACCCCCACAAGATTAAATGTTTTGTGTAAAGAAATCTGAATGTGTTTGGCATCTTAAGTGTTTGAGTATCTTCATTGAGACCCGTGATTAAATTAAAAATGGATAATTGACTATTTTATTCAGGCTTATGGTGTTAAGTTGAAATACTGATACATTTATAAACAATATTGAATAATTTGGTATAACTTAAGATTCACTATGTTTAAGGTTTCATTTGTTATATTTACAAGAACTGGTATGTGTGTGGTAGAGTTTGTTCTCAAACAATTCAAGGAATTAAGGAGATTACACATTGTAAATTTGTAAATGTGGTTTAAAACGTTTAAGAAGTTTGGGGCACCTGGGTGGCACAGCGGTTAAGCGTCTGCCTTCGGCTCAGGGCGTGATCCCGGCGTTATGGGATCGATCCCCACATCAGGCTCCTCCGCTATGAGCCTGCTTCTTCCTCTCCCACTCCCACTGCTTGTGTTCCCTCTCTCGCTGGCTGTCTCTATCTCTGTCGAATAAATAAAAAAATAAAAAAATCTTTAAAAAAAAATCTTAAAAAAAAATGTCTAAAAAGTTTGGTTAATAGGTGCGCCTGGGTGGCTCAGATGGTTGGGAGTCTGCCTTCAGCTCAGGTCACCATCTCCAGGTCCTGGGATCGAGCCCTGTGGGGTTCTCAGCTCAGCAGGGTGTCTGCTTCTCTCTCTGCCTCTCCCCACTGCTTGTGCTCTCTCTCTGCCTCTCTCAAATGAATAAATAAAATCTTTAAAAAAGAAAAGTTTGATTAATAAATGAGAGTAGTTATTGATCAAAGATCCCTTGAAAGAAATTGTTAATAGTTGCTAAATTTCTCAAGAGACTAAAAAATCGAGACACTTCGGGAATATTTATTTATTTTTTATTTATTTTTTTAAAAAATAACTTCTAGGTAATCTTAACTGTGCACAAAAACCACCCTGGGGGATACTAAAAGTCACGCACTCATACTCACCTGACACAGTTCTTCCTCAAATGGTGTATTGTCTATTGGAAAGAAAAGGCACCCAACTGGACAGCATTTTACCTAACAGTCTCAAGCCTTGACTGGGAAAGAGTTTCTGCTGCCTTTCAGGACACAGGACTGAGCAGGACCTGAGTGAAACTGCCGTATTGTCATTTCCCAGTCATCCTGAACTCTGGGGAGCTCAGTGACAATGCCAAAAAATAAATTAATGTCAGTCGCACACACGAGGCCTCTTTAATGTTACCCACCACAAAAACAGTTTGGACAAATGCCATCCTTTGCTTTCCTAGGATGAGTCCCACCAATAACTCAGATTTAGCTTCGAGAAAGAGCTGTGGCTGCCTCCAAGCAGCTCGGGCTAACCTTACATGTCCTTCATTAGTACTTTTACTATATGCCTTCTTTCATTCCAGAGCTCCCTAGAATGTTCTCATCCTCTCTCTCTCCGATGTGGCCAGTGACCGTTACCTTAAATTGCAGCACCTGCTTCTGCTATGAGGCAAAGGAGCCCAAGAACTTCTCTTCGTCTGTTTGTTTCTATGTCGGTTTGTTGAAATTAGCAAGAACACGTATTGCCCCCTGCCCCCAATTTGGGTTCTGGAGTTATCTATTCAGGCCAGACGCAGGAATTATGGTTTGTAGAGACAGCCCAAAAGTGTTTACATCGTCAAGGATTTGGGTGGAAGATAAGAATATGGATGTGAGGAGAATAAATATTTTAGAGCGCACAAACAAATCTGTTTCTGCTAACACGGCTCTATGATTCATCAGGCTAATCATTTACATATCATCCCAAAGGCTTGATCAAAATTAAATAAAGATGACAACCAGTTTTCAAGATGAAGATACTTCTTTCACATTTTATGAGTGAGTCTAGTTTTCTGATTCACATAAACAACAGGCTGCTGATTTCGGCAAATGTTGCATAAAGTTCAGGAAGACTTGCTGGGCAGTAGAATTCAAAACTCTGAGCAAAAGGAGACAAAGTTGGGATGGATGGTGGCAGCCTGTGCTGTGTGGCATAGATTTGACTGTCTGTGCCCAAGTTGACTCCCAGAAGTCTGGGAGAACAAATGTCCATATATCTGTGTTACACATCTCCCTGCACTCACTGGCACTTAATGTAAGCCCCTGTTTTTTATAATTCTGCCTTACTCACTTCTCTTATGACTCCTTTGCATTAATCCTATTCCTAAATAGATTACAGTTCCCTCCTATCATCCCAAAGTACCTGTTAGGAAACTGATAACAGCTATCACTCAAATGGTTGGTTAGTCGGTTCGTTTTAATTGGAGGAGACAGTTTCAATGAAGTGGTGAATATTGAATTCATTGATTTATTCACTATTGACAAACAGATATTAAGCACCTCCTATGGACCAGGCGTGGGACTAGCTGCTTCAGATGCTGAGATCAGAAAACCAGTCAAGGTGTTGGCCCTCAAAGGACGTCCAGTCTAGGAGGGAGACAGCACCAAAATAGAAGTGGTGCAGCTAATGATAACATAAGAAAATGTCAAGAAAGCTCTAAGACACTGGAAACTAAATTATAGAGGAACCTAAATTTAGGGGCAGTGATGAGTAAAGTCTGTGCTTAGAAAAATGACATTGAAGCCAATGGTTCCCAAATGACAGCTCAATAGAATCACATAGGGAATTGTTAAAAAAAATACTGATGCCTGACTCCCACCTCCAGACCTCGTGATTTAATTTGCATGAGGTGTGATCCAGGCTGTGGGGTAGTTTCGAGGCTGTATGGGTGATTCCACTGCACAGAAAAGTTTGGGAGCCAGTGATTTAAGCTGAGACCCGAAGGGTATGTCAGAGTTGACCAGGTGAAAAATGGAGAGGGGAATTCACATACCCTCGAAGCAGGAAGGATTGCTCTCAAGGACTAAAAGAAGGCTCTTTGCTGGATCAGGGTGAAAAAATGGGGCAGTTTCCACCTGACCTGAGCCAGTTTGGCCAATCAGGGCCCTGAAGTGAATTCTGTTAGATCAGAGTAGTAACTAAGAAGTCCTAAGTAGGTGAGAGAAAAGCCACTGCCTTATCACCTGCCTCCCAGATTATAAAACATGTAGATTTCAAACAAGAGCCTTGGGTAAAGCAGGCACAAAACCGTTCATATACTTTGTTCCTTAAGCTCTGTAAAGTCTCAGCTCTCTGTATTTCTAGGCGCGCTGACCTTACCTTATAGGAAAGGTCTACTTGAGACAGAAACAACAGCATTTACAAAGCGGATTCCAGGCTTTCTACTTGGCATCATAAATCAGAAAACCTTCTACACCAATGGCTGGGCACAGATCCAACTAGGGATCAAGCCACAGCACCATTCCTCCAAGAGATGCAGGAATCAGGCCTAAGGGATACAGGACACAGGCCCAGCTGGATTCTTGTGGATTCGGGGCAGAGCTAATTTATTTTTTCTCATGCACATATTTTGAATATCTGAAATGTCACCTAATAAGATCATGTTATTACATCCATTAGGCTAATTAACAAAACATCACTTTCACCAATAGAAACATACTGTTGATATTTATTTGCTATTGGCCAAGTTTCTGCTCTTGATTGATCTACAGATAATGGCAGGGCTTACAACTACTTCTAGACGGTGGCTCTTTCTGATTGGATGTTACCTCTCACTCTGACCTGGGGATTCTTCACAGCATGTTAGCTGATGACTTCTGGGCATGAAAGTTTAACCCAACGGGTACATGCACAATATCACACTGATTATAACGAAGTAAGTTACAGAATTTGTAACAAAGGAGTAATGGTCATCTCTAAGCCTGGAAAGATTGGAGAGGAGGCAAGGATAGAATTTTTCTTGGATGAAAAACCTGACACCGATTAACTTCCCTTCCTGCCTATTTATAGAACACAAGAGCTTATTGAGCACAAGGACAGAAACTTGGAAATAAAGGAAGAGGCTGAAAGCTGGTTGGATATTCCCTTTTCTAAACTGGCAAATGCCTTCATTGTCCAGCTCTGTGAATGACATGAATTGCCACTTGAGAAAAACATTGCTTCTCCCAGGTCTTACAATGTATTGATCCCTAATTTTCCTTATTTCTCAATATCGGGGGATTTAGATATTATTCAGAAAACGCTTGGATGTAATTATCAAATTATTGTGCTATCTCCCTAGGTCATTGTATACCCCGCTGGGGGCATTCCTTCTAGAAGCTTTTGACTCTTTTTCAGTAATAAGGTGCCATCTTTGATCAAGAGAAATCAAAGCAAGGATCTGAGTACCTCGGGACTCGCGGCCCCAACCTCTAGCAGATTGTGGGAGCGGCTTTCCCACAGTCAGTTCAAAAGACAAGGCAGGGATTTTGAAATCTGTGTTTGATTTCTTTTTGATACTGCTAGATTATGTAGCTTCAGCTGCTGGCGAAGCCTTTATGTTGCACTCAGTAGTCGAGATATTTATGATGCCTACTCCAATTCCAGCCACTCATCTGCTTTTGTTGCCAAAGGATTCTTTTGCCTTCAGAGCAGATAATGTTTTAGACTTGCTTTCATGAGTCAGCGTTTCCCAAGCCCTTTTGTATTACAGACAGAGCCTGTGACCATGGTCTGTGTCGTCGATAGAAATACAATGTGGGCCACGTATGTCATTTAAAATTTTCTGGACACTCTATTTTGAAAAGCAAAAAGAAGCGTGGATTAACTTTAATCATACATTTTTTTTTGTAATACAATATATCCAAATAGTGTCATTTCAACAGGTAACTGCTATAAAAATTATTGATGAGGTTTTACTTTTTTTTTTCATATTAAGTCTTTGTTATGCAAGTGTATTTTACATGGTTAGCATATCTCAGTTGGGACTAGCCACATTTCAAGTGGCTTCATAGCTACATATGGCTAGCTAGTGGCTCCTGTCTCCGACAGCAGAAGTTTATATACTGTCACCAAGAAATCTGTTACCTAAATAATCCATTTCCCATTCAGCTTATCATTTGGATACATTTATTTAAAGCATATGTTCGGATGCTTCCCTGTTTTCCCGGTGGTTCTCATGACCAGAGGCGCCTATTTTTGAGATGCCAGGATGAAGGGGATGGCTGGAGGCAGGCTCATTGGCCCTATGGAGTTCGAACATGTTACCCCACACCCTAACCATCTTCGCTAACTGGTCACAGCAATATAAAAGTGATAGAAACCAGACGGACGGCTCATGGTGGCAGAGTATTGGCGCTCAGGAAAAGTATGAGAATGCTTTGGCAGCAGAACTCAGGATACTACTGAGAGACCTAACTTTTTAAAAATTCAGGGGAAAAAAGGCTATGCAGGTATATCTCTAAAAAGCTGAGATTTTCATGCTGCTAATCTTTCTGCTTTAGCACCAGTCTAATTATAATGACCGGAAAACACAGGCACACATGGAGAACGCCCCCCCACCGCACACCTTACTGAATCTGACGGCATGAGCGGATGAGGTCATGTTTCCCTTCTGCCACCAGTCTCCCTTATCCATGTGATCACGAAACTGATGAATTTCCCTTCTTCAGTGAGGACAGTGAAGTCCTCAGTGTTAAAGGAGAAGGAGGAACATACTGGACTTGTTTTCTTCTTTTCTAGTTTCTCCTTTCATTCTGGCTTGTATGAGAGGGTTCACGCAAATGACTTTGGTACTTGTGTGCACTTCTCTAAAAGTCCAAATACATGTTATAAAAGTCTCCCATATTTGAGAGGACTTGGGGGCTCTGTAACTGTTGGATATAAAATGCTCAGGGTGTCTGCTCTGATCTTCGCAGTTACACTCCACATAGCAGGGAGGCCAGAACTTAATGTCACATAGGTTCTGGAAGGAAGGAATCATCCAACTTAATTTCCTATATATTAATTATAGGCCAGCATGCTATCTGTTTAAATTACCTTTTTCTGTAATATTTGTTCCTTGTTTATTTCCTTCAAATAGGTGAAACTGAGACATAATATGAAAAAGAAGGAAAGAAGTTTAGAATGGACCCAATAGTCGATGTTGACAGGCATTTTGGCGTTCGGAAGATATAGAAGGGTCTTACTAATGCCAGCCATCCTTATAATAGTCTGAAAGGTATTTCTTCTAAGACAACACTGTCCAATAGAACAGTCTGCAAATGATGAAAACGTTTTCTATCTGTGCTGGCCAATACAGTTGCCACCAGCCACGTGTGACTAAGGAAGATGTGAACTGTGGCTAGTATGACTGAAAAACTGAATTTTATTTTACATTTGATTGAACTCAGGCCAATTTACTTTTTACAAGTTAACATTGAGAGAAAATACCAATTGAAGCAGCAGGTGTCATGCTGAGGTACACAGTATTGCCATTCTACTTTTTAAATTTGACTGTTATTAATTCCACACCACTTTAGGGTTGCTTTCCTGGATCAGATGTTATTTTCTGTATTTCTTTATTTTAAACTGGAAATTAACATCCTCTGATCACCAGAGCTCCTGCAACCCCTCACAGGTGCTAGTAAGGATGCAATTTATCTTGCCCAAGAAGCAAGAGACAGCATTAGGCAATATTAGCCATAACATTTTGGCTCAATGAATTTCTTTCTTTGCCACAGCTTGATCTGTATAGAATCCAGTCCTTCTAAGACCCCATGCTTCTCCCCGTTCCATAAACAGGAGTTAATAATTCTTGCCTTGCCTTCTTCATTTTGCTGTCTTTAGCTGCCAATCAAGATACACCTACATACATGTTTTTGGTAAGAGTTTAGGAAAAACTTGTGCACCTCCCTTCTAATTTTGGCTCCTTCTAAATGATCACATTTTCCTTCTAATAAATGCTAACTAATATACATTTCTTGATGATTTAGAACCTTATGTTTTAACATCCTTCTGCTTAAAGAAGCTAAATTCAGTTTTTCTTCTGAATCTTTCAGACCATTTTGAGCAGAAATGAATATACCGATACCACCTTCGACTGTGATCTCTCAACTGCCTCCACAAGATAGCAGCAAGTAGTGTAGAGATGTGGTTCGTTACACATTTTAATATAAGCAGCAGAATAAAGCAGACTGAGTGTTAAGCTGCCTTGGCTTGCAAACACTTGTGTTAAAACTTTGAAGCCTTTGGCCTGAATTTTTATAGCATCTGAGAAACGATAGGGTTTTTAAAAACTGGAATTCTTGCACTAATTATTGGCTCAACGAAAGACATCGAGTCCTAGGGTGGGCTGGCTGCACACATATCCAATAACTGGAGGAAACGCTCTGCTATATTAGAGTCCAGTGGCTCTTGGTTAAATGCCATCAATCCACAGCCACCAAGAGGGCAAACTCGTATCAGCAAAGCTGATACGAGTTTGGTAAAATGTAGCCTTCTGCTGAGTTACCTCAAATATGGGCTAGTAAAGATTGAAGTGTCTTACTCCACCGTGTATAAAGGAGCTTTAGCCCTTAGCAAATTGAGAAATATAGATATTAACATTTCTCATTACGGTAAATTAAAGGTAGAGCCTCCCGGGGCAAGCCCCAAGAACCCAGTATTATATAGCACTTTTGTTTTTGTTTTCTTCTTACTAACTTCCTTCTCTAAAGAGCTCAAAAAATCCGCTGATCTTTCCAGAATCTTTGCCGAAGACCCATGGAGGTGCTCAGGAGGTAGAATTGCTTACTCAAGAGGATCCAAAGGAGCACAGGCAGAGGAGAAACAGCCCCGCTTAAAATACGGGTTGGGGCTGAAGTGCTTTCTTCTTCAGTTTCCTTGAGTATTTTTCCTCCGCGTCTCCGAGCCATGGCAGTCCTGGGAGGAGTCGCAATGGAACACAATCTGAAAACTGACCAAAAGAGTTGCAGAAGATGTGTGTAGTGATGAGGCATCTGCTGAGATGCTGGGGTCCTGCCTCCATCCCTAAAACACTTTTTATGACATCGTAATGCCACTTGGCAAGGCTATTGCTCCTCTCTCTCTCTCTCTCTCTCTCTCTCTCCACACACACACACACACACACACACACACACACACACACACTCATGCACACTGAGTCTACTAAACCTTAAGATAATCCAAGAGTACAGGCTTTAAATAAATGGTAATTTGGGGGTGGGGGAACAGGGCTAATTTTCTTCTACCAACCAGGAGCTGCCAGAAATACGGTTATATGGGAACATGAACACAGCTTCAAAATAAAGGGCTGTATATTGGGAGAAGAGAAACTCGACAATGCCGAACATAAGAATAAAGACTTCAAGGGGCCAACCTTGAGATGAACCAGAGCAAAAGGGGATAAACCTTTCCTTTTTTTTTTTTTTTTTAAGATTTTATTTATTTGACAGAGATAGAGACAGCCAGCGAGAGAGGGAACACAAGCAGGGGGAGTGGGAGAGGAAGAAGCAGGCTCCTAGCGGAGGAGCCTGATGTGGGGCTCGATCCCATAGCACCGGGATCACACCCTGAGCCGAAGGCAGACGCTTAACCGCTGTGCCACCCAGGCGCCCCAAATGAATGACCTTTCTTTACCTTCTTCATGGATGGCCTGCAAGGATTAATTAAGTAAAAGTCTGCAAATTTCTTGGAGCCCTTCAGAGAAAGAAGCTATTTAAATATCAGTTATGATCACACAGTTTGCATCTCACACGTCAAGCATGCGTGGTTAGCTGAGCCTGATGCGTCAGTTGCTTTCTCCAGCTTATAAAGACGAGAATCCCCGACTGACCTGAGTTCTTTGACTCAGTGGTAAGGCAGAGCTTTAGGGTGTTAAGTGTGGCATCTGAGCGCAGTCTCCCTCCTTGAACCTCAGCGTTGTGCTTAGAGAAACTGGAGCCCCTGTGTACATGCAGTGGGAGGTGAGAATTAAGGGCTCAAAGTTGGTTAGTAAACTGCGAAAAAATTTTCTTTTTTTAATGCATTTTCCTTTATCAACATATTGCCTAAGAGGGTAAAAAAATTAAACAGTGAGCCAAGAAAGTGTTTTTGATGGGGCACATTCATTTCCTAGGGCTGCTGTAAGGAAGGGTCTCCCAGTGGATGGTTGGAAACAGAACTTGATTCCCTTGCAGTTCTGGAAGCCGGAAGTCTGAAATCAAGGTGTTGGCTGGGCTATGCCCCTCCTGAAGGTTCCAGGGAGGAGCCCTTCCTTGCCTCCTCCTCACTTCCAGTGGCCCCAGGTGTTCCTGGCTTGTGGCGGCTTCACTCCGGTGTCTACAGCCATCTTCACGGGCTGTCTTCCCTCTGTGACCAGGTGTCTTCTCAAAAGGCTCCCAGTGAGATTGGATTTAGGGGGCCGCTGTACACCACTATGACCTCATCTTAACTAATTACATCTACAGCGACTCTATTTGCAAATCAGAGCACATTCTGGGGACTGGGGGTCCCAACGACATATGTTGGGAGAAAGAGGGCACAGTTCAGCCCATAATACAGATTAGGGTAGTTTCAAAAATATTCAGGAGCTGAACCTTTCCCTCATAAAAGATCATATGGAAGCCCAGTAGGAGAGCAGGAGGAGCAGTGCCGCCCAGTGGAAGGAACAATGGAGCCTAGGGCCTTTCTGTTCACCACCCGTCCAGATGTGGTCCCTTCCCACCCTCCCCGTGTGCGCATGCGTGCTGTTTGATCACTGAGGAGATTCTTCCCCGCTCCGCCCCAGGGCTTCCGGGGGCACAGCACGAAAAGCTATGGAAGTAGATGTGCCATTGGGCTCTTTTCTCCAGTAAAAATCCCATCCCTGTAAAGCGGCAGCTTTCGGGAGCGCACCTTCTAAAAATAGTCTGCTTGCAAAGCTTGTTTGAAAGCAGTTGCATTTCCTTTGTTTATTGATTTTAATATAAAGGAAATAGAATCTACTCAGAAAGCACACCCCCTCCAGGGTCACCTGAGCGTTGTCACCACCAGCCAATTCAACCAGAGCTGGGTGAAAGACTTAATACAGATGTGGGGTGGATTTTCTTGTCCCCTGAAGTTGAACATCCGCATCGATCCGCGGCCTGCAGTTCACCCTCCGGAACCTAACACTCGCCTTTCAAAGAACTTGGGAAAGTAGAAACTCCTCCCTGAAAGGACTGAAACAGACTGATTCGCACGCAGCTCGTCCCGTCTGTGGGGTGGTACCAGGTCCACCAACAGAACCAGTTACTCCCCAACAGATACCCTGACAGAGGCTCACGCTGCATCCCGCCCCAATGAGGGAGCCCCTTGGGAATAGTTGCCCAGGCTCCTGGGAAGAATGCAGACCCACTTATCAGCCTTTGGGAGGCTGCGATCTCCTTGGCAAGGAGAAAGATTGTGTTTTTTGGATGGCTAGATGCTGCTGGAAGAGCAGGCTCTGGGAAAGAACACACAGAACAGCCCAGGGGGAAAGTCCTAATGTTAACTCCATAAAAGGAGGCTTTAAATGGTCTCAGCTGATCCATATTTTTAGAAAATTGTTTTGACTCAGGCTGCCTGACTATAATACTATTGCCAGAACCAGCAATGAAAGGGAGATAAACACGGTGTTGTGATTTTTCTTTTTATGCCTCCCTGGAAGCCCTTGGTAGTACAAATCATGCCTGACAGTCTTTGATTAGCACCTTCTTAGTTGCACTAGGGAAAGGAGGCATTTGTCTGAGGCTCTATTCTCCCTTTGTGAATAAGCTAGAAATTTCGATGTGAGGATAGTTCCCCTGGAGGAAGCCTCGTCTAAGCCATCTCTCTCACACCACTGGAGACTGCCCCAGGGGAGGCAGTGGCTGGCATGGTGGGGCAAGATGGCGTCTTCGGGGCCAGCTGGGGAAGTCTGAATCTCCCTCATAGGGTAGTGCTGGGTGATGTGCCCTGTGCCAGTCAGATCAGGTGCTTTCTTTTCTGTGTTAATAGTGTGGTATTGCAGGAGAGAGTTTTGGACAGAGGGACAAGAAATATTGCATTTCTGATTCCTGTACTAACTGTGACTTTGAGCATGTCACTTCACCTTTGTGAGTGATAGCCTAGATTCATTCTTCCAGCCGAGCTCCACATACACTGAAAGGAAAAAGGGTGGTGTGCTGTGCATATGTGAAGGCACAGGGTAAACCCCAAATCTCTTTTGGGTCATGGATATCTTACACCACTTTGGAGAAAGCATTTTTATACAAAAAAATAAAGTTATCTGTGGAATAGACTGGAAAATCCCTTGATAATTTATCAAGCAGAAGTAAGGAAGACCTGTTTCAGAGGAGGACTCATTTAGGTAGGACCCCTGCCTCCATACTGTATGAAGTTCTCTCCTCTTCCTTAGGAATGTTTTGATGGAAAAGTTGGAGAAGTACTTGATTAGATCATCTTGATGGACTCTTTCGGCTCTTATGTTTGGGAGCTTAATTCACAACCCTAAGGTCTCTTTGCTCCCTAAATAAAGGTGAGCTTCCTTGGCACAGAATTAATGACCTTCTGCAGGAGTCACTGACTCCAACCCAACCGCTTGGCAATCTCTTTCCTCTTCTCCCTGATTCCCACCTTGGTCGATTTTCATCTTCCTCAGACTTGCACCTGCCCATCTTTCTTATTCTTTTCTTCCCCTGGGATGACTATATCCGCTTACTAGAGCCCCTCTCATCCTGCCAGTGAGTTCCAGCCAAAAATTGACCGATTTCAATGGCAATTATTGCTTTTGCTGCTAATATGGCACAAGTACAAGCTTGAAGTGTTGTTTCTATGTTACTTTTCTCCATCTCAGATGCCACAGTGAATGGATCTGATCTTCTTCAGTTTTTTTAATTCTTCCACCACAAAGAGCGCCATGCTTTGCACAAACCCAAAAGCCCGCCAGCGCAACTCATGAATAGAGATTAGTATTGTTCTCTCTCACTGTGTAGAATTCCTCTTCAGGTAACTAAATCAGCAGGCTAAGAATGAGAATTCCAGATTCTGTCTTCTGTGAGTTCTACCCTGCAAGATGCAGCATTTACCCATGTGAGGGTTTGTTTCTATGTTCACTTTATTAAACTTCTTGGGATAATCTATTTGGAAAAGATATGAGTGATTTCATTTTGTCTGCTTATGATGATATTATAAATACTTAGAGTATTTTTGTCCATTGTGAAATACTTTGTAATCGTGTTTCAATTTGTGTTTTTAAATATTTTATATTTTCTAAATATCAAAAAGACACTTAAGACAGCATGTGGCACTTTCAAAATAGAATTAAAGAAAAAAAACAATATTAAATTGACTGAAAACGAATTTTCAAGTACTCTCAAAACTTGTTTGGAACTGATCAGTAAATCACAGATGGAAAAGTAAAAAGTTTCAGTTATCCTTGACATTTCAAGAGGGAAAGAAAACAGAAAAGGAAAATCATTATAGCTGTCTCGAAAGAAATTGCTTCCAAATTGTTGTCTGTCAGCTATTCCAGATGGCTTTACTGTTTTTTCGTGGAATTGATGGTATTCTAAAAAGACCTGAGGAAAATAAATGAGGCTTTTCTTTCCTGATACTCCAGAAGGTAGATGAAGGGAAAAATATCTTTAAAGAAATGTCTGTCTTAAGTCCATTGGCCACCTGTACCACCTCTACGACACCATCGATGATTTTATCGTGTATTCATTCTCTCTAGATTTTTAGTGGCGAAAAAGGTGCTTATGATATATAAGTAGTGAAAATAACATACATCTAAGCCGGAAAGTTAGAAGAAAGCTGTTAGAAATGCATGCGCATTATATCTGTATATATGATACTCAAATGACGATATAGGCTACATCCGTAATTATATATGGCTTGTGTATATGTGCACATGTCTATAAAAGCCGGAAAGTTAGAAGAAAGCTGTTAGAAATGCATGCGCATTATATCGGTATATATGATACTCAAACGATAATATAGGCTACATCCGTAATTATATATGGCTTGTGTATATGTGCACATGTCTATAAAATAATCTTTACAGCAGCTGTATGTATGGATTTTATTCCTGTTTTACTGATGAGTATCCAGGATCTCAAAGCCAGAGGGGCACATCTTCCAAGGCCGTGCTCTGAATTGCCCTGGAACTCTGTGAACAGTGTTTGTGGAATATATGTGGTGTTCGGTTCTCACTGTGGCATCAAAACCAGTTGTAAAGACAGAGTTTTAAGTCTAGTCTCTGCTCTGGTAGTTTGTCAAGACAAAATATCCCGACAACTTCAGGCTTGCTCTCTCTCTCTCTCTTTTTTTTTTTTGTTAGGAAGCTAGCTAGTAATATCTAGAACTTAAAGGGAAAGCAGCACTTCACTGCCTCTTAGCCTTGTCTTCGTTACTACGTAAGATTTTCCCTTTATGCTCCCTCCATTACATTTTGAAAGTGTTTTAAATAGTCTTCGAATTTGCTTGCGCTTCGAGCCTTCAAGCGGCTCGCTGTGGCAGGTTATAAATGGCACGGAGACCTCGTCCCTCTCAATTTGTAGAAAGTCTTTCACTAACTGTTCATTTCAGCACATGGAGATTTTACTACTTTTTAAAAATATGCCTGGCATCTGACTTTAGTGTTGTCTTGGGGCCCCTGATTGAAGTACTTAAGGACCTTAAAAATAAATAGGAAAATAAATCATTCTTATCCTGACACCTTTTTTTTTTTTTTAAGTCAAGCAGAAATAAATGAACAGGGTTTGGAGGCATGGAATCCGCCTGTTTGTGGGCACTCGATGTATTGGTTAAGGAGAGAGGTTCTACTCTGCCTCCTGAATATTGCTGTGTTAGAACTGAAGCAGGGGGAGGGGCGCCTGGGTGGCACAGCGGTTAAGCGTTTGCCTTCGGCTCAGGGCGTGATCCCGGCGTTACGGGATCGAGCCCCACATCAGGCTCCTCCGCTAGCAGCCTGCTTCTTCCTCTCCCACTCCCCCTGCTTGTGTTCCCTCTCTCGCTGGCTGTCTCTATCTCTGTCGAATAAATAAATAAAATCTTTAAAAAAAAAAAAAAAGAAGAAGAACTGAAGCGGGATCCTAAAACAGCACTTACAGGGAAGCCCCTTACAGGGAAGCCCCAGGGAGCTCATCACTCCTTTGGAAGGTTTGTCTACCTGAATTCTCCACTGTCTTGGGTAATTTTATGATATTAGGATGTCGGAGTTGGGGAGGGTGATATTTTCCTGCAAATACATTGTCCTCCCTGTGGGCTTCTCCTGAGTGATCGGCAGGCACCCTCCCCTGTCCTGGGCAAACATGCCAAACCACCGTACGGGAGCGGCTGCCATGCCCTGGACAACTGGCATGCATTTCTTGGGTCATCATGCCATCCTTGAGAGGTGCAGGGGGCTTTATCCACACTGGCCCTGAGGGAGACGCTGAGGCTCAAAGGAAGTGATCTTCGTAAGCCTCCTCCAACCAGGGCAGAGTCTGGTTCCACCATTCCTCTTGTTTTCGTCGAGCCACTGGTGTGCAAACAAATACGAGTGTTTGGAATATTGCCTTCCCCTTCTCTTTCCTCATTATTTCATAAGAGGGAATCTACTTTTATATGCCCTGCCCTGTGCTGGAACATTTTATTTCGCTTATCCTCTGGACAACTCTGTAAAGAGGCACTGGTATAGGCATCTTATCAATGAAACTGTTGGGGCTCAAGTGTAAGAGTCAGGAACTAGTGAGTAGCAGACCCAGTATTTGAGTACAGGTAAGACTCCAAAGCCCTCGTCCCTAACAGTTTACTACTTGAATATTTATGTGACTGTGGGAACCACGGTTTGCCAGCATGAAACTGACCCGAGTCTGGTTTGGAATTGACATTGCATTTTCAAAGCGGGGATGGGCTAGGTTAAGTTTGCAGTGTACGTTGACTTATAGCCAGGTTTTCTATTTGTTTGTTTGTTGTTGACGGGATGTTGTTGGAGCCTTGTCCAGCGCTCTCAGGACACTTTCATGTTGAAATGTGATCATTGTTCTTTCCCTTTTTTCTTCTGTAGGGGGCGGGGATCAGGAGTGACTCAGTTTGTACAAACAGCGGTGATCCTTAAGAGAAAACACGTCCACTGAAAACTCTGAGCTGAGTGGCTGGGCTGGGCTGGAACTCTTTATGTTGTTGTCATTCTGGGCTTTGTGAAATATCTCGTGAAGTTCTTACAGGTATTTCTGGGTCAAACAGGTGAAGCAAGGCAGCTCTGTGTTAGGTGGTGAAATGGTTGCTTGAGAAATGTGAACAGCTTAGAGGTCTTCATTGCTCTAGATTTGTACATAAATCCCTTCCGCGCCAATGGGTCCCCATTTAGAGGCAACAGGCCATAAGGATGTTGTGTTGTGTCAGCTGTGGCTATTGAGTCAGGCTCTTGTGTCTGCCTCCTAGCTCCGTGCAGGCTACTGGGCCAAGGGAAGAAAGAGGCTAGAGTATGAATAATGAAAGTAGTGTCATATGTATTGATGCTTGAAACCTACCACCCCCTCCGAAAAAAAGATGGATTGACGGATCAATAGAGGAATGGAAAATGGCTAGATAGGTGATAATGCGGACTTTAAAACGTGTTATTCATAGAACCCAGATCATGAGTGTATGGGTGTTCACTATACAATTTTTCCAACTTCTTTGTAAGTCTGATCGTTTTCATAATACCATGTTGGAGGAGAAAAAAAAGAATGTAATTACTCTTAGTTTCAGAGGAGATTTTTGCTCTGACAACATGAGCAAGCAGTAAGGCAGAGCCCTCTGCCTTTGACTA
The DNA here is from genome assembly GCF_024610735.1 of Ursus americanus. Lineage (NCBI taxonomy): Eukaryota > Metazoa > Chordata > Mammalia > Carnivora > Ursidae > Ursus > Ursus americanus. Next base: position 61,142,101 of record NC_142136.1, read on the forward strand.
GTGTTTTTGTTTATTTATCTGTTTGATGAGCACCTGTAGCTGCTAATGAAGCATCTGAAACTGGAAGCTACAGGAGAATGAAGAGTTCACAATTCTGAGACAGCAGGTCCAGTGGTACAGTGACGGTACCAATATTGATATGTATCTTACACCAACCACAGAACCGGGCACCTTTGTTAAGCCATTTCTTTCTAATAAAAATGCTGATGATGTGGGTGCCATTAGGTCTGTTATGCAGCCAAAAACCTGAGCTCAGAGAATCCAAAAGCGTGCTGCTCAAGGTCACACATCTGGTTCGGGGGTGTCGGGATATGCACCTGATGTGATCAACATCACAGCCTGCCCAGAGCCCACAGTGTGGTCCCCTGTCTGTCCCATCACGAGCTGCTTGCAATCACAGGAGATCCGGCCCCACCCCAGAACTGTAGAACCGGAATCATTTTGAACAAACCCCCCAGCTGTTTTGTGTGCTGGTCGGTCTGCGAGCCATGATACTCTGGACATGCAGGACCGTGTCTTTATTCCTCTCCTGCTGTCACACTGCGGAACGCCTTAGCGTCAGTGAAAATTAGCATTTTTGTTTGTTTCAGAGGTGTCGCTGAAGTACTGTGCATCGTTGGCTCCGTTCTCACAGTGTCAGAGTGAAGACGGTGAACCAAAGCGTAGAAGTGGGAGTCAGGTGTACTGAGGTTGTGGCCCAGCTCTGCCTCGGGTTATCCACGTGGTGAAGCTCAGATCTCCCCACCTGTCTGTGACTCCATTCCTTCGTCTACTAAATGGGGACACTGGTCCTGGCTCTGCCTACCTCACAGAAAGGCCAAAAGTCTCTTTAAAAGTAAAATGCAAAAAAACCCCAAAACAAAATGGAACAGACAAAAATATCATTAGCCTCAGGAGTAGCATGTGAATTCCTCGCTTAAATGTGAAAGTTATCAAATTGTTTCATTTGTTCCTACTGAGGTTTACATGGCTGATAGGACTTTTGGGGCAAGTGATCATGGCTCACCATTCCAGGAATGTCATTGCTGGAACCCTCCCCACCATCCGTCTAAGAAGAGGACCTTCTCTGAGAGCAGAGGACTCGAGGACTCTGTTTCAGGCAATTATGTACAAACACACATTGGCTTGAACCAAATCCTCCAGGCTCCCTCCACATGTGGCACAAAGTCTAAAGCCTGACAATAGAGACCATTTGCTGTACCCTCACTGTAAGGCACTGTGCCCCCCACTTTACATGCAGGATCTCATTCAATCTTTGCAACAACTCCAAGAGGTAGATATTGTCCCCATTTTACAGATAAGGAAAACTGAGCCTGAAAGAAATGAAGTGGTGGGACTGAAATTTCTTAACTACTAGGGTTAGAAAAACCATTGCTTTTAGTCTCCTGTAATTTACCAGAAATCTGTCACATAGAAATGGCAAAATATCCCCCAAAGTTTCATTGTTTGAAACAACTTGTTTTCTACCAATGATTGCCTAGGACTCTAGAAAGAACAAAGATGACAAGTCACTCATGGCTGAAATTAGCCTGTGAAGTTTTGGCTCTGAGCGAAGAAGCAGGTATTCTGAAGTATGTCTTTCATGTCTTCTGACCCATGAACTGGAAAAGGAAGAAATAAGAACCAAGGAGCCATTTTGAAAGCATTTTAAGAAAATCTAAAGTATATTCTCTTCTGCATGATGTTTTCAGCAGCCAGAGAGTCTTATTGTCATTTGTAAAAAGAGTTTTGATAGTTCAGAAATGAATATATTTCTGTTTTATATTTTAGTGCTATGATAGGATATGCTTTCCTTGGCTAAACTTCTGATGACGAAGAATCCATTTTTCATCTTTATGCCTCAATGTGGTCTTTGTGGACAAAGCTCTTTGTGTGCTAGAACTCACATCCAAGTTCTCTCTCTCTGGCGCCAGGGGAAGGGGGAATCTGCACGGCTCTCGAGAGCCCTTGCTTTTGGATACAGGCAGCAACAGAGTCAATCCTGGAGATCGCTTGCAATCCTTCTTGATCTTCTGCTCTGTTCTTCCTTTTCCATTTATATGCAGGGTTCAGTATGTGTGTGGACATGGGAGGTGAGCCAGAGCTAGGACCTTGAACCCTGGGGGACTTGGAGGGCATTAGAAGGTAGAGTTTAGCAATATTGGCTTAGAGCTCAGATAGACTTGCATATAAGTCCCTGCATCTACCACTAGGTAGCCTCATGAGCTTGAGCCTCCTTCTCTAAGGCTCAGCCTCCTCCTTTGCAAAATGAGGACAATGATATATTTTATATGATCTATTCTCTAAGTATTATATAATTATGCTGAGGCTTTTATAAACACTAAATAAATTATAGTTCTGCTATTTAACATTTAACAAATATCATGAACCAGTGAGTTAGACGCAAGTAAACATATGGTAGAGTTTTTGGGTTTCCAGGAGATGTAATACTTGTGAATAACTACAGCAAGGTAGTAAGCCCTGGGCAAATGGTATAGAGTACCCCGTAGGAGCCCATGATTGGGGGAGGGGGGGCCGGGGGGGTAAAACCTGTAGCTCCCTTTTGGGGTGGCCAGGGCCAGCTGCGTGTTGAGGCTTCTAGAATTTAACCGCTAGTATTTTCATGGTGGAGCCTGAGCATAAAGTAAGGAGTGAGAGTATCTCAAAGGGAAGGAATTCAACTTTCAGAAATGAAAAAATTCAAGACCTATTCAAAGAACTGATAGTCCCCAGTCAGAAATGCCTTTGGGACTGGTCAGAGCCCCTGAGCCACGTAATGGGATGACCTTGACTTGGCTCTGTGCCAGCTGCCCAGTTCAGCACGGGCACATCTTTCAATGATTGGGGATTTAAGAAATACGGACTTGCCATGAGATGCCCCACTTAGTAAAATATGATGCTGGTGAAATCCAACATGTGGCTGAACTCAGGTAGCAGCAGGTGGCGAGTGAGAGACCTTGGAGGGGCCTGATGTCCAAGCATGGGGATCATGACAGGTGGAAAAGAGCCCAGGAGCCCTGGGACTGATCTGGGTTCTGTGTCCTTAGACAAACCTCTTTCATCCTCTATACCTCGGTTTTCAGAAAACACTTTGAAGGGAGGTGTGCTTTATGAGCCTGCAGAAGCCTCCTCATAGAATACTGAAGTGCAGTTGACCCTTGAACAACACAGGTTGGAACTGCATGGGTCCATTTATGCATGGTCTTTTTCCAGTAAATACAGTGCAGCACTGCATGTATTTTTCTCTTCCTTATAATTTTCTTAGTAACATTTTCCCTCTAGCTTAGACTATAAGAATACAGTCTATACTACATATAACATACAAGATATGTGTTAATTGACTGTTTCTGTCATCTGTAAGGCTTTTGGTAAACAGTAGGCTATTAGTAGTTAAGTTTTGGGGAAATCAAAAGTTATACACAGATTTTTTGACTGCACAGGGGGTCAGTGCCCCAACCCCTGTGTTGTTCAAGGGTCAACTGTAGCTTCCTCCTGATGGTGCTTTCAAGGTCTGAAGAGTTGTAATACTGGCCTTTGCTCTTATTTCCGCCCCACCAGTGGATTTATTTTGTAAAGGGACCGTTATCTAGGGGGTGAGAATGGATGAGAATTGTGTACATAAATTAGCATACGGAGACTTGGAGATGGAAATGTGCCAACGTCATCCAAAGAGAAATCCAGATAACAAGCTCCAAGACTGAGCAGCTTGCATGAGAAGAGTAAAGAAAACAATTTCCCTCTGTGCTTGCCACAGAAAAGAAGATAAAGGAACTGGAGGATGGATAAAAGTATCCAAAAAACATAAAAGATGAAATGATGGGAAACACTGGTGTGACCACTGATGGGGCAATAAGTGGAAAAAGTCACAGTATTAAAAAAAAAAAAACCTGTGGAAAAAGAATGGAGCAATAGTCATGGAAAAAAGTGAGATCACATAAAAACTTTCAAGAGTGTGGAAAAAATAAGGCTTTAGGAGTCTAACATGAAGGACTCTATTCTTACCACCTGTGGAGAGTAATTGGCATTGGCTGACTAGAGGTTTGTTTTGCCTTCTTGGCAGGAGCCGAATTGTTATGGTAATAGTCCTCTGGCTAAGTGTGAAGTACCGACTTTGAATAGAAAGACTTTGCGGAAGGGAAAATTTCCCAGCATCTGGTTCTTACTTTGACCACTGAGATCTTTACAAACTTCAGACTTCACACTTGAATTGTAAGAAATAATTAGTATCATGGCAGATATTTCCAGCATTGTGTGAAAACGAATAGAGTTTCCACTAGAGACTCTCCCAAAGGTGGGTTTATGGGCAGGCAGAGTGTATCCAGGCGAAGATTTAGGTACAAGAATCCATTTGGGGAGAAAGGTAGACGTCTTTATAACAGCATCGCAGCACAGCTCCCTAGTGCTTGCGTCTTTGCATTTGTCTGTGCTGTCTCTTCTCCATTAGCACTGGCTTCTCCTTAGACATCATTCCACCAACCTGGCTCTTTAACTATTATAATTGTCTTGAACAGGGTGAGACAAAAACCCTAGGGCATTCAGGTTGGAATGGCGTCATAGTCAAAAACATAAAAATAAAAAAAATAAGGGAATTTTTTTTCATTTGAGAATTATTGAGTAACAAACTGAGGGCTTCAGAGGGGTGGGGGTGGGGGAATGGGATAGGCTGGTGATGGGTAGTAAGGAGGGCACATATTGCATGGTGCACTGGGTGTTATACGCAACTAATGAATCATCGAACTTTACATCAAAAACCAGGGATGTACTGTATGGTGACTAACATAATATAATAATAATAATAAAAAAGAATTATTGAGTCATTTCTTGGATTATTATTTTCATTCTTTTTTGGGAAGCAACATCTCTCTAAATTTCTAAGGCCTCCTACACAGTGACCTCCATGATCTCTTGCCCCTGGATAGCCGATTTCAGCTAGGTGCCACGTGAAAGCTAAAGATTGAGCTAATGTACTCTCATTTGTGATTTACTCATGACCCCTTAGCTGCAAATGATCTCAGACTCCTCCACCCCTCCCACCTCTGTTACCACCTTTGTCACATTGTTGCCTCGCTTCGCACTGTCTTTCCTCACTTCCACTCTTACAGGCACAGATTTTCCCAAAATGTGATAATGCGACAATTTTTTCATGACGTCTTTTATGGCAGTGACAAAGGAATGTGGTTAAAATACCACGTAATTAAGCCCTTGAAGTTTTATAAACCACGAGATTTATAAATCCAATAAAGAAAATCCATGTAGATGATACGGAAGTTTGTGAGCCAGAGATTCTCATTGAGCCGTTTGCGCTCCAGGAGTGAATTAGGCAACTAGAGCTCTTAAAACCTATTAGGTCACTAAGATATCATTTGGGCAACCACCTCAAGTTCCAGAATATTCTCTGAGCCCCATTTCAGCAGGCAGTATAACAACTAAGAGGTGTCTAGTTCAGGGATTTTCAGACTACACTTCCATGAAACATTGATTTCTACAACATGGTCTAAGGTTTAACATGGCCAAAACAGAAAAATGACAGGTTTCTTCCATTAAAAAGATGTTCTCAGGGGCAGGTCCAAGATGGCAGCATAGTGAGACCCTGAACTCACTTCCTCCTGCAGATACACCGAATCCACACCGACATATAGAGCAGTTCCTTCTCAAGAAGAACTGAAGGCTGATTGAAGAACATCTGCACAACAAATGATAGAGAGACCACATGTAGAAGAGTAAGAGAGACAGAGACACGGCCATGACAGAAACCCCACCTCCGACTCAGTGACCTGCAGAGTCACTGACAGATAATATCACTGAGGGGCCCATGAGCAGACTCTCCCACCTTGGAACACAGCAAAAAATAGTGGTTTAAAGGGCAACCAGACTGTAAGTGAAGGACATACATTTGCTAACCTTACAGCATCCACCAAACAGGTGAGGAACTCCTGGAACTGTCTCCAGGGTTGGAGGACCAGTGAGACCATTTTTCACATCCCCTCTCCAGCTCGACAGTGTGGGCAGAAGCAGGGTCCAGGCACTTTCTAGAAGAAAACAAAGATAGTAAGCTTGTTGACATTGGTGTTAGTACTATTTTTTTGGACTAGTCTCCTCAAGCAAGGGCAACAAAAACTAAAATAAGCAAATAGGATTTTATCAAACTAAAAAGCTTCTTCTGCACAGCAAAGGAAACAGTTAACAAAGTGGAAAGGCAACCTATGGCATTGGAGAAGATATTTACAAATGACATATCCAATAAGGAGTTAATATCCAAAAATATATAAAGAGCTTACACATCTTAATATAAAACAAAACAAAAACAAAAGCAAACAACCCAATTTAAAAATGGGTAGAGGACTGGAATGGACATTTTTCCAAAGAACATATATAGCTGGCCAGCAGGCACAGGAAACAATGTCAGCATCACTAATCACCAGGGAAATGCGAATCTAAACCACAATGAGATATCACCTCACACCAGTCAGATTGGCTATTATCAAAAGGACAAAAAAAAAAATGTTGGCAAGAATGTGAAGAAGACAGAACCCTTGTGCACTGTCAGTGGGAATAGCCATTATGGAAAATAGTATGAAGTTCTCAAAAAAATTAAAAATAGAACTACCATGCAATCCAGCAATTCCATTTCTGGGTATTTATCTGAAGAAAATGAAAACGTTAATTCAAAAAGATATATGTACCCCTATGTTCACTACAGCATTATTTACAATAGCTGAGTGTCCATTAATAGATGAATAAAGAAGATGTGAGACTATATATATATATTTATATTTATAATGGACTAATACTCAGTCATGAAAAAGAATGAAATCTTGCCATTTGCAACAATATGGATGGACCGAAAGGTTATTATGCTAAGTGAAATAAGTCAGAGAAAGACAAATACCATATGATTTACTTTTATGTGGAATCTAAAAAAAAAGAAAAAACAAGATGAACAAACAAAATAAAACGGAAACAAACTCATAGATCTAGGAAACGGACTGTTGATTACTAGAGGGGGAGGGGAATGGGATGGGAAAAATAAGTGAAGGGGATTAAGAAGTACAACCTTTCAGTTATAAAATATGTAAGTCATGAGGATGTAACGTACAGGATAGAGAATAGTGTATTATTGTAATAATATTGTAATATTGTAACAACTGTATGGGGACAAATAGTAACTAGACTTATCATGAGGATCCTTATCGTAACATATAAAAATATCAACTCACTATGATGTACAGAAGGAACAAGTAGGATATGTATGTCGGTAATACTTCAACAATAAGAAAAAAGATATTCTCCGTTTTATATTTATCTCTAACTTTACTTCCCAGTATACTTTGGTATGGACAATAAAATGCTAGTTGACTCCACTGGACAAGCTAGAGGCAGTCGGTGAACATTTGGAGTATTCACTTCAGAAATTCACATTCCAGGAAGGTTAATTAGCATAAATTCCCTAACCACAGACCACACCACAGAGCGTTAACATGAAGCCTTCTAATATCCGTCTATACTTGCTGAGGTTTAATAATCTGCGTAAGTTGTATTAGAGAGAATTTTCCGTCAAGAAAATGGATACAATACAAGTAATAGGGTAGGAGAGAAAGTCCTGTATCAGCAAGAGTGGGGCATATCCCAGCCAGAGCCTGACCAATGAGAGAAACCACCACATATGTATTTCAAGTAGGAAGGGATGTAGCCCAGGGCTTTGAAGTCTCACAGACCTATTGGGTCTGCAGAAGCGTAGGGTGGAGAAGAATCCAGGAAATCAGGAAGTGCAGGGGTAGAAAGAAGCTAGAGCTGAGGATTTGCCCTTATTGGGTGACACTAGAAGCTACTCCCCCAATCTCGTCTACGTCTACAAAAAGCCATGCCCCTGGTTGCACCTGCCAACTCCCATGTGGGAGTGGTTTACTTCTCTCTTTTACCTTCTGATCCCACACGAAAGCTTCTCATTGACAGACATGAACTAGAATTTCCACCAGCAGAAGAAATTTGAAATGTAGTTTCCTCATCTCTAGTCTCACCTAGAAAGGGAGAATCTAAAAGAGCAGGGATGATTTTGATTAATAAGCAGTATCAGGCTTGGGGTTTAAGAATCTATCCCGCCCAGCATCCTCCTGAAGTACTGTCTTAGGTCAGGAATAGCTTTCTGCAGGGGCCCCTGGGTGGCTCAGTGGTTAAGCATCTGCCTTTGGTTCAGGTCATGATCCCAGGGTCCTGGGATCGAGCCCCATATTGGGCTCCCTGCTCGGCGGGAAGCCTGCTTCTCCCTCTCCCACTCCCCCTGCTTGTGTTCTCTTTCTCGCTGTCTCTTTCTCTGTCAAATAAATAAATAACGTCTTAAAAAAAAAAAAAAAGAATAGCTTTCTCCAGTAGCACTTAATGCAATTGTGAAAATGCTCTCTCTTTGCCCTGCCCGGTACAGTTGCCAACAGCGCCATGTGGCTATCTGCCAACAGCACCATGTGGCTATCAGGCCCTTGAAGTGTGCCCAGTGCAATGGAAGAAATGAATTTTTCATCTAATTTTAATAAACTTAAATTTAAGTTTGCTACATGGAGCTCATGGCCACTGTGCAGGGCAGGTCTAAACTCTCTTCAGTCCCGTGCCTCTTCTCCCATTTCTTCAAGGGGAAGACGCCGTCTAAAGTGTCCTGAACCTGCCAGTTGACTATTTATTGTATTTATGGTATGTTGATGGCACTTGTTAGGATGATTATGCTGTGGACTTGGGGAGGAGGGTTTTGCTGAGTTTACAGGACTGGTCATCTGGCTGCTTTCTGTGCTAGCTGACTAATAAACATCATTGTATATTTGGCTGAATTTAGTCTAAGACTTGCTTTCTCCATAACATACAACAGTAGAAAGGTAGCGGGAGGCCACCAGTGTTTACCCGTGGGACCTAAAATCACAACAGCCAATGAGATTGATCGTTTGTAACATACATTGTTCTCCCAGAAATGTTTCTCAAACCTTTATCATCTGCAGTACTTTTGCTGTTAACAAACATTAGCAGAAGACAAAACAAAGGCTAGATTAATATTAATACAAAAATCCAGATAAGCTAGTTGCCCTCCCCTAACACTTTTTTTTTAATGTGAGCTATGCCCATGGTATTTTTTAAAAATCATACATGTAACACAAATTTCTTATGTTTAAAATTGTTCTTCATTTATATGGTTGAATCTACATTTCATTGTGTCTCAAAGACACCCCAACATTCTACAAAAGAATCCTGACTGCAAGCGTTCTACCACTTAGAAAACCACAGGTCAACGTGCTCCGTATACAATCTCCTTTCTATGTAGTTTCCCAATGTGCCTGGCATCATACTGGACCAAAACAGCCACTTTTGTGAGTACGTGACACATTTTCCTGCCATCTGAAGAGGACATTAGCAAACAAGACTATTTAATCATTTGGGTATCAGAAAAAGAGAAACTGATGGTTTAAATGTTACAATTTTCATTTCTCTTACATTTGAAAATTTTCTCTCTTTCTGCATCATTAAAAAATTGCTCACAAGTTCTCAAAAAATGGTGTTACTTATTCATTTAAGAACTGAGTATCATGGCAGTGAGACCACATTATTTATTAAACCTTCATGGAATTTAATTTGCATAAACTTTGGCCTCCTCATTATCTCTTTACCTGGTGGTGGATAACACCAGTTTAGAGCTGTCTTCAGAATACTATAAATTCTGTCTTTAGGGGAAGAGCCTAAGGAAACCAGTCACTGGGCCATTTGCTCTGTCAGCAGAACCTTATAAGGTTGCTTTCTGGGTTATTCTTCAGCCTCGACACAGCTCATATTTATCCAAGTGCTTCGAAGGCGTCCTGGAATTTGTGATTTGCGCTTTCAATGATTCTTTGTAGGCATTCCCTTGGATCATAGCCCCTCTGCATTAAATGGTGGTTTTACTGTTGACCAAGGGACAGATTGGCACCAGGGTGAGAAATGTATGTCAGTTCATGGGGGATGTCTCTCCCCACAGCTCAGGGTAGAGGTTGGGGAAGGTTTGGAAAACAGTCCCTCCTTAGGTGCCTGTAAAGAAACAGACCACTTACGTGTGGGGGCTATACCCGCAAGAGTCATCTGCCAGGGGCAGGGGGAGAAGCAAAAGGGGACCGGAAAGGGACTCAATACAGAAATATTGAAAGTCTCTTCTAGAGGCATTTAGGGCCCTGTCATTCTGCCTCTACATTACCACTTTAGTGGATTTTGTCTCATTTCAGGGGCTCCCTCATTTAGCGCCATATAACCCGCATTCTCTCGGACTGGGCTGGTTTCTCACCCATCAGACTGTGTGTGGTGGTCCCGCTGGCTCAGCACACTTGTGGGACTTAGGAACGATGACAGTGCTCCCTCCCGATAGGACAAGATGTTACTTTCTGATTGGCCCTCGGATCCTGGCGGTGGGTGCTTCGGCCTCATTCAGCTTCTTGCCGACCCCTATTAGGCTTTGAAGCCACACTGAAGACGGCCAATCAAGAGCTGTCAGCTCAGAGCGCGTTGCCATGATAACTTACATATTAAAGTAAAACCGCCACCTTCTTCAGTTTAATCATCAAAATTTTGGGGGGCGCCTGGGTAGCGCAGTGGTTAAGCGTCTGCCTTCGGCTCAGGGCGTGATCCCGGCGTTATGGGATCGAGCCCACATCAGGCTCCTCCACTCTGAGCCTGCTTCTTCCTCTCCCACTCCCCCTGCTTGTGTTCCCTCTCTCGCTGGCTGTCTCTATCTCTGTCGAATAAATAAATAAAATCTTTAAAAAAAAAAAATTTGGTTTTAGCTCCAAGGAGGACTTAAATGATATAAGTGTCCGTCTTCTAGAGTATTTCTGAGATGAGGGAACATTCCCTGATTCTCAGCTTTTCAACAGAGTGTAGTAGCAGGTAGTACAGTTAATGGGTCCAATCGTCGTGTGCCACAGTGGTTCATGAAAATCTTTATGTTTTCTCTGCCCTGGTACAACTGAATGATGCTGAAACATTCTATTTTGATTCTTAAATTGGAAAAAAAAATCTAATGCATGATGAAGCCGAATCTATTAGGTACTTCTGCTTGCTCTTGATTTACTTGTTTACATGGACTGACGGTGGAATTGGTTGGATTTTTACAAGACTGATTTAAAAAGCTTCTGACTCTTCCTTCCTAAACAGGATTTGCGAGGCTTTTAGTGCTTCGAAGGGCAAAGTTGGAACCAAACTGAGCTGTCTACCGGTGTGTTGTTGTTTTTTGTTTCCTTTTAAGCAACTTGAAATTGTTCATGGAATCACACTGCCCTTAGATTGCTTACAGGAGTCGTGGCTGGTGTTTCCAAAAAGCAGACACCATGATCTTTTGTTATATTGCTAATATCGACGCCCCCTCCCTGCTGCTACCTTTATCTAGAGTTGCAGAGGAAAACTGGTAAAGCCCTCTTGGCTTATGTCTTTGCAGGCTTGTTGATTGGTGCTGGCTGTGCCCTCTACCCCTTGGGCTGGGACAGTGAGGAAGTCCGGCAGACCTGTGGCTACGTTTCCAGCCAGTTTGACCTGGGTAAGTTTTCTTCATTGATGACACTGCTTTTAGAAAAGAACCTTATCTGACCTTCATAGAAGCAGAGAGTGCAAGAGACATAAGGAAGAGAACCATACAGCCAGCAGTCACGTGTAATAGTACACAGACCTTCATTTATCTGTTTAGTGAAGTTATTGGCAATCTGCTGTTTGCCTGGACTGGGGGTAGGATTCTCCAGACAAAGATAAGAAACAGTCCCTGCTCTCAACAGTTTCTATTCATGGGTGGGTTCATTCAGAATCATGTGTTTATTACCTATTGCATGGGCTAAAAGTAACTCCGTGGAATTTACAGGCTGCCTGAGGAGATAAAGCAAACAACACCATCAAGGGCTAAGAAATTTCACTCCAAAGCAATTTCACTCCAGAGTAATAGACAACTTCGTGGAGGGGCTGGGTCTTAAACGCAGTGATGCATGCGGGTTTTCTGGAAGTAGGCAGAAGCCCCTTGGGAGCCAGGAATACAGCACAACAAAAGCACCAGGGAGGCATGAGAAAAGCCTGTCAGGAGACCGTAGAGATGCGAGAAGCTGGGAGAGATGTGAGCGAGTAGTCGGAAATTCGCACACTGGGAAGGGCTCCTCGTGACTTGGGTTTTCTGTGTACTAACCAGGAGTTTTCACTTGTAGTGACAGTGTGCTCTATTTAGCCATCGATAAAAAGGGTGCATAGAACAACATGGTTTGCATCATTATAATATGTACTAATTGGATTATATTTCACTTGGTCGAGAAACCTCCATTTACTTCAACACTTCCTTATTTCTTTCTAGTTTATTTTGTCTACTCTGGTTTCTGTGATTTTAAGGCATATTGTAATAAGAAATTTAACAAAAGTAAATCTTTCTTTATTGAATTATTTTCTGAGGATGCTTCTTCTGAGGTTGGTGTTACTACGTCAAAGACTATTGCCAAGTGGTGGCAAACACAATTTCCCCCACTATAAGGATAGACAGAGTCAGTTTTTGACCATTAGCACACAGTGAGTTATGGACTTAAACATTCACTTTTCCCATTCAATACTTCACTCTAAGAAGAAATGTTCGAGGGAGTTGGTCTAATGTCAGTATTCTATCCCAAATCATCACTTAAAAATTTGGTGTGAGAACGCCTGTGAAAAAAATTGCTGTCAGATCGTGAGAAAAATGAACAGATGCGACCACATCACGGTTCTGTGAATTTGAAAATAAAGCAACTTTGGTTTGACTCTGGATGACAAACACCCTGCTTCCCTCAAAATAATACTAGTTCTTTTGGTGGAGAAGCCCGTACATTCAATACTACTAATTGGCATGGATAAAAATAACAGAGATTTCTGACTGTCTTTCCCTCCTCGCGAAGCTTTCCCGAGTCTGGATTTCTTTGTAATTCCTGTAAATGCGAAGAAGGGAAAAATGCTGGCACAACGTTGAGTGTCAGCTTGGTTTTTGTTTGTTTTTTTATCTTTTGCCTTTTGGTTTTGTTGTTTTTGTTTTTGTTTTGGAAAGCAAACTGTGTCCAGGGGAGATATTTTAACACAGTGTTTGGCATTTTTCTTTCTGTGGTGTTTGTGGCATTCTTGGCTGTTTCACACATGCCTCAGCTTGATTAGAATACTGTTCTTGCTGATCCCCCACTATTGTGTGTTGCTATATTAATTAGCAGGTTATAATGAAACCCATATCCTGTTTTTGCAGTTTTCATTACTGCATCCCAATAGTTTGTATCTTCTCAGTATTGTGGATTAAAAATTTGAATGTCAAACTTAAAAAAAAAATTTGCCTCTTTACTGGTGGGAATAATTTCTTACATGATTAAACTCACTAAACCATTTTAACAATTTAAAAACCATGGTGTTTTAATTTTTGCCTGTTTCTTTTTAAATTTCTCTTAGTTGGATGATGAGGAAAAACACAGAACTGGCATTATTTATAGATAAAATCAGGTCCAGGTCTTACAAAACTGCTTCTGTTTTCTATCTTTAAAAAAATTGTTCCTGTTCCCCTGAATGCTGATGAAGGCTGAACTTCAGTGAATGAGTGAAATTGCAGATTGTGGTGCTAACTTGGGAGAGCCGAGGACTGGAGTTGGGAGCCATAGCATGTGCGTGAGGGGGGGCATTCTCAGTAAGGATGGCCCTGGGCCCGCAGTTTTAGCTGCTTGCCACAGACACAGTCTGCCTCTACCACTTCTGAGAACCTGAGCTCATTGCTGCCACCTCTCAAAGGAGACAGTGTGTGGGTATGTCTTCCTCCCAAGGGCTGGGAAATGTTAATGTCGTTAAGGTTCGTGCTTTCCTTCTCGTGGGGTGTAGGTCAATTTCTTGGCATCCCATTACAGAAATGTTGTCACTTCCTTTCTCTAGAGCACACCCTGAAAGGAACCATCGTTTTTGGTTTTGTATGGCAGATTATTAAAGGGGTGCATTCGTTCAGTTCTCCAGCCAACAAATATTTACGAGGTGATTAGGGTTCATCAGGCCCTGTGCCAGGTGCTGGGGATATGGCATGAGCCCGTTCACTGCCCTCAGGGAATGAAAAAACCCAGCAGGACGGGCAGATGTTCAAGAAGATAGTATCCCTGGGATGTGTGCTGCAAAGGAAGGCGGTCGGGCATGGCATGGACATGGTGGTCGCCTTGCCAGCATGATTCCACGCTGGCTGGTGATCCTAAGACAGGGGCCGAGGAACGTTTCTGTAAAGAGCCAGCTAGTGGCTGTTTTCCGCTTTTGGAGCCCCAGGGTCCCTGTTGCAACGATTCAGCTCTGCAGTTGGAGCAGGAAAGACACTCCATGTATAAATGGGTGTGACTGTCCTCCCGTAACATTTTATTTACCGAAACAGGTGGTGGGGCTGTCATCTGAGGACCCCCTGATTTCAACCAACGCATACCCGACACTCCAGAAAGAGGTTCATTTCAGATATGCTCATTCGTTGGTGCCTTCAGCCGCCGGGACAGTTGGTCAGGGTCTAGGGCAGAGGCTGCAGGGAGCAGCCCCATCCAGTTATCCTAGCGTGCTGCATACACACTACGCCCTTCTTGCTGTGCCGTATTGTGAATAGGTGGCAAGCACTCTAAATTAATCTTGGTGGTCTTACCTCTGAGCACTAGCTTGGGATGGGAAGGCTGAGGCCCATTTGGACCAGGGATTATGGCCGGAGATGTGTCCAGAGGCTTTTGGGGAAAAGGGGATCCCATGCTAAGGGAAAGACACTAGAAGCCATGCTCCCCCTGCCACTGGCAGCTGCCTCTGACCAGGTAGAAAGGCAGGAAGGAACAGCCTCCAGGGGCAGGAGGGGGCAGAAGAACCAGCCGTGGTTCGACCACCCCTGAAGCAGGTCTTCCCTAGGAATTTTCAACCTTGCTGATACATAGTAATTCATTTCGTTATTGGATAACGGTTAAAGGCATCTTGTCCCTTACTGGCTGCTGAATGCAGCCTGGCTGCTATTTTATTTAGTTGCTATATCACCGTTCAAGTGGCCTTGACCTCCCCTGGGGGCGTCCTAGGGAAGTTTTATTTTTAGCTGAGCCTTCAAGGTTGTAAAGGGTTAAGTAGATGAAGGGTGAATGTGGATGTGTTTTAATTTGCAGGGTGGGCAGGGAGAAGAGCCAAGAAAGAGCCCAAGTGGACGCTGAAGAAGGTAGGAATACTGGGGGGTGGGGGTGTGTAGGAAGGCTTCCCAGGTTAAGAGTATTTAAGGTGAGTCCAAACACGTAAGTAGTAGTTAGGCAAGAAACAGATTTCACAGAAACTCACGTTTGTGGTTTTAATGTACTGTGGTAAGCGTCTAATAGAAGCTAGTTTTTAAAATGCCTTTTTTCTTTGGCAAGGAGATTTGGGGAGATTTTTTTTATGTGCCTTGAAAACAATTTTATGAGGCTATTGATTATTTCTCAAGCATTTTAATATGTGATGAAGTGCAAAGCTTTGCAGCAATTTCGCAAAAATACCCACTTTTACAAATCAAAGATTGTTACTGTTTACCTTTGGACCATTCTTATTTACGAAGAAGCCAGGAGCATGTTTGAATACACATATTTTTAAAACAGGGAAACAAAAGTGCAAGCAGGCTGGATAATGAATTTTTAAATTACCCAACTAAAATTGTACAGCTTGCCTTGACAGTAGCTTTCGGTCTGTAGCATTAAAATCAGAGGTAGACCTGTTGCTCTCACTTGTGTTTTAAACAAGTAATCCCAGGTGATTCAGCTGCAAGGGATCATCCGCCATACTTTGAAACAAAATTACCCTAATTTGTAAAGAAAATTACTATTTTTTAATTTTTGTATTTGAGTCTAGTTGACACACAATGTTATATCTGTTTCAGGTGTATAACAGAGTGGCTCAGCAGCTCTCTCTGTCATGCAATCCTCACAAGTGTAGTTACCATCTGTCACCATCCAACACTGTTACAGTGTCATTGACTATATATGCCGTGCCTTTTGTTCCCTGTATCTTTCTCATTACATGACTAGAAGCCTGTATCTCCCACTCCCGCCTCCCATGTTGCCCATCCCCTAGCCCCCTTATCTCTGGCACCATCAGTTTGTCCTCTATGGAGAAAGAAAGTTAACTTTCTTGTACTTTGCTAGAATGTACTTTTAACATTCATTCGTTTTTATATGCAGCGGGGTGCTTTCACTGTAGGTTACAAAGATCTGATTCCAACTAGCTAAAACAAAGAAGATATTTAGGACCTCTTACCATAGGAAGGCCAGAGCTAAGGGGAGCTGCAGACCTGACTGATCCAGGAGCTCCAGGATGTTGTCCAGGGCTCAGGATTTTCCTGAACTGGAGACCTGCCACTTGTGGGTTCTTCTCCAACCTCGGCCCCACCATCTTACGTTTGGCTTCATCTTGAGGCTAGTTCTCTTCTTCTCATAGATGATTACATTTGGCACCTGTAGCTTGTGTTCATGTCAAATAAGAGAGGGTGAGTTTCCCCCAGTCCCAGTAATGGAATAAAAGTCTCTCTCCTCAATCTAATCGGGCCAACTTGAATGGATAGCTGCTGTCAAGGGAAGCCATGTACAAATTGGCTTCTTACGGTGGAGCTTGGATGTGTCCAGAGTTTTATAGAACCAGATTTTACTGAGAGGTAGTGACATCTGTAAGCGGAAGATGAGGCTAAGAACAGAAAAGGCATCTCAGTTTTTTGTTGTTGTTGTTGGCCTTGGTACCCTATGTTCCTTCTATCATGAAGCCTCCAGTTGTAGAGTAAGGGTCAGTAATGGCTTATGCTGAGTAAATGTTAACAATGGTGAATTTATTTATTACTTTTTAAGAGAACAAAACAATACAGGTGATAAGAATTATATGTACCGTAGCCTAGTATCTTCATATAATAAAAATCCAGTAGATGTTTGCCGTTATTTAGTCACGTTATTTGTACAGGACCACTTTTAATAAATATTTGCTGATTAATCTTTTCTTCTTCCTTTTACATTTCATAACAGTTAGTTTGGATTTACACATTAAGCATAAGGTCTTTATAATCAGGTTGTCCAGTTGATTTAATTCATGCCTCAGAGATATTTTCATCCACCCGACTTTTCTAATTATATCCTTATGATCAAAAGTAGTGTTTCAATTAATTTGTCTTGCTAATTTGCCAAGTAAATTTGAGTAATTATTGCTTTCATTTTGCTATTTAATTTGATTAAGAAGCCATCATGTTTCCTGTTCTTAAAATTATGCTCTTGGCTTCTGAAGAACAGTACCAGAGACTCTGAAAACTGAGAAACCCTCAGTGTTGAAAAAGATGAGAGTCTCTTTCCTCCACATTTTCAGTCCAGTGAAGAAGTCTCTTCCAATCTGAGCAATGACCATGTCATGTCTCTTTAGGACACATCTCTTTGACTCCTGACTCATGTTTTCTCTAACAAATCTAATCACACTTGAGAAAAAATAATTTGCAGGTTATAGTCAGTGGGGTAAATGGGAACAAAAATAGTAAATTTGTCCAAGTTGCTAGAAGTCGTTTAGAAGACCCAGGAGGAGCCTGTATTCCCTCATTTGGCATGCTAGCACAGGAGGACGACAGGAAAACAGAGAGGCTGCTGTGAGCTAACCCAAGCCCCCAACTGGGTAGACCCTTGGGGACTCGTGGGAGCTCTCTGGAATGTGACTCCAGATGATGCTGGGAAAGTTCCATGGGCAGACGGAGCTCCATGTGGCCAGTAATGAGGTGGTGGAGCAGTGTCCAGACACCTCCGAAGGAAAAACAGCCAGCTTTGCTTGTTGCTCAGGCTACTTAGGGACCTCTTTTCATGAGAAGAAGGGTTTTCTGCATTCATTCTAGCAAGTGAGGAGAAAAACCAATTCAATTCAGGGCCATGAATACCAGTAGGACCATGATGACAAGAGTAGACCGTGCACATATCCACTTTAAGTTATAGCTTAGTAAATGCCTCTAGTTTTGCTTTAGGAAAAACTACTCCTTCTGTTTAATCATAGATCCAGTTCTGTCTGCTTCCCTAAACACATCTTTGTAGGTTCTAGATGAGCCTATGGGACAGAAATTTTGCAACTTCAGTGTCTATCTCAGTGTTTGGCCCAGAGAAGTATTCAACAGATGTATTTACTCAACGGATATTTATTAAGCACCTTTTGGCATCAAAAATTGTGCCACGTACTTAGGATGAAATTACCAGTTAAGATAAACATGATCCTTACGCATGTCACATATCTGCCATCCATGGAATGGTTAAAAGAAGAGAGGGAGGGGGGCGCCTGGGTGGCACAGCGGTTAAGCGTCTGCCTTCGGCTCAGGGCGTGATCCCGGTGTTATGGGATCGAGCCCCACGTCAGGCTCCTCCACTATGAGCCTGCTTCTTCCTCTCCCATTCCACCTGCTTGTGTTCCCTCTCTCACTGGCTGTCTCTATCTCTGTCTAAATAAATAAATAAATAAATAAATAAATAAATAAATAAATAAAAAGAAGAGAGGGAGGAAAGGAAAGGGGGATGGGGCGGATGGAGGGGGGTGGATAAATAGGAATGAGGGGAAGGAAAGAGGATGAGAGGGAAGGAAGGAACCCCACTGCTGATTTTTGACCTCTAAAAAGGAAGCCGCCATTATGGGTCTGTAGATACTCGGCCACTAATATCCTGGTGAGAATGATGGCATTACTTTCTAAAGGAATATGGCTTAACCATCTCCCAGGGGAAAAAATCAAGTTCAGGTCATAGTTTACAGAGCAAAACGCCCTGATAGATGAAAAAGAAATAGCTCTAAATTCTCTCCTTCCTAAGTCTTTTTTGGTTTGGTTATTTCAGAACAGAATCATCCCCAATCCTCTATTAAGCCTTCTTAAAATCTAATTCGGTGGCTTACAATGATTTGCAGCAGTGAAATTCAGTGATTGTAGAAAAAGGTAATTCTCTTTAAAAAACCTGTGGGAAATAATATTTCTTAAGATATGGCTACCACGCTATTGAGAAGAATAGACTAGTCTCCCTTTTAAAGATTCTTCTTAATTTTTTCAGTGCTGTCCCCTTTATAAAAAAATAAACAATCAAACAAAACAGATACATCTGAGTGGCCTGCTATTTTAGACATAGTGGACTTAAGGAACTTTAGGAAACTGAACTGGCTATTCTAATTACTGCTTTGTATTAGATGCTCTGAACTATTTCTTAGTATGTTCCACTCGGATATTAGTCTGGTGGTAGAAAAGCGCTAATTTTAAATTTAACTGTTTTTGATGTTTTAGGTCCTCTCTCAGGAATGAACTTTGTTCAACTGACTCTAACAATGACGTCTCTAAGAAAAAAAAGGGCAATTGGGTTAAATCAGCCCTATGAACATCATCTTGAATAAATCTGTAGATTTTATTAAAATTTCCTGGTAGCTAAGGATTTGGGGAATAATCTGCTGATTAGGTAGAAGAGTCTATCCCCTCCAACCATCCCAAAGTGCACCCCTTTTGATGATGTAAATAATGCAACCCCCCTGAGAAGTCCCCTACCTGCTCCCTGCCCCCAACGAGATTATAGTTGAGAGATTTATCCCAGATTTATTTTTAGAACATTCTGTTATTAAAAAGTAACATGGAGGAAAGACCCTCCAGTGTTTTTGCTGGGAGATTTATCTATGTGAACATTAGAGTTCTTTCAAATCTTGATGTTATGGTTCTTAATCTCAGGAGAAATATTTCTGCCCCAGAATTGAGAACTCGTGTGTTTTGTGCCCTTCCTGTGTATCTTTGCCTTTGTTCTGCTTCCCCTTCTTAGTGGTCTTCTGTTAAGAAACTGCTATTTGTGGGGCGCCTGGGTGGCACAGCGGTTAAGCGTCTGCCTTCGGCTCAGGGTGTGGTCCCGGCGTTGTGGGATCGAGCCCCACATCAGGCTCCTCCGCTATGAGCCTGCTTCTTCCTCTCCCACTCCCCCTGCTTGTGTTCCCTCTCTCGCTGGCTGTCTCTATCTCTGTCAAATAAATAAATAAAATCTTTAAAAAAAAAAAAGAAAGAAAGAAAAGAAACTGCTAATTGTAAGCATTATTGATTAATAACACGTCCAAAGTGTTTTAGAATAAAACCGAAAATGTAACAAAGTCATCAGAAGGCTGATCTGACCTCTAATCTGATTTTTAACCTGGGGGAATGTTGACAAAGACGAATTAATGTAGAGAATTTGTAGAGCAAAACTCACTTATGAGATCTTTTCAGAAAATTTCATATGAATGGATTATTCCACAGTCCTGGATTTTCCCCTTAGAGGAATAGTTAATAGGAAAAGCATGGACTGGTTTCAGTCCCAGTTTCACTCTCTTCTGACTGCTTGGTTCTGGACCGGTTATTTGGCCTCCAGAATTTCAGTTCTTCCGTCTCTAAAAGGGAATGACAATCCCTGCTTCACGGGCCCATTGAAAGGGTTCAGTGTGATGAGAGGGGAAGGTAGGTGCTTTATACATGGAAGACCCACAGTAACCATCAGTCCCTGCTTTCTGCCGTGAAGGCCAACACACTTCCTGTTTTAATCATGTTGAAATCATTTGAGGATGTAGCTGTGTTATAGCCAGAATTCATCCTTTTAGCCAGGATATGGGAAACATATAAAAAACATAAGCAAAGCCTTTTAAAAAACATCGTTAGCAGTTATGTTCTCGTATGACTCAGGAGTCATTCCTAAGAGTCATGGGCATTTGTAGAGTGATTTGCCTTTAGGCTAAATAGCCACGAGTGAAAACATTTTTGAGTTCCTTCTGGTTTTTTGCTGTTGTTTTGCAACCGTTTTATGTCACACTGTCAGCAATTACTCATTGCAATTATTAATTCTGCTCTTCTCTCCTCATTCCCTCACCTCTGGTTTGTGTCCTTTCTATCTAATCATCATAAATCATCTTAAAATCATGCTTTCAAGGGAATACAGTTCAGGGCGCCTACATCAGTTGGTTAAGCATCTGACTCTTGGTTTTGGCTCAGGTTATGATCTCAGGGTCATGAGATGGGGCCCCACGTTGGGCTCGGTGCTCAGTGCAGAGTCTGCTTAAGACTCTCTCTCCCTCTGCTCCTCCCCCTGGTGCTCTCCCTCTCTCTCTCTAAAATAAATAATCTTAAAAAAATAAATAAAGGAACAAAGTTCAACTCTGCTTCTTTGCACTGTGTATCTTTGAAGTTCTGATTTTTGTATGCTCCGGACAGGGTTTTTTTTTTCCTTACCTCCTGATTTGGGGTCATGTTTTGGATAGCCAAGAATGTCAGCTACATGGTATCTCGATAGTAACACTTAGGCTTGGCAACTGGGTGTTTTGATGACACTGGTAAATGAGTTCAAGGTTACAGGAAGCCTTGTTCCAGGGATTGGTGTCTCCAGATCATTCAAGGGTCCAAAGTCCATTAATAGTCTTCAGAGATTTGTGACGCCACTGAAATTGTATGCAAATTTTATATGCCTCTGTGTCCATGCTCTTTTCTGGAAAGTTTATTCATAGCTTTTGTATAGTATTCAAATACATTCCCGACATCAGAAGACTTAGAACCTCTGGTAATCCACATTTGGAAGTCTGATATTAGGAAGGTAGGAAACTTGACCTCTAGATTTTACCTACCTACAATCCTCAACCCCGCCCCCCCCCCCAACTAGGAGCTAGAAAGCTACTGAACCCTTTTGACTTGATTTCATTATTTGTGAAAATGTTTGTCGGGGGCACGGTGTAGGGGAAAACATCACATTTACAATATGCATCATTGCAAATAGATAACTTCCATACACCAATTCTACTTTGAAATAATAACTGTGAAAATGAGTGTTCAACCTTCCTAGTGAATTGAATATGTTTCCACTTAGTCTGCTGCCCAGTTCCACTGGTGTCACTACCAGGAGACAGTTCTTCAGCATGTCCCGAGAGCTCTTGGTTCTGAACTATCTTGTCAAAGATGTTTGTATGCTGAACAGGCTTGAAACGTATTGAATCCTGCTGGAGCAGAGGACAAGTTTCTTTCTTGTTTAGTATAATTAAGATAATGTCTCCCTGTGGGTCAAAATTTGGGCAGGTTTCTTTGTAGCCTATTATGAAAAAATTGGGGTTCCCTAAGCATGGGATTCTTCAACTGTGACCCAGACTCACTGAGTTTGCCACAGCGGCCCCTGTGCGGGGTGGCAGGCAAAGCGATGGAGCTGAAGCTGCTTGCTGAGCTGTGAGGGATGCCCTCCTCCACCTCTGACCTGGGCGTCTCCTGGCTTTTCTAGCATCTGTGCAACGGTGGCAGTTTAATCTGCTAGCTTGCAAGTAGAGTAAAATCTCGCTCTTCACAGTTCTTGACACCAATGTCATAATGCCTGTGATTCATTTGAAAATACTTCAGGATAAACAGAGAGAGATGTGTCTCAGTTAGGGGGAGTCACAACTCAGGGGCATCCTCCAAAACAGATCCTTAAGACTGCTAGCACAGCGTTCAGTTATCTGTAACTGAACCAACACCAGAAGCTTGACTGTTAGGATCGCCATGTCAGAAATGGACTTTTAGTGGTGGAATTAGCATCTTACTAATTACCATGATGGATGTTAAAAATGGATTATTATCCGTGAGATTAAGGGCGTTCAAGATTGTGGATTAGCTCAAAGAGTTAACGATGCTTCCTATCCTTGCATGAAGGGATTTAAACATCCATCCAGGCATATAGCCATTATTCGAAGTCCCAATGATATTCAAAATATCTAACCACCAGTTTTTCATAGGTTCCGACCAATCCAAACTGAGACAAATCTTGGCCACAGCCCTGGAGCAGACTCCCAAGGGACCCTGCTCGGCCAGGCACTGACTCTTGGGTTTCTGGGACATGAGGCTAGGAGTAGAGTTCTCAGAGGCAGGGAGGGGACAGTGGGACACTTGGGGAACGTGGAGAAGTGGATGTTTATCCCCCAGTACCGAAAGGTACATATTTTAGTATTTTAACAACTGATCCCGCTTCACTGAGGCATTCTAGCCACATGTGTGCTTGCCCTTAGGAATGGCAGCCAAGCCGTGGTCATCCCTAAACAGCTCAGTTTCCAGTCTTTCTTTGATGGTTTCTGGTTGTTTGTTGCCAAAGGGAACAGAACCGTGCCCTAGTGGTTCCTTCATGCAAAGTGGTATTTCCGAACTCTTAAAGGGTAGAGAGCTGGGGTTTAACTAGCTCCCAGACCAGGTTGATGACCGGGGTCGTGCCTGTGTCTTGATAACTGTTTGTTTAATAAGCATCTGTGGGTAGCAGCCTTTGGTCTGAGACTCGCTTTCGTTATAACTTGGAACTGAGGTTGTAGGAGAGTGGCTACTGGGCACCATCCCTCACACTTTTTCAGCAGTTACTGTCATTCACCGGAGAGTCTCCAGGTTGTGCGGGACCAAACTGGATTAGGCTCGTCCCCAGCAGCCACCTTACACATAAGGAGGGTCACCCAGGAAAACCTCCTAGAAGGAGGGCAGCTAACCAAGATCAAAGCAGTGCTTGCTGCAGCCCATTCCCGTTTAACTGGTTACGGAGAGTATCTTCAGAGTCTGCTTGGTGCCCGACGGAAGCATGACAGACAAAGGGAGGAGGGCAGATAAAATGCCATCAGGTTGGAGTGTGGCACCTCTTCATGTGGGTTTGCTGGAAAATTGGCAGCAGCCGCAGGCCATGCGGAGGACCAACAATTAGAGACAGTCTGGGTCCCTTCACACTCTCTTTTGCAGCCATTTATGAGTCAGAGGAGCTGAATTTCAGGTTGTTCCAGCCTTTATAAATGGCAGCGATAGACAGAAACCAAAGGATAATCTGTCACCCTACAATGAATAAACCCCACTGGTGATCCCAGCCTCCCCCACACGGAGATGGGATTCTGTGTGGGTTCACAGCGTGAACACAAAGGCCACCAGTGTACCTTGTGTATATAGAGCCAACGTGTGTGCCTTCTCACCTTAACGGTGGCATTATCTCTAGTGACACTTGGAGGATGGATTCAGTGCTAAGGGGTAGGGATTGATAACTGTGCAGGCAGAGACTCAGGGGGCCAGACGGGACAAAGGGGAAGCCATTTCTTATGTGTAAATCTTGCAAACATGTATCTTAGCAAAATTGTTCACTGGGCCACGGAACAGAGGTCCATTTGATGGGTGTGATCATAAGAATTCAGACGCACCCACCTACTTTTCTGACACTTAAACTGAAATTTTATTATGTTTCTGGAAGTACCAGGGTAGTTTTATTTTCTTCTGCCATTCCTTTGAACGCTTTGTAGGCAAAGCACCTTTGCCACCTGTTTTCATGGCTATGGGGCTTTTACCGGAATTCAGGATGGGAGGATGCAGGACCTTGAGTCAGTGTAGAGTTTAAGAGGAAGGACCCAGAACGGATCTGATGAGAAGGAAAAGCAACGAGCAGGCTTGGTGTGGTAGGTCAGGAACACCCCTGACAGCCTCGGTGTGAGAGGAAGTGAAACGCTCTCTCCTGTGCAGCCACACCCAGCAAAATCACCCGAATGTCTGTGTGTTGGGTCTTCCAGGATCCGTTTCTCTGATGGACCCATCTCTACTCTGTTCTCTACCTCCACGTAACACTGCTCCTTTTTTGTTACATTGTGCCAAATGTATGTAACATAAAATTTATCATTTCAACCATTCCTAAGTGTACAATTCAATGGCATGAAGTGCATTCACAATGTGCAACCATCGTCACTGTCTGTTTTCTATTTTCAGAATTTTCCCACCATTCTAAACAGCATCTGTACACAGTAACCAATAACTCTCCATTATTTCCAACCACCAGACCCTAGGAACCACTGTTCTACTGTCTGTCTCTATGAATTTGCCCATTCAAACTACCTCCTACACATGGAATCCTACGATATTTGTCCTTCTGTGTCTGCCTTTTTTCACTTAGCGTGATATCTTCAAAGCTAGGCCATGTTGTAGCACATGTCGGAACTTCATTCCTTTTTATGGCTGAATAATATTCCATTATTATGGATACACCGCATTTTGTCTACCTGTTCATCGAACCCTGCTCATTTTTTATCTAGAGATCTAGAGTTGTTTTCACACTGGTGAGATATTTATATTGACATAAAGTGCATCTGTTCCACTGGTTTGTTGGCAAAAGAGGGTGATGGTTTATTTTTTTTCCCTCACAACTTTATAAAAATTTGCTTTGGCTTTGTGAGGTTAACTTTAAAAGTACAGGTAGGTAAAGATGCAGTGTACATACTTACTACCCAAATAGTCAGGACTAGATTTTTGGTTAAGAATAGCCCAGCATCAGCACCTTGCCTTAGATTGGAACCAGGAAATTCAAAATTATAAGCAAAGAGAAAGACTCTTCTACTGGACAGACCTGGGAAGGCAACTTTGGTCTCCTACGCAACAGTATCCTTATTGGAGAAATACAGGAGAAGACCAACGTCAAGGGCGTGAGCACACCATGTGACCAATCTGTCCTGCTTGTTTTTTCAAGAAGTTTTATTGGAATGCGGCCATGCTCGTGTGTTTACTTGGCATCTGTGGCTGCTTCGGACCTAACATATTTGCTACCTGGCCCTTTTCAGAAAAAGGTGGCCCACCCTTGCCCTAGATGATCCTTCTCGAATGTCCCTTTGCTCTGAAATCTGTGACACTGTGATAGGTTGGGCAGAGGAGGAGGAGTGAGGAAAAGAAAAAGTCCCAAGGACACAGAAACCGAGGTGTGATGCACTCATTCTTGACAAGGCTTAAAATGGAGAAAAGCCTCTGGGCCGCGCAGGCTGGCTTCCTTACTGTGGCCCACGACCCCGCGTCCTCCTGACTTGGTGGCCCGCCGCAAGTGGACTCGCCAGGGATGACTTGGATGGCACATAAACCTCCCCGTGGGCTTTTTCTCATGCAGCACATGCTTTGCTGCTGTAGCCCCTCTCCTTCAGTGGGAAGTGTTGGTTCCCACGTGGAGTCTGTACAACCACTGGCCTGAGTCATTTTGTGGAGGGGTGACTGGCCTCTGCCTAGAGCCTCTGGGAGGAGATAGACTCGGGGCCCCATATCCTCCCCACCTGGACACCTGCGTTCTGCCCACTGACACCCCTCACTTAGCGTTTCACACTATTTTATGATTAATGCTAGAATGTCCTCTTTCTTTAGGTGAATCTAATTTGTAAGCTGTTTGCCGTGTTGGCTGTGGTCCACTGTGGCGGGCTGTGGTTGGCGGGAAGGGGATGAGGTTTGTGGTCCACGGGGTGCAGCTAGAGGGCGGGGACTCCTCAGACCCCCCGCTGAGTGCTGTACTCAGCAGAGCAACCCGTGCAAATGGAGTGCAAGAGGGTGAATGCCTATTTTCATGAGGACAATTACACAGCAAAACCTGTCATTAGGCAGATCTCTCATTGTGCATGCCATATGACCAACATTTTTATGGAGTTCTGGCTCTTTATATTTACAAGCATAAAAGTCACCCACTCATTTTATATATGTATGTGTGTGTATATATATTTATATTTATATATGTGGGGTATGTATATATACATATGTATATATATAATATATAGTTAAATGTTTATATTTATTTATTTTTTATTTTGAAATGAGCTCGATTTATAGAAAAGTTATAAATATAGAACAAAGGATTCTCATATACTCTTCATCCAGCTTCCCTTAATATTAAGTTTTATCATATTTGTTTTATCATTCTCCCCCACCCTTCTGCTCTATTCAGCCTCTCTCAGATATAATGTCCCTCCAACCCTAGACACTTAAGGGAATAATTCCTAAAAGTAGTGTCTTTTTCCATAGAGTACAATTACCAAAATTAGGAAATTAACGCTAACGCAATACTATTATCTAATCTATAGCCCTTACATTGATGTATTTTAAGTGTAGAATTATGCATGCGAGAAATGGAATTTATTTGCTTTTCTCATAGCAAGTATTGCTTGTTCTGGATTTTATTTCTGCTATGTGGTTTTCCATTTGCAGAAAGTAACAAACACGAAGTAGTATTTAAGGTCTCCAAATGCTCAAAAAAAAAAAAAATTCATGCTGTCCAAACCTACATTATGATATTAGGACATATTAAGATTTCAGGAAAGAAAGTATTAGTAATGATAGTAGTAGTAATAACAGTAAATAGCAATGTCTTTTGTCCCTGTTGTATGTGTGGGCTCTGGCTACCAAACTTTAGGTCAAGTCCAGCTACCATTCTAGGAGTCCAGCCCTTCCGCAAATGAACAGCTGTGCAGATATGAGACCTCGGATGGTATTTTCCAGTAAATCCCTAAGTGCATGCTGGCTAGCACCGTTTCCTTGGGGGATAGTATATAACACTTGGGCAAAACTCTTCTTTTTTCTTCGGCTCCTCACTTTACTGGTCAAGCTAAAACATTTCTATGGGGACAAGAGAGACACAACAGAACAAGTTAAAATTATGGCTTTTTAGCAGAATTTTTGTGGGGTTCCAGAAGAGAAATTTATACCATTGTGATGAGTACTGGGTATTATAGGCGACTAATGAATCAATGAACACTACATCAAGAACTTATGACATACTATATGTTGGCTAATTGAATTTAAATTTTTAAAAAAAGAGTTAATTTGTAGTTCAGAAAGGTTTTTTTCCCCTGCAATCTGAGCTTGAGACAGCATGGAGTCATATCTGAGTATAGGGCTTGCACAGCCAGTCACTGCCCCTCGCGGACTCCTGTGGAGAGCCCTCTGCTCACCCCTTCTGCTCCAGCTACAGAATGAATGAAGCTGGATAGGATCAGATTTACAAGGCTGACATAGATTTTCCTATCAAAATTCACCCATAACATGTATCCTCAGACATGGAGCTCTTCTGGGCTCTCTGTAGACACCTATCTTATCTTTTCCAGAGAGTAAATCCCTACTCCCTTTGACATTCATGGTTGTGGAAATACTAATGCCATAGCTTGAGTGTGTCAGTCTTTACCAATGGACACGTCTGCATTTTATATTCTTTTTTTTAATGTTTTTTTATTATATTATGTTAGTCACCATACAGTACATCCCTGGTTTCCGATGTAAAGCTCGATGCTTCATTAGTTGCGTATAACACCCAGTGCACCGTGCAACATGTGCCCTCCTCAGTACCCATCACCAGTCCGGGGCAGGGCACGGGAGCGGCTGTAAGTTCTGATCCAGTGTGTTTATTTATTTGCATTTTATATTTTGACTGTTAACATTCTGGTTAATTCTGTGGAGAAAGTAGGGCAAACAAAGAGAGGGGGGGATCTTTGAAGACACTTCTTGCCCCCTCTCCTTTGTTGAAGTGGTTCCAGTGCTCCGAGCTAGATCATTCTTTGAGGCAGGCTCTGTGTTTGGGGGAAAAGGTATCATTTAACTTCCAGAGACTTCGGATCCTATTGTTCAATATCCTGAACCTGGGAATGAGGCTCAGCACAGGTAGATAAAGCCAGCCTACTATATTTGAGTCAAAAGCCATAGTCCTTGAAGAGAAACACTGGAGCCATGCACTGTGGTGCTGTTCTAGAAATTCAGGAGGCATGAACACGGCCACCCCTTGCTAAGGCATTTTGGGACATGCAGTGCTTAGGGTTCGAGGGATCCTATCCTGACACATACCTCCCCACTATCTGTTTTTTCTGGAAGTACTAACAGTGTGTATGCCTGCTTGCAGAAACCTCCTAGAGCACATTCCTGCAGGGTACAAAGAATACAATACAGCTGGGACCTGATCACCCAGGTGGCTCAGTCGGTTAAGCATCCAGGTTTCCACTCAGGTCAAGATCTCAGGGTCCCGCGATGGGGCCCCACGTCGGGCTCTGCACTCAGCACGGAGTCTGCTGGAGAGTCTCTCTCTCCCTCTGCCCTTCCCACTCGTGCTCTCTCTCCTTCTCTTTCTCTAAAATAAGTGAATAAATCTTTTAATAAACAAACAAACAAATAAATGAATGGGGCCCTGCAGCTGTGTACAGGACAGTTCGTTCTCCCAGCACTGAACAGACGGACGCCAGCCCGGGAGCTTAAGGAAGAGCCACGCTTTATGGACTTTCTTCCTTCAGCCTTTTTACCTCTAGATTTGAACCTGGCAACCAAGTTTGGGTGTTCTTCTCTTCTCTTTTCAGACGTACAAGGTACCATTTTAATCACTTGTTCCATTAAACGTTTGAATTAAAGCCTTTGTATGTTTTAGGCCAAAGGTTTAGAACTTTTTTTTTTTTTTACTAGTGACACCTTTGTTCAGTCACTTCTCAAAAGAACAAAAGGAATTGGTCTTGCCATAGATTCTTTTCGTTCTTGGTTGTTTTTTTTTTTTTTTTTTTTTAATGCCTATGCAGACAAGATGGTCTGAATATGAAGAGACATGAAGGAATTTATTCAAGAGGAGAAAGACCTGTCCAACTTTTTTTTTTTTTTAAGATTTTATTTATTTATTTGACAGAGAGAGAGACAGCCAGCGAGAGAGGGAACACAAGCAGGGGGAGTGGGAGAGGAAGAAGCAGGCTCATAGCAGAGGAGCCTGATGTGGGGCTCGATCCCGTAATGCCGGGATCACGCCCTGAGCCGAAGGCAGACGCTTTAACCACTATGCCACCCAGGCGCCCCTGTCCAACGTTTGTCCCTGGTATTTAAGAGGACAAAAGTCTCTGTCTCTCCAGTGATCCATCCACCGTCATGCTTCGTTATTTATACAGCGAAACGGATGAAATTGAAAATGTCTGCTTCTTTTCTACACAGGCTTTGTATTTCTATCTTAGCATGCTGAACATTTTAAAATATCACAGAGGGAAAGATATGCCACCTTGGTAAATAGGGTCAGTCATTTATGATATCTGGACTCAGGCCCTTGTGACCACAAGTCTGGGAACTTGGCAGTGACCTAGTGAAGATGGGAACAGGTGGGGCTTGGGTTCCAACGCAGAGCCCGGGAGGCCAGCACACGTGGAGTTTGGTCAGATGGCATCAGTGAGAGGGCAGGGCTGCTGGGCTACCGTGTTTTGTGTTGTTTTACTCCGACGTTGTAAGCAGGGGCAGCTCTGGGGCCACATCTCTGCGTAGGGGTGAGGACGGCATGATGGCTCCTGACAAACTCCTGAGGGTTGACTGACAGTGCCTGGAGAAGGGAGCTGGTGTGTGCCTGGGACCTGGAGCCCTCCATCGGCTCCGTGCGGACAGAGTCAGGCAAGGGTCATAATATGCAGTTTGGGGGCATGTCCAGAGCCAGGTTCACATGGAGGAAGAATCAGCGATCTGAACTCATCAAGCAAGTTGCCTGGACTCCATCTCCCCACATTCTCTAGAAGGGTTGGGGTTGCGAAGAGAGTACAGGTTTGGGACCACCACCTCGGGAACGGGGTGCCACGTCAGCCAGAGACAGGCCTTTAATAACTAGAACCGTGCAAGGTGGACACAGGGACGTGGAGTCTTCTAAGAAGACCCATACATTCAAAGGAGTAAAATATATTTTATTTCTCCTAGGCATGTAAGTTCTAGCAAAGACAAGTGATGTAGGAAAGACATTAGGGTTTGAAACGGATGGCCAAGAAGGAATTCTTTGGTGCAAAAAGGTGGTTTTATTAAAACATGGGGACAGGGTCTGTGGGCAGAAAGAACTGCACTGGGGTCATAGGAGTGGCCCATTATATACTTTCAAGTTGGGAGAAGGTTAGGGGTAGCGTAAGCCTCCCAGGTATTTTGGAAACAAGGTTTCCAGGACCTTGAGGGGGCTAGCTATTGTCGAGAAAGTCATTTATTACTGATGTGGTTTTGGAATATACGTGAGGTTCAGTGGGGTGGAGTCCAGAGCCAATGACCAAGAAAGAATTCTTGAGACCTTTGGTGCAAAATGGTGGTTTATTAAAGCACGGGGACAGGAGCCGTGGGCAGAAAGAGCTGCTGCGCCAGGGTTGTGAGGGCTGGCTGATTATATACCATGGCGTTGGGGGAGGTAAGGAAAAAGGGAGGTTTCAAAAGGATTTTCGTATGTTAAAGAAGACTCACAGGATACCGAAGGCCTTGCCATTGTCAAGTTAAGGTGGTTTTCCCCTCTAGCAAGGCATTAGCATTAAGATGGTTGGGGGCTTCCTGGAAGAATGTCACACAAGTCCCCCCGCAGGAGTGGGAGTGGGGGGAGGTTGCGGGGTGTCAGCTTATGCTTTGTCTTCAGCCAGCCTTCTGCTCCCTCATCATTACTGTCTAGTAAAACCTCAGTCATGAGACCCTCCAGATGTATATTAATGGGTCATATGCTTGGGGGATGATTGCCAACATGTATCTTGGGGGGGTAGAGATAAAGGAAGTTTCCAAAGGAATTTTTATATGTTAAAGGAGACTTACAGGCTCTTGGGGGTTGGGCTATGATTGCCTTTTGCCCTCAGCAAAGTATCAAGACAGAGGCGGTTGGGTCCCTAGAGGAAGGTCACTCTGCCTGTTTCAAGGACTTGTCAATGGGCTGTAAGTAGTAAGGAAATTTGGTAATTTTTCTTTTTCCTCTTTTTCCCACATCAACAAGTATTATCTTAACAAATGGAAATGGGAAAAAGACATTTGATGTAGGACATTCTAATACATTATCTGAACACGGGAGAAAGTTCTGGAATCAGTTAGACCCAAGTGCGAGTCCAAGCTTCACCTTTTATTTGAGATACCAGGAAAGTTACCTTGCATGTAACTCAGTTTCTTCATCTGCACAATGGGAACCATGCTGGAAAAATATCATCAGATTTGTTTCTCTAATTTCTGGAAAGCGCCAGAGGCAAAAATGATAAAGTGAGAGATGCCATTTGTGAACTGCTCCGCACCTGGCTCACGGTCTATATACCTGACAACTGCTATATAATTATTAATTTCAGGTTCGTCTTCTCAGCACAAGTACCGTGTCTGATACTCATTCATGCCGGGAACATACACTGATCGTCTGCTGTGGTCCAGGCCTGGCACTGAGCACCAGGATACCAAAGGAGAGCAGGCAGACCCAGTGTCAGATAGTAGGCTCTGAAATGTTAATGGCACCAATTAATGAAAAAGCAGAGGTCAAACTGCCATTTCCTCAGAAGGTGAAAGATCTCTGGAATTTCATTGTTACTCATAGTAAGGCTGGATTCATTGTACCTTTTCTTCGGTCTCTATTACTGACAACAAGCGGCACCAAAAACTAACTTGAGCCTCCCGGGGAAAAAAAAAAACAGCCACACCTCTCGCACCCCATCTCGTCTTTGGGCCTGCCCTGGAACGCCGCCACAGCATCTTTTTCCAGGGACTTGGCAGGTGGCTGTGGTTTGTTGCTTTCTGTCCCATTAACCTCTATTTTATCTGTCAAGAATAGTATTGCCCATTGTTGAAAGCAGCAATTTGCCAACCAAGCAAGCTTGGAGTCCTGTCTGATGGAGCATTACAGAGAGCGAAAGGGAAAGTTTAAACAGATTTGCTTCTCTAATTTCCTAAAAGGATCACAGACAGAACTTGCCCTCTAGTAAAATGCTTTTGGTTTGCGTTATAATACAAGCATTTATTGCCTTGACTGGGGGAGAGAGGGGCCTTGGGAAAATGGCCCCATATTTCCTGGTTTCCTTTGGTCCTGTTACTACTCATGGACCACCATATGGTTTAAAACATACACACTTTCCTGATAGCTTAATATACTCAAAAAGACTTTTTCCTCTTGTTATTATAAAAGATGGTGCTCATGTCTTATTATTGAGCGTGTGGATTTGGACAGTGGAATCACGCTCAAAGAGAAAAAAATCTCCTTTTCTTTTTCCCGTGGAGAAGTTTAAGGTTCAGCATGTCCAGGGTGCAGCTAGAAAATCACAGAACTCTCGCGAACTCTAGATATTTTGTATTTGTATTTATGTTTCATGGAAAAAAAAATCCCTCTTGTATCTGGTCAATTTCATCAGACTGAACTTCTACAAAATATATGTGTAAAATATACAAGGGATAGTTTAAAATTATGCAAGTGATGTGAGCGATCCTTGAGAATTGGTCTTACTGGAACATAAACTTTGTTAGACCAAAGACCCTGTCTGTCGTGTTCGCTGCCGGGTCTCCAGCTCCTATACCATTGCAATACATATAATAGGTGCTCAAGATTTATTGATCAATGTTGAATACCTTACATTTCTATCTACTAATACAGATGAAAATTCTGGAGAAGAAGTTTTTAGGTTTCAAGCTCTCAAACTCTGGAAGTGGTCATACCCAACCCCATCTCTTGCTTACACCCAAAGTGACACTTGTTTCTTTTTTGATCAATGCTTTAACAAGACCTGAATTTGCCCCTCTTTCTCCATTTCCCAGCCCCCAAGTGCAAGTACGCTCTTCTCCATTTCCCAGCCCCCAAGTGCAAGTACGCTCTTCCCTGGCCTTTCACATTTCCAGTTTGTTTGCTTTAACAAGACCTGAATTTGCCCCTCTTTCTCCATTTCCCAGCCCCCAAGTGCAAGTACGCTCTTCCCCGGCCTTTCACATTTCCAGTTTGTTTGCTCCTGCTCTTCTTCCAGGTCTCAGCATATATTTCACTTCTAATATAAGACTCACCTTCGCTGATCACACTGTAAAGATCCCTTGTGATTTTGCTGTCTTAGCATCCCGAATTTTTTTTTCCTCAAAACACATGTGTCAATTATTATGTAATCATCTGCATAATTATTGTTTCGTACTTCCTTGACTAGACAAAACCCCTTGATAGCAGGGACTGCATCCATCTGGTTTCCCACAAGATCCCCAGCATCCGGGGATTCCTAGTCAAAGTAGGCACTTAAGAAATATTTGTTGCATCAATGAATGATTGAGGGAGAGAGGAAGAATGGGAGGAAAGGAATCAAGAATCAGGGGTGGGAGGACTTAGTGATTCTTCAGATTTGCCGAAATCCTATTGACACATCTTGATCTTACCAGATTGATCTTCTCCATTTCCTGCTTCTCAAAAGATATTTGGGTGCATGTGTCTGTGTGCGTGTGTCTGTGTGCGTGTGTCTGTGTGTGTGTCTGTGTGCGTGTGTCTGTGCGTGTGTCTGTGTGCGTGTGTCTGTGTGCGTGTGTCTGCGCGTGTGTCTGGGTGCGTGTGTCTGGGTGCGTGTGTCTGTGCGTGTGTCTGGGTGCGTGTGTCTGGGTGCGTGTGTCTGTGTGTGTGTCTGGGTGCGTGTGTCTGTGTGCGTGTGTCTGGGTGCGTGTGTCTGTGCGTGTGTCTGTGTGCATGTGTCTGTGTGTGTATGTGATTTTTGTATATCCTTTTGAGGGTACTTTGATGGGCCGGCTATATTTCTAAATAATCCAAATTACCAGAATTAATCCGTATTGAGTTAATGATTCTGTATTTTATGAATTACTTAGTAAGTGAAAATCTTCACATCTGAAATAGAGGAATATTTTTCTTCTAAATCACACAGAACATTAGTTGCTTATTTTGGATCTGAGCCAGTTGCTGAAGTTAAATCACAAAACGTATAGATTTCACACATAAATTTGCATATTTGAGTAATTAGTGGCAATATCTGATGACATTCTCAAACATTTTCTTTTCCTGTGGCACACCTTTTAAATGACTTTATTTAGTTTCCTTTCTTTTTATTTTCATCTGATAAACCGCTGGTTTGATGAGTTGACTCCATGTTTTACGACACAACAAGAAGGCTCCAGAAACAACAATTCTTAGAAATGATACATATATACTTAACAAGGCATGGAATTGGATGTGCCCCTAGGAAGACAGTCGTGAAGACACCTGGTGCTGAGTGATTTAGGAAGTGTTGGGGTTCAGAGCCGATGGTAAGAAGGAATCCTTGAGACGTCTTCAGTGCAAAAAGGTGATTTTATTAAAACATGGGGACAGGACCTATGGGCAGAAAGAGCTGCCTTGATGTTGTCAGGAGTGGCCGATTATCTACTTTCAAGTTGGGAAGAGGTTAGGGATAGGGAAAGTCTCTAAAGAATTTTGGAAGCAAGGTTTCCAGTACCTTGAGGGGGCCAGGTATTGTTGGGCAAAGATCATTTATTATTGTCTAGTAAAACCCTCCTCATGAGACCCTTCAGATGTAAATCAGCGGGCCATGTGCTTGGAGGACGATTGCCAACACATATCTTGGGGGATAGAGATAAAGGAAGTTTCCAAAGGAATTTTTATTTTTTTAAATAGACTCACAATTCTAGGGGTTTGGGATAATGTTAGCCTAAGGTTGCCTTTTGCCCTCAGCAAAGTATTAGCATCCACGCAGCTGAGCTCTGAGAGGAAGGTCTCTCTACCTGTTTCAAGGACTTCGTCAATGGGCTATAAGTAATAAGCGAATTTTTTTTTTCTTTTTCCTTTGTTTCCCACATCACTGAAGACTCTATGTCGTGGGTCTTTCAGCGATGGCAGGGCCTGGGTGGGTTGGATAGGTGGGTGGTGTGGTTAAGCCTCTGACAATTGAAACCTCACAAACCTTTATTATGAAAAAGAAAAGGCAAGAAAGATTTTGTTTACTTTCTCTTGTCTTAAATCCAGTTCCCCAGAGCAGATCCTGAGATAAGGATTCATGTTCAAGAAACCAGTTAAGAAATGGGAAGTAAAGCAGTGAGGAGATAAACGCCGGGCAAGGGTGCAATTTGAGGCAAGGTCCCAGACTCACCCTGAACTCACTGGGGCTCTGGAACGTTCATTCCACCACAGAGTTAGTCTCGCCTGGAGGTGAGAAAACCGGCTCTCCAAATCCTGCACCTCCAGTCAGTCATTGGCTACTGGCCACACCAGGGGACACTTAAGCTCTCTGAGAGTTGGGGCAACATGGCTCCACACTCATGGGTCCTCTGAAGAGGGTCGCAAGGGTAAGCTGTTAGGAGCAGGGCACAATCAGAAGCTAAGGGTGAGAGCTCAACTAAGGGGTATAGACGAATTAGATAGAATATCTATACCATCTGCTACCAGCCTTGCCAGTTAAGAGCCCCTATAGTCTATTGACTTCCTTGGAGAGGAAAAAATATATATATATGCTCTCTCTCCCGGGTCCTCAGTAGTCAATTCTTTATTAGCTTCTTTTTCATCTTTTTTTAAGATTTTATTTATTTATGTGACAGAGAGACAGCCAGCGAGAGAGAGGGAACACAAGCAGGGGGAGTGGGAGAGGAAGAAGCAGGCTCCCAGCGGAGGAGCCTGATGTGGGACTCGATCCCGGAACGCCGGGATCACGCCCTGAGCCGAAGGCAGACGCTTAACGACTGTGCTACCCAGGCGCCCCAGCTTCTTTTTCATCTGTATTTAATCCACACGGCTACTGTCACATGGACTATTTTCAAGTACCTGCCCTCACCAGTTACTTTTTCTTGAATAAGTGTCCAATAATTAATAAAGAATTATGTCCTCTGCTTTTCCTGTTAGGTCACGGAACTGTGTGTAGGTCAATACCTTGTTATTAATGAATGATTGATTGTGTTCCATGTCATGAGCCCTAGGCTGAATGGATTGCCCACAAATTTTGCTGACTTCTTGAAAGGCTCTAAACCACCTGCCAGCTCTTAGCTACCTATTAATTCTCCCTCCTAGATTTATTTAATCCAGCTAAGGGATAATTCAAAATGGAGATTATTCCTAGGATTTACAAATGGAGATTATTCCCCAGCCACATTTGTGGATGGTTATCAGAAAATTTGGTCCATGAGGAAGACTCTGTTACCCTTGAAAAAATACTTACCAAATCTGACTATTGATGGAGGTCATTGTGCCAGTGAGACCTACCCCAAGGGGGAGATGTGATCTTTCAGGATCTATTCACCTAGTAATTTAACAGAGTCTGTATGAGATTGTAAATGCTATAAAGTTGGTTTGGGAACTTCTCTCCAAAAGTTTCGTGCCAAAGCAGGACTAGAGTTATTCTTTTAATAAAATTCCAGATTTACTGTGTTTTTCAGGGACTGGCTATCTGCCTACTTTCCTTCCTTTCTGTTTCTCTTTACTTTGCCTTTCATTCAACATTTATTTAGCGAGTGTCTACTATGAGCCAGGCACTGTGGTAGGGGTAGAATAGCGAAGAAAATATACAAACATCTCCCCTAATTGAAGCTTTCATTCTAGTGGAAGAGACTGAAATTAAACACATGTACTCATACATGCGCGCGCACACACACACACACACACACACAGAGTATTTACAAACCATGTAAGTGCTTGGTACAAAGGCAATAAAATGAGGTAGAGGAATAGTGTGACTTTGATGAAGCAGGTCGGGGGTGGGACGTATCTACAGAGTTGCCATTTCAGGAGGAGCCAGCTGTCTAATGATCTGGAGTAGAACTTTCTGAGTCCAAGGAGTAATGAACATGAAGGACCCAAGCCAGCAGCAAGCCTTCTGAGGTCCAGAGAAGGCAGCCAGTGTGTCCAGAAACAAGAGGGAAGTTGGTCATGAGTTTTGAAAAGTAGGCACATATGAGCTCATTCAAGGCCTGATAGGCCATTGGAAGGAGATTGGATGTTTGATAATCCATTAGAAAATTTTAAGGATGGGGCGCCTGGGTGGCACAGCGGTTGGGCGTCTGCCTTTGGCTCAGGGTGTGATCTCAGCGTTATGGGATCGAGCCCCACATCAGGCTCCTCCGCTATGAGCCTGCTTCTTCCTCTCCCACTCCCCCTGCTTGTGTTCCCTCTCTTGCTGGCTGTCTCTCTCTCTGTCAAATAAATAAATAAAATCTTTAAAAAAAAAAAAAAGAAAATTTTAAGGAAGGCAGGGTCTTAACAGGATTTATTTTTACAAAGATAGCTGCCTGCTTTGCGGCTGGTGATACCATAAGCAGAAGCAGGGAGACAGGAAAGCAGTGATGGCAGTTAAGACGGCACGAGGGTGCTGCAGGCGTTTGAGGAGTGCTAGTGCAGAGGATCAACTTTGGAGAGAGGCAAAGGACTCGCCACTTACTAAGGGTGAGTCTTTGAGCGGTTTATTGCATTTTTCTTGGCTTTAGTTTTCCCATCTCAATGTACCTATCACATCATGTTCTTATGAGGATTAAGTGCATAAATATTTACTCCATGTAAAGGTCTTCTAACAATTCAGAGCAAGTAATAATCATACATGTTTGCTATGTTTAAATTGTTATTAATATTTGATATGGAAAGGGAGAAAGCAAGGATGACACCCAGGGGAAAGACTGCACATGGCCTATTGTCTGTGTCCCTGGGTAGTATACTCTTGAGATGTGGAGGCCCTTGA
This sequence comes from Ursus americanus, assembly GCF_024610735.1. NCBI lineage: Eukaryota > Metazoa > Chordata > Mammalia > Carnivora > Ursidae > Ursus > Ursus americanus. The sequence continues at coordinate 61,180,195 of NC_142136.1, forward strand.
TTTAATCTCGCTGGTGTTGCTTTATGGTGACCACAACAAGCCAATGACTCACTTAGCTTTGCCTGACCTCACCTTCTTGTCTGTAAATGCGGCAAAGATATGAAGTCAAATTGCCTGTTACACTTAACAGTCTCTGTATTTTTCAAGAGAAAAGTTATTAATGAACGAGGTAAAATGACTGACTTGTTAAGAAAAAAAGGGTATAGTTTTCAATCTATGGTTTATGGGTTCAATGACTGAAATCTAAATGTCTAGGTGTATGTGTTTTATTTAATGTAATGTATAAATGATAAAAGAAAAGGGAGGAAAATTGTTGTCAAAGCATTTTCTGATGAGATCGTAAGACTGGCTAAAAGAAGGATTAAAATTAGAGCAGAAAAGACAATGTTCAATGAAAGATACAGAGGCCTTCCATACTGTGCATACACAAAGAATAATTTGAATGCTGTAAAAAAGAAATTGGGAAGGGGAGGAATAATGAATGCAGAAACCTATTTTATTAATTCAAATAGGATATTCTGGGTCAATGACTTTTTATTCTTGAACATGGAACCCAAGTTTGAGTCCTGGCCCTGAAGGGCATCTTGGTTCCTTTAAAGTTTCGTTAATTATGGTTAAAGCTGCTAAAAACATCCATGTGCACATTTTTGTGTGGACGTAAGCTTTTGTCTCCTTCAGGTAAGTACCAAGGAGTGTGATTGCTGAATTGTAAGGTATGAGTATGTTTACTTTTATAAGAAACCACCAAACGGTCTTCTCGAATGGCTGTACAATCGTGCTCACCACCAATGTGTGAGAGTTCCTCTTGTTTCACATACTCACCAGCATTTGGTGGGGTCAGTGTTCCAGATTTGGGCCATTCTAATAAGTATGAAGTGGTATCTCATTTTCGTTTGCACTTCCCTTATGACATACAATATGGAGTATCTTTCCATGTGCTTATCTGCCGTCTGTAGATCTTCTTTGGTAACGTGTCTGTTAGGATCTTTGGCCCATTTTTAAAATCAGGTTGTTTGTTTTCTTATTGTTGAATTTCAATGGTTCTTTGTATATTTTGGATAAGATGCCTTTATCAGATATATCTTTTGCAAATATTTTGTCCCAGTTTGTGGCTTATCTTCTCATTCTCTTAACACTGCTTTTCACAGAGCAGAGGTGTGTGTTTTTTTTAATGTTAATGAAGTTCAGCCTTTCAATTAGTTCCTTCATGGATTGTGCTCTTGATGGATTGTGTTATACCTGAGGTCATCACGCTACTCAAGGTTACCTAGTTTTTCTGTTATATTATCTTTGAGGAGTTTATGTGTTACATTTAGGTCTATGATCTAGTTTTAGTTAATTTTTATGAAGACTGTAAGATGTATGTCCAATTTCTTTTTTTTTGCATGTGGATGTCCAGATATTCCAGCACCATTTATTGAAAAGACGATCTTTGCTTCATTTTATTGCCTCAGCTCCTCTGTGAAAAGTCACTTCACTATATTTATGTGGGTCTATTTCTGGGCTCTCTATTCTGTTGCTTTGGTCTCTTTGTTCTTTCACCAGTACCACGCTGTTTTTGATTATTGGAGATTTATAGTAAGTCTTGAAGCTGAGTAGCGCCTGTCCTCTAACTGTGTTGAACTTTGTTGAATTTTGTTCAATATTATGTTGGCTATTCCGAGTCTTTTGCCTCTTCATATAAACCTTAGAGTCAGTTTGTCAATAGCCACAAAATAACTTTCTGAGATTTTGAATAGGATTGCACTAAATCTATAGACCAAGTTAGGAGGGACTGACATCTTGATACTATCAGGTCTTCCTATTTGTGAACATGGACTGTTTTTCCATTTATTTAGTCCTTTGATTTTGTTCATCAGAATTTTGTAGATTTTCTCATATAGATCTTGTATTTTATTAGATTTATACCTAATTATTTCATTTTTGAGGGTGCTAATGTAAATGGTATTATCTTTTAAATTCCAAATTCCACTTGTTCATTGCCGATATATAAGAAACAATTGACTTTTGTATATTACCCTCGTATCCTGCAACCTTGCTATAATTGCTTATTAGTTCCAGGAGTGGTTTTTTTGTTCGTTTGTTTTGGTTTGGTTTTTTTGTGGATTCTTTCACAATTTCTATATAGACAATCATGCCATCTACAAACAAGGACAGTTTTATTTCCCAATCTGTGTACCTTTTATTTTCTTTTCCTGCCTTATTGCATTAGCTAAACTTTCAGTAAAATGTTGCAAAGGAGTGGTGAGAGGGGACAGCCTTGCCTTGTGGGAAAGGCACAATGCAGTACGATGGAGCAATCTTCCTCTGCCATTTCTTTTACCGTAAAGATATTAATAAATTTTTGGACTTTCTTACTGAAGTTTAATAATAACTATATCTAAGCAGTTTCATCAAGATCATTGAAATGGCAATCCCTCAAAATTCTCCTGAATTTCCTACAGGCACTAATTAAAATTAATCTGAAAATAAAAAGCTTTAAGTTTCTCACCATTAGGTATGATATTAGCTGTAAACGTTTTTAGATGTTCTTTGACAAGTTGGGAATATTTCCCTCTATTCCTAGTTCCCTGAGAATTTTTTAAAATCATGAATGGATGTTGGATTTTTGTTAAATCCTTTTTTCTGCATCTATTGATATAATCCTGTGATTTCTTTTAGTCTTTTGATGTGATACATTATATTAATTGACTTTTTTAAAAGATTAATTTACCCATTTTAGAGAGAGAAAGGGAGGAGCAGGGTGTGGGAGTGGGGGTGGGCAGAGGGAGAGAGAGAATCTCAAGCAGACTCCCCACCAAGTGTAGATTCCTGACTTGGGGCTCAACCCCATGACCCTGAGATCATGAACTGAGTCAAAATCAAGAGTCAGACATTTAACCAACTGAGCCACCCATGCACCCCAGTATATTAATTGACTTTTGAATGCTAAACGTGCCTTTTATATTTGGGACAAATTACACTTGGTTGTGTGTATAATTCTTTTTATACATTGTTGGGTTCAATCTGCTAATAGTTTGTTGAGAATTTTTGTATCTCTGTTCATGAAAAATAACAGTTTGTAGTTTTCTTTTCTTGTAATGTTTTTGTCTGGTTTTGGTGTTAGGGCAATGATGGTCTCATAGAATGTTAATGATTTCTGCTCTAACTCATCCATTTTCTTCTGCTCACTTTGAGTTTAATTTATTCGTCTTTTTCTAGTTTCCTAAGGCTGAAAGTTATATTATTGTTTCTAGATCTTTCTTCTTTTCTAATATATGCTTTTGATGCCATTCATTTCCCTCTAAGCACTGTTTCCATTGCAGTCTACAAAGTTTGTTAAGTTGTGTTTTCATTTTCATTTAGTTCAAACTATTTTTTTATTTCTTTTGAGATTTCTTCTTTGGCCCTGTGTTATTTAGAAGTGTTGTTTAATCTCCACAGATTTTGGTATTTTCCAGTGATCTTTCTGTCACTGATTTCTGGTTTAACTCCATTGTAGTCTAAGAGTGGCCAATGTATGATTTCTATTCTTTTAACTGTTTTAAGGTGAGTATAATGGCCCAGAATCTTTCTGTATTTTCCATGTGACCTTGAGAAGAATGTGTATTCTGCTGTTGTTGGTTGAAGTAGTCTATAGATGTCAGTTATATACTGTTGATTAATATCAACTATGTCCTTCCAGATTTTTTTCTGCCTGATGGATCTGTCCATTTCCAATAGAAAGGTTTTGAAGTCTCCAACCATGATAATGGATTTATCTATTTCTCCTTGAAATCTGTCAGTTTTTGTGTCATGTAATTTGGCGCTCTGTTGATAGGCACACACACATTACAGATTATTATGTCTTCCTGGAAAATGCACTCCTTTATCAATGTGTAATGCCCTTCTTTATACCTGATAACTTTCCTTGCTTTGAAGTCTGCTCTCTCTGAAATTAAAATAGCTACTCCTGCTTTCTTTTACTAATTATATTTTTAGTATTATGGGTGTGTTGCTATTGCCAGGAGTACTAATCCAACTCTGACAGGTCAGGGCCCATTTGAACCCTTTTCATTATGTTCTCATTTATGACCTTTTAATTTAAAGGTGAGTGTTGGCCCCAGAAGAACCTGGGAGGTTTTGCTATTCAATTCAAAAGGTAGAGTGTAAGTTATTAGGCAATTTTATATAAATAGCAGTATTCATTTTAGCCTCATCCTTCAAATGGATCTCCTCCTCAGAGTGGACCCTTTGCAGAAGCATGTATCTATATTTTGATTTTTTTTCATTGTGCATATCAGTTTGAATGGTTTCAGTTAGAACTAATACTTTCATCCCCCCCCCACCCTGATTGCTGTCATTCCTCCTTTTCTTCAGCAGAAGACTGGGCATTGGTGGAAGAGAATAGGCATCTGACTTCTTAGCTAGCAGGAGGCATGGGCCAGAGGTCCTTCTGAAATGCACACAACCATTCTGGCTTTCTTCAGTCTTGAGATAGCTTTCAGCACTTGTTATCATTCCATTTGAGTGAGTACACCACAGTTTTAATGGCTATTTCAGTTTTACTGCAGTATGCCAGGAACATACACACTGGGAGAAATAACAGAGAATCCTGAAAAATCATTCTGATCTCTGCCTGTTTTCTCTCGCTCTCCTGTGTCCCTAGGCCAGTGTGAGATCGGCTGGGCCTACTACTGCACGGGAGCAGGTGCTGCAACCGCCATGCTGCTGTGCACATGGCTGGCTTGCTTCTCGGGCAAGAAACAGAAGCAGTACCCCTACTGAGATGGAGCCACCGAGAGCCAACAGAGGAGAAGATAGGCCAAAGGGGGTCTGGAGAGACTGAAACATCCAGCTACTTTCAAAAGGTGGAATAGTGGTTCTCTAATCCAACCAGTGCTAATGAGGTGAAGCCCATTGGAATGGTAAACATTACATAATGTCAAAGGGTTGTGCAAGATGTGCAAAAAAAAAAAATGGAGGACATGGAAAAATAGAGAAAAATGGACCAAAGGCTAAAAATATTGCAGGGTGCTGGGTGTTTCTATTCCACAGAGTATTGTTAACGTAGAACACATACATACGCCAAACAAACCTATATATGCAAACAAGGGGTTGGGGTTTTTACGAGATGAGGACTATGAAAATTACAAGGGCTAGGAGAAACAGTACTATGTTGGGAAGCAGGGTAACCCACAGATGTTCCCTGTAGGTCATGGCGCTTCTGAAAGCACATACAGACATATGCGTATCCACACACACGCCCACGCGCAAACATAGACTTTGTTGCACACATTGTATGGGAGGTTTGGGGGTGCGTTACTCCTCTGTTTTCTTTTTAAAGTACACTTAAAATACAGTATTATCACTTTATAAAGCATACATTAAACCTAATCAATGGACCAATAAGCCACTCTATCAGTATTTTGTATATCCTGCATAAACTCTTTATGCCCTCAACACGTGTTTGGTGTTTATGCAGACATTTAGAGTTAAGCCTTTGTATTTCAATATTATTCAAAAATACGAAAGATGTCTTCGTCTGAGTAGCTTCTGCTGTGATATTCTTATGAAGTAAAGAGGCAACTTCCTGTCCACTGTAGAAGAGAATTCAGTTGAAGGAGTGAGTAATGAGAGACATTTTCCATTCATTAGACCTTGTTTTCTTTTGTTCATTATTGTACTGTGCTGTACCACATTTATTTCAATATTCACTTTGTATAAAAAAATTTGAAAGTGCTATTTTGTTTGTATTTGAAAAACTCTGTGAATAAATTCTCTTTGATCAATAGTTAAATGAGTCGTGGAGTGTTAATTCAGTTGCTGGATTTGCTTCTTTAGTTTTCTAAATATAGCCTTTCACCTCCAACAGTCCTATAAATTTTCCCTTTCCTCCTAAGTCCTCCCATTAATTCTCTTGCTAATCACCCCACCAGGCATTATTCTAGGCACACAAGGTATTAAAGGTAAGTAAGAGTTCCTGCTTTCAACATAAATTCTTTGCAACTAGAATTCTAACTACATTTAAATCATGACCAAATTCTTATGAGAGAAGAATTTCAACTCTATTTTGGATGGACTTTGAGAATCTGGACAGTAGTCGGCCATGGTTGAAGGTGACAAGAGCCAGGTCGTGGGGGCCAGTTGGAGGTGTCTGGGCCGGTTGGAGGTGTCTGGGCCAACAGTATCCGGGATGATGCCAGCATCACGACAAGCCACCTGTGACTTCCTGCCATTCCACCTTCAACATGGTGCTGCGTTTCTTTAGTACTTCTGGGCCGGGAACAATTTCCCACCACTCTCTTTTAGGGTTCTTGGCAATCGGAGAGAGACTATCTCACATGTCCGCTCCCAGCATGAAGCTTTGATTAAAGAGGCGGATTGGACCTTTTCATCACACCGTAGCAAAACCAATACTTTGAGGAGCAAAGATTGCATCCTGGGTAATGGGTATATTATTTTATCAGGCAACACTGAGTTATTGCATCAAATCCTTAAAACTTCAGTTGTAATTAGTTTCTAAATTGTGTACCTTTTGAATTGGGGATTTGAGGATTCTGGTTATTTATAAGTGTAACTACCTTTTCTATTCTTTCTATACATATTTATCAATTGACCTTGACTATTTGAATGTCACACTTGCTTCTGGTACTTTTAATCATCCAGCATGAGGATTCATGCTGCCCTGGAAGAACAATACAAGAATCTGGCCAATAAAATTCTGGACTTTCTAAGGCTTTGTTGCTATGGAAAAAGTCATTCTCTTCTCAAATGCTTAATTCATAATAGGCTGAATGTCCCTTGATTGTGTCTCATTGTCCCCCAAGCAGGGGCTTCTCCACTTTGTGGTTTCCTGCCGAGAGGAGATTACACTTTGCTTCCTCAATGAGCCCATCATTTTCATTATTGCTGGTGCTTTTCAAATGTTTTTAACCACACCTTCCTGTCGGAATAGTATTATGACTTCTTAACTCCCATTATCAAGTGGGAGTTCTCTATGGAATTCATTAAGGTTATTTCTTGGACAGATTTAATGATGACGTTGTCATTTTTATGTGACCCATATGATTTTAGACATTAGTGAACCTCACTAGAATAAAAAGCTGATCACTCCAACAGGATGCAGTCAAATGGCAAATCCTTATATCCTGAGTTCTGACAAGTCATTTGTGTTTTTGGTTCGAGATATCCCCGCATTTCATAAGGAGTATCTAATTTATGAAGAATTACCAAAGGAAATTACATGTACTTCCTTTCAAATAAAAGCCAGGATTCCTGAAATAATAACAACAGCATCAATAATAAAATCTGTGAAGTGTGTCTATTCACAGGCGGCTTACTGATGTACGCTTAAGGGGCAGACCCCCTTCATTTTTACGACCTCATAAAGCTTTTCTTGCTTGTACATGCTTGTGAGCTAAATGGGGAGTTTTCCTTGTTTTCAGAAGATAACATGCAAAAAAGTTAGCTGATGAAATTGAACCGACTCTTCCGATTTTCAACACATTCATTTGTGTATTTGGGTAATAAATTGTCTTTGAGCACCTGCTACTTGCTAGGTGTCCCATTCGATATAAAACACTCCATAAAACATGACTTCTGCTCTCAAGTTGGCCCCAAGCTTCTGGGGGGAAAGGAAGAAGAAAATCAGTGATTTCTATACCCTGCGATGGCAAATGACTCTCAAGACCGGGGAACGTTCCTCCCAGGGGAAGAATCCACACAGACAAATTAAAAAGACATAGAAAAAGAAAGATGAGAAATCATGATTTTCTGCTCTTCAAAAGACATAATTAAGAAAGTGAAAAGGAGACTGGAATTTATGTGTCTGGCAAATGAATAATAAAAAAAATGAACACCTTAATTTTTTTAAGCAGATAAAACCTTGAATGGGATATATCACAAAAGAGAATATACAAATGCCAATAAAGGTGCTCAATATCATTAGTGAAGAAGAAAATGCAATCTAGAGCCTCATGGAACACTACTTAACATTCACTAGAATGACCAAAATAAAACATTAACAACACCCAACATTACCAAGTGCAGAGATGCATGGTTTGAAGACCACTAGGCATTTTCTTTCAAAGCTAACCAAACTAATTCCCCTCCTAGGTATTTATGCAAAAAAAAAAAAAAAAAAACAAACTCTGTCCACAAAAACATTGGATAAAAATGTACATTTCAGTTTGACACACAATAATCCCAAAACAACACAAATGTCTGCCACTACATAATAATCCCAAACTGGGAACAACGCAAATGTCTATTTAAACAGTGGAATACTACTCCACAATAAAAAGAAATGAACTTCTGGTACACAGTGACACAGATGAGTCTCAGATATTACGGTGAGCACAAGAACCAGACACACAGGCAAAACTACTATATGGTGATAGAAATCAGAGCAGCGATTAACCTGCAGGCATTAACTGGGGAGGACACAGGGAACTTCCTGGGGTGATGGAAATGTCCTATGTGTTGATAAGGATGGTGTTTACAGATGTATACATTTTCCAGAATCCATCCATCTGTGCAATTGAAGTGTGCACTTTATCGTATGCTCATCATACCTTGCTAAAAAGAGGGGGAGGGTCCTTAAAGAGCTCTGGTGGTGTCTGCTGTCTCCTAGGGCTACAGGGAGGGGTGCCTCGGGGCATGGTGGGAGATGAGGCTAGACAGGAAGTAGAAGGGCAACAAGTGCTCTGTAGGCCATGCTAAGAAGTTTACAATTGATCAAGGAGGTGGTGGGAGCATTTGATGTGGGAGGTGAGGGGATGTGGCCTGACGACAGGTTTGTGTGGTTTACAAAGTTCCCTGGAGCTACTATGTCGGTGAGTCACTGGGTGGCAGATGTGGAGAGAGGAATTGTTATAAAGGATTCATCTTCCCAACCAAGAGATTTGAGCTTCTACTCTGGTCTAAGTGCTTCGGAAAAAGAGGTGTACGAACAGGGTGATGTTATCAGGTAAGAACAAATCAGGCACGGTTATTGCAAGTGGAGAGAATGGGACAGATCAGAGAGAATAGGAGGATAGAATCAAGAGATGTTGAGATAAAGAAAGTGGGAAGGATGAGAGCAGAGGTGATTGTGGTCTCCAGTGCGGAATGCCACGCCCAGAGGTGCAATATGGGAGAACATCAAGGTAAGGAAGGACTTGTGTGTGAGGTGCCTGTGGGATATCTGGGTGGAGATGCCTAATGGGTAGTTGAACGGTAAGGCCTTAGGCTCAGGGGAAATTTGGGGACTAGAAATGACAGATAAACAGGCAATATCAGTGACCTGGCAGGAATATTAATAAGAAACGAATGCAGGAATATTTTCACAATATTTAAAGCAGAAGCACAGCAGTTATGATTTCCTTCAGCATAAGGGTTTTTTGTAAGTGTAATGTCTCAATGATAGTCTACCATCAAATATTTTGGAAGTGACCTTCGTGTTTGGATAGCATGCCAACAGCATGCAATAATTACGTCATAAGTTCTCAGGCAGACGCAGTCTATTGCAAGACCCTTCTTGCCACCAGTTATCCTAGGTTTTTAATTTAGAAGACTGAACAGCAACACCGAATACTGTAGAAATGCACTTGGCTCAGTAATACTTGAGTTGTTGCATTATTTGATTATCCATTTGGTTGTAACTAAAATATCCTTACCTCTAGTTGATAGTCATTGCTGTAATAGTATACGCCCTGTATTTCTACCTCTAGTAATGGGCTTTATGTGCTAGATCTTAATGTCCTTGAGCCTGGGCAAGCGCACAAGTCTTTTTAAAAGAAACATCATTTACTTGCACAAAATTGATTAGTCTTGCGAGATCGTTAATGCTTTTGAAGTGATTTTGTGGGTGTGAAGCACATGGTGAGAATTTGAATTGGCCCCTCTCATTTTAGTATTGAAATGAAGTCTACTTAATTTATCAAGTCATGTTCATGCCCTGATTTGATATACTTGTATCTATCCATAAACCTTGTGATACTTGAAAAAAGTGACTGCAAGAGGAATCATTAAAGGATAGGATCCCCGTTGAAGGAGCAATCATGTCACAGACACCAAAGGAAGAGAAGAGAAGAGAATTTCGAGAGGAGGAGAGTTCTCAATAGTGTTTATGGCAAATGTCTTGTGAGAGTCAAGTTATATTTATTTAATTGGATAACTGGAAGGTGAATAATGCCCTCAGAAGAGAGCAGTTTTGGCAGAATGGTGGGGTGGAGCTGAAATTGTTAGGGGTAGAAGAGTGAATAAGAGATGAGGAAGAAGAAACTATAATAGAATGGCCTTTCAAGAAACTCAGTTGTCAAGGGGAGGAGAAAATGAGGACTTGCTGTTCAATGGGTATAAAATTACAGCCCCACATGATGAGTGAGCTCTGGAGATCTGCTGTTCAACGTAGCGTCTATAGTTGACCATCCTTACATATGTGACCATCCTTACACATGTGTCAATACAGTAGATCTCATGTAAAGTCTTCTTAGTACACACACACGTACAAAAGGGATACACGGAAACGTTTAGAGGAAACCTTTAGAGGAAACGTTGATCAACGTTTACCTTGATTGCAGGGATGAGATCATGGGGATCTGCTTATGTCCAAACTCGTCAAGTTGTATACATTAAATGTGCACCGTTTTTGTATATCTTTTTTTAACCTCATTAAGTTGTAAAAAGAAAAAGAAACCTCACTGTGAAGGAAAGATGAAAGATGGGATTCATTTAGCACGTTTGTTAAAAGCAAAATGGTCCTGGTGACGTTGTGTTTGCCGTCCTCAGTGACTGGAGTGAATTTGTCGGAGCATCAAATGTTCATCAGGACCCCTTCTCTGATTCGGGCTTCCTCTCAGCATGGGAGAGGTATCTCAAGAGAGCCTTAATGGAAATAAGACCGTCAGGTTCCCGAAAGCTCATAGAACCTAGAAGAAATTGCCTGTCACTTCAAGAAGGAACAGGACTGGCCTCATTCCCCAGAACAAGGCAAAAGGATGCCATGAACTGGGTCACTGCACTAACACATAGCAACCAGGGGTCAATGAGAAAACAAGCAATTTTTCCCTGGAGGAATTCTCCTATTGTAGAAAGAGAACAGTATTCTTATAGTCCAGGTCTTCTTTCGTTCTGTATTCCGAGTTTTATGTACTTAAGGGGTGATTACAGGAAATATTCATATTGGAAGTAAATTTTAGGCCATAGTGAAAAATGAGAATATTTTAATATGAACAAGAGCAAGGGGAGAACGCCATGGTATGAGGCCATCTGTGGCCACACTGACTGTAAACGACCTCCAGCAGCAATTGGATCTGGAAACGCTTCCTCTTCTATTTTTTTCTTAACGGCTTTCGTAATTGGCGTTTCTCTGGGATCTGGGAAAGGACTGTTGCTTGTCCTATTTCGAAGATTATGCTGTGCCTTCTGTGAAGGATTGCCTGAAACATTGTTTGGCCCACCCAGAATGCTCTTTTTATGACTTCTGATATCCTGGTATTTTTCTTTTAATTATTCATTTATTTAAAAAGCGGTTGCTGGTTGCATACCATGCATCATATGCTGAGACACATCTAAGACTAACAAAATTTCTCTTTTACTATGAGCCTTATGTTTTTCTATTCCTTTAAATTCTCGAAACAAACTCTGTTGCAATTCTGCAAGCATGTATTAGACCATAGACCATACTGCTACTATTAATAATTTTTTAAAAATGAATGTTCAACTTGTTGCACACATAGAAATCAACTTCATTAGGAGACACTGTTTATAAGGGCTGTTTTTCTGTACTTATCGAGAATGAATTATTATTTGCTCAAGGCAAGTTATTCCCAGCCACTTTACTGACAAACACCAGGTGTCTGAGGCAGCCTTGGGGTTAAGGATGGAGGAAACTTGAAGAGACGGAGAGGTTGGGGCTAGTTATCGGCAATGGAAGTTTCTGACTCCGAGTGCCTGAGTTTGGGTCTTGATTCCATCACGTGTTAGTCATGTGAACCTGGGCAAATTTCTTACCCGTAGTTTCCTCATTTGTAGAATCTGAACAATAACCTTATCTTCTTAAGGTTTTTGAAGGTAACACGAGATCATCAGTGGGGAGCGCTTTGTAGTTCTCAGCAGGTGATAAGCACTCCGTACGTGTTAATTTTTGTTATCATCATTAGTTTGGGGTCTGTTTCATTCCAGGCCTGGAGTTTTGATTAACAGTAAGGGAGAGTCCATGCATCCCAGGTTTATGTCTGGAACAATATCAAGAGAAGTGAGGGCACCTGGGTGGCTCAGTGGGTTGGGCGTCTGCCTTCGGCTCAAGTCATGATCCCGGGGTCCTGGGATGGAGCCCCGCATCAGGCTCCCTGCTCAGTGGGAAGCTTGCTTCTCCCTCTTCCCACCCCCCCTAACTCGTGCTCTCTCTGGCTATCTCTTTCTTTCAATAAATAAATAAATAAAATCCTTTAAAAAGAGAGAGAAGTGAAAGAACTCCCGATTTTATAAAGCATCTAAAAAGATTTGTTACAAATGCTATATCCATACCTGATTGTAAAAACCAGACACAAATGTAGTTTCTGATCCTTGTCTTCAGTTTCTCCCAAAGACCCATTGATCACCTTTTTCTAAGGAAGCTAAGAGGATGGTTCTTGCTAATTTAGTTTGTCTGCTGTGTGATCCACATTGCTTTGTCCTGTGAGGTCTTACATGCTCTAGAATGTCTTCTTCCAAAACACAAACGTCTAGTCGTCAGTCTTTATCAGTTTATTTCTCTACAATGCTTTGCTTCCCTCCACCCGCCCTGGAACATGCTGGCTAGGATTTTGCTGTTGCAGCTGTCTGAGATTCTAAGCTGAGCTTTCTGAGCCTCCTCTGTGTTCTCCCTGGCACCTGCCTCCTCCGTGGTCTGCCCTTGGTCATGATAAGGGGGTTTTAAATTCTTTTGGCAAGAATCATTTCAATTTGCACATGTGCAAAATGATGTGTGGACGAGGTTTTCACTGAGGCATTTTCAATAGTAGCAGAAGTCTGGAAACTACTTAAATGATGACCAGTAGGGAACTCCTTAAATAAATTAGGGTGCATTCGAATGTAGAAAACTAGACAGCCATTTAAGAAGCAGCATTTCTGTTCTGATATAGAAAGATATTATACACAACCAATGAATCATCGAACTTTACATCAGAAACCAGGCTTGTACTGTATGGTGACTAACATAATATAATAAAAAAACATTAAAATAAAATAAAATAAAAAAAGAAAGAAAGATATTCAGGGTCTTTTAAGAAAGAAGAGCAAGATGCCCGAGAGTTTGTACTGTATGCTAAAATTTCTAAGAACATTTTTAAAGAAGAGCCATGTATTTTCTTTATATAAAAAGAATATCTCTAGAAAGATAAGCAAGAAACAGTTGATAATGGTTGCTTCTGGATAAGAGACAAAGGTGGGAAGGAGACTTACTTTACGGGACCTTTGTATTGTCAAACTTGTGACTGCCACCTATTCAAAAATAATTTTAAAAGAACACAGAGAACATTTAAAAATATATAATCTGGAGATGAGATGACAGATATGCCTATCCCTCAAAATCTATGAAAAACAAACCCTTCAGGTCCACAGTCTATCAACATTCAAAGCCAGCCCCCACATTTCTGCATATTTCTGGGGGGGATGTTTTCAGAGGCTACCTCTTATGGACCCACAGGCTGCCATTGCCTCTTATTTCTTTGCCCCTGATGTGAAAATCCACTTCTTTTCTGGTTTCTAAAAGGAAGAAGAGTACTCACAGTAAAAATTTGAGATTTTTAGGTTTTTTTCTGAAGCTTTGTCTGATGACGAGGAAGGAGGGGGTTACAATGCAGCATCGTAAGCAACTTTAATAGAAACACGAGAACCTTCCTTCAGCCGCCCTTCCCCGGTGGAGTTCCAATAAACCGGCCAGCCTGCTCTCTTCACTGGGCTCCCTCCCCGGTCCTCTTCCTTTCTTTACAAAGCACAATAAACCCTCTTTCTCTCCTGCAGAGTGGTTCTGTGTCCCAATTTCGTAGCTTAAATGTGCCACTGACACATATACTCCAGTGCAAGTATTTTTCCAAATAAAGGCACTTCTTAGTTGAAAAGCAAATTTGCTCTCGGTTCTCACATTATGTAAAATGCCACCTACGAGCTAGAGCGGTAACACCAAAATCTCAATGGACTTCTGTGCTCCAGTACTCAGACTTTACATGTGGGAGGTCTTCAGGGTCTCCTCCCTTCTACACCACTATCTTCCTGGCCAATCTCACGTACTCCCGTGGCTTTCATTACAACCATTTCTCAAAGGCGCCCCCAGGTACATCTTCAGCCCCAGATCTCTCATACCCAAAGCCTTGTGCAACATCTCCATTTAGCAAACTCTCAAAGATATCACACCCACTGGCCCAGACGGAACTGATGACCTTCCCCCTAACTCAGCGCTATGTACAGCCAGCGTGTGTGTCTTGTCTCTGTGTGTCACACCACTATGAACCACGCTGCTCATGCCAGAAGCCTCCAGAAGCCTCCCTCATGCACATCAGACCCAGCCCTGAGGAAGTTCCACCTTGCTCCATCTCCACACGGACTATCTGAATCCAGGTCATGGTATCTGACCGGAGCCAAATTCACCCAATCCTGTGTTGAGGTTCCTGTCGCAAAGTCGCTAGCTAAGGATAGCTGGAGACTTGCGAGAGCTATAAGCAGCCTCCTCCAGGGCTGTGCGTCCGGATGGGATGAAACAATTAAAGCAAGTCTCCGACCAGATTCGGCCGCATATTGCAAGCATTTGTTCGCAAGGAAGCACGAAAACTGTCACACAATCTGTCCCACTTTGTTGGACTTTCGGCACTTTGGAAAGTACCCGGGCAGAAGGGTTCCCTCAAAGAGATGTGACTACTGTCTTCTAGCAGCGGGATTTAGCTCGATGTCTTGTGGATCAGAATCCTCCGTTAAGAAGTGTGACACAGGACCAGGTGTCTGGTTTCTCGGGTCTAGGCTCCTCCTTAGAAAGACAAGAGAGGCTACAGGGCTTGTGAGATTCTGAGGAGGTGGAAGTGATTCGGAGGGTGGAAGAGGTTGTTTAATTGCCCAGAGTCAATTCATAAGTTTTGAATGCCTCTCCTTTCGCCAATGCAATATTGCATTGCAGACAGCGTATCCCTCCTACTGCATACCTCTAACTCATCTTCCCAGGTCCTCTCTTGCTTTCTGGTAAACCCATTTTCCACACGGGTGAAACAAGCAAAATCACAGACCTCATCATTTCCCTGCCTCAGGGACTTCTCCTGATCTACTGTGCTGGGCTTCATCGTCCTCCTTTCTGGTCCTTCCATTGGCCAAGATGGCAAGTGCTTGTAGCATTTGTTCGTCCTCCCCGTCTAGAACATCATTCTCTACCTCTCTGGGCATAACTAAACCCTGTGTGTAAGGAGGCCACAACTTCAGGGAAACTGTCCCTGACTCCTCAGATGAGGTGAGCCTCTCCACAGACCCTCCCGTGACTAACGTTGCTATGAGTTAATCGTCTGATGTTGGTCACTGGACTCATGTCATTTTAGGGACAAGTTTCATGTCGTTCTTTCTCCCTTAGCACTGCCTTTGTCTCAATGTTAGTGTTCAATAAATATTTGCTGCATGACCGAATGACTTTAAGAGCCGTATTATATCTGAGGAACTTCAGCCACAGGCTTACTTTGTGTTTCCATTGGCACGTGGGTTTGTCGTTACGCCTGGGAACATCAACTGGCGTAGGCTCTTCAGTGAGATTCTTTGGAAAATGACATGGCACATTAATTACTCAAGCTGTATTATAGAGAGAGAAAGTATAAATCTGATGTCCTTTGAAATCTAATTCCTGAATCCTCATCTGAGGGCTTCCAATGATCTTTGAGAAGAGTAACATTTAGAACAAGATGAACACAAATCATTGCATACTACGTCTAGAAGGAGGGCAATTTCTCCCTCAGTTTTCCTCAGGGTCTCCTGCCCAAAATATAGCAGGGGTCAAAGGTGGGGCACAGGAAGTCCTTCTAATGGGAGTCAAAGGAAGTTTCCTAGCACGCTAGTTTGGAAATTGTGCTGTGAATTCGCTCCATATGGGGAAGTCCTACAAAGTGCAAAATCTATCTGCTCTGCTCAAGCAAACACAGAGTAGAGATCTGTTTGTATTGCAAGGATTGGGTCTCTTTTGTGGCATTCTGTGGTGTCTTGGAGGCAATGCAAGAGATAATTTATACATTAAAAGATTGCCGATAACTTCTCAGGCATTAAAATCTTCAGATAAATCCCCCCAATTGTATTGCCTATTAAAAATACAGTTGGTTGGACCTAAGTCTTAAAGATTATTATTCAGGGAGTCTGGCCCAGGGTCCCTGAATGTGCTCTTCAAAAAATAAGACATTAAAAGCTAGAGAAAGCCCTAGAGAGCATATAGCAAACATCCATTTTAACCCTACTCACACACATGGAGCTAGTTTACCACTCTGTCCCATCCTGCTCCAGTCCTCACCACCGGAGAGGTTAGTGACTTGAGTGGATATCAGAGATGCCCCACTGAGAAAACGGGGTACCCTGATTTTGAAATGGAAGTGAATATTACTACAAATGAAGGAATAGAAAAGAGGTATCTTCTTTTTCTTCTACAGGGAGTGACCTACATCGTCTTTTCAGCAATATTTACTAACACAAGTACGGCTTCCTCATTTCTCTTTATTAGAAAATCCTAAACTTCCGCAAGAGATAAATGATGGATTATAATGTAAGCAGCACACCCCTCTACTACATTTAATAGAGGAATGTGCCTACGATATTTTGGCTTAAAATAGAAAAACACTTCCTTTCCGAAGAAAGATATACTTGCAAATCTATTTTCAAATAAAAAGAACAAAATGTCACTCAGTTGATGATTTTTGAAAAGAGCTGCTATTTTAAAAGTAGGACCCATACATTTTGGCAGAGGGTTATGAATTAGAGATGCAAGGGGTTTGTTGGCTTCTTGGTGGGAACGTAGGCTGAGGGGAGAATATGGAGTAGAAGCAGGAATGGACAGTATTGAAGCACCAGATAAATAGCTGACCAGTGGGGGTGGCCAGTAGTTCCCTTTACATATTGAAAACCTTCGGTCCCTCCATAATTGATTTTCTAAAGGTTAGAGTTAAAGCATTTGAGGACAAAATTCTGATTTTATTAAGACAGTTTTAGTCTTAAAATGATAAAAATGATCGTCTAGAATTCTGAGCGTCTGCCCCAGGGCATTTGATCTTTTTCCTGAGCACCTGTCAGCTGTTGCCAATGTGTTTTTCCCTCCATGGGTTTGTATGGAGACCAGACTGGGACAGGCTAAGCAGGTTTCTCCAGACAATTCATCTTTGACCTGGCAAGAGTCCCACTTGCTCACTCTCAGGGTCCTGGACAAAGTTGCTCTGACCTTAACTATTCTATGGTTTTACATCTTGGTGGGTTTGTTGTTGTTGTGTTGTTGTTGTTGTTGTTGCTGTTGTTGTTGTTTGTTTTTTAAAGCCACAGGCTGGAGGCTGTCAGCAGGCTTGCCCAGGGTGTGGGGCTGCTCCCAGACCCACAGGATGCTCTCAAGGAGCAATGCCCATGAGCTTCCTCGAAGAGTGTCAGGTCGCTGATGCAGACATTTTCAATCCTGATTTTTTTTTTTCCCCTGCCTCTGGCAAGTGGTTTTGAGCTATTCAGTTAGTAAAGAAAAGGGCTGGGTACTTTGGGAAGAAATGAGACAGAAGGAAAATGTGTTTTGACCTAGTTAAGCAACTGAATAAATTATTGTGTTTTCACAATTTCTGGTTATACCATCACATTAGCTACATGTGTATACTTTTTTAAAAAACTGGGGCTGTCGATTGTTCTAGGAAAACAGAAAATGTGAATTATAAATGTCTATCAAACGAAGGATCAGGAACAGCATTGCTTTTGAAACATGCTACCGACAATTTCCTCCTTCTTTCCTCCCTTTGTCCCTTCCTTCCTTTCAAGCTTCCATCTTTAAGGGCAAGAACCGTGCTGTATGTGAGAGGATGTGCAGGCGAAACAGAAGGCCTGACCCCCAAGAAGCAGTCTAACGGGAAGGCAGCCATGTTAAGACGCGGAACTGCAATTACTCAGGTGTGTACAGGATCCAGTTAGGGAGGCAGTAGGAAGTGGTTATTCTATCTTGCTTTTGAGGGAAAGCAATATAGAGAGGAATTGTCACCTGCGTTTCTTTCTTGTTAAAGAAAACCCAGCAGCTGCATCGAGCATTTGTCAGACTTTATTACAGTCGGGGGTACACACAGACACACAGACGGGAGTCAGTAAAGATCCTCCTCAAGAATCTTCAGGTAGAATTTTTAGACAGAAGAAGTTGTTTACCAAAACCTGGGACTGAATGCGTAGCAAGAATGCTTAACAGATTGGCCTCAGTCTTCGTGTCCAGATCTTCAGGACCCAGCTTTGGTTCCGTTTGGCACACACGTATGTTCAGTTGCTGTGAGTTTGGTTGTTGCTGCTCTGTTTTAATTTCTTGGGAATTTTTAGATAAGCAAATTTAGGTACAGATCAGGATGGTAGCTTGCAAAGCTGTTAGTAACAGAGAGAGTGGATGTTACGAGATGGAAGTGGTTCATTATGTCAGGGAGGTAGGGCCAGAGAAGAATGGGGCTGGTGAGTGGGACAAGGATCTAATGTGCGACTGAATTCCTGATGGCAGCCACGTTCGTATGTCCCGTCTTCTCACTGAGCACCCCAGTCAAACGTCTCATGGCCGCCATGCTGCTTCCACACAGATATCTAACAACATTCAAGCTAAGAATATCCAAAACAGAACCTTTCATTTTCTCTGTGTTTCTGATTCTTTTTCCCTCCAATTCTTTTCATCTCTGTCAGTGGTAACTTGTACCCACAGTTAATGAAGCTGAAAATAAAAAAGTCATCTTCATTTTTTTCACCCAGGCTCAAATACAAAACAAATCCCAAGTCTCCACTGTCGCCATGGCTATTACTCATAATCTAAGCCTCTAAATTTTTTGGTGTGTTTTTGTAATAATTATCTCTTTTACAAAAATATAAATCTGATCATGACAGTTCCCTACCTTGGACCCTTGAGGCTTTTGATCGCACTCTGAGTAAAACCGAGTTCTTAAGGGGTCCAGAAAGGTTCCAGGCTTTGTCTCTTGCTCCTCCAAGCTCATCTTGTCCATGTCCTGTCAATCTCCAGCCACCCCTGCCTTCTCTGCCTCATCTTCAAGGCCTTTGTTATTCCCTGGGCAAATGTTGGCCTTCTAAATACCTGAAGGGTTAACCTTTTCTTATCTTTGGATCTCAGTTCAAGAACAGCAGTCTTTTCATGATCTCCTTCTCTAAAGTAGTTTACAAAGCCACCCCCTTCTCACCTTTCACAGCCCAAGTACTGTTCTATCTTTCTGTTTACTTCTTCCAGGCTAATAATAACACTCTGGAATTATATTGCTGATGTTTTGTTGACGTGTGGGGCTGCCTTCCCTAAGTGTAATTTTCTTGAAGGCAGAGCCCTTGTCTTTCCTGTGGGTTAGTGTTACTTCAGCTTCCAGATCAGTACTCGTCATTTTTTAGATGTTCAGTAAATGTTTATTGAATCGAATGAATAAATCTAGGATCTAGTCCATCATACTCAAGAATTTAAAGTGACAGACTAGTTTTTATGGTCTAGCATTGGATTCAGAGAATGTTCCATGCGTCCTTAAGGAAACTGTATTCTGCTGTTTTTGGGCGAAGTGTTCTATTGGTGTCTCTCAGGGTCTGCTTGCGTTGTAGTTATACAGGTTTTCCATATCCTTATTGATTTTCTGCCGAGTTCTATCAATTTTTGAAAGTGGGATATTGAAGTCCCCAGCTATTGCTGTTGAATTGTTTATCTTTCCCTTCACTTCCGTCTATTTTGTTTAAGTCACGTAAGTTTTTCACATTCTTCATTCTATCCTGGGATTCCCCCACACTTTCTGAACGATGTCTTAAAAAATGTTTATACATATGTTAAGGTCCACTCCTTGTGCTGTAAAGTATTGGCAAATGCTCCATTCCAAAGTCATTCTTGTCTGGTGGAGCTGTGGAGTTCTCTATTCTTACAGCCTGCCCCCCACCCCCTGCACCCCGTGCTGAGAAGAACCTCAGAGCCCCTCAACCAGAGCTGGAGATGGGGACGGTAGCTGGAGATGGGAACGGTAGCCCACTTCTCCCAGAGAGACCCCTGCTCTGGTGCCTTTTGTTTTCTTGGCTCGCGGTGCTGGTGTGGAACCCGTTCCCTATGACAAGTTGTAGTGGAGACCATTAGGCGCCAGTACTCCAGTTTGTAGTACCTGCAGAAGAACCTTTGTTCTTTGAATGAGCTCGGTGGGGGAAGGCAGTACCATTTCTCTGCCATGCCTGCTCTAAACAGTGCTCTCCCGGTATGAGACTGTGGAAGATGAGTGATCCTGGCGGCTTATTACTTCTGGCTTTGGACTTGATGCTAAGGAGAGCAAGAGAGCCTATCTTTTTGCCTACAGCCCAAAGCAATAGTTTTTCCATCCCACAGAATGTGGGTAGGTGATGGTGTGATGAGAGCTGGTCCTAATTCAAGTGCTGAAGACTTTTTCTGTTTTTTTATCAAGAGTTAGCATAATTTGAGTCAATGTCATGCTGTTTGCTGTACATCCTTAGGGAAATTTCCAGAGACTTTAAATGTTTGTTTCTGTTTCTATTTTTACAACTCCCACCAGTTAAATGGTTGTTTTGCTGGGGAAACCATTCCCCCAGATCCCCATGTAGAGGCTCACATCACCATTCCAGAACTATCCCCTCCCAGGCCAGTTTTTCAACTGTAAGCCTCAGTTAATAGGCATCTGGGAATCAGACTATCAATTGTACATAAATGTAAAACAAGTGTCATTGCTGCTGTTAATGAAAATAACGTAAACATGATAACTCCATATTAGTTAAATGGATAATATCTCCCAAATTACCGTATTCAGCTTGATGGCAGATAACACTAGCCCTAAGCGAGGTTCAACACTCAGTACGGTTTTGGGGGGTTTTGGTATTCTTTATTTTTTACTAAATTAGAACAGCCAACTCAAAAAGAAAGCAAGTGACTTGTGAATTTGTTAACTATTTTTCAGGGCAAGGCAAGGACTCAAAATTCCTGGAGCGATCTCTCACTGAAGACTGTTTCTGGCATACCATCAGGTGTAAAGTCAATAGGCTTATGAGTATTTAGCTTGGGATAAAGCAGCTTACTTTTTCCTCATCTACACTTGGATGACATTCCACTCAAAGTAATTTTTTTTTTCCGTTTCCATTGCATCCTGTGGAGGTTATTTTAAATGATAACCAAGTAATATGAAGTCCACTAACTCCTGTGAGGGAAGTATTTCACATACTTTTTGGAGAAAGTCAAATACTCAGCAATCAGTCTATGGTATCTTGTCTTTCTTATAAAATCCTAATATCATATCCTCAGAAGCAACATCTTGAAATTTCACCTCTGAAGTGACAGGTTTAGGCTGTTCAGAGTTCTTGATATATTGTTGAGCAATGACACTTGAATAAGCTTCATGAAATCATGGAAATGTGTTTTCCTGGCCTTCTGAAAGGGTTGTGATGAGCTGGTTTTATCCTAACTTTAATTTCAAAGGCTGATGTGAAGCATCTTCTCCTTTGACAGTCAAGGAAATTCAGAAGGAGAAGTAGGCTTACACTTCCAATCTATTTGCACAATAGGCTGGAAATACCTTTATTCTGTGGGTTTGATTTGATTGCCTTACAGTTGTGCCTCTCACCAAACCCTGGCATGAAGATGAGGAGTCCTTTGTTGACTGACAACCACTGTCTCTGAGAAAGTGTTCGGTGGATGGTGACAGAGACCTTTCCTCGATGAGTCCTTAGCTCACGTTTTGTCAGTATTAATGTTAACACATTGTCTCCCATCCACACCATGGTTCATAAAAGAATCCTTACCTTAAAAAAAGTTTCCTTTTCTAAATCATCGTTTCAGTGTTGCATAGGTCAAAAAGCCATGAAGCCCATCTACTCAATACTCATGGGTCACATGTTCCAAGAGCTGACACAGTACAGTGTCACAACTGATTTCTCACACTAACCACCCAGAGTTAACGTACACTCCACAGATTAAGGGCAGAGTCCCCAACAAGGCGGCCCCACCTCAGACGCCAGCTGCAAATTTCAGAGTCCTTAGGCCACCTCGACTCTTGACCAACTGTCTACAAATTCGGGAGTTCTTGTGACCCCCTCAGCTTTGATAATTTGCTGAAATGACTCACAGAATTCAGGAAAGCTCTATACTTGTGATTACAGTTTTATGGTAAAGGATTCGAATCAGGACCAGTCAAAAGAGGAAGCACATTGGGCAAGGTCCGAGACAATCCTGAATGCAGCACTGCCATGTCCTCTTCCTGTGAAATCAGAATATCACCCTCCTCACACATAAATGTGTTCATTTACCAAAAATCTCAGACCAGCTTCAGTGGTTAAAGTTTTTATTGGGATTTCATCACACTGGCACGAACGACTGACTCGCCGGCACATGATTGAACTCAATCCCCAGCCCCTCCTCTCCTCCTTGGAGGTACATCTATACCACATGACTCAAAGCCCCAGCCCTCTGACTACATCTTTCTGGCATGGCCAGCCCTCGTGCTGGAACTATCTAGGGACCCACTAAGGTCACTCAGGAAATTTCAAAAGTTTAGAAGCTCCATCTCAGAAACCTGGCACAAAGATCAGATAAATCCCCCATCTTACAACATACGCCCTCTTCCAGATGCAAAGTTTACACCAGCAACGTGTATGTATATTAGTCACTGTCTTTCCTCCTGGTGTGAAGTATCGATGGCTCCGTTTGATAAAGGCTTTTGGCAATCAGTTATTAGACTAAACGTCTGAGCTCAAGTTTACTATCATTCGTACCTGTGCGTTCCTGAAGAGTGTGATGCCGAGAACCTTCCGCGGATTTGGACTTTGTCTTTGACGATTGCTAGTGCTTATCGAGTGTTTGCTCTTTCCCAGGCATGGTGCTCAGCTCTCTACATGCATTTCATCCTCATAACAAATCTATAATATTAGATAAATCTTACCTCCACATTACACATAAGGGAAGGAGGGGTAAAGAGACATTGTGTCCAAAGTAATGTGCCCAAAGTCACAAAAGTAGTAAGTGGCAGAGCTGGGATTTGCAATGGGTCATCTACTTTCAAAGCCTGTGCCCTGTTAGACCGTGCCACTCACAGCAATGAGAACATCAGCCTTGCGCTGGAAAGTTCTGGATAAACTCATTTGGTTTATCATAAAAGCAATTTTTCTTTATTTGAAAAATGATGCAAAAGCATCAGTGGTTAATGTCATAATATAATGAGGTTTCTTAAAAGAAAACACACTGAGGACTCATGTTACACAGAAAGACAATCCAATAAAATTCAATGTTTAAATATTTGTCATTCCTTGGATGCTTATGAAATATCTTCATTTGCAGATTTGCTATCCCAAAAGAGTCAAATTCAATATTTACCCTGGGGACCTCTTCACTATTCTTCATGGTGAAGTTATTCTGAGTTGGAGTATTAATGTTTCTATTTTCATCCCTATTTTTGCACCTTAACAGGTCCCTTTTGGGGTATTAGGATATTTGACAAATTATTAATTTTAAAGTAAAAATGCAAGTTTAAGAAAATTAAGATAAAGCTTCCATGAAATAAAAATATATTGACAACGAACCTTCAGTTCCTTAACTGTACAATAAGGGTAGTGATCCAAGTAAAGTGTTGTGTGGCTTACGCAATATAACATATATAAAGTGCCTCCGGTAAGGAACAGTGCTCCAAAAGGCAGACAGATCTAGAATCTTCTTGCCAGTGGGCAGGTGCCAGCAGGTCCACTGGAATGCTCTAGGAGTGCCCCTTCTTTCCTGCTGTATTCGTTTCTTATTCTGGAAAAAAAAAAACCAAAAAACTATTTTTCTCTTGTGGATATGGATTGTTGTTTTTGTTTTTGGCAACCACCAGGAGGGGAAATGTCAGACTAGCTAGTCAGAGAAGGAAGATGGAGTATTTGATAAGATCTCATTTATGGAGAACAAACAGCGATACAATAGCATCACGAGCAAAACTGCCAAGTAATGAGAGAGGGTGATGCTCTTTGTACCTTATTTTTGTTACGTGTAACACCAGTACTACCCACCTTTCCTCTGCTCGTTCGCTGTCTTCCAACTTGTGCATTTGGAAAATGATGGCGAATTTTTTATTCATTTACACACAGATGCTTAATAAACCTCTTACACATTTAAGAAAGAAGCAGAAGACACATTGATACTAATTTGATCATTTTTCTTCATGACTTTTAATTCCTCCCAAAATTCGCCAAGCTGACTTCAGTTGGACCTTAATAAAAAATAAAATAAAAAAATAAAACCACAGTGTTTTATTAAATAGCTCCAATCCAGAACGTTCGTCTCTAGTTGCCTTGATCTGTGGCTGTAAGTTCTCTTTCAGAAATTCAGTCCTACACATCTTCCAGGGCTACGAGGCAACAGGCAAAACCAAACTTTAGCTGTTGGAACTGTGTGAAAGAGCCCACAACAAGGGCCTTCCATAGCTTTTCTAGTCATGTTTTAGTTAACTACAAAAAGGGGGTGGGAAACTTCTCCTTTGAACTACAAACATTTAGAACCAACTGTTTACTTATATGTAAAATGTAAATCTTCCTTCAAAAAAAATTTTTTTTGGTCCAACAGGATGTAAGGTATGCTGTGTAATTAACTGAATAATTTGCTTTAAGATCCCTGGTGGGTGGAGTTGGGCTCTACTCAGAGGCGAACCTGGAATTTTTTAGCCAGGCTCCACAAGGCCCCCAGATCTTGGCAGCACTTGGTCCTGGGCCTCTGACTTGCTTCTCCTCCTTCTTAGCCAGTTCATCTTCTGTGCGTGTGTCTGCATCCTGCCTGACCCCTTCTAAGGTGTCTACAGATTGCCCTCCATCTCAGGAACCAACCCCTATGTGCTTCTGTTCAGCCTTCTCTGCGTCCCTTCACTCACGCAGGATGGAGATCTCCTTCTGGAGTTTGAACCCCAGCCCACCACTTTACGAGCTGCGTTAACGTGGGCAGACTACTTAACCTCTATTGGCCTTGATTTCTTCATCTGTAAAATGGGACTGATATTAGTTCTTCTGTATTTTAGTTAATTCAAGGAGGTAGGACTTGGGGTAGGAGCCCTGGGCATCTGTTACAGAGATGACATGCTTACCCCTCTCACTAAGACCCCGACAACCCTTTGGACCAGCCCCAACGAATGCAAATTCCCTTGAGTGCTCAGTTCTTGGTGCTGCCATGTCTGTGCTCCCCTTCCCGAGCTGCAACACAGACCCCTCTACTCCTTCCCTTTGCTAATGTTGCCTTTGTTTGGCATTTGCAGAGTGGATACCTCTCAAATACCAGGGAGCTTGGAACCAGGGAGAACCTCAGGACACAAAGAGGGTGAAAGAGATTCATTTGCTGGTAGTAAGTAACCTTTGACTCTAGAAAGCCCAGTGAGTAAACCATGAAGGTCAGCACACCCCACTTCCTGAAGAATTGAGGTTCCAACCCATCTGCTCCTTTAAAATATATGGTTACGTCTGTATTAGCAGCTTTCCTTTTATTGCTGAGAGTCTCGGCACCCACGCGTACTGCAGACTGCTGCAAAGGACTTGGGGGGAAGTGTTAACTCACTGAGAATTTATGTTGAGGAATAATTTGGCAAGAGCAAATTATGAAATATAATTCAATTCCAAATGCACAATAAAGATAGAGCCCATGTGGTAGATAGTAAAACCCCCAGAAAAGGAAATCGATGCCTTCAATTAGAAATTGTCAAGGAGTGACATTTGGAATCTGAGCAGAAGCGGCATCCCTGGAGTGAAAACCATTCAGTTCCAGCAAAATGGAAGCTTGGCCGGCTTCCCTTCTGAGCAAGAGTGCTCTGCTCTGGTGATCTCAAGGGTCCCATTCCACGCCTGGGGCGCGGCTCTCGCTCAGGACCCGATTACTTCAGAAGTGGGCTGATCTGGTGACGTATCCTTGTGCATAAAGCTGCATATAAGGGAAGGAGCTCTTTCAGAGGTTTTTGTTTGTTTGTTTCTGAAAAAAAAAAAAAAAAGACATACCTGACTCATTCTAAAGAGTGGGCTACAGAACGTGAGCTGCTTTTGCTGTTAATAGAGCTTCAATAGCAACAGCTTTCTATTTTTTTTTAAATATAAACAGGTGGGTTCTGCAATTAACAAGATTGGGAAGTGATGAATTAAAACCAAATCTATCCATTGCTGGGTATACACCCCAAAGAATTGAAAGCAAGGTCTCAAAGAGATACTTGCACACCCATGTTCACAGTAGCAAAAACATGTGTCCAACGGATGACGGGCTAAGCAAAATGCAGTAGACACACACAGTGCAGTATTAGTAATAACAAGGGAGGAAGTTCTTGCGCAGGTGACCACATGGATGAACTTCCAGGTCATTACGCTGAGTGAAATAATCCAGTCACAAAAGGACAAATGCTGTAGGATTTCACTGACACGAGGTAGTCAAGTCATAGAGACGGAAGGTAAAATGGCGGTGGCCAGGGACAGGGGAGAATGTGGAGTTAGCGTTCAATGGGGACAGAGTTTCAGTTTTTTAAGATGGAAAAGAGTTTCGTAGACAGACGGTGGCATTGGCTACAGAACAATGTGAATGTATTTAACCACAGGTGTGTGAACACTCCTGAATCACATGCTGAAAAATGGCTAAGATGTAAATTTTATTTTATGTGTATGTTAACACAATAAATTTTTAAAAAATCTAAGGATGGTTATTTTAGCTGCAGGATATCTCAGAGTGTCTATTATGCTCAAATGCAATAGCATTTGAAATGAGAGGGCATAAAACACGCTTTCCCAAAATAAGATAGACTTTAGAAACTACTAATGTGGACTGTTTTTTATTCCTTGATCTTCTTCCTATCGCCTTTCCAGAGAAAATCTTTTAAATATTTACTTTAAGAATGTTATTTCTTTTAAAACAGGATAATTCACAACGTTCCATGGGGGTGGGCAAGGTGGAGATTCATGAATTTTGGGCCCTATTATCATCACAAGTTGCCCATGTGAGGAGGAAAACTGGAAAACATTATGGAAAGTTTCTCATGGAAAATAAGAGGTAGGGGAGCAATTTCTGCGTGGGCTATTTCTTGGCTTCTGTGTCCTTTGGCACCATGAACAGCACGGTCCAGGCGAGGACCACCCAGAGTCCCATCTCCATGTCGTGGAATACGTTTGTTCCCACGCATGCTTCCTAAGTTCTCGGACCTCCCCCCTAACAGACCCCTCTCCTACACTTAATGACTCTTATTAAGGAGGAGCCAGAATTTGAGGGAAAACAGTGGAAAGTTAAGCATTTAGGAAAATACTCTAGTTCTCCCACAAGCTTTTATTTTGTACCCCTTACTTTTCCTTTCTTTACTTCCTTCCGTAGGGCAGCCTGTAGCCCCAGAAACATTGATTAACCTTTCTTATGACCTTGCAGGCTGCTCGCCTTTGTCTAACTCAACAGATTTCAGCTTTAGAGCAGTAGAAGATGTGATCCAGAGGAAGGCAGGGGCCGAGAAATAAGCCTTACACGAGCGCTAGGACGCGGAGAGAGTTCGTGCGCATGCTCTTACCTTTAAAATCCAGAGCCCGCCTTTGGACATATTCCTAGCTCTAAGGCACCTCTCATGAATTCTATAAACACGGCATCATCATATTCTCCACATCTCAAATTGGGACACATCATCTGGCTAAAGGTTCTTTCTTTGTTTTTGTTTGTGTGTTTAATTTGTGAAGTTAGTTAATTTTTATAAGATATGCATTAATTCCATTTGGTTAGTAATGGAAATCTTTTATTGGAGAAAATAGAGTATTATAAAATCATAACTGTACCAGGAAAGCTGGCATGGATAATCAATATATGTGATCCCACGTGCTGCTTAGATTGCAGACTATCCCTAAGAATATTTTTTGTATATTTCATTACTCTTTTAAGGGACCGATCCTTTGTAATTCCTTGCGAATCAAGACCTGGTCCACTCTGCCACAGTTATTTTCAAAGAAGGCTTTTATCATTCAATTTTTTTCAGTGATTGAAACTGCAAGATAGTTTCTTTTTCTTTCAACACTGCAGTTTTCACAGGGTGCCTGAGTGGCTCAGGTGGTTAAGTGTCTGCCTTCAGCTCAGGCCATGATTTTAGGGTCCTGGGATTGAGCCCAGCATCAGGCTCCCTGCTCAGTGGGGAGTCTGCTTCTTCCTTTGCCCCCCCCCCCCCCGCTTGTGCTCTCTCTCTCTCTCTCTCTTTCTCTGTCAAATAAATGGATAAAATCGCTAAAACAGAACAAAACAAAAACAATACTGTAGTTTTCCCACCCTGGGACACTGCACAAGGTCTTTAGAGCACGAATCTGACTCAGAGGCATGGGACTCGTTGCTGACCCAGTCCTACCGAAAGTCACATGTAATGCTGGAGTGGAGAAAGAATCCAAATCTTGAAGTCCAATCTTTGAGTTTCCTGTGGTATTTAATAAAGTGTTAAATGAGAGTCACCGCTATCTAGTTCTGGTTTGTCCTTAGGTGAGCATACATGCCTACACGTGTCCAGGGGGATGGCAGAACATGTACTATTGAATACCCCCCCCCCAGGTCCCCATATATGAGTCAAAGTTGGCTTGTGATTGGAAGACAGTTGGACCTGATTAGATATGAGAAAGTTGGCAAAGCAGATCTATAGTTTCTCCCCTCCCCCCACATCTATCCCTGGATCACCTTACCCAGGGTAGAACCTTGGCCATAAATCCTTAACAGTTTTACCAGCACAAGAAATTTTAGTTTCCCTTGCTTTGTAAATGACCATTAACTCACTTCCTTGAGCCTTGTAATTTTCACTTCATTGAGGGAAAGTACTGACTTTGACACCTTGGGAACTTTGAGTTTCTTACTCTACCTATAACAGAATGTTTATCAGAGAATTTCAGTAGGACCAAAGTTTGTCCAACAAATTTTGTTATCTGGTGGAGGGCTGGGAAAGGTCTAGCAACACAGTAGTGGCCCCTTTCCATGGTGTACCTCCTGCTGCCACGGCTGACTGAGTTAGCAACGGGTCATCAGTGAATGCAGGGCTGGGAAGAGGGATGGGCGCAATTAGCCCTTGAAAGCCTATAGAACCTTGAGTTTATCCCCCTAGTAAATTGGTTCCCAAATTTTGGTATGAATCGCTATTGCTATTACTAAAAGTATAGAGGTTGATTCAGATCTCTGCAACTGAGACCTGACTATCTATATATTTAACAAGCTCCCAGGTGATCCTTATACTGCAGCTTGAGCTCTGGCGCCTATACTCATTCCTACACAAGGCTGGTCTTGTATATGTGGTGCTGCCTTCCAGATCAAGAAGTCTACATGCATTTTCATACCATGAAATTTACTAAGATATTAGTATGCGTTATTATATGTAGGCTAAGTTCCCTAAGAGGTAATGAAAATAGATTCTAATATTTGGAATGAATAATGGCTATCCTATTCACTTTGATATAATAGTCTATATTCAGATCATTACTTTTCATTATCCTGAATGTAAAATATGCTATGGAAATCCAAAATCCATATATTTTAGAAATTAGATGAAATCTTTATGGAGCTCATAAATACGCTCATCCTAGGGTTATGAGAAGTATTTGCATCAGACATTTTCATTGTAAAAAAATGACTCACACGACAGCTATCCTTGTTCGCCATCAATATTCTTCCAACAGGATTGTGCCAAGTGCGTTGTGCATATAATGATTTATTTATGACAAGAAATTTCAGATAAACATACCAACTTCCTCTGAAAAATGTTTGGGTGATTTTCAAAAAAAGCTTTGTGGAGTTAGGTCATTTGTCTTCAGGGATGAACACTTTTCATTGGGGATGATGTCTCTGCTTTCGTGATGATCTTTTTCCAAAGACAGCATTCACCCCACGAACATCTCCCAAGGCAAATTCTCTCCTCTAAAGGAATTCACTAGGTTAAGAATTCCTTCTATTCACAATTAAAGAAAAAATATGGGAGGTATTTGAAACTGCGGTGGGTATTGACCGTGTGTGAATGTGCTAGGTAGTTTGGTGGGAGAGATGGACGTGTAAACGACAAATGGCAAATGCTGAAAGACAGTGACTAAAGTCTCCCTGATGGTTCAGGAGCTGGGCCTTCAGGATAGTTGGAAAGGTAAGAGCATAGAGGGCATTGGAGGCAGAGGAATGAAGCCCGGGCACCCAGCCGAACAACCGAGATTTCCAGATTGCTCATTTGAATACTAAGTACTCTCCTACTCCATACACAGAGCTGTGCTTGGCTCTCAGGGGAAGGAGAGGGAACGAAGGGCCCGGCCCCTGCACTCAAGGAATCGATGTGCCATTTGGATGCCTAAGATGCGCAAATATTAGAGAAGGAACAGGAAAACCACACACGAAAATGCCATGACGCGTTACCCATAGATGTGGTGCAGAGCGTTGTAAAACTGTGAGAGAGATGTGAGCTGACATGTTTAGGGGAATCGACCCGGGTTAAATGTTTTTGGACAAGAGAAGCATTTAAACAAATAACACAAAACCACCGAGCACGCACAGGTGAGAGAGAACATGCTGTGTGGGAGGCACGAAGGACATCAGCGTGCCCAGAAGAGGTAATGCTTCTGAGCCATGAGGAGTTTGGGGGACGGCGTGGTGGGAAGCACCTAACTCAGGGTCCTGGCTCAGCCTGGGACTGGTCAGGGATTTGGGAGCAAAGGAAAAAAAACCTTTTATCTTTTCAGATCCTTAGTTTCTTGAACTATTGAATGGGCCAAGCAGAATTAACTCAGAGGCTTATGAAGAACCAATAAAGCAACTGCTGCGAAAGTATTTTGTAAACTGCTACGTACTGTAAATATGGGTGATTCTCATCAAAGGGGATTCTTGAACAATGAATCCTTTCTAAGAAGCCACGGCCCCGTGCCTGGATGCTTAGGCTTTCAGGAATGGCATTCTTCAGCTCGAGGATACGAGTGGGGTGCCAAATTGAGATCTTCCCACTGCGAACCAACCTCAGAACCAAAGCATTTTAAAGAGCTTATGTTAAATTTTTTAAAAAATGCAAATTTTAAAAGCAAAATTTGGTTTCCAGTTTCTTTTATTAGATCTTAAATAATAGACTCAACGATTTTTACAATTTGAATTTTACAATAGCAATATTAAATCATTAATTGTTAACATTTGGGTGATTATAATGTGTGTGAGTTTTCTTAAGTAGGTCACATTCCTAGAGTTAAAAAAAAAAAAAAAGGAAGAACTTGCTTTATTTAAACTAAAAAAAGTATTACTTGCTGATTAATGGCTGTACTTTTTGGAAGCTTTGCTTTGAAATGAAAACAATGCTGCTAATCTTAAAGTATCCACCGATGACCTGATTTTTTCATCAAAGAAACACTGGTGGTTAAAATAACTGAGTGCGTTTCTAGGTCTAGCAGACTACAAAGTTACTACTGGCCATCTTCCCATCCAGCCCCCCAGCTATGTCCGTGAAAGTGACAGAAGTACATTAAACATTATCAAAAGATTATTGATTTTATACATCAGAGATCGATATTTAAAAAAAGAAAAATGCATTTTACAAAGACAATTTCCTAACTTCCCACAAAAAGAGTTTCCAAAAGAGGTTTTGGGTATGTTTCTCATTCGGAGAATGATGTTCTTTCTCAGACAGAAAACTTCAGATCTTCCCCCCAACACAGTTCTGAAGTCTTTATGCTTGCAAGAAGACCCTGAAAGTGACACCATTGGCTGGTTCCTCAGAACTTCAGCCTCAGCTGAGCTCCGGGCCCCTTGTGTCTATTTCAGATCCAACATCTGTTCGGTACATGAGGACTGATCTCACTTCACTTTTCCAATTTAATTTTACTGCATTTCTTGGTAGAACCACCCACTTGGATCTGCTCAATGACATATGACTGAATCCCTCACCATCACGGGGCTTTTTCCCCTCCAACACATCTGGAATAAAAATGGATTTGAAAAATTACACTTCCACATTTGAGGAAAGGGCAAAGACAGTAGGTGGCTACCACTTTCTATCCAAATACTTCTCAAATATGGCTAAAATCCTTTATGTTTTAGGGTACACTGTATTTATTTCCCTTGGAAGAGGAGAATGCCTTTCTTTCATTCATGTTTAGGTGTAATAAGAAGGATGACTCAGCTAATCTGGTAAATTCTGGAAAATAAAAATGGGGGTGTTGAGAATTCCAGCCCCTTTGGTTGTTAGAAGGGACAAGCTGTGTTAACTGCTGCCAAGATAAATTGAAGACAAGTTGGAAAGTAAAGTAAACAAGCATCACGCAACCCGAAATTCTCCAATTCTTTGGTTGAATCCAGTTCTTGTTACTTTGGTGGGTGGTTTTAGTGAAACTGTTTTATGAATATAAAATAGGGCATGGTAGATTAATGATGGCCACATAGTCTCTGTGACTCCTCCCATTGAGAGGTAAAGGCTGGCCTCAGAGGCTCGCTTGAGTGTGGTGGAAATGACATTTGTGTGGCTCTCAGGCTAGGTCACAAGAAGTCTTCCTGCTTTTGCCTGTGTTTCTGGAATACTTTCTGGAGTCCTGAGCTGCCCTCTGGTAAGTCTACTTACCCTGGAAAGGCCAGGCTTGAGAGGTCACATGTGGGTGCTCTAGTTGACCAACCAAGCAGAGCCCAGCTTATGAAGTCACATGGGAGTGAAAGTACCAGAAACCTCCAGACCAGCCCACCTGGTCAGTACCATACGGAACGATGGAGTCACTCCCCTGAGCCCTGCCTGAATCCCTTAGCCACAGAACTGTGATATAATAAAATCGGTGTTGTCTTAAGCCCAGTAAATCATCAAATGCACAAAAAGGTATATTCTTTGAGATAGTAATTGGGTTCTTACCATTGGCCTCTTTGCCTTACCTCCTGACTATTATAAATGGTATGAGTTATATGGTTCTCACAACAATCTTGCACTATGTGTATTATTGTCCTTGTATTACAGATAAGAAAATAGGCACCAGGAGAATGAGTAACTCGACTAAAATACGCAAGAACATTATAGGCAGGATGGAAACCCAAGCCTGTCCAGCTTTAAATCCTTAGCTACTATGGGACGGAGAATCTTTGTTACTGTTGATATGGTCACACCATTAAGAATAAAGATTTTCTGGATGTTTTGGGCTCTAACTGCATGAATTTCAATTACGGGTCAGCAAACTTTTTTTAAAGGACGAGACAGTAAATATTTTAGGCTGTGGGTCTTATGGTCTCCATGGCAACTGCTCCACTTGGCTGTTACACTGTGAAAGCCACCGCAGGCAACATGTAAGCAAAAGATACGGCTGTGCTCCAAAAAATTTTATTTACAAAATCGGCTGGTGGGCCAGATTTGATTCACAGGCCATAGGTTGCTGACCCCTGATCCACACATCTGAGGTGATTATATTTGAATCTTTTCGAATGTTTGGAAAATAACCTCAAATTCTAAATGAGCTGCTGATGGCACTTCCTTCCAAGCCAAATTTCAAACCAAAGTTGTAGGTTTTTTTAGTTGTCAAGTCTAAACAGAATACGTGTAAGTCAATGGAAAGTGTAAATCAGTGTAGAAGGTAGCAAAAAATTGTACTTTTGGAAATATTACTTTAGCAATTCTTTTAGCTCTGCTAAGTTACAAATACCCCCATAAGGATGGATTATACATAAAGATAAACTACAGTGGTTTGGAACTTTCTCCACACTTGCATTACATATCAGAATATCGTTAGTCAACTGGAGTCCGAAAGAGATGTTCTCGGTAATGATTACAAAGTGTTTCAGGGGCGCCTGGGTGGCACAGCGGTTAAGCGTCTGCCTTCGGCTCAGGGCGTGATCCCGGCGTTATGGGATCGAGCCCCACATCAGGCTCCTCCGCTATGAGCCTGCTTCTTCCTCTCCCACTCCCCCTGCTTGTGTTCCCTCTCTCGCTGGCTGTCTCTATCTCTGTCGAATAAATAAATAAAATCTAAAAAAAAAAAAAAACCAAAAAAAAAAAAAAAAGAAAAGAAAGTGTTTCAGGAAGCATTTCTACACTATTCATGGAACTCATCCTCCGTTCTACAGCCTGATGAGAACTTCTGGTCTCATGGCCAAGTTGCTAGCTGTTTGACAGCTGTACATCCTTGTTATGTGCAAGGTCGGAACAGAATATTCCCGAAACTACATGAGCACTTGGGGGTAGGGGAGGACTACTGGTTGTAGCAGAAAACTGCTCTTGGAGCTGGAAGAGTTTGTTTTTCATAAGGGAGTGAGTAAGGTCTTGAAAGTCAAGACTTTAACTTCCACAAAACATCTCTTAGTCTTTAATCTTTTAGTGTTAGTGGAAGCACCCCTAGTCATTTTAATCTATCCTGCTTATGAATTTTTGTTGTCTTTCTTGTTATCTTGGACCCATTTGTCTAGTAAGTTTAAAGTGACTCAAGGGCAGGAAATAAGGGTTTTCTTTGTCCCTTTATATTTTCATTTCTACCGCCTGACATATAATTGGTTCAATTCATTTTGAAATAAATGAGTCATAAGTCATTCCCACACTTCGTAGTCTAAAAATTGCAATGTCTGGCTTGACCCTTTTCCCTCAAGTTTTTAAATATCAAATATATATATATATACATATATGCATATGAAGGCTTCCTACATCGAGGCTTTAGTTATCCAAAAATGCTGTGTACAGAATACATAATATTATCACCAGTAGCTCCTATTGCTATAATAGCATTTATTTTACAATTCGATCTTGTGAATTGGCTACCCATAAAATTTCCAATAACACTGAATTTTTTATTCATTTAGAAAAGATAATGTATACACATGGTAAACAACTTTAAAAGGTACAAAATAATATACAGTAGTAGAAAGTCATTTCTTCCCATGTTGTTCCACAGCCCTTGGTTTCTCATCACTACACCCAGTTTTCTAAGCATCCTTCCATAGATACATGAGGCCTACACCGGACAATCATACAGATTATCATTCCCGTTACTTTACACACAGCAGCATATTGTACACAGTTTTCTATGTCTTGCTTTTTTCACTTATATTTTGGAAATCATCCCATTTTAGTACATATAGAAATGACTTTTAAAAAATATCTGTTAGGGATGCTTAGGTGGCTCAGTCGGTTGACCGTCTGACTCTTGGTTTCAGCTCAGGTCCTGATCTCAGGGTCATGAGATGGAGCCTTACGTCCTTGGGCTCTGCGCTCAGCTCGGAGTCTGCTTGAGATTCTCTCTCTCTCTTCTTCTGCCCCAAGTAAACAAATAAATAAAAACATGCACTAGTTCTTTATTGTGTGGGTGACCGTAGTTGACTGAAAAATATTTATCGGTGTATATTTATGTTGTTCTTAAGCATTTTGCTCTTGTAGGCAGTGTTGTACTAAATATCCTTCAACATATGTCTTTGTGCGCATGTGAAAGACTATGTGTGGGATAACTTCCAAGAAATAGAACTGCTGAGTCAAAGCAATACGCATTTTGTATTTTATTAGATGTCTTCAAATTGACCTCCGTAACGTCCAATGATAAACCTGCAGGGCAGCAACACATTCCTTCCAGTTACCATTCCCTCCACAGCGCCTCAGCAAACTTTGACTTTTGTTAATTTCATAAGAGAATAATGTTCTTTCCTTAGAGTTTTAAGTTTTAGTTTTGTTAGTTTGCTGAGGACCAGTCAAGATTTTTGCCTAATTTTCTATGTAATTATGGACCTTTTTCTTCTTGATTTATAGTTCTTGGATATTAAGGAAATGAGACCTCTGTTAAGCATACATATTGAAAGGTTTTTTTCAATTTTTTCCTTAATATAGTCAATGTTATCAATCTTTTTGGGTTTGGAAAATAGTACATAACATTGTTACATTGTATAAAAAAGTTCACCCATGTTTTCTTCTAGTACTTTTATAATTTATTCTTTTTTTAATTTAATGTTAGATTCACCTGGAAAATTTGTAGTAAAAGATGGACTTCTGTTTTCACAGAATAAAGTTGTCAGAACTCTATTTATTGAAGAATTCCTCTTATTCCCACCTCCATGCAATGCCTCCTTCATCATGTTATAACTTTATAACATGTTTTTTTGTATTCTTTTGTGTTTGCATTTTTTCCCTTGATAAGTCTTTTTCTATGTACCACAATATTTAATTTATTTTTTCTTTAAAATGTTTTAACATCCCAGTTTGCTTATTTTTTTCTTTTCTAGGATTGTTCTAGATATGCTTGAATGTTTACTTTTTCACATGAACTTTAAAATTAGTTAAGTTTAAATTTTTTATATTTGTATTTTATAGTGGGATAAAATATAATTTATAGATTAATTTAGAAGGAATTGATATGTTTATATTATTAGTCTTCTTCTTAAGAACAGAGTATACCTTGCTTTATAGTCAACTCCTCTTTGAACTATTAAAATATTTTTCTTATGGATCGAACAGATCACTTGTTAGGTTTATTCCTAGTGTTTGCTTGTTTATTTGTTTCTTTGTGGTTGCTCTTATAAATAGTTTCTTTTCTTCCATTTTAGTTTTTCTAGTTGATATCTGCTTATATCTAGCAAGGCTATTGATTTTTATATACTCATTTTGAACCCATTTACCGAAATCCCTTATTGTATATGAATAATTTTTCAGTTGATTGGTTTGAGTTCTTTCTAGACCTACAGTCATATCATCTAAAAGATGATTTGTACTCCCTATTAAAATGTTTTATCTCTTAAGTTTTTTCTCTTGCCTCATCTGTTACTGCCATTACAAAAGAGCTAAATAACCATGTTAACGAAGAGTAGACATCCTTATCTTGCTTTTGAGTTCAATGAGAATGCCTCTGGCATTTTCAATATTAAGTATGAGGCTGGGTTTTACTTAAAATATATGATAAGAAGATATTTCAATGTATAGATGTAAATACATATTTATTTAAATACAGAAATGTTCCAGGTGAGGTGTGTGTATACACACACACACACACACACACACACACACACACACACATAAATAAATGTGTATATTTATCTAAGGAATACTTGAAATTTTTCAGGTGATTTTGTATGTGTGCACAGGAAATGTGTATAGGAAAATGCTTAAGTGTGTTCAAGTGATTTAGTATTTTTTTGCCTCTACATTCCTCTGTGCCTCAGAAAACATGTGAGTTTCCTCAGCTTTTTGTCTCATATAGCTCATCCTTTATTCTCTGGAGCAGGTGTATTGACTATGGCTAAATACAAATTGAATCGTACAGGCTCCAGAGCTTTTCCTAACTTAACCCCAGGGTTATAGAATTCTCTGACATATTGAATTAGCCATTTAGAAAGAGGCCACAATATTTCTCCTCTACAAGGCATTTCAAGAAGTTCAAGTGGATACTGTGAGCTCCACCTACTTCACCAAGCACCCAACAAAAAGAGATCTTAAAGCACAAATACGGTGTGGCCCTTGACGTTGATGAATTGCTGCTAACTTGCCTATCTGTGGTGGTGAATTTTATGTGTCAACTTGGCTGGGCCATGGGGCCCAGATATATGGTCAAACATTACTCTGTATGTTTCTGTGAGAGTGTTTTTGGATGAGATTTAAATGTAAGTTGGTAGACTTGAGTAAAACAGATTGTCCTCCATAATGTGGATGAGTTTGACCAACCAGTTGAGGGCCTGAATAGAATCCCACCCTGAGCAAGACTTCAGACGTTACCGCAACACTGATTTTTCCCTGGGTCTCTAGCCTATTGGGCCACCCTTCAGATTTTAAACTTGCTGGTCTCCACAATCATATGATTCTGTTCCTTCTAATCTCTCCCTCCTCTCTCTCTCTCTAGACACACCCTGTTTATCTGGAGAATCCTAACTAACATATTTCTTTTCTGCCAAATTGTGACAGGGAACAAGAAGAATTTTCTTCATTATTTTACTACTTTTGGAACAAATTCTGAGATGTTAGATTTACTTTTGTTGACTAGACGGAGACAAGGATGATAGGAGAATGAGGTCCCCTCCCAAACTTCAGACATTCCCGAGTACGCTAGAGAATGAAAGTAGAAATATCAGAGGAAAACAAGCAGTGATCTGGGCCTGTGGAATTTCTGGTCTGGCTGCAGTTCTGGGAGTTTACAAGTTTTGCAAGAAATCTTATCCTTGGACTTTCTAAGTCTTGTATTTATTGAAAAGTCTTAGACACACATGGTGCATCTAGACTTCAGGTCACTGCTCATTTTCCTATTTCTGTCCCTTCTGTCGTTGTCAGGCCCAGCTCTCTGGGGTCCATCGTTTCTCCTTCCTTCCCTGGCTAAAAGTAAAATGAACCCCATCAGTGACATGTTGTTGGACCTAGCCGTGCTATCTTCTGGAATAATGATTTCTCCTCTTTCCCCCATTTTCTTCCAACTTGAAGAGGACAGGGCACTGGCTTTAGAATAGGAGCTTGTGCCTTGACACCACCACTTAGTAGTTGTCACGTGGTCTTTCACAGCCTCCCTTTTCTCACTTGCAAAATGCACACACAGTATACCCACCCTACAAGGCTGTTGTGTGGATTAAGTGAGATCACTCATGTGAAGCACCTCGCAGAGTTTTGAACACATAAAGGGCCTCAATAATGTTATTTTCTCCCCAAATATTCTAATTTTTAAAGACCCAGCACCAATGTGACCTTCTATATTATAGCAGACGATCCAGTGGGCCTGCTAGAAATAGACACAGGTTCAGATTACAGATAGGATTGTCAGAGATGTTTTGCAAAGACACACAAGAACGTAAACAGGAGCTAAGCATCCAGGATTTCATTTCTTTCCTGACCAGAACATATAAAGGGACCTTTCACAGTGCACTGGAAAAATAGCTCTGCATTTGTAGGGACAAGAACCAGAGCTCCAGAGACATGCTTTACCTTGGTTCATCTAAGTTCAATGGCAGGGGCGCGCTGCCCCTCGATACAGGTACAGAATATCTATACTGTGGCGGTCTCAGAGAAGGTTGCGGTAGGCAGAATAATGGCCCTCCAGGGAGGTCCATGCCCCAGTCGCTGGAAACTTCAGATACACTACCCTCCATGGTAAAAGGGACTTTGCAGATGAGATGAAGATTACAGACCTGAAAATAGATTGTCCTAGATTAGCAGGTGAGCCCAGTGTAATTACATGGGCCGTTAAAAGTGGAACGGGTGGGGCGCCTGGGTGGTACAGCGGTTAAGCGTCTGCCTTCGGCTCAGGGCGTGATCCCAGCATTATGGGATCGAGCCCCGCATCGGGCTCCTCCGCTATGAGCCTGCTTCTTCCTCTCCCACTCCCCCTGCTTGTGTTCCCTCTCTCGCTGGCTGTCTCTATCTCTGTCAAATAAATAAATAAATAAATCTTAAAAAAAAAAAGTGGAACGTGTGGGGGGCATAGAAATGGCAGTGAGAGATGCAGGAAGAGGATACAGAAAAGATGCATTAGCAGGGAAAAGATTTGACCTGTGTTTGCTGGCTCTGCCTATGGACGAAGGGAACCGTGAACCTTGGAATGCAGGCAGCCCACGTGCTGGGAACGCTCCAGCCCACAGCCAATAAGGAAACAGGGACCTTGAATGCCGTCCTGTCGACACCGTGAGACCTGTGCAGTAAGCCGGCTGAGCCCCACTGTTCAGGGATTCCTGCTACAGAAACACTGAGCTAATAAGTGGGTGTTGCCTAAAGCTGTGGTAGTTTACGATGGCAGCGATAGCCGATGAGTACGGAGGACTTCCCAGAAGTGTTCATTTACCTGGTACCAACCCTGCATATAGATGTTTCCGCTCACACACACGTACCTGGTGCTATCAGTTGTAACAAAGCGGGGATCAGAAATCAAAGCAACATATGCCGACCCCCCCAAAATAGTGGGTCGGGGCCACTTTCATTAAAAGGTAGCAGTGTGGGGTGCCTGGGTAGCTCAGTTGGTTAAGCATCTGCCTTCGGTTAGGTCATGATCTCAGAGTCCTGGGATCGAACCCCACATTGGGCTCCCTACTCAGGTGGTGTCTGTTTCTCCCTCTCCTTCTACCCCTTCCCCACACTCGTGTTTTCTTTCTCTGTGTGTCCAAATCAATCAATCAATGAATCAATAAACAAAAATAAATGTTTTTTTAAAAAAGGTAGCAGTATAAATGTAGGTTCTTGGCACTTCACTGACAATGACTCCTTGACCCAGTACCGTTGGAAAAGTCTCCTCTCATCCTTTCAGGCAAGACTTGATTGTGGAGCCATTCAGTCATTTAGCAAATACATACTGAGAGCTGACAAGCAATAATTAATTCCAATAATTCATTCATCCTAACTAATAACTAGGAGTGAGTATGATCGTTTTGACCCAAAGTGAAGTACTCTCGTGTTTTCTTCCCTGAAATATTGTACAACAATGGCCTTTCTACCTTTTCTGGTTCCCCTGTGACCTCCGTTTCTAAAGTGTCATAGCTAATCACAGGCTTCTTGGTGAGAGACATACATTCATATTATTAGACCTCTATCGTCATTATTTTAAACATCCTTTGGTTTTTTTTTATTTATTTCATCTCTATTATTGCAACCTTAGCCCTTTAATCCTTGCTTGGAGGGTTCAATATAAAATTACAGAGAAGTATTGCAGACAAGGCGGCCTCTTTCCCGGTTTACTAACATTATAGGCCTAAGCGTGAAACTTAAACCTCTTGTGTTCATATTCCAGCTGTTCTGTTTTGGCAACAGATTTTGTTGTAATTGTGCATTCCTGCAGGAAACAGTGCACCACAACTGCCTGTCTGTCATAGTATGCATGCCTCGCTGTTTTAAGCTGTAACAACTTTGTCTCTTCTGGACAATGCCGTGTTATCCTGACCTCATTCAATCAGGCCTATTTGGGAAGAGCAAATCATTTGAAATGACAAGGCCAGTTCTTTAGTTGTCAGTGTTATTTTTGCAATATCAGCTCTAAATATTTGCTAATTTTGGTGATAAAACACTTCAATATTCCCCTGACTTTTTCATTCTCACTACATTCACTAGCCCCAGAAAGCTTGAACAAGTTGTCATACTTCTCTTAGAAGTTAAACGTGTGCAAGTAAACAAAGGCCAATTAAATGAGAAAAGCGAAGGCTATTTATTCAGGGCTTGCTACGCAAAGGAGTCAGCCTCCATCACTTGTATTTGGCAGAGATTCAAAGGCAGAGAGAGGAGTGGGAGGGCTGTATGGCAGCAAAAGGGAAGGAAGCAGGAAGGGAGCCGGTGTGCCCTGCTTGGAGGTTGTTGGCAAAGGGAAGGTGAAAGAGAAGCAGAGCATTCTGTGTGATTGGTTAAGGTGCACATCTGGCTTTCTCTGGTTGGTCCTAAGCTGGGAGAGGCGACAAAAACGAGAGAAGCTGTCAATTATTAATTAGATCATGGTCATTTGAGGCTGAGTATTACAAAAGTTGTGCAACTTCCTGGATTGTCCCTAGAGGTGGCAATCTGGCTTCCTGTATTCTGCATGGCAGGCTGGCCTCCTGGGGTATGCCTTGTAGTGAAGGGACTTGGCTTCCTAGGCAGGTAGCTGCAGTTTGTGGGTCAGAGTTCTGTTTTTACATACGGACCAGTCATTGTCCATTTTTATATTGTTTTTCAAATGTATCTCTGCTTTTGAGAAACACTCCTGGTTCTGCACTATGCAGTAAGCTCAAGTCCAAAGCACACTTCCAAAGAAGTTTCCTTTGTTAACATTTTGGACATGGATGTAAGGAAAGATATGAAGCTTGAGATATTAAAAACAAGTAGTACATAAGCCTAAATTCTGATGGAAAAATCACCTCTGATTCAAAGAGTTCCTTTATAAAAGAGAGACTCGGAGTTTACAATTTCCATGAAATTTTCTTTGAGACATTTAGATGGGCATCTGAAGAAGCACATGACAATTTCTCTTAAAGACCTTGAGCATAAATGGGTATTGAGGATCCTCTGAGATGGACACTGAACACGTATACTTGCAATTTGTAGCCCAAAATCACGTTCATGAAAGTAGTGGAAGATCAAGTATTGCAAAGGAAACAGGTTCATCATCAAACAAAGTCTGTTTCTACTCTCACACATGACTTTATAATCTACGTTTGTTCCACTGTATGTTAACTGTTTCCTAGTCGTCAGATCTCGGGGTCAAGGAAATCAAGCATAGACCACAAGTTCCATAACTATTAAGTATTTATTATCTTAAACCTGGCAAGAACTTAGGAAAAGATGAAAAAAGATCATGTACAGAAAGTGTTTGAGGTCCTCTGATGAAAGATAAGCTACAAACTATTATTTCCTACTTAGTCCTTCCAGGCC
Source organism: Ursus americanus (assembly GCF_024610735.1). Taxonomy (NCBI): domain Eukaryota; kingdom Metazoa; phylum Chordata; class Mammalia; order Carnivora; family Ursidae; genus Ursus; species Ursus americanus. The sequence goes on from NC_142136.1 coordinate 61,222,545, forward strand.
CTTTGCTTTGATGAAAACCCAGATTATGTTCTCCATTTGATGAAAGGTGCTATGAAGCGTGAGCCAGGCAGCTGATGACAGGAAGGCGGAGTCTCCAAATGGACACCAAAGAATATTCTAATGAATTCCATTGACTAGACCCTTAAAGCTTTAAAAATTGGTCCATTTCTTCCTGATTTAACAGTGGAACATCTATTTTAGGATACCAGATAGCTTGACCTGAAAAATACCTTCTTGTGTTCTAACAGTCTGTTAAGTCTTCCTTACTCATTCTTTTCCAGAAAGCCAGTTCTTCCACCTATTAATTTAGTGAGTCACTCTGCATCATTTTCTTCCTTACAAAAGTTTCAGAGGCAATCCATGGGAGGACAGATTCCCTTGGTATTAGATCCTGTGGATATTTTCATTTCACTGTTAATTTTTCCCTATAAAGTGATAAAGAGCACCTCAAAATTCTTTCAGAAAGACAAACCCCATTCAGATTTTTTCCCATTTCAAATCCTTTAAGGTGGGAGGATCTATTATGCACATACACAAAGAAATGTGTGATTTAACGTTAGCGTTTCTCAATCCTTTTGAGTTTCTGGGTGGCATGCTTCAGTGATCTACAGAATTACACTAGAATAATTATGTCACAACGAAAGAAAATTTTTATTAAGCCTTTACAGTCTCTTTGCCTTTCCCTCCCCTCCCCCCACCCAAGGAAATCTTGACTCACAATAATAATAAGTTTAAAAAAAAAATTACCAGTACTAGTAATTTACTATTAATGTGATTTCTTCCAGAGAACCCCCAAAGACCATGTACTGTAAACGACATGGGTATCTAGATGAACATGGGGTTAGTCAGTCAGCCTCCTGAAAGCCATGTAAAGCAGTGGCTCTCACTCTGTCTGGAAGAAAACACAATAGAGTGTTCTCAGCCAGATGCAATGTACTGGTGACAATTCACGAAGTGCAAATATTTCCCATGACACAATGTCTCACCATGGGTCCATCATCTAAAACTAGGGCATTGGAAAGACTTCTGAAATAATTAAAGGTACATTTTTCAACAACATGATTGAAAATGATTCAGAGCCAAACATCTGATAAAAAGAAATGACAATTTTGTAAAGGCAATCCCAATTAGATTATATATAGCCAAAAGATCTGTTTTCATACTGATATTCTGATGACTTGTTTGTTTTTGGCTTTGTTCTAGTTCTTATTTTGTTCTGACTTGTATGTCATTTAATTATTTACACGATTATCTTTCTCATTCAACTTCTTTTTATGGAGGTAAAAGCACTTTTTAGGTGATATATTATGGGATGTATCTTTGTATCTGGAGTTCATGGTGAATTTCTTCAAAGCCATGTCTTGGTGGAGGAAATTTATTATTTACAACCATCTAATAAAATGAACCCATACTAGCAATAGTATATTCACAACATGGCTCAGAATGGAAGAAAGAGCTTCTAAATGTCCATAACATATAGCTGAGAACATGTGCCATCAGTGTAACATGGGAACACAGGAAATTCCTGCCTCCCGGGTCCTTCTGATCATGTAGGGAACAGTGTATACTAACACTGTGCCTGCAGACTCAGGCTTAAAATATAAATTTGGCAAGAAGAACAATGCAAAAGTTTCTTGGGAAGAAATCGTGTTAAAAACAACTCACTCACACTATTAAAATGGTGTAATTACTATGATTCAGGTACAAGTTACTCAAAAAATTTTCCAAGACATCAGAAGCTTAAAATGAGAAAGCCAGCCCCAATTCAACTGAACCGAGCCTTTATACCACTTCGCTTAAGAGCTTTTATTCATTCACACATTCATTCATCCACTCATTCATTTATTCAATAAATATTTATCAATGGCATACGGTGACACACTAGACCCTTCACATCAAGGAAATCTCATATCTAATCTTCTCATCAAAGCTGAGGAGTTCATATTATTATATCCATTTTACAAATGAGGAAAGAGCTTCAGAGATCAACTTTCCCAAAGCCACACACATAAGCAAGTGATAGACTATTTGTCAAAATGTAGTTTGGCTTTCAAACTCTGAGGTTTTTCCCTTGACATCACTCTATTTCCTGATCAATAGAACTTCATTCTTCCAAATTGTGTTCCCTGAAACATTTATCCTATGAAATGTTAGTATTTGTTATAAAAGAGGGGGGGTGTTCCATGGTCAAGCATGTTTGTGATATGTTGATAGATACTTTTATTCTCAATTATCTACTCTCTTCTTCCTTCTAAGAGAAGTATGCACCCTGCTAATCTCTGTGTGATTCATAGTGTTTTCTGGGGGAGACATTTCTTGCCCCATAGCCTTTGGCTTGGGCTGTGACATTCTTTGGCCAATGGAATGTAAGCATCCAAGCAGAGAGCTCCAAGATGCCTTGGAAGTTTCCGCTAGCCTCCTTGCTCTCATATCTGCTACAAAAATAGCATGTTCTAGGCCATGTCTATTCTTTCAGCGCAAGTCCTGGGATGAGTAGACGTGTGGATCAGAGCTGTGTTACGGTGCATCTACTCACATGTCTGTAAAAGAGGCCTTTGCTGTGTTGTAAGCTGCTGAAATTGAGCAGTGGCTTGGTACTGCAGCAAAGCGAACCAATATAAAAATACTGCAAAGTATATCCCTCCTCAGATATCCACAAAGATTTTCACATTTTTTAGGTTCTGAGAAGTCCTGCAGTGAAGAATATGTTTAGAAAACCAAGCGGATCCAACACACGTACACTTATATCTGCTCCATCCTTAATTGCTGTTAAAATGTTAGTTAAAGGGATTTAAAAGAAGAAGAAGAAGAAGAAGAAGAAGAAGAAGAAGAAGAAGAAGAAGAAGAAGAAGAAGAAGGAACCAAAAGACTAAAGAAAATAGGAAATAGAAAAGAAGTAAGGAGCAGACAGGAGATGGCATCAAAATTTTGCAAGTCGTAAAGCAGAATGTGCATTCGTTGGGAGAAAAAACACAATATAACAGAACAATATGAAGTTTCAAAATTCAGGGAACAAAAAGAACTTCCTAAAAGTTTCTAGAGAGGTTAAAAAATAACAAAAGTTGGGTCTCACATAAAGAGAATGGGGTATGAAAAGAAGGGGATGAGGTACCACGATTTTTATTTAAGTTTGTGGAAGCATCTGATTTTGAAACATTGTGTTCTTTTGTTACTTGATAACAACATTTCAATTAAAAAAAATTTTTTTTTAAAAATACTGTTAACTAAGCATGCCTGCTTATTTGACCATAATCACTGCTGTCCTGGTTCTTGGGGAACAAATGGTCTATGAATCTCCTTTTGAGAAAAACTTCTCTGAGGGAGGGGAAAATAACAAAGAAAAACTTTGCTAAGGACTAAACTCGTAACTGTGCTCTTGAGCCTTTTACATAGGTGCCAATAGTGCCTAATGGAAACGGAAGTCACGTAGAGTTCAAGTGCACTGTCCATGAAGCACTTACATAGTCCCTACCCTTTTTATGCAGTTTCCCACAGCTTACCGTTGGCTCAGGAACTTTCTATGGATTTCACCGGGGGGAGTAGGGAGGCCTTTGTAAAATTTGATCTTGCCCTCGCATACCAACAACTGGTCTTTGATGACAGTATTCCAAATACCCAAACTATCACCATTCATCAAGGAAAATTGACAAGTTACATTCTTTCACTTTGGAATTTCTGTTGTCTTTGGAGTTTTCCATTGCTTTGTGAAGAATCTGGTTTCTAGAATTTCTGATGAGATACCACATTTCAGTAGGGGTTGTAAAATTACTGGGGTGGGGGGGGGAACTTGATATCCCAAGTATCTCTGACCAATGCCATTCTCTCTTTGATATATAATACTTTTATGATAGTAGCCACATAGACATTCTGGAAGCTCCATTGCACTGTTGCCTCGTACTGAACTTGCTCTCAACTTTAATCTAAAGGGTTTAAAACCCTTTTCACACATACCACTGTTAAGCCTGGTCTCAAAACAATTTTATATTTGGATTCAAGTTCCTGACCTTCTATTTATCCACCCTAAATATGGAAGGGTAGCCTAAAGGATCCTTCTGAGACCATATTCTGTCACTCAATGCATATTTCCCCTCTCATAGCTTCATGTCACTCACAAATTTTATAAGCATCCTATTGCTTAAAATCATGAACCAGATGCGGCCAAGAAAATCAATCAGTGCTTTTAGCAACCATTGATTCATCAGTTCAAATGGGCTCAGTTGTAATCTTATCCAACCCAAATTTCCCCAGCATGTCCACTGTATATTATGTCAAATGGCTTGTTGAGTTCCAGAGCCATTATATCTATCACCTTCTGCTCCAACGGTCTAGTAATCCTTTCAGAAAAAGAAAATGTAGATAATCATATGTGAATTTTAAATCAACACATTGTAGGTTGGTAATCACCATTCCTTTTTCTAAAGATTGCCTCACAAACTATTCTTTCTAAGACATTAATTTTAGGATTTTCCTTAAGATGGCTGTCAAATGCAAAATAATCTACTTTCTTCTTTTGAAGAATCAAAACCATATGTAGTCACATACCGTTAGCACTTCCTCTTTTCTTCATAGGTTTTCAGAAAACATTGGCAATGTCTCATGTATCTTTTTAAAAGTAATTTCAGTGTTCTGAGACATAATTTGCCCAGACCATACTATTTTTTGCTCATCTGAGGCTTCAACTTCTACTCTTTATTTCTTTCTAATGATTATTGTCTTACAGCTCACGGATCAAATAAAAATAAGTTTTGAGGAGCATTATGAACTGCAAATGTAGAGAGGAGAGTAAGGATAATAAATTCAGTGATTGTAAGGAGCTATCTTTAAACCCCCAAATATCAGTAATAACATTAATTTTAAATTGATACAGTCTTCTAGTAAAAGACAAAGTTTGCCATGTGGATTAAAGAACTAAATCCAATTATTTCCTCTTTACAATTTGACATTTAAAATTGAAGATACAGGAAGTTTGGTGGTACAAGGATGAAAAAAAGGATGTCCCATGCAAACACTAACTGAAAAAAAGCAAGTATATTAATGTCAAAGTAGTCTTTATGGGGAAATCACTCCTGTATAAAAAGAAAGATCGTTTATGATGATCAGCTCACCAGGAAGATATAACAATTCTAATGAAAATGAAAAAGCCACAAATAACTAATATCAGGAATTTAAAAAAAGAGTATCTTTTCATGTTTTGAAAACCATCAAAAATTTTAAACAGCTTATTACAAACAAACGTATCTCAAAAATTTGAAATTAAGATAAAATGTAAAGTTCTTAGAAAATACAGCTTATTAAAGTGAACATAAGAATTAATAGAAAATCTGCATAGTCCTGTATCTATTGAAGAAGCTGGGTGCAAAACTTAGAACTTCTCACAAACGCACTCTAGGCACATTTACATTTGTCTTCATGTGTGAATTTTTTCAAACAATGTAAGGAAGAAATATTACCAATTTTATACAAAGTTTTCCAGAGTGAAGAAAAAAGAAGAAATACACCCCAACTTACTTTATGGGTCCAGCATAACTTTGATACTAAAACTTGGAAAGAACTATAAAAGAAAGAAAAATTACAGGCTAATTTTATTAACATAAATGAAACAATCCTAAATAAAATATTAGCAAAATGAAGGTAGCCATATATAAAAGAGGATCATATTCTGAATACATAAAAACTCTTAGAGATCTGTGAAAGGCAGGCAACCCAATAGAAAAGTGGTCAAGAAAGTTGAACAGACCTTTCATATAAGAAATATTTGAATGGCTAATAAATGTATGAAAAGATATGAGGGGCGCCTGGGTGGCACAGAGGTTAAGCGTCTGCCTTCAGCTCAGGGCGTGATCCTGGCGTTATGGGATCGAGCCCCACATCAGGCTCCTCTGCTATGAGCCTGCTTCTTCCTCTCCCACTCCCCCTGCTTGTGTTCCCTCTCTCGCTGGCTGTCTCTATCTCTGTCGAATAAATAAATAAAATCTTTAAGAAAAAAAAAAAAAGAAAAGATATGAAACCTAAGTAGCAAGCAGGGAAATGAAAATTAAAGATATCGTGTCTATCAGACTGACTGTAATTAAAAGACTGACACTAAGACATGAGCTGTTGAGCAATGGGAACCCCCCATACTCTGCTGATGAAAATGTAAGTTGGTGAAACTACTTTGAAAATCTCTATGGAATTAACCATTGAGTTTAATCATATGCATAGCCTATGGCCCAGCATTTCTACCCACTAAGTATGAATATGCCCAATAGAAACAGATGCAAATATATTCCCAAAGACATGTACAGAAATGTTTATAGCGACATGCTTTGCAATAGACGAAAGGGGGAAATAATCCAAATATCTATCAAAAGCAGATTGGATACCACATAAGAGTAAAATTGTATGATATTTTTCTTTTTCAGTCTGACTTATTTCACTTAGTATAATGCCCTCTAGGTCCACCCATGTTGTTGCAAATGGCACAATCTCATCCTTCTCTATGGCTGCATAATATTCTATAATAGTCCACTATTCGATATTCCACACCATGTCTTTCTTATCCATTGGTATAACATATAGAGAAGTTGAGTCTCTCTGTTGTACACCTGAAACTAATGTAACACTGTGTGTCAACTACACTCAAATAAAAAAAACACACACTCACAACTGTTAATAAAAAAAAAAGTAAAAAAAAAAAGTAAAAAAGGAAGTAAAGCAAAAAAAAAAAAAGCAGATTGGATAAATAAATAGTGGTTTATTCAAATATCAGAATACTATGAATAGACCAAATGAATGTCACATTCAGGGACATGGAAGATTCTCATTTACATACTTTTGAGTGAATAACGTCAGAGACAACACACATACATACTACAAGATTCCATTTATATGAAGGTCAAAATCAGGCAAACCTATAGTGTCGGAAGTCCAGTTAATAATTACCGTTGGGAAGAAGGGAAGGGAGGGCTAGTATCTGGGAAGGAGGGCAGGAAGGAGATTTTCTGAGGTGTTGGTAATGTCCTATTTCTTGACCTGTGTGCTAGTTACCTAGTTGTGTTTACTATTGATCATTCATGAGCTATAGACTTATGGTTTGTACATTTTTGTATATACATGTTTTTCTCAATAAATATCTTAAAAATTGACATAGTTCTGTATTGGTGAGGATGTAGAACGGCAACAGTTCTCACTTAGAGCTGGTGGGAAGGTCGATTCGTACAACGGTGTTGGAAAACAGATTGGTGTTAACTAACACATTAGAAGAATCATGCTGTGATCTCGCAAATCCATTCCAAGGTTATACCTGAAGAATCTCACGTAACTACGCGCTAGAATACCTGCGGCATTGTTACCACCCTGAACGCCACCCACGAGTCTATGGACATATGCGTATCTAAATCGTCGGGTAGCCATAACATGACTGTAATCAGGCAAATGAGTGAACTACCCCTACAATCGTGAACGAGGATGAATTCTGCAAACATGAGGCTACGCTAAGGAAACAAGACGCAAAAGCATGCATGCAGTGTGATTTTGTTAATATAAGGTTCGGAAACATGTAAAACTATTGTTTTATGAATGCCGTTAAAATTACAAATTAAGTAAAATCATAAAGAAAGGTAAGGATATTATTATCACAAACTTCCGAAGGGTGATTACGCATAGGGGGTGGGGCAGGGAGTGACTGACTGCAGGGAGTGCAGAGGCTTGATTTTCTGGGGATATAGTGCCAATGTTCTTTCTCATGACCTCAATGGGTTTCCATGAATTTTCAATTTATGAATATTTGTAAAACTAAAAATAGAGGTACTTTTCCATCTCTACGTAATATTGCAAAGCAAAGAAATGGTAAAAATGCTTGCTGAAGAGTGTATATATCGGCTCAGGGCATGATCCCAGTGTTCTGGGATCGAGCCCCACATCAGGCTTCTGTGCTAAGAGCCTGCTTCTTCCTCTCCCACTCCCCCTGTTTGTGTTCCCTCTCTCGCTGGCTGTCTCTATCTCTGTCAAATTAATAAATAAAATCTTTAAAAAAAAAAGGAAATAAAAGAAATGCATAAAGAAGGTCTGTGGTAATACATCACGAGCAAGCTCTCATGGAAACATCTTTAATAACTGCTGAGAACCACTGCAGGGCCAACAAACACCCAAATAAAATCTATCCAGAAAGGAGAGCAAGCAAATATTTTAAATCCATTCAAAAAAACATGGCATCGGCCAGGTTCTCCTATATCACACAGTCCAATTCTGGGTGCTCTATTTGTAACATACCACCACATACCAGCCCTATCAATCTGCTTAATATTTCCGATAATGTGCCTTCCTTCTCTCAAGCTATTACCATCTTTCCTCATTTCTGCCAAGAAATGATGAAGAAAAAGAATAGTGCAGACAAATAAAAAATGCCAAAGCCGACCTTGCAAGGAGGTGAGTCAATAAATAAGACCATCAGCTTTGTCGTTGCTCAGAATGTTCCCTAGTGTTCTGCAACTCAAGCTGTTCTTTTTAAGGGTGAGCAATTCCCCGAGGTGTCTCTCTAGACTTTTCCTCAGTGATGTCCATCCGATCTAATTCAGGATTTACATTCCTGGATGTGGCTCTAACTGCTCACGCTCCTCTTCATTTCGTCCACAGTCGCTAGTCTTGTCTAGATTGTATTTTGCTGGACCGGTGTGGACAAAGATTACAAAGCTGCATCAAAACAGATCCAAAGTACCGAGTGGCTCTTGCTGTATCAAGCCGTTCAACTGTGAAGGCACCTGCCACAGGCTGTGTGTATTGGACACGGTCATTATTCTGCCCTGCAATGGCTGAAGTTGAATTCCGAGGTGCCAGTGTGATGGGAGAGCAGCTTCCTGCTCGACAAGAGTTATTTGGACAAAGGTATGTAGTACTGGGCGTGTGTGTCGGCTGTTCTCCAGTGATGCTATTTTTATTCGGGGAGGGGGATGATTTATTAATTTAGGGGAGGAGTAGCCCAGAATAGCTCTGAAGATATTTAAAAAAAACAACAACCCTGTTTCTCTGAACATCTATTTATCCCTTTCTATCTTTCATTTTATGTCTTTTTTTTTCTTTTTTTAACTTCTGTCTAACACAACAAAACACCCCTGCAGAAATGACACTCCAGTTCACCCAAGCAATTTATTAGTATTTGATGTAGTTAGAAAAGATTTTTTAAAGTTATTTCTTGGCCTTTTTCCAAATGTCTAGAAAGGCCATATTTTCCCCTTGGCGGTTTGCAGGGACTAAGTTTTAAAGGGGGAAAGAAGTAAGATAACAAAGTACAGGCAGGAAAAGAAATCCTCACATTTCTCTAGTTCTCCCCTTCGGCCAACCTGACTGTCTGTGCGGGCTGCTGTCCAGCCGCGGAGCCAGCGCTGTTTTCCTTGGCTTGTTTTTGTCTCTGGCCATGATACTCATCCAGAAGGGCTTCTGGGCACAGCTTTGGTTCAACCTAGACCCTCCATAGAACACTACCGTCCATAATGGAGGCATTCAACGATGCGGGTGTGGCGTATGCGGTGTGTGCCCCAGGGGTCTTCTTTGTAGGCTGCAGTGGGTGCTGCTAATCCGGACTCCAGCAGGCTCTGGAGGATGGTTTCTATGCGTTCAGAGCTTCTTTGTTAGGATGTGTCTGGGTGGTATGCCCGCCCCCACTATCACCCCAGGGGGGCCCAGGGTCAATGACAGCCTGAGGTGGGGGGGGATTACGAAACACCCCCTCTCACCTCTAGTAGGATAGACTTGAGGTTTAATTTAAACTCCGGTGTTTCCCTATTTGACGCGGGTAAGCACTGACTTCCTTTGAAGCCACTGCATTGCTTAGCTACTCCTTCTTCCCCATCTGGCTGCTCTCCTTCCCCAGCAGGTTTCTCCTGAGAGCGCTGTAAAGAACTGGGGAGGGCTGGAGATGTGCCAGAGTCAACAAGGTAGCCTGCCACAGTTTCATGGATATTGGAAGAGGAGTGCCTGGATCAGAGACAAGGGACAATTTCTCACACACAGCAAGCTAGTAGCCAGAGGCATCTTTATGGCATTGGTTCCCCAGTCCCTGCACCCAGAGGACCAAATGATGACTTGGCCAGGAGTCTCATTGCAGGAGAAACTCACCGAACTTAGGGATGTTGAACCTTTGATATCAGGAAGTGAGCAAACCTGTCCTTAGTGCACAGGCTCTACTATCTCTATCTCCCCAAGTGGATTGCCATGCAGACATCCTTGACAAGGTGATCCAGAACACAGGCAACCAATTCCTCTGACCACAGAGCATACAGAAACACGACAGACCTGAGAATGTTGTCATTCAGCGGTATTCTACTCTTATTTCTACATCTTCTTGGTGTCTGAAAGAAATTATCCACCATTATACTACGTCAATGACTTTGATTGGCCTGACTTACAGACGTGGGCACCAAACTGTTCACCTTGCTTCATATGGGCTAAGGCTAATAGTACTCCAGGGTAAGGCCAACCTGCAATATTGATCCCAACCGCAGCCCGAGTCTCAGACTCAAGCAGCTGAATAAATCTCATAAACTATAGGCTTCCAACCTAGAAAGTCAAGAGTTCTCTCCTTCATTCCCATAGTGACCCTTCCACTTTGCCTGAGGCATTCATTCTGATACACAGGATACATTAGCAATTGCATGGACTCTGCGCTGGCCCCCAGGAGGAGGTCTAGGGCAGTTCTACTACCCCTGACAGCTCTGGCCAGTTAGTTGAGACCCATTTGAATGCCTTCAAAAACCAACATATTGTCCTTGATCACTTCAGCAACAGTCAGGGACAGATTTTTATTGCCTTTTCTAACTGGATGGTTCCTATTGCAGGGATAACTCCTTCAGGGTACACAAAAATAATGACTCAGTTTTCCCATTGAGCTCCCCCCACCCGGGCCCCGTAACAAAGGAGTCTCATTGTAGAAAGACATCTTTAGTTTTCTGAGGACTATATGATCCATTTGTTATGTTGTCTTACACACTTAAAGAACTCTTAAATCACCAGGTTTTGGGAGGGGGAGGGAAGTTCGTATCTGCCTTCCAGGTAAGTGTAGTCCTGAGGGCACAGATGGCAGCCTGGGGAAAAAGGTGTTCAGATTGCTGGTGACAGTGTCTCCAAGGTGGCCTCCCGGCAGGCTGGTAGCCCTTAGGGTTCCTAGCTCAGGTGGAATAATTGAGCCAAGTTCTTACTTTGAAGGGACTGCCTGGTGTCAAGCTGGCTTCATGCTTCATTTTCATTTGAAAGTGGGACTTGTTTAACCCTTCCTGCCTTGTCAGTCATTGAGCTCCATGTTGTCCTACCCAAAATAAGAACATGAGGCTGAGAATCACAAGACCTCTGTGGGTTAGGCACGCAGCTTTGACAAGATGCCACCAGCAAGCTGATGGCTCCTCAAAAGAGGTGCACCCAGCAGTTATATCAGGGAGGTAACAAGTCCAAAACCGTACAGGGCATCTCCAAGTGGAGACCACCTTCCTTTACCAGAGACTCAAATCATCAAAATGACTAGTCGAAGATTTGTAGCTCAAAGGACTCACTAAAGCTGTGAGGTCCCAAAGGCACTAGAACTTCTCCACATGCGGTTCTTCTCACTCAGGAGAATCTGCTTGGCACTTGTGAGCATTCACAAAACAAGCACAACAAGCACCAACGCTGAGAATACATTCAGCCACGACAACAGTGCAGCCAATCAGCCCAAAGGACTCCTCCCACAAGGCTCCCCACTGTGAGCTCTGCCTAAACCCCATTCATTAGCTGATCCAGGAGTCCTCCCTCCCCAAGAGATGCACGGTGACTTGGGTACTTGCATCCTACAGAGCCATAAAACTTTCAGATCTTCTCCTCCCTGACATTCCTACATACGCATACATATGCATATGGCCTTTGGTCACCTTAAGACATCCTTAGAGCAGCTGAGGTTGGAATACAGGGAAGGATGGGATCAGAGCAGCTGTGTACCTGTAAGCAAGGTGGGTTCACTTTCGGTTTCAGCCAGCACAGGAGAGGAGCAAGTCTCAACCAGAGGAAGCGCCAATATTTTCAGTCCACATAAAGCCCTGTATCAATCAGCAAGCTCATCACTACCAATGCCATCAGTTTCGGCTGTGGGGGCCCCTGGATTGCACAGCCACAGCCATGTTGTTTCCCAGTTGGGGCTGCAGAGTTCACACGTGCTTGCTGGCTTAGGCTTGACTCCTGCAGTGACAACTTTTGAAAGGGCTCAACCTTAATTCAAGGTAGTTACTGCTTGTTGCCTCTGTAACATCTCTTAATTTTTCACCTGTTTTTAACATAAGGCTAAGGAAGTTTTTCTGGAAGGAGGGCTGATGACAAAATTTACCTAGAATTCTTCGTGTCAGTCTCTCATACACCAGAGAGTTATGTTCATCAGCAGTGTAGACCCATTCCCGAGTGGTAGGAGCTCAATTACTAGCCGATGCCACGTCTGTAGTTTCCTGTGAGAGTTTTTATTTATTTATTTTTTTATGAGATCAATCTCCCCAAGAGGGTCAGTGTTCCCTCATTGCAGCCACGACCTACTGCAAAAGAATTTACGACTTCTTATCTCTGAATAGCTCTAATGTTGACAGGAACAGCAGGAAGGGCTGAGTCACAAGATGGCTGCCCTGTTTCCATTTGGCCACGCTACATGTCCCATTCTCATGGGTCAAGCTTAGCAGCCCAAATTTTAACAATTCGCTTGTTTCTGCCCTTGAAATTTTTTCTCTTTTCACCATCTACATCTTTGTAACTGTTGTCTGTAGAGTGTAGAAATTCCTGCCACCCTCCTTTATACTGGTTGTTACAAAGGTGTGGATGTGAGGCTGATCCCCAGATTGGTAAGGAAGCCCCTCTACCCAGAGGGATGTTTGCAACATTCGAGGTACCATTCTGACAGCTGTGTTGAAATTACTTCCTAATAGTTGACCTACAACCACCTTCCCCATTCATCCTCATTAATAGACACTACAATTGAGGACCACCTATTGCCTGGTTGAGCACAAAATTTGGCTAAAATATTCACTACAGGTTTCCATGGACTTCCTTCAAATTTTGTTAAGTGACTCAAGAAATTCTCGTTCTTCCTCTTTCAAAAGTCACGTCCCTATCAGCACCCCATCCTTCCTGCTAAAACTGTCAACAACTGTGAGGGGTCCGAGATTTTACCCTCCTCGCAAGCTAGCCAGGCCACCTGCTACTGTTCATGGGTCCTGGAAGATAGGAGACTGCTGTGTCAGCGACAAAGGACAGCTTGATACAGAGCAATAGCAGTAGCCAGAGTATCTCCATTTTAACATTGGTTCCCTACGCCCTAATTCCCATAGAATGAAGCTCAGAGAGCCATTGACACTCACACAGTAGGTCGCATTATAGGAGAGAAACCTTGAGCTTAGGGAACTTCAATCTTTTATGCTGGCAAATAAGCAAACGTATCTGACCTTTGTCCCAGGAGCAAATGTTATCTTTATTATGTTATACAATAAACAAACTGATCTTTTACTTAGGAAGGAGGCATTATCTCTAACTTCTAAGGCCCTTTATTAACTAAATAACCGTGAAAAGATAGTTCAGAACAAGCTAGTGCTGATAAAACAAGTTGAAATATGAGAGACCCATGAAGAAGTGCCTCCCAATATTCATTCTCTTAATAAATCAATTTTATATGAACCTTTATCTCTAGTTCTGCTTCTTTGGAACTCAAGACAGTGGGGGAAAATGAAGAGTTGGAGGTCAAGTTTGAAAACCATAATAATAATGATTATGACTATCATGTCTCAGCCTGTTTGGGTTGCTATGACAAAATGCCATAGACCAGGCAGCTTAAAAACAAGAGAAAATTATTGTTCACAATTCTGGAGGCTGGAAGTCCAAAGCCAGGGTGCCTGGATAGTCTGGTGTGTGTCTGGTGAGGGCCTGCTTCCCGGTTCATAAATAAATGGCCGTCTTCTTGCTGTGTCCTCAACGTGGTAGAAGAGGTGAGGGAGCTCTGTCAAGTCTCCTTTATAAGGGCACTAATCGTGTTCAGGAGGGCTCCACCTTTATGACCTAACACCTCCCAAAGACCTCCCTCCCAACACCATCATGTTGGGCGTGAGGATTTCAACATATGAATTTGGAAGGATACAAACATTCGGACCATAGCAAACATTCGGATGCTTTCCTATAATTTTGTAGATTATTGAAAGTTGAATAACAGTAAGAAGGCATTTTGGATGATCACATGTGTTTGGCTCTCTTTCCTGGTGCTGTAGTTGATATATTGTAACTATTGAGAGAAAATGGGTGTTTGCCAAGGGAGCAATGTCAATAGAAACATTTCCAAATGAGAGCATGCCGATTAAATGTTTAATTCAGCTAGCTTTGCAAACTACATCATTAGCACAAATTACCTTAAAGGTCTCCCTAGATTTTTCTTTCTAGTTCAGTTCATTGGGTGTTGCTTTTTTATTATTATTATTACCGAGGCTCACAGACTCTATTTCTTGGTTTAGACATTATCCCTCCTGTCAAAGAGTCTGCATAACTTAGAAGATGGAGGATTTTGAGTTCCATGGTATATAAAAGGAAATGAAGATTTGTTAAGGAAATGAAGGACACATGAGTCTTCACAGATACAGATGAAGACCACAGAGCTATGTATGTGCTGCATGTTTAATATAAGTGTAGATTATACATGCACGTTTTAAAAATAAGTTCCACGGTCCGTCTGGATTTGTAGGCATGGACAGGAAGCATTTTCCACTGTTTTATGCAAGCAATTACTGTCCATCTTAGAAGTTTAAATGTACGTCATCTATCACAAGCTCTATTAATCAGCACAATTACTACCTCTACAGCACCCAGTAAATAGGATATGCGACTCAATCAGCACAGAACTTACTTAGTCAATAACTGTTTTTAAAGCAAAGTACATACTACAAATCAGCAACTATCCAAATGGCTTTAAAAAATATCATTTTCAAGGGGCGCCTGAGTAACACAGTCGTTAAGCGTCTGCCTTCAGCTCAGGGCGTGATCCCGGCGTTCTGGGATCGAGCCCCACATCAGGCTCCTCTGCTGGGAGCCTGCTTCTTCCTCTCCCACTCCCCCTGCTTGTGTTCCCTCTCTCGCTGGCTGTCTCTCTGTCAAATAAATAAATAAAATCTTTAAAAATATATATATCATTTTCAAGACTTCCATACATAAAAAGAGAAGGAAGGGAGAACAAAAATCGTTTGAGTAGATACAGTAAGTCAGCAGACTTCTATCTTCTCACGAGTCTTACAGATAGACGATGTTATCTAGATTATATGAAAAAGCTAAGAGTCTCAGTAAGGTTGATGACCTTGTTGAAGGTTCCGACATCCAGGAGGTGGCAGAGCAGAGACAAAAACCCACACGTGAGTTTCTCTCACTGTGCCATCAACCGCAGTGCCTTAAGCTAGGAAAGATTACTCCACATAAATAGCCTGAAAATGACCTCTCTCTCCATCCAGGAGATTTGCAACGTTCTGGGCCACTTAAAAAAAAAATGCCCTGGCCTCACCCTAGAGGAACCAAATCAGAATCTCTGGAGAAGAAGAGAGCTCAAGCACTAGAAGTTCTGCAGGGGATTCTAATTTGCACCCATGCCTGAGAATCTCCGGTTTAGCTCAACTCACTTCTTTCTCAGGACCTCTCGGATGTTCTGCAATGACTTCCAACTCAAAATCTACAAACCAGATCTCACACAGCCCACCTCCTGACTCTTTCTCCTTTCCTCAGTTTCCCCAATGGCACCATCACTCTTTCAGGCTTCACCAAGCCTCAAAATTCTGGTTTCTTATTTTTTTTCCCTAGGGCCTTCAAGACAAAGCATAGTTGTTAGTGAAGGGAAGTTAATTCCCTTCTTACGGGCTCCAGGTTATTCCTGTAGTGATTTCTGCTTCTGTCGTCCTCTGCCGTGTCTTCCTTGCATGAAGGGAACTGATCTTTTCCTTGTCCAGGGTAAGATATGGCTTGGTTATATACCTATTGTGTTTACATGATTGACATTAACTTACTCTGGACACTAATTTACTCTCTTCTTAGCTTTTTAATGTCTTTCTAGCAATTTTTTTTTAAACAATGCCTTGACATGAACAGAATTCTGAAATAAGTGGACTCAAAGAGTATTTTATATCCCTGAATGTAAAGCAACCCCGATACAAGGTAATTCTCCCAAGGATAATGTTTTTGACCAACTTTAATATACACATTTTGAGAGATGTAGATGAAATTGTTAAATTTCAGCTTGCAAATTTTAATGTGTTAATTACATGCATATCAATTACATATTAAATAATGCTTAATTAACGCATATTATAAACACAGACAATTGTATAATGTATCATAATTTTGTTTAATTTAGAAATACTGTTTTTTCATTTTAATATTTCCTGAAAAAATTTATTCAAATGTTTTACACATACTTTTTCACATACACTGCCATTATTGAGCCATCATCAAGCACATTTTTTCTTTATGTCCATGTAATTGTTGGTGATGCAGAATCCACATATGACGCGGTCACTGAAAATTATATCCCAAGCTACATGTAACCATTTATATAATATTTATGCATTTATTCAGCAAGTACTCATTGAGCATGTGCTGTGGGCAGAGAACAGATCTAAGCACATTTCATGTGCTGGGGTTACGGTAGTATCCTCATGGCAAATGCGTTCTGATGGAGTTTATATTCTAGCATGGGGAAGGCATACAACAAATATCTCTCAGGAACACTCTGTGAAGTGTTATGAAGACATACAGAGGGTAAGAAAATGGAGACAGATGGCGAGGTGCTTTCTTAAGATATCAGTGAAGGCCTCTTGAGGACTATATTAACCATTTCTTTTATTTTCTGTATTCTTTGACATCTGGGGTCTTCCTGACCCTGTAGCGATCACCCCTCTCAGGGTTGACCAGTTCTTATGGGTAGTGAACAGCTCTCCCATGAACATGTTTTTCAAACTAAAACCAACCAATCCAGAGTCCACCCCTCAACCACTTCCTTTGTTGGCCCTCATGCTCCGGGCCACTATCCACCTGTTCTAATCTCTCCAGGGCCAGATATCAGACAACTAGGGCCAGACCCTTTGCTACACAATCTACTGAGGTTATTTAAACTAGCCAATCCTAAACCTACTTATCCTGTCTCTTCAGTTCCTTCTCATGGAAACAATGTAGGCTCTTGCCCACTGCCCACCCCACCTCCCCGCCCTGCCTTCTGACAGACTCCGGTGTTCCCCCTGTGGCCCCACATGATTTGGCATGCTGCCTCCTCTTGGTACTGCGAGCGGCAAACTACCCTTTCAATGGCAGTTGTCTCTGGTCTGTTGGCCTTACTCTACCTCAAACTTTCTACTAATGTACTGCATTTTAAACAGAGGGTGTGACATCAGAGGAGAGACCTGCTGGATGAAGTAACATAGGGATATCTGGAGAGAGAACATTCCATGCAGAGAGAACTGCGTGTGTTCCTGGGCTTGTCTGAGGAACAGCAAACTGGCCGTGTGGCCAGGGCAGCGTGGACAAAGGGGAGAACATTAGGAGACAGATCAGTAGGAAGGTGGCGGTAGCGTATGCAGTTACCTTAAATGAGAGCAGTGCTAGGGACTGAATGTTTGTGTCTCCCCTTCCCCAAATTCATAGAGTGAAGCCCTAATCCCAATGGGATGATAGGAGGTGGGTCCTCCTGGTGGTAATTAAGTCATGAGAGTGGAGCCCTCATATGGGATTGGTGCCCTTAAAAGACGAGACATGAGAGAAGTGATCTCTCTCTCTGTTATGTGAGGATACAGGGAGAAGGCCTCTATCTGTAAACCAGAAACAGGGCCCTCCCCGAGACTCAAAGCTGTCTGCACCTTGATCTTGGATTCCCCAACCTCTAGAACTGTGGGAAATAAATTTTTGTTGTTGAAGCTAAACCGTCTATGTATTTCTGTTAGAGCAACTAGAACAGACTAAGATAAGCGGGCACTTGGGAATCACTTGAGGCTGCCAGTAATTGGACTGTCAATGGGAGAGGCAAAGGGAAAGTCTAGACACTGAATCACTCTTCTAGATAATGAGTAACTATTGTCAAAGACCAAGGCTGAGACAGGCAGATAGTTCGAATCTCCCGTGAGGTGGCTTTCAGGACAAAAGTGACCAATAAATGACTCTTGTGGATGACAAAAGAGAAATTCTGTTTCCTTATCATGCTCTCTGACTATAATGGATTATTGTGCTGAGTTATGGAGAAAAGCACTATGTTTCTTCAAATGACCTGTTGAATTGTCCTCATGCCCTAGATCCTTTTTGCATTTTGAATGAATGAAGTTTCCTTTCCTCTTCGTTTTTTGGAAGTGGGAAAAACTTTAGGTCAGAAGTCCTATTAATGGAGTAGGTCAGAACAGTATAATTTTTGGCCAGGATTTATGCATGTATGTTTAAATGCGGGGTTTATTATGCATGCAGTAGGCATAATTAGTATGCATGTAGTGGGTGCAAATTAATTAGAAAGTCTTTCTTGCATATCTTATCACTGCTCTGGGCCTGAGGGAGTTTCAGAAGTATGAAATCATGTTCCCCTCTAAGAGTAGTCATCCCGATAAGCACAGATAAAGCAATTGATTTGTAATAAGGAGCAGAATTTTGTGGTAGAGATTCCAACTTTTCTATAAACTCAGAGGAGAGGGAGATAAGAAGTGTTAGCATAATGAATGAAAAGCTTGATTTGCATTTTGATTTCAACCTTAAACAAAGTGTGAGATTGACACTGAAGGTTGGTAGAGATGCATGAAGGGAACAAACCAGGAGAGCAGAAGAGAATGTGGAGTGTTTCTGGACAATGAAGAGCTCAACTGGTTGAAAAAGAGAAAATATGAACAACATATGTAATTGTTTTGAAATTTGAAAATAAGATAAACAGTTTAGTGATAACTGGAGGAAATAGTGTATCATCGATCAGTTCTTTTTTAAGAGATTTATTTATTTATTTTAGGGAGGAAGTGAGAGAAAGCCAGTGGGGGAGGGGCAGAGGGAGAGAATCTCCAAGCAGACTCCCTGCCGAGCGTAGAGCCCCATGGGGCTCCATCCCACGACCCATGAGATCACGACCTGAGCCGGAACCAAGAGTAGGGTGCTCAACCAACTGAGCCACCCAGAGGCCCTTTCATTGATCAGTTTTTGGAACAAAGAAGTGATGTAATGTGAGTGATATTTAAGGAGGGTTTTTCAGTCAGGATTAAGCCGAATGGTTAATAAATAATAATATAACAACCAGAATCAACGACAACAGGTGTTTTAATTCCCTGGGACCGCCATAACAAAGTACCGCAAACTGTGTGGTTTAAAACAATACAAATTTATTGTCTCACAGTTCTGGAGGCTACAAGTCCAAGACCCAGGTATTGGCAGCATTGCTTCCTTACGGAGACTCTGAAGGGACATGTATTCCATGCCTCTCTCCCAGCCTTGGCAGTTACCAGCAATCCCTGGCATTCTTTGACTTGTGGATGCATCACTGCAGTCTCTGTATCTGTGATCATAAGGTGTTCTCTCCCTGTGTCTGTGTCCAGATTTCCCTTTTCTTATAAAGTCATCAGGCGTTGGATTGGAGCCCACCTTGATCTCCTGTGACCTCATTTTACCTTAATTACAACTGCAAAGCTTCTATTTCCAAGCAGAGTCACACTCACAGGTATCAGGGGTCAGGATTTGAACATATCTTTTGGAGGACACAGTTAAACCCACAACATGAGTAGTTGGTATTACTATAGCAGGCACTGTGGACAGAATTGTGTCCCCCTAAAATTCATACGTTGAAGCCCTAACTCCCCTCCCCCAAGTGTAATGGTATTTGGAATTGGGGCCTTTGGGTAGAAATTAGGTTTCCATGACGTCATAAGGGTGGAGGCTTCATGATGGGAATAATGCTCTTATAAGAAGCCACACCAGAGAGCTTGCCCTGTCTCTGCCACGTGAGGACACAGCAGAAGATAGCTATTTGCAAGCATGGAAGAAAGCTCTCACCAGGTAACTGAACTAACCAGCCCTTTGATCTTGAACTTCCCAGCCTCCAGAACTATGAGAAATGAATTTCTATTGTTTAAGCCCTCCAGTCTACAGGGCAGCCTGGGCTGGCTAATGCAACAGGCATGAGGTGATTCATTCATTCCGTAATTGCCAGGGCCCCCAAGTGCCCAGAATCGGATGCCATGGACCCAGGTATTGCAGTTGATAACGCGTTTAGGCACCTAGGTATGTGTGTACTTATTTTTCCCCGAATCTACTCCCCAAAAGACTCAGCCTAGATGCCTACTTAATATGATTGTATTAGGAGGATAAAACAATAGAGAATATATGGAAAAACAAATAGGATATGATAAACTGGATGGATAAGAATTATAAAACAATACCTGCAACTCCAAGGCAACAAATTTGAAAAACATAGAAGAAATAAAAGACTTCATGACAAAATATAAAATATCCAAATTAAATTAAGAAATAAAAAAGTGATTAAACCAATTACCATAAAAGAGATTGAAAAGGTGATCAAAGAACTTCCATTAAGAAGGTGCTGGCACCAGATGGGCTCACAGCTGAATTTTATCTAACCATTAAAAAAACAGATGATTCTATCATTTGTTAAACTATTTTCGACCCCAGAAAAAGATTAAAAACTCAGTAGTTTCTTTCATAAATCCAGCTCAGATTTAATATCATAATTTCATAATGATAGTACATGAAAGAAAGCTATAAACAATCATCTGTATTAAATATAGGTGAACAAATATAGATAAAATATTGGCAAATAAAATGCAACATTGTATGAAAACACCGAGATACTCTGACTGAGTAAACCAGAATCTAAGAAAGCAAGGCTTATTTTTATGGTCAAAAAATCTGTCGACCTAATTTAATTAATTAAAATGAAAGGTTTATAATTAGATGAATAGATGCAGAAAGTTTATTTACTGAAACAGAGTAGGTATTCTTGATTTCAAAGCTCTAAGTTATATGGGAATTGATAAACACTAGTTTTGAAAGACAACAGATATTTTTCTGAATGGCCAAGCACTAAAGTCAAGAGCCAGCCAAGGATGTCTGGCATTATTACCACTGTGCAGCAACATTTTATAGGTGAGTAGTAGACAGACTACTGAGGTGGCCTCTGATGATCCCTGCTTCTGGAATTTACACCTTGTGCCATCTTTTCCCCTTGAGTTTAGGCTGGCCTTACAAACTTGCTCTGAATGAAAAGAATGTGGCAAAAATAATGGGCTGTCACTGCCAAGATTATGTTGCAGAAGATGGTGATTTCTGTCTTGCTAGCACTTTCTTACCCTCCCTGGCTCTTCTTGCTTGCCTTCTCTGATGAAGTAAACTGTTGTAAGCAGGAAGATGCCGTGTGGAGAGGCCCACGCAGCAAGAAACCGAGGGGAGGCCTCTAGACAACAGCTGGGGAAGACCCCGCAAAGATCTGATTCTTACTATCAACAACTGGATGTGCACATGGATCCTTCCCCACTTGGGCCTTGAGATGGCAGCAGCCCAGACCGAGCCCAGACCGACGCCTGGATTGCAGTTTGTGAGAATTCCTGACGCTGGGGACCCAGTTAGATTGTGCCTGGATTCCTGACCTACAGAAACTGAGATAATAAATGCTGTTGTTCCTTGCAAGAAAATCAAGGAGCCTGCATTTGCTGCCTAGGGATGGGAGAAGCATTAGTAACATAATAAGGAAAATATTTTAGGAGAAGGAAAAATAGAAGGATTGGAGCAATACGCATATTGGAAGGTTAATGAGTTCGGTCGTCTGAGAAAAGGTGGTAATATGTAAGGAAGTGGCAATGATTACCTTTGCCTTTATAAAGTGTTGTATTATATTGTACCACTTATTGCAAATAGCATGGATTCCCATTTTATTTTTTCAATCAAATACATAAAATTCCAAAATAAATACAACATTAAAATATTGAGGGAAGGAGCACTTTTTTCCCCCTAGTGTTCAATGTTTCTGTGAAGGAAGTTCATATAATATCATTTCCAGCTTCCCTCTGCCCCTTTGCTCACCCCAAGTTAAGATGGAGGGTAGAGCTGAGGGATTTACAGATTAGTAGATCGAAATCTTCAAGCACAGTCCAATTCAGGTCTTCTTCCCTTGGGGATAAAATGACATTGGGGAGCAGGAATTCTTCTATGCTCATCCTTGAACAGGTTTTCTCAAAGGTTGTGGGAGAGCCATTTAGACTGCCCCAGCAGGGCACTGGTCGGGTAGGGTTTGTGCTGACTTCCGGGCTTCATTAGGCAAGCCCATTTGACTCAGTCACTAGGCTACTTCCTCATTTTGATCTTCCATCTGCCCTATTGTCTGTTTCTCAATTTACTCCACCTTGGGGAAGAAAGGAGGGATATCATTAGTTGATACACTTCACAAAAAACAAAAAACCAAGTTTTAATTTGGGTAGAAAAATTTAGACTATAAAAACAAAAGGTTGATTTGTGCATTTTTGTGTGTGTGGATTTTATCTAAAAACACTGTAAACACATATAACCTCTAGTTAATAGCTGTTTTTCACACTCGTATGGATTCGTAATTCGGAAACTGCCTTCTGGGTATTCTGGGTTTAAGCCAATGAGTACACCTCTTGAGGGTAATGGGAGCCAGGTTTCTCACTCTAGAGAGACACAATTATGGAAACATCCTGCATTGTTGGATCAGAATTAGAGAGATCAGTATGAACTAATGATTTTTAAGATAGGTGGATACAATCCATAGATAGATAGATAGAAAGATAGATAGATAGATAGATAGATAGATAGATAGATAGATAGATAATAGATAATGTGTGATCATACATAAAAATAAAAAAAAATTCATATAACATATATTACCTAGGTCTGTCAGATTTAAGTGCCCAAAGCAATGGAATATCAATTGGAATGAGCATATCTAGTGGCCAGATCTTGGTTTTTCTGTACTATTTTCCATTAAAAGGGACCTGATCTTCTTGGAGAAATGGCTGATTCCACCGCTGGGGCATAGTCAGTATAACAGGAAGCTAGGACATCTTACTGCACACACAGTAAGGGAATGTTCAGACTCATCTCAAAAGGACATAGAAGCCAGTTTGAAGAGGCTTACACTGGCCCAGTCTGGGACAATTTGATCATCAACATAAATAATGATAAGAATGAATTATAATCCATTGAATAAAATAAATATCCATGAGTTCATTTGGATATAAATAAATAAATGCAGAGAACAAAAAAACTCTTCCTTGCAATCAAATGCCAACTAACAAAAATAGAAAGAAAATGGAAAGAAAAATAGACAATCTTCCACAGGTACAAAAACTAGTGAGTGGAAGCTTCACAATTAATACGATACATAGTCACAGAGTATTTTGCAACTTACTTATTGATTGCAAAGGAGAAAATAATAATTCTATAAGATAAACCTGTTGATTGCTATCTTAAGCAAGTTATTAAACTTCATATCATCAATACTAGGAGGAAATAACTTCTAATATCATGGTCATGTGCCTTCTAATAAAATACCCTGACAAGGACACAACATCATTTTAAGGGTGTTCCTGTTAAAAATCTGGATCTAATCATAGAAAACATTAGACAAATCCCAACTGAGAGACATTCTGCAAAATAACTGGTTGGCACTCTTCAAAAGAGTAAAGTCAAAAAGAAAATGAAAAGTCAAAGAACTCTTTCAGAGTAAGAGATGTTAAAGAGACATTTTATGACCTGGAATTTATTTTATTTTTTTAAAAAGATTTTATTTATTTATTTGACAGAGATAGAGGCAGCCAGCAGGAGAGGGAACACAAGCAGGGGAATGGGAGAGGAAGAAGCAGGCTCCCAGCAGAGGAGCCTGATGTGGGGCTCGATCCCAGAACGCCGGGATCACGCCCTGAGCCAAAGGCAGATGCTTTAACGACTGAGCCACCCAGGCGCCCCATGACCTGGAATTTAATTCTGAGCCAGGGGAATAAAAAGTATAAAGGGGTAATTGATAGAAGTTGAATATAGACTTGAACTAGATAATATAATTTTATCAATGTGAGACTTCTTGGCTTAACAACTGATTTTATCAGTAAAAAGATAGGATGTTTCCCCTTACTCTAAATTGGTTCAGACAAGAATAAATACATACACCCACGGACACATACACAGGGAATTTTGGACTAAATGGGACAAAATAAATACAACTGGTGAATCTGGTATGTGTATGTGCGTGTGTTTGCTATATACACATAGATATCAATGACATATGTATGCATTTACCGATAGTATGTGTTTCATATTTAATACACACACACTCAATGAGAGTTCCTTGTATTATTCTTATAACTTTTCTATAAGTTTTAAATAAAAGTTACCAAACTTTTGTTCAATGGTATGGAACAGATCAATGTTGAGGGAGTTTATTTTTTAAGAGAGTTTGTGGGGAAAAGTCTATACATGCTGAGGTTTTGGTAGTGCCAGAATAAGTGGCTTTGGGCTTGTGGTCTATAGTGTGCGGGCAGGAAGTTAAGAAGCTGGTGGCATGTAGTGGTCTATATTGGACTGGCACTTAACTTCTTCACCCAGAAGCGGCTTAAGTTTAAGCCTCATAGTATTTTGCTATTTGACTATTAACTACAGTTAGTGATGACTTTGTCTACGGGCAAGTAGAAGTTTTTATTGAGGTCCTCCCTGGGTCTTAAACAAAGGGTCTGAGCCTCGGCAAAGGCTGAGCCTGTGGGTGGACTGAGTTATAGACATCGTGGAGGTTGTGCTCATGAAGCCAAGTTCAGTTTCTTGCTGGGAGATTTTCCCCAATTTATTGGCTTTGCAGTTTGTGGATTCCACAAAACCGGCACTGACTGGCAACCTAACCAAGCTGAAACTAAGGATGCATTTGCTCTTTCTCTATCTCTCAGGCACCGTTGAGTGTTCTGCGATGGCCTTAGACAATACTAAGTTTTAAGCCTGGAAACATAATTCTTTCTTGCTTTAGGGGCTGTGGTTTGGCTTGTTTTCTAAATTTGTTGGGTGTAGGACCTGGTAAAATCACACATCCTGCTAACTCTTGGACTCTATGAAAAAAAATGAAGGATATACAAATCTTGATGTTATGATTTCCAAGGCCCTGAAGAAACTGCACACATTCCATCTGGAGAAAGCTCAGACTGCACCTACTGAGGCACCAAGAACTCCAAATGCTGGGACTGAGCAGAATAAAGCAAGAAAGAGCATAGTCCTTGGTTTCATTTTCACAAGAGCTCTGGTCTTTAAACATCTAAGTCCACAGGGCAAGATAATTTAATTTTGGACTGTAATCTGCAGTGGGATGTAACATGTAATTCTCTTTGGAAATTTAAAATTAAAAGAAGGGTTATGTTAAAATCCAGAGTATCTCAGTTGTTAAGGGTTGAATTGTGTCTCTCCCAAAATTCACATGATGAAGCCCTAACTCCCAGTATCTCCAAATGTGACTGTATTTGGAGACAGAGTCTTTAAAAAGTTATTGCTTTGATGAGGTCATTAAGGTAGTCCCTAATTCAATCTGCCTGGTGCCCTTATAAAAAGAAGAGATTAGACACAGACAGGTACAGAAGGAAAGCCATACAGAGATGGAGACCATCTGCAAGTCAAAGAGAAAGACCAACCCTGCTAATACTTGATCTCAGACTTCCAGCCTCCATGACTGTGAGAAAACAAACTTCTGTTCAGTCTAGTACACCCATGTTATTGGATTTGTTGCTGAGGTATGCCTATAGATTTTATTATTGGAGTAACAGTGGTTGTTACTGGAAAGATGGCCTAAAGATGAGAACAGAAATTTCCTGAAAGATTGATGGTCCCCTCCCCATGGGAGCTTGAGAGTTAAACCCAAAGAGTTAAGAGATCAAAATGAGAAATGTGATAAGGAATGTTTTTTCACTACTCTTGATGTTTCCCTTCTGTGAAGGGACCGCCATTAAGTGTAACTCCTAGCCTCTCTGCCTTTTACTCATTTCACCCCAAGGTGGCAGTGGCGTAGTGGTTTGCTCCATTGGTAAAGTTTGAATTAAGCTGGTCATATATAAGATGGTTACGCCACTGAACTACTCTTTTGACTGGGTGGGTAAGTGTTTCTAATTCCACATTCGCTAGCAGACATATCAGGCTCTCCAACTAAACCATGTTCTCCAAACTTCATTTCGGTTGTAAAGGTGGTATTTTGATTTCCCATCTGCCTTACCTTTTTTTTTTCTCTCTATTTCTTCAGAATAGGGAGTGGGGGATAAACACCCCCTCAAAAACACCAACAAATGATTCTATGTGTTGTAACTTTCCATTCTAAAGTATTAGTTTTTTGAAAGTGAGGATTGCAATTAATCTTGGACAACTGTCTTGGATTAGCAATGTTCCCAATGTCCCACACTCCAGGAAGGAGTGTAGATTAAAGATAGAATCAGTGCAGATTAAAGATAGAATCAGTGACTGACTTCCCCTTTCCTGTTGGAGGCTACATTATAACTAGGAGAGCCCAAATTTTATAACATGTATTTAAAAACTTATTAGATGTTTAACCAAGGCCAGGTCCAATTTAATGCTGATTAAAAAAAAAAACCTGGGTGTTGATTTAAAAAATTATTTAGTCCTTTACAGTTTATAAAATACTTGCATATACATTGTCTGATTTTCCCCAGAAAACTGGATGACTCAGTTTATATGAATTATGAAAAATAACAAAGCAAATTAGCGAAAATCACCACAAGCCTAGCTCTTGTGGTTCCAAGTTCAGAGATCTTTCTGCTATATAATGTAGTTGCTTTGTAAAAATTCATTAACCCTGTCATTTGATGAGGAGTCTGAAAAATAGAGAGCTCTAAATAACCAACAATATGTTCAGTTGCATTTGCGCTTAAACCGTGTGAAATAAAATTTAAAAGAATGTAGGAACTGTAATATACCTAAGCAGTGTGGGATCTTAGTGCTGGAACATTCAGCCTTGCTTTGCTGGTTGTAAGGCACGTGAGCATCATTACATTTTCAGAAATATCTGAGAGTTGGCAACTGCTACGTCATTCTTACAGGAGAAAGTACTCTGATTATTCTTAAACTGTTCTCCTCTTCCCTTCCAAAATCAGAGAGAAATGGCAGCTTCCAGAAGGTTCTCACACAATTTCTGGTGTGCAGCATCTTGAAGATGCAGCATTCCTGGTTCGTCTATGCATCTTCCCCTTCCTATTTTTCCTTCTTTTTCCTGGCCTTCATCTTTTGTCTGGGGTAGCTGAGGATGGGTCTGGATCAGAAGAAACTTTCAAAACCCAGTTTTTTCTCTGCAAGCCCGATTCTAGCAAATATTAATGGAAATCTTGTTTGCCTCAGTGGTTTTTCTCCTTTGGGTTGGGGGGCTTGCCTCCTAGTCTCCATCTTTCTTCCTGTTCCCAATGCACCATCAGTATCTTAACTCCAAAAAATAAATTCTCTCAAGGTGCTAGTGAGAGAAGGCACAAAGTCCTTGGTCAGATACTATCTACACGTTTGAAAGCGGAGTTTTCTTGGTTCGCCACAGCTGATGCGATGGTACTGATGAGGACACGGAATACTCATGAGGTTCAGTGGGGTGGAGTCCGGAGCTGACGACCAAGAAAGAATTCTTGAGGCGTCTTTGGTGCAAAATTGGTGGTTTATTAAAGCACAGGGACAGGACCGGTGGGCAGAAAGAGCTACTGCCCCGGGGTTGTGAGGGGTGGCTGTTATATACCATGGGGTTGGGGGAGGTGAGGAAAAAGGGAAGTTGAGGAAACACTTTCATATGTTAAAGAAGACTCACAAGATACCAGAGGCCTTGCCATTGTCAAGTTAAGGTTGTTTTTCCCTCTAGCAAGGCATTAACATGAAGATGGTTGGGAACTTCCTGGAGGCTGCAGATTATAAGGACATTTAATATCTACGTATCTACATTCCCTTCCGGAAGCTAGGTTATTGATAGAAATGCTTCGTTCTTGTAAACTGCTAAGACATTTGTAAACCGAGGGATTGTGGCATCTATAGGTTAACTATTTCTTTGTCCTTTAGGGCAGCCAGGAGTGCCTGAGGAATATCACATACATCCCATGGTGGGGGGACGGTTTGAGGGGTGCCAGTTTCTGCTTTGCCCTCAGCTTGCCTTCTGTACCCTCATCAGTACAGCTGTCTGCGCTATAAACTTGGTGGTTCGAATCACTTTTTCCAGGCAGGGCTGTTCACAGTTTTCGTATCATAGTACGGAGGCAGCTTTCATATTTTCCCCTGTAGGACCGAGCCTACTCCCAGGAAATAGATCAAATAAAACAGAATAAAAATGAAACACAGTATCTCAGAGACCTGAAATAAATGGTGATTTAACTTTAGCACTTTGGAGGTGAAATTGCCTTGTGTTGTGACACGTAGAGCCCTTATCATCCAAAGCCCTAAATTTAGAAGCTGATAAAAGTCTTTTTTTCTCTTTGTTTCTATAGCCTTTTATTTTTAACCTTGAATCGCCCAAAGGTGGATAATGAAACCTTTGTGTCTGCAGCTGACATATCTTTATTTGAGATGACATTTTCATAAATTATTAATAATAAAATATATAGCAATATATTATTTTCATATACTTAATCACATTTCTCAGCTATCTTATGAATAATTAAATTGGTTTTAAATAAATTTTTTAAATAAAAAATATCACTAAATATTATTATCTGTGGTAATCATCTTTCATTAATAGAGGAGGCCAGACATTTTGGTGGCTCCAAATCCAGTTTTTAATATCACATTCTTGTCATTGTCAAGAAACTTCTGTTCAACCTCACCCACTGCCCCCTGCTTCCCTGGCCCCCAGTGCCTGTCACTGGGCTTGTGCAGACCTAGACCATTTCCTTTAGGTCAGGAGCTCCTATTGATCAAAGCATAGAAAGAAAGTCACACATTCTAGAGCACATCTCCAAATATATGGATGTGTTTCAGACTGTCACCGTCACTGAAACAATGTGTTTAAAAGAGCAAATGTGGATTATTTTGCATATGTACTTGGAGTGTTTCCCTTGTGGTTAGCTGAAATAAGGGTCTTGAAAAAGAAAGAGGAGGGGCCAACCAAGTTCATGAATTCAGCGTATGTTGTGTAGAACCAGCCCAGAAGACTCCACTTTATTAAACATCCAATTCAGGAAATAAATGAGAAAGTGCATATTCAGAGTGCAGTTGACATAACTGTACAGTATTTACACTTGTCTTCTTGAATGAATATAACTTCCACAGGGAAAAAAGCAAGGAACAAATTCTGGGTGCTCACTCTCTGTGTTCTCATTAAAGAACAATTCTTGCCGACATATCTGTCGTGCAGAAAAATTTAACTTGGGGGGCGCCTGGGTGGCACAGCGGTTAAGCGTCTGCCTTCGGCTCAGGGCATGATCCCGGCGTTACGGGATCGAGCCCCACATCAGGCTCCTCTGCTATGAGCCTGCTTCTTCCTCTCCCACTCCCCCTGCTTGTGTTCCCTCTCTCGCTGGCTGTCTCTGTCAACTAAATAAATAAAATCTTTAAAAAAAAAAAAAAACAACGAAAAATTTAACTTGGAAATGTGCAGGAAAAGACGATGGCTTTTGGTAAGACCTTGACCCAATCATGTAAAGTAGCATGAACCAGTCCTCTTTCCTCAGAAACTATTTGAAATCCTCCAATGAAAATAAAAGTGCAAAGTGTAGCTATAAATAAGTAAGGATTTTTACCGAGAAGATCAGCAGAGGCAAGTTGAGGTTTTTGTCTCAGAACTGCCGACTCCCAGACTTGGGTGATGTGTGAAGTGTGGGAGCCATGAGATCCATGCTGGCTGCCCCTTGCTGCAGCCCGGAACCGGTGGGCTCCGCTCAGCCCCCTGCACGGGACCTTCTGGAAGCTCAGGGGCTCTATTAATGCCACCTGCTACATTTTAATTACTCTATCTACACAACAATGGACTTCTTTTGCATTTTTATGTTCATCTTCAGCCATTCATACTAAATTGACCCTTGGTTTCTTTTTTTTTTTTTTTTTTAAAGATTTTATTTATTTATTTGACAGAGATAGAGACAGCCAGCGAGAGAGGGAACACAAGCAGGGGGAGTGGGAGAGGAAGAAGCAGGCTCATAGCGGAGGAGCCTGATGTGGGGCTCGATCCCATAACGCCGGGATCACGCCCTGAGCCGAAGGCAGATGCTTAACCGCTGTGCCACCCAGGCGCCCCGACCCTTGGTTTCATACAAGGTTCAGCATCATTCTACCTAATTCCTTTAAGAATTTTTTAAAGGGGGATGTAGTTAAACTGGAAACAGGGCACCAAGGCTTTACAATTTGGCAGTAGTGGTATAGAAAACAGTCAGCTGTGTCATGACCAATTTCCTCAAAGAGAGACCATTAGTCGAAAATGGCTTCCCTCATTCCTTTGCCTCATCTTACTCTCACCTCATCCTGAGGAGAGAGCGCCATCTCTAATGAATCCGCTGAAGTTAAAAATTTTATCTTTCAAAGACTTTGATAATGTTTTTTTACCCACACATCCAACAAAAATAAAAATAGACTTAGTAAGACATTATTGCCTCTGGAAAACAGCACGTTTTCACAGTGTATTTATAAAGTGTTACTTACACATGTTCGTCTCTCACATGATCATGACAGGCACTTTACTGAACTGAGTTACAATTAATATTATCAACACTGAGGGAAACAGAAGCCTTTATAACAAAATCCTTCCCAGATGCCATAATCAGTAATGGTATTTGATCGATATTTGCTGATTTGTTTTTTCCAAAATGTTCAATATGTATCTTAAATAGAAAATGTTTTCACAATCACAGGTAACCACTTCGTCTACACTAGTACTTTTTTTTTTTTTTTAATATTATAGACTTTTAGAGTTTTCTCTCTGATGCTGGCTGGAATATGGCATTCACCTGAGATGATTTTAGGTCCTGGAAAGAAGGTGAATTTCTCACAACTGGAAATTAAAGACACATAGAAAGATGTGCCAGCTTGATGCTAAAAGTTATCAAAATTGCTGACTAGAAGAGAAATTACTTAGCTTCCACTCGGGGACCTCTCTTCCAAGTTTGAAAGAGGTAACCTCTATTTGCATGTGCAATTTTTTTTGCAAAGTGCCCAATGTTCAGAAATGAGTCCCTGCTAGCATTTACCTAGCTCTTTTTATTTGCAGAGGGGAAGGTGGATAACAGTCTGTAAATTCAACATTCTGCTGTAGATATTTCCAAAGGTCAAAAGGCATCAGGAATTTTTCAAGCTGATACACCCTGTTAGGATAAAAAAAAAAAAAAGTTTGTCAAAAGATGCTTTAATTTTAGTTTAAAAGTTAAATTATGCTGGTTTTCAATCATTGTAAATCATCCTATAAGATTAAAATTCTTCCATGTAATTCACATTGAAAAGCCAATCGACACGCAGACTACAGTTGAGATTAATACCTGGAACTCTTCATGAACGGTGAGCCCTGAGTTCCCAAGCCCTCTCCCAATGGTGAGTTCTAAAACGCATTCCTAGTCATCCCAGCAAGCTGACCCTGGGTTAGTAAACAATACACGCTCTGAAGCTACTTTCGAACAAGAACTTTCTCATGGCAATGTATTGTAATAGCCTATATATGTGACTTCACCAGGAAATAAATTCCACAAAGGGCAAGGATTGACTTATTAGCTATTATAGCACAAGCATTTTAGTAACACCTGGCAAAAAAGAGACAACAATAATATTGTTGAATAAAGAAATGACAATGCGAAACCTCTTGGGAGAACAGTATCCTCGTTTATAAAATAAAGATGTGTCATTAGATGGTCAATAAGCTCTCTTTGAGCTGTATCAATCTTCTATAAAATACTTATTCTACATTTTTTAAAAAATTGAGTGTCTCTGACAACTTATTTTTTTTTTAATTTTGCCCTGAAAGTAGATTCACTTTATTTATTTATTTATTTATTGAATTACTTACTTATTTGAGAGAGAGAGAAGGAGTAGGGGGAAAGACAGAGGGAGAAGCAGACTCCGCCCTACTTGGGGCTCCATTCCAGAGCCCTGAGATCATGGCCTGAGTCAGAGGCAGACGCTTAACCCAAGTGAGCCATCCAGGCGCCCCCTGATGATTTATGATAATTTAGTTGGATTATTCTCTACGGGATATTTGGCTCCCATGGAAGCCAAGATCTGTCTACACTCAGATGGAAGACTGTAGAGGAAGAAGTGTATGTGGCAGGATCTGCCCATGGGCTCTGAGCCCGTCCAGCAGCCGCCCCTCACCACCAGGCTTCGTCGGCAGCTTGGCCCACTGTAGTGTAGAAAGGAATGTTACCAGGGACTCTGTCCACTTCAGGGGACACTGGGGCATTGTAGAGTAGATACCCGATTACCAAAGTCAGCATAAACTGGATGTGTCCCCGTACTCAGATACACAAAGGAAATAGTTTCAAGAACTCTTCCCGGGGCGCCTGGCTGGCACAGCGGTTAAGCGTCTGCCTTCGGCTCAGGGCGTGATCCCAGCGTTCTGGGATCGAGCCCCACATCAGGCTCCTCTGCTATGAGCCTGCTTCTTCCTCTCCCACTCCCCCTGCTTGTGTTCCTTCTCTCGCTGGCTGTCTCTATCTCTGTCGAATAAATAAATTAAAAAATCTTTAAAAAAAAAAAAAAAAAGAACTCTTCCCATAGCTCTTAACTCTCCCAGCCAGACCAGAGATGTCACGAGGGTCTGTGAGAGGATCTTGTGAGGAGACTGGTGAGAGAATTCTTGGGAGGAAACTGAAGGCTTGTGATGCTGGCCACCAAGCACTGCAGCCAGCTCCAAGTCTAGTGAGGAAAGCTTTGGAAAAATCCCTTAGAGAGCTTTGAAATGTATTCTCCTTGGTAATGACCTCAGAGGCCCAAGCCCAGATTCTTGCTTGAGAAAACAAAAAACCAACTATAGACCTAGGCTTAGTCTCTGTCACCTGGACCCCTAGAGGGTGGGGGAGTCCTCAGTGCTTAGCTGGTAGACCTAGATGGAGGCATGGCTCCCTTGGGACCAGGCTGCCATCCCAGTTTGTGAGCCCTGCAGGGAAAAGACAATGTGGACTGTATTTAGATCTTGCTCCTGGAGCTATGAGGAGATCTCGGCAAAAGAAAACCAGACAGAAACTGACGGATCAAGGAAACTTCAAGTGAGAGGGACCTGCCAGGGAGCATTAGAAGCCTTCAAAAGATCCCCACAAGATGAGAGATGATCTTTAATCATCTGGCATGACCAGGAAGTACAGAGCCAGCATATGATTCCGCCCACCAGTCAGGCTCCTGGAATGAAGAAGCAGGGAGAAGACTTCAGGCTAACGCAATCTTAGGCCAGATATTTCAATTGCTATTGTGAAGTGATGCTTGCAGCAGCAAAAGGACTCTGTTTTATTTGAGACTGAGGAAAAGTGAAATGCCTGCCAACGCTTGCAGGTTGGAGCACAGGAAGATTATTTAGTACCGTTTAAAGAGTTGGGGGAGACAAAAATACATTTCTGTTTTGGTTTCAGTGTATGAGTCATTGCTTATACAACATAGTGGTTTCACCATATTTGCCTCAGATTTGCTAATTACATGGCACACCACTGAATTTTGTTTGTTGCACATGTTTGGAGTTTCATTAAGTTGCATTTTGTTTTCCAAGAAAAGAGGAGAAAAGGCCTTGAATATGAGACACTGTTTTTGGAGTTTGCATTACCAGCTGGAACTGCAGGGTTCTGGCCTGTTGACTCGGGGGGGGGGGGGGGACGGTCCTTATGGGATTATATGCTCTGTAGGGCTATCTTTCTGGGTCACCAGTGGACAGATGCCATCATGAGGAAGGACCTGATCAAAGAAGGACCTTTCCTCCACCTGCTAGCCACACTGCCAGCTGACAGTCTTGCCCTGTGGGCTCTTCAGGGATTGCTTTGGCCGGCTACAGACAGAATCCTTGCACAAGTGTCACCAGCCTGACCCCCTGAACTCAGGAAATTTCTAGCAGAAGCTTCTGCTTAACCATCAGTCTTACCTTTTAGAAGCAAACTAATGAACTGTTGGGACAGAAAAAGAAATATTGGAGGAAGAGGCCGGCACAGATGAACCAGAAAGTGCCAGAAGTGACCAACAGTTACCTAGGCCTCATTATAATGTTCAAATCCCCTTCTGAATATTCATCCTAAGTGCTAATAAAAGGAGCTTGCTTTTCCTCCTCTGGGGAGACATAGCTTTGGAAATTATTCCCCATCATCTCCTTGTTAGTTAAAATATAGTTGACCTTGTGAGGCAAAAGCCCCCCTGGGGTAGTCTCTATCTGCAACTCACCAAGGAGTGGGCCCACTTTGGTTCGGTAACACAAAGTCAAACCTTTTTTCCAGGTGGCCCATAGCCAATGACTAATGAAGGTGGGCATATGCAGGCTTGGCCATTTCAGCCTAACTCAAAAGAACTCTGATGGATGGTTTCATGGCAGAGCTCCCCATGGGGTTGTCCGAGGCCCATTTGGAATGTACTGCAGCTTGCCATCTCCCTCTGCCCAAACTGTTCCCTCCCCCTACTTCTGCAGGTGTGGATGCCAAGGGTACTTCCTTTTTTTTATTTTTTAAAGACTTTATTTATTTATTTGAAAGAAAGAGAGAATGAGCATGAGAGGAGGGTGGAGGGAGAGGGAGAGAAAGAGGGAAAAGCAGACCCCCACTGATCAGGGAGCCCGATGCCGGGCTCCATCCGAGGACTCCGGGATCATGACCCAAGTCAAAGGCAGACGCTTAACCGACTGAGCCATCCAGGCGCTCCCAAGGGTATTTCCAAATAAACAATTCTGCTCACCTAACTCTCTGCTCCCCAGAGAGCTCACCATGCCAGAGTGGCCGTCTGCTTAGCCTGTATCCTTGCAGTCCTCCCTTTTTCAAATATGCAGGGATACACATGTTCGGTTACATCCCTATAAAGTCGTTGTCTTGGTACAACTAAACGCATAGGTATGTGTTTGGGTAAAAATGTATACCATTTAATTTGTTAATTAAAATTTGTAAAATATGTACTTAGTAAAATTTAAATCATAAGTTACAGTTCTTTGAGGATCCTACAGCCTGCACATGGAGACCATGGTGACGACCCCAGTTGGCCCATCCCAGAGACAGCCATAGAGGCCCACGCATAAACTGATCCCCGGAGCATTGCTAGGTATGACTCTACCCTAAATCCAAGTTTCTGTTTGATTAAAAGTATATTAAGCATTAATAATTTCATCACTCTCCAAAGAGTAAAGCAATAAAGTGACACAAGTATTACTCTATGTGCCTTTCCCAAGAAGAGTAGACCAAACAATGAAATCATAGGCTTTCATCTCCATTTCATTTAAAAAGACTGCGTGCACACTCGGAATTCAAAGGCGCAGTCAGGTCCTCCACTTAATGAATCTTAAAAACTAACTGGGCTTTTGCTTAGCCCGTACATTTATTATTAACTCATTATGAAATTGTATTTTCCATTATGTCACAAGGCTACATGAGGCAATCCCTTTCCATCTGGGCCCATTAAAAACTTGATAAACATAATTATTAAGACAAACTGGCAGAGGTGAATTGTTCTTTACAGTAATTTGCTCTGATGCCAGTTCTGTTTCAAATCATTGCTCCTTTAGGACAGAGTGTATTATAAAAGTCTGCATTTACTCATAGTGTTTAGAATGGGGTCTTGCATATGGAGCGTGACTCAATACAACATTACATTCAACAAGACTGGTTCGGTGGCAAAACTCTGGCAAAGGTACCTTTTGTTTATTTTGCCTTTTTTCAAATTGAGGTATAATCGACATTCAAGATTATGTTAGTTTCACCCACACAATATAATGATGCATATATGTATATGTATATATGTATGTATGTATATACACACACTGTGAATTGATCCTCACAATGTCTAGTTAACATCTGTCACCATACATAGTTACAGAGATACTTTTTTTCTCTTGATGAAAACTCTTAGGATCTACTCTCAGCAACTTTCAAATATGCAATATAGTATTATTAACTATAGATACCATGCTGTACATTACATCCCCATGATTTATAAATGTACCTTTTTTGAGAAGTAATTTTATTATGGGGTGCCTGGATGGCTCAGTTTTTTAAGTGTCTGCCTTTGGCTCAGATCATGATCCTGTGGTCCTGGGATTGAGCCAGAGGTCTAGCTCCCCGCTCAGTGGGAAGTCTGCTTCTCCCTCTCCCTCTGGCCCTTCCCCCTGCTTATGCGCGCTCTCTCTCTCTCTCATAAATAAATAAATCTTTAAAAATAAAGTAATTATATTATGACCTTTCTTCGCAATGACTTTATGATTGCTTTTGCACTGGGAAGTCTATATTGATGGAGTACAAAAAAATATTTCTATGTCTTCTAATCTTAAATTCACTATCATGCCAAGCTGTGCCAGGCCCATCCAAGAAAAAAATCTGATTTAGCTTAGGGTTCCAGCCTACCTATTGACACTGCTAAGAAGCAATTAAAGAAGTAACAAAGGGACAAACCAGACCCCAGACCCTCTTAGTGAATCCATGGGTCACATATGTCTCTCTTGGCCCAACATTACACGAAATGGGCATGCACGCTCACATGTGCCTATGCGTACATACGTCATTTCTATGTGTTTTTAGAGACTGTAGTAACATTTAGAGCTCTGCATTCCAATGAGAACACTGTTTACTATTTATAGTTATTTGACTTTCCATATCTACATGCAGGATTTTTTCTTTCATGGCTACCCTCCCCTATGAGACTTTACTTTCCTTGAGGGAACACATCTTGTCTGTTCTACACGCTACCTTTTCCGTGCATCTAGTACCATGCCGAGTGCACAGCAGCCATTTAGTAAATACTGTGATCCAGCCCTGGACTTCAGAGTACTCTGTGTGGGCACAGTGTTGCTCGACTTTTTCCATTTTTCTTTTCCTTTTGAAAAATGCTTGGATTCCTTACAGCCTTTGCAAATGTTCACCATTCAAGAACGGAACCAGCAGAGTTGTGATCCCATGATAGGAAATGAAACTTGTTGATGGCATTGCCTTCGTGCTTAAAACGTGAAGAGTGATTCACAGGAAGTACTGAACACAGGATCTGTGCACATGATATCCGTGAAAAGCAGAAGTCACCTTATAGGCATGCTTTCATACTTGTGCCAGCACACACCAACACACACACACACACACACACACACACACACAATGCATGTACTGTGAAAGCCTTTATATGATCATGTAATCTCCTTCTGTTGAATGTGAGCAGGCCTTAGTCAAGTGCTTCTAAAAAACAGAATAAAGCAGAAGTGATGGAATATCACTCTGAAACTAAATCATGAAAGGCAGTGTAGCGCCTCTCTCTCTCTCTCTCTCTCTCTCTGTCTCTCTGTCTCTCTGTCTCTTTCTCCTTCTCATTACTTTTTCTTGGAAAAACCAGCTGCTCTGTCATGAGTAACCCTATGGAGAAGCCAACATGGCAAGGAACTGAAGCATTTGGTCAATGGCCACACAAGTGAACTTGGAAACAGATCCTCCAGGCCAGTCAGCCCTCAAAGTACAGCCCAAGAGACATTTTCTCTTTGTGAGAGAATCTGAGCCTGAACCACCCAGCTAAGCTGCTCCTGGATTCCAGACCCACAGACACAATGAGGTATTAAGTGTGTGTTGTTTTAATATCTTGAATTTGGGGGTACTTAGTTCAGCAGCAGATAATTAATACATCATACAACCAATATTTACTGAGTTTCTCCTAAATGCTAAGGACAGTTCTAGATGCCAAGGAATACACCATGGCAATCAAAACCAGACACATTGTTCTCATGGGAAAAGAAACTATGATTAACATTTTAATATTCGTATGTATAAATATCATCCTGAATGCATAAACAATGTTTGGAGAACAGAGCAGATTATTATTATTTACTTACAGCAAATAACAGCTACAGGGTTCACCTGCGCCTCCATTCTTGCCTCTAGAGTCATGAGATGAGAACCAGACACAACCTGTACATGAAGGGGTTACAGGTGAAAAACCCTAAACAAAATAGTCTGGCTCTGGATTAGGAGGGACAGTTGTCCCTCCTTCCCTTCTGAGAGAATCTCTTTGGACACACAATGGGAAAGATTTGGGGTTCTTACCCTGATTTTGTGGAGTGAAAATAAATTTCTCCATGAGAAGATAAGCTAGTATCCAGGGATGTTTCCACTGTCACAGCTCTCAGCCTCCCTTGAAATGCACAGACAGAACTCCAGAAGGAAAATACCTCTAGAATTCTCTCACTATTCAATCATTCATAATTCCTCCAAGGCTTGCTTTTAGCTGAAATCCCAAGTTTTAGTAACACTTGTATAGAAAACGCTAACTGTGCAGAAACATAAAAATGTCTTCTCTACAGCCCCCCCAGTTAAAAAATGCTCGTCACTGCATTAACCACAAAATGAAAATTTTGGAACAGGTTGAATGCTTTAAAATAATGAGGATGGTAAAATAAATTATGGAAGAGAAATTAAAAATCTATGTATCCAGCATCAGAAAATGTCAGATACCTAGAATAAATCTAACTAAAGATGCGCAAGACCTCTGTATGGAAAACTACAATTCAAGAAAATATAGATAAATGTAAGAATGTATCATGAAAGAAAGAGAAAGAAAGAAAGAAAGAAAGAAAGAAAGAAAGAAAGAAAGAAAGAAAGAAAGAAAGAAAGAAAGAAAATAACAAAAGAAATTCAAGAAAATATAAATAAATGTAGAGAATATACCACAATCAGTGGCTGAAAGTCTCAATACTGCTAAAGGTGTCAATTCTTCCCAAACTGACCCATAGATTCAATGCAATCCTAGTAACAAACCCAGTAGGCTCTTCTATAGAACTGACGAGCTGATTATCAAGTGTTTCTAGAAAAACAAGGGACCTAGAATCAGAAATACAATGTTGAGGAAAGGAAAAGAAAACTTCAGACATCAAAAATTACTGTAAATCTATGTACTATAACTCATATACTGTATTATCTACTATAAGACTTATGGTATTGACATAAGGATAGACAAATAGCAGAACAGAAAGAGGAATCCATACATATACACACACATATACATTCACCTGATTTATTACTAAAGCTTCATTGAAATTTAACGGGGAAAAAGATAATATCTTCCGTAAAGGGTGATGGGTCAATTGGAGGTCCATCTAGAAAGACATGAATATTGACAGCATCTCACATCATACACAAAACTTCAACATGGGTCAGAGACATCAATGTAAAGGTTAAAACTGTCAAGGTTTTGGAAGATGAATCTAGAAATAGAACAGTCTTATGAATTTGGGCTACACGAGGATTTCTTTAAAAGAACAGAAAAAGGCAGTAATCCTAAAAGAAAGAACAGGCCATTTAGACTATATTAACATTAAGAACTTCTGTTTACCAAAAGAACATTAAGAGAACGGATCCAGGGGCACCTGGGTGGCACAGCGGTTAAGCATCTGCCTTCGGCTCAGGGCGCAATCCCGGCGTTCTGGGATCGAGCCCCACATCAGGCTCCTCCGCTATGAGCCTGCTTCTTCCTCTCCCACTCCCCCTGCTTGTGTTCCCTCTCTCGCTGGCTGTCTCTCTGTCGAATAAATAAATAAAATCTTTAAAAAAAAAAAAAAGAACGGATCCAGTAAGACAATGGGTAGGCAAGCTATAAACCGGAAAAGCACACTTGCAACACCTATATCCTTCAAAGGACTCTTATCCTAAATATATAAAGACTTCCTACAAATCAATATGAAAAAGAAAGACAACACAACCTATGTTATGACTTCTGACTGCTGTGAGATTTAGAGGAGATAAAATTGCTAAACAAATTAAAATTTTTACAAAAAGCTATTATGATTGTTTTATCATTATCATTACTACCCCTTCAAAGGACCAAGAGATGTCTGCACAATAGTCTAGTCTCTGTGGGAAGCACCCTCACAACGTCTGAACACTTATTTATTGACACCCTTTTTCTATTGTTTGAATTGGAATAATAAGTCCTGAAATTTTCACGTCATGTCTAAATAAGATTGTATGGAATATTTTGGCCAAATAAATCAAGCTCCTTAGCTTTCCAACCCTTCAATAACTATGAAATATTCAAACCTGTACCTGATTGAAACAAATTGGTCAACTCCATTTAAACCATCATACTGGTGGGGGCGCCTGGGTGGCACAGCGGTTAAGCGTCTGCCTTCGGCTCAGGGCGTGATCCCGGCGTTCTGGGATCGAGCCCCACATCAGGCTCTTCTGCTGGGAGCCTGCTTCTTCCTCTCCCACTCCCCCTGCTTGTGTTCCCTCTCTCGCTGGCTGTCTCTATCTCTGTCTAATAAATAAATAAAATCTTTAAAAAAAAAAAAAAATAAAAAAAAAAATAAACCATCATACTGGTAATGCGTCTGGCCACGGGCTGATTGAAAGTTCCTCTGGTTTACATTCACAGAGGGGAGGGGCTTAGAGGCCATGAGACTCAGACCAAACACTTCCTCTGATGATGGAGTGTGAGACATCGTCATCGGTCTTTTAGTACAGTGTCATTTGCAAGCCTAAATACACTATGGTTTGAGAACGTAGCAAGGCATCGAAACTTCTTATAGAGGCAGGACCTTGGTCTTGCTGATTCATAAATTGGAGTAGGAATACTAAGAGATTCTGAAGAGCCAGAGCATAAATGTGGCATAGCTCTGCCATGAGCATGAAGTTTATTCTTTCCAGTAGAAGGAAAACAGCAAGTAACAATGACAGTGATTTAATAGTAACTAATTAAAACATTCTTATACTAAAAATATGAACACATGTTATGAGGAGTATATAGGGCACATGAAATTTTCAGATAAAACCCAAGAATTCAAACACTTTACCTTCTTTCTGAGAAGTCTCTTTGGCAACAAGCTCTAGAATCCTGGGGCTTAAGATTTAAGTTCCTTTAAGGTAGCGAAGTTTGTAAAACAATGATATTTACTCTAGACCAACCCCCTCATTTTACATTTGAAGATTCTGAGGTCCAAATAGGCCAAATTAGTGGCAGATCCAGGGCCAGATCGCAGGATTTCTGCTACCTCATCTCCAGAATTTTTACTGTCTTTCCAGCCTCCGACAGAGGACGTTGCCTGAAACATTGCCAACACAGACTGGGCGGAAGTAGTATTCAGTGGCTTAGCAAGACCTCTCAAGAAATACCTTGATGGTTTCTGTTTGCTGAACTAAATTGAATTCATGGATGGCTTAGTCTTCATTACTGCATATTTATTAATGAGCTTGTGGGGTTAAATAGTGTTCTTTCAAACTCACTTAAATGTAGCAGAAATGCTCTCTCTGATTGGGATTCCAGTTTTGAGAACAGTGGCCTGAGGGCGCCTCAGGGAGCAGGACAATTTGATGATGCCGTTTGCAGTGATAACCCATCACTTCCGTGGCACTGACACTGAAAAGATGTAGGCATTAATAATACACCCTACATCCACGTGGTGACATGCGGTTCTGCTCTAATTAGGGTTGTAATTTTTACAGCAATCTGAGGCACTGTTGTTTTTTTCTGCTTTTTTTTTCTCTTAAAGTTACAGAAATTGGGGAGAGAGAGATTTATCAAATCTCTGCTAATCAGAGTTGGATATTCTAATTTTTATGAGAGGATTAATATTATCCAAGTTTTTCTCTGAGATTAATGACAAGAATTTGAGTGAATAAACTAAAAAAAAAAAAATAGCGCTACTCTGAGCCCTTTGGGTTTTGCCAAAGTGCTCTAGGGTAATTGAGATGATTTGTCATTTGCTTCTGTGGCAATGTTGGCGATGTCCTGGAGCCCATGGAGCAGCTGTGGACGTGGCGCTCTGGGGGATGTGCGGCGGTCTGCCTCCCTTCCCTCTGCTATGTTGCTTCATTTCATACGATGTTTGAATCTGGTTTCCAAGTCTGTATGTGTGCATGTTTCGCTCAGTATATATCATTCCTCCTGCCAGCCATGAGAATATTTCCCTAATTTCTACTAATGTTCATTTTGAAAGAAACACCCCCCCCCCTATTTCAGTTTCCTACTTAAAGAATATTCAAGGACCTGGTGCTTTTTTTCTGACACTGCACATAGCACCAGATCAAATCCAGATGTATTTTAAATACAAACTTGTTATTTTATATCCGTTTTAGATTAACAGAAAAATTCTGAAGTTGATACAGAGTTTCCATATACACCACACCCAGGTTCCCCTATTTGTATCTTATCTTAGTAGGGTCTATTTGCCACAGTGAGCCTATATGGGCATATTATTATTAACCAACGTCCATACTTTATTCAGATTTCTTTAGTTTTTATGTAATTACCTTTTTCTTCTCTAGGATCCCATCTAGGATGTCACATTACATTAGTTGTCATATTTCCTTCGGCTCCTCGTGGCCATGACAGTTCATCATACTCTCCTTGTTGTTGGTGATCTTGACAGATTTCAGAAGTACTGCTAAGGTATTTTGTAGAATGCCTCTGAACTTGGATTTTTCTGATGCTTTCCTTGTGGTGAGACTGGGGCTATGGGTTTTGGAGAGGAAGGCCGTGGAGGTAAAGTGCCATTCATATCACATCATATCAAGCGTACATACTACCGACATGACTCACCACTGATGATGTGGACCTTAATTCCCAGACTGAGGTAGTGTTTGTCAGGTTACTGAAATGTAAAGTTGATTTTTATTCTCCTTTCCATACCATACTCTTTGGAAGAAAGTCACTTACTTAAGCAGTGGGGAGTTATGTTCCACCTCCTTGAGGGCAGAATATCTACATAAAGGATTTGAAATTATTCTGCCCGGGAGATGTGTCTCTTATTTATTTATTATTCTTTTCAGCCATTTATTTATTCCATCATTTATTTATATCAATGTGGGCTCATAGATACTTATTGTCATCTAATGCTATTTTATTTATTTTGTTACTCAAATTATTCCAGCTTAGGCCTTTGGGATCTTTTTTAGATGGCTATGTCCCTTTGACATCTTATATATTTCCTGCCAAGTCTTAGAATCAGTCATTTCTCCAAAGAACCCTGCTTCCTTTCATCAGAGAATGGCATTAGACACCAAGCGCTGGGTGCTTGCTGTGTTCATTTCTACTGGAGTGTCATTGCTTCTGTGGATACTAACCTGTGTGTGTGTGCACATACCCATGAGCATTTCTATACCTAACAATCTGTATCTACACTAAGGTAAACATGAGTTCATGTTAATGTCTCCCCTCTAACCCATTACTAGATCATTACAGATCATTCTAAGCATTTCACCCCTTGC
The DNA here is from genome assembly GCF_024610735.1 of Ursus americanus. Lineage (NCBI taxonomy): Eukaryota > Metazoa > Chordata > Mammalia > Carnivora > Ursidae > Ursus > Ursus americanus. The sequence continues at coordinate 61,265,837 of NC_142136.1, forward strand.
ACATAGATCTCTGATCTCCTACTTCAACGGTTAGAAAACTGATTCCCACCATCGGCCATCCATTTACTTAATTGTTTATTTCAAACGCACATGCATAGTAGACCATGATGTGAAACATAACCCTGTGGGAAACAACCTTATCAACTGGAGTCTAGTACTTACGTATAGCTCTTTTACCTTTATTCTTACAGACTCTACTCTTTTTCAAAGTTATCTCTGTCAGAGTCTTTTACCCCAACTCCTTAAGTGAGGTTGTTTCAAACATTTGCAATGCATTTAGATAATTTTGGCACTTTCTGTATTTCATCCTGGAATCCCTGCCCTCCTAAATTATTTTTTTTAATTTTTTTTTTAAGATTTTATTTATTTATTCGACAGAGAGAGACAGCCAGCGGGAGAGGGAACACAAGCAGGGGAAGTGGGAGAGGAAGAAGCAGGCTCATAGCGGAAGAGCCTGATGTGGGACTCCATCCCGTAATGCCGGGATCACGCCCTGAGCCGAAGGCAGACGATTAACCGCTGTGCCACCCAGGCGCCCCTAATTTTTTTTTTAATGATTTTTTATTATATTATGTTAGTCACCATACAGTACATCCCCGGTTTCCGATGTAAGGCTCGATGATTCATTAGTTGTGTATAACACCCAGTGCGCCATGCAATATGTGCCCTCAAATTTTATGTGTTTATTCATTCATTCTTTTGCTGTGAAGTTCTGTGGGTTTTGACAAATGCACAGAGTCATATACCCATCTCTACAGTATCATACTGTATCATTCTGCCACCCTAAAAATCATCTATATTTGACCCATTCAATCCCCTTTTCCTCCTGCCACATCCCTGGCAATCACTGATTTTTATACTATCTCTAATTTTGCCTTTTCCAGAATGTCACATATTTGGAATCACATAGTATATGGCCTTCTTGGATGAGTGTCTTTCACTTGGCAATATGGACTAAGATTCAACCAGGTGTTTTCTGGCTTGATAGCTTATATTTTTATCACTGAATAATATCACCTTGTATGAATGTACCACAATTTATCTATTTACCTATTTAAGGACTTTCTTGTTACTTCAGGTTCTGGCAATTATAAATGCAGCTGCTATAAACGTTTGCATGCAGATTTTTGTGTGGACATGAATTTTCAAATCAATTGAATAAATACGTAGGAGCATGATTGTTAGATTATATGGTAAGACTGTGTTTAGCTTTATAGTAAATTGCCAAACGGTCTTCCAAAGTGACTGTGTTGTTGCATTTCACCAACAGTGAATGCAAGTTTCTACCGCTCCACAACCTTACTAGCAATTGGTGTCGTCAAACTATGCATGAGGTCTTCTACCAAATGAGTATTTTATTCAACATCTACTATATGTGGGCCTAACTGACTCATCTGTCAAATCAGTTGCAATACCCTATCCTTCATACCTTTGCAAAACATGACTAAAGGTAAATGTGTGTAAAGTATATAGAATATAATAGAAAAAAGTATGTCAATACATTTTACTTTGGATTCAAAAAGTCAACCACAACCCTTCTCCCCCAGGAAAAGAATATCAGAAATGTACATTTCCGCTTTATAAAACACCTCTGTTGCAATTACAGTAATTGGATACTTTAAGAACAGCGTACTTAGTCTAGTTAAAAGTGGCTGAAAGGATCCTAAAGTCTTTCCAACCAATCAATTCACTTTATTAGAAAAACTACACAGGTGCGATCTGTGTTTTCTTTCTTGTGTATGCTTACCCCCCTCTATCAGGGAAAAGGTACTCAGTAATTTTGATTAACTGGAAATGTAAGGACACTTGGGTTTCCCTGTCTCCTTACTGGTGCCCTATGCATGATATCTGGCTGCTCATTCTGGTTACCTTTCCAAATTATGCCTGAACTATTGACAAGTTACAATAGGGGCCCCTGGGTGGCTCAGTCTGTGAAGTGTCTATCTTCAGCTGAGGTCATGATCCTGGAGTCCCAGGATCGAGCCCACATCAGGCTCCCCAATCAACGGAGAGTCTGCTTCTCCCTCTAACCCTCCCCTTTCTCGTGCTTTCTCTCTCTCAAATAAATAAATAAAATCTTTTTTAAAAAAGTTTACAGAGTAAATAACCCTTTGATCATTGACCTCAAGCGGCCAATCAGCCCTAGTATCACCGGGTAGTAGTGCTTGCTCGTGACGAAGAGGATACTCAAGAAGGTCTGTTCCTTTTCCAAATGGAAATGGGAAGCAGAGGGGCTGGCTTGGTATGGGGCTGACCTGGAGGCTCATTTCAGCACTCTGCTGTCCTGTTCTTTGCTACTCTATGAACAAAGACACCTGCGTGGGGATGCCTTATACGTTTTCTGGAAAGATAGGAATAACAATCTTCAGCTTTCACACGTGGACCCACATGTGTGAGCTCCAACTTTGCACTGAAGGGCTTGCCCCCTTACCTTCCTGTGTTGCATTTGCATGCTTTCGGTAATGTCTTGCAGTAGAACATATACTGACATTTGCTTTTTTACTATCACATAGTCACACAGTCTATGTTAGGAACTTCTTTGGAACACATAATTTCATATTCAAAATGTACGGAGTGGAAGGAAGAGAAAAGAATAAGATGAAAAGACTCTGAAGCTGAAAGCCATTAGCGAAGACAGGTCTAAGTGGCTCAATTCATCTCGATCCTGCAGCACGGTAAGTGAACACAAAACTTACTTTCAAAGCTATGTCACACGTGCTATTATGCATGTATCTAGAAAACTGACGATCCCCCATGTGAATATCTGTACAATTGACTGCTTCTGGGGAAGAAACAGTATGCGATAGCTACAGCACTGTAACGTCCAAGTGCTTTTCCCAATGCTATCAGTGCCCTAATTAATGGTCGTCACTAGCTGAGTGTTCACGGATATAAATCTCTGTAATAGTTTATGCAGGGTCCTCGTGTGAGAACTTAAGCTGCCTCTGTGCTATGAAGTCAGACATGTATAGGCGGGTCTGTGTCAACCCACCAGAGGGTTGAGAGGGGCTCCATCTATGAGAGGACGGATGAGTCTCATGGGACAGGCAGTGATTCACTGATGGATTGGATTCATTGATGGATTGTCCACACGGCTAAGATTCTCAAGTTAGGAGGGCACAGGGGGCTACCACAGAACTTCTCAGGCATCAAACTTTTATGGAAAAGAAATTCACTCTCGGGGAGCCAGAGGCAGCTGTCTTCACGAAGGTCCAGGGAGTCAGAATGAGAGTGAGCGCAGGGATTTTAATGAAGTGATGCATAGAGTCCTGCACCCGATTATGAATAACTAAATTTATACTCAGATTTACGACTCCAGGAGTTATGGACTTGGATCAGTTCCTTAGAATTGAATTACACCTGGAGAAATTCACGAAGTTAAGTTTCTGAACATGCAAAGGTGAGAATTTGACCAAAGGAGAGGATTTGACCACCTTAACCCCACTGCTTGGCTAGCCCAAACCCCTCAGAGTTTCAGTCTCTTAAATCAGAAATCAGTGCACTGGATTTATCATTTTTAACCCCAGATTTATTCCATGCTCGTCAGTTGCATAGAAGTGATGGCATAATAGATGAGTTGTGTTATCCATTCTGTTTTCATATTTTATTAGAGTACTTAATTGTGTACCCACAGCTTGAGTTCCTCTCCAGTAGGTCTAATCCTGCACAGACTCCAGGACAATTTGCATGTGCTTCAGATTTATCATGTAATCACGTAAACCGCTTAGGAGCTGAATTTACTGATCAGATGTGCCTTCCAACACAGATCATCTCGGCATGATGCCTGCAAAAGCAGATGTTTTTAAAGGAATATCTGAGATGAATAAGAATAGAATTAGCTTTTATAGAGCAGCATTTTCTATGGCTGTTCCTTACCAGCGCCATGATTGTTAATAGTTGTTAATGACCAAAGAGCTCCATGGTCAAATACGTTTGTGTTATACTGAGTCAACATTAAACGGATGTCTGTAGGACATACCAGTCTTTAATATGCTAATGAGTTATCAATGTCTAAGAAGGAGCCAAGGTGCGCAGCATTTCCCAGCCGCATCTGACCTTGAAAGTGGATACGTGTGTACATTGTACAAGTGCTCCCTTGAATACATTTGGAATATTGTGATCCAGAGAGAGCAACAGAAATCTGGCTGAAATCCTGGTAGGCATCTGGGTATGGGATAGCACCTTGACACTGACTAGCTAACTACGCGAGGTGTTGGTGAAATCTAGCCCTAAAGACGGAAGCAGGAAATGATGAAGCAACACTATCCCTGACCTGTTGTCACTAGAGCATATTTACCGTGTTATTAGGAAGTGTTGAGGAGCTGTGCAAGAGACCCACTCTCAGCTGTTGCTCTAAGCTTAAAATCTCTTATCTCCAAAATAGCTTTGAAGATTTTACATTTCCACCCGTGTTCACTTCTGATCTCGGCAGAGAGCGCGTCTGTGTCCATCCACAGGCGGCATGGAGAGCCAGCATGCTACAGAGCCGCAGGAGGGGAGAAGAGTCCTTTCAAGATGGCAATCCATGAAGATTCAGTGAACAGTGTCTCCTTGTAGCATCTGCAATACAAAAAACAGGCACTTTCCAAAATGAATAATAAGGCCCCTGGTACAAGCAGCAGATATCCCAAAACAGAGAGCTCAGGGAGCAAGGAAATCGGGGCACCCAAGGGGCCATACTGGAAATTGTCTCTTAGTCACCTTATTAAGGGTTATCACCAGTTTCTTAGTAAGGAAGAACTGGACATCAGTTCCATAATCCATTATATATCTTTTTAGTTTCCTGCATATAATAACCTTTGTTGAGTGTTTGCTATGTGTTAGGTATCATCTCATCAGCTTTTCACAAGTCTATGCATTGCTGAAGAGGAAACTGAGGCACGGAACGGTAATACAGTGTGTCCCCAGTGCACTTTGAACGGCAAACACAGGGCTATTGGACGTAAGAGCCGGTACCCTTCTCTGCACACACAGTTCTCCACAGAAAACACGTTTCATCTTTCCAGTCATTAGCAACCAATCTTGTGTCAGATTTTGTAATTCTCAAGTTAAACACACCTCCCGTCATCATGCACAAGACCCTGTACTGGTGATCATCTTAATAACCATACGGGGAAGAAGAACCACGTTTTGTCTTAATGGGCTATCTGGATATATTTAGGGTGAGCAGACCTCCAGGGTGCCCGGGACAGTCTTGGTTTATATGTTATTCTTAATGGGTCTTGCTTTCACTCTCAAAATTATGCTGGACTGGATCAAAACTATACGATCACCCTAGATGTAGTCGCATTATGAAAATACTCTTTGCCAAGAAATTTTAAAAATGTATCTTTGAGTGGAAATTAGAATATTCTATAAAGAGAAAATGAGGCAGGAGAAGGCTTATGCCAAGGCTTCAGTCCACTTACCAAATACGGATAAGCAAAAAAAGAGTATTCGGATTTACTCGGTATGCTATCAGGCAAAACCTTTACTTTTTGAGCAAAATGCACAAAGTTTTCACGGTAATGTAAGGCACGATGTAATTTCAGATGCTATTACCATACTATTTCATTTTATTTTATTTATTTTGCCAGACCATTTGAAGATACTTTGTAACATCAACTTTCTGCTTAAATTTAACCATGTGTCTTATCTTAAGTTTATGAAACCTTTCAAAATGGAAAAAAAAAAACCACTAAAGGAATTCCTGGCTTGTTATTACTTTTGAAAGTGTATATTGAAAACCATATCTATATTATTTAATTTTATATTTTTATTTTTTGTTCCAAATTCCTAAAGAAGAAAAGGAAGGAGGGAAAGAGAATAGCATGATGTACAAATTCTTCTCCAAGACCGACAGTTGAATCTTTAAGATAAAAATTCAACGTCCTTATCACACAGTCTGCCAGTCCCTCTGTGGTCTGGCCCCTCTTTATCTCTCTAGATGCAGTTTGCTCCCTGTTGCCCCTCATCCTCTGAGCGCCAACCTCACTGACCTTCTTTCAATACCTCAAACCCGCCATGTTCCTTCTCGCCATAGAGCTTCCAGTCAAATTGTTCCTCTTCTGCCTCGCTTAGTTCATTCCTACTCAAATCATCCACAAAGTACTCTCCATGAGCCAGGGCAGGAAGTTGGATTATTATTCAGAAGTATGGGATAGGCTGGTGATGGGTAGTAAGGAGAGCACGTATTGCATGGTGCACTGGGTGTTATACGCAACTAATGAATCATCGAACTTTACCTCAAAAACCAGGGATGTACTGTATGGTGACTAACAGAATATAATAAAAAAAATTTTTTTTTAAAAGTATACCCTTCTCCATTTCCAAGGGAGGAATATTGCTCCCCATCCATTGATGTTGGGCTTGTTATTGGTTTTCTTTGGCCAATGGCATGAAAGTAGACAACAGGGAAGAATTTTGAAAATCTCATGTACCATTAGTTTTGTCTTCTCATGCCTCTGCCCTTGCCATGAGAAGAACCCTCCCGGGCTGCCTGCTGGGTCCAAGAGGGAGCATGAAAGCCCTGTGAACAGAGCTACCCCTCAGCCCATCTCAGACCCGCCGATCCTCGCTGAGCTATAGGGCTAAAGAAATGGTTATTGTTCATGGTTGCTGAGATATTTTTTGGTACTTGCTATCAGAAATTACTAACTTATGGGGCTATGAATTTCTCTTTTAGAGTCTTTACAACAGCTGTAATTTTACATTTATTATGGTTATGATATGATTAACATATCTTCCCAGCACTACGGCATATGCACAGTAACCAAGATATCGCCTCACTATCCCCCAGCAGAGTCTGATATAGAACAGGCACTCAATAAATACTTTTTTAAAAAACATAGAGGAACTAGAGGCCCCTCCATGAGCAGATATATGAATAATGAAGAAATAAAACAGGAAGATTAAATTTCTTAACTTAAAGTGGTCAAATGGGAAGCAACGAAACTTGCATAATCTTTTTTTTTTTTTAAGATTTTATTTATTTATTCGACAGAGGGAGACAGCCAGCGAGAGAGGGAACACAGGCAGGGGGAGTGGGAGAGGAAGAAGCAGGCTCCCAGCAGAGCAGGGAGCCTGATGTGGGGCTCGATCCCAGGACCCTGGGATCACGCCCTGAGCCGAAGGCAGATGCTTAATGACTGAGCCACCCAGGTGCCCCCATAGTCTTCTTTAAAAAGCCAGTTCCCTTGCTGGGATTGTTATTTGGACTCTCCTGTCACCTGCAAGCCAAAATCAAGAACAAAAGCTGTAAACAATTGCATGTATTTACAACAGGAATCAGGGCTCCTGATGAAAAAGTCAACTGTCAAATTAGGTGAGCGTGTGGTTGATTTTTTCTCATGTTAATCACTAAAACAAATCTATTTCCTCCTCCTCCATTTCCCTCTCTTCTATCCCACAAGGGAAGAGGGAAAAGAAAGGGAAGGAAGAATGTCTTTCCCATGAGTCTCACTAGACCCACCACCAGGCAGGCTGAGCATGATTGATGGGGAAAACTACCAAGGACCAGCAGTGTCTCGGAAGAGAATAAAAGACTACTTTCAGGGAAAGTAGGAGTCACAAAGTGTTTTTACTAGGGAATAACATGACCGAGAAAGAAAGCTGAGAGGAAGCAGTATGCTGATTTTCAGGGCAATGCTATACGGAGCTGCAATTCTATGTCAAATCATGTCAATTCTTGCCAGAACCTCGCTCAAAAGAAGATATTTCTAAGGTGCTCTTGAACATTTCTTCAAATAATGATCCAAATTCTGGTTTTGTCCTCTCCCAATAGAAGCTTATTAAAAGCATTATGTAAATCGATTTCTCACAGGACTATAGATGGTGACAGTCAAATCTCGTGCCCTACCTGTTGCCCGGACTTGGATCAGCCTTCCATGTGCGTGGAGCCTAATTCAGCCCGTCATGGGCTCAGCATCTCTTATGAGTCACGGTTAATATCAAAATTCCAAGGCAAGGTCCCCCTAGAAGAACAGGTGCACATACAATTCAGGCCTCCGGAGGCGCTGTTCTTCTTGGATCCTGAGAGTCCGCAATGACCATAGGATTCCCACGCATTCCTCAGAGGGAGGAGAGAGGTGGATGGAGGTGTGACAATGTAGTGGACACTGTGCCCAGGCCTGGGTGAGGGAGAGGCCACATGGTTCCTTCTTTCAGTTCCTCATTCACTCATTTATTCCACAGTATGTCCTCAGGGCCTTCATTGTGCTGGGCATTGACAATAGAAAGATCAACAGTCTTTCTGGAGAAGACAGAGAACGAATCCAGAAAGACCCATACACTATGCTAAGGGCAGGATAAGGGCTGAGTACAGAGCAGCGGGATCACATTGGAGATGAAGCTGACCTAGTTGGCGAGTGGTCAGGGAAGACTTCCTGAAAGAGGAGATATTTAAGCTGCCGTTTGAAAGACAAGAGGCAATTGTCCAAGGTGGTCAAGCGGTAGAGAAGGTGCCATAGGCACTGAAGCCTGATATGCAACAGCCGAGAAACAGGACAGAGAGGCTTGGCTGTGGGACTCGGGGACTATAGCACAAGGCAGAGTTGAGGGAGGAACAAACACAAAAGCAGACAACGGGTGGGGGGCCTGAGTGGCTCAGTCAGTTAAATGTCTCACTTGTGATTTCAGCTCAGGTCATGATCTCAGGGGTCGTGAGATCAAGCCCTGTGTCAGGCTCCACACTCAGCAGGAACTCTGCTTGAGATTCTCTCTTCCTCTGCCTCTTCTCCTCCTACTTGTGCTCTCTCTCTCTTTCTCAAATAAATAAATAAATCTGATAGAAAAAGAAGAAGACGACGACAATGGAATGTACAGCAGGGCCAGAGCATCTGAGTCTTTGTAGGGCAGTCTAAGGAGTTTGGGATTTAACTCGAGGGAAATGGGAGTCACAAAGTGTTTTTACTAGGGAATAACATGACCGAGTAGGAAAGCTGAGAGGAAGCAGTATGCTGATTTTCCTGGGTTTCTCTTCCATGTCTTACAGTTTTAGGCATAAAAAGTTAGTTAAACAAAGAAGGAAGAAGTGGCTTACTGCCTTGAAAAGGGTGCTTCTGCTCACAAAGGTGACAGGCATGACCATAGATCGCTCAGCGGAAATGTATTAGGCCATCTGAAGGCCACTGTCAAGCACAGTGTTGAAGGGTCAGGAAGATAACAGGAGCAGTGGTAAATACCTTACAAAAACTGATGGTATAAAGGGGAATTCTGAAACGGGACCTAGAAAAGCTACACTGATGCCCCAACTCTTCCTTAAACCAAAAGATAAGAGATAAACTTTTGCAGGAACATTGAAGGACACCCATGTTAAAATAATGTGCAATGCTTACTTTGTGTTACTACTCTTTGGAAATCAAAAATTGTTTTCATGAGATTAGAAATATAAAGATGAATTATATATAAGTTGTTCTGCCCTGAAAATGAGGTTGATATCTTGCGATATGAAACATGAGAAGTCCAAACCTCTAGAGAAAACTTTCCTCTGAACTTTCAGAAGAGGCATCAAAAAAAGTATCGAAGAGAAAAAACAAGTGCATTATATCTTTAATGAAATTAGATGATCTCTAGTTGATTTTAAGCTCTAGAATTTGACTCTTTTTATTTTTATTTTTTTTTGGTGTAGCAATAGTATTGTAACCTTTTAAAAGTGTTTTTATGCATGAAATATAATCTAATCTTTAATCATTATCTTTGGCAAATTATTATTTTGAGGCCTGAATGGAAGGATACAACCCTTACTGTCCAAATAAACAAATATCACGAACATCTTCCTACCCCAACATAGATTCCTCCGGCCTGTAGCAACATCCAATTCATTTTTCTTAGATGTTGTCTTCCTTTAAAATTGAACGGCAATTTCAGATACTTCCTTGGGGGATTGGAAGCAATCATCTGGACACGGAAAGTATGGGTGGAGAAAATTCCCACAAATTCCTTCATCTCCAAGTGCCACCAGCCAAGGAAAGTAGTGAGTTCTCTGTGACACCTGCAGTAGGGACCTTAGAAAGAAAACAAGTGCAGATACCTTGTAGGGGACAATTTGAGAAATGGTGCTAGGGCAGAAGGTAGTATTTCTTGACCTGTGTGGGAAGATTCTCTCTCTCCCTCAACAACAACTACAAAAAGATTACTAGAGAGATGTGTAGGCAAAAAAATAACCCCCAAAGATGTCACAGTCTGTCAACATGTTATGTTATATGGCGAGGGAGAATTAAAGTTGTAGGTGGAATAAGGTTCTAATCAGGTGATCTTAAAATAAGGAGGTTATTCTAGACAGTTCGGGTGGGCCTCGTTCAATCAGTTGAAAGGATTTGGGAGCAAAGTGGAAGCCTCCCTGAAGAAGAAATTCTGCCTGAGGATAGCAGATTTAATCGCGTCCGCGTGGATGAGATTTCCAGCCTGGCCTTGCTGACGGCCTGCCCCAGACGACACGCTTGCCCCCCATCCCCCCCCCCCCCCCCCCCGCCGCCCAACAACCACAGGAGTCAATTCTTTGCAATGAATTGTTTAATATAGATCACCTAATGGCTGTGCTTCTCTAGTTGAACCCTGACTGGTACCAGAGGTGAGGCAGTTATTTGGCGACAGCCCATCGACCATTTTTCTGTGAGAGTAACCCTGTTTTATGAACCAGAATAATAAAACTCGATTTTCAACCCTGTGTAACAAATGACCCTAATATTGTTTGAGTGTCTATAAGAACATAAGCTGTCTGGCTTCTCTGCTGCATAACCGCTAAACTTTCTAGTCCATTCTATTTCCCCTGCTGAGCCGCGTGCGCAGTACACCGCATAAACAATTATAAATAAATACTGGCTTGTTTCAGAAGAAAGTCCAGGCAGATTTTTTTAAAAAACCAATTTCATCTTGAAGTAAAATCATCTGCTGTCAGTGTTAGAAGTTGGCACTCACACACGCCTAAAAACATATGTGCCTCAACTTGCGGCCCCGTGCGTGCACTGTGAGTGAGCTCGGGCTGAGTTAGCAGAGCACAAACCGGACGGGAATTGCAGACCAGCAGGAATGGGGAGCTCTTGGTGCGTTGTCATCCTTCCTCCGCGCAGGAGCGCAGGCTTTGTCTCTCATTCTGGTGAAGTTCTGTGAGCTATCACACCTCGGATCTCTGTGAGCTGTGGCAGGTCTGCGGAACATAGCAGAAGTGTGATCAAGGGAAAAGATTGCTCTCTGGGAGTGAACCCTGTCATCCAAGCTGCTGGCTGCGTCAAGATTGCTGTAAATGAACTTGCTGATTAGGACTGAGCAGCTGTCAGTCCTCAGACTAGTGAGGAGTGGAAGCTACTTCTCTCAGGGGAATCCTTTTTCTACCATTTTCCTCATTCAGCCCTAACCCAGGCTTGCCAGGCTGAGGGCACTTTCATAGGTGGTCTCCTGAGATAGGGGTAGTCATGGTGTGGAGAACGACAATAGATTTTCTTCAAGAATTTACAGCAGATAGTCTTTGAGATGAGTAAAAGAGTCTTTAAGTCTGAGGTTTGGGGAAAGTTAGTTTTGCTAGGGACTTGACAGAACTCACAGAGTTCTAACCCAACAACCAACTGAATGCGGACAATCTTAGTTTATGCCAATGGGTAGGGTTCTCCTTATGTTGAGAAGTTGCTATGTTGTAATAATGAGGAATTGGAGGGGACCCCTCATTCTTCAGAGGCTCCTCTTTTACGGCACTTGTGTTATATCATAACTTTACCCCTCATTTAGAGTGCTGTGAAAATTTAGTTCATGTATATGGAGTCTTGCTTGTGAAAATCTTTAAATAGGAATTTATTTGTATTAACCAAAGTGGATAAATATAGCTTGAGTTTTACCTGCATAATATAATATAATGATTAATGTAATGATATATATAATTATATATAATGATTTTCACTGAAAGATTTCAGTGGAAATGTTTAGGTATAATTTCGAGCTGAGATGGTTCCTAGAGAAAAGTATAGAAAACTTTCTATCAAGAAACAGGGAGCCCAGATTTCCAAGAAGATGGCTGAAGAATGTCTATTGAGAGATGAGGATTATAGGACCCCCAACAAGAATGAGTCTAACAGTGGGGGCTGCTGACCCAGGCAACTGGATGGATGATCTCATTCTTCAGAATGTACAAAATTTCATAGCAATCTACCCCAAGATGAGGCAACTTCATGGTCCCTTTTCCATCTCAGAACTCTTTAAGATGACCCCTACAGTTCTCTTATTGCCCAGAGCCCAGAATACTGCTTGACCTATCAAACAACACACATCTTTTTAATTCTGGTCATCTGTAGATTTTTACTGGGGACTATATTAGAGTTTTCCACAGAAATGGAGCTCGTAGGAGATAGATGAATAGATAGATAGATAGATAGATAGATAGATAGATAGATAAAAATAGGCAAGTATTTTAAGGAACTGGTTCATTTATTTTAAGGAATTGGTTCGTTGGAATTGGGGATAAAAAATCCCAAATTTGTAGGGCAGGCTGGCAGGCTGGCAATCTGCCCTCAGCTTGATTGGGATATAACTGACACATGATATTGTGTAAGGTGTACAGTGTGTTAATTCGACTCATGTATATATCGCAAAACAGTTATGGCCACAGCAGTTCACACGTCCATCATGTCACATGGTTACCATTTCCTTTTTCTGGTGAGAACAATGAAGATCTCTTCTTGGCATTATTTAAGTATATGAAACGGTATTATTAGCTATAATCACTATGCTATAAATTAGATCCCCAAACTTGTTAATCGTATAACTAGAAGCTATACCCTTTGACCAATATCTCCTCATTTCTCCCACCCCAACTCTTGGTAACCTCCACTCTACTCTCTGTTTTTCCAAGTTTGACTTTTTTAGGCTCCACACATGGGTGATATCAGATAGCATTTGTCTTTCTTTGTCTGACTTATTTCACTTTTGATCCTGCACTCTTGAGTTCAAAGGCAGTCTGGAGGGAGAATGTCTTCCTTCCAGAGAGCCCTTAAGTCTTTTCTCTTAAAATTTTCAACTGATTGGATAAGCCCCATTCACACTATGGAGAGAAATTTTCTTTACCAAAGATCTACTGATTTAAATTTTAATCACATCTAAAAAGATACCTTCAGAACAACATCTAGACTGCTGTTTGACCAAACAACTAGGTACCCTAGTCTAGCCGATTTGACACATAAAACTAACCACCACCGGGGCAAAATGTTTCTAGGAAAAAAAAATAAAGTTTTAAAATTGAATTGAGGTTTTTAAAATCCAAGTCCAGGGGCGCCTGGGTGGTACAGCGGTTAAGCGTCTGCCTTCGGCTCAGGGCGTGATCCCGGCGTTACGGGATCGAGCCCCACATCAGGCTCCTCTGCTATGAGCCTGCTTCTTCCTCTCCCACTCCCCCTGCTTGTGTTCCCTCTCTCGCTGGCTGTCTCTATCTCTGTTGAATAAATAAATAAATAAAATCTTTAAAAATAAATAAATAAATAAATAAATAAATAAAATAAAATCCAAGTCCAAGACGTTTTAGAATAGAGGGAACAATTTTGGTTTGATAACCAAATAACATTCTACTACCATTTTAGTCACTCTCTGGCTGTGTGACTTTGGGCAGACACTTGACATCTCTGAACCTGGTTTCTGTGATCTATAAAATCAGCAGGCTGGACTATATCCCCTTGTTAATTCATTTTTTTTTTTACATTGATTCAACAAAAGCTTAATATGTTTCTAAGATAGGCCCACCTGGGTCTAAGCTAGATATTAAAAGTTTTCTAGAGGCCTGCGTTATAGAGACAGCTTAGGGAATTATTATCAAGTTAGATTTTGACAAGTACAACAACAGTTTTATAGCTGATCTGTTTTGCCTTTTTTTTTAAATTTTCCTTCCAGTATGGAGAGCTTCTATTCCAAGACCTTCTGCATGAAGAGCTGGAGGCTAGGATTTAAAATATTGATTTTTGCTGAGTATAGCTCTTGCTTGAATGTGATGGGTTCTTTGGTTAATGTCTAATTAATGACAAAGCAGAGCCATATGGTTTAAGGAAAAATATCATTAAAATAATAAAAACGTAAGTGACTTGCTGGCCTTTAAACATCACTCTCAGAAAAGAAACATATTTTATAGCAATTTAAAACCACAAAAAGACTAACTAGACATTTTAAAATACACTGCATTCAACAATGTACTACATTATATTTAAATATATTGAATAAAATAATGGACTAAGCCTTTGAAATAAAATCGAACTTCATAGACATGAGTCTGGCTCTCCGCTTCCCCCAGCTCTCCTGTGAGAGGACTGGACACAGCTAGAGGTGCGGGGGAGTGGAAGGTGGGAAGGAGAAATGGCTGCCACCTCATCTCAGGAAGTGGGGGAAAAAAAGGGCGGCCCCTGTACTCTCATGTCCAATATCCTCAGACAGGGCCTACGAAATGGATGTCAACTAATAAAACATTCCTGGAATCATGGTTACTGTCCTGGGATCCCCAGACATTTCAGAACATAGAAACTTCTCATCTGTATTAAAAACCACCACCTAGAGCCCCAGGCTGGAGCCAGAGGATTTTAAACCTGCATCTGGACCCCTGGGGCATTGGGGTAGTCATTTTGCTAACCCCTTAATGAGGCATCTGTGTTTTAGGGGATTAAACTTCCGGACTGCATGTATGGCATTACGGCGGAGGGGTTACAATGGCACACAGGAAGAACCCATTAAATAAAACATTATATTTAAAGTTTGAACTGATTTAAGAAGTCACACCCATTCTCCCATGTAAATCCCTAAATTTGTCTCAACATTCCTTTACATCCAGGACGAGATCTCACTTGACATAAATCTCTTAGATTTGGACGTGGAGGTAAGGGAGGCGTGTTTTTAAATTCCTTAAGAGTCAAGCTTTGTTGTGCAGAAGTGAAATCAAGATTTGAATTCCTATTTTTCAGACATTTGATGATTTAATTATGTACAATATGCAGGCTTTGGGATAAACACCCAATAAATATTCCAGGCCTTAGCACCATGTGAGAACATTACAAGGTCACAATTCTTTTCAATGCCCAAATTATCATAGCCAGAGATTATCTTCCTTCAAAGTGTCCCCTCAGCATTTCTGAGCATTCCCAGGTAGCTGTTTTGGGGGTGATCAGGCTCAGGTCTCACACCCTGTTCTCTGTACTTTTGGTCAAGCCCCTCACTCTTGCTTTGATGCCCATGACACTCAAGATGTCATGTTTCTTCTAACAATGTTGTCACCAGCTAGCAAGGATATTGTTAAACCCTGGCCTTGGGAGGAAGGGGACCTCTCTCTTGCCTAGTGTCCAAAATACGAGGCCAACCCCTTTCTAAGTCCCCAGCACAGCTGAAGCACAGTTATATCTTTTAGTTAGATTTTACTTGGTCGGTGCTCAGATAAAGGAGGAAAAACTATCAAGGAAAAAAGAGGCAATTTTCAATTACTACTAAAAGTGTCTCCTTTTAGATCCCACAGACCCAAATGGACTTCAGGATCTCTGCCAGCCTGCCTTGAAGAGGCAGGGCTCTATTCGCAGCTGCTCCCCACTTTCTGCCCAGCCCATCTCATTACTGACTGAAGCATCCCTATGTCTCAGAGTCCACAGCAAATTCCCCCTTCCTGGCTCTGGAGAGAAGAGGCCATGGTTTCTCCTCACCGTCATATAAAGGCTGCTTTTCACAATTGACTTCTTCTTATAATGCTAGCAGTAGGAAGATCTTTTGTTTGTTTGTTAGGTGTATTTATTTTCAGGTATACTGATTGTTAAAATTATTACTTCAGAATAAACCCCCCGTCGACACGTGGTTTACTTCTTTAAGCACCATAAAAGTCCTACATATGTACTTTTCCAAAATCTATGTTAATCTTAAAACAAACAAACAAACAAGCCTGTTCATTTGGGATGACTTCAGTCTTTTTCTCCAACATGACATTAAAAAAAACAAAATGTCTGCATGTCTTTATTCCTTTCCCTCTACTGTGTCTCCATATTCTTGCAAACAAATGTTCATTGGAGGACACATAGAACTCTACATAATCTAAGGAATTCCAACCCCCCACTTAAAGAAATCACTTAGTTCTCTTAAAGCATACACCTAGTTTATATTCCTAAAAATAGCTCCTAACTTCTCAGCTTGGAGATTCACCATTGTTTACCTTCTTGCATTTAGGTGTTTCTCTAGAAGGGTAAGCCGATACTTAATTTTCCTTTTCTCCCCCTCTCAGAACATATGGAGAATTTTTTTTTAAAGGTAAATTCATCACTTAGGAAATACAAGCAGCTTGGGGAGCCTGGGTGACTCTGTTGGGTAAGCATCTGCCTTCAGTTCAGGTCATGATTTTGGAGTCCTGGGGTCAAGCCCCGCGTTGGGCTTTCTGCTCAGCTGGGAGTCTGCTTCTCCTTCTCCCTCTGCCCCTCCCCCCACTTGTGGGTGCTCTCTCTCTCAAATAAATAAGATCTTTAAAAAAAGAAAAGATAAAGAAATACAAGAGGCTCAAAACTTTCAAAATGAAGCTTTTCCAGATTAAAACAAGTATTTAATATCCTAACAGTGTTCTTCCAAAGCATTTACCCAGAGAAATGTAAACAGATGTCCACATCTGCACAAAGACTTATACAAGCAGGTTCATAGAAGCTTCATTGGTAATAATTCAAAACCAGAAACAACCAATCAGATGGTTGCTGGATAAACAAATTACAATTAATAAATATAATGGAACACTTCTCAGCAATGAAAAAGAACAAACTACTATTTCTACCCAACGACGTGGATGACTCTTAAAAGCACCACATTTAGGGAAAGAGGTCAGACTCTTTCAAAAGGCTACATCCTGAATTTATATGACCTTTTGGAAATTAGGGATAGAATCCTAAGTTAGTGGTTGTCGGGGCTGGGTATGGGGAAAGATGATTAGCTGATAAAGGGCATAAAGAGACTTTCAGGAGTGATAAAAATAGTCTGTATCCTGATTGTGGTGGTGGCTAAACTCATTGAACTTAAAAAGGGTGAATTTTACTGAAGGTAAATATCTCACTAAGCCTGACTTTAAAAAACTACTAGTGCACACATGTACCCTTTGCATGTATTATATCTTGGACTAGCTCCATTGAGCTAGTGTTGGCATATCCACCTAAAAATGAAGAAATGGCTTGAAGTAAGTGGCCAATTGGGAGGTGAACCCACATCTGCTGGTTTTCTGCCCACTGCTAATACCACTCTCCCACATTGCACATATCAGTAGAGATGATTTTTTTAATTAATGATTATTTTTGCATGTGAAAATGATCATCTTTAGCAAGGATTTAAACAAAGAAAGGTTTAAAAAGAAAGAAAAAACTCATTCCAAATGCTCTTGTTCCAAAATAATCATTAAAGTTAGAGAAATACCATTCTGGACATTGCTGTATGGATATTTTCAGAGAGAAATATAGATGTATCAGTTCCTCCTATTGAGCAGTGTTGTACCAGGAATGATTCTAGGCCTGAGGATAGAGTTCAAGACAAAATCTTTCCTTTTGTGGAGCTTGTTCTGAAAAGGGAGATAGAAAAAAAATGTTTAAAAAAGTTATAGAATATAATTTCAGATAGGAAAAATGCTATGAAGAAAGACAAAAATTGCTAAGAGAACAGAGAGCGATGGTGGGAGGAATTTTAGATTGATTGGTCAGCAAAAGCTTCTCTGTGGAAGCTTTTCCTTTTGAGCAGAAGCCTGAGTGAAGTGATGGACAGATCCATGAGAACATCTAGGGGAAGAACCTTCCAGGAGAAGGGAAGGTAAGTGCAAAGGGTCTGAGGTGGAAATACGTTTGGAAGGTCTGAGGTGCTGCAAACTGTCCCCTCTTCTTAGAAGGTGCTTCCTTCACCCAGCCTTGGAAGGTTCTTGTCTTTTTCTTTTAATCGTAGCATTGGACAGAGTGTCATAGCGTCACTAGTTCACTAAAATGCTTCAGTTTATCGATGTGCTATTATGTATGTGCCAGACAGCTTATGCTTAAGCCAGGAAGTGGTGCGCTAACTCGCCATTGAGAGCACACAGTCTAGGGGCCAGCGGTCCTCAGCTCTGTGTCTTGGGGAAGCTACTACAAGCCGTCTGGAAACTGTATCTCCATTATAAGCAACATACTCTAGTGTACTAAGTGTCAGGAAAAGCTAGTGACTTATTACCATGATGACTATTAGAGCTCTCATTGAAGAAATTAAAAGTTTCGATGGTAAGTGGATTCACCATAAGAGTTTAGAGCCACTCTCTACTTTAGCCTAAAGTGCCTTTAAGTATGCAGCCAAGCTTCTAAACTACACTCAAGCACGGTGCCCTAGGCTTACTTTTAATGGTCCCCTACTTGGCCATTGGTTAGGCTGGGTTTTGAATGCACCATGCGGACAAAAAAGCAGAGAACCCTGCCTCTGATGGTTGTCCTATTTCCTGAAATGAAACTTCCAGAACTGCCTGATCTTACAGAACAGTTGCATGAATACTGTGTGTCTGCTCTGTCTAATAAACATGGTTGTATCCTCAGCACAGGGGACTATAAGTGTATTGGCTCTATACCACGTGCCAGGTACGGCGATATGCTCTGAAGACAGCAAAATGAAAAAACCGACATAGTTACCATTCTCCTGGAAGCACTATTTAGTGACAAGACCAAAATTCAAAAATTGACATGAGAAATTACTTAAATTAATGAAGTGCTAAGAAGCAGATATTCAGCAGGAGGATAACTGAATAAAGGAATGAAAAGGAGAATTTACTTACAGAACATAATTCTAGGTAGAGTTATTTATTATTATGTTCAATAGCTAAGAGTCACAGGCCTTGGGAAAATAGGCCAAAGTACTAAACATCTTGTTGAAAATATGAGAGAGAGGTCTAAAGAGCTCTGCATTTTTAGTCATTAAGATATATCCCTTTATAATGCCTTGACAAAAGGTTTACAGAGTGACTAATCTAGGCAGTGCAGACATGAAGCCAAAGCAAATGAACATAAAATGGTTGTAGCCAGGTGTCCGGTATCATGCAGAGTCCATCCATCAAGCGCATGTTTAGTCTGCAGATGTCAGGGAACCAATGCGACAGAACAGAAGATGATATTTTTACTGCAAAGTTATTGATAGATGAGGAGACAGAATAATAGAATGTCAGAGTTGGAAGGGGTTCCAAGAATATGAATGACTTAGCCAACTTTAAACCTGTTCTTTGCTGAGGTAAACTGGGTTTCCTGATCAGAGCTTTCCACCCTGTGCTTACTCCTCAACAGCACAGTGGAGGCCACGGCCATGAGATGGAGGACACGTGCCATAACCCCAGAGTACGAAGGAGAGCCATACACATGGATGGCTCTTGAAAATGATCACCGCCATCTTGGATAAAGGATCACAAGGCTGTACCTTCACTGCCCTATAGTTGTGGGACTATACATGAGTTTTTTCTTTGTTTTCATTTTCTAAGTTCTCTTTATGAGAATATCAAAATAATAGCTAAAATCTATTAAGATTCCACAGTGGGCCAATATTACGCTATTCATTTAACAAAGAAAGGTAAAGTCAAATCAAGTGATGTATCTCAGTGGGAGTTAAAAACCAAGCTGACTGAGAATAGCTGATGTGAGCATCAAGACTAGTCCCCTTTCCAGTTTTGAAGCTATGATATAAGAACAATAAAAGGGAGCTCCATGAGCTTTCCCAAGAATCTTTGCTCAGCTCATGAAACAATGTTAGCTGCAGCAAGAAATCTCTCATGGCCCCTTCCAGTCACTACCCCACTACAGAGTAGTTGTGTCTGTTTTTGGACTCATGTAAATAGAATCATACACTATGTACTATTTTGAGACTGGCTTCTTTCTTTTTAATTTTTAAAAAGATTTTATTTAGTTATTTGAGAGAGAGAGAGAGAGAGAGAGAGAGAGAGACAGTGAGTGAACAAGAGAGAACATAAGCAGGAGGAGAGGCAGAGGGAGAAGCAGAGTCCCTCCTGAGCAGGGACCCCGACGCAGGACTCTATCCCAGGACCCTGAGATCATGACCTGAGGAGAAGGCAGACGCTTAATCAACTGAGCCACCCAGGTGCCCCAAGACTGGCTTCTTTCAATCGACATTATGTTTGTGAAGTTCCTCCATGTTGTGGGTGTTTTTTTTATTCTCATTACCTGAATTCCACTGTTAATATTCTACAATTTATTTTTCTATTCTACTGTGGATGGGCATTGGGGAAGTACTGACATGAACATCCTAATACTTGCCTTTCAGGGAACATACTTATGCACTTCCCCTGACCATACATCCGATGGTGGCCTCACCAAGTCATAGATGTGTATACAATTACTCTTAATAGAAACTGCCAAACGCCTTTGCAAAGTCACTGTACCAATTCACAATTCCCCCAGCAGTGTGTGAGGGTTCCAATTACTCCACATGCATTTTTGTCATTTTTCATCTTTTTTATTTTAACTATGCTGGGTGTACTGTGGCCACCCAGTGTGTTTATTATATGTTTCTGGAGCCTAAGATTGTGAAATCTTTGAGTATATTTACTGGTTATTTGGATATCCTTTTGTGTGAGGTGCCTCTTCCAGTCTTGAACTGACTTGAAGATTTTATTCTTTGACTTTTTTTTCCTGTTTTCTATAAATTTCTCTCCAGGTAGATAGATAAATGGATATATCTATATGTCTCTCGCTATATCTGTCTCTCTACCTATTTATTTGGAGAGAATATATCCCAGACTAATACAGGACAAATAAATATTTATATTATATTTGGAGATATACATATATGTATCTCCAAATATAATATAAATATATATATATATAATATATATATATTATGTTTTCTCACTCTTAGATCCCATTCTTTCTTCATTATTACATTTTTATAAATACAAATTCTTAGCTTAGTTTTAATGTTTCCTATTGCATAAATATTTTTTATATTATGTTTCACATGCTTTGTATCCTATTTAAGAAATCTCTGCGTATTCCAAATGTGGCAAGATCCCTTAACTAGTTTCATAAATATTTTGGATTATAAAGTAAAAACTATTCACTGTAGAAAATGTGCAAAATGTGGAAAAGTGCAAAGAACAATATAAAAATCAATAGCAATCTCACTGCCGGGAAGATAATCACTGTTATCATTTTATATCATTTTAGTTTTAGTTTTGGGTGTGTGTGTGTTTTACATAATGAGTATGTGTGTATATACACTTCTCTTAAGGGGAGGGAGGGGCAAAGGGAGAGACAGAATTTTAAGCAGGCTCCATGCCTAGACCAGAGCACAATGTGGGACTCTATCTCATGACCCTGACATCATGACCTGAGCTAAAATCAAGAGTCAGACACTTAACTAACTGAGCCACCCCAGCACCCTGGTGTATATACACTTTTATCCATTTACTCATATTCTTAAAATTCTTCAAAAGCTGGGGCGCCTGGGTAGCGCAATCGTTAAGCATCTGCCTTCCGCTCAGGGCGTGATCCCGGCGTTCGGGGATCGAGTCCCACATCGGGATCCTCCGCTGGGAGCCTTCTTCTTCCTCTCCCACTCCCCTGCTGTGTTCCCTCTCTCGCTGGCTGTCACATAAATAAATAAAATCTTTTAAAAAAAAAATTCTTCAAAAGCCTCTCCTTTTAATGATTATATGTCCTGTAAAAATCACATAACTTATATAAGGAGTCCACTATAAATTTTGTGTATATGATTTATAATTCTTTATTATAAACAATGAGATGAATATTTATGTACATATATTTTAAACTTTATCTAATAAATATTTATAATTAAATTACTAAGATCTGAGGTCTAAATATTTAGCTCCCTGATGACTGTTGTAGAATGCCTTCTAGAAAAGTTATAGCAATTCGTTATTTTGTTGGTGTTACAAGAAAACCCACCTCACTACAGCCTTGCCAATATTGGTATAACAGGCCTGTGACAATTTGATGGCAAAAACAATAACTTATTTTACTTTACATTTCTTTGACTTTTAAAAGATTGGATATTGGGGCGCCTGGGTGGCACAGCGGTTAAGCGCCTGCCTTCGGCTCAGGGTGTGATCCCGGCGTTACGGGATCGAGCCCCACATCAGGCTCCTCTGCTATGAGCCTGCTTCTTCCTCTCCCACTCCCCCTGCTGTGTTCCCTCTCTCGCTGGCTGTCTCTATCTCTGTCAAATAAATAAATAAAATCTTTAAAAAAAAAAAAAAGATTGGATATTTTTCAAATGTTTATCAGTCATTTGTGTATCTTACTTTGTGACTTACGTTTATATGCTTCCTTCATTAATTTTTCAGAGTTACAATTTGGTTTATAGGACTCCAACTAATATTTAACAATGATGTACATTTCTTCGTGTATAAATGTATGTCTTTAGATACATCAGAAAAGATCTGGAAAATACACTACTGAGATTACAGGGGTGGCAAAAGAGATTTCTAACCTTATGTGACATATTTTAATTGGCTATGTATTTAACTAATGAAAAATGATTTTTAAAAAGAGTATTCTAGTTTATTGTATGACCTTTGCTGCTGGTTTTGTTTCCATGACATGTGAGCAGCTCTTTGTTCTCCGGTGGCAACAGCTGCAAGATTCAGCAACCTTTCACCCACATCACTGAAATGCTGTATGTGTGTATGTGAGCTCAGTTTCACCTTGTGGGCCATCCTACAAGATTTGTAGCGTCGGCCTGTAGCGCAGAATTGACTGAGATTCTGCGGCTCATGGTTCAGTTATGCTTGTCATGGGGTCCGGGGGGCACGAGGAGCAGATGCAGGGCATGAGTACCAACCAGCGATCATCTCTGCTCTAGATACTTAGACTTTAAAACCATGCTCTATTTTAAATGAGTCAGGAGACAGGGAGGGTAGGGTGGCACCCAGCAAATGATTTCGTACACGGGGCAAATTTTAAAATAAGAAGCCCGTTCAGGGGCGCCTGGGTGGCTCAGTCGTTAAGTGTCTGCCTTCGGCTCAGGGCGTGATCCTGGCGTTCTGGGATCGGGCCCCACATCAGGCTCCTCCGCTGGGAGCCTGCTTCTTCCTCTCCCACTCACCCTGCTTGTGTTCCCTGTCTCGCTGGCTGTCTCTCTCTGTCAAAGAACTAAATAAAATCTTTAAAAAAATTAAAAAAAAAAAAGAAGCCCATTCAATATTATCAAAAACAAAGTAAGAAAGATATGCAAGTGTTCTTAGTTATCTCGTGATATTCACATTCAATTGTCACTCGATTTAAATATATAGTTGCTACTTTGTCTAAGTAGTTTTGAAACATTCTCTTCTAGTAAGTCAGTCTCTCCCTGAAACCCAAGATGTCATTATTGTGTTATGTGATGACAGTTGCTAAATCACTCTGTCAGTTAATATGCCATTAGCTGCACAACTTCCCAGAGTGTTCTTTCTAAGATGAAGAGGGCGTGTTTTACACAAGGATATTCTTTTTAATCACTTCAAGGCTACCACCTCTACTCAACCACGTAGGTGACAAGGAGACAGCTGGAGACACAGATCCTAAGCCGTGATAATTTGGATGTGCCTTTGAACTTCTTTATGCATCTAGAGATGCTGCCAGTGACAGTGAACTTGAAGAGTCAGGCAAGATGCTAGCAATGGTCTTTGAAGCCTGAAGGGCAGGAAAGTAGAGTGAGATGCAATAGATAATTTATCTAGGCCTTAACTGGAGCAAATGCTCTCAGGCCAGTTTGGAACGATGATTACTAAGACCATCACAGGCTCCAGCATGTTGCGGTATTAATCCTTAGATTTCAGTCCCAGTTGTTAGACTGTTAACTCACCAAACTTCAATTCACGCTCTCAGCACCATCACCATCATCATCATCATCATCATCATCATCATCATCATCATCATCATCAGAATAATAGCTGCGATTTTACTGAGCACTTAGGAAGAGTTCATAAAGAGTAGGTACTCTAATTGTTATTCTTCTGTTTCAGGCTCTGTGCTCTGGTCTTGTTATTAAGGTTCACCGATCCACACTTTACAGCTGATGGAACTGAGCTCATGGATGTGAAGTGACCTGCTGGTCACAGATCTGAGCCCAGTTCTGCGGAGTGCAGAGGCCACATGCTCAGGCGAGGTGCTCCACTCTATCCTTGCCCCACCCCCACCCCCACATCCCACTATGGTAGACGGAATAATGGAGGCCCAAAGATGTCCACGTCCAAATCTCCAGAATCTATGAACAGAATATGTTATGTGGCACAAGGGAATCAAAGTTGCAGATGGAAAGAAGTTGAAGACCTTGAGTTGAAGAGATTATCCTGGGTTACCAGGGTGGGTCTAATGTGATCACAAAGAAGAGAGAGGCAGAGAAGGGGTGAGAGTGAAGAAAAGATGTGATGAGGAAGCACTCAGGGTGATTCAATGTGAGAAGGACTCAACTGGCCATGGCTGACTTTAAAGAAGGAGAGAGGAGCCACCAGCCAAGGAAGGCAAGTAGCCTCTAGAAACTGGAAAGAGCAAAGAAATGGATTCTCTCTGTGACGATTCGTGTTATGTACCAATTTGACTGGGCCATGATGGGCCCAGATTAAGTATTATTTCTGGGTGTGTCTGTGATGTGCCCAGATGACTTTAGCAATATGGCTGATGGCCCAGGTAAAGTGATGCAACAGCCTCGGGCAGTGGCCCGGGCGTGGGTGACAGACGTGGGCAGCAGAGGAGGGTTGATTGGGAAGAAGTCTGGTGTTGGAGGAAGGAGCCCAAGAAGTGATCACATGACACGTGCGTATAATGTAAGACCCATGGGCTCTCTGAAAAATGAGAAGAGGAAGGGACTTTTTTAAACTTACAAAATTTGGGTGTATATTTTTGAAGCAACTTCAGCGGTTCTGGTTGCTGGAAGATTATGTCTTTTTCTAAGGAGTGTGACATGCTCAGACTTACATATTAGAAGTAGCTCTCCAGAAGGTGGAGGAAAAGATGCTTCAGAGAGGGGAGACATGGTAAAAAGTCACTTCGAAAATTTATGAGAAGCCCATGTGAAAGGTAAGAAGGGATTTACTAGAGGCAGCAACAGCCGATAGGGAAAGGGAATGGATTTTGAGAGATTTTTGAGGGAAGATTAATAGGAATTGGTGACATGGAGAATGAAGAGAGAGGTTGAGGAAGCCCTCGTATGACTGGAGACGCCATTATCTGTCCATGGGGAATATGGGAGAGACAGCAGGTTCCTGGTGAAGCCTTGTCTTTGCAGAGACGGTGAGCAGTGAGCAGGCAGGGACAAGCCAACATCAGCCACATTTGAGGGGACACCGAGCCCATTTTCCCCTTTGCCTTCATGGCTTAAGGATGCCGAGCTCACTTGAGTATTTTGGTGCACCTTTCACCAGGGGACCTTGACACACTCGTAACAAGTTTGTGTCTTGGTTTTTCCATCTTCAATCCCATAGTAATGTTCTTGGGTAGAGATTTATGAGCTAATGCTTACATAGTCCTTTGAGAATCTTGGCTGAAGCTCCCATATAAATATCTTTATGAAGTATCGATGAATGCTTCCAGTTTACAGGCTAACCTGAAGAGGGAGAAAGAAGGGAAAAATGTTCTTTGAAAAGATACCCTCCTCCTATGATTGTTTTGGACTGATTGGTGGATAAAAAGTTGCGAGAAGGGAGAAAGGACGGGGCGGGGCTGAATTCCCACAGCAATGCCAGCAGGATGCTCTTTCTTCAGGTGTGGGCTGCAGGCAGCTGACGATGAATGTAATGCAGGCTTGTTCTAGGGAAGGAGGTTCAATTCTTCTCTATCAGAATGATTTGTGGTTTCTGGAAGTGCTTGCCTATGGACTTCAAAGGGTTAAAGCAGAATCCCAGGAGGGGAAGAGCATTTATGAGAAGGCGCAGGGTTTCAGCACATTGCTGGGGCTCGCTCTGCTCTGACAGGGACGGAGGGCTGGGTGGTAAGAGGAGCCCACAGCTAACGGTTTTAGGAGACAGAAATAGGCGTCCTCTGGCTGCAGAAAGTGGCTCCTTTTCACTGAGCACTTTTTAAAATGAGGTTAGAAGTGGATCAATGAATCATTAGAGAATGCCACACACAGCGGTGAAAGTAGGGGCGGGACATAAGCCAAGGACCAGACCTTTACACCTCAAACTGTCTGAGCCTGTGTGTTGTGGGGGCTTCATCTGTCTGTCATTAACTTTACCGGTGGCTGGGACTAAAGAGTGGCACCTCGGGCTTGTCATTCTCTTTCATATGCTCTGGATCTGCTGGTGCAGTTATCTTTGGTCTTCATTCTCACATTCAGACCTCTCAGATTTTGTTCAAAAGCAGACTTCTGCCATAGGATGTTAGCATTAAAGAGCCTCCAAAAACATCCTCCTCCTTTTCATTTTATACAGAAGGAAACTGAGGCTCCGAGAGTTTATAGGATGCTGCGTTGCCCGGCTAATTAGTGGCAGAGGCAAACTATTAGCAACCTCGTCTCTCAAAACAGTATCCATTTCTCATCTCCAGACAACACTTCCTGACCTGCTGGAGCACGAGTTGAGCGCTGGTGGCATACGGTACCTCTCCAGATGGGTCACCGTCAGCAGGGGACTGACAACCACAAGCCCAAAGTACAACTCTAATGAGACATCCTGGGTGCTCAAAGGAAGCACAGAGAAGACATAAAGAAATGGGCAACAAAAAGGTCAGAAGGAGTGAGGGAGCCCTGAATCCTCTTGGGTGTGTTTGTCAGACCCATGGGAAGGAGTCATGTCAGCCCCACTCAGTTCATCCCCGCAGGACTCCAGGGAGAGCAACAATGGCGCCCAGCCGGATAGGCGGGCCCCTGCTGTCCTTCCCCGGAGACTTCATGATTCCTCCTGGTTCTGTTTACGCACCCCTTTCATTTGTGGGCGTTTTCCCGGGCGCTGTGTCTGTTTTCTACGGCAAGTAGGGTGCAATTAGGTGGATGCATTTGCAGTAATAAAGTTCTGTAGCAGTCCTAAGACTGCGACACCAAATACCTAATTCCCCCCTGTGCTTCTGCCACTCTTCTTGTGGCCTGCGACACTGGATTGTACATTGTGTTTTTAAGTGACAAAAATGTTGTTTGTAAGACTTGTTTCTTTTTTGGTTCATTTCTGCTGTGCACCAGGATGGCAGAAACTGGTTGGCCTTTTTATTATTTTAATTAATTAATTAATTAATTAATTTATATTACCTCTCCAGAGCATAGCCATCCAGCAACAGCATACAATCCATAAATTTCATCCTGACTTCAGCCTCTGGATTGCCATTTGTGCAGCTAGAATTTTCTGGGTGGAATCCCCTGTCATGGTGACAACAGCTTTGGAGGAACAGTGAGCACGTGAGCAATCGTGTTTCTTGGTCCCACCCCTGCACTAATTAAGTCGCCACAGGTTTGGGAGTGGGCCACTCAAGAGGGTGAGAGATGAGCCTCTGAGATGGTCTTATCAGGTTACACTGGTGTCACAGAACAGTCCCAGAGTTTGATGGTGTGACAGAATAAAACATCAGCACTCGTCCGTTTCTTCCCGTTCCCACAGCTAGCTAGAGCACCGGAGCCCCAGTCCTATGAAAATCCAGCCAGGTTTCTGGACCCCGCGGTGATACTAACCTACTCCTGATATTCTTGATGGCCGGTGGCCCTGATGCTCCCAGTGGAGCTGGAGGCTTACTGTGACTGCCAGTGGGCACCAATACGGATGCCTGTCGGATTTACCCTTTTTCTAGTAGCTTCTGTCCAATCTAACAATTTCAAAAGTAACAGCTAAAATGAAAAATACTATTTCTGGGTGAAATCATTCCATTTCCTAGAAAAACTGTAGTGGGCAGTAGAGCTTTTATTTAGTTACTTTCCATCATTTTCCCTCTCATTTGGTCACTTGCCCGGATGAATCAGGTGGTTGCTGTATCTGAATGTAGTCTTCAAGTGATGCTTCTAGCAGATTCCCTCCTGGAACCACGCATTTTCACCTTGATCAATCTCATCCTCTCTGAGTCTCTGTCCCATTTCTCTCCCATCTTGGTAAACTCCTTCCCCATCTGTTTTTCTGGGATAGATCTAGCAGGTTCCATATGGCTCTGGTGTTAGGTCCCTGATCCCTGGATTGTGGCTAAAATGGTATGGCCCTGAGGTCATGGATTGTTTTTGCAACTTCTTTATCCCCCTTCTTCACAATGCTGCTAGAGGTAGCAGTTAACTTGGTGGGCTAGTTCTGTGGTATTATTCTTAGGATGAATCCTTCAGACTCAATTTCTAGCAGCTTTTAAAGCATCTAATTCCTATTAAATCCAGTTCTGTTAGCTGAGACTAAAACCTGATTTATAAAAATTAATGTTTTTTTAAATGCACATCCACTTAATTTAGAAGTGTTTAGAGCTATTTTTTGACTGCTGGTTTCATTCAATATGTGTTGTTTCATTGTCTTAAAAGTTGTCATGATTCACCTGTCAGATGGTTCCTGCATTTCTGCCTACTCAGAGACATTTCTCACTTCCCACTGAGGGACGTATCCTCTGTGAAGTGCCAAGTAAGTCCTTCTACCCTCCTTGATCTCATCTTTCTCTTTGGCTTTTGATTTTTTTAAAAAAGATTTTATTTATTTATTTGACAGAGAGAGACAGCCAGCGAGAGAGGGAACACAAGCAGGGGGAGTGGGAGAGGAAGAAGCAGGCTCCCAGTGAAGGAGCCTGATGTGGGGCTCGATCCCGTAACGCCGGGATCACGCCCTGAGCCGGAGGCAGACGCTTAACGACTGAGCCACCCAGGCGCCCCTCTCTTTGGCTTTTGAAATCAAGAAAAAGTATCCAGAAGTAGATGAAATAGAACCCAGGTAATTTCCCAGAAATCCTAATCTTCAGGCATGAAAATTATTTTTCTAGCAGAGACGACCTTGGCTTTTCCTGCCAAACCCAATTTATCACACTCTGAGTCCGAGGCCAGCTCCACATGGAAGTGACCGTGACCCTCAGATGAGAGGTATCTCCCAGGCTCCCCTCACCAATGATCACAATTGCCACAAGATTAGCATTCCTGTCCCCATTCTGAGACCACTTCATGCTGATGAGAATACCTTTCTGCTTCCTGTTCTCCCAAGCTTCTTCGCAAGCCTGGCATGGCTCCTACCTCCGCATGGTTGGCCACTGTGGTTTCCTCCCTCAGGAGAAGTTAGCTAGTGCTCTCACTTATGTGTCCCCTCTCATTCATCCACTGTTTTGACCTTTACCACAGGCACACAGAAGAACCCTCTTATTCTGACTCCTATCCTAAATCTTTCTCACCATCCAGGCCACCACCAAGGGCAGACTCTTCAGAAGAGTTCCCTTGTCCTGATGACCCAGCTCTCAAACCTTCCATCTTCCCAGCTAACTCTGGCTAACCTCTGCGCAGGCTCCCCTTGTGCCGGTCCCGTGCCTTCCAGCCTTTTCCTCATCAAGTGATAGCTCCTTGTGTTCTACAAATAGAAACATCTCCCCTCCACCCTACGACCAAGTGCTTTGAAGGATGTGAAATAGTTCTCTCACTTCCGAACTTGGGAATATATAAATCAAATGTAAACTGACCTGAATTTAACATCCTTGTCAGAAATTTCATTCTCTGACCTCGTGCCAGGCTCCAGTGAGTCCCCATAGAAACGAATTCAAACACCCTGTCCACTCTGCCGTGCTGATAACAGGCCCAGCCCTCAGGGTTATGGTCAAGGGGACAGAAATCAAAGGACACAGCAGGCTGTCAGCATTGTTCCAAATACAGGTCTGTTCACATGAGGC
Source organism: Ursus americanus (assembly GCF_024610735.1). Lineage (NCBI taxonomy): Eukaryota > Metazoa > Chordata > Mammalia > Carnivora > Ursidae > Ursus > Ursus americanus. The sequence continues at coordinate 61,295,539 of NC_142136.1, forward strand.
ACCAGGACAGAGAGACTTTTTTCTTTTCCAGCATATAATTCTTTCCAAACAGCAGTGCTAATGTGTTAAACAGGTGAGACAATGTGATATGTGCCTTGTGATTTATTGCTAACGGCCAGAGTCAGTAGAAAATTTAATAAGTCAGCAGTACCCTGGAACCCTCTCCACAAGGTCTAACTGACCTGTACAGTTTCTCCCAGAATATACTAACTTCATTCCTCTTATTTCTTCAGGCAACCCTTAATATCTTTTTCTCTTTCTATCCAATGATCTTCTAAAAGGGAGCTACGAGATTTCAGGAGTGCTGAAGAAATGTCAACATCTATATTTGTTTTTTAGCTGATTGTTTTAAGTTTTTTTTTTATAAACTTCTATACAGTATTGAAATATACTAGCATAGCAGTGTGTGCATAATGATTATAAGGAAATATGCACAAATTGGGATGTGTGAGCTCAATTTTTTAAACTGGTAGTAATGTGTGATTAAAAGCTGAAAAACCACTGCTTTAATCAATCAACTCAACATGTAATAGTTTCTAAATTTTTACAGCATCATCATTTATTTTTAATTTTAAAAAATTGAAAAATATAATGGACGATAAAGTTATGGTGCTTTAAAATTGCAACGTATTTTATCACAGTGTCCTATACACATTTAAAAAATAATAGTCCGTACCTGTATGTGAAATACGTGCTTTGTACGTACCGCATCTGTTGACCCTTTGCAATTGCCTTATGAATTCTCAGGGGGTGTGGAGCAATGGTTAAGAAGTACAAACCCAATGGGTTTTTCATGTGCCTTATTAGGTCTGAGGTTCCCAGCCTTAAATATAGCTGGCAACTTATTTGTCTAAAAAGAGGTAGAGTCACTCTAAAATGAAGGGGTGAGAACTATTAAGTCTGAATCCGATTAGAGAACAATTATACCTTTTAGAAAGTTCTCTTTAGCAAACCATTCATCAACCAGGGGATACTTCTGTGGCTTATAACAACTACTCCCCCTTTAGACGGTGAGCAGTGCACTGTGACTGGCTCAAGTAGAGGACAATAAGGATTTCTAGGAAGAGAGAAGTGTCTTTTAAGTACCATATGCCGAAAATATTACATGCATTAACTTTGTACTGCTTTTCTTTTACAAATAATAGCACCGATCTTTATAAGTTAACCTTTAAGTTGGAGACATGGGACATTTATAATTAGGGTCATGTCCTTCCTCTTTATTAAATGGTGCTAAGGAAACTATGTCATCACGGGGGTTCCCTCGGGCAACCATCAAAAAGAATGAGGTTGACAATCGAAAGCTGTCATTTCATTTCTTTTTTCAAGGTGCCAAATGGGAATGAAGACAAAAATGAATCATTGGTTCTTTCTGCTTGTGACCATTTGAAAGTGATCTCTTGTGTGGCTTACCGGTAATATGTAAGGGGTAGAAATATTTCTATTTTAATGTTCTTACCATCTCAACTTTTCCTGAAGCTAATGGATTATGTTTTTGTAACACAGTATACATGGTATTTAGATTTGAAGCTTTCTTTGTGGCCCAAGCAAGTCACTTAGATTTCCTTGTCACCTTCTTCCTCAGAATTTAATTTAAGGAAAATGTTTACTGTAAATGAGTCACCCTTTGCTGAAATCATTTTGGCAAATGTATTTACAGTCCAGAAATACAACCCCTACAGAAATATATTCACTGTAATTGTTTCATATCCCCTGAGCTCCCATAAGTGCCCAGCTGGCTCTCCTGCCCTGGGTGAGGGCACTGAGGGATGCATAGCTCATTTCCACCAAACAGTATCCAAGGGTTCTATTTCTTCTGCCTGGAAATCCCTCCCACCCCTGTCTATCTCCAGCTAAAACCTACTCACACTACAGCTTCTGCTTAAATGGCACTTGCGTGGAGAAGCCTTCCAATCTCTCATTGAAATTAGGCTCTCCTTACCACCTCACACAGGTCAGAATGGCTAAAATTAACAAGGCAGGAAACGACGTGTTGGCAAGGATGTGGATAGGGGGGAGCCCTCTTACACCGTTGGTGGGAATGCAAACTGGTGCAGCCACTCTGGAAAACAGTATGGAGGTTCCTCAAAAAGTTTAAAATAGAGCTACCCTCCGACCCAGCAATTGCACTAGTAGGTGTTTATCCGAAGGATTCAAACGCAGTGATTCAAAGGGGAACATGTACCCCAATGTTTATAGCAGCAATGTCCACTATAGCCAAAATATGGAAAGAGCCTAGATGTCCATCGACAGACGAATGGATAAAGAAGATGTGATATACATGTATGTATATATTACTCAGCCAGCAAAAGGAATGAAATCTTGCCATTTGCAACGACAAGGGTATTATGCTAAGTGAAATAAGCCAGTCAGAGAAAGACAAACCCCATGTGATTTCACTCATATGTGGAATTTAAGAAACAAAACAGATGAACATAGATGAAGGGAAGGAAAAATAAAATAGGATGAAAACAGAGAGGGAGGCAAACCATAGGAGACCCTTAACTCTAAGAAAAAAACTGAGGGTTGCTGGAGGGGAGGTGGGGGGGTGGGTAACTGAGAGATGGGCATTAAGGAGGGCACTTGATGTAATGAGCACTGGGTGTTATATGCAATTGATGAATCACTAAATTCTACCCTGAAACTAATAATACATTATTGCTAACTAAATTGAATTTAAATAAAAAATTAAAAGTAAATAAATTAGGCTCTTTTGTTATAATCCCTCATTGCACATTATATTTTCCCTCAGTGTTTCAGTTTGTTATAATTTCTTACATCTTAGAGCACTTTAGAATATTATGGCTATTTGTACTATTATTTGTTTCATGTAAGGTACACAAAGACAGGGTTTGTGTCTATCATAATATCCATATCTGTATTCCAGAATCTTATGTGGATCGTAAGAAGGAGCTCAAGATATATTCATTGAATGAATAGATTTTTTTCTTCACAATCCTAATAATGTACATCAGAAGTGAAATAGAGTCATCCCTTGGAGCTTTATTATAAAGTTGTCATTCATTGTTATTCTCAAAGAGAAACTAAAAAACTCAATTACTTCAAGGTATTAGGGTTGTTGAAATATCTCCTTCAGGAGCAAAGTAATTTAGTAAATGATGGTCTGGTTTGCTAAAGAAGCTAAATCATCCATTAACTTTCAAGGTTGCTGCTTCTTAAAATTCTCACTAAAAGGTCAATATATATGAAGGGTGATTAGTCTACACATCATTGGTTTGGGAAAGAAAACATTTTAATTTTGGACACCTTTAAGATTAGAAGTTAAACCACAGTGAAGATCAAGGTTCAAGTGGTCACAGTATACCAGTAATCTTTCCCCCATGATTCTATTAAGAAATAAGGAGAGTTCAAAAGTTCTCAATATTTTAAAAAACCTAAGAAGCATCAGACATTTATATTCAGGAAGATTGCACAGGATAACTAAAATGTCTTATTCCTTTGATTTTGATTGGAATTAGATTAATCAAACACGATTACTCATGCTGATCAGTTACTTTTTTTGGCTATAAGCAAATGTTACATCAAATTAATCAAAAATGGAAATCTATGTATTACTTTGTAAATGTAGTTTATTTGCTAGGCAGTGTCTTTCAAATATACAAGGGCTAGTGGGAAAATATTATAAAATGATTTCCTGATGGAAAAGAATTTAGGAACCTCATAATCAATGTCATGAGGAGAGGGATAGATGTTTAGCTTTGCCAAATAACATGACAATTTTCTTACTGGAGAGCAGCATAAATTAGGAAATAAATTATATAAATCAGCACTTACAGTTGGCCTATTAAAAAGCCTTAATTACTCACAGCTCCTGGGGAGGTCCTAAGGGTATGACATATGTTCCATAGAAATATAAATTAAGAACTTCCAGGCAGCCTAGGAAATTAATTATTTTCCCTAATTCCCAGCAAATGCTTTTGCTCTCTGCTTTACAGAAAAATTAAGCATCATCAGACAGGAACCTCCTTAACTTTCCTGCACCATCTCTGCAAACTGGCTTGCTTCTACTGGAGAGCATGAGGTATCCCTCCATTGTCTAAGGCTGTCCTGTCTGTGCCCTGGACGCATTCTCCAACCCCCCGAGGACCACTCTATTGAAGGACTACCCTTCTCATTCCTGGACCTTCCATCCATTCTCTAGCACTCTGGCATTCTGACTCTTCCATCAGCATCCAAACATAGTCAAGGGTCTCAGCTCTCAAAAAATAAACACAAAAGTCTATGACCACACAGTATCTTCCAGGTACTGCTCTTTCTTTCTTTCTTTTCTCCTACTGAAAGAGTTCTCTCTACTCCTCCTCTTCACTACTCTGCTATTCACTACACCTCCAGGTGGATTCAACACCCATTCTTCCAAAGGAACAATTCCTGCCAGTCACCAAGCAATGTTCTTGTTAGAGAATTCTCAGTCTTTATCTTACTTGGATTCTAGGAAGCCTCTGATAAAATTAATGGGTCCTTTCTTCATTCAGTCATTCAACAATTATTGAGCACTAACTCAGTGACAAGTACTGTTTTATGACAAGTACTGTTTACTGTTTTAGGTGACAGTGTGGGAGAAACATAGTCTTTTCTCCCCAGTTTTATTGAGATGTAATTCACATATAACATTGTGTAAGTTTAAGGTGTATAATGTGATGATTTGATACGCGTATGTATTGCTAAATGATTATCAGAATGTGTGTGTGGTGAGAACACCTAAGATTTACTCTCTTAGCAACTTTCAAGTGTATACTATGGTACTGTTTACTATAATCACCAAGCTGAATCTTAGATCCCCAGAACTTATAACTGGAAGCTTGTACCCTTTGACCAACATCTCCCTATTTCTCCCACCCCTCCACAATCCCTAGCAACCACCATTCTACTATCTGTTTCTAGGAGTTTGACTTTTTTGTATATGAGGAATATTATTTTTCTTTTGCTGCTTTTATTTTATTTTTTTAAAGATTTTATTTATTTATCCGACAGAGAGAGAGACAGCCAGCGAGAGAGGGAACACAAGCAGGCGGAGTGGGAGAGGAAGAAGCAGGCTCATAGCAGAGGAGCCTGATGTGGGGCTCAATCCCAGAACGCCGGGATCACGCCCTGAGCCAAAGGCAGACGCTTAACCGCTGTGCCACCCAGGCGCCCCCTTTTGCTGCTTTTAAAATTCTCTCTTTGCCTTTAGTTTTTTAAATTATAATTGTCTTGGAGAAGATCTTTTTCAGTTGAAATTTTTGTAGACCTTTGAGCTTCGTGGCCTTGAATGTCCAAATCTCTCCCCAGATTTGGAAAGTTCTCAGCCATTATTTCTTTAAATAAGCTTTTTGCCCCTCTCTCCCTGTCTCCTTCTGAGACGACAATACTGCATAGACTGTTTCTGTATCCCGCAGTTCACATAGGCTGTCTTCACTCTTTCATTCTTTCTTTGTTCTCCTCTGATTGAATAAGTTTAAGTGACCTTTCTTCCACCTTAAAATCTTTCTTCTGCTTGACCAAGCCTGCTGTTGATACTTTCTACTGCATTTTTCACCTCCTGCGTTGTAATTCTTCAGCCCCAGAACTTCTCTTTGGTTCCTTTTTATGATTTCTCTTCCTTAAACTTCTCATTTTCCTCATTTTCTTCATTATTTCCCTGATTTTGCTGAATTGTCTTTCTGTGTTCTTATAGCTCACCGAGCTCCCTTAAAACAACTGTTTTCAATTCTTTATAGGGCAAACTGCCGATGTCCACTTCTTTGGGGTCCATTACTGGAAAGTTACTGTGTTCCTTTGGTGGTGTCATGTCGGCTTGGTTTGCCATGCTCCTTGAAGCCTTACATTATCATCTCTGCATTTGAAGAATCAGTCACCTCCTTCAGTGTTCACTGACTGGCTTCAGGAGAGAAGTATCTTCTGTCAGCTCTGTTAGGGATTCAGAGGATTTCTCTGACTTTTTCTATGGGTACTCTTGCCCTATATTTCTTGTTCTCTCTTGAGGAGGAATTCTCAAGATTTTATGCCTTCTTTCGATCCAACAAAGATTTGCTAAGTCCTCACAGCCTCCTGTTTGTTTTCCTTAGAGTGACACTGAATGCTTATATATATGTGTTTTCTCCCAATCCCAAGAAATGTCCATTTCTTGAAACTATTTCTTGGTCTATCCTAGGCCCCTTTTCTATCCACTGTGATCTCATTCACTTCAATGATTTCAATTACCATCTGTGTACAGTCGTTCTCAATGTGGATTTGGGGACCTACATCTCTCTTCTGAGCTTCTGGTCCATATACCAAGCTTTTCTCTAACATGTCCCCTTAGAAGTCCTATAAAATGTTCTAACTCAATGTATGCCAAACCAGCTTCTGATCTTTCTCAGTACCACTTATTCCATTCCCGGTGCCAAAACTTGGTCATTGCTGTGATTCCTCCCTTCCTTCAACACAACTTACCGATGTGCCCCTCCTCATTTGCCTCATTCTCACAATCCATCATTTCTCACCTGCCTTCTTGTAACTCTTTGTATCTTTAGTCTTACTATCTCTAATCCTTTTCTTACGACCCATGGCCTAGTGGATTTTTCTAAAATGAAAAATATTATTATTTGCTTCCTCCTTCATACCCTTCAGTGGATTTGCTTGTTTTCGGTACTGTGCTTGCACTCTTTGGTATGACTTAGATGGTTCTTTTATAAACTGGCACCTCTCTTTCTCTCCAACCCAGTGAACCACCCCTTTCTACCCCACTTTATGCACTCCAGCCATGATGAATTTCATTTTCTCTCAGTTTTGTTCCTTCACACATGCTGCTCTCTATGTATATAAATACTATTGATTTTCATTAAGTAACCTGCTATTAACCTTAATGAACATTCTTAAATATTAGTTCAAATAGTTGTGCTGTAGATTCCGTTGACTTTTATGCTGGGTAATTATAACATTCTTACGTTTTCTTATCTCCTAATCCTTCTACCTTTTTATTTCCTAAAGATGGCTACCCATAAAGAATGACAATTCAGCTGAAAGAAATCTTAACAATAATAATAGACACTCCAAAAGGTGAAGTAATACTTCAACTGTGTTGAAGGAAAATAATTATCAATCTAGATTTAAATAATCAATATTAATATCATTGAAAAATGAGAGTAAAACAAAGACATATGTACACAAACCTATACCCAGGGAAGTTACTATTCATAGTCTTTCACTAATGTTCTTCTAAAGCATGTGGTTCAAGAAGAAGGCAATTCAATCTAGAAAGAATTAGCGGAATGTAGTAAACAATAACAAGCTAAGAACATTTTAAATGCATTGGCAAATATAAAGTATTGGCTATAAACTTATGACGATAAAAATGAGAATAATTGATCATTTTTAAAAAGTGAAATTAAAACAATAAACAAAAATAGCATGGAAGATGAAAACATAAGATCACAGTTAAAAGTTTCAAGATTCTTATATTATTTGCAAGAATGATGTAAGTAATTAGGAACTTTATACTTTTTTAATAATTTTTTTATTATATTATGTTAGTCACCATACAGCACATCCCTGGTTTTTGATGTAAAGTTTGATGATTCATTAGTTGCATATAACACCCAGTGCACTATGCAATACGTGCCCTCCTTACTACCCATCACCAGCCTATCCCATTCCCCCACCCCCCTTCCCTCTGAAGCCCTCAGTTTGAAGAACATTATACTTTACCAAATGGTTTATTTTTGTTAAAGTATTAAAGCTAAGCATAAGTCAGTAGGAGAAAAATAAAGAATAACCAATGAATCTAACAAACAATAGGAAACATGCGGGAGAGCAAAGAAAAACATGACAAATAAGAAAACATGACGTAATGTGGCAGAAATGTGTCAGAAATATAAGAAACCATACCGTTTTAAATAGAAGTCATCAGTTTATAAGAGATTATCATATCAAATATATAATATTCATGACATCATAATGATACAGAAAAAAAAGAAACCTCACTGACCTCCACTGGAGGATTCTAGGAAGCAAATCATTACTCTGAACATTGATAAATGAAGAGGAAGAATAGAACTCTCATCCTGTCTTCCTAGAACAAAATGAATTTCTGGGTAACTAAATGGTTAATAGGAAAGTTGTTCTTTATCAAATTTCAGCTAGTAGATGAAGAACGGATTATAGAATTAAAAAATCACCAATTCACAGCTCCTATTAAAACGAGAGATCTAGGACAAAATCATCAATAGATGCTAAAACCATCGGATGAAACATTAGTGGAGAACTTTATACCGGAGGAAACAAATTGGACCTCATGACAAGTGGAACCATAGACATTCTGTGCCAAGTAATATGATGCGATAGGAGGTATAGCACCACCTGTGGATGATTCCTGCCGAAAAATCACACCCGAATCTAACCCAGTCTCTAAATCTAATGATTATAACAATTACAGAGATGAGAAAAACAAGTTAAAAGCCACCTTGACAAAGCAAACTACCAGATTTGGAATGTGGGATATTACAGGAAAAATAATTTGTTTTTTCCAACAAACCGTGACATAACATGAAAAAAAACAAGGGAAACAGTCGTTGAATAAAAGAGACCTAAGAGGCAGCAAAAAATGGACCTTCTTTGCATTCCGATTTGAATAAGCCAATGGTAAAGAGCTTCCATAACAATTGTGGAAATTTTAATACAGACTGGTTATTAAATATCGTTGAGAAGTTGTTGGTGTTTTTTTTTTCAGATTTTATGATGGTTATATTTGAGGGAAAAAAATCCTCATTAGTTAGCTGTGGGATTTACTTTAAAATACTCATTAAAAAGGAGGAGGAGGAGAAAAAGGCCAAGGAAGAAAATAACACATGGAATGGGCAGATAAAACAATATGGAAAGAATATGTAAGTGCTGAGTCTGAGGAATGGGTTTTGGGATTTATTATGCACTTGTCCCCTTTATCCATGGTTCGGCTTTACTGTCTATCATTTCAGTGACCCGCAGTCAACCTTGGTCCAGAAGCAGATGATCTTCATGCAGACATCCTCCGGCGGTCATTAGTGCCTAACGCTGCGTCACTATGCGTCCGTATTCACCGCACGTCATTCCATCACGTGGGCATTTGATCATTTCACATTATCCCAAGAAGAAGGGTGAGTGCAGTACAATAAGGTATATTGAGAGAGAGAGAGACACGACATTCACATCACTTTTATTACACTTTGTTATTATTACTCTATTTCATTATTGGTTATTGTTGTTACTCTCTGGATGTGCCTAATTTATAAATAAAACTTTATGATAGGTATGTATGTATGGGGAAAAACACAGTGCGTATAGGGTTCAGTAGAATCTGTGGCTTCAGGCGTCTGCGGGAGATCTTGGAACGTATCCCCTGTGGATAAGGGGGGACTGATGTACTACTTTTGTTTGAAAAATTTCATCATAGCGATCCTATAGGAAAGGGAGTATTCTTATCAGATGATATTTTAATTTTTTAATTTTTTATTTATTTTTTTAAGATTTATTTATTTATTTATTTGACAGAGCGAGACAGCCAGCGAGAGAGGGAACACAGCAGGGGGAGTGGGAGAGGAAGAAGCAGGCTCATAGCGGAGGAGCCTGATGTGGGGCTGGATCCCATAACGCCGGGATCACGCCCTGAGCCGAAGGCAGACGCTTAACGACTGCGCCACCCAGGCGCCCCAGATGATATTTTTAATACCCAGCTCTGTGCTTCATTGTAAGAGTCAACCTTAAGGAAAAATAAGAGATAAAAGTCCATAATAAAGCTATGTGAAATGATAGATCAGGGAAATATCCAAAAGGAGGTATGAATACTACTATCAGAAAAAGATGCATTAAATGCAAAATGATTTCTAGAGTTAAAGACACTACCAATAATAAAAGCAACAATCCACCAAAATACATGGTTATCATGAGTGTGGATGCATAAAGCGAAGTCAAACAGATGGAAAACTGATAAATCTACAGTCCTGTGGATTTAAACACATATCTCTTAAAAATTGAAAATTTCTAAGAAAAGAAATTTTGTAAAAACACAAGAGATATGAACAATATGAGTCCCAAACGTGATCTAATAGCTGCCTAGAAGATGCTGAACTAGTCCATGGAGATTGAATATGCTTCGCAACGACCCAGGGAACAGTTAGGAAAACTGACCACTTTTTAGACGGCAAAGGTCCAAACAGGTGATAGCTTATAAATTGTATCCTTGACCACAATGCGAATAGATTCAATATCTGCAATAAAAGATGATAAAGAGTCAATCACAGTGGAAATTATGAATTTCTTAAAAATAGTTTCTAAAGAAAAGTTTTAAAAATTGGTAGGATATAGCTAAGCAGTGCTTAGAGAAAATTTATAACTTTAAAGGCATGTATCAGGGGCGCCTGGATAGCACAGTCGTTAAGCGTCTGCCTTCGGCTCAGGGCATGATCCCGGCGTTCTGGGATCAAGCCCCACATCAGGCTCCTCCGCTATGAGCCTGCTTCTTCCTCTCCCACTCCCCCTGCTTGTGTTCCCTCTCTCGCTGGCTGTCTCTCTCTGTCACATAAATAAATAAAATCTTTAAAAAAATAAATAAATAAAAAATAAAGGCATGTATCAAAAAAGACAAGGAAGATTAAATGTAAGCAAGCTAAATATTCAACTCTAGAAGCTGGAGCAGACAACAGAGTGAATACAGAGGAAAAGAAAGGAAATAAGAGAGATTGGGCTAGAAAATAATGAAAACGGATATTTAGACATAACTAACAATGTAAAAGCCGATTCTTTGAAAAGACTAATGAAAAGGTTAGTAAATCTGTAAAAACATGTGTCAAAAAAAGAGGAAGAAAGCACTATTAGAAATGTAAATAAATTCAACATAAAACTATGCACTGTTTTATTGTGAGGCCAGACTAGTTTGTGTTATAGTAAAAATCAAGACAAAGATTTCAGTGGCTTAACAAAATAAAAGTGGATTAATGCTCACAAAAGGGTCTTTTGTGTATCCAGGTGACTCTCCATCGTCCCTCTGGAGGTGGTCCATCATCCTGGGGTGCTTTGATCTTCTGACATTTGCTTTCACGATCACCCCACACTATGAACTATACCCTGGTACTCGGAGGTGACACCCATCGCTTCCTGTCACATTGCACTGAACAAACCAAGTCAGATGGCTCGGCCTGACAGTAAGGGAGTGGGAAAATGTAATCCCCCTGAGTGCTTCCTGAGAAGAAGAAAACAAGAAGCATAGACCGGCATTAGTAATAGCTACCCATATTACGAAGAGCGTGGCAATAAATGTAAACATGTACGTGAAATTGAAAATTTTCAAGAAAAACAGAAATTACCAAAACTGACTCAGGAAGAAATAAAAGACAAATATAACCAAACTATTAGAAACACTGAATCAGTTATCAGGAATCTCCCCCTCTACAGAAAGACCATGCCCAAAGGTCATACTGACAAATGCTAACAAACCTTCGAGAACCAAACGATACTTCACTTTTATAATTAAGACTAGGTCTTAAAAAGATTAAAAGCTTCCCAACTCCTCTTATGAGTTATTGTAATTTTGGTAAGAAACTAGATAAAGGTAGTATCAGAAAGGAAAACGGAAGATCGTTATCATCAATAAACAGAAATACAGCAATCCTGAATACGGGCTTTCTAGAACTACTGCAGTGAACAAGCAAGACTCATAGGATGTACTCAGAAACCGTCTTCATTTGGTTTCCCTCTGTGCCTTTAAAATGTGTGTGAAGACGTGGACTTCTCCCTCTCTCCGGGATGCAAGGGATGCTGAGGCATACTCGGGATTTTTCTGATTATTCCTAGGCAATTAAAAATCCCAAGTCAAACGCAATCTCAATTCCAAAATTCAAATAAGTCTCATATTAAAACCTTAAACTTGATTCAGGGATAGATCTTTCCTCCCCAGCTATAGCTGTATTTGGGAAAACTGAGCGGCTGTGAAAGGAGGGAGGAATTGGCAGCTTTTTCTAGCTAACTTCTGTCCGTACTTAAAAGCTGCTCACAGCCCCCACTGAAGCTGGGAATGAGAAGAAAGTAGACAGGAGAGGAGAGGTAAAGAGAGCTAGAAAGTTCTTTCCGTGTGTATCACTGCTATAACCTGTTCTGTATTCTCTGGCCTAACACATGTTTAAAACCAATGCCTTGTTTTGTGACTTTTTCACGTTGTTCCCACCGCCCCCCCCCCACACACACACACCCACACACCCCACCCCACCACCACCCCTGTCCTCAGTCATTGCTAGAGACCTCTTGCTTGCAATTCTCATGATAATGAACAGCTATATCTCCATTCCTACTTCTCACTTTCCCCTTAGTAGCCCTTAGGAAACTTGCAATACCCACAGCTTTTTTTCTGCTGATATCCATGTGCTTCACCAGGCGGTCCTATTTTGCAGGACCTAATGTCCACATCAACTCTCTCCTGTATTTGACATGCCTTGCCCTGACAAACACAGGAAGGAGCTGAGCCCCAATGCCTCAGCTGTCCCCAGCAAGCCAGTCCATCGTCAGCCCCTTAAAATTTTAGATGGTAGTCAGACATCAGTCTACCCCAGCCTGTGAACTTTGGATGACACAAAGAAAGCTCACAGAGTAATCCTTTTGAATCCCATTCTACTAGGGTTTAAGGAGAGGAACAGACTTGCCCCAACTGGGTCCTTGGTTTGAATTAGAAAATGGTGATCCTTTCTCCAACTGAGCTTGGTGAGTAGTACACAGGGGATTTCGGGCCCTATATGTTTCCCTGCCTTGTGTCCTTATGCATTGAATGGCATGCAGGGATTTATGCAGAGATCCTGTCCCAGCACCGTCCCTTGGGGTTATGGTGGTGGAGAGCAGGCATGGATGGCTCATACCATAATTCCTTACCAAAAATAAAAACAAAAAAAACAGAAACCTCTTCTAAATCCCCTTTTGAAACTCGGGCTCCAGAATCTCTTATACTTTTGATATACGTAAAAGGCTTAATAATTATCCAAGAAGCTTTGGTCACCTCTTACCCAAATTCTAATGAGTAGTCTATTTCAAGATCATTATTGTGTCTGATTGCTGTCATTTTAGAGTCTCGGCCAGAACTTCCAGGCTAAGAGCCTGTTCAGCCAGCAAAGCAATTCCTGTTGTCTACTAATCAAACCAACCAAAGAATAATAGGACCACCTAGGGCTTGTCCCAGGATATAGTGGTTGTTAAATCAGAAAACTTATTATTTCAACTCACTATAATAACAAATTAACAGAGGGGGGAATATGTAATCATTTTGCTAGATGCAGAAAAATCCCTTCAAAGATATTCAAAATAATTTCATGATTAAAAACGTCCAGCAACCTAGAATTGAAGGAAATTTCATTTGCTTGATAGCCTGTATTTCCCCCAAAGCAGACAGTAGACATAATTCCTGGTGAAGAAATAATAGGAGGAGTTCCACTAAATGAGGAATAGATGACGATGTCCACTGTCATCCCTGCCATTCAGCCTTATGTAGGAGAATGTCAGCTATACTTTAATCAACCAATCAATATTTTTTAAAAAAGAAAAAAAATATATATATATATATATAAAGTAAAAATGAAAAAAAATCACGATCTAGGAGAATCTAGGTAGTGTGTTAATGCCAGGAAAAACAGAAACTGTGTAATGTTTAAAAGGGGAAGACGAAATGGACATTTTTTTTTAAAAGATTTTATTTATTTATTCGACAGAGATAGAGACAGCCAGCGAGAGAGGGAACACAAGCAGGGGGAGTGGGAGAGGAAGAAGCAGGCTTATAACAGAAGAGCCTGATGTGCGGCTCGATCCCATAACGCTGGGATCACGCCCTGAGCCGAAGGCAGACGTTTAACCGCTGTGCCACCCAGGCGCCCCTGGACATTTTTTTCTGACAATATGATTGTGCACATGGAAAACTCAAGGGAATTTACAAACTATTAAAACTAATGAAGGATTTCACTAAAGTCAATTGATACATGACCCATGTAAAATTTAGCAGCACTCTACGCTAACAATAAATAATAAGAAAATGTAATAAGAAATAAGTTACAAAAATATATCTAGGAATCAGTCTAACAGTAGATGTACAAACTGTTTATGCACAAAATTACAGGATATTATCAAAGGACGTAAAAGTAGGCCTAAGGAGGGACATCTGGCTGGCTCAGTCAGTAGAGTATGTGACCCCTAATCTCAATGTTGTGAGTTCAAGCCCCACATTGGGTGCAGAGATTACTTAAAAATAAAATCTTGAAGAAAAGAAAAAAAGAAAGAAAAGTAGGCCTAAGTAAGTAGAAAAATTCACCGAGTTCATGAAAAACATGAAATATTATACAGATAATTCGACTTACTTGACAAAATAAATGTCATTCTAATAAAAGCTCCAAATAGGTTTTCCATGGGCTTGAACAAATACTCGAAGAGTCATCCAGACTAAAAGTCCAGTGATAGCCAAGACAGTTCTTTAAAAGAAAAATGAGACTCCTCTTACCAGCTATCAAAGACTTACTATCATATATAATACATATAAATATATATTATATGATATATGTTAATCTGTATAAACATATGTGTGTGTAGTAATTAAGACAATATATCATTATGTAGCAATAGATACACAAATGATTAGAACAGAATCGTGAGCCCAGAAATAGACCCAAGCCCAGAAATAGACGTGGGTCATTGGTATCTAAGAGAGAGGATAATGGAAATAAAAGGGGGAAATCATGGCCTGTTCAATAAATGGTGCTGGTATGATTCTAGTTCTATGTGGGGAAATAAAATGTCATCAAGACCTACCTCATATTATACAGAAAAATCAAATTAACTAAAAAATTTGTCAGAACCAGAATTTTTTAAACTAGTAAATGACAAGAGGAACAATGAGCAAAATTAAAAGAGAAGCAACACCCTGAAATGAACACATTTGCCAGATATGCAAGAATCAGTATGGAGGGTGTGTAAAGAACGCCCACAGCTCCATAAGAAAAAATGGGCAAACATTATTCACAGACAATTGTCAGAAAAGGAAAGCTGATAACCCCTGAACGTATGAAAACTGATCCTTTGATTATTCAAAATCAAAGTGCAAAATAAAGTGACAATGACAATTTTTGAAATCTAATTATTCCAAGTGTTGGTGACAGTATAGAAAAAGAGGTCATTAAAACTGCTTTGGAAATTAATTTGGCATCATCTGGAAAATTGGAAAATATGTACACTTCATGTTTTAGCAATTTTCACTTCTAAGTTTTGCCAAAGAGAAATTCTTACACTCAGGGAGACAGACAAGATATTGCCATGAAATCACTTGCAATAACAAAGAATTGAAATCAACCAGATATTCATGAATACGGAAATGAATAATAAATGATAATACAAACATGTGACAGACACAATATGATTTTTGATTTAGACATCATATAAATATGTTTATATTAGAATTATAATACATCCGTACAGTACTTAACATAGATAAACGTATTTGTCTCAAAACAATAAGATCTTGAAATGAGAGGAATAGAACAAGTTTTAGAGTTATGGACTGTATTTTTTTTACCAGATGTTAAGTTAAAAGCAAGAAATGATACTGTAGTTTTTTGGATATATAAATGTGCTTTAGAGATTTAAATGCATGGACTGGGAAAACATTTACCAAATTTGTGATCTGGCTGCTTCTGGAGGGGCAGAGCTGGGTAAGAGAATAAGCTTTAACCCTACTGTAATG
The DNA here is from genome assembly GCF_024610735.1 of Ursus americanus. Lineage (NCBI taxonomy): Eukaryota > Metazoa > Chordata > Mammalia > Carnivora > Ursidae > Ursus > Ursus americanus. The sequence goes on from NC_142136.1 coordinate 61,311,248, forward strand.
CTTTAATCCTTTTCACTTAAAATTTGCATTAAAAAACGAAAAAATAAGTTGGTTAATTCTCAGAGGTGGATGTTTGGGATTCTTCTCCTTAACTGAGTATTTTCCTATATTTTTAAGATTCCTCAAAAAAAATTAATTACATTAAAGCGGCATTCCTCTGAGATCATGGAAGTCTTCATGATTGGTGGTTCTGGTCCTTCCTGATAGAACCATCAGCCAGAATGCTTAAGAGATGCTAAGGGAGGAAGACACCGGAAGTGTTCAAGAGACAATAGTGGACAGACCAAATTGTTTAGAGTATCAAGTGCATGCAATTTAGAGAAAACCTTTGGTGATTAAGTGTAAGTCCTCAAGTATTAAGCATCTGGGGTTGGGCGAAATTCAGTAGTTAATAGAGACTTATACGAAATGTTTAGTTTAAAATAGATTTTAGAAAGATGTCTTTAGTTGGCAGAAATTGAAAAAGAAGTACACATATGTATGTGGAGGGGGGGGAAAGCCACTGGAATTTTAAATTGGTAAATTACATGTGGTCTTAAGGGGCTAGTTTCATCAGAATAGGAAGAAGATGATAAATTGCCAAGAATGAATGGGTAATAAGAAGTGGAGGGAATGAGAATGGATTACTTGGTTTAAAATAGAAACTTGGTAGTAAAAAGACAGGGAAGTGTGGTGGCTTGAGGCAGTATTTGGACTGGAAGAGTTATTATTCTTAATGATGGGAGACATATGAGTATACTTAGGGCCAATGAGGTGTGGTGCAAAGGAAGAAAAGGAAAATGCAGTAAGTAGATCACGAACAGCGTAGCTTTCTGAAGTGAGTAGCAGTGTAGGAGGTCAAGAAACCCAGCTAAGCCCGTAGGTGTGTAAAGGGGGAAAAGCATGTTTTTCTCAGAACGAAGAACAAAGCAAGAAAAGACAAGTGAAGATTCCAAAACATTTTGAGTCAGAGACGTGAGAATGCTCAGCTGATCATATTGGTTCTCAGTTCTTCCAAATGAGGGCAGGTCATCTACTGAGCGCGAGGAAGGGAGCTGAGGCTGCAGACTCAAAGGATGGAAACAATGTGACATATTTTGTTGGGGCCGAGTCGGCATCGGAATGAGGAGAAAGAGTGGACACAAAATTATCTCCAGTGACATCTCGTGCACTTTGAATACTGAGGGCTAAAAAGCATATGTTGCCTTGTGAAAGTGTCTCTCCCTCAGAAAAGTTCGGATTCCAGAAAGGCATTTCTCAAAGGAAATATTTGCTCATATAAAAACATGTTAAGAGAATTCTAATAATTTGGGACCACATCCACCAGGAGTGATGACAAACAAGCCGTGCTGATTTGTGACTGCTCGCAACGTAATTAATTAGCCTGACAGAGTTCTTTCTAAGATCCAAAGGATGCCAGTAAGGAAAAGGCGAAAGGCACTGATGAAAATGTGTTTTCTGTTAAATAGGTTATGGAAGAAGCCCAAGAATATTGAAGTAGTAAACATTTCAAAGAGAAACCGTGGAGGGAGTCCAAATTCCCAGTAATTCCCCTGGAATAAGTTCAGTAAGATCTGGGTGAGGTTTAACCCCTTCGCGTCCTAAAGTAATTCACCAGGAAATAACAAAAGGTCGTCACGTTCTAATTAATTTGGAAAAAGAGCTCTAAAACTGGATTCCGTGAGTGTTAAATTACTGAAGCTAAATCACATGCAGCTAAAACAGAAATTGACCAACTATTGCCCTTGGGCCAATGTCAGCCCACAGCCTGTCCTTTTTTTTTTCTTGTTTTCTTTTGAACTTTCTTGTTTTCTTTCTTTCTTTCTGGCCCACAGTCTAAGAATGGCTTTTGCATTTTTAAATGGTTTCATTTAAAATGGTTACCTAAGTACCTTCATAATGTCTTTGATTTTGTCTCTTGGCTGGCAAAGCCTAAAAATTTCCTATTTGGCCCTTTGCCGAAAACGTTTGCCAACCCCCTTACTAAATTATCCTAAGACTGGGAAAGTAAGAAGAGGGAAGTTCATATTCCTGGATATAACTGAACTAGGACTAGGATGTTGTTTATTCACAAATACTAGTCCTTTTACACTAGTTTTCCAAAGTAGTGAGGGGTTTGCCTTGCATTTTATCATTTATCTTCATAGAGGTTTAAAAAATAAATCAGTCTGGGGCGCCTGGGTGGCACAGCGGTTAAGCGTCTGCCTTCGGCTCAGGGCGTGATCCCAGCGTTACGGGATCGAGCCCCACATCAGGCTCCTCCACTATGAGCCTGCTTCTTCCTCTCCCACTCCCCCTGCTGTGTTCCCTCTCTCACTGGCTGTCTCTATATCTGTCAAATAAATAAATAAAAATCTTTAAAAAAATAAATAAATAAATAAATAAATAAATAAATAAATCAGTCTAGTGTGTTGCGATGGTCTTAAGGTGCATACCTGAGTTTGCAAATGACTGTGAGTTACCAAGCTGGCAGGCTCTGGCGCTAAATTAACCATCTGTTGGAGGGGCTAAAGGTGAGTATGATGACTAACCCAAGGGGAGGGCAGAGATGGTGGGTCCTCTTGAGATCAAAGCATTTTTGTATTAGCTGTCCAAAGACGTGTGGTGAGCCGTCCAAAGCCTAAAGCTGAGGTGTATAGCGCCATCCTGAAACAGTTCCAGAAGTTGAAAAAGTGGAGTGGGCAGCGCACGGAACTTAACACCAAGGAAGACTTCTTGGGCGAATGGAACTTGAAGATGCTAGGACCGGATTTCCTTCCTTCACATGTTCAAGGGGTTTGGCCACATGTGCATTTCTGCTGAGTGAATGAATCAGCGTCTGAGCGGGTGCGGATGGTGGTTTGACCAGGGGAGTAGTGGTTCCTATTGACTCTCCTTGGGATGATTTGCTTCTGTGTAACGACAGCGTTCTGACAACAAAAGCTTTTGTGTTCTCAGGTGATTTTTCTCTCACTCTCTCTCAATTATTCTCCTATTAATCTCACGAGTTATTATTTTTTCCTCCACAGATAGGCAAGCCTACACTTGGAGCAGCTCAGCAACTGGACCAAGGCCATCCACGGAGGACATGAAAGTCGGGATCTGGACTCAGACCTTTCTTCATTCCAGCCCAAGAGCACTTTACCGTTAACCTTTTATCAAAGCTTATACTCTATTAGAGTGAGCTCTTGAGTACTGGACTTAACTAACTGGGTTAACCAGTTAACACATAATCTGAAATGCCCAGAGGACATCTGCATGGTCCTTGTGCAAACTAAACAAATTTGGGCATTTTAAAAATCCTTATTGACTCTGAATTTTGGACAGTGACATTTTAGTTTGTTCAGTAATTTTTATTTTTTTTTATTTATTTATTTTTTAAAAGATTTTATTTATTTGAAAGAGAGAGAGACAGCCAGCGAGAGAGGGAACACAAGCAGGGGGAGTGGGAGAGGAAGAAGCAGGCTCATAACGGAGGAGCCTGATGTGGGGCTCGATCCCAGAACGCCGGGATCACGCCCTGAGCCGAAGGCAGACGCTTAACCGCTGTGCCACCCAGGCGCCCCTAGTTTGTTCAGTAATTTTTAAAGTTTATTTTTATTTTTAATATGCCTTATTGCAGTACAACTGACACAAAATAAACTGAATATATTTAAAGTATAAAATTTGATGAATTTTGATGTATGTATACACCTGCGAGACCACCCCCAAAGTGATGAACATACTCATCAACCCCCAACCTTTCCTCATGCCCCTTGTGATCTTTTCCTCCTGCCCCTCTTCCCACTCCCCCAGCCCTTACCCTGTCTCCAAATCTGTGTCCTCTTGCATTACATTACAGATTTGTTTGCATTTACTAGAACGTTAAATAAATAGAATCCTACTGTATGTGTTCTTTTTTGTCTGGCTTCTTCCTCTAAGAATGATTATTTTGAAGTTCATCCCTGTTCTAACATGTATGAACAGTTTATTGCTGAGTAGTAGTGCATTGTATGGACATACCATAGGGTTTTTTTTTTCCCATCCATTCACCTGTTAATATACATTTGAGTTGGTTTTTGTTCTCTTGGGTAAATACCTAAATATGGAAAGGCTGATCATATGATCAGTAGGTGTTTAGCTTTTTACAGAATTGTCAAACACTTTTTCAAAGTGGTTGTACCATTTTGCATTCTCACCAACAGAGTATGAGAATTCTAGTTCCTTCACAATCTTGCCAACACTTGACATGGTTAGCCTTTCTTATTGTAGCCATTCTACTAGGTGCATAGTGGTATCTCATTGTGGCTTTGATTTGCATTCCCCTAGTGACTAACAACAGCGAGCTTTCCTTCACGTTCTTCTTTGCCATCAATATACCTTCTTGGTGAAGTATCTCTTCAGATATTTTGCCCATTTTTTATTGAGTTGTTTTCCTATTACTGAGTTTTAAGGTTGCTTAATCTCTTGTGAACTAAATTCTTTTTCAGATGCATGATTTACAAAGTTTCTCCCAGCCTGTGGCTTGTCTTTTCATTCTCTTAACAGAGTCCTAGAAGAGAAGCTTTTAGTTTTGGTGAAATCCAATTTTTTTATTTGTTCTTAATGGATTATATATGTTTGTGTCTGGAGCAATTGTTAAACTGATGGAGAATACCACACAGAATATTTCTGGTTCCCATAGAGAATTTTCTGCGTTGTTTATTTACTTTATTCCACTTTTAATGCCTTAGAGATGGCAAGAAATTCTCTGAAATTTCTTTCAATTGTGTATTCCACTCCCAGAATGTTCCTTATATTTGGAGATGAATGAGTTCCCAGGATTTTATTCATTTTAGAGAGGAGATGGGGCCCAAGCTATGACCATAATTAAAAGTTAGTACAATTTACCAAATGTTGGTATTTCTGAGAAGTAAATTATATTATCATGGTTTTATAAGGCCCTGTATCCTAAAGAGTTCAAATAATTTAACACTGAAAGGGAATTATGTAATCATTTTGTCCAGGGGCCTCGGTAGCACAGACTTCCTTCCCATGGCATCTTCCCTCTCTCATTCAGATTTTTGCTTAAAAGTCACCTCTCCCAAGAGGCCTTGATCCTACCTAAAATGGCAAACCCCTCCTAGCCCCGTCAGGGTTGATTTCCTTTCTCAGCTTTGCTTTCCCCCAAAACACTTACCATTACCGGAAACTTTATTGTGTGCTTAGATTATGCCCATGTCTTTATTTATTCTCTGCCCCTTCTATAGGGTAGACTTCTCTGTTCGTTACCGTGTCCAGGAACCCACCATGTAACCATTCAAAAACTATGTATTGAGTGAAGGAATTTCATCTCAGCCTGAGTGACTGCTCTGACAAATAACACATTGTACTGGAAAGTGAGCCACATGTCCTGTGTTCTCGGCCTTTCTCTGCTGCCAGCTATGGCGTTTTGTTAAACGAGCGGGTTGAGTTTGTGCTGTTTAAGGACTGTTCCGGCTCTGTCACACCACGATCGTAGGAAATTCATACCATAAGGCAGCCCCAGCTAGAGTGGGCCTCTGAAAATACTAGATTTTTTTTTCTTCCAGGCAAACAAATCTAGCTTTTCTAAAAAAGAAAATTGAAACCAAATGGAGACAATTTCTATTTTTTCTACTGGTTTGAGGGTCCGCTTCCTTTGGGAAACTTACTTTGATAATGCCAGACATGATCTGAAAACTTTGATGCTCCAATGGGCAGATATCATTATTGGCTTCACCCTACAGATAAGAGCACAGGCATGGGGAGTTCTGAAATGGGCCTAAAGCAATGGTAAGCCAGGAAGTAATAGAACAGTACTGAGCCCAAGAAGCCTGACTCAGGAGTCCATGTTATTTCTTCTATGTTTTATTGCATTTTACTTAATGTTATCCTTTTTTAATAGATATTACATTTACATGAAGAAGCAAAACAATATAAAAAGTTTATATACTGAGAATCTTGTTGCCACCCTCTTCTCTCCTTCTTATTGGAAACACTTTACTAGATTTTAAAATTTACCTTTTTAAGGTTTCCTTATAAAAATGAATATTTTTATTTCTCTTCATTTTTGCCATGAAGATAACATCCCAGATCCACTGTTTTATTGGGAAAAAAGTCATGATTTTAAATATGCATTGTTCAGCCATTATGTTGGAGAATTTCAAACCAATGGAAAAAATCAAAAGGAATATTGCAATGAACACTAATATATGCTTCACCTAGATTTTCCCATTTTTAACATTTTGCCACTTTACTTTTTCTTCTCTACTGACCTGTTTGTTGTTGTTTTGCTGAACCATTTGAAAGTAAGTTGGTATATCATAACACATCACCCCTGTATACTTCAGTGTGTAACTTCCAAGTAACCAAAATAGCATCTTGACACCTTGCAAAAGTAATATTGACTTAATAACATCTAATATACAATCCGTATTCAGGTTTCCCCAGTTGTACCAATGATGTCCTTTATAACTGTTTACTTTTTTCTGATTTGGAAAATTACAAATTACATTTAATTTTCATGCCTCTTTAATGTCCTTTTATCTAGAAGAGTTCCCCGCAACTATTTTTTTGGTTTATCTTTCATGATAATAACATTTCTGAAGCCATGCCAATTGTTTTATAGACCATCTCACACTCTGGATTTGTCTGCACGTGTTCTCGTATATTTCAGACACACTCTTCTAGTAAGGCCACTACCTGGATGATGTTATGTCCTTCCCACTGCATCACATCAGGGGGCACTGAATTTCAGCTTTTTCTTTTATTGACAAGATTACTTTTCATGACTTGGTTGAGGGTTCTTCACCAAAGCTCTCCATTGTAATTAAAAAAAAAAAAAACAACTTTTCTCTTGGGGCTCTGTGAATATCCTGTTTCCCATAACCTGTCACCCAATAATTCTTACTATCCACTGATAATCCATGTCTGAATCATGTTGCAAATGGGATTGTAAAATGGTGGTGTTCTAATTCTATCATTCCTTCCCCGTTTCCTAACTGAAATTCTCAGAAGAGCTTCCTCTCATATACACACTTTTAAATTTAGTATCATTCTCATCTTAATGGATTTTTTTTTTATCCTTACCATTACTATCATTATCTTTTTTGACGCTCAAAACTTTGATGTTTTAATGTTGGCCTGATCCTATATTCATTTCACCTGTTTCCATTAGTCTTCGAGTACTGTCTTGCTTTCAGGCACAGCTAAATATACTCAGTTTGTACTTTGCTTAAATGCCATACTTTTTTCTTTTAAAATATATCCTGGAGATTTCCCAAATCAGTGGATTGAAAATGTCCTCATTTAAAAAAAAAAAGAAAAGAAAGAAACCAACTGGTGTGTTGTCTTTTATTCTGTGGACTGTTACAGTCCTCTTGCTGGACATGCAGTTATTTCCAAACAACATCATGGTGCGAAACCTGGTACATACACCTTTTCATATCTGTGCATTTGTAGAATAAATTCCTGGAAGCGGAATTGTCCAGTGAGTGAAATGCATACTTAGTTGCTGTTAAATATGCCAGATTCCCTCATAGGGATTGTGCCATTTCGCACTTCTATTAATGGATGATCCCTGGATTGCTGTTAGCAAGGTAGATTTCTGAAGTTCTAGTGGTACCTTCCAAATTTCCTATCTTCTCGATTGGGGTGGAAGTTGCAGCTCTGCCCGTAGACCAGTTCAGTGATGATTTTCTAGGAGCTGTTCCTGGAGCCCCAGCCTAGAGCCTATCTTTGCTTGTTTCTAATAATTTTGTAAGCACCCATTTCCCATGTTTAGATCCCTTTCTATATAAAATACTTAGAGAGGTTTCAGCTTGATTAACACATTCTTTTTTTGGCTTCCCTCCCTTCCTTGGCTTATGTCCCCTACTCTCACGGGATCTTTCCCACTTCCCAAACTAATAACTGCATCCCAATCTTGCATCAAGGTCAGCTTTTGGAGGTATTCAAATTGAGAAAACAATGGACATGTATTACTCTTATAATTAGGGTAGAAAATTCTTTTAAAATCTTGTTATAAGGAGTTGTCAATTTTTCAAATACCAAATATCCTCTAAAGAGGATATTGCTATGTGTTTTTCGATTTGAACTAAAGGTATAAATCTTTATCCCCTACTAAAGTGGGATCATATTTGAAGTATGAGTACAGATGTTGTTTCCACATCTCTGAGACCACTAAAAATGTTCCATTCCCCCTAACCTGCTCAAGTCAGTAGAGAAGAACTAAAAATAGGCTACAAACAGAAGAAAAAATAGAAAAAAAAAAACCAACCAAAAAACTTTCTGACCTAAAGGAAAGAAAGATGTGGTTATTTACTTGAGTAGAGATGTTTTCTCATACCAAGAAGCTAAATGACTTTCACAGTGGCTTGAAGAAAGAAGTGTAAAGGAAGGAGACACGGTGTGTTCAGGAGAACAAGCCAGGGCTGGAAGCCCCCTCGCCAGCAGCGTTACAGGGGCAGGTGGCACAGTACAGTGGTCTTATTGCCCACTTAAGACCACCAAGCTCCAAGGATGAGCATACTGCCTATCCATCGCCTTTTTGGAATTACCCTTAACTGAGGTCTGAAAACTTGCCCAGTACCCTCTGTGACCCATCCCATGTGGACAATCTCTGGCAGACATGTCAGGATACTTATAAGCTCCATCTTCTCAAATGAGGATAAGAGAGCAGGACACCTCATTGGAGTATGTGGGTGTGAAGAATAAACCTTAGTGAGGTGTAACTATATAAAACGGTCTCGAAATTGCTTACTGAGCAGGGCAGGTGGTAAAAACATCTCCTGTATCACATTGTGACTGCTATTACTGATGGTAACTGTTGATGTTTTTGAGTGCTGTGTCCCACGGTCTATATTTAATCTCACAGCAACCCTTTGAGGTAGATGTATTCTTTCTCTTGTTTTACGTATCAGGAAAGTGCGATTCAGAAAGGGTAAGGAATACAAAGCTTTCACTACTAATGAGTGTACCTGGGCTTGTGATTTAACAACTATAGTAAAACATCATAGTTCTTACTACTGCCGATCGTGAAGACAAGGAAGAGGCACGTTTAAAACTGAGCAAAAACAGGGTCAGTATGGTGATCATGTTGTAGGGTTAGGAATGATTAATCACTCCTCCCCCCAAGTTGGCCAGTATAACATGACATTGTTCATCATCCTGATGTTACTTTTACTCACCTTGATATATGGCTTGAGTCTCGGGTTTCAGAGCAGAAGCACCAGATTCTTATTTGAATGTTATAATAGGAATGGGCTTTGTTTGTGCCTTTTCCTTGCTCGTGTTATCACCAGTGCTATTAGAACAGATTCATGCGGTGTCATTCCTCGCTCCCATTACAACCTCTATCACAATAATATGGTGCAGTATTGGAATTTTAATGGCTCATATATTCTGTGAAACATGAAGGTAATAAACTGTAATGCTTTGACCTCAGCTTTTTAATATTTGATGCATTGCCCATTTCTTACCCCACCTAGAGCCCTCCTTTCCTCAGGCTACTTGAATGGGGATGAGGTAGAATGGGCAGTCACTCAAAGAAGGAAACATTTACCAAGTGGAATACACCTGTTTATAAGCCTATTAAAAGTGTATAGACATCCATGTTCTATTGTGAAAGGAACAAACCACCATTTCTCCTCATGACAGAGAATACAAGGAGAATGCAAACTAGAAAACGTGAATCACCTCTTATTACGGGGATCACAACACGAACAGGAAACGATCCATTCATCATCTCTTCTTGAGGCAGTGGCTAACCTGAGAGCCAAAGCACCACAAACGCAACCTCCTTCTTCCTGAGTTGCCTGCATATGTCTGTGGACGAAGTGCAGAATGTTAGAAGGTGAAGCAAAGACAAATTCAACATCAAAGAACAGCTTGATTATTTATCTGGAACCCATGCCGTGACTCAGGTATGAGCCAGGAATAAGAGCCTTTGTGGAGCCAGCCAAGAAATACCATGACTGAAAGGAGTTGTTGACCCATCTACTTCACAGTTTCATTTCTCTATCACTGGGCTCTTTATCTCAACGTTCAAAAAACAAAAGTACAATTATTCTTGTTACAACTTTCCATGAAAAATGAAGTGCTATGTTCTTCTAGCACTGATTATGTGTCTATCACTTTTCTATAAAATAGTGATACCAAAATGGAAAGGCTTGACCCCCCCCACAGTGCTGAAGTTTAAAGAAAGTCTGTGGGGAGGTAGAGGGTGCTGGCCTGGGAAAGTGAACTGAATTACCTTGAGGTATTGACCATGCTCTATGGATTGACCCTCAGTTGTGGAAATCCAGAAACTCAATTTTCAATTCCCCAGAGTTCATCAGGCTCAAGTTGACTTAATCATGCAGTATACTTCATGCTGCAGTATAAGCAGAATGCTAATATATTAATGTATAAAAAATATACTGCTACAGGCTGACTCCAAAGTTTAATTAATGGGATAGCCTAATGATGCATCCCCTCCCACAGTAGGGATATTCCTTCTAGAGATCGGATAGGACAAGTCCATGGGGGAGAGCACTCTGTTCTTTTTTCCTAATAGGATTATTAACCATCCATCTTCTTTCAAGCTTGTATGCTTTATTGCTGGTCAATTTACTTCTCTTGATATACATCTTCTTTACATTTGTTACTGCCATGTACACAGGGTAGATGTTCCTTGAGTCTTTTTCTTTCTTTGTAAAAATTTTTTAATTTAAATTCAATTAGACAACACATAGAACATCATTAGTTTCAGATGCAGAGTTCTGTAATTCATCAGTTGCATATAACACCCTGTGTTCATTACATCACGTGCCCTCCTTAATGCCCATCACCCAGTTACCCCATCCCCCCACCTACCTCCCCTTTAGCAACCCTCAGTTTGTTTCCTATAGTTAAGAGTCTCTCATGGTTTGTCTCTCTCTCTGATTTCTTTCCATTCCATTTTTCCCTCCCTTCCCCTATGATCCTCTGCACTGTTTCTTATGTTCCAGCTATGCGTGAAACTGTATGATAATTGTCTTTCTCTGATTGACTTATTTCACTCAGCATAATACCCTCCAGTTCCATTCATGTCAATGTAAATGGTAAGTATTCATCCTTTCTGATGGCTCAGTAGTATTCCATTGTATATATGGACCACATCTTCTTTACCCATTCATCTGTTGGTGGACATCTGGGCTCTTTTCATAGTTTGGCTCTTGTGGACATTGCTGCTATAAACATTGGGGTGCAGGTGCCCCTTCAGATCACTACATTTGTGTCTTTGGGTTAAATACCTAGTAGTGCAATTGCTGGGTCATAGGGTAGCTCTATTTTTACTTTCTTGAGGAACCTCCATACTGTTTTCCAGAGCGGCTGTACCAATCTTTTTCTTTCTGTATGTTTTCCCTTGCTTTTTAGTCCCAATGTATATTTTGTACTTAAAATGGTTTTGCAAATGTTTTTTTTTTAGTTTTTATTTATTTTTTTTAATGTTTTTTTTATTATATTATGTTAGTCACCATACAGTACATCCCTGGTTTCTGATGCAAAGTTCGATGATTCATTAGTTGTGTATAACACCCAGTGCACCATGAAATACGTGCCCTCCTTACTACCCATCACCAGCCTATCCCATTCCCCCACCCCCCTCCCCTCTGAAGCCCTCAGTTTGTTTCTCAGAGTCCATAGTGCAAATGTTTATATGTGGTTTCCAGTGGTATTACACAACATTTGTCCTGGAGATACTCTGAAAAACTTATCCCACTGTCAAAGAGGCTTGGGAAATCCTCTATGTGCTATGATTAGTGCACTTCGACACAGTACAGATTCTGACCAACTCCATACCATAAGTATACCTATATAAGTTTGTTAACCTAGTGTTACCCAAACTTCCTGTCCAGGGAAATCTTTCATCTTGCAGCATCAATGAATATCTCATAGGAAACACTAATCATATCTGTTGTGAGTTTCCCTAATCACTTAACTCCCAGTCTGAGTTCTAGAAACGATATTTTGGAATTTTGATGTGTCTGCTATGTAGATAGATCAGTATAGGATAAATAATGAAGCAACAGTCCTGATAAATTGCTAACCTTTCTTCCAAACTCCAAATCCATATAGCCAATTTCAGAATATTATTATTCTGAATATTATTAATCACCATGTCTTATTTGGTTTTTTTCTAAATATTTCTTGAGTTTGGTTCTCTTTCTTCACCCTATAGCCACTGCCTTGTTTTAGACTCTCATTACTCCACAATATGACCCATTATCTGCTGTAGACTAAAGGCTTATGTCCCTCCCCAGAATTCATATGTTAAAGCCTTAATCCCCAATATTATGAGAAGGTGGGCCCTTTGGGAGGCGATTAGGTCATGAGGATAGAGGCCTCCTCATGAGTGGGGTTAGTGCCCTTAAAGGAAGGACGCTACAGAGATAATCTCTCTTTCCACCAAGTGAGGAGGCAGCAAGAAGGTTGCCATCTGCAAACCGGGAAGAGAGCCCTTACCTAGAACCATAACCATGCTGGCATTCTGAACTCAGACTAGGCACAAGAGCTATGAGAAACAAATTTCTGTTAGTTAAGCCACCTAATCTCTGTTATAGCAGCTTGAACTGACTCAGATATTCCTTCATCCGGCTCTCCTCAAATTACTCCACATTTTTATTTTACCAAATGATCTTTTAAATTATTTTTTTACTGTTAAAATTTTTTAATCATTTTAGATAATTTGGTCACAGCAGATATAGATACAGAGAAATTAAAAATAAACCATTACTTACACCATATGGACAAAAGATTGTTAAAGTTTACTTTTGTGAATTGTTAATATGTGTTCTCTGCCTACTACTGGAAAGCTAGTGCTTTTCTGAACTGATTGTAGGCCTTACTTAGATATTAAGAATATTAATCCATGTATTTTATTTGTTGCAAGTATTTGTCTTAGTTTTTACTTGCTTATCCAATATTTTAATCGTTTCCTTTAGGTACTTTGTTATGAATTTTATATTTAACTCTTTCACAGAAAAATAGTATCCAAAAGCTATCATGTTACTCCCTTAAGGATAAACCTTGGTGGCTTCCCAAGTGACAGTATGATGGTGTCTTCTTTTCCAGTCCTCTCCATAGCCTTTCCCTATGTGTGGCAACTTAGCCTCTCCTAAATATGTGTAATTCTCTTAAGGTGGTCTGCCTCCATTCAGACTGAGTCCTCTCTGACAAAAAAAGTCCACCCAACCCCCAAACTGGGGAATCCTCATTCATCCTTTAAGACTTGGTTAAATTGAATGCATCATTCTCTTTCTACAGCATCCTCTGCTTCTTATGTAGTAGAGAAGTTATGGTACTGTATTATAATCACTGCTTACTTCTTTCTCTCCCACTGGTCTAAGAAAGCAGGACATGTTCTTACATCTACAGTGCCTGACATATAGTAGACTTCAACAAGTGATTGTGGAAAGAAAGAAAGAAAGAAAGAAAGAAAGAAAGAAAGAAAGAAAGAAAGAAAGAACAAATGAATGAGCTAGTGTAGGTATCCAGGAGAAAGTGTGACTAACTGCCTGGAATAATAAAGAAAGGTTTTACAACAGAAGGTTATATTTGCAGAAGCTACTGAAGCAGGAGTAGAAATGTGTTAAAAACAAAACAAAACAAAAAGATAAAGAAAAGACGCTTCAAACACAGCCAAAAGTCAGAATCTACTACTTACTTTTTCACCGAATTAGAAACAATGCAGAAAAAGATTCGCTTGGATAAATATTTTCAATGCAGCTATTTGGGGCCGTGATGCCATTCCATGATGAAAATAATTTTTTTAAAAAGAGGCAAAAAAACTGAAAACTGCCCCCCCAAAATGGAAAACATATCCATATTAGAAGATCTAAAAGAATTCACTGGAGGGAATTTAAAAGAATGAAAGACGACAGCCTGACTGAGTGATCTGACCAAGTTTCTTTCTTACCCTCTTAAATAACCACATGTAGCCTTTCAAGAAAGCAGTTTACTATTAACATCAAAGGAAATTTCTCCTTGAAGCAAGACGAGATGAGTCAAGCAAGATTGGAAAATGGTCCAAGATAAATATTTTAAGGCAATGTGAAAATATTTAGGACATTTGTGATAGGATGAAAAGGAATTAATGGACTGTTGATGAACTAAAGGAAAGTCAGTAAAGGAAATATCCTCACAGAATTGATTCTAAAAGTGAATGAGGGGCGCCTGGGTGGCACAGCGGTTAAGCGTCTGCCTTCGGCTCAGGGCGTGATCCCAGCGTTATGGGATCGAGCCCCACATCGGGCTCCTCTGCTATGAGCCTGCTTCTTCCTCTCCCACTCCACCTACTTGTGTTCCCTCTCTCGCTGGCTGTCTCTATCTCTGTCAAATAAATAAATAAAATCTTTAAAAAATAAAAAATAAAAAATAAAAAAAAATAAAAGTGAATGATAAGAGATTGAGCATGCTCAGAGAGCAACTATGTGCTACCAAGGCATGAGACTGAATAATTTAAAGCGATGATTACATATAGATGTGTGTGTGAGCATTCATGGCTGGCAGGAAATAAAGCCCATGTGCCTGATCTCTGCTTTACTACATGAGTTCCCATGATCAGCAATGACCTGGTCATGCAAAGAATGCATGACCTCACTGTCTCCTTTCACTCCGTCCTGAAAATGCTTTAGCTTCCCGTTGTCATGATGTCAGTCCCCATTACCTTCTTCAACCCAGAGCTCTCCAGACTTTGTAATAGAAATTGCAGTGCACCGCCCAGATCCTCCCTAGTCCTCTAGGAATATAGTCAGTCTTTCTGGGATTCATTCCCCCAGCTTCCAAGACTGTTGGCTACTGCAGCCCTCTGGGGGTTGCCTTCTGGGAGACGCTTCACCCAAAGCTATGCCCTCTGCTTGTGTTGATGCCGGAGTCAAAGGCCTAGCTCCCCACCCTCAATTTGGGACGGTTAAGCATGGCGATCTCAGCTGAGTGCACCCATGTGCTTTGCCTGAGTCTAGTCTGAATCCGTATTACAGTTCAGCTTTTACCTCCACCCAGTTTTTTTTTTTTTAAAGATTTTATTTATTTATTTGACAGAGATAGAGACAGCCAGCGAGAGAGGGAACACAAGCAGGGGGAGTGGGAGAGGAAGAAGCAAGCTCACAGCAGAGGAGCCGGATGTGGGGCTTGATCCCAGAACGCCGGGATCACGTCCTGAGCCGAAGGCAGACGCTTAACCGCTGTGCCACCCAGGCGCCCCTCCACCCAGTTTTGATTCCATCATTTTTATATATTATTTCTGAGTACAATCCCCAGTGAACTTCCTGGGGGACACAAATTTTCTTCTCAGACAGAACCCATTTCCAGGAACTTATGACAAAAGGTGGTGAAGTGGTCCTAGAAAGAATTTAAGTAAAGTTTTGGAGCTGCCTCACCCTCTGGCCAGATGACAGTGAGGACCCCTTTACTGGCGGAGGAGTCCCTGCGGCCTTGGCTTACTACGTGTTATAGCTGTGCAGTTTGTGAAGGCTTTCACCGACGCAAAGTGAAAAGAAATACCAGCAGAGGAAAAGATGCCAGCTCGTATGATACCTAAGTGTTTGAAAGGTATAAGGGAAGAAGTAATGATCAAGACTATGAAACTGGATCTAGTTACTAAGGGCTACTGTGCGCTGCAGGAAGACAGTGGAAGGCTGAGAGCGATTGTCCTTGCCGCTACTGCTCTGTAACAACCTACACTTGGTGGCAACAATGAAAACATTTATTTCGTTCACAAATCTGTAATCTGGGCCCAGGGAAAACATCACATCTCTTCTCCCCTTAGCTTCAGATGGAGTCGCCGAAATGCTAGAGGCTGGAATCATCCAGTGGCTTATTCAGTTCTATGTCTGGTGGTTGATACTACCTGCCAGCTGGGACACTTACACGGGACACTCCATGCAGCTTCTTCTCTTTTTCACAGCATGGGAGCTGGGTTCTCAGGACAAAAGTGCCAAGAGGAGGAAGAAAGTCAGGTGGAAGCCATATTTTTGTTGCTTTTTTTTTTTTTTTACATTTATTTTTTTGTGAGAGGGGGGCAGAGGGAGAGGGAGAGAGAACCCCAAGCAGACCCCGCCCTGAGCACAGAGGTGACCTGGGGCTTTATCCCATGACCCTGAGATCAGGACCCGATCGGAAACCAAGAATCTGACACTTAACCAGCTGGGCTACCCAGGCGTCCTGAAGGCTATTGCTTTTTATGGCTTGGCCTCGGAGGTCATGCAGTGTCAATTCGACTACATTCTATCTGTTAGATGTGAGTCACAAAGGCTGTCTAGTAGGTATGTCAAAATTTGCTGCTATGTTTAAAACCACCGGAGTGATTAATATGAGGTGAATTGTAAAAATCAGAAGGCCTCATTTATTGCGTAAAAAAGACACTCTTCTCCTCTACCGCTGGAGTACAGAGAAAACTGAGGATCCGTCTCAGGACCAGAGATTATTAAATCCTCAGCCTCAGCAAGCCTGAAGCGCCAAGGTCAGGGCCTTGATTAGGAAGGACGAAGAAGCTGAGATATGGAATGGGGACATCGGGGTCAATGCACCCAAGAACCTTGATACCCCAGGTCGTCCTGAACTCTCTGGGTCTACAGAAGTGGTCACTCTCTCCTTTTAAAGGATAGCACTCCTCCCCACCCTTTGAAGACAATGCAGAGGCATCTGTCTCGCAGCACAGACTCAGCTGGGTAAGTAATGACTCTTATAAGGGAGGAAACAGACTATACCCCGAAGGAGCTATAAGAGCTGGTGAACACAGACAGGAGCTCAAAGAATATTGTGGGATTGAATCCAGGCAGTGCTGAATCAAGAAAGGCCGAATAACAAATCATAGAAGAGAGAGTTTATCAATGTAAAAGTACTCTCCGGAGACACAGGATGTAAGACCCTGGCAGAGACCTCAGGAGACCATGCTCACATGCAAGGAAACATAATGGCCTACCGTAAATGAAGTAGAATGCCAGAATGGTTTTGGCAAACAGTGGTAAGCTCAAAAGGCTCAGAGAAGTGGGCATGCTAGAGAGAATATACTATATAAAAGTGAAACCCACAAACTCTGTACCATGGGAGGGCCTGGAGGAGAATGGCCTCACTGAAAAGCTCTGTGGTGTCTTTCACAGGCCAGGCTAGTGGTAGGAGAGGCAGTTACACAACTGGGTCTCTGATTGCAATGAGGATGATAAGATACTGACATAACGGAGGCCATTGTTGGATAGTGCTTAACAAGCAAAAGTAAGTGCATAGAATTGTCATAATAAGTGCCAAGGTCAAGTGGTAACTAGGTGGGGACTGACCCGTGGAGAGCTGTGGAGATGGTTAATAGTATTATGGCATCCCTAAGGACAAGATAGACGGACAACCAGCAGCTGTGCTGCTCAAGCCATCGAACCAAGAGAAACCAAAGAGAAAAATCAGGAGGCACAGGCAGCTGCCTCAATAAAACATTACGATCCCTTGCCCAGTTTCTGGACCTGAGCCGTAGCCAGCGAGTAGAAGTAAGGTGTCCCTGACCTCTGTGGCTCTGATTACTATTATATCACTGCCTCTCTTTCAACTCACATCTGTTGCTGCGTATGTGGGTCCCCAGCTGACAGGAAAGGAAAAGGCCAAGCTTGGTTTAAGAATGAGTTGTCTTGGTATGTAAGTACAAGCCAAAAATAAACTGTTGTTCTCCTGTAACTCCATTCCTGGGTGGCGCTGAATGACACAGGTGAAGGAAAATCCTTCCAATTACCGGAGATATGGGAAATATCCCTGATCATCTACTTTATGAAGAAAGAGAAGTAGTCTTCCATAAACATAAACAGAAAAGGATATACAATAGTGAATGGTTTGGGGGCACCCGGGTGGCTCAATCGACTAAGTGTCTGCCTTCGGCTCAGGTCATGATCCCCGGGTCCTGGGATTGAGTCACGTGTCAGACTCTCTGCTCAGCGGGGAGCCTGCTTCTCCCTCTCTCTCCCTCTCTTTCTGTCTGCCGCTCCCCTTGCTTGTGTGCACACTCTCTCTCTCTCTCTTTTTCTCTCTCTGTCAAATAAACCAATGAAATATTTAAAAAAACAGTGAATGGTTTGGCTTTTGGTCAGGAGCCTGGAAGGAGACAGACAGCTAGAAAGAAGTCTGGGAAGAAGCCTATGGATATACCCACAGAAGCAGGCACATGGTGTGAAGACCCGTGTGTCGGGGAAGGTCATCCAAAAGACATGACTGCCAGCTGACTCATAAGCTGGACCCAGGCACTCGGAGGCTCCTCATCCCTCCCCTACTTTTGGAATGTGGGTTCCACTTACCTTTCCCCCTCTCGGGCTGCTCCAAAACATAGCCTTCAGATGGTGATGTGGTGTTGAGAATACCTATGCGGTCGGTGTACGTTACTGAGCTCAGTTAGGGCTTTTTTTATAAGCTTTTAAGATTTGGAGAGTGGGTGTGGGGATCCACTTGTCTTGCTGCCCAAGAGAGCCTCATATATAAGTTCCCTTTGCTTATTAAAACTGCCACCTCCCAACCAGGAGTGGCCTGCCTCTTTTTTTGGTCTCTCCCTACCCTCCACGTATGGGGGGCCAACTTCAGATTACACCCAGGAAGCTCCCAAAAGGGTCATGAACCAACACTGTGCATCACAAGTTATCACCCAACTTGGAAGATCGACCATGGAAGAGGAACCAGACTACCAAGTAGACGGAATGGCTCAGTTGTTTGGTGTCAGCCAGTGCCTGTCATCAGCAATCCCAGTTCTGGTCCAATATAGTCATGATGTCAGAGAAGAAGGCTACATATGGTTCCAGTAGTGTGAGCTCTCACATAAGGTGGATTTGTTTCTGCCTCTCCGAATGACCAAACTGCCAGCAACATAGATCAACACTGAGTGCCTGATATCCTAGTCCTAGAAGGAATTATCCTTAGAAGGAACAAATCAGCCATGTGGCAAATTGTCTACGTCGGCCCTCTTCCACCCTAGGAGGGGCAGTGGTTCATTTTGACTGGAATAGTAACATACTCAAGTGTACCTTTCCAGCTCCCAGGACCCCAGTCACCATGATTAACTGAAAAGTTACAAAATGTTTGATCCACTGACACAGGCGAATAAATAGCAGCATTTCAGACCAAGAGACCTAGTTTGTGGGCACACGGGACCCACTGATCCTGTCACATACCACACCACCCAGAATCCACCAAGTGGATAAGAATGATGGAATGCCCTTTAAAAGATAAAGTTAAAGCACCAATTTGAAGCCAAAACCCTGCAAGAATAGTGTATTAGCTTTCAGGAAGATGATTATACATAAAGTTAAAAGACCATTATATGGTGTTGTGACTTCAATAAGTATAATATATAGGTCCAAGATCCAAGGGGCTTGAAGTAGCAGTGGCCTTGCTTACCGACATGCCTACTCTGGGACTCTGTATTTCCAATGTTCCAGACAGTCAGGGAAGGATAGCTTTGCTCTCAGAGGCATGTCTTGAAACACTCCTCCCTATTTTAACAGTCAATGGCCAAGTTCAGCAGTCACAGTGTGAGAAAGGCACAGTGACTGGGAGTCCAAACTCCCCAGGGATGAGGGTAAATATCCCACCATACAAAAAGCCACCCAGACCAACAAAGCTGCTAGCCAAGGGTGAAGAGCATATAGAATGGGCAGCAGAAAAAGAGATGATGAGAATCAGTTGTGACCTCAAAGCCAGTTAGACTGATGGGGTCTGTAGGTCATCCCACTCACCTTTCTTTTGTGTCTTTACCCAGGAAATGAGACCAATCAGAATCCTAGGGAAGCTGGTCCCAGGTGGGAGTGATCTTACCATGAGAGGCAAATGGCACAAAGGGTAGAGAAGGTGCACATTGTCCAGATCGCACTCTTCAGACCAACACGATCATTCTTCCAGCTGCCGGGAGTGTTCACTGCTAATGCTTCATGGTTGGATCCCTCTTTGGAGGTTGATGTCCACCAAAGCGAGCACCTTACCCAAGTCTATGCCCCCTTGGTAGGGCAGCCACACTGAATGATTGCTGCAGGGTGCAAAGTCTTGGCCCCGTTGTCACAATTTGTAACAACTCCGAAGGACCCTCTGAGTGCAAGAGCTCCCCATAGAACTGGCCCAGTCTGGTAAAATAGCATCACCTTGAACTTCTCTGCCTGCCCAGTCCCGCTTCCCTCCCTTTCTCACTGGTGATGTTCCGATAAGCACACTCCTTAATAAAACTCCAGAAATCTCCACCTCAGAGCCTGTTTCCCAGGGAACGTGCCTTATGACAACTCTAAACTCATCCCTCAATCAGAATGAAATGCTAACGAGAAATAAATGAGTTCTCTGTGTTGTTTGCAGACCCTAGGGTGGTTTTGCCTCTTCAATGTAATAGTTCCAGCCCCCCCCCCCAATTCCTTGCCTGTTCTAGATCCAAGGCCCATGGCCCTCCCTATCTTCATTTCCAAACCCATGCTGGTCTTCCCATTTCATATCTTTTTGGTTTGTTTTGTTCACATTTATTTATTTTTACTGAGGGATAAGCACAGTGCATTCAGAGAACTAATAATAAGTACACAATTTGATGATTTTTTACGCACGCATATATTCCTGTAATCACCAGGCAGATCAAGATACAGGTCCTTTCTGGCACCCCATAAGTGTCCCTCATGTCCCTTCCCACTCTATATCCATCTCCCACATCCACAGAGAACCGCTCTTCTGAATTTTATCATCACCGTAATCATATGGGATGTTTTTTCGTGTCTGAACGTTTGAGGCTATTACGTAGAAAACTGCTCTGAATATGGTCATGTACGTATTTTTGCGGGCATACACATTCCTTCCTCTTGGTGTGAATTGCTGGATCAGACGATCAGCCTTGTTGGCTTTGGCAGAAATTGTCGGTTTCCCACAGTGCCTGTGCTTTGGACCTTCTACCTGGCGATATATGAGCGCTCTCTTTGCTTCACATCCTGGCTCACGCTTGGAATCGTTAGACTTCTAAACTGTTGCCAGTCCGATGTTTGTGCAGAGATATTCTGCCTTCCCCTGCTGACTAAAGAAGGTGTGCGTCTTTTCCTATGCTTGATGGTATTTGGATATTCTCTTCTGGGAGCCGTGTTCGCCCATGTCTGTCAGGCATTATTGATCCCGGCTTATTAATAAAATAAGCTTAAAATCAGCCAACAACTCTCAAACTACTCTCCGTAGCTAAAAGCACTGCCGAGATGTAACACACGAGCATTGGCTTGAGAATTATTTTCCAAAAACCTATTAAACTATCTTTTTAAGATTTGAAGTTCTAGAAGAAGCTGGGAGGTCTAGCCTGCTAATTCTAGGATAGCGCGTTACATCCCGCTGCTCCCCCATTAGACACACAGGTTTTGCCTTCTTCCAGCTTCCTGTCAGCTTCTAGAGTTTATTTCTGCTTGAAAGAGCTGCCAGCTCCTTTTCCCCAAATGTTGGCAAGGCAGAGGAAAATCAAATCTGCAGCCGTGGGTTGGCCTGGCCAGCATTGGCATGCCCCTTCATCTAACTCACATTTGCCTTCCAGTGTTCTCTTAAACTTCTGAGAGCTGACAGAATTCAAGGTACATTTCTTCCAAAGTCTGTGTTCCAAATCCAGCTGGAAATTTAGCAAGTGTCAGCCTTGTCATCTGACAGGGAAGAAAAAAAATCAGAAACCCTTAACTATTTATATTCATTTGCCATGTTTCTCCTCCTCAGAGGAAAATTTAGAATGAAGACAGATTTATATGCTTGTTCCTAAAAGCAGACACGTTCAGATGGCTTTCTGGCATACATTTTTAAAAAGCAAGTAAAAGGTTTGATTGTTTTTTGAAAGTGTTCTGTTTGGGGGGGGGCGCCTGGGTTACACAGTCAGTTGGGGGACTGACCCTTGATTTTGGCTCAGGTCATGATCTCAAAGCTGTGAGATCGAGCCCCGCCTCAGACTCCACGCTGGGTGTGGAACTGCTTGAGATTCTCTGCCTCTCCCTCTGCCCCTCCCCACACCACCCCCCTCACGCTCACATACCCTCTCTCTCTCTTTCTCTAAAAAAAAAAAAAAAAAAAGTGTTCTGTTTAAGTCCTAGAAATATTCTTACTTTTATATTGGTCATTGTCCCGTGCTGTTTTTACGTCCACCAACCTGTCCCACCAGAGCAATGAATGCTGTTTCTCAAGCACGTATCACTTGGGATAAAAAACACCCAATGTTAATGCAAGGACTTTTGTCTCCCTTGCTTGCAGTGCCCTACCCCCACCCACCCACCTCATCACTCACAAGGGAAAACCCTATAATTAGACAGATGTGGTTTGAGCCTGACATAATAATAACTAACATTGAACCTTGGCTCTGTGCCACATACTTTACATAGACTCTTTTATTTAACTGATGGGGTAGAACTGTTGCTATTTCCATGGGATGGAGAAAGTTGATCCAGGGTGGTTAGGTCACTTGTCCAAGGTTAGCCACTGGGAAAGGATGAAGCTGGCCTTCAGACCCAGACAACCTAATTCTGAAAGGACAATCACGCCTTACTATCCTGCTTCTTACCACCCAGTGTCAGGTAACGGAGAACATTTCGTAACGCGACTTGTTGCAAAAACAGGGCAAACATTTCTTAGTGTATGAAGCCCTGAGTATTCAGTATTGGTTAGCAAAAAAAAAAAAAGAGTGGGGTTCAAAGTTATGTTACGGGCAGAATATGCATTTTTCTGCACACTAGGTTAAATTTTTAGGAGGAAATCAATCTGCACTGTGAGATGTGTTTGACTTGGATACCGCGGGAAAGGAACACCTGCAGCCTGAGGGAAAGACTTCTTCTCACAGCCCATAGGCTCCCTACTCCCCAGAAGACTAAAACCCATTTTTCTATTTTTCCTAGGGGCAAGAAGGCACATCCAGCCAGAAACTACCCACACCTCTTTCTGCAGAAGCAGTCATTGGATGGAAGAGAAATATAACTGTAATCTAACACCACAGGTGGCAAATTGTGTTAAATACAGAAGCGAGAGTTGAATCAGAGAGACCCTGGCTTTAGAGGGTGGGGACGCAGAGATGGACAAAATAGGGACCCAAGTGGGAAACAGAGTTAAAGGGAGCTTTACAAGATGAAAAAGAAAGCCAGGCAAACGTGAGGAATCAAGATTAAAGAGTAAAGGATCAGGGAGTAGGAAATGAGAGAAGTCCATGGGGGAAGGGCAGGAAGGAGATCTGGGAGCATCTGCATGGGACTCTTGGCAAAAAGCCTAGACAGGAAACACTGTAGCTGTGCCACAAGGTAACCGGTAACCAGACCAGGGACACAAAACCCATATTCTCTCTACATGGACCCACCGCTCATTTACCCCGCCCCAACCCTTTCAATAAAAAGCTGCTGAGCCCTCATGAAGGTCATTGGTATTCTACAAGGGAAGGCATGTGAGAAGTTAAGCTGTTCCCAACACAACAACTCCACAAGGGTTACTACAAATACTCCCTGTGGGACTCAGACATGGAGGGGCTACCACCTGGCTCAAAATGGCAGCCCTCCTTTCCAATACCACCACCACCACTCCCATTGTCTAAGTAAAACTTAATTATTTTTTAATTGTGAAATTTAGGATACATTCCAAAGAATGAATAAACGTGTAGGTATATGTTAAAGAGTAACAGTAAAATGAATATCCACGTAATCTCTAGCCAACTTAAAAAACGAAACATAGCCAGTACTTTGGCTGCCATTGCTGTGGCCCTCATGAGTTCCTTCCCTCAGCCCCCGCCCCCCGCTTGAATCACTGTTCTGATGTTTAGTTAATTGCTGTGCCCTTGTTCATTGTAGGTTAATTATTCTAATTATCCTTCAACAATATATTGCTGAGTTTTTAAACTTTATATAAATGAAGTATATTGTAGGTTTTCATTTGGAATTACTACTTTCATCCAATGTCGTACTTTTGAGGGCCATGAATGATGATCTGAGTTTCTGTAGTTCATTGATTTTTTTCTCACTGATGTAGAATAGTCCAATAAATAAATATACGCAAAAGTATTTATCTCTCCTACTATTAGTAAACATTTGGATATTTCCAATTTATATCACAATGTCACTATGTACTTAGTAGGTTTTGTCCCCATAATAAAAGAGTTTCTTTGTGTTACAGTCCTAAGAATAAACTGTCTAGCTCAGAATATATGTATTTGTTGAATTTTACCGGCCAACGCCAAACTGTTTTCCAAAAGATGTATTTTCACTAAGACTAACACCAACATGTGTGAGAAATCTTTGTTGTTACATTCTGACTAACACTTATTCTTGTCAGACTCTAATTTTTGCTAATTTGGTGAATACCAAATTGTGTCTAACTTTTTTAAATTTCCATGTTACTGAATGCATATAACATTAAAGATATTGTCATATTTATAAGCTTTTTACGTTTCTGTGAAATTCTTGCTCATCTGTTTGCTCATTTGTCTATTTTTTTCTTACTGACTCATAGGAATTTATTATGTATTCCAAATAATAGCCCTCTGTTGAATATACATGAGGTAACTATCTTAGTTTATGACTTGTTTTGAAATCTCTTGATGGTGTCTTTTGATGAATAGAATCCTTAATTTTGATGTAGTTGAATTTATCTAATATATTCCGTCAATTCATGTGTTTGGTTTGGGCAGTTATTTGTCATTATTTTTGGCTGTATGGCCTCTAACACACCTGCCCTTAACTTTAACTTGGGAACGAGAGACTCAGAGAGGCAAAGGATTCTGTCCCACACAGTGGTAACAATTAGTATACACGAAGTTTGCAGGGTGGCAGAGAACTACTCAATAATGGTGTCCTTTGGCCACCGGCCAGGTTTCAGGGCCAACATCATTGGGTGTGCAAACTGCATAAGCCAGCAACAAGCTTAAATGTGTGCTTTGGGGACTGTGTGTATGTGGCCGAGTAACCTCCAAGCCACATACTCTAGCCTTGTTGCTATTCTGTGAACTACTCAGTGTCTTTTAATAAATTTCATTTACGTGTGAATCAATCAGAGTAGATATCGTTTGCTTGTAACAAAGAACTCTGGCCAACATGGTCAATAGAATACTGTTCTGCATTATAAGCCATCTTTCCACTTGATGGTCCCTTGCCCTAGTCTTTGCAAAAACTCGAGTATAACAACCTCAGTGAGGGAGATAAAATAACTAGAAAAATGACCAGTAAAAATTGCCATTCTCATTCTTGCCACCTACCCATCTTGTGCAGAGATTTGGTTTGCTTCTTCATTTCTCAATGTTTTCCCTACCCCACCCCCTTACAATCTCCTTATTCTGCCACATCTCTGTCTGTAGTGTATTGTCAACAGGTCCGAATTTGGAAGTCTTAATGAGACCCACTCATCTTCACGCTGATGCCTTCAGTTCTCCCTTCTTCCCAGTGGATCTTCAGGTTTCTGATAAGCATACTCCTATGCTTATCAACATTCATTCATTCAACAAAATCGCTGTGTGTGGTTTATGGCAATAACATTGGTAAATGTGGGAACAGCTAGTGAAAATATTTTAAGGTGACGGATTGATGGCAGCTTTGCAAACAGACTCAGAAAGTCTCCCTCAGACATATTATTCCTACACTGATATTTTTAAAGCACTTCAGTGCTTTATTTCAATCCAAGCCTTATAATGAACAGGCATACAGAATACAGCATAGAAAAAAAGGATTTTCACAGAAAGCTTTTTATGATCAATTTCATGGATGCAAAAAATACACTAAAAAATGAGGTGGTTTTGAGATAAATCGAATCACTTTAGCTCATGATTTAAAGCAACTGTCAGCAACGCTTGAGTTAATCAATTTTACTATTCAGAACGTTACTTAATATAATCACCTATCCATTCAACAGTGCTGAGTGGTAGGTACTAAAAGGGGTCAGGTATACCATACAAGGCAGCCCGTGCAAGAGCATTAAGTCTTCCCAGAAGTGAAAATAAAGACAAGGAGTAAGGTGGAAAAGTTGAAGTTGGGGATGGAGATCTGTCTCGTGTGGAAGGAAAAGCCCTGGAAGGCAGAGAGGACACGGCGTCTGGGTGGTTCAGTATGGCTAGCTAGTACAGTAGCTACAAGGGGAAGGGCTAGAAGTGGAAAGGTATTGGAAAGATAAGGAGAAAAGGAACTTTAGGGTCACCGTGTGATTAGTGTCCTATAGTTCATGGGGCTAAGGTGAGGTTAGAGTTGAAGGCAGGGGGATTTGAGGGATAACGTGGCTAGATCCGTGCTAAAAGGGAATTACTCCAGCTTCATTGTGAACAAACCAGGGGTCAGGAACGAAGTCAGCAGTGGAGGGGGCCAGTGAAGAGAGTGCTGCAGTAACCCGAGTAATTCAAGAGTGGCTTGAACTAAGGGAGGACCTGTGTTTGGAACTAAGAGAGCGTATTTGAAAGATATTAGGTAAATAGAATAAATCGGACCAGTTGGCTGATCGGACATCGTGGTGGAGGAAGACAAAGGATGACACTAAGGTTTCTAACTTGACCTCTGAGTGGATGTCACCATGATGTCCCCTGGGAAAGGGCGCACAGAAAGAAGAGGAAGGGGAGATAGGGTTGAGTTGGGAGTCGCTACGTCTGTTCTTTCTAACGGAATAGAAAGTTCCACAGGACAGGGCCGTGTCTTTTTTGTTTATGGATGTATCCTAAGTGGCAAAACATGAACTCATATTCAATAAATACTTGTAGGAAGAATAAGAAGTCCTGTGTGTAGATCTAGAGCTTAGGAGAACGTGTTAGTTTTCTACTGCCGTGTCACACAATTTACCATAAACCGAGTAGCTTAAAGCACACCCAATTATTAGCTCACGGTCCTATAGGTGCAAAGGCCAGGTGGGCTCTGCAGGGTTCTCTGTACGGGAACTCACAATGCTAGCATCGGGGTGCTGGCCAGGCTGGGCTCTAATCTAGAAGCCTTGGGAAAGAATTTGTTTCCAAGCTTACTTAGGTTGTTAGCAGAATCCAGTTCCTTGTGGTGGAGGGTCTGAGGTCACCATCTTCTGGCTGGCTGCCAGCTTAGCCAGGGCTACTCTCAGCTCCTAGAAGCTGCCTGCATTCCTTCACCCAGCAAGGGCAGGTGGAGTCCTTCTTATGCTTTGGATCTCTGGGTCTTTCTGTCTCTCACTGGCGGAAGGAAACTCTAAGCATTTTAAGGGCTGACTTGATTGAATCAGGGCCATCGGATCATCATGCATCTTAAGATCATTTTAATTACATATGCAAAATCCCTTCACAACAGCACTACCCTATTGTTTGATTAAATAACGAGGAGACAGAGATCCTGGAGACCACATTTCTCATTCTGCCTACCACCGAGAAGAATCTGTTCTGGACATATATGCTTGTGGACATTTGAAGGTAATTTTTGCCAACTATATTAGAACTATATAGATAGAATTGTTCTATCTAGAACAATTGATATTTAAATTACTTTATTAAACTAAAGATAGGTTCTATACTCTTATTTATTACTTGATATTTAAACAAAGAAATCATGCCTTAATTTTTTTTGCTATTTATGGAGGTAGATGTTGTCTTGTAAAAATAAAGAGAACTTTTGGGTCATATTTTTAAAGATTCAAAAAATCTTTATTCTAAAGTTCCTTCTAGATTAGAAACTGTGTGAGGTTACCTGAGTCCCATTGTGTCCCTTAGTCACAAGGCAGCAGGTGAGCTTGGCATAGAGGGAAAAATGTGGGTTTGGAGAAGGACAAGCCTGGGTGTGGAATCCCCCCTTTTCCCTGCGACTGCTAGGAAGGTGCTTGTGCACCCAGAATATTATCTCATCTTCAGAAAATTAATGACAATACCTGCATCATTAGGCTGTTTTAAGAATTAAGGTAAGTTGGAAATGAAGAGCCCGGCCGATGGCAAACATTTAATACAAATGAGTTTCCTCTGTCTGGATTCTGTTTTGTGACCTCTCTTGTCCTGTGACTTCACTGTGCTGCGTCCCTGAAAAGGTGCCAGTCAAGGGAGAGCCACAGGATAAATTGTGAGTCCGGTTCTCCATTTTACATTGAGGATGGACACGTCCTCGGACAACTTCTCCTTGAGACTGGGGCTCAGCTTGTAGACCGCGCTCGACCTTCCCTGGGCCTGGCCACTGTGGCAAGATCAGCCTCCTGCTGGTGCATTTGAGCCCGAGGCTGGCTATTATACTAGACGCTTCTTCCTCATTGGCTGTACCCTCCTGAGGCGCCATCTCCTTCTGAGAAGCAGGGACTATGCTTTTGGCTCAAATCGTCCATCTTTGATAAACATCAAAAAAATCTTATAAACAATTTCTTGGCATGCACAAAAACACGGT
Organism: Ursus americanus; assembly: GCF_024610735.1. Taxonomy (NCBI): domain Eukaryota; kingdom Metazoa; phylum Chordata; class Mammalia; order Carnivora; family Ursidae; genus Ursus; species Ursus americanus. The sequence goes on from NC_142136.1 coordinate 61,339,480, forward strand.
CTTTCACGCATTTACTCACAACAAGACATACTTGGTATCGTTCACATCTCCTCTTCAAATGTGAGATTCAAATGTATATAAGTATATGTATAGCTCTATCTATACCAACTTCTCTCTACTGATCTCTCTACCAAGGAAGAACGAAAGAGACAATTTTAGGAAATCCCCCACAAGAATGGCAAAGCCACATATGAGTCAGCGTTTTAGTTTGTACAAACCAACTCAGTTCAGTATAAACAGGAAGATGACGTATTGAAAGAACATCAACAGCTTACAGAATTACTGGACAGTCAGGTGAACCGGGCTGGTCAGAGGTCACGCAGCCCGAAGCCATGCCAAGATCTCCCTCACTGCACAGGCCCAGCTCTCCCGCTCCAGAAAAGCCATCTTCCTCTACCTCACATTGCTGCCAGAGAGGGTTTTCTACAGTGCCAGAATTTTGGCTTTTTTTTTTTTAATATTTGTATTTATTTATTTGGGGGGGGGAGCGTGAGCAGGGGGAGGGGCAGAGGGAGAGGGAGAAGCAGGCTCCCCGATGAGGAGAGAGCCTGATGTGAGACTCGATCCCAGGACCCTGGGATCATGACCTAAGCCAAAGGCAGACGCTTAACTGACTGACTCACCCAGGAACCCATAGTCCGAGCATTTTGTATCAGAAATTCCTGACCCAAGTTCTAGGACACCTTTGAATGGCATGTGCTTGTGCCCTCTGGACAAGGGAGACTGGGAACATGAGCCACTGGTGTCTGCTCTTTCCAGTTACTAAGAGAAAAATCTGTATTCGGATTTCTGTGGTGGTTGCAATAACCACCAATAACTTGGTGGCATAGAACCATGGGATTTTTACTGTCTCACCGTGATGGAGGCCAAAGTCCAAAATCAAGATGTCAGCAGGGCTCTGCGCCTTCCTCTTTTGGGGGTAGGTCCCATCTTTGCCATCCTGGCATCTGGTGGCTTCCGGCATTCTTTGCCTTGTGGTCACACAACTCCAACCTCTGCCCTGTCTTCACACTGCCTTCTCTCTGCGTGTTGTCAAATCCCGCTCTACCTTCCTCCAATAACATGCAATGACAGATAAGGCCCACTTCGATGACTCAGGGTAATCACCTTACCTGGAGACTCTCCATTTTGTTACTTCTGCAAAAACATGACCTTATAAGGTAAAAGTCACAGAATCCAGGTTTTCGGGTCTGATGTCTTTTAAGAGCCAGACGCAATAAATATCCTTTACCTTAGAAGGGATTTCTGGACATGCTCTACATCCCAGGGCCCCCAAGAAATTTCACTGGGGTGGCAGGCCTCTGAATTCTTGTCAGATTTATTTCCCACTCTTGGACACGCAAATGTCTTATCAAGACATCTAGAAAAATTGCTGCCTCTTGCTCACTTAGGTCCAATCAGAAAAGAGGTAAGGCATTCCTAAAATATAATGACTTTCAGATGTGGGTCACCAAAAACAATGGTCGGTGTCTTGTATAATTCATGTACACGATAGAGAACATAAGAACCTATAGGCTTCTGTTAGAAGCATGCCATAAATTTTGTTAAACTAACTGGTTCTTGGAAAACGAGATTTAACACCCAGGTTGCTTATCAATTTCGGTATTTTATTTTTTACTAAGTAGCACGATGTCACAAAGAACACGCAGAGAGCTGCCCAGCTAAAGCCTACAGCTTGCGGGCACCCTCACAGCGAGGTGTGACTGTGTTCTGCCCAGTGGGATGTGCCTGGAAATGATATGTGGAGCTCTAGTTTATGTATTAAAAGATGGGGCCCTTCATTCTCCCTTTTCCATCTTCCACTCCTTGGGTGTATTTTGTTGACAGTAACAACTACCCTAGGGTGGATACATGGGATAGCCCATGCCTAGTGTTCTTCACTGTTGTCAGGGCCTCCCCTCCCTGGGTAGCTATAGATACCAGCACAAAACATGCACAGACTCAAGCTTGCATAGCCTCCCAGCCAGTTCCGACCGAGGTGGTCCATCTACCAGCAGGCACCATACCACTGAGGTGGGTGTGGACCAAACCCAATACATGACGTCTTCTTGCTCTTTGAATCTCTAGTGCCTACCAGAGGGTCTGGCACCCGGTTGGTCTTTGATGGACAGGCTGCAGATCACAACCTGTAACCTGGCTGCTAGGTTAGCCAGGGAAGCTAGAAAATAGAGTATCTAGCTTGTATGTGTCCCCAGAACCATAAGGGAGGGGAATTTTTAAATACAGGAAGAGTGTTCAGCTGGGCTGGATGGTCAAGAAAGAACAAATAATCTGCACTATGACAGAACATGCAAGCCACCTACTCGATCTAGTGCCTGGCCTAAGAGGTGATCAATACTTAGACGAAGAAATGGATGCTTACATGAAGAAATCAACAATGAGTGTCTGGTTTGGTTCCTTTTTAGCACTAAAAACTCTTTGTGGGGCTGAGAGTCTACTCCAAAGCCTAGGTTATGTGATTAAAGCCTTGCCAACTACCTTCTACCTGGCCAGTACCACTTGCCCAGAGCGTAGACTCCTCCTTTGATCACCTTCCGGTTAAGGACCCATTCTAACTCACATCATGCAGAACCACCAACCTCCTTAGTTTACCATGCACCTGTAAACTTCTGGTCACTTCTTTCAAGGGCCAGATCTACAGCTGAGTCTCCTGCTAAGTCAGAACCCATAGTCTTTGATCCTGGTTCTCTGCTGGCTGAGTCTTCTGAAGTATATCTTGAAGTCCAGTCCACTGTAATTCTGACAGCAATAAGGTGACGCGAGGTTTAGTCTCTAGGAGTTTAGAGTAAATAATTACACTAATATAGCATGAAGTTAGGGCAACATCAGTGCCACACATTTGCTAACAAGATAACCTGGATTCACCAGGTCTATGATGGTGCATAGATGGCCCATCTTCATTCTTTTAAAACCACAGGTGAGCTCTTGGGTGCACACCCCAACTTAAGAATCTTCGTGTTAGAATTGTGTGAGTCCCACTGACTGGTCATCACAGAAGTAGAGATGATTCAGGCCAAGAAGGCAGAGGCTCGGGTTTCAGACCAACTAACCATTTGAAGGAAGCAATGCTTTTCTACAAAATAAAAGCAGCGAGCTTGAAATCATTAAGGTCCCTTCCAACTTGGAAATTGTCAGATACGAGATAGAACACAGAGCTTTTCAGAAGTATCGGGATTCATGGCGAAGCAGGAGAAAACACAACTTTGGGGTGAGACAGGCAGGAGTGTGAATTCTGACTTAAGTCATCCATTTGCTGTGGGAGCCCAGCCAAATTACACAGTCGTCTGAAACATGGTGTCTCATCTGGACAACAGGGGTAATACTGGCTCTCTCTTACATTGGTTATAATTTTGAAAGCAAGAACATAGGGCTAAAAACTGTGCTTACTTTTGGGGGCTAATGTGAGGATGAGATGGGTGGATAGGCGGAGAGCAGTTGGAACTGTACCCGTGGAACAAAGGTTTGTTGCTGCTGGTACCATCTGAAAGACTCAGCACGGGGACTGGCACACATCAAATGGCCAGAAATGTTGCTTCCTTTCTCTCTGCCCGTCCTCTGGGTATTTCACCCACCAAAGGACTTTAAGCAGAATGGTGCTGAATTCTATGAAGGTGTTAAATTGGTTTTAGCTGGCTGAATGACTTGGGGCTCCTCTTTGCTCTCTTCCAGTGTATTGAAATGACTTATTTCTTCTCTGTTGCAAGTCCCCTTGACTGTGAGAGGGAGTGCAATGAACCTCATGCCCCATTTAGTACAGAAAGCTCATTCACTGAGTATTGTTCATCTGCTATCTTACAAGCTAGGTGCTCTCTGCTGTTTTTGTGGGTAGGGTAATCAGGCTGCCTGTGGGAAATGGCAGTCGTGAAAGACCAATGAGTATGATGTATGGCCTGAATTAATATCAGCCTCTGCCAAATTAAGAGCGAAAGCACAAAAACGTTTCTCGAGGCACAAACAAAACAGGTTACAGTCTTAACAATGGTATTGGTAATTAATCTGTGGAGAGTTACAGATGGTTAATGACTCATTGATTTGAGCAGACTCAATTACCTCTAGGAATGGGCTCCGTTGGACGTTGGAGCATATGAATGAGTTTTCACTCTCCTTTCCTGGAAGGCTGATTACAACATGCTACCTCAGCAGAAATGGGACTGAACCTGGATGCAAGTGACAGATGTAAAATATAAAATCTTGACCAATGGGAGCTCATCTGGTCCGACACTCTCATTTTAAAGATGAAGAGACTCAGGTCCACAGAGTTTGGGCATTTTCATGCCCATGAATTATAAGTCTTTTATTTGCATAAAGGTAGATAATCTAAACTATAGAATAGCTTTTACTTGGACTTTAAAATTGAGACATTTGGTGATTGGAACTTCCACATTCCTATACACACATATACAAACATTTATCGTCTGTAGCAGAAAATGTCTGGAATACTGGAATTTATTTGGGTGTGATGAGCAGAATGCTTGAAAACAGGATGGCCCAGAAAATCTAGGGTGTACCATCATGATTGCCGAAGACCACACGTGTCCTTCACCTGCTGAGAGGTGAGATAGCTAAGGAGTTAAGCGACTGGATTCTGAATTCAGACCGTTTGGGTCTCATTACAAATTCTGTTTCTTACTGGCCTTGTGTCTTGGAAGACACGACTATTGTTCTTTGTACCACAATGTCCACATTTGTGTAATAGGATAATACAAGTTGGTATCTGCCTCATATGGGTAACATTAAATGAATTAATATGAAGTATTTGGAAGGGTGCCTATACATGATAAGTACTATAAAATATTGGTCGTCTTCTTTATGTTTTAAGCCCTCGTGGTAATATTAATGGAGGGACTCCAGTTTTCAGGGTTTTTTTTTTTTTTGAAAGATTTTATTTATTTATTTATTTGACAGAGAGAAAGATAGCCAGCAAGAGAGGGAACACAAGCAGGGGGAGTGGGAGAGGAAGAAGCAGGCTCCCAGCAGAGGAGCCCGATGTGGGGCTCCATCCCAGGACCCTGGGATCAGGCCCTGAGCTGAAGGCAGACGTTTAACGACTGAGCCACCCAGGCACCCCCAGTTTTCAGTTTTAAAGCAGTCAACAGCTGTGTGCTAGTGAAAGGAATTTCGGGGTGTGGGCTATAGGAGCAGAGCCCAGTGATAGGATGGTCTCTATTTTGGAAATATTTCTGCTCCCCTGTTGATCTTTTCCATTCATGATTCTATCCTTTTCTTTGAAAAATTCATTTCTAATTCAATTCTCCTCTGATCTGTTCTTAATAGTAATCAAAATAATCACTAATATTTTTTTGTTGTTTTTGCTGGGGTCATGGGCCAGTCTTCCACTATAACACACGATAATTAAAGCCAAGCTTCTCATCTTTTGCTCTGAAGTCTCTGTTCTAATGTGCCCACTGCTTTGTGGCTGTTTTTCTCTCTCACACCCAGCTCCTGCTCCCAGACAGCCAGTCTGAATGTGCCACTTTGCTCTTCCCACATGCCCTGTGTATTTTAATCATATCCTTTTCTTCTATAAGCAAAACTATTATTTTAAGTAGCTTTGGGGTTTACCTATTTGATAATGACTCAAGTCATGGTCAGATTAAGACCTTTATCAATCTCTGGTAAGATTGTGGGACCCTCCCCTGCAACCTACAACTTCACGCCCCCAAAATATGTAATTCAAAATGAAAAGAGTATTACAACATAAAACTCATATAACAAAGTCCAACAAAATTCTAATTTTTTTCTCCATCATGATCATTTTGGTGGTATTTTGAAATATCGTGTAGCAAGTTTTTAAAGTATAAATTGTCTCATTTTTGATCCACATATCTTCTGGGAAATCCTCAGCCAAATTTCCCTTTGCAGACCTAAAACCCTTTAACATTCACCAGACTGGCAATAAATTTTCTCTTCTTAAGGGAAATAAGAGAGATTAGCAAGTGGAGCCCAGTGCCCACTGTACTGAAATAAATCACACAATAAATTCCTTACAAAAGATAAAGTTCTTATTATTGCAACAAATGGGTTAGACCATGCTTGCAAAGTTCCTACGAGAAATCACTGCAAAAAATTCAGGCTGGCTTGCTGTTTAATAATGCTTTAAAAAAAAAAGTCCAGAGAGAAATCCGTGGGCTGATCTGGCCTTAAAGGAGGTAATGAAGTGTTCATCGGACTTCACCTGTCCCATCATTTCTACTCCGAGAGAAGTTCTAGAATGGGTCCAAATATCTTCTCCATCCAGAAACAACTGTTTTGTCATAAGTCAGATCATTTGTATATGCATCCTAAACATTCGGAGGTACATTCCTCCTCGGACATTAGAAACAAAAGAGGAAATCCCACCAGCGAAGGGCTGAACCCAATGCGGTAATATGCACGTGCTGGGCCCAAGACTGTGTAATAGTATTTAGAGTAAAAACTGAGTGATGTGAACAGTAGCCCTCAGACTAGTGGCTGGGTCTATTGGTGTTCAGAATCTCCTGCCTCATTTCCTTTTCTTACCTTTTTTTGCTGGGGCGGGGGGGTAGGTGCAAGTCAATTTAGGTCGTCAACAGAAGGCATGACTCTAGTTTGGGCAAGTACCTAAATGGCTCTGGTTCACAGAGCATTGGCAGGCACTTAGGTTGCTTTTTGCTGGAATGATGCCTGATACAGGATAAAACAGGAGGAAGACTATAAGATCAGGCAAAGAAGGGGGGGTGGGGAAGAAGGAGAAAGAGGAGAAGCAAAACTACAGAGAAGGAAGAAATCTATTGAGTGTAAATTACGTGCTAGATATTCTTACAACTCTTCCTAAAATCGTGATACAGAATGCATTTTCCCCCCAATTTTACAAAAGAGTCGCCAGAAGCTGAAAGTCTAATAATTCTCATTGGGTCACACAATGTTCTTCCCAGTGATGCTCTTTCCTTTTCCGTTTCAGCGAAGTATTCCCTGTCTTTTTCAGGCGGATTTCTTGAGCTCTCCTTTCTCTATGTCTCTCAATGCTTTGTATAGGGATCCCGCTAATGTAGGGTGGATTGCATTCCTTCCCACTAAGGCCGTGAGCTCAGAGGGCATCAAGGGTCTCATTCATCCTCCATGCTCAGTGCTGAGCAAAGAGTAGATAAATGTAAATATCTCGGGCGAGAACGAAAGAACTAAGAAAAAGCTACCAGAACTCTGAGGACATAACCTACTCTTTATTTCAAAAGTCCTGCCTATAGTACCCCAAAGAAATAGTTTTGACCATTTAACGTAAAGGAAAAAAAGTTAGAAAACACTTTTTTTCTAAATTCTTAAAATAGTATTCCTCTATTTTTTTAAAGTTACTTTTACGACTTTATGTAAACTTCAGTAAACCTACTCGTCTCCTGCACTGAGCTGTTACTAACCTTCTGGGCAGTCAGTTCAATTAGGATTGCAGAACTTTGTGTGTGGCCTAAAATTCTGTTCTTGTCTCTTTCAAATCCTCTAGAGAAATATGCTGATCATCGCTTGGTCGCAATCTGTTTAAATATCAGGGTTTTATGAGAGATGGTAGAAAATGCTTGAATTCATCTACTCGGGCTGCCATAACAAGGGATCACAGACTGGTGCCCTAAACAACGGAAACTTACTTTCTCCCAGTTCTGGGGGCTGGAGTCCAAGACCAAGGTGCTGGCAAGGTTGGTTTCTCCTGAGACCTCTCTTCCTGGCTTGTAGACGGCGGTCTTCTACCTGGGTCTTCATATGCTTTTCCCTCTCTATCCTAGCTAGGTCTGTGTCCTAATTTCCCCTTCTTCTTCTTCTTGTTAAAGATTTATTTATTTATTTATTTGAGAGAGAGAAAGCACAAGTGAGCGAGGCAGGGGTGTGTGTGTGTGGGAGGGTGGAGGTGGGGTGGGAGGGGCAGACAGAATCGCAAGCAGACTCCACACTCAGTGGGGAGACCAATGCAGGGCTCCATGTCGCAACCCTGAGATCATGACCTGAGCCGAAATCAAGGCAGACACTTAACCGACTGAGCCACCTAGGCGCCCCCTAATTTCCTCTTCTTCTTCTTCTTTTTTTTTTTTAAGATTTTATTTATTTATTTATTTATTTGACAGAGAGAGAGAGACAGCCAGCGAGAGAGGGAACACAAGCAAGTGGAGTATGAGAGGGAGAAGCAGGCTTCCTGCCTAGCAGGGAGACGGATGTGGGGCTCAATCCCAGGACTTTGGGATCATGACCTGAGCCAAAGGCAGATGCTTAACGGCTGAGCCACCCAGGCGCCCTCTTCTTATAAGGACACAAATCATATTGGATTAGGGACCATCCTAACGATCTCATTTGAGATCTTCTTTAAAGACCCTGCCTCGAAACATGGTTACGCTCTGAGATACAGGGGTTTAAGGACTTCAAGAGATGAATTTTGCAAGGGACTCAGTTCAGCTGATAGCGGTGCTTTACATCATGTCCATTGCTGACATTCCTTCTGGAAGGTCACTCCTAAAAAAAGGAAGCTAGTAAGAGGGCTGAATGTCTCCACCCAGCAGGCCAGGCCCAACACTGCCCCCAGAGCACCAGGTGTTGGGTGGTAAGGCTGGCTGATGCCTGCTCAGTGAGATGGAATTTAGCTGAAACCTCTAAATCTAGCTCTGTACTTCTCAAAAGGGATTCAGGAGTTCAGATCATGTTCTTCTGTGAGTTGTTCTCCAAACTTCTCTCTGAGCCATGAGCACCAGAGGGCGTGTCTATGAACGCAAGAGGCAAAACAGTGCCTAATAAGCCGCTTTGTCATCTCAGAGCTATGAGAAAAATATCAAGTTATCTGCTGAGTAATGAGCCATGTCCAGGAACTCTTGGGCAGCAGTAATTGCCATGGGGTTTGGCCTCGGTGCTGACAGATGCAGAGCCTCCCTGCACACACAGGAGGACAGTTCTCGGATGACAACCGATTTATGGTGTCGGTGGAGGGGCTTCTCTAATTAGCGATGAGAGCCAGCCTGCAGTTTTCGGCATGCCCTGGGACAGGCCTGCTGTGTAAAACTGTCCCCTGAAATGATGGCATTGTCCTCTATTTGCGGTGTCATTAACAAGTTAAAATAAAACTCTCTTGACAGGTGTTTTTGCTTCCTGACTAAGAGCCGCTAGCTTTGTGAATTGCAGGATGTTTTTACGAGCACACGTAACTCACGGGAATACGCGCTGCAGTGCCGCTTCTTCGGGAGGCTCCGACCGAGGAGGTCAGACAGACCCTTCCTTACACATAAACACCCTGTTTGCCTAAAACCCATGAGCACTTGAATATGCTCCAAGAGGGAGTAGACAACCTTGCTCCTCCTGGCTGCCATCCACTTGTCGGTGGCTGAGCTGGACCGGGGTAAGAGGAAGACACGTGGAAAGTAACACGATCTAGCGTAACCTCTTGTCCCAGCTTTTGAAAGAGTGAAGCAGCTAATAAAATGATCAAAGGTGCTTTGATATATCTCATTCGGGCTCACACGGCTGACTTCTTTTACGGTGGTTGAGATGATTAGAAGCCAGATCTCTTTTAGAGAGAGGTTCCCCGAAGGGAAATAGACTCCGAAAACTTTCTAAAATGTATTCTAAGTTCTAAAAATAAACAAGGTTTGGAAATATATATATATATTGACTGGCGGAAAAAAAAGAGTTGCCCCAAAAACCAATATTCTCCCCAAACTGGTTTATACATGACTCAAATTTTTCATGGGATGGTGTCCAAATTAGACAAATTTTCACCAACGCCCAATTTTCTCTTACTTATCCTTATGCCAATTAAAGAAGATGTCACAAACAGACTAACTTCAATCACTTCTGGGGAATAATTTTATTTTTTACATTCCGAGAAAGGAAATGACATTTTAATTTTAGATCCATAATAAATAATAAGACGCACTTAGGATTCTACTGATTGACTTAACAGCAACGCTAAGTGGGGCTTTACAGTTCTGAACTAAGTTCAACTGAGTCTTGGTACATTAGACACAGCCGTTGAACATTGTAAAATTCTCTAAACCACTGTTATTAGAGTTGGGAGTGGCCAACACTTTACCCACAGTAGTTTAAGAATGATGGCCAAGCGGACAGAGCCTAGAGTTGGCCAGAATACAGGGTGTGAGTGACACCTAGGAAATGATGGGCAGTAAACTATGGCAGCTTTTTCTCTACCCTCGTGACCTTAGTGCAAGTAACAAACTATTCTGGCTCTCTTCCTACTTGACAGTATTTTTCCCCATTTTTTTATGACTCCCATATTGAGAACAATGACGTACCTTGTGGTACAGATAACATCTCTCCCATCTGTCTCTGGTGTAACCTCCTTCCTGACGTTCAGAACATTCGTCCTAAAGCCTATGAGGCAAGTCTGTAGAACCGCAGACATCCTAAAACCCTCAGCGTCAGAACTAAACTCATTCTCCTTCCTCCCCGCTAATTCACTCTTATTTTCTTTTCACCCAACAGCTTGATTAGATACTCCTAAATCATCCGTACTCTTCCTCCTCTCCTTCCTATAACCAGTCACTGCATTTTTCCCAGACATTTCCCTGTCACTTACCTACTGCCAATGACTTGGTTAAAGTCCTTAGCAATTTCTTTTGTTCGTTTGGGGTTTTTTTCTGATGCACTCTTGGGGGGGTCAAGTACTACTAATAAGGGGTTCACACCCTCATTTTATAAACTCTCAGTTAGCAGGTATTGCCACAAGGGTGGCAGGAATTGTGCTAAGCAATGAAGATTCAGAGAAAAAAGATACTAGCCTGAACTTACAGATCCAGAGAAATAATTAAACCAAGGCATGGGGGGGGCGGAATAGTGCACCTGTATTGTCTACCTGGTATAAGGCAAGTGGGAGGGGTGCAGCATCAGGAAGGAGACTTTGATAATGTTGGCGTCTGATGAGGATTTTGAAGGATAAGTAGATATGAGAGAGGTAAGCAGGTAGGATGGGTATTACAGACAGAAGGAATGACATGCAGGAAACACGCACACAGAGAAATCACAGCGAGCTCATACAGCTGCCGCTAGTTTAGCAAAGCTGAAGGATTAGGATATGAAGACGGTGGTACGAATATCGTAAAAGGCGTTGAAAGATTTTTCAGAAGGTGCAATGGTCTTAACATACGTCAATGAATTTGTTCATAGTCGTGCCCCCAAAAGATGGAGGCTAATTCCCTTCTCTTTTCTTCTAATGAATAGAATGTGGCATGAAGTAGTGCTATGCGACTTCTCAGGTCATACAAAGGTTGGCTTCTGCGTGGTTCTTTCTCCCCTGGATTGCTCGCTATGGGGAAACCAGTGGCCTTAATGTGAGGATGTTCACAGCCCATGGAGAGCGCCCTGTGGGGAGGACCTGGGGCCTCCAGCCAACAGCCAGCATCACCCTGCCAGCCACAGAGCAAGCCATCTGAGACGTGGATCTTCTAGACCCAGTCAAGCCTCTAGATGACTGCAGCCCTGGCTGACATCGTGATCATAATCCCTCGGAAGACCAGGAAATAAAAACACCCGGCTAAGCCATTCCTGAATTCCTGACCCACAGAAACAACGATATTAATAAATGGTTATTTTTTGGGGCGCCTGGGTGGCTCAGTCATTAAGCTTCTGCCTTCAGCTCAGGGCATGATCCCAGCATTCTGGGATCGAGCCCCACATCCTTGCTCTGCTGGGAGCCTGCTTCTTCCTCTCCCACTCCCCCTGCCTGTGTTCCCTCTCTCACTGGCTGTCTCTCTCTCTCTGTCAAATAAATAAATAAAATCTTTTAATAAATAAACACATGAATGAATAAATAAATGGTTATTTTTGTTTCAGGCCACCGTAGTTTAGGATGGTTTGTTATGCAGCGAGAGATAACTAAGACAAAAGAGGAGTGAGGTGATCAGACTTCTATTTTATAACCAAAAATGTAATTGTATTATGAACTATGGAGAATTCATGGAAGAGGAGATAGAACAGAAGCAGTTAAATGAATTAAGTAGCTGTCATAGTAATTAAGTAGGGATGCGATAAATAGAAGTTGTCCAACAATAGCACATTGGATCACTTCAACATTTAATACGAGACAGAAAAGGAAACGAGGCACGGTTGTAAGAGATCAAATAACAACAGCCATCAAAAAGCACAGAAGCGAAGAGAGGAAAACACTTAAAGTAAAGGTTGCAGTGAACCAATTAAGATAAAGGCTAATGGCTGTCTACAGAGTTAGCATCCAGGAAGTTACTAGAAAACATGGCAAAAAGAGATTCAACTGGAGTGACAGTGACAGAAGCCAGACTGAAGTGAATTAAAGAATGACCGCAAGGAAAAAAAGCAGAGGCAATAAATGCAGACTGTGCTTTCTAGAAGCTCAGTGTGAATAAGAGAAGGGACCACCTCCCAGCTGCTCCTCCTGCCTTGGCTCTGCCTTCTGGATGTCCACTTCCCACTGCTACAAGTGTGGTCTTGCCGACATCCAAATCACACAGGCTCCTGATTCAACATGGTAGACCAGCCTCGTGGGATGTTCTCTCATCCTTCATGAGACCCCATTTAAATATGGGTAAAGACAAAAAGGCAAGTGTAAATCGAAATAATTAGAGTCACTGGTGGATGAGAAACAACACATTTTGGGCAGAAGGAAGGCAAAGGAGAAGCAGCAAGACCTAGAGAGGAGAGCTTAAGCACCTGTAGAAGACTGGAAGGGTGGGTCTGATTTACCCTCATAGGACCTCTGGGACTCAGAATGTGCAGACGTGCAATGAGACAGAAGAGGCAGTGAAGTGCGTGGCCGACGAATCAAGAATGGATTAAGGGCCGCTTCTACACTGGCTGGGCTTCTGGGGGTGTTGAAATTCATTTCTCCGAATAAACAGTTCAGTGACATTCCAAAAGAGAATGCCTTCGAAACCACAAGATTAAGAAAAGGCTCTTGAGAAAACTGACAAAGCTCAGATATTTCTGCAGACTGACCCACCAAATAACTGAGAGGAGAAGGTCAAACATGTAGTGAAAGACAACGTGGGGGGTCATCATAGAATTTGAAGGAGGATTTCATACCACTCCCGAAATGAACCCTTGTTTTAGCTCTGCTGGTTATGTGAATTCGTGTGTAGAAACAATTTTTACCAATTTTTTGTTAACTGTAAGAAATACTCTTTTGGGGCACCTGGGTGGCTCAGTCACTTGGGTGTCCGACTGCTGATTTTGGCTCAGGTCATGATTTCAGGGTCATGGATTGAGCCCTGTGGTGGGCTCCCCACCAAGCGTGGAGTCTGCTTCGGAGTCTCTCCCTCTCCCTCTGTCCCTACCCACCGCCCCACCCCCGCAAAAAAAAAGTCCTTTTTTATTTTCCATTGTTGTAGATAAAGTCCTCAGCCAATCTTTGTTCCAGTATCTACCCTGAAATGTTAGGCACCTTTTAAATTCTTTTCGGGTGACCTTTTCCTGATGGCAACAATTATGGATAAAAATGGCCTCCTGACTCTATCTCACCCCCAATCTCCTCACAATACAGTTATTTCCGTCCATGTTCACGGTTTCTGACAGAAATGTCCTCTTAGCTAGAATTACGTCTTTCTTGGTCTTCCATTTCTAGAATCTCGTGCTAAATGCTTAGTAAAAGAAAGAAGGGTGAGAAGCAGTGAGGAGTGCATCTTATTTAGCTGTAAGAATAACTGCCATTATCTCCTTGGTCCTGAACAAGGACCCTGCCCTTCCAGTGGTCTGCAGTGGGGGCCATGGGGCTAGAACTGTGGCCAGACCTGAGTTTTACTGCAGAGAGCATCAGACTTTTCTGCTGGAGAGACCTCATCCCTAGGAGACCTGCTGGTCAGGAGCATGACCCCCACCCAGGTAAAATCTGTGTCCTGCGGTCTCTTTTCTCCCTTCCCCCAGGGTCTTGACCTGGAACAGTCACTGGAAAGGTAAGTGTCCCGCCTTCCCTTGTTATCAATGTGATGCCCCAGGGGTGTGGATGAGGAGGTAAGAAAGACAGGGCAAGTCTTCTAGTGTCGGCAGTTAGATTCTTTTATCTTTCAGGTGAGGCTGTAATTCAGAGTTCGTGCTAGTGTTATCAGCACAGAGTTCAGCCCTCACAATCTAACAATTACAATCAGAAGTGATTGGGCAATTGTCAAACATTATTCTACAGAGAGCCCATTCTGGATCTAAGCTCAAAAATGTCACATCGACATAAAACTTGACTCGTACCAGTTTTAAAAACACTTATTGAATCCCCACGATCTTGAATGCCTTAGACTCTAAGACCTGTTTTAAGTATCTTCACATTCCTGGTAACACACACTTGCATTTACTTAAAGCTGATTCTAGCATGTTCTTTATAAAAGGCTGCTAAACTTCTTCCCAAACACACCAACTCTTTTTAGGGATTTTATTTTTTCCATATGTAAAAAAAAGAAACACCCATCCACACATTTATGTATAAACTGTCACCAAGCGGTCTTTGAGAAGAGCGTGGGGCAGATCCATTCTCAAGATCTGTTCTTGCCAGAACTCCAGGGCAAGGCTGGGGTTCACCAGAGCTCTCTTGTCACAACACGGACCTCAGCAGACATGACTTACACGGCAGGATTGCTAACTCAGCAGGTTCAGGGAGACACACAGACCCAGGCAGGTGCTAATAAAAAACCTGGAGAAGAACAAGGAAGCATTCTCTGCACTCCTCAGAAAATGCCACCCGTAGGAAGTAAACCTTTGTGCGTGGGGCGTCACAGCCCACTAGGCAGAACGAAATCAATGCTACTGTCTGGGATGGGCTCAGTGCACACTATTGTAGCTGCAGTAATGACTTCAGTGACAAAGCAGGATAAACTCCACCTGGTTCCTGTACCCTGAAAGGCCCATGGCATCAAGTGGCCCCCCTGCCACCTTTCCCGTTCCCACATCCAAGTCAGAGTCAACCTAAAATCCCCTTGCTTACACTGCCCTGTTTTAAGGATCACCCAGCATCTACAATTCTGTTTATTCTCCAGGATTCTGGAGTTATACCCCTACAGAAACGGGTGAGGGGCTGGGATAGCAGAAAAGAACAGGCTGCTTTCCCAAGCCTCACTGATTTCATTCACTTCTCACCTAGCCCCCACCCGCCCCTAACCTGTTTGTGTTTGTAAATTAGTCCAGTTTAGGTTTTGCTGCTCCTCCGTCCCCATGGGCACACCGATTTTGCACGGTCTGTAAGTTTCTTAGGTTGGAAATAAAACAAAGCAGATAAATGCACACTAAGGAGACAGGGATAAATCTGATTTTTTGTCTTCCTGTGTTTGGAGCAAAATAATTCTTTCTTATATAAGACAGTCCCTCCCTTTGCAGGGTATTCAGTAACCCTGCCTGCCTCCCGTTTGCTCTTCCTGCCTCCATCCTACTGCACTGTGACAACCCCAAAGTGTCCCCACCCAGCTCCACACGCTGTGGGCGAAGAGCCACCAGCAGAGACGATCATGCTTGTAGTAGTAAGAACAGCCGTGCTGATGCCGTGAAGGGCCCATTAGATACTCAGCCCTGCGCTCCTGGCTTCGTCCCTAATCCTGGATAAACTAATCTCGAATGGTGGGATTCCAGGCACTTGATTGGGTGAATATTTGGGAGCAGATGAGACTTGCTGGGACTGCTCCAAACACATCGGAAGAGAAGCTGCTCCAGCGTTCGGCCAACCCCTGGCGGAGACCCCAGGGAGGCAGTCGGCTTTATCACTGCCAATTTGGGGAGCAAGAAGGCTTTATCCATAGAATCTATGGTCTTGATGAGGGCCAGCCTGAGGACACAGCTCTACAAGACAGAGTATAGCTACTCTGCCTGCCATTGCCAAAACTGATAAAATGCCGATCAAATGTACACCAAGCTTTCCAACTTCAACGGCTCATGTGGCATGAATGGGCTGTAGAATCCAGAATATGGGATGGCCCGCCATGCCTCCGGCTGGCCTGGCCCATGCCGCTTCTCGAACAGCGCTGCTCTGGCAGCATGGAGCAAAACTCCCACAAAACCAGCCTTTGACACAAGCTCCCAGCAGCAGCGGTTTGAATTCAAAGAGCCCTGAAAATCAGTTTTAACCTGTGACAGGAAAGGGGCCACATGCGAATGTCTGTCTTCAAATGGTGGTTTCTTCAAGGAGTTTTGAGGTTCTGGAAACAATAGTGCATATTTACAATGACTGAAGAACCTGGTCATTACTTACATCCATTTTTCACATTAGAAGCATTGGTAACATTTTACCTGGGGGGGGGGGAAAAGGACTTTCCAACTGTTGAAAATATTTCCAGCCCAATATGGTCTGCTCTATTTATGGTGAGAGTATTCCTTGCTCAGTTTACCAGGTTAGATCTCTGAATAGGGCCTGCGATTGGTTTGAAGAGTAATGTCCGGCTAAGAAAAAAAAAAGAGAGAGAGAGATTCCTATGTATGTCATGTTTTTCTTGAAAATTATGAAAAAGATCATTTCCTCTTTATTTTCTAGGCATTTTTAGATACACATATGTTGAAATTATTGGAGGTACACTTAAGAAGCCATTTGCTTTCATAGATGCCTCTTCTTCCACCATTTACCTTGTCTTTCTCTGTGCATATAGCAGATCAGATGTTTCTAGGTGTTAGAAAGAAGGTAGCCTACCAGATACTGGGTATGAATGAGTTAAAGTCCCTCAGCTACTCCTGTCAAGGGCCTGCTTCTTGGGATTGTACAAGAAACATCATGGGCTGCTCCAGAGCTTCCCAATTTCACTTCAGAGACCAGTCAGAGAATAACTTTTGTAGCCAAAGAGAGCAGAATCTCATCGTGGCCCTCAGCATACCAAGAAGTAAGCCCAGACTTCTCCAATGCAGCATGAAAGGAAGACACACACAATACTAAGTATTGTGAGGTTGCCATTGACTCAAGGCTATTCAGCAGTTAACATTCACTAGGTTCTATTTGGAGGAATCAATTAGTCTTCACTAGTTAGAGGTAGGAAAGGTGAATAGATCTTTTTACAGCATCACTAACGAGTGGTATGTTATACAGAGAGCAAATCTCCAACCTAGTTGGAGACAAGCCTTGGCAAGCAGACACAAAACCAATCACAGCCTATTCTGTAAGCTCAGTGAAGGAGCCGCTCTCTATCTTTTTAGGCACTCCAATAAATATCATGTCTGAAAGACTCACTCAGGGCAAAAATCCAAGAGACGAAATCCTGTCTCAGTAGCCGCGCATGAGATAGGTTAGAATCCTAAACCAAGGTTGCCTTTCAGAAGGGTTTGGGCTCCCAAGCTTGCTGGATTCTCATGGTACCTTGTCTGACACTTCTGGGCAATTCACATACTTTTGGTGCCACTCATTTCACCAATGAAAAATTATTTCCAACATCTATTATGCTAATATTGACTACAGATAAAGTCTTTGATGTCCATTGAAGATAGTGGAGGTTCTTATGACTGCCTCTCTAATGTCGACCTTTGATTAAGAATCTTTCAAATGTTTATGAATTTCTCATGGGATCTACACTCTGGATTAGAGCACATCCATTGTAAAACCATCGCCCTTATGTGTAGAGCCAAAAATATAAATCACATGTTTTACATGAACTATTGGAGGAAAAGTACAGATAATATAACAGATGGGTTATGGGGCGCCTGGGTAGCGCAGTCGTTAAGCGTCTGCCTTCGGCTTAGGGCGTGATCCCGGTGTTCTGGGATCGAGCCCCACATCAGGCTCCTCCGCTATGAGCCTGCTTCTTCCTCTCCCACTCCCCCTGCTTGTGTTCCCTCTCTCACTGGCTGTCTCTCTGTCACATAAATAAATAAAATCTTAAATATATATATATATATATATATATATATATATATATATATATATATATAACAGATGGGTTAGAAAGCCACAGAACCATGAGACAGGATAAAGTTGTCCCTCACGGAAGAAGTCAAACGGAGACAGCAAGCATTTTGCGGAGCAGATTCATGGAGGCTCCTAAGAAATAAACGATCCAGGAAGATGAGGTGGACATACCTTTCCTTATTCATCCCTCTACGTACAGCTAAAATCCCTGGATGGTATAAATAAAGAAATACAAACAGAATCTGAAAGGTAGAGAGAAAAAGGCAGCCTGACGGGGGGCTTTCAGACCTGAGAAATAACATGATGGTGAGTTCCTTGGGTTTCTCTTCTGCCTCATCTGTATCCCGGACTGGGCGCTTGGAGAGACTGGCAACTCCAAAATGTCAATGGGCTTAGTCAAAACGACAAGAACAACAACCACAACAAACACCTGTTCTGTCTAGCCAAGGAACCAGGTAAGGGGCAGACTAGTATGACAACATTTTTAGACAATAATTGTTTGCCTCCAGCCAAACCCCACAGAGAAAACTGTGGCCCTCCCCTCCCCCATGCCAGCAAAAGTGGTGTGGGAAGGCTTGCGCTTCCCCCCCACCCCCCACCCGCCCCCTCACCAGGCTGTATTGAGGGCTCCAATACCCCTCACACAGTCATCCAAATGGTGTCAGAAAAAGCCGGGTAGTGGGCTGGGACTGCCACCCCCACTGAAGAGATGCCCTACCCCTCTCCACTGGGGTGCTATCAGAATAGAACAAGCAAATAGTTAGGACTTTGACCAATATCTAGTGGTAATGATGCCACCTCCCCCCACGTGGTGGTGTTGGTGGAGCAATAAAGAGACACTTGTACCACTTCGGGCCACAGAAGTATCATTGGAGGCCTGGTGGGGAGCCAGAACACCCAAGCCCACCCAGCAGTCATCAGGGATCCTTCTGGTATCAGTGAAGACTGTCTGGGGAACCTAGACTTCTACTTCTGTCTGCAGGAACAAGGTATCACCTCTCCTCCTTCCCCTGCTGGAGCACTGGCATGGAAAATCACTTAAAACAGAAAGTTTAAATAAGATCCAGAGCCTCGCAACATAAAATCCAAAGTGTCTAGGTGTCAGTAGAAAATCACTTGTCACAGCAAGTCCTCAGACTAAATGAAAAAAAAATGAAAAGATGCCAGTATCTAGATGACAGAATTGTTAGAATTGTCTGACAACGATTTTAAAGCAGCCATCATAAAAATACTTCAACTAGCAATTATGAGCACACTTGAAACAAATGAAAACAATAGGAGGTCTCAGCAAAGCAGTGGAAGACAAAGGAAGAACCAAAAGGAAATTTTAGAACCGTAAAATAAAATAATCAAAATTAAAAAAAAAAAAAAACATGGATGGGTTCAACTGTTAAATGAGGAAGACAAAGGAAAGAATAAGTAAGATTAAAAAATTGAAAAACAGAAATTACCCAATCTGAACAAAAGGGAAAACAAGATTTTCAAAGAATAAGAACAATAGAGCGTCAAGGACCTATGAAGCTATAATACAAGAGCTAATGTTTGTATCATCAGCCTTCCCGGAGGAGAGGAGAAAGAAGAGGGGCAGAAAAAGTACTCAAAGAAATAATGGCCAGGAGGGTGCTTGGTGGATCAGTCCATTAAGCAATCGACTCTTGATTTCAGCTCCGGTCATGATCTCAGGTTCCTGAGATTGAGCCCCACATTGGGCTCCACCCTCGGCGTAGAGTCTGCTTAAGATCCTCTCTGCCCCTCCCTCTGCCCTTCCCCCCTCTATGTGCTTGCTTTCTCACGCTCTCTCTCTCTCTCTTAAATAAATAAATAAAATCTTTAAAAAAGAAGTATGGGTAATCAAAATAAAATTCATAAATGAAATAAAAGCCTCTTGGATATTTCATGCTATTCTGGAAAGAAGATGAAAAGGGATGGGATTTTTTTATTGACTGAATTTAATCCTTAAAAGGATGGTATTTGCTTACAATTAACTAGATTAAATTTCTCTATACACAGGGTGGGCTGGAAATAATTTATACATATTTATTGTTAATAACTATAATAATTATTATATAAAATTATGTATTGATTTATATATATTTATATATACCTATGATATTTTTGTGTTAGTACCCTGAGAAAGTCTTACCAGTTGCATGTTTAGTAGCAAAATAGTGGAATGACTGTTTTCTCTGGTGGATTTACAACATTCCAGTAAGTGGCACCAGGAAGGTATTCAGAACTATTTGATAGGAGCAAAAATTATGTCTTAGAAAAAGTTCAATGATTCAGAACATTGTAGATCTAAGATTAAAATCCAACTCATTTCAAGTACAGTCATCTTCAGTAAGCATTAGGTGCATGAAAGAACAGGTGGTGTTAATTTCACTTCCTGCTTAAATGTCAATAGCTTTCACTTTGATTATCTTCCTGTCACTGAGAGCCAGTGTAACACAGTTGTTTCACTTTTTCTCACCACTACCAGGAATGTTACTTCTTTTTCTCTTCTATCCCCCAGAGCTCAGTTGCTTCATTTGGTATCTAATGTTCTAAACATTTGTCTTAAATGTCTTTAGGTATTTGTTCAGACGTATTGGGGAAAAAAAAAAACTTGAGTACACAATATTTTTATCTAGAGAAGAATTAATCAACTAAATAACTTAATTTCAAAATGATACAAACAGTATACAAATCCTGGAATGAAAACCAGAGTGCTGTGAATCAAGAAGGTTCTCAGAACTGGGCACCCCTCCCTTCTCTGTTATATAGTCCAGTCTGGGACTGTGACATAGCCCCTCTTCCCTTATGGTCTCCTGGGGAGCCATGCTCTCTCTGGATCACAAGCACAGTGTATAAAAAATAGCATTACCTTTGGAGTCAGAAAGCCTGAGCTTGATATAGCGGGCATCTGTCAGCTGCTCTAATATTATGTGTGTGGCCTAATTTAAAATAGTATAAAAACAGTGAAATGATTGGGTACAAATTCATCTTCATCTACAGCATAGTTAATTAGCATTTTGAAGTTCCTTAATCAAGCAAGACTCCACGCCCCACTTTCAGAGGTGGTTATTCACTTAAAAATATCCTTACCAAAATATACACTAGGGGGTCTATTGACTAACACGTAAGACATTACTAATTGTTAATGGTGAAGTGAGTAATGCTCAAATTGGGTGATGTGGATTGGGAATATTGCAGTCTCTTTCAGAAGTGAAGTATAAAAACCCAGCAGGCCCAGTGGGCATGTCGCACGTCTCCTGGAAGACAGGAGCAGTGGTCTTCAAACTGGGCCACATGCACCCTTGGGGGTATGAGAAACTTTTTCAAAGGGTGTTAAAGAAATCTACCTCCAGATCCTTACGTTTCTGGTGTACTCTTTTCTAAAACTGGTTTTGCTGGGAATGTGCCAGTTGAAGGCCAACATTCCTTTCCATCACCATTCTTGCAATGCTCTTCTTTTCAAAAGAAAAGCAGACTTCTCACCCAGGACCAGGGACATAATCTGTGGGGCTCAGTGTAAATGAAAATGTGGTGCCACTTGTTCCAAAATTATTAAGGTTATCAAGATGTTGATAGCAGAGCATTCAACCTAGTATGGGAGCCTTCTGAGCTGCGGGTCCTGTGCCAGCATGCATGACGCCCACCTGCTCTCAGCTTCATCACACCTTATTATGGCATATTCTTTGGAGGGGGGTGACAGTGTGAAGGCGCTGGGCAACAGGTGACAAAAAAATTCCACATATTGGAATTGGTATGGAGCAAGTAAATAAAGAGCTTTTATAGGTCAGGTGGTTTCTAATTTATTGTTCTCAACAAAACGGAAAGGGGATGGAATCAAATTGTCCAGATGAAAGATGATCAAAATTTATTTTGATGATAGATCACTACGTGATTTTTAACATATAACTGAGAAAGAGTTCAAAGAATTGAATGACATTCCTATAACAAACCTCCTTCAATTCGCATCTATTCATTTATATGAATAGGTGTTCTTTGAAATTTTGTCTATAAAAATGATAAATAAGAATAAAATCAGTGCTGAATCCTGTCTCATTCTAGTTAATAAATATTCATGAACATATGTAGATATATAAGAAAAACTTTGTTTTAAATCTCCAACTATCTTATTAAAAGATATAATTGTAAAAAAATTTTATTTTCTGTTTGATAATTTTCTGACAAAATATATGTAATGTGTTATGATACTTTTATTAATTTTAATGTAATAATTACAATGACAACTTAGTCCAGAAAGAAAAAAATTCTTGAGCTTTGAGGTCATAGAAACTTTTGCGAATTAAAATTTAATTACATCTACCTGTTTTTATTATGATATGTTGATCACTAAAACCCATTCAAGCATAAAATATAATTATTAAAATGAAAGTCTATAAGGAAAGTGGAATAAAAATCCAAATTCAAAGAGAAAGACGAATAATGTAAAATTTTGTACTAGCAAAGAAGTTGTTCCTGTGTTTTTTTTTAATGGCTGATGACGCCACAAATTCAAGGTATTTACGTTGCATAGACTGCATTTTGAAAAGTAATGTAACCATTTATTTTTAAATGCCAATCTTTTCAATATCCTAGAAATTAAGTCCTTAGCAATGACTAAAATTTATGCTGAAAAAAATTGTACACATCGTTTTTCAAATGTGGCAGTTTCATTTTTTTTTTAATTGATAGAGTTCAGTATTATAAAGACCCCGAAGACCGCCATTCAGGGGCCTGGAGGCTCCACCTCCTGGAAGAACCCATGCCTGCTCTGTCAGGCACTAGTCCTACCTCCAGAATGTTGTTGGGACTTTCATACATGGACTAGTTGTAAGCGCCCAGGGGAGTGGCTTTGAACTCTGGTTACCCTGTAGAATTACCTTGGGACCTTTTAAAAATACTGATGGTTGATGGAATGAACAAGTCACAGGAATAAAGGGCACAGCATAAGAAACGTAAGCAATGACACTGTAATAACATCATATGGTGACAGAGGGTAGCTTTACTCATAGTGAGCATAGCATTATGCATAAATTTGTTGAATCGCTATGCTGTACACCTGAAACCAAGGTAACATGGTGTGTCAACTACACTCAAATAACAAAATTAAAAATAAAAACACTGGTTGAGTGTTGGTTGAGCCCCTCTCCAGAGATTCTGATGTAAATGGTCAGGCATTAAATGGTCAGGAAAACCATCTCTGTTTCCCAGATGATTCTAATGTGCAACCAGAACAGAAACCATTGGCATGTGACAGATATTGGGACCTCCCTGAGCTACAGCCTGGCAGTGTGACAGTTTCTTTGTGCTTGCTTGCTAAATATATGTTGGATGAGACTTTGTTGGAGACTCACTGTCATTGTAACATTCTACCTGGAAGCAATGTTGGAGGACCAGATCTATACTCTGACTCTTAAATACTAGAGATTTCCAATATTTACCAAGGAGCACAACATTTGACACACAGTCCAAACTGACTTGACTTAGGTAAGTTCACGAAATTGCCTTCCCCACCCCTCTTTCCTTTCCCAATAAACCTCTGTGGTATGTGGGTCCAGGACTGAAGTCCATGATCCAAGCTAAATAAAACACCAGGACTGGATTTGAGGATGGGCATGTGACCTAAGGCTAGAAACAAGATAACTTCAGGAATACTCCAGCATGTTTTCTCCCTACTGGATATAAAGATGGACACGTATAATTTGGATTGCTGCTGGCCACTGTTGTGGGAACTCCAGGGAAGCCAGTCTTAGGATGAAGCCAACACTGGAATACAGAGTCCAGAGAGCAAAGGAAATCTGGTGACCAGCCTGAATCACTTAGGATCAAACCTCATCAGATTTATCACTTACTTAAGCCAATAAATTCCCTTTCGTCAGCCAGTCTGAGTCGGAAAAGATCGTGGGCTTTAGGACCAGGCTGCCTGAGTTTAAATCCCCGTTTTGCAACTCACTGCGTCGTCTTGGCAGTTACTCACAGGTGCTGTGCCTCAGTGTCCCCATGTGTAACCATCAGGCTACGAACACTTTCATCGTATAGTTGCCATGAGCGCTAAGTGAGTTAATACTGGGAAATTCCTTAGAACAGAACAAAGCAAGAACCACACTATTATTTAAAGTAATTATCACTTAAGTTTGGCTTGGTGTTACAACTGAAACATCCTAACTGATATACTTGAGTTTTGATTCCACAAGTGACCACAAGCAAATTCCTTAAATCCCTGGGCCCTGGTTTCCCAACTTATAAAGTAAGAAGGGTGGTCTATGATCTCCAAGGTACTTTCCAGCTCCATTTTAGTAAATATGTTAATACACATTGCACTTCAAATTGTTTTCTCTCCCAATATGAATTTAGAATGAAAATATCAGAAGGCATGAATCGTTCTATTATTCACGTGTTCAATAAATATTTATTAAGAACTTCCCAAGTGGGGCACCTGGGTATCTCACTTGGTTAAGTGGCTGCCTTCAGCTCAGGTCATGATCTCAGGGCCCTGAGATTAAGTCCTGCATCAGGTTCCCCGCTCAGTGGGAAGTTGCTTCTCCCTCTCCCTCTGCTGTTCCCACTGCTTGTGCTCTCTTACTAGTGATCGCTCTCTTTCAAATAAATAAATAAAATTGTTTTAAAAAAAAGAACCTACCAAGTGCCAGGCACTGTTCTAAGCACTAAGAATATAGTGATGTTCGAAACTGATTTAAAATATCCCTACATCGTGGAGCTTCTATTTCAATGGACAAACATAAATAAACAATTTAGTACATAAAATATATAGTATGTGAGGCAGTGCTAAGTTCTATGGAGAAAAGGAAAGCAGGAAAGGAATGGGGCAGAGCCAGTTTTAAGCAGGCCTGTTAGAGAAGGCCTTCCTGAGAAAGTAACACTCATACCATGCAAATGGGAGTATGGATATGTGGGATTACCCGGGAATTCTCAGCTTCTTGTGGACTGACGGACATGAATCAGCAAATATGAGAATGAGATTAAAGCTAGTGGTCTCAAGAAAGATAATGGTGGTGAGCCTGGAGCAGGGGCTGATTTAATGTGAGGTAAGGGGGTCGCTGGGGTGGCTCAGTCAGTTAAACATCTGACTCTTGATTTTGGCTCAGGTCATGATCTCAGGGTGGTGAGATCAAGCCCTGAGTCGGGCTCCATACTCAGTGCAGCATCTGCTTGTCCCTCTCACTCCCCCTCTGCCCCTGCCCCCACCACACCCCTCCCCCCACTCATGCACATGTGCTCCCCAACCCCTCTCTCTCTCAAAAAAAAAAAAAAAAAAAAAAAGTGATTTAAGGAAGCCTAATTTTCGAAGACCCTCATATGCATGTGCCCTTTTGAGGACACCATGACGAGCTCCCAGTGAGTTCTCATGGTACTTTGTGTTCTTTCACTTGAAAAGGGCACCCCATAATGTGTGAATTTCAGATTCCAGAAAATCTGAATCTTCCCTTGTACACATTAAGTGGGGAGGGAGGTGGTGGTGTGGATCATGCTAGGAGCATACAGAACTCCCGGCATGCCCACTCAGACCTGCTGCTAGACAATTACCCGCCATCTCAAAGCCAGTGGTGGATTGCATTATCGTTCTCCACTCTTCACTCCTGCCTTTCTTCACCACCATAGTCATGGGATTTTTACAGTTCATCCCACAAGAGAAAATTTATTTCCTTGCCTCACCGATGTTCGATTCAACTACAGAGCTTGCTTTGGCCAATGGAATGTTCTGGATGGGATGAGAATAAAGACTTTAAAATAGGCCTATGGGCTTGTGTTTTGCCTTTCATGCTCTTTCCTTTTATCATGAAAACGATATGTCTGACATAGCCTTTCGGCCGTTGAAAATTGAGTGACGGAGCAGATCTGAACTCAAGCTAAGCCTGAACCTAAGGCCAGCTAAGCTCAGCCTAGATCAGTTGTACCCCAGTCAACCCACAGACAAGAGTGAGAAAAAAAAATGCTTGTTTCTTGTACCAACGGAGATTTTGTGGCTTTTAATTATTTGCATAATTATGGCAATGCAATTTTTTAAGCTTAGGCTCAATTATGTTGCAGTAACAAAAGACCCCTACATTTCTTGCTTACATTAGACACCGTCATGGGTCAGCTGAAGCTCTGTTCCATATTTTCACTCAGGGACCCTGTCTGACAGAAGAGCCCTTGTCTGGATTTACTGGTCTCCTAGTGGAGGATAAAGAGATGGGGACTGCATGTAACAGCTCTTGAAATTTCTGCTCAGAAATAACACACATGGGGGCGCCTGGGTGGCACAGAGGTTAAGCGTCTGCCTTCGGCTCAGGGCATGATCCCGGTGTTATGGAATCGAGCCCCACATCAGGCTCCTCCGCTATGAGCCTGCTTCTTCCTCTCCCACTCCCCCTGCTTGTGTTCCCTCTCTCGCTGGCTGTCTCTATCTCTGTCGAATAAATAAATAAAATCTTAAAAAAAAAAAAAGAAATAACACACATGACTTCACTCACATTATATTGGCCAAAATAAATTGCACAGCTGTATCTGAGTAGGGCAGGAGTGCACAACCCTCTTGCATGGAGCAACATAAGAGAGAAGGGACCTACAGGAAGGCCTCTACCCCAGATAGAACCAACAAATACTTTGAAAGATAATAAAAATCTACCATCACGATATACCTAGCACGTACTGAGTACACATGATGAAGGAATGGGGGGACTTCAACCTGTGCCACATCTTTTTCTGATTGACTGGAATTATGTTATATCTAGAATCTTCAAAGTACAGGGTGTGTTTGTGTGTTCACATGGGTCTACAAGTAGTCCCACGCCTCCTCTAGTGGGGTGTGCCCATCACTCTTCTAGGACAGACAAGCAATGATAGAAAGCTTGTAATTTTCTCCCTAATACCATCAACACTGCGCTGCTTTCCAAGCATCAGTGTTTTTCATGGAAAAGAAATTCGATATATTACTAACTTTCCAAACTAAGTAAAATGATTGTGCAGTGAAGCCATGATGTTTATGGGGACCCCATTTTCTTTGTTGCTCTGGAACAGTGAGTTCCCAAACACTTGGACGTCAAAACTGATAGTGCTCAACTCCGAATTCATCCAACCCCCACCGCCTCCTTTGTGTCACAAAAGCCAAGTTTTGTATCTCATCCTAGCATGGAAGGAAAATTCTGTAATTTCTTTCACCTGTGAATTGCTTTCTAAATCCAGTTAATCAAAATGGTACATAATTTTTCTCTCCCTTTCCTTTTTTTTTTTTTTTTGAAACGTCATCTTTATTGTTGTGTGGTTCTTTCTGGGATTAGTATTTCATTCATAAATCAAGATGGCCGTCTTCTGTGAAGGGGGATACTAAAGAATAATATAACCATCCAGCTAGCTGCTTGAGCGAGACATGTAGGCAGTTCTAAACTCTGTCCCACTTTTTTCTCTTTTTTCTTGGTCTTAGTCCAAGCTCTTAGAAACCTTTGCTGTATTATTGCTTTAGCCTTCTAATGGACTCCCAACCTTAAATCTCTTCCCTCTCTAGGCCCCTAAAATGCCAGTGAAACTAGAGCTTCTTCTCTGTTTTCTTTTGATAACTGACATTCAGGAGTTTGGGATGGCTTGTTATCAATCAGGGGTAAGAGATTGACACCCTCAGATAAATCGGACACCAAATAATGAAACGTCAGCTGATAATTTTCCATTCTCCTTTGACATGTGGTGTCCTTTTGGAAGCTCCCCCCCAAGAAAAAACCAAAAGGTAAGTAGAATCTATTTTTGGAGACTTGTTAATCAGCAGAGCTTGGGAATACAATCGGTCCTCCACATTTTGGATGAGGGTAAAATGACAAGGCAACTCAAGGTACTTGAGGTATTAATTAAGCATTTGGGAAAAGTGATAGAGTTTTGTGAGGCCCTGGCTCATGGCAGTTCCTAAACACTTCTGGTTTTCCCAAGGAAAAGCAAACATTATTTGCATTGAAATGTTAGGGGTTCCAGAGTAGGCATAGGTCCACAACTATAAACTAGCTGGCACAGGGAAGGATCAAGGAAAAGAACAGTGTCTGGATTTGATCCTAGAAAGGTTTTAGCCCACTTTCTATAACTCATTGTTTTGTGTGCATCTGATTTATCCTTCCCGGGTTTTGTTTTGTTTTCAGAGAGAGAGAGAGAGCACATACAAGCAGGGAGCTGGGAGGAGAAGGAGAGGGAGAGAGAGAATCTTAAGCAAGCTCCACAGCCAGCATGGAGCCTAACGGGGGTTTGATCTCCTGACCCTGAGATCATGACCTGAGCCAAAATCACGAGTTTGACACTTAACCAACCGAGCCACCCAGGTGCCCTCCCGGGTTTCTTTTTGAAAAACTAAGCATGTGTGTGTATGTGTGTGTTTGAATGTGTGTGTATGTACATACACATGTGTGTATGTGTCTATATATGTATTTATGCATAAATGTATACGTGTATATATACTTACATTTACATATATTTGTTACATATATAATTTCCCCTAATTTCTTATACAAAGTAGCACACTATATATTCACTTGCATTTTGTTTTTGTTTTTACTTGTGAGTATATTTTGGAAATAATGCTATACCAGTCCATAGTATTTGTCATTACTAATAATCTATTATATGGCTCTCTTATTATTATAGTTTATTCAGCCAGTTCTCTTCAAACGAGCTCTAGTTTTTCTCCCATATTTTATTATTGCAAACAATGCTTGATTAGTAAACTTGTGTAAGTGCTGTTCCATGTCGATCCATGTTGTGGGTGTGTACCTTCACAATACATTCCCAGAAGGGGGATTGCTGGATCATAAAGTAAATGCATATGGAGTATTACTAGGTGCTGCTAAATTTTCTTACGTCATAGTTCTGATAGTTAATTTTATATGCCAGCTTAATTTGTGCCCAGATATGTGGTCAAACATTGTTCTGGGTGTTTCCGTAAGGGTGCTCTTGGATGAGATTAACATTTAAATTGGTCGGCTTTGAGTAAAGCAAATTGTCTTCAAGACTGTGGGTGGGCCCCATCCAATAAGTTGAAGACCTATATAGAGCAAACGACTGACTTCTGAGCAAGAGGGCAGTTCTGCCAGCAAACGGCCTTTGGACTTGAACTGAAGCATCAGCTTTTCCTGAGTCTCCTGCCTGAGGCCCACCCTGCAGATTTTGGACTTGCCAACCTCCATAATTGTGTGAGGCAAGTCCTTAAGATACATACATACACATCTACATACATACACATATTCACACATACATCATATTGGTTCTGTTTCTCTGGGGAACCCAAGCTAATACAGTGGTTATACCATTTTGCATCGCCACCAGTAATGTGTGAGGAGTGCCTGTTTTCCTGTAACCTCGTGATCAGGGTGTTGCCAAGCATTTGAATTTTTGCCAAACTGATCGGTAAGAAATAGTATCTTAGCATAGTTTTATTTTGTGTTTCTCCTATTAGGAGTGAAATAGAGTATCTTTTCACACAAAGGATCATTTATATATTTTCTCCAGTGAAATGCCCTGAGAAGATTTTTATGATGTAAACATCTCTTGCTGTGGACGAAGCTAAACTGTTATTAGAAAGAAACTAGGTCTCCAAGATGAATGTAATCACTTTTCAAATAATAGCCATTCCTTTGTGGAATTCAGAGTACACATATTCTTTATTTCATCATACTTCTATTTCTTTTTTATTAACCGGTATTCAATTAGCAAGATAACAGATACTGAGAAATACTCTTTGCTAAAATGTGTCCTTGATGAGATTCTAGATTTTACAGCAGAATTGAGAAAACTCAGGTAGAAGAGATGCTTTGTCAGGCACCCGGATTTCTGACCTTGCACCCTTCTATTGGCTAGAGTAGGGTTCTCTTTCTTCTTACCCCTCTTTTTACTTACTCCCTATCCTCCAGGTTTTCTGAGGTTTTCTTTGTGCTGATTGAATAAACACAAGTCTGCCTTTTCCCTCCTAGAGCCAAATGCTTTCTTTTATTAACACTAGCAAATACAAATAGCAGCTCAAAAGGTGCCACGTGAATGCATTTCAAGTTAAATCTGCCTCCAAGGTGCTAACTCTAAAGAAAACGAAACTTTAACGTGAACATTAATTTCCAAGGTGGATCGCTCATCCCTAAATGAGAATCCATGTTCTCAAAACTGGCAGCAGGAAACGAGTTTGACAGGAATGGAAATAGAAGGGGATAGCAGTTCTCTAAGACCCGATGGTTGCAAGCTGTCAGCCTATGAGATGAATACACCTTGCAGACATGTTCTATTTTCCTTAAGTTTGAATCAGTTGCATGTATTTAGAAGCTCAAAAAATTTATTGAGCAATTTCTGCCTGAATAGGTCTGCATTTGTCTCCAATATTTTCTTTCAACCATGTTGTGATGAATGTATGTAACGAATGCAAATGTTGCTTCACCTAGCGGAGGCGTAATTCCATGTTAAGTTCCTAGAAGGGGACTGCAAGATTTTTTAAAACTCTGAATGTCTGACTCCTTTAAAAAGAGAGAGAGAGAGAGAGAGATGGTAATGCTGAACCAATATTCTTCACTCGTTATAATCCATACGGAAGATGATTCTGAATAGCCAAAGCAATCTTGAGCAGGAAGAACAAAGTTAGAGACATCACACTTCCTGATTTCCAACTATATTATGAAGTTACAGTCATCGAGACAGTATGGTCCTGGCATTAAAATAGAGAGAGAGAGACCAATGGAAAAGAAGAGAGCCCAAAAGCACATGCATGCATTTACGTTCAACTCATCTTCAGTGAGAGTGCTGAGAACATGTAATGGGGAAAGGATAGACTCTTCAATAAATGGTGGGAAAACTGGATATCCACATGAAGAAAAATGAAAGTGGACCCTTCTCTTTCACCGCATACAAAAATCAACTCAAAATAGATTAAAGATTTAAATACACGTCTTGAAGCTGTAAAACTACCAGAAGAAAACATAAGGGAAAAGTTTCCTGACATTTGTCTTGGTAATGATTTTTTGGATACGATCCCCAAAACACAGGCAATGAAAGCAAAAATAGACACGTGGGACTCTACAAAACAAAACTTCTGCACAGCAAAGGAAACAATCAACCGAGTGAAAAGACAACCTATGGAATGGGAGAAAATATTTGCAAATCATACATCTGAAAGTGGTTAATATCCAAAATAGATAAGGAACTCAAATAATTCAATAGCAAAAAACAAACAACCCAAATTGAAAATGAGCAAAGCATAGAGACATATCTTAAAAGAAGATATATAAATGGCCAACAGGTAATTAAACAGTATTTAACATCACGAAACATCAGGGGAATGGACATCAAAACTACAGTGATATATCACTTCATACATGTTGAAATGACTATCATCAGAAAGATAAAAGGTAACAAATGTTGGTAAGGATGTAGAGAAAAGGAAACCTTTATACACTATTGGTCGGAATTTAAATTTGTATAGACATCATTGAAAACAGTATGGAGGCTCCTCAAAAAATTAAAAATAGAACTACCATATGATCCAGCCATCCCACTTCTCGGTGTATATTCAAGGGAAATAAAACAAGTATCTCAAAGAGATATCTGCACTCCTATGTTCATTTTTGCATTACTCACAATAGTCAAGGTATGGAAGTGTCTGTTGATGGATGAATGATAAAGACAAACAATAGAATATTATTCAGCTTTTAGAAAAGAAAGAAATCCCACCATTTATGACGACATGGATGAACATGGGGGACATTATATTAAGTGCAATAGGCCAGACACAGAAAGATGAATATTACATGATATCACTTATATGTAGAATCAAATTTAAAAAAATTGAATCCACAGAAGCAGAGTAGAATGGTGGGTGCCAAGGTCTGAGGCTGAGGGAAATGGGAAGAGGTTGGTCAAAGGGTACAGAGTTTTAGTTTTGCAGGACAAGTACTGCAGGTGCAATTTACAGCGTGGTGACTCGAGTTACTAATACTGTATTGTACACGTGTAATTTGCTAAGAGACTAGAGCTTAAGTGTTCTCACCACACACACCCACAGAAATGGGAGCTATGTGAGGTGATGGCAGAGTTAATAGCTTGATGATGGTAATCATTTCACAATGTGTATGTACAGCAAAGCGTCACGTTACACACCATCAGCATACACAATTTGTCAATTATACCTCAGTAAGGCTGGGGCAGGGTGGCAGAAAAGAAACCAAATTCAGTGTCAATTTATGCCTGATACATGGAATCATTTTCTGTCCTGGCCTCTGGCTCACAAAGTAGTTGCCTGTGTCTTTACTATAATCCTCATCACATCTATGGTGCTTATGATTACACAGCTCTCGACCCCTCAAGATGAAGCCCTCCTCAAGGTCAAGGCTCTATGAGTCTTTGGAGCGCCAGCACCTGTCTGGCACACGGTTAGACGTGATACATGTTTCTTTTCTGTGAATAAGCAGTCAGTGGTCTCTGGGTCTAAAAACAGAGTCACACCAGGAAGACAGAACAGTATTGCCGTCTGACAGGCCAGCGCCCAAAACTGGCTCAGGTAACCTCTTAAGGTCATCACTTCATTTGTCAAATGGGTTACAGGCCTTTGGACTTACTGTGAGAATTAAATCAGATAACTTAAATAAATGCTCAATATTACACCTGGCAGCTATGAACAAAAGCACACTGTAGATGATCGGTTTGGACGAGTTTGCTTACAATCATACTCGAAAACCTGAAAATAAATTGAGAAATAATACTCTTTAATCCAAACAGATAAATTTTCCATTTTTGATTCCATCAATCTTAACTGTGTAAAGTGAACTAAAGTGTATTTAAAATGGCGCAGTCAGTTAAGCATCTGCCTTCGGCTCAGGTCATGATCTTGGGGTCCTGGGATCGAGCCCCGAGTGGGGCTCCCTGCTCAGCAGGGAGTCTGCTTCTTCCTCTCCCTCTGTCCCTCCACTTGTGCTTGCTCGCGTGCTCTCTCTCTTTCTCAAATAAATAAATTAAATCTTAAAAAAAATAAAAATCAAGTATTTCAGGTGCAATATGGCCATCCCACAGGAGCTGGCATAGTGACTCACAGCAAAAGCATTTACTGTGGAGAAAGTTCTAAAAACTGGCCCCATAAGAACCAAAGCACACCATCACTTTCTAACATTCTTTTTTTTTCTTCCTTAGGATTGTCTTAACTTTTTCTTTGGTTTCAAAAACACCATCTATGAAAAGCATAGATCTTTTCCTCTCTTCTTCTTTCAAGCCAATTGCCAACCAAGAGGGAGCTGGGGTTCATGGTTCCCGAACTTGAAAATTCTGATGCAGATTGTCAGTTGAGATGACATTGGATCTGACAGACATAGTTTCATCTGCCTCAGAGAACCTATATACATTTTCCTAAAACCTTGCATTTAACAGCCGAAAGGCCAGCCTCCTCATGGAATATGAGAAGTGAACATAGAGAGACAAAGGAAAACCATCTCTGGAAGATTGCGCGTCAGACGTTTTTAATTGAACAAGATTCAGAATTGGCTGCTTTCAGAAGATATTAAACCTGACCTCTGATCTCATCAGGCCTGTGCTCCTAAGGGATCTTCCAGACTCGAAAGCTACATACGAAGTAAACATGACAGAAGTTGTCATTCCCCTTGTCACTCAGAAGAACCATCTGCTCCTGAGTTAAAGCCATTTTCTATTAACTTCGCCAGCATGCTAATTAAAGAACGACTGGAGGACGGCGAGGCTGCCAGATGCTATGAAGATATATCACTGTCTTTTTATATGGTTAGGCAAACGTTTAATTAAAACTGCAGCTGCTGATCGGCTCTGCTCACCAACACAGCGAAATTTCATTTACCTGAGAAAATCATTCCGTATTAGTGTCTTTCAAGAGGTAAAACAACTTAAAACAGACCTTGCTGAATTATTTAACGCCTTGGTACATGATTTAATTAAAGGCGTCAGGAATTACATCAGGACAACTTGAACCTATTTCCGTGGGGTTCTTGCGTCTCCTGATAAGGGACCAGCTGTCTCCTCCGTGGCATCCTTATTTGGAGAGCCCAAGTCGAGGTACCCCCTCCCTTTTAGTTGAGCAAAATATATTGATCATCAGTAGACTTTAGCTGGAAAACACGCTGCATACCACAAAGTTCAGAAACAAATCATAACTGTGGATGGACGTTTAACTTCCAGTCAAAAGAGAGAGAAGTCGTCTTAAATGAGGTTCTTGAAGACTGGGTATAGTCTCCTCCAGTCATGAGTTTTTAGTTTAATGTTTTCAGGATCAAGTACAGTGAAAAGGGGGGAAAATAAGGTTTAAAAGCCGTAGGTCCGCTAAGAGATGAGCCTTGGTTGCAGAATCCCCTGCTGATCCTCAGGGAAGAAAAGCCTCCCTGGAGGCAGCCCTCTTGGCCTCCCCTCTTGGCTGGTCCCTGGATGGTGAGCTGACTGGTCGGAAAGAAGCAGCCGCAAGGTGTGAACCATCTGCCTGCACTGAGCCGCAAATTTAACCCAAAGAGTTTTGGATTCTAATGGCTCTCCCTTGCCAGTATGCTTGACATGCTAGCGAGGACTTGCCAAGCACAACCGGACCATTCGTGTTCCTTCAGACTTTGCCGCACCATGGCAGTTTCCCTCCTAGAAGAGCTAGGGAGAAATGCCACGGTTACCATTTTGAAGAGTCAGATTCATGATGCGTGGCCACTGGGACAGCACGTTAGACTTTATAGTTTTCTTTCTTGCTGAGGACCCTGAAGGGAATTTGCTTAGAGAAAATCTGTAATATTGTCAATTCAATGCAGTAAATATTTTATCACTCTGGTAATGAACAGCTTGGTACCTCAACAACTAGCCCTGGAAAAAATGGCTTCCGCCCTCAAATAAAAAAGAGTTTCTAAAAACAAGCACTGAGAATCCCAGGAAAACGGTCAAGGAGGCACACAGAGGAGGTATGAAATAGTGAGAGCTTGAAGGTAGAGTACTGTTTTGTGAGCCTGTACCCTGGTGTGAATTTTTTTTTTTCACTGTGTGCGGAACTTAACGCTGGGCTTGAACCCACTCACGACCCTGAGATCAAGACCTGAAGTGAAATCAAGGGTCAGAGGCCCCCACCCTGGTGTGAATGTTGATCCATTTCATTAGAATAGGGTCGGATTGTATGACTCTGAAATCTGTGGAATCAGCCTTTTCCTTCTTAGGGTTTGTTGCTATTATTAGCTCTTTTTTTCTTTTTGAGGAGAATACGCACCATTCTATAATCACACCACAGCTATATTTTGGTAGCATAAGCCACAATCAATGACATACCAGTCTTTTTCAGTTTTCATTTAGAGATAAACCAACGCAGAAACAAAGAAGATGAGGCACATAGAATTAGAGTGGATTCCTTGTGAGCAACTTGATGGAGAAGTGTTAGACAATTACTTCCCACCTGGTCTGTTTTAGAGCAGTCTTCAGAGTGCCTTCTCCTCCTTTTTGAATATTAAATTCACCCTCCAAATTAAGAAATCAGACAATCAATCAGGAGGTTATAAATTACTTGGGCCTTTCTGGTTTCAAACTTAAAATTTACTGCAACCTACCCATTGGCAGCAGTTCAAGAAAAGCATATGACTACAGCTGTCCAGTGTATTCTGACACCGTTATAGGCTGGACTTGAAGATGTTAAACCAAAAGCTCTAATTATAAATAAGTACGTCACCTGTTATTCCATCATTGGTATCAACTGATCCAGATGAATTCGCTTTGGAGAGAAATTTAGACGTGGAGGAAGTAAATACTCTTATGGATGGGAAGTCCCCATTCTTCTTAAAAACACACAAAGTAAACAGGTTTGGATTCTTAAAAACCTAATTCATAAAAATTAAGTATCCATGATGACATAATTGAAGAGCCATTCATTTTCCTGTGAGTCAAATAAAGAGGGAAAAATTAGTTACCAAGAGTCAATTACAGGAAAGTAATGGAAAGTATATCATAACAATATTTTGCTCTTAATTTATAAGCACGGCACTTAGAGACCACTACTTAGGAGGAAATGGGCTTTGGATTGATTTCCCAGCAATGGGGTTATTCAGTTTCACTTTCCTGAGGTGACTGGTTGTGACTGAGGATGTAATTTGTGACTTTGTATTACAACAAGTGGATTGATCTTGGCCTTATTAGCACCATCTGGAACCAGTTGAAATGTACAGTCAAGACAAAACAATAATTTGTAGAAAAAGCGTAATGTGTATTTTCAGGAAATTTCCCAATCATGGCTCTTGACAATAGCCAGAAGTAGTTAATTCAGATGGGACCATATATTACTCTGCTGGAGCTGCCATAACAGAATACCACAGAGTGGATAGCTTAAACCATGGAAATTTATTTTCTCATAGTTCAGGAGGCTGGAAGTCCAAGATCAGGGTGTGAAGATGATCAGATTCTGGTGGGAGCTCTCTTCCTGGTATGCAGAAAGTTGCACTGTAGCTGTGTCCTCCCACTGAAGGGAAGGGGACACATGGAGAAGAAGATATTAGAGGACTCACTCTCTGATGTCTCTTTTTCTTCTTCTTCTTCTTCTTCTTCTTCTTCTTCTTCTTCTTCTTCTTCATCTTCTTTTCTGATGTCTCTTCTCATAAGGGCACTAATCTTATGATGAGGGCCCCACCCTCATCTAAACCTAATTAATTCCTAAAGAACTTATCTCCAAATACCATCACAATGAAGGTGAGGGCTTCACCATATGAATTTTCGGGGAACACAATTCAGTCCATAATAGTTAGCAAGAAACACCCAGACTTATAAATGCCCTCCCAACTCATGTGTGCTTTTATTCATTTAGCAATTATTCTTGAATACTACTGTGGGCATATAAAGGATGCAAATATGATTAAGACACACATTTCCTGATCTTGAGTAGCTTTTAACCTGGTGAGGAAGCTAGAATGGAAATCAAAAATTGCAATAAGATGTGGTAATTATTATAATAAATGTTTGCAAAAGGCATTATGGCAGGGCTTCATTACAGTGCAATAGGTTAGTTCATCATCAGTGTCTCTGAATTCATTGAGAACCAACTACATACCAGACAATGTGCTTGGCACTCAAAATATAATGATACATAAAAACAGAGTAGTGGCTCAGCCTGAAAGATCCAGGGAAGATATCCTAGAGAAAATGATGGTTTATGCTCACCTTAGATGAGAAAGAATTCTCCAGGTTGGCAAGAGGGGTACAAGCATCCCTGGCAGTGAGAAGAGAGTGCACCCACAATGGGATGATGTGTTGGGGTACAGCAAATTCAACAGTGTGGGTGGAGCACAAGCTACAGGTGTGAGAATGGCTTATGCTGGTTGGAGAATAGTTTGCTGAATCCAGGCGGTAAAGATGGGAAAGAGGTGGTAAGAAATAGCTTGGATTTTATTCTGAATACATTTCGAAGATACAACTATCCAGTTGGATGTGTGAGAAAAGAGTCAAAGATGACTCAAAAATTTTTGGGCTGAGAACTGGTAGAATAGACCTACTCTTTATATAAATAAAGACTGTAGAAGGAGCAGATGGGTGGGAAGTGGCTAGCTGAGAAACAGGGGTATGGTGACTATGGAAATTCATTTATTCCACAAGTTTTTTGGGGTGAGCTTGGAACTAAAAAAAGATAAAGATTTAAGAGCTCTTTGGTAAGTAGAAATGATGGAGCCTGTGGACTAAGTGAGGAAGAAGAAGGACAAGAAAGTCTAGGATGACCCACCGGCAAATGGGATTGCTAGGTGGACAGCAGGGGCCTTTCACCATGATGGGGAGAACAGGAGGGAAAGGGATTTTTTTGGTGGGGAGGTATCAAGCTCTATTTTGCACGTGTTCCATTTAAATGGCCTGTGATACATCCAAGTGGAGACAACATTAGAGTCTCTGGAGTTAAAGACAGGAAAGTGCTAGAAATTTGGGTATCACTCCTCCGTGGTGGAAACTGAAGCTTTGGCGTGAATGGAAGAGCGTGTAAAGATGGGACAGAATGAAAAGAGAAGCAATATAAGGACACAGCTTACATGATTAATATTTAAGAAGACACTGAACTCAAAGAAGATCAATCTGGGCCTACTCCAAACTTTCCAGTTGGAGAAAGATACATATTATCTGTACAGAAGAGTCATGAGAGACTTCGAGATCAAGTCATATTTTCATAATAATAAGATAAAGAACTCAGTTTTGAAGATCAAAAAGAAAGTCCAATTAAATTAATTCTTCTATGCTTTGTTTTTGAGAAATTTTGGCTATCTTAACTTGAGAAAATATTTAAAACTTTTAATTAAAATATGTCTTCAGAAAAGTACATGTCGTCAAAGTAAAATTTGATCACTTTTCATAAAATGAACACATTTATTCATTCATATTCACTTAAGCAGAAAATAAATAGTGTATTAACAATACCTTAAAAGCCCCTCTTCGTGCTCCTATCCAGTCTTTACCCCCCAAGGTAACAATTGTCTCATCTTCTATCGGCACAGAATACTTTAACCAGTTTATGTACTTATATAAATAAAATCACCCAATATCTATTCTTCTGTGTCTGGGTTCTTTGCTCAACTTTATGTCTGACAGATTCATTCATATATGTGTAGATATACATCAGGCATGTATCACTGTACGGCATTCCATTGAGGGAATATTCCATGATGTAGTTATCAATATTAGCGTCAATGGGCATTTGGAGAACTTTCCAGTTTGGGACTTAATAGTGCTGTGATAAATATTGCAAAAAGTGCCTTTTGATGAATATATATGGGAGTGGATTATTGGATCATAGGATATGCCCGCAGTTAGCTTTACTTTTCCAAACTGGTACTTCCACTCTACATCAAGAAGCAGGGTGCGGATTCCAATGGAACTGAAAGTTTTCAGGAGGGGAAATTGTTGCAAAGGGAATTCTTCAACAAGAAGAAAATGGCCAAATCCCAAGACTATATATATTTTTTTCTCATTTTAATTTAATGGGCTGAAAGATTAGTGATGGAAATAGGAATTACCTGAGTACTATATAGGTAATTTTCATTGTTATCACTAGTGAATTACAACCCTCTTATCTTCCAACTTAAAACTCACCTCTCAAAGTCCAATTCGAATGCTACTACTAACTCCATCATGTTTATCCTCTCAATTAGCAGTGATGTCATTCATTTAAACTCTTTTTCACTTTATATTTTCTAAGTTCCAACTTGTATTTTGGACACACTGTGTATCTTATCTCCTCTGATTTATTACCAGCTTGAGCTGTACCTTTTCTTTCTCTTTTTTTCTTTCTTTTTTTTTTTTTTTTAAGTATCATTATCTATTCCATATAGGCTTTTGCCCATACAGGGAGATTTTCATACACTTATTCAGTGAATAAATAATTTTCACATTTATTGGGCTGAGTCTCACTCATTTATTTCCAACACCACCATGTGTCACTATCTCCTTGCCCTAGAGAACAAACGACTAAGACTTGATTTCATAAAACGTAAGTTTGAAGCTCATCTCCAACTTGCCCCAGGGAGCAGGGAGTGGGAAGGAATGTGGAGGGAAGGCAGAAAGTTAAGCAATTTTTATTGTTCAAAGGAATGCGGCGCAATATGGTCTCTTGGCGCTCTGGGGATTTAAATATCAGAGGGATTGCTGGCAGCTTGGGTTTGCAGATGCAGCCCAGTTCGGGAATGCTCATATGGTGTGTGATTGTGCTGTGCCTAGAACTGACAGTGCCATCTGTTCCCTGCTTTACTGAACAATGGGACTTAGCCTGTCCTCTCCAAATGAGCACACACGCATACATACACACACACACACACACACACACACACACACACACACACGTGCATAGCTCAACCTCTACCCCAGCCTCAACAGAAATCACTTGACTTTCCATGTCAGGTTTTCATTTCAGCAGGAAACTTAGACGAGTCAGGTACCAAAATCGTGAGATCCTCCTCTTTCATGAAGAACTGGGAGGTCCAAGTGGCTAGGAAACTGGTAATCATCATATGCAAAGTCACTCAGCGCAGAAGATGAGTTATAATGACAGATGGCAGCTGTCAAAAAATTGAAAAAAAAAAAACTATAGAAAGAAACATGCTGGTGAAAATGTATCAGCGCAGGAGTCAGACATTGGCAATGTAATAAGATGGCAATACGAGATGATAGAACCAATTTTTCAAGCAATGTGAAGAACTATTTTGTTAAGTATACCTGTATATCTATCCACAGTTTAGAAATAGTAGTTATTTCCTCATATCATCATCCTCATTATCAAATACAGAGAAACAATGAAGTTCAGTGTTCCACAGACGCTACGGTGTCGTAGGAAATCATGTGCCCTGAACAGAAAAGGAGAAGCTGAGCAACATGACTAATGAGCCGTAGGTGCAGAAAACATATGTCCAGGATTTTCTGTGCTTGTTTCAATTTTACGTAGTTTTATTCTTCCCAAAATATATGATTCAAAGTTTGACTAAACAGAACATAATTTGATTTGTACACAATTGTAGACCTCTTCACATAAAAAAAAAAATCACAAATCAAGAAAAGTCTTTTTTTCAGAATGGGAGTCTACTTCTGACTCAGAAAATGCAGGCATCATAAGGATGGCCTTCAGAATATAGATGTCTGTGGATGTCAACGTAAAAAGGGGGTGGAAGCAGCAATCATTTTCAGCATCATGTTGTCACATTCACCTGAAAAAACAGTCTTTCATTACAAAACACGATGAAATGCTAGATAAATGTAACAAGCATTTTTTTAGGTATATTCACTAAGCTTATAAAACAGTAAGAACAATTCCTGGGGGGGGTGGCAAACGAAAAGGAAATTGCAAACCTTCGAGGCAAGCCTGTAAGATGACTCGGGAAGACCTCTCTTTTGAGGAAGGTGGACGTTTCAGTGACCTAAGGGGCTTGAGTCTCATGCCCACTGAAGACCAGGTCTTGAGTAGCCTGACACAAAAGTTCAAGTCCAAATAGGATATTTGCATAGTTTCAGAGTGTCTATCCCCAAATACGTAATAATTGCAAAGGGAAATAGTAAATTTACAGCGGAGCTTCCTGGAAGACATCATCTTTGCCAAGTGATAGTGGTCAACATCGGGAGTGATGCCTCGATATTGACATCCTGTACCCCTGGTAGGCTGCATTTGGGGACTCATAGCACTTCTGCAGTATCCTTCCCAATGACCCAGGACTTCAGCATAATCATGAGAAGACATCAAACAAATCCAAGGTGAGGGACATTCTAGAAAATAACGGAGCACTACTCTTGGAAAGTATCAAGG
This sequence comes from Ursus americanus, assembly GCF_024610735.1. NCBI lineage: Eukaryota > Metazoa > Chordata > Mammalia > Carnivora > Ursidae > Ursus > Ursus americanus. Next base: position 61,380,468 of record NC_142136.1, read on the forward strand.
TCACGAGAGACAAGAAAGAACGGGGCACTGTCTCAGACTGAGGAGACAAGGGAGTCAGGTTCATGTGGTGGAGGTCCTGCATTAGATCCTAGAATAGAAAAAATTCACTAATTGGAAACCTGGTGAAAGGTGAGAAGTGTTCTACTTTATTTTACTAATTTTAATCAACAGTATCGTAACAAGGTTAATTTCTTTGTTTGTTTTTTTTTAAGATTTTATTTATTTATTCGACAGAGAGAGACAGCCAGCGAGAGAGGGAACACAAGCAGGGGGAGTGGGAGAGGAAGAAGCAGGGGGAGTGGGAGAGGAAGAAGCAGGCTCATAGCGGAAGAGCCTGATGTGGGGCTCGATCCCATAACGCCCGGGATCACGCCCTGAGCTGAAGGCAGATGCTTAACCGCTGTGCTACCCAGGTGCCCCTAATTCCTTTGTTTTGATCAATATCCTGTGGTGAGGAAAGATGCTAATAGAAGTGTGACAGGCGTATGGGAACTCTATCCTGTTTTTGCAATTCTTTAAAGCTAAAATTATTTCCAAAATATTAACTGCTAAAACAGGCACCAGTGACCCAGCGACCTCACTGAGGTGATAAAGGGGATTAAGAAAGAAGGGGAAACAGGAAAAGCAAAAGGACCAGTAGGTCATGACTAGAAGAATTTATTAAATTCAACTCACCATGGGCTGGCCAGGACTCTCTCTCTTTCTTTTTCTTTTTCTTTTTCTTTTTCTTTTTTTCTTTCTCCTTCTTTCGTTCTTTTCTTTTCTTTTCTTTTCTTTTCTTTTCTTTTCTTTGACTAGTATAAACTGTGTGAGAAGGTGTGCGGATGGTGCCGAAGTCACCCGCTAAATGGAAATGTAAACTTTAAAAGGAAGCTGTCAGACAAGCAGGCACCATCAACACTCGCAGTGGCTTGAAATTTCCTGGAAGCAGCTCCTTCCTCCTTTAATAAAATTTTGCCCTGGGCATTGTAACTGCAATGGAACCATAAAAGTAACAAGGCATTAAACAAATCTCAGACTTAAGAGGCTGGAAAAGTGAGAGAGGACGAAGATATTCAAGTTAATCAAATCCACCTAAGGATACATCCAATGAATATAAACCAATTACGCGAAGGCTTATGCTCTTCAGTGCCCCTGAGGTTTTGTGGTGGTATTCAAAAAAGGATATAAGAAAATATCAAGCAAAAACTGATAAAGCTTCCAGGAAAATTAACAAATTCATTTGTCTCAATTAAGAGCTCAGGGAGATCAAAGAAATGTCTACTACAGATAATACAAATAGCAAGCTTTATCTAATGACAATAGTTAGAAAATACTCATTTCTTTTCCAGAATAAATGGAGCTTTTACAAGATCGACTGTATACTTCGCTACAATTCAAGTCTCAATATTCCAGATCATCTATGTCACACATACTGCTTTCTCTGTCAGTTATGCAATTAAGTTCAAAATCAGTAGCACAAAGATGAATAAAATTCCCCATAATTGTAAACTTAAGAACAGACTTCAAAGAAGAGTCATTATGGAAATAAGAAAGTACTTGGACCAGAATTATAATGAAGAGCCTACATATGAGAACTTAAATGGCCCAACAAAAGTGGCATTTAGAGGGACACCATAGCATTATGCAAGAGAAAAAGACTTTAAAATAATGAGCCAAGCATACACTTCAGAAGTTAGAAAAAGAACAGAATAAACCCAAAGAGAACAGTAAGAAAGAGTAAGGCACGAAAGAAAATCAAGGTATTAGAGAAAAAAATCAATAAAGGCAAACATAGGTTCTTTGGAAAGACAAATGGATTAGTCTAGCAATATGGATTTTTTCAAAAAAGAAGGAAAGTGCAGATAAGCAAGATTAGGAATGAAAAAATGAGTAGAGTACAGCAGATATGAAAGAAAAAAACAATGCATGTTTATGGTAGAGCAAGTATTAAGAAGCGCCTTTTTTAGCCCCTCTGCATTTCCGCTTTTGGTTCACTCTCTACAATATTTTGGTCTTCAAAGTTGAATATTCCGTTTCTCAGGAATAGGCTCATCTTCTGGTCAATACAGGCTTGTGATTGTGGAACCGTATATCTCTTCGGTCAACAGGGCTGTGGAAAAAGACGGACTGAAGTATTCAATCACAGCAGCTCGAAGGCAAGAAAACTCTCCCCCAACATGGTGCCCTCTTGTATCGATAGCCTGGTGGTGTTGGCACTCCACTGGCCAATACTCTTATAGTCAGTAAGAAGTTACTTTTCCCCATGCCTCTCTCTGTACTAATCTCTAGGGTATAAAGTGACGGACAACTTAATTCTGGCCACTTGGAAGATCTGAGAAAAATAGATTTTTCTTTCACTCTGTGTTTCTGATAACTCAGGAGCTGGCTATAAAAACCACATAATATAGTTTCTATAGAAATTCCTGTCCAACCAAAGGGGCCTCGCATCATTTAACAGGGGAGATTTCTAGAGCTAAGGGACACAGTTAGCAGATATCACAGTTACAATCTCAATCTAGGTCTGTTGGGTCCAAATACCCTCTTTTCCTGTTACTCCCTTTGAGGTTACATTTTGACTTCCTGTGATGCATGGTTTCTATTTTTATGCACTATTTATGTTTTCCATGCTTTGTGTGACCGCCTTTACAGCCTCCAAAGTGATACCAACAGAGGTGTTTCTGAATAATTTTACACTAAGGAAGGGTGTTATTTAATTGTTTATGAAACCCTAAATGCGTAGTGCCCTCGTCAGGCTCTGCAAGCACATAAAATAAAACTTCCATGCAGCGAAAGCACATTTATTTCCATAGTAATCTGTCCCTTCACTAAAAAAATGAGAGAAAGATGAAGAATTGGACCAAATATTAATTTTTTCAGCCCCACTGACAGTACAGGGATAGACTCTCCCCTCCCCCTGCCTTCTGAAGTACCAAAATTAATACTCACAGGGATCACAGGAAGACCTATAATGTTTGGGGAACTGAGTATCACCAATTCTGTAATACAACAAAAATCCTGAGGCTGCATTTTCATGTAACTGAGTTAACATTAGCTTCAGTTCTACCCTGTGTTCGACATCAGGTCAATTCAGCTTCATGTGGTGTGAAAGAGAGATTTATACTACTCATCACTACACTTTTTTTAAAGATTTTTTTGTTTATTTGAGAGAGAGAGACCATGCATAGGGGGGAGGGGTAGAAGGAGAGGGAGAAGCAGACTCCTTACAGAGCAGGGAGCCTGACACCGGGCTCAATCCCAGGACCCTGAGATTATGACCTGAGCCAAAAGCAGATGCTTAACCTATATTTTTTATTTATAACAGTTTTCTGCCACAAAATCTCTGTGTCTACAAATGTACATTTCTTCAAAATCTTGAGATAGTGCAAGGGGCATGGGCTCATTGTAGAGAATGAGGTGGGAGTTATGGGTAGGGAGGCAGGGGAGAAATGAATGTTTTCCCCTTCCTTTATGGTATGCTGTCTCTTACTTTCCCAATTTGGTGGAAGGAGCGCAAAGCATAAGAAAAACTAGGGCAAACACCACTGCCCAATCTGTGGTCTCCCATCCCTTCCTGTGTCAACTATGCCTTCTTTCCAATTTTTAAATTCTAATCTCCCCTCAGCAAATATTTACAGTTCTCTCCAATCTTAAAACCAGACACATAAATGCATTAAATCCTGGATCCTTCCCAGTTAGCTACTGCTCTATTTCTCCCTTACACTTCTCAGGCAAGCTTCTTGAAAAATTACCCTCTTCATCTCTCCATCTTTACCTCCAATTGATTTCTCAACCCACAGCAAATTGGTTCCAATTTTTCCTAATTGCTTAACTGAAATTGCTGTTTCCAGTTACTGAGAACCTCCTCTTGGCTCAACCCAATGGTCATGTCATTGTTTGACCTGTCTCTAACATGTTTTAAGTGCTGACCACATCGTCTTCTCAAAATTATTCTTCTGCTGCTGTAACTTGCGACACATTATTCTCCCCTGGGTTTCCTCCCATTCTTCTGGTTGCTTCCTCTCAGTGTCCTTAGCTAACTCTTCTCTCTTAATCTCCTCTTAAAACTGGTTGGCTGGAGACTTTAATTCTCAGTCTTCTATTACTCTTTCCACTCTGAGTGATCTCACCTGTTGGCTTATTTTCCACTTCTGCCTAAGCAAAGATGTCTCCCAAATCCCCATCTCAGCCCAGACCTTTTTCCAGAGCTCCAGGCTGGGATGTCCAACTTCCTGTAAGAAATCTAATGTTAAATATACCACAAGCATCTCAACTTCAAGCCATGTCCCAAATTAAGTTCTTTGCTTTTTCCTCAGAATCTGTTGAGATTCTTTAGTTTCCTTTTCCAAAAACCCTAAGCCAGAAATCTGGAGTCATTCTTAACTCCTTAGTGTCCCTCCCTCACCTCACACAGTTGCAGGGAATCCCAGTGCCATAGATTCTAAGGTCATAAGATTGCTCATCTCTATTTCCTCTTTTATACCAGACTACTGGAGGAGGTCATTGAGAGGACATGCCAACTGCTGGTTCCGTGAGCTGAACCTGGGCAATTGGAGGCTCCTCACTTCCTCTCCCATCCTTAGAATATACATTCTGCCCACCAGTCTGATACAGGGAGCTGCCGAGGGGACGCAGCCTTGAAAGAGTCCTGTGTTACTGAGACCACCTGGGCTGAACCCCATTAAGACCTCTATATAAATTCTTTAAGATTCTGAGGGTCAGTTACAGAGATCTACTCATTTTGCAGCCACCCAAGACAAGCTTCATATGTCAGTTCCCTTGCTGATTAAAACTGCCATGTACCAGTCTGGAGTGGTCTCTTTCTTTGGTCTCTCCTTGCCTTCCATGTACAGGGGCCAGTTTTAGATTATACCCAGGACTTCCAAGGCTGTGAACCAACACCAATTGCCTTAGATCCTCTTCATATCTGAGTTCTATTACTTCAACGACTTGGAGAATCCCAGCCGTTGGTCATCCGTGCCCTTTATCTTCCTTCCCAAATATCCTCCCCAAGGTAACACTGTGACGTTCCCAGAACAGTAAATTTTACCTTGATGTTATACTACTGTTGCATACCTGTCAATGTCTTCCCATGTCAACAGTCCCTAAACATGCGTTCAGGGATCACTGTTGGATTGTATTCATTAAATTAATTTGAGGGATAGCATGGAGGAGAAGGAGAAATATGTTTTTTTAAAGATATTATTTATTTATGTATTTATTTGAGAGATAGGGAGAGAGAAAACATGACCAGGGGAAGGGGCAGAAGGAGAGAGAGAATCTCAAGCAAACTCCACGCTGAGCATGGAACCTGATGTGGGGCTGGACCTCAGGACCCTGAGATCATGACCTGAGCTGAAATCAAGAGCCAGATGCTCAACCAACTGAGCCACCCAGGCAGCCCAAGAAATATGTATTTTTTTGAAAGCTACCACCAGAATACGCTAATGAACAGCCAAGTTTAAAATTCTCAGAGGAAGAAACCAACCCAAAATCACATGGGCAAAATGAGATTAATCATTCTGGGATGAGCCACTCATACCAATAGGAACATGAGACAAGTGGTACCCTGTATCTCTCAAGACTGTTGAGATAGAATCAAATCAAAACTTAGCTGGTACAGAGTGTTCCCTATAACCTGGCCCCTGACTTAATTCTCTGTGTAATCACCCACCCTCCCCAAAAATCCTTTGTTCCAACAACACCAACCTATTTATAACTTCCTGAGGCTTTCATGCTATTTTGTATCTCTATATATTTGCAGATGCTTTCCCTGGTTCTGGAATATCTTTCTCCTCTTCTTCTACCCAGAAAACTCCTACTCATCATTTAGACTATTTTTAAGCTTCATTGTTAAATAATTCTAGACTCAGAAAATCAGAGCACATCACTTCCCGTTTATATCCATATTCTTCTTTGGACATGTTTCCATCATTGCATTCACACTGCATTTAATTTTTGTTTATATGTCTGTGCTACCCATTAGCCTTTGATATCCTTAAAGACAGAGACAATATCCTAGACATTTTTGAGTCATTGGTACCTGAAACAATACCTAATCTACATGTATTTGTGACATGTATTTGTGATTGAATGTATTTCTTCAAAGAAGGTCTCTCTAAAGTAGCAAATGCCCAAATATTAGAAAATGAAGCTAAATGGCAAGAATTAGCCTTTGATCTAAATTAGTTCTAATAAATGAAAAGCTTGACCATATCAATCACCAGGACCTTTTAGCCCCAAATCTTTACTTTTTGAACTGATGCTCTGATTCATGGGTCATTTGCTAAGGGGTATAGCAGACTCTGGAAAGCTTAGTGTTTAGAGTATTTATTTATCCAAGGATGAAACAAACAAAAATTTTGTTTGTGATTTTCATCAAGGATCAATATTGTCTCTTGAGAAACCTATTACAAGCCAGGCATTGTACCTGCCATTGAGCATACAAAGATTAAATACAGTGGAATTATGCCCAAAATCTAATGGGGCACAAAAATGTATTTGATTAATTTCTGCCTGAAAGACTATGATCAGCATATGAATTCATAGAATATTAGTTTACAGAAGCCAAAAGGTGATTTTTTAAGATAATAAATGGTTATTGTTCACAATAGAATTTGTACCAACAAGATGACAATAACGCATTTGTAATAGCTGTCTATTTATGGACGGGAGCCCAAGCTGTGTAGATGCCAAAAATGGGTACAGCAGACAGTGATAATGAAGTACCAGTGGAGCCAGACCTATGTGGAGTTGTTTATTAATAGGCTTAATTATTTTTTTAGATCAGGAGAGCCCTATGCCTTAATTATATTTGGCAGTGGGTAAAAGTATTGACTGACCCTGGATTCCTGATGTGCAAGTAGAAATCACAACGTAGGTTCTTCATCACTGGGTCATGTCGACTTTACGGAAGGCAGGATTTCATATAATCTTATTAGTCATGGAAAAACCAACCCTATTATTTTATACAAAAGGAAACGGAAACCCCAGAGAGATTTCAATAAATGATTCCAAGTAACATATCGGCAGTCGATTTCATTTCAGACTCCAAGCCCACTCTCTTTCCGCTGCACCCAAAATTGGATTATCATAAATAATGGGCTGGATTTACAACACAAGTGTAAATTGTCACTGAATTCACTTAACTGATCGTTTCTGTTCCAACTCTGCTGGGGCCCAGAAAACGGAGCACCAATATGAAAAGGGTGCATTCCATCAACACTCTTATGTCTGAAGCTTCTTACTAGATGTAATACAGGAGGGACTCAGGAGGAACTGTGATTTTTTCAAGAGTACCAGCAGAGGAAGGTTATGGTTTAAAATTTCAGGCAGCTTCAAGAGGAGTCAAGTCTGTGAAATTTCTCAAGGAGTTCTGTCTTCGTGTGGCAGACTAGCTTATGACCTAAAAGATGAAAAAAAAAAAATGTCAAGAATCTGCTTCTTGGGCACATACTGGTCAGTAATGGGAATAGCCAGGCCCTAGAGACAGGTAGATCTTGAAACCCGGCCTGGGCACTTTCTATTCGTGTATAACTTTGGCATTCAGCTTCGTTACATAAGTGATAATGCTAACAGCTGCCTTGAAGGGTACCCGTCAAGAGTAGAGGAAAGAACGTGTGAAAAGAAACTTGGTATGAGATGTTCTTAGTGAGGCTTCGTGTCCTCTTTTTCTCGTGTGTGACCCCAGGATTATTCCTCAGGCTCCAATTGGTCCCCCAGCCCTTCCCTTCTTCCCAAAATCGGGATTAGGATGAGGTGTGTGAGGCACTCAGCTCAGGCATAAAATTTAAGGGGTTTCCAAAAGCACAGTAATCAAGATAAAGAAATATGTAAATGCAGTATTTCCATCACTCATCTTGCATGGCTTGGCCTCAATTGCTTCACCTAATAGCGGCCTCGTCAGATCCTGTCTTTAATTAGAAGATTGATATTTTCTTCTTCATGGGCTTCTTTTTCTGCCTTTTATAATTTTCAAAAACATTTTCTTAAAATATTACTTATCTTGTTTATGGAGAGTTTTGGTGAACCTTAAATTTTATGTCCAAGCCAAGTGGCCGTCTTGCCTCCTCCTAATCCTAACCTCACCTCTTCCTTCTCTCCAGCCTCAAGTCTCAGCAGCCTTTCCATTCTTCTCAAAAGCCAACATTCTAGCCTTAGGGCTTCTTAATTCTAGACTGGTGGTGCAGTGGGAGGCAGGCTTTTCAATGCTCCCCTTCCCTTGTCTCCCAAAGGCAAGAAAAGAAACTTTTTGTCTTATATGACCCACTTTGAAGACATGAGAGAGAAAACACGTGTAAAATGGAGAAGGCCATTTTATCTGTCAGGAGACACTGCACAGAGCCTCAAACCAGCTGAGCCTGGCGAATCCTAGAGTAGAAAGAGTGAGAGCGTGGTGCTAGACCACCTGTGTTCTCCAGCCCTCACAGGCTGTGCGACCTGGGGAAAGTACTTAATCCCTGCCCCTTACTGGCTGTGCCATCTTGGGAAGTTACTTGAGGTCTGCCAGTTTTCAGTTGTGCCATATTAGACAAGTTCCTTTAGCTCTACCCCTTCCTAAATTTGTCGTCTTCGTCAAGTACTTGAGCTCTGTCCTTACTAGATGTGCCATCTTGGGCAATAGCTCAAGCTCTGCTCGTCACTGGTCATGTCACGTTGGGCCGTTACGTGAGCTCTGCTCCTGACTAGCTATGCCATCATGGGAAGTTGCTTAGGCTCTCTGTGCCTTGGTTTTTCTCACCTGCAAAATGGAGGCAATAGAGGTAGCTATCTTGTGGTTATTGTGACGATTAAATAAGTTAAGGCATGTAATGCTCTTAGGACAGTATCTGGTGGGCATTAAGCACTCAATACAGAGCAGCAATCATTTGAAAAATGTTTCAGAACTAAAAAAAAAGTTCAGAATAAGAATAGATGTCAGTAGTAAAATTACACATATTTTCAAAAATGTTTTAACAATGTCATTTACTTGAGAATATGACTGTGATTTATTTTAAGATCATCTGTGTTGGGGCGCCTGGGTGGCTCAGTTGGGTAAGCGTCTATCTTCACCTCAGGTCATGATCTGGGGGTTCTGGGATCAAGCCTGCATGGGTCTCCCTGCTCAGCACGGAGTCTGTTTCTCCCTCTCCTTCTGCCCCTCCCCTCAGCTTATTCTCTCTCTCTCTCTTTTTTTTTTTCAAGATTTTATTTACTTATTTGACAGAGAGAGACACATGGAGAGAGGGAACACAAGCAGGGGGAGTGGGAGAGAAATAAGCAGGCTTCCCAGCAGAGCAAGGGGCCCAATGCGGGGCTCGATCCCAGGACTCTGGATCACGCCCTGAGCTGAAAGCAGATAGATGCTTAACGACTGAGCCACCCAGGCGCCCCTCTCTCTTTCTCTCTTGATCTCTTGCTCACTCTCTCAAATAATTTTTTTTTTAAAGATGATGTGTGCTGGGGTCTTCCAAATAAGAGGCCTGTGGTTCTTTCAAGGTCCTACAACTGACTTGAATTCGAGAAAGTTACAAATTTTGTGAGTCCTACAAAGTTCCTACTATCCCGATAGCTGTATCTGTTGAATTTCTTTTTCAATAACAATAACAATAACAATAACAATAACAATAACAATAGTGTTGTGCCACACACTGTTCCAAGTTCTTCAAGTGCAGAATGTCAATGAATCCTCATGACAATCTTATGAAGCAGGCATCATTGTTGTGATCACGTTTAGGAGAGGAGATGGGTCCGGAGAGCTTGAGTGACTTCCCTGAGATCACACTGCAAGTAGAGGTGGAAAGACGGCTGCCATTCACTCTTTTTCCAAATTCTTTCCTTTTAAGGTGAAGGACTCTCTGAGACCATGTTGCTGTTTCCTGCACAGAGGCAATCGGACTATTCTGTGGATGTACATTGTTAGAATGAAAATGTTTACTTCCGGTGTATCCCCAAATATGCAGGTATCCATTTCCAAAGGATTCTTTTCATTTAGAAGAAGTGCCTTTGGGGCATTTCCTTTTCTCTTTTTTTTTCCTTTTTTTTTTTTTTTTTTTAGATTTATTTATTTAAGAGAGAGAGAGTGTGTGAGCAGGGGGAGGGGCAGAGGGAGAATTGAGAGAGAATCTCCCGCAGACTCCCTACTGAGTGTAGAGCCCATACAGGGCTCAATGGCAGGACCCTGAGACCGTGACCTGAGCTGAAACCAAGAGTCAGACACTTAACCAACTGAACCACCCAGGCGTCCCTCTATGGGGCATTTCCAGCTCTATATCTGTGTGTAGACGGGAAATTTATGCAACATGCATTGACAGTATGAGATCCAAAGGTACAGAGGAGCAACAACAGCTTACAATTAATAGGTTTGGGAGGAAGAGCACCTTCCTCCTTCCTGTGCCTGTGCCAGCCACTGTGAGAGACTCCCCGTTGATATGCCGTTGCTGTTCTTGACTCAGATCTGATACTGGAAAACCTGCCCTACAGCTCTCCTATTCTCCACCATTGAAGGATTTTGGAATCCAGGTGTGATTGTATTAATTGAGCATTTATTATGTGCATAGCACTGGGCGAGGCATTACAAAAGATATCAAAATTCCTTTATTACTTTGCAAGCTTAATGGAGGTCAAGATATATAGAAGCAACTGAGAATAAGACATATTTAGGTACAAAACTGATAAACAATAAATACTTTAAGAATTGAACGGGGAGAGGTCAGTCCAAGAGGGGAGTCTTCAAGATAGTTTTCAAAAGCTATTAAAAAATTACACTCATGATCTTGATAGCTGATGTCATGTCAAATGCCCCTTTTGACAACTCTTTTGTTTCAAACTTGCCTTTTCTATGCTTCTAGCCGGGAAAGAAGTGTTTTTTTGCTTTTGTTTTATTAATTATAAGCTGTTGTTTCCACATAGATACTTATAGGTCTGACATATCCAATTGGTGCAGGTAACGAGCTTTGTGTGCATTTTTCAAATTAATTTAAGATTGACTTTAAATTTAATCTCCAGCCCTTTCTTGAGGAGTCAGATGCTTTATTGATGAGCTGAAATCTCTTTGTCCTCTTTTTCTTTGGTGGAAATCATCCATCATCAGCCCTATTAAGGCCCTGGGAGGCTAAAGACATTTTCGTCCATTTTTTGTCTGCAGTGAACTTGTCTTCCGACTTGAGGAGTCATAACTTAGAGCATGCCCTGCATTACCGACTGTAAGGCCCACAACACATTTAGAGACTGGGCACAGAGTAACTCTTGAACAAATATGCCATCGACAGCCATACATTAACTACGGAGGATGTGAAATACTTTACTGTCAAAGCTACAACTTGATAAGTTTGATGTCCACTGAGATTATTTCCTACAGAAGGGAGAGGGACTTTGTCTAAGTCGGCCTGGTAGAAGCGTTTTATTTTCAAAAGCCTTACCTGCCTGCCATTATACTACTTGGAAAGCTCATGTTGCATCATGTATCAACTAATCATAGAAAGTAATTTTTCTTAGTCCAAATCATTCTTACCTTTCACCTTTCATGTCTTCCATACACGCTCAACCTCTTCCTCATTAACCAAGGTTTACCTCTCCTACCCCTTTAAGTATGTAGCCCTATCTACGCTGCTTTTCCTAACACTGCGTACTTACTAGCCATATGTGCTCTGCAATCCCTAATCCTTAGTAATGCCTACTCGCTGCTTTCTCTAGGCTGCAAATCATGCCTAAAGAAACTAAAGGAAATGAGAATACCTGACATTCAATATTCTTGCTCTCTGGTTTCAGCTGGCAATGAATTCGCTCATTTTGTGTTTCCTGGCATCTGCTATTCAACAGCTGTTCACATTCTTCTAACTTCTTTTTACACCTAATCACTTTCTCTCACTCACCAAATGTACTGGTGGGTCAAGGTTATCGAACAGGTATTCTCTCACGTACCATACCTCCACCTGAAAGTCTCTGTTGTTTTCATTCTCCATTTTCCCATCTTCTGTTTTGCTTGCATTCTCTCATCTTTTGTTTTTTTAATCAAATCTATTGAGGTTTAATTTACATTCAATACAACACACGCATTCTGAGTGTACAGTTTGAGGAGTTTTGACAGATACATAATAGCCATGAAACTACCACCAAAATGCAGATATAGAGTTTTTCCATTATATGAAAAGAGTTGCCTCATACCATTCATAGTTAATCACCAACACCCATCACGGCTTCAGACAAACATTGATCTGTTCTCTGTCATTATAGAGTACTTTTGCCCTTTCTAGGATTTCAGATATATGAAACCATACAGTATGTATTCTTTTATTTCTTGCTTACTGTGCTTAGCATGATCTTTTTCAGATTCATCCACATTCATGATTGTGTAATTTTTATAAGTTTTGTTTAAACACATCAACACCCATTCATTTACACATTGTCCATGTCTGTTTTCATGCTACAGTAGCAGAGTTGAGTATTTGAAAAGACCGCATGGCCCAGAAAGACTAAAATATTTGTCTGGCCCTTCACAGGAAAGCTTTGCCAACTCTTGATCTAAGTGGTCAAATCTTATGGTATGAAGTTTTTTGTATTTCTTTATTATTCTTTTTTTTTTAAGATTTATTTATTTATTAGACAGAGAGAGAGACAGCCAGCGAGAGAGGGAACACAAGCAGGGGGAGTGGGAGAGGAAGAAGCAGACTCCTAGTGGTGAAGCCTGATGTGGGGCTCGATCCCGGAACGCCGCGATCATGCCCTGAGCCGAAGGCAGACGCTTAACGACTGGGCCACCCAGGCGCCCCTATTATTCTTTTAATGTCTATAGGATCTGTAGTAATAAAACTACTTTCATTGCTGATATTGGTAATTTGGGTTTTTTTCTTGATCAGTATAGCTAGAGGTTTATAAATTTCATTGACCACTTCTAAAATCTAGCTTTTTATTTCATTAATGTCTGTTTTCTGCTTGATTTCCATTTATTTTTCTTCACTGATCTTTGGTTTAATTAGCTTTTCTACTTCTTTTTAAGGTGGAATCACAGACCATTAATTTTAGATTTTCTTCTTTCCTTACATACACATTTAAAATTATATTTCTAAGCACTGAAATACATTTCATATATTTTGACCTGTATTTTTACTTAGTATTTTCTTACTCCTTCTGTGATTTTTTTTCTGTGACATAAGTTATTTACAAATGTAACATTTAATTTTCAAATATTTGATGATTTTTCAGATATATTATTTTTTATTTCTAATTTAATTCTAATAAGGAGAAAATATGTTATGATTCTAAACTGATTAAATTTATTAAGACTTGGTTTATGGCTTAGCATGTGGTCTTAGTGTCTGTTCAGTGTGCACTTAAAAGGAATGTGTATCCTGCAGTTGTTGTACATAGTGTTCTATAAATACCCATTTGGTAAACTTGATAGTGTTATTCAGATCATCTATATCTTTATTTTTTGTGTGTGTCTAGTTCTATCAGTTGCCGAGAGATGGGTTTTAAAATTTTCAACTTTGATGGTGGAGTTGTCTATTTCTGTTTTATTGTCAATTTTCCTTTTAATCTATTTCCAAAATATTGCTATTAATCATATATATATAAATATACTGACTTTTAGCTCATCCTGACAAAAACATATCCTTTTAGCATTAAAAGCTTTATCTCTGGTAATATTTCTTATTCTGAAGACTACTTTGACAGTAATATAGCTACTTCAGCTTTCTTATAATTACTGTTTATAATGGAATATCTTTTTTCATCTTTTCACTTTTAATTATGTCTTTATATATAAAGCTTATCTCTTGTATATTTTTTATTCAGTCTGACAATCATTGAATATTGACTGGGGTATTTAAACCATTTACATTTAATGTAGCATTGAATTATGACAGGGTTTAAATCTACCATCATGCTGCTTTCCATTTGTCCCATTTGTTTTGTTCCATTTCCCTCTTTTTCAGGCCTCTTTTAGAATTGACTATTTGTATAGCATTTAACCTTTTTTCTATTGGCTATTACATATACGTTTGTTTCATTTTTGGTTACACTAGAAGTTACAATACTCCTCTTTACATTGTCAGAATCTACTTTCAAATGATATTGTATCATTTCTCATATTTTTACAACAGTATGTTTTCATTTATTCATCTCCTTTATATTTTTATCATCTTTTTACTTCTACATGTTATATAAATTCATTGATGCATGTTATTAGTTTTGCTTTAAGCAGTTTTCTTTACAAGAAATTTTTCTAAAAGAAAAAAAAGAGTCCTTTTATTTAGCCACAAATTTCCCAATTCAGGCCCTTTTTATTCCTTTGTGTAGATCCAAGTTTTCAAATGGTATCATTTTCTTTCAGACTAACAGTCTTCATTTAATATTTCTTACAGTGTAGATTTGATGGCAGTGAATATTCTAGCTTTTGTTTGCTGAAATATTTTTATTTTTCTTCAATCTTCAAAGAAACATTCGTTGGATACATAATTCTAAATTGACCTTATTTTTTTCAGCAATGTAAAGGTATTCCATTGTTTTATGACTTGTAGCCATTCTTATGTTTGTTCCCACTATTTCATAAATATCCCCTCTCCTCCAGTTTCTAAAAACATGTTCCTCATTTCCTTGAGGCTTTACTAGCAACACCTTTAAAATTCAAATTTTTACTAACAATCTGTTTAAAATATATGCATTCTCTAAGATGATATAGGCTTTCGCCACTGTGCTCACTTCCTTCTGAGTCCCCACCAGTTGACTTTGTCATACTTCTACCAACAGTCTAAAACAATCTAAGATTTTTTTTTTAATTATCATACTCTTCAAAATTTTTCCAGCCTCTACCTGTTGTCCATATCCATATTATACTTTTACATTTAAGTATACTTCACAGCAGGACTCCCTTTCCAGGCATCAAATCTGTACTCGTTTCCTGTGGCTGCTTTAACAAATTATCACCAACTTAGTGGCTTTAAACCACAGAAATTCACTTTCTTTCACAATATTGAAGGCCAAAATCAGTATCACTAGGGCCAAAATCAAGATCCAGGCAGGCCCATGTCCCCTCTGGAAGTGCTAGGGAGAAATGACTCCTTGATTCTTCCAGCTTCTGGTGGCTGTTGGCATTTCTTGGCTTGTGGCCGCATCACTCCAAGCTCTGCCTTTATGGTCACACAGACTTCCCTTCTATATGTCAAACCTCCCCCTGCCTCCCTCTTACGAGGAAACATATGGTTATATTAGGGCCCACCTAGATAATCTAGGATAACCACATCTCAAAATCCTTAATGTAGTCACATCTGCAATGTCTTTGTGTTTTGCATATAAGGTAACATTCATAAGTTCTAGAGATCAGGACCTGGACATACTGGGGATGGTGTGGGGCAGGAGGCATTATTCAAACCACCTATTTTTTCACATGAAATGTCATCCCAGCTTCACTGAATGTCAATTGGACACATAAAATTCAGTAGTTGTGAGAAAATAACTTTCAAAAGTAGGTTTATGGGGAGAAACAATAGGAGAGCAGGTTGGAGATATCTGTGTAAAATGTAATATAGAATACAGAAAATTTTTGAAGTTTCTTTGAAAATTCAAACTGTTAAAATACAGTATTTCAATACCTAGGAAAAGACAAAAGATTCTTTTATGTACAATTGGAGAGGAGGAAGTGGGAGGTGGCATTAAAGTCGTATCTCTGCAGAGAAAAGTAACAATAAAGACGGCAACACTTAATGTTACCATAGGAGTCTGGATATTCCAATGAGACCCTGAATTCTGAAAAAGGAAACAAATCCAGAATTGCGGGGGGGGGGGGGGGAATGGTGAGACAGTGACAAATGAATAAAGCCAAGCAAAAAGGAAATGTGAGTGGAAATAGGTCTCAAGAGAGGGCAAGTGCAGGCTGGTAGAAGAATCCTACCTACAGGCCTGAAATGAAATTCAAGTAGATAAACTAAAAGATCAATTCACTTGAGAAGCTTAAGCTAGTTAATGATATACTAAACTATTAATACAAGGTAATGAGAGCCATTCATTCAGCCAACACTTGACAAGTATTTGACCACTTACTATGTGCCAGGCACTTTGGTAATGAACAAAGGAAAGTCATCCCAACCTTGTATTAAAGCTTATATTCCAGTGAGGGAAACAGGTGATACACAAGTGAAAAATTAAATGAGCAGTATCAGAGAATTACAAAAGCTATAAAGAAAATAAACACTGTAAGAGAATAGAGAATGACAGGAGTAGATGCTTAGAACAAACATTCAGGATGCACCTCTTTAAAGAGGTTGTATTTGAACACAACCTGAAAGAATATACAGATTGAGCCAAATAAAGATCTGGAGTAAGTGTATTCCAGGTAGATGGGAGAGTAGCTCGATAAATAAATGGTGGTATTATCCCATTTGAGAGTGGGAGAAAGGGAGCAAGTATCTATTTTGGGTCTGCTAAGTCTGAAATAACTGTTACATGTCCCAGTGGAAATGTCAAGGAAGCAATTGGCTATGCAAGTCCTAGCACAGAGGAGTAGTTTGAACCACAGGTGTTAATTTGGGCATGACAAAGGTATATACCACCACCTGGAGAAGTCCTGCCACAAAAATATTCAAATTTTAATCTGACGAAGTCTCCACAACTAACTGCAGATTTACAGGAACTACAGAAGACAGAGTAACATGTTAAACGAATCCACAAGGATGAAATCAACAAAATCCAGACTCTGGGAAATTGGAATTGATGACTGCTTTCTTCAACAAATATGTGAAAAGGGAAGAGAAAGCGAGACCCAGAGCTGGAGCCAGAGAGAGCAAGAAAAAGAAGAGGAAGAGGAAGAAACTACAGATTAAATTTAAGAAACAAATAAAAAAATGGAATTTATTTCAACCCTGGCAATTTAAAAAATACATGAGATACTGAGGTAAAATCAGAACAAGGACAATATTTAATGGTGTTAAGGAACTACTAATGTTGAAGGTGGTAGCATTATGTTAAAAAAAATTATCATTACATTACAGAAAACATGCTGCGTTAGTCAAAGAAATAATATGATGTTGGAGACAATACAAAATAAAGGACAGAGGGTAAGTACACAAGGATATCAATAAGATGACATTGTCTACAATTTGATAATTATTGAAATGTGTCATTATATAACGTTCAAAAAATGGAAGTAGAATTATTTAGAATTTTATTATTTAAGCTTTAAAATACAAATAAAGATGGAAACTAAAGCAGTCATTAGTAAAGATGTAATAATTCAACATTACCAGTAACGAACTGTGATTGCATTTTATTACTTTCCAACCTGATTTTTAGGATGTCTGAAACAATTACTGCAAATACCTCTGTGGGACACATAATAAATCTACATGAGACAAGTTTGCACTGAAACATGAGCTGCTGCCTGTGAAAATAGTTTCTTTTCAGGAAAAAAAATTATAGAAAAACAGATATGGGGGCGCCTGGGTGGCTCAGTCGTTAAGCATCTGCCTTCAGCTCAGGTCATGATCCCAGGGTCCTGAGATCGAGCCCCGCATGGGCCTCCATGCTCCACTGGGAGCCTGCTTCTTCCTCTCCCACTCCCCCTGCTTATGTTCCCTCTCTGGCTGCCTCTCTCTGTCAAATAAATAAAATCTTAAAACAAAACAAAAACAAAAACAAGATACGTTGCAAGAGATGAGCTGATAAATAAGTACACACATACATAAATACTTAAAAGCTTTTTAAGAACCATTCTCCTTTGTTTTTCACAGACTGACTTCACTTTCGTTTGGAATATATTTAACAAAAGATTCAACAGTTTAATATTTCAATGTGCATGATAAATTTTAATCTACGAGTTAGGTGGAATTATTAGAAACACTGCCAAAAGGTCACACTACAAAGAAAGCAAATTGTACATGAACAAGGAAACGGAGTAAAAACAAATTGTTGGTCATTATTAAGAAAACCTAGTCACCTGCTATGTTGTCCAATACAGTAGCCAATAGCCACATGTAACAATTTAAATTTAAAAATAAAGCTGAAAATTCAGATCCTTAAATACACAACCTACATTTCAAGTGCTCAATGGCCCATGTGCTCAGGGCTACCATGTTGGACAGCAGAAATTCAGAACATTACCACCATCATTTCTATCAAACCCTCATAAAGACTGTACATCCAATCAGTGGTGTATACACCAAATAAGAATACTTAATATTCACTGAGCTGCTGGCTTAAAGACCCTATCCCTTTCTCACACCTTCCTTGATTACATTTTAAAAAGTTTCTTCGTGTTATTTTTTTTGTTGAAGGTTGTTTCATTTCACCTATAAAGATCCATACAATGAAGAATGGATCTATTTCATTTTCTCAGATGAAAATTAAATATGCACATTTTCTTCTTTGCTATGGCTACAAGAAAACTCAGACGTAAATGCTTAATTGCCGTTAACTATTAATCCAGGTTTTGAATAAATGTATTTTCACACCCCTCTATGCAAGTTTTGACATTACTCTATTTTAATGTATTTTAAAAATGTTATTGTAAAGAGGCTCAAATTCCTTTTGAGATGGGTGGAACATAATTAATTGATAAATTCTGCATAATGGCACTCTACTGCCCTCTTTCTTTCAACAATAAAAGTTCCAAGCAAGAAATTATTACCAAGTAAAGGTTTTCCAACAATAATCATAAGAAAAAACCTACAATTAATCAACATATTGTACACATCGATGCTAAAAGCCATTATAAAATTAAATAGTAATTCTTTTTTTTTAAAGATTTTATTTATTTATTCGACAGAGATAGAGACAGCCAGCGAGAGAGGGAACACAAGCAGGGGGAGTGGGAGAGGAAGAAGCAGGCTCCCAGCAGAGGAGCCTGATGTGGGGCTTGATCCCATAACGCCGGGATCACACCCTGAGCCGAAGGCAGACGCTTAACCGCTGTGCCACCCAGGCGCCCCTTAAATAGTAATTCTTAATAAAATTCTGAGATTAAAAAACTACTTAAAATGAAAATTACCAAAACTCAATAGTAAACATCATATTAATTGGTAAAGTACCAATATTTCCATTAAAATCAGAAATAAGGTAAAGACACTTGATAATACTACTTTCATTTAACATTGTTTTGAACAATGTAGCTAATGCTTTAAAATTTTAAAAATCAAACAAGCAATAAATAATTAAAAGATGTATAGTTACCTTTATTTTCAGAGTGGTATACCTACAAAATCTGAATATCTATAATAGCTAATTAAAATAGTAAGAGTTTATTAAGGTGAATAAAAACGACATACATAATAAGAACGGATACCTTTTCTCTATGCCACCAAAAACTAATTTGAAATGGGGAAAAAGGGGCATCTAGGTGGCTCAGTCAGTTAAGCATCTGACTTGATTTTGGCTCAGGCAATGATCCCTGGGTCATGAGACTGAGCCCCAAGTTAAGCTGTGTGCTGAATGTAGAGCGTCTCTCCCACTGCCCACCCCACCCCCAACTCAGCTCCGTGCTCTCTCTCTCAAAAAGGGGTGGGGGAATCCTACCCTAATAGCTACAATTAATAAATGCAAAGGATAAATTTGACACAGGAACCTAAATGTGTCTCAAAAGAAATGCAAGAATCTAAATTGAAAAAAAAAAAAAATCTTAGCAAAGGACATAAAATAAGACCCAAAAGCAGAGTAACTTCTTTTCCTAGATATAGGATCTTAAAACTATAAAAAATATCCATCCCAAACTAATGCAGGTTAATTTAATATTGAATTTCTTAGGAATGTTTTTTATCTGTAAGAAGATACCCAACTAAAACAGTGGCTTAAGTAACGAAAACATTTAACTCTCTCACATAAAATATCTGGAGAAAGGAACTACCAGGCCAGTACAGTGGTTCCCCAATCATAAAAACCCAGCCTCCTTCTGTCTTTCTGCCTTCCTTAAGAGTGTTGGGTTGGTTGCTTTACACTATCATGATGGCTGCTCCAACTCCAGGAATCACACTCCAGTTCAAGTCAGGCAAGAAGGGAGAAGGCAATGGTCCTAAATATACCTACCTTTCTTTTTTTTTAATCAAAAAAGCAAATGACTGTCCAGAAATCTCCCAGTAGAGTTCCATTTATGTTGCATTGGACAGAATCACATCATATGATGACCCCTAGAAGCTAGTTAAGCTGAGAAAGCAACACCTCACTCTTCCAGACTTCAAGGGGGTGTGAGGAACGAAGAAGGTTGAGAATGGGTGTTTAGTTAGCCAACCAAGTGATAATATTTACCACAAAATCTAGTCCGAATCGTGTTTTTTCATTCAAACTGTTCTGTTTTCCGAAGTAGAACGTATATTCCAGGAAAGGAACCTTGACCTTGCTCACCACCATATTCCTGGTATCTAACACGCAGTCATCTGCTGGATGATTAATAGCTTTAATGCTAAGTAAAAATATTAAAAATATCTGTTTTTTAAAAGTGGTCATTTCTAAATAATAGAGAACTTAGTGTATCAAAATTCCACCTTTAGTTTTCAATAGTGGGACTAAACACAGAATCATACAATTGGGAAGGTCATCTGGTCTCACCATGTTTCCAGTGTAAGAATTTCAGCCCAAAGGTGGCCTGGCTGCCCATCTCTGGCTTACATACCACAAAAAAGGCATGGTGAGTGCTTACTGTGTGTCAGGGCCTGGGTGTAATGTTCTACATGCATGATCTCATTTCTGTTCACAATGATCCCATGAGGAAAATACTATCATTTCCATTTCACAAAAAAGAAAAATGAGGCAGTCTCAAAACAACACAGCAAGTAAGTGGCAGGGCCTGGATCAGAACCCCAGTCAATCTAACTGCAGATTTCAAGTTCTGAATCACTGAACTTTACCACTTTCAATAGGAACACAGTCTGTTCCACTGCTAAACAGCTACTTGCTAGAATGTTCTTTCACTAAGCTGCATCAACTGGACACACTGTTACTTCTACTCATTATCTTCATTCTGGAGGAAAGCTCAGTAAGCCTGTTCATGCTACTATATCTGATGACCCTTTGAAGGTCTCAGAATCATTTCTGAACACCATGTTATTTTGGCCAACTGCTTTTGGATTAGAGTCTGTTTGCAGGGCTCTCTCTTAAATGTAGCATCCAAAAGGAAATTCAACACCACACATCTGTTTACCAGGGCCATAGACTATTGTAGAGGCTAAAAACAGGCTGCCCCAAGATGGGCCACTTTGGCACAAATGACATACAAGGAGAATTAAATCATAACAATACCATTTCATTGTTTACAACGGAAGAAACATAAGTTTCAAAAAGTGCTGTTTTTCATTGCTCAAATTCCACTCAGTTCTTACACACAAAGGGAGTAGCTATAGGTCATTAAACGTCTAAAGGATTAATTTACTCTGTAAACTCATGGACTCTATGGCTAAGTGTCTGATGGATAAATTACTTGGCCTCTCTGTAAATAATCAATTTTTTTTATTTATACAAGAGTTAGCAATCACAAGACAAAATTGTTTAAAACAAAAAAATCTAGTAAGGAAAAAAGGAACAATTCTCTGTTAATATGAATGCATTTTCTATTGTACTAAATAAACTCATATTCAAGTTATAGCTTAAAATGAGTTATTCTCTTCTGGCTGTTGGTTTGGCTTTTATTGGAGAGTTGCTTTTTTTTAAACATGGAAATGCCAAATGAAACAATAAAAATTTCCAATAACCCTTGGAAAATATGTCACCTATAAGCTAATTTCCTCAAGATATACAAGCTAAAGAAAAAGAAGAGAAGTTCAAAGTATGGTTAACCTCAATTTTTAAAAAATCAAAGTATAAAGAAGGCCCACAGCTGTTTTCAAGAAATGCTCATAAGCAGGACTCTACTGCCCTCTTTTGTATCAAGCATGTAACACAACGCAAGTCCCAAATAGGGCACCTCCCGGGATGAACTGAAAGGAAACGGTTTTCAGGGCTTGTTTTTCCAGATGGATGCTCGACTACCATGGCAGAGGACGACTGCCTAAGTGCCTTCACACATTTGTTGTTTCATATGTGCTTGTTGAATAAATGAATCCGGCTTATTCTGACTTTTCTAAAAAGTTTTTTTATTTGATTATTGCTGAAATTTTAGAGTCATGAGTAAAATAAAGTCATACGTTCAGGATTTTTTTTTTTTAAATGATTCTAACGGATTTGGTGAGTCAAAGGAGCAAAAATACGACAGTTTCCAGTCGTCCTGTGGGCTCTCCAACCCATCCTGCCTTCAAATCCAGTGCTTAAAACCAACAAAGGTGGAACAGAAGTTGGGACTTGAGTGCCCTTCTTTAGCCTGACAGCCACATTGCTTGAAGCAGTCTTTTAATCTGTTTAGTGACCTAAGCACAAATTATCTGGGTCTTCTTAGTTTACCATCAGATTGCACACAGGTTTTCTCTGAGGACACAAACGTCCCATTGTAGCGACCCGATGTCCCAGTGGACGTTAGGGAAGATACCTCCAGCCTCCCTTCAGTTTTCTAATTTGGAAGTCACCGTACCACGCCCCACCACACACATTCCCCAATAGATCTAGAAAGTAGAGGCATAAAGAGGTTCCATTTCCAGTGCAAAAATATACGGAGTTAGCTAGTATCACTATCATTTGTACCCACTCCCCACCTCAGCCAGGCTGTTTTCGTTCGGACTTCTGAGCGACCTCTAACAAAATGCGCTTCAGCCTACACTTTACCTGCGAACGAAGGAGGAGAGTCTCTCAGCGCCAACCTCTGGTTTCAGGATTGCTGAAATTCTTCAGCAGAGTAAGAAGTTATAAACTGCTTTTATAACAATAGAATCAAACATTAAATAGAGAGCCAGATAATATTGCCTTTTCTTTCCAAAAATTTAATTTGTATCTTTTAAATGACAATAGAAGACATTTTCTCAATCATTTACTCAATCCAAAGGAAAAAAGTGAAATACTATGATTACAGAGATGATAGTAGACACTTCCAGCAAGATATATGGCAACAAAATTTTCAGCGAGTTTTATAGGAATCTGGTATAAAATAAAGTTAAATATAACATTTTTAAAACGACAAGATCATTTACCTAACCTGCATTCGTAAGAGACATTTGCACTTCTTGTCTGGCTTAGAAACAAAACAAAATAAAACCCTCATATCACTTTCTTTTATACACAAAAAAATTTACTATATTGGCTAAGCTGCATAAAGTTCATGAGGATAAGTTCTGAAAAAAGCAATAAACACAAAATTAAGGCAAACTTGATGTTGGTATCAGGTAAACAGCACATTTAGAAGGACTTTTGTTAAGAATTTCTGCCTTTAAAGTACTCGAAGCTATTATTTCAGAGGGCACATCTGTACCTGTTGTGACATCTGATCCTAACAGCATTCCTGGAGGAGGAATTGTTACTAAAGAGAAAAACTAAGATGGCTCATTTAAGATCATACAGCTTGATCAGTGGCACAAACACACTTATCAAAGACCCCGGAACACGAAAAAGTTTCCCGTTGGTTGATTCACCTTCCTAACTGCATCAAGATATGATCGAAGCATCAGAACAGAGTGAATTCCCTGAGGTCTGCAAAACAGACTGCAGCCATAATGGGGGATGAGGAAAGTCCGCTCAGGATTTTTCACGTGCTACATGATTTGCAGTGCAAGACTGTGATAAAAAGGGAGGTGGATATAAGAAAAGGGGAGGAATGACCTGAAAGATCATCATATAGCCAAGTTCAACCAAAACCCAGAATAAACCAGAACAAACTGAAAAGATGGTCTTTGTTGGGAAGCAAATATTAAAACCAAAGGGGTAGAGGGACCTAGAAAGGTCCCTAAGAAATTATTCACCTTAATAGTGCAAAATGTTCAGTACACATCCCCATATAAATTAATTCTAAAAGTTCTTTGAGGTAGATAGATGTTAGGAATGAACTGAGTTCATGTTTAACAAAAAGAGAGAAGAAAGAAAAGAGAAAAGAAGAAAGAAAAGAAAAAGGAAAGAAAAAGAAAGGAAAGAGGCACTGAAGAGAGGCCCTATTTTTAATGCTACCTTTAAATAAAAAGCATTGCAGTTAGTACTTGTCAAGATTCCTTTCAGTAAAGTGCTTAAATGCCTGTTGTTTTATTCCTCCATTTAGAGGTTGAGATTAAGTATCTTACAACTAAAGGCCCCAAGCCAAGCCGGGCTTTTAAAAGAAAGCCTACCAAAGCTCCCAGCCAGTTTGTAACTTTTCACAACTCATCCACTTGGACCACCTTGTTTTCCCCTCTTCAGTTTCTCAAGATGGAGCTCAAACTGATTTTCCTGGCAAAATCTTCAGGATTCCCTCAGTCAGAAGTAATGTTCCTACAGCCAAAAGTCCTGCTACACTTAAGCCTTGCTGTCACTGTGTTATATCAGTTTGCACACTTGTCTCCCCACCGGACTACAAGCTCCTGAAAAGGCACACAAAGATAAACCCTGCTTCTTCGTTTCTGAATCTTTAGGAGCTAGTATCCTGTGGGTACTCATTAATCAAGAGCCCATCTGACTTGATCTCTCAAAATGCACATTTTATATAAGGTGAACAAATTGGAGGTTTGCAGTTCTTCACATGAAACTCAATATATCCTGCAAAACCTGTTTTTATTCCTTTCCCTCTTCCTCTCAGGGAAAATCAGTCTACCAGGGCAAATACCCAAGTTCCAACCTTAGTCCCTCTTTCTGACCCCATTTTTTTAGTATTGCATTTCCTTCATTAAAATATCCTTGTGCACTTCCAAGTAAAACTAAGTCACAAGAATAGCAACAAAACATATGGTTCTTCGTGATGTAAAAACAAATTTTTCTCATCACCAGGTCACGGAAAAATAAACACATTCTTACGCTTGAACATTAACAATGTTCTTAACAATGAATTTGAGAATCTGAACTTGCACTTGAAAGCTCTCCACGAAAGGAAACATTACGAACTGAATGAAGGAAAATAGCTATTCATAGGGACATATTTTTGTACTTGCTTTGCTCCAATTTCTGCTACATAGATCGCTCCAGTCTTCCCACTGACATCTAAGAGATGAGGTAAGACTTGATCTGCTAGTTGGATTGTGCCGATCACAGAACAGTTGCCAATGCTCCCCACTGGGGGCGCTGCCGCCAGTAAGAGCCTGCTAAGGTTCAGCTGGGCTACAATCGCGAACTTTCCATCAGGAGTAAATCTAAAGAGAAAGACATTTTACAGAACAAACGTAGGCAAAATCAATATAAATGCTGACTTTCTCAACATTTTTATCCCCTACGGTGCTAAGCAACCACAGACACCTCTACTTGCCGAACGATGCTTTCGAGGAGAATTTAAAATGTGTCTCAGTCTGTTGATGAGGGAACAGACTTGTGATGGCACACAGAGCCAAAGATCAGCTTCAACAAACAAGAATAATAATATGGGAGCCCCACACAAAATGAAACTAATGGAGAGTCGGTGCTAGGCTGACACCACAGACTCAGGATTCCTATTTACATTCTGTGTTTAAAAATGCATCACACGTATCTCGAGGGTGAAGGCTGTAGGAGGTCCAGCATATGTTATCTCTGAGACCTGGATCGCACAGGGCAGCACGGGGAATTTAACTGCTTTCATTCTCCATTGGATTTAAAATACCATTATGTGTTCTCTGCATACTTGGTTCCACCCCCTTTCCACCTGCTGAAAACTAATACTACTTTAAACTTTCAACTAGCTTTTCAGAGGAATTCACATAAACCAAATAAAGCAAGCGTTGTTTTTTCTTTCAAGATTTTATTTAAATTGTAGTTAGTTAACATATAGTGTAGTATTTAATTCCCGGGGGAGAACTTAATGATCCATCACTTGCATATAACACCTAGTGCTCAGCACAAGTGTCCTCCTTAACGCCCATCAACCATTTAGCCCATCCCCCCCCCCACCTAATTAAACAAGCATTTTAAAAGAAAAAGAAAAAATTACCTGACTGAAGAAGGTCCCTCTTCTGTGAAACAATTATTCCACGCTCCTAACCACTCCCCAGTGTCTTTATCAAATACTTGAATTCTTTTATTTCCTCGGTCAGCAACCCACACCTGAGAACCCAAAAAAGTTTCTTGGAAAAGATCCACATCATAATGAGAAAGAAAACAGAAGGGGAGAGGGGAGGGATGAATGTTCATTTCCATTAGTTTCACATACACCACCTCATTTAGTACCTAGGGGACCCCAATCTTCAGACAGGAAATTATAGTTCCGAAGTGAGCTTGTAATAAGGAGGAGAGCCACTTGTGGTCACCTGTCCTAATCCACAGCCCACACTTAATGCTCGTCTGCTCTACTGAACATCTGAATAACTAAAAACACTGGAGTGTTCTGTTGTGACGCAGAGGATTAGCACAGCACCGAGAAGCAGCAGAATTCATGCACTCCTCCAAAAGGCATTCTCTGTCCCGCTGAGTTCTGCCAACTGTCAGTTCCTGGGTTAGGTCAGAAGACAAAGACAAGCAGCCTAGTCCCCCAGGCGCTCAGGCTAGGGGCGAGCCAGGCATTCATTCCTGTTGCATATCACTGAACATCTACCTGCTATTTACCGAGGAATGTCCACAGTGCCAAACCACAGAAAGAGGATGCTTAGAAGATCTTAGTAGCATCTCAAGAATGACAGGAGGCCAACAACAGCTTTAATTTAGTTTTGCTATAGGCTGGAATGAGTTATTCAGTAAACTGTTGTGGTAAGACAAGAAAGCCGCTTCACTCTAAATGCCGTTTCATGTACTCTAGCTGATGGATGCAACCTCTGCCAAACATACAGGGAAATGATTTGATGACATGAGGCTAGGGCTGGAGACAGGTATGGAAGAATGGACTGGAAGTGTGGGCCAGCCCCGCTGACCTCTACCTCCTCCTTTCCGGATCTTTGGACTTCTTGGGTTTGAGGATTCAGGGACTATTTCTTCAGGGTAACCCTGACTATGTACCTGTCGATGCCTATGAGTTTTAGTAGCCCCTAAATTCATTTACAGTAGGAAACAAATAAAGACTCATTGTATCACTTTAGAAAGTCTGTTGATTCCTAAGTAAGGTGATTTCTCAAGATCTTTTCCTGATTCATGATTCTTTAGTAAGGATGGGTTTCCTTAAAGATTTTGGTATTACTGCCTTTGACGAGTGACCAAGGAAGAAATATAGTTTAGACCCTAGTATTGGATATTTTAGATTGTTGGCATTATCTTTCCTACTGAACAAATCTTGATTATGAGAAATCTTGTTTAAGAAACAATAGCGGGGGGGTGGGGGGGCGCCTGGGTGGCTTAGTCGTTAAGAGTCTGCCTTCGGCTCAGGGCGTGGTCCCGGCATTCCAGGATCGAGCCCCACATCAGGCTCCTCCGCTAGGAGCCTGCTTCTTCCTCTCCCACTCCCCCTGCTTGTGTTCCCTCTCTCGCTGGCTGTCTCTATCTCTGTCAAATAAATAAATAAAATCTTTAAAAAAAAAAAGAAAAGAAAAGAAAAGAAACAATAGCAGGGGCGCCTGGGTAGCTCATTTGGTTAAGCCCCCGACTTGAGATTTCGGCTCAGGTCATGATCCACAGGGTTGTGGGTCAAACCCAGGATCCCAGGATTGGGCTCCACACTCAGCAGGGAGTCTGCTTGAGATTCTCTCTCTCCCTCTCCCTCTGTCCCTTCCCCAACTCGCACATGTGTGTGCTCGCTCTCTCTCTCTCAAATAAATAAAAAAATCTTAAAAAACAAAACAGCAGCAAGTTCAGCTCTGGAGCTAACTGACTTTTCATATAGGGCTGGGGTGATGACTAAACGAATTAATCATGTAAAATGCTCTGAATGGTGTTGACTGTTGTTAAAACACAAGTGTGCAGAAATGAACACTCTCATTTTTCATCATCGAGTAATGCCAGAGTATCCCCATCAACTGTTCTCAAAAGGGCACTTATCACTATGGAGAATTCACCTGGGTCTAGGCCTTCCCTGCTCAGAAACTT
The DNA here is from genome assembly GCF_024610735.1 of Ursus americanus. NCBI lineage: Eukaryota > Metazoa > Chordata > Mammalia > Carnivora > Ursidae > Ursus > Ursus americanus. Next base: position 61,408,362 of record NC_142136.1, read on the forward strand.
GATCTTATTCTTATTCCATGAAGGAAGTAGTTAATCGGGCTCAGGAGGGTAATGTGTTGAAAACCAGAATTCCAACTTTTTAGCTCCCCATTTACAGACAAAATTCACAGGTTCAGTTATCTTCCTATCTACAATGGGAAATACTTGAAGATTTCACTAAAAATTCTCACTTTGTCTACATAGGAAGCCAAATCAAAATCAAAAGGTTGCTTGCTGAACACAGAATCAGAAGAAGAAATGAATTAACTTTCTAAGGGTACGGAGTCAAGATAGTCTGATGCATCCATGTGCAACAGGACATTTAGTCACTGAACAGTTACTCATAGGATGACTACTATGTGCCAGGCCCCAAGATATAAAGCAAAAAAGAGTCAGTATATGCCCTCATACCGCCTCCGCTCTGTTAAGGTAGACGACTGATTATATTATAGTGTGAGAATTACTATAACGGGGAAGTATAGGCTACTATGGGAAAACAGAAGGAGAAACTAATAGAAAACATTTTGGGTGGGGGTTTGGTCATAGGAAAGTAACCCCAAAGAAGTGATATGTATGCTTAAAGGTGTATAAAAGCAAAAGAGGTGGTAGTGGATAGGGTGGGGAAAAAAGAAATGGGCTGAAGTGTGTCAGTTAAAGTTTTCTGTTCCCCAGAGTGGAGCTAGTGAGAACAAAGTTGCCTGGGTGGCTCTCATTTTCAAGCTTCCAAGCTTAATCTCTCCCACCTCCCTTTTGATCAACATATTCTAGAATTAATTTAATTCTAAAATCAAAAATATATTCAAACACTCCCAGTAGTTTTCTTAGTAGGAGGGCAACTCTTTCTTTTTTCAGGTAACTTATGCTCTAGTCCATTATTTGTTCCTTCTACCTTTAAGTGACAACCGCAAATCTATTTTGTTCATTTCTAAATATTTGGGGAACTCTTCATTACAGGACCTGAACAATTATAAGAGTATATGGGTTAGCCATCCCCAGAAGAATTGCCCAGATACATCCAGATACACATAACCACAAACATTCATATATATTCGGATGTCCAGACACACATGTGCACCAAGATCCGTATATATAGAGGCCCATACACCTACACACACACACACACACACACACACACACACACACACACTCAGACACACACACTCAGACACACAGTTCCATACACAATGAGAGGGTATTTTTACCCGACCAGATGAATCAACAGTAACACTGTGAGGTATGTTGAACTTAGCAGGCCCTGTCCCACGTTCTCCATGCAGCCAAAGCATCATGAAATCTGAAAATGGCAAACATAGTTGGTCAGAGCAACATATAGAATACCTTATACATTTGCATGTTATATCTTATATCTTAAGCTGAAAATAAACTATTCAGTTATACCCCCAACTGATTATGCTTTCTTAGCTTTCTGTGTATATACCAGTTTGCCTAATTATTATGCTTTACCAAAAAAAAAAAAAAAAAATCCTTCTGTTTCAAGCAATTAATTGACTTCTTTACTATCTCCACTTGAGTTTTTCATCATTCAAAACCATTGTGTGTGATTCATGTGACTGTCTTCCTTCCCAACTATTCTGTTATTTGGTATTACAATTCCTGTGAGTTTAAAAATTCACATTATGTTTTTATAGTCTGTCTCCCTTATTACCCCTGTTGTAGGCCAAATTGTACCTCTACCCCAAAAGATATACCCAAGTCACAGGAACTCCTGTACCTGTGAATGGGACTTTATTGGTCATAGACTTTTGCAGACATATGAAGTTAGGGATCTTGTGCTGAGATAGACCCCAAATTTAGGTGGACCCTAAATCCAATGACTAGTATTCTTGTAAAGAGAAAGGAGAGGGATATTTGACACAGAGACACACAGAAAAGGCGGCGATCTGAAGACAGGGGCAGAGACTAGAGATATCCTGCCATAAGCCAAAGAATGTGTAGAACCATGGCAAGCTGGAAGAGGCAAAGAGGGATTCTCTCCTAGTGCCATTAGAAGGAGCAGGGCCAGCCCTATAGATTTCAGACTTCTGGATTCCAAAACTATGAGAATAAATTTCCGTTTAAGCTATTCAGTTTGTGGCAATTTTTTATAGTAGCCACAAGAAACCAATATACCTGTATTCAATCTGTCTCCTGAGTTTCATTGTTTGTTTCATAGAATTTTTTTGATTCTTGCTTTATCCACATTCACCTCCCTTTAACCACCAGCAACCAAACTTAGTTGCTGGGTAAGAAGCTGACTACATAAGTTCACGCAGGAGTGTATGCTCTGCCCACATGACAGAGCTTACTGTAAATACTTCCTGATACAGTATTGTGTATTATAAAAACTCTACTTCTATAACAAAAAAACTCAGACATTTTAAAGGCAAAATTATGGCTTCAAAATTCTTAGATAAGCCTTCAAAAACATCCCAAATCTTATTTTTTCCTCTTCCAAAATTACATCCTAAGACCTCTTCCTCGAAGACTTGCTAATTACCTGCAGACCTTGTGTGATAGAGCCTTGTGAATGTTCCTCCCATCCCTCCTCTCCTTCCACAAAAACCAGTTTAGTTCAAGAACCACTTGCTTTATGAATGCTTGCCCTACTTCTTTAGTCAACAGTAATTTCTCCTTCTCCTAATCTTATTTCACGTTAACAATCAATACCATAGAGTAGCATTTAGCGGTTTCATCTGAAATTGACCTGCACCTACAATACTACTGGACACAGAGCAATATATATAGTGAAACTTTAGCTGATCAATCAAACTGAAGGGTATCTCAGCTCTAGGATGCCAGGTTTCTAACATTCTCTTTCTTAATTGGATAGGATAAACACATTTCTTGAGCCCACTATAAATTCCCAAACTGCCTCCAGTCGAAGGAAACACCTAGCTTTTGAAGAATAAGTATATTATCAGAATTATTTATTATTGGCCATCCAACACATTCCACTCGTGCCCTTTACACACAGCTTCATATATAATACAATATACAACGGTTGTAGGGCACCTGGGTGGCTCAGTCAGTTAGGTGTCCAACTACATTTTGGCTCAGGTCATGCTCTCAAGGGTCACGATGGAGCCCTGTGTTGGGCTCCTCGCTGGGCGTGGAGCCTGCTGAAGATTCTCCCTCTCCCCTTGCCCCCCACACCTCCCCATCTCTCTCTCTCTTAAAAAAAAACATACACACACACACACACTAGTTATAATATTATACCAAGTATCAAACAAATTAAACACATCCAACTTATTAAACAGCATTCTTACGATACCATGCAAGCCATGTACCTTGGGACAATTTGATCAATCTGTTATTTAATCCTCCATCTCCATCCACAATGTAAATATCTCCTGTGTCGTCTACATATAATTCTGCAGGGTTATCAAACTGCAGGGGATTCAAACCAGTGCCTTTTTTGCCTGGGGTACCCAAGACTTGAACAAGATCACCAAAGGAATTGTATTTTTTAATAGTATGACCATAGGATCCTATAAAGATAAACATGCACACGTCACAAATATAACCACTATCCAAACGTTCATGTTTTTCAAGTAAGCAGAGAGCAAGAATTTAACAGAATTAGACAGTAATGATAAGTTAATAGGCTCAGACAATTAAATGCTGTATTTCACAAGCAATAAAGCTTCTTTAGTTACAACCAAATCTGTCATGAATTAAAATTCAGGTACTCCAAAATAAGTGTATTCTAAATTCAAATAAGTAAAACCAAAACAACTGGCTCAGAAAGTTCATGATGATAAACTATAGGTACATCATTTTTTTTTTTTAATCAAAAGTACGACAGTACGACCTTGAATAAACATTCCTTGTAAAAAGAAATTGAGAAGGAACTGGAAAAGGAACTCATGTTTGAAAAATCATTATTTCAATCATGGACAGATCTCAAATTTTAGTAGGTCAACAGAAAAGTTTACTATAATACATATTTTTTTAAAACTATACTTTCTTATAGTAGAAACAAGTTCAAGACTCAACCCACTTTTTTCCTAAGAAGAGAATAAACCTTTCCAAATCACTAATATCTTATTTTCTCACTTATATCAAGACATCTTTGAGCTAAAATTATCTTACAAGCAAAAATATAAAGTATGGTATTAATAATTAGGGAAAAACCATAATGTCGTTAACAGGAATCAACTTGAAGGCATACCAAGACCAAAGTAACTGGTAGGCATGCAAAAGATAAATTGGATACACTGAACTCACTGGAAATAAAGTGAATCAACTTGCATTAGAATTCTATCTTAAAAAACGTATTTATTGTTACACCTGATTTGAATGCTTGAGGCAGTTTGTAGCAATAAGAGAACAAAATATTGTTAAAGAAAGCAACCTTCAAAGTTTCTAAAGAGTTGGCAAAAGACATAGAACACCAGTATATAACACTGTTTTGTTTTTAAGGCTCATTTACAGCCATATTTTTTATTAAAGGCAATGTATTTCTTCAAAAAATGGGAAGGAATATAAAAAGTGTCTTCAGGTCTGTGCATGAAAAAAAACCCTTCAATGGAAAGAATGAAGAGGTCATGTGTATTCTTTTTATTTCTGGGAATCAGTGAAGTATTTTATAAAAAACGATCACATGAATGGAATAAATTAAAAAGTAAAGGCCTTTAACAGCGAGTGCTGGGAAAAAAAAGAAGTCAAAATAGTCATATTTCATTATAGCATTACAAGGAACTCAGAGGTAATCTCGATTTTTTTGTTTAACTGGAATTTTATCATCCAAAATACATCTTGAAAGAAATGAATCGGCTGCGGCTCAGAAATCTTTTGGGTTCTGAGAACAAATGGTAATGGCACTTCCACCAAAAACTGAGTTCATTAATTCCAAAATGGTATCTGAATTAGCCAGAAACGAAGAAACAGGATGTCCTTCAAGCCATGAATGTAACCGGGCCAAAGAATACTAGAAAGACCGTCTTTATGACCCCCTTCATTCCTGAGATCCTGAGTAATGCCCGGTTATCTCTGGTACTGCCTTAAGCAACAAGAACATGAGAACAGCTATCTCTGAAAACATCCAGAGCTATAAATCCAGCTGTGCCTACTTTAAATTGCAACACCTTCTACTAAAAGCACTTGGTGGAAGGAAGATTTCAGACATGCTGCAGTAGGATTTCAGAAACATTAACACCAGCAGTTTCTGCAAATCTTGCATTTTGGGCAACAAAGAAGTTCTGGTTTCTTAGCACAATTTCTTTTGTAAGAGAACTGGTAAAGAAAAATAAGACAAGGACTCCGTTCATTAACTTTCAGAGATTGCTATGTTTTGGGCTTCATAGAAGAGGTTTAGAATTTTAACCTGGGAAGGGCACCTGATGCTTTAACAAACTATAGAAATGATCCCTGAAAGTATTGTCTCACAACTGATGCTTTAAAGAGGTAAAATCCCTTGACAAGTTAAAGGAAAAACCGTAATAATTATAGCCTCCTTGTTAAATATCTTGACTCTACAGAAGTACAATATAGAGGTTTTTAGAAACAAGTGATTTCAGAAATCATTAAAATTACAATTAGATTTAGCAACTCTTGATTTTAAAGCGTACAAGCAAGAACATGGGAAAAAATATGGTTTCTAGTAAGATAATTTAATAGATATTACTACACATACCACTTCCTACATCCGTGATCCAGACAGACTGTTCATGTAGTGTACTGGCTGCAAATATACCATGAGGTGTGTCAACTGTATAATTCCAGGATCGTAGGAAATATCCATCCTCTGTGAACACTAATACCTTTGGGATGTTATCCCCTCTCTGAAGGTATATAAAAATAACTGCTTAGATAGGATCAGTTTTTAGAAAGTAATCTTTATTTTGGTAGAGAGAAACAAAAATTAAAGGTTAATCAAGAAATTTAATGTTTAAAAAACGGGCTTCAAAACTTATTAATATCTACAACATTCATAAAACCAACGTATTTACTTAAAACCAACTCAAAAAAACAAACTTCACTATTAGCATAATATAAACATATATGGTTACTTAGCACAGCAAAACAAGAAGAAATTGTTTCCTTTGTGTTCATAATTTTTTTTTTAAATCCCCATTTTACTAACCTGGGCTATGTAAACCAATCCGCTGAGGGAGTCGATCGCAACACAAAATGTTGCTCCAGTAAAGTATTCTGAATGCTTAGGCCAACCCACATCCAGCCGATAAGGAATTTCCTTGGTTCTCCAGGAAATTTGAAAAGCAAATTTCCTTAAAACCTTTTAAAAAAAAATCAGAAGATTAAGTTTACTCTCTACGTTAAGGGGGAAAAAAGGCTTATTTTTAAGCATGCCTTGACAGCTGACATAGAGGTGTTCAGACTGCTGGACAGAAATGATTCGGAAGAAATGGGTTTGTAAGTCTAAAGACCAAAGCGATCACAATACAAATCTGCAAATTGTTTGAAGATGTAGTGGGATCTGGGGAAAGAAAGAAAACAGGACAATGGCGATGTATCATATATAAACTTTTAAACACCAAGAGACAAAGGACGAAGGCAGTTCCGCTCCCGGTGCAGCTTTTGAAGACAAGCTCGTGCAGGAGCCAGGGCCCGCCACCTCCATCCCACGACAGCGGCCTCGCCTCTCAACAGTGCTATCCACACACCCGACAGACATTTCTTCACTGCTCAACTCACCGGGGAGCCACAAAAACGCGAATGCAAAACCAGTAATGTAAGAAAGAAGCCAGCGCCGGCCAGGCAGACCCAGAATCTCGCCATGATCAAACGATAGGGTCCGCAGGCGGCTGGTGGCCACCAGACAGCTCCACGCGGTTCGTCGCTGTACACGGCGTCGGCCCCACCTCGGAGCCGAAGCTCCTCTCTCCGGTTCCCTCTCTCTGGATGTGCGGGTCTTGAAAACCAGACCCGGGCGCACGAAAATCAGAACTCAGGTAGCGGTTTCCGGGAGCGTTCCCAGGTCGACGCCCCCAGGTCACGTGCCTCGGGCTGACCCACTGACCACCCCTTTTTGCCCCTGGGGGCGGTCCACGCGGCGGACTTCTCCAGTTCGCCAAACATAAGGGCATCCGTTGATATGCCTTAACCACTCGCCTATCGTTGTTTTAAAAATTCAGATTGAAAAATCAGAAGAAAGCACACTCAAACTCAAGACATAGAGATGTGATCCTTAAAAAATGGCTTTCAAGCTCTGAGAAAGATTTCAGCTCTATCCGATTCCGAGCATCCAGGCATTCGCCATGAACACCTACGTTCCCACACCAGGACCCCCCCCCCCAACTGGCTTTCGGGAAAGAGAGGCCTAAGCTGTCGGCGCAGAGTTGAGTTTACTGGGGCGCGACGGGTTTCGTTAAAGGCCCCCAGGAGCCGGTGGGAGCTGTAGGGGTAACCAGGAAGGGCTCTAAACGCTGTGGACGCCGCGGTGTTCGGGAGTCCCCCTACCGGAGAGCGTGTCCCCCTTCGCCGGGCTCTTGGTGCTCTCCCGCCGCCGGCCCGCTCCCGGAAGCCGTGGCAGCTGGTAACAAAGAGCCTGCGAGGCCGCGGCTGCCCGGGCTGCGGAACCCAGGACCCAGCGCAACTGCTGGGGTTGAGCGCAAGTCGGGCCATGCGTCCAGGTTCGCGGCGGTGAGGGGCGGCGGCTGGCGGCCGAGGCGCTGGTGCGGGCCGAGAGGCCGGTGCCTCCTTCCTCGCCGCGCGCGGCAGCCGGGGTGCAGGTGCTTCTCACCTCCCACACGGGAGAGCGGCTTCACGACCTTACCCGGTGGCGCCTGGCCATCAGCTGCAGGAGATCGAAGCTCAGCCCCGGCTGCCAAACCCTGGATTTCTCTGCAGGACTCAGAGAGCACCGGGCTCTTCCCCGAGGTGTCCTGAAGCTTTGTGTGAAGCAGCTGAGGAAGCCCGACGGTTTTTGCTTTTAATAAAAAGTTTTTATAAGTGTGCATTTTTAGAAATTTTTGCAGAGTTTGAAGCACTCTCTACCTCTTCGCATCCTCCTCAGCTGTAAACATTTCTACTATTGGAACGGACCAGGGATGAACGTTTTGTAATTGAAAGTGTAACTGTTAAAACCACGTTGAGACAGTAGTCAAGATGGACAAAAAGTCCTTTGAAACGGTGTTGGATGAAATTAGAAAGGTAATTTCACGTAATTCCTTAAACCAGTCTATGAGCTATGAATTCTCTTAGTTCTCTTTGAGGGACTGCGTGCAGATTGTGCAAAATACGGGTTTTAGGATTGCAAAATTGATTGGAATTTTAACGTACAGTGTGGGAGCTTGTGGCTTGATACGTTTCACTATACAAATAGAAACTAAGTTATGTTAATGCTAAACTTGACTATCAGTGCAGTATTGTGGAAATTATATTCAAAGAGTTCTCATTCCCAAGCCGGCTCTACAAATCTTTAAAATCTGTACTTATGGAGAAGTGATTTAAAATATTTCTGAAATGATCACCTCATCTTTCAGTAACCTAAAGACTGAAAACTGGAGGTAATACGTATAAAATTTCTTTAATGGTAGTTAAAAATCTGAAGATAGACTGTGTGCCGCCTGGAGGGAGAAAATTAATGTCCAAAAGGCCTTACTTAGGTTTAAAGCCATATTTTTAGGAGTGGGCTTCAATAACTTGAATTTCAGAACTTTTTCTTCATGCTTTCCAAATTTTTGCTTCATTTCGAGGCCATTGTATGTAACCTACCTTCCAGGATGACCAGATGGTCATCCTGGAATGTGGCCTTGAGCCTAACAAATACTTAAAGCACAAAAGAAAGAAGTTTACCTGATTAGAACTGGAGGGACTTTCTGTACCATTCTTATGCTAATACAGGGTGCTTTGCTTAGAATTTCAGGGTGATTATCTTGCCATTTCCAAACCTGTAAGACCCTTAACTGACCGGAAGGGTTTGTTACTTTATGCTTCAGCTTATGACATTATTAATAAAATTGCCTTTGGGGGCCCCTGGGTGACTCAGTTGGTTAAGCATCTGTCTTCAGCTAGGGTTATGATCCCAGGGTCCTGGGATCTGGTCCCGGGATGAGTCCTGCGTCCGGTTCCCTGCTCAGCAGGAAGTCTGGTTCTCCCTCTGTGCTTCCCCGCTGCTGTGATCTCTCTCTCACTCTATTTCTCTCTCAAATAAATAAAATCTTAAAAAAAAAAAAACTTTAAAAAAATTGCCTGCCATTTTTCTGCCTTGTCTATAAAGCAAAATGTTCTTCATCCTTCATAAGACTTTTTTTTTTCAAATTCATATATTAGGTTAAACTTACATATTTGACGATATTGAATGTTCTTTTTGAACAAAATTCTGCTTTTGCAAGTCCAATTTGTTCAATTAAGATTTTGAATAAAATGGCAGTTTGCCAACTATATGTTTAAAATTTGTGACAATTTGTTCATGAGCTGATATTTAACTGCTGTTTGTGAGGAAATAATTTGTGTGTCCAAATAGACCAGTAGATTTCTACTTTTGGAAGCTGGATGCTATTTGTATACGCTGTCCCTTCTTGTTGTGAAAAGATCACATAGTAAATACCAGTGAGGAATGTAGGATATTTTCCAGACATGAAAATCATACATGAGATAGCAACTTACGTTCTTACTTAAGTCCTTATTTGTGGTCTGCAGGCAAAATATGTCTTTTGCTGTCTATGCCAGATAATGAGATACATCAGCATTGTCTTAGCCTATTAAAATGGAATTAAAATGTAGGCATATCTAAGTGAGAATTGTTTTTTTTTTTTAAATTGCTCTCAGACTTTGTAAATGTAAGTTGGTTTAAACCAGGTAATCACTTCCTGAGGTTACGTCTCAACAGTACATTCTCTAGAGTACATTATCCAGAATGCCATTCTTTCCCACTCACCTCCCTTTTCAGTGGAAATTAAACTACTGGGCAACCTGGATGTTTCTTTCAGTTAACTGGTCATGATATTTTCTCCTAGCAAAGTGCTGTATATGCCAAGTACAGATATTGTTTTGTAGTAAAAGAAAGGGATCAGTTGATTTTTAATAGTAGTAGTTAACCAAATTATGGTTGTTTCCATCTCTAAACTCTGCAAACAGTTGCAAGGAGAGCGTATGTGATTTCAGCTCGATCTAGGTAGTGCTGGGTCAAGGCCGCTGTTCTTCTCTCTGAACTTGCCATTGATAGGAGCCATGGAAGGAAAGGAACCACAATTTCCTGAGTACTACTATTGCTTTGTCTACTATTGACTCTTTTAATCTTCACCATAACTCCAGTTGGGTAGTGAATGGTGTTCCCCTTTTATGGGTAAAGAGGTTTTCAGGATAGTTAAAATGCCTTTCAGAGGCCACACTGCAGGCACACAGATGGAATTGAGGGCCCTCTTTGGCTCCTTGGGTTCTTATATTCCAGTGGAAATACTTGTCATTCACGTTTCTCTATTAGCACATACCAGCCGCTCAGTAATTGATGGATGAGTAATGCCTGATATAAGTAGTCTTCTTAAAAATGACAATTTGGTTGAAATTGGGATGTTCTGAAACTCTAATTACATTTATAGGAATTATATTTGTGATTTCTGGTAACATCAGATCTTGTCTATTACATTTCTGTTCCTTTTCCTTGTAGGAGTGAGTAGGGAGGCCTGGAGGTTTTCCTGCTATCTCAGTGTTACTCTTACAGCATGGAACCTGGAAAGGTAGAATGTCATGTCACCATAGTGACTTTAGCTGCCTCCGTGTGCTGGGGCTGAAGAAGGTCTGCCATGTTTGAGTTGCTTAGGTAGTTTTGATAATTAGCATATTACTGTTTTACTTACATATATTAATGCTGTTTTTCTGTGTTTTTTTAGGCTGTTCTGACAGAGTACAAATTAAAAGCAATTGAATATGTGCATGGATATTTCTCTAGTGAACAGGTATTTGTTTTATTTGTTTAAGCAAAAGTCTTTTTTACTCTGATGTTCTGGTTAAAGTCTATTTACCTGCTGGTCAGTTTCGGAGCTTTTACTTTGTTGCTGTATTTATTCAGAAATGTTAGAAGCTTTCGATATTGATAGAAAACTTCGCAGAATTTATAGTTCGCGTATTTTATAAACACAGCTACTTTCACTGCAGTATCATATGTTAACATGATTTTAAAATGCAGTGTCCACGGGGCGCCTGGGTGGCTCAGCGGTTAAGCGTCTGCCTTCGGCTCAGGGCGTGATCCCGGCGTTATGGGATCGAGCCCCACATCAGGCTCCTCCGCTATGAGCCTGCTTCTTCCTCTCCCACTCCCCCTGCTTGTGTTCCCTCTCTAGCTGGCTGTCTCTATCCTGTTGAATAAATAAATAAAATCTTTAAAAAAAAAATGCAGTGTCCAAGAAAAGCATATCTATCATTCTGGGCACAATATCATAAATTTATAAACTTCTAATAGTAAATGTACCCAAATTTGTACAGAATTTATGTCAGTAATAACAAAATTCACTACACGTTAAAAAGAAAACTGGAACAAATGGTGAATTATGGTTCTTATATGAAGCTGCTATGTAAAAATTTTAGCCATAAGAAAATATATTGTCTAATAAGTAGTTTCTGTCACTGCCAGAAGAGTAGTGTTTTAAAGTTTAGTGAAAACTCACCCAACTTCAGGGGGAGTTTGCTAATTGAAAACATACATACAACATACAGACCAGATTTTTGAGGAATACTTAGAAAATATTCGATAGAGAAATAGGGCAGAAAGAGAAGTGTGCATCTGGAGAAGAGGTCTGGGAAAGGGTAGGAATGTGGAGAGGATGGACAATGGATGAATCTGTAGGTGAAGTTACTAAATGCTCCAACTTTTCATCTGTTTCTCAAGACTTTTAAAGCTTTAACTTTGAATAACTTTAAACCTGTAGAAGTTCTGACTGCTAAATCCTTAAAAGCTGCTTTATCATTTGCATGTCTTGCTGCCTATTTAATGAGTGTTCTTCAGCTGTCCCATTACTTTTCAGAACCACTGTATGCTTTATTTAAATGTTTTGAAAAGATTTATAATGTCTCATAGATAATAACTTTTCTTTCCTTATTTCGAGTGTGTGTAGGTGTGAAATTTTGTAGAAAATTTCCCTTAATGGTTATTCCACCTCGCTAAAGTCATTAAAAACTTTAAAAAACTAAAAGCTACCTTCTAAGTATAACCTGCTAAGTCTACTTACTGTATTGAAGGTTTTTCTTCCTATATCAGACATACGATAGTAACTTTTTTTGGTTGGTAAAGTGGCAGGTAGCGTTTACTATAAGGAAAACCATTATTCCCATGAAAGTGAGGAAAGTACACATAATACCCATTTGTAATTTATGCATCACTTTATAAGGAGTAAAAACTGTTCTTACTCTTCATATACTACTCCAGTCTCTAGCATTAATTTTGCTTTGTTGGATATTTGAAACCATAACACATTTTCAGGAAGTTACAGTGAAGGAATTCATTAACCCAGATTTCATTATCCTCTCTTCTTTGAGTCATTCCTTTTTTCTTTTCGGAGTTCCCTCAGAGGCAGTGAACAGGAGGGAGGGGGCATGCAGGGACTTCACTGTTGTGACCTTGATGCCCTCCTCACCTCTTAATAGTGATCCCACAGGATCTCCCTCATTCATTTGAAGTTTGCTGGTGGTGGTGGGAGAGCCTGGCTAACTGTGCTCTCAAAATGACCTTCCTGTATAGAAGCTGCTGGAGTAAGTCATGGTGATTCTTACATTTTTAGGGAGGAGGGCTGTAGTGTAAATATGAGTACTATGCCCTTCAGACTCAGGGAAAAGAGCAGGAGATAGTGGACCTACACTAAGATAACACCACTGAACACCCTTTTGTGATTGATTACAAATGTCATTTTGCTAAATTTTTGAAGTTTTCCATTTGTAATATAGCTTTATATTTCTAATCTGACATTTTATCTCCATCTAACACTTTTTTGATCTTCCTTTCCTTTAGGTAATTTGTTTTTCCTGTACTTTATACTTTCCATTTATTTCTATACCAGTGCTGCCCCAGACTCTGCGATGATGGAAACGTTCTCTTTCTGCACTATCCATTGTGGTAGCTACCTACTTCTTATAGCTATTGAGCTTTTAAACTGTGCTTTGTGCCAGTAAGAAACTGAGTAGTAGTTCAAACTACTGAAACAAATCTTGTAGAAATGTTTGCAAACACATTTCATTAGAGCTAAAGTAATTCTTTGCTTGCAGGTGGTTGATTTACTGAGATACTTTTCCTGGGCTGAGCCTCAGTTAAAGGCAATGAAAGCATTACAGCATGTGAGTAACTTATTTTTCTTTAGAATGTAGAATTTAAGTATTTTGAATTCTTCTCTTGTTTTCTATAATTGATGTCAGGTTGTAATTTGTTTGCATTGAAAAACTGATCCTAAATTTTATTATACTTTGAATAATCAAATAATTACTAAAAAATTAAGAGTTCCCAAGCTGACTTTAAATTGTATGTACCGTACTATTAAATCGTACACCATAGATTCCTAATTGGCAGATTGGAAGAGAAACTATTTATGGGGCAAGCAAAGTATAGAATTTGAGTTCTTAAGTGTTTTTGTGCACCTCCTTCTATTTTTTGATATCTCTGTCCTCTTGTATTTAGTCTTAGAACAATAGTCAAATGAGTTTATATTAACATTCTTTAGACCAGCACTGTCAAATGAACTTTCAGCAATGATAGAAATGTTTTATATCTCTGCTATCCAATATTGTAACCACTAGCTACACCATAGCTTTTGAGCATTTAAATGTGTCTAGTCTGCCTGTGGAAGTGTTGTTATTAATTTTATTTAATTTTAATTTAAACAGGTACATGTGCCTAGACGCTACTATACAGACAGTACAGCTCTAGAGATTAAATTAACAGAGGCGTTTAAGTCAAACACTATATGGCTAGGTAGGAAGATTTTCCTTGGATTATCAGGGATGGATAGCTTTAAGGAAATCTGCAGATCCTTAACTTTCTCAACTGATTTGCCAAAGAAAAGTGGCTGGATTTGTTAGTTCCTCTCCTCTTTAGCAATTAGTTTTTTTCGACTCTACAAAAAAAAAAAGTTATCTTACCCATCCACCCATCACCTGAGGGTGAAAATCTTTTCCCAAAGACCAAAGAGACCATGTAATAATCTGCGAGGGAGAGCAAAGCGCAGACCTCCTGTAAGAAATACTCATGGGGACCTCTCCTTATTTTATCAAGACACCAAACTCATGCCAAAGCTCTAAGGCCTGCTTGCTTGTCTACCTCCTTTAGGTTTACAATTCAGAGGTGAGAGGACTAGCATGGGCACAACTTATAAGTCAACCTTTGCTGACAAACTAAGTCTGATGTGGTGGTTTTCACACTGAAGACTAGCCTTGACAGTTAGGTCATACAGTAGACATTTTCATAAGTGAGAAAAGGAGTAGTTCCAAAGTTTTTACAAATATATAGTCAACTGAATATAAATCAGGTTTTTGTAAATATTTAAACTTGTGGTACAGCTTTTAGATGTCAGTTTAAAAATTTGCAAAGGGGTGTATAGGTTTACCAATTTCTTTTGGTGCTACCTGAATAAAATTGTCTGAACAGCATTGCCCCAAGTTTTAGGAATCTATAGGGTGTTGATTCTAAATGATCTTCTTGCATTGATTTTGCTTTTGAACTTCTTCCACTGTTAACATAAATCTATAAATTGGCAGCTTATCTTCAAAAGCAAAAGTACCCTAGCCAAACTATGTAACATTGCACACAATCTTCGAGTGTCACTGTGCATGTTAATATAAGACTCTTAAAGTTCTACAGTAAAGAATCCTGTTTAACCCATTTTTTTCCCTACCTGAGGTGACCGTAGTACCGTTTTTTAGTAACACTATTCAGCACGACGGACCTCACTTTAGGCAGCCCTGATGGCAGAATGCTTAGCACTCTGAGGAGTGTAATTTTTTCTAACTTCTTGACCAATATGTCTCCTGTATTTGTAAATACTCTCTTTTTTAGAACCTTTCTGAGGAAAGTAGTACATGTAAATATTTTTCTTCTATAAATAAATGCATTGAGAGACATGGATAAAAAAAAATCACATTGGGGAACCTATATCTTTCACTGAAATAGTTACATTGAAAAAGTCTAATTCACATGGTTGTTAGGCCTTACTTTTGAATAAGCGGTTTCACCACAAATACTTAAATATTAAGAACATTTAACTGTGTTTCTCCCAAAATGGCAATCCCTGGCATAAAAATTTCTCATGTTGAAAATAAAATTATTTTTTATATTAATAGAAAATGGTGGCTGTTCACCCAGCAGAAGTGGTCAATATACTCAATTGTTTCACCTTTAGTAAAGACAAGCTAGTTGCTCTTGAACTATTAGCTTCGTAAGTATTTCTTTTTCTTTTCACTTTATTGGAGAAAATTTGGAAGACTTTTTAAATGTCTTTTAACTCAGTGTGTATTAATGTCTTAGAATTATATTAGTAAATGGAACTCTAATAAAATCTCTGGAAGGGTAGACTGATTTGTTTTATATCTAAATATCTAGGGGCACCTGGTTGGTTGGGGATCCAGCTCTTGATTTCAGCTCAGGTCATGATCTCAGGGTTGTGAGATCAGGCCCTGCCTGGGGCTTCACTCTGGGTGTAGAGCCTGCTTAAAGATTTTCTCTCTCCCTCTCCTTCTGCCCCTTCCTTCACCACCACCCCCCCACTTACACATGCTCTCTCTGAAGGAAAAATAAATAAATACCTAGTGTACTTATTAGACACGGTTATAACTTAAAAATAACAAGGCATATTCAGATTATGTATTTGGCTTCATTTCAGTGACTTCCATTGCCTTCCAATTCTGAGTAGTTTGAAAGGCTCATTGAGAAAGCCATAGATTTTATAGTTAGGTTCTGATCTATGAAAACACTAAGCATAGCATTTAATAAATGATAATAATGAAAGTAAGCTCAAAGAGAAAAAGCCTGCTCTTCTGCATGATGGAAGAGTCTGTGAATTGCTTTTTATTTAGAGCACATGCATTTTTAAGTCCCTTATATGTTTATAGATGTCTACAAAAATAAAAAATTAAAGCATAAGGTAAAACTTCATTTTTAGATCAACCGTTATTTTTATGCATTTCGCACATGGGTTTTTTTCTATTGCCATAGATTTCTACCACTCATTGAGAGGGTGTATTTTCAAGAATCTCAAAATAGTGATTTTTATTCATAGAATTACTTCATTACTTTTAGGTAACCAGATGAACCTCAGTTCAGTTATATTTTATCATTTTTATAAAAATGTGGTTTACATTCACCAATTAAAACTAAATCACTTTTCTCCGTATGTTATTTGGAGGAAAGGTTACTCAGGTATAGTTGTTTGGTAAGGGTTGGCATTGGTATGTATGTCCAGGTTCTTAAATGAAAAGCTAAATTCTCTTTCCTTGGTAGAAACATTGTTGATGCACAGAATTCTCGTCCCATTGAAGATTTATTCAGGATAAATATGTCTGAGAAGAAACGGTGCAAGAGAGTACTTGAACAGGTAATTTTCTCAAGATTGCCGTATAAATAGAACATTGGGTTTTTCTGAATGTTGATGAAGGAAGCAAAGTGCCATCTTATTCCTGTGTTAACTGTGACGAATAACCGGACGGCTCTCGTGCAATGGGTCAAGATGCCATCCCTGCGGTCCGTGGAGGACAGGAGCTGGGTAAAGGGAGTTCTGAGGGATGAGGAGATGAGAGTGACACGCTAGTTGGCTCCTCGGATTCAGCCTCAGTGGGTGTTTATTCTTGGTCCCTTGGCAGCTTTGCCATGGCTCCAAGCTTTTGCCTTTAATCCTATGTATTTAGGAACGTGACCTTTTAAATTTGTTTTGTCATCAGTCTTACATTAATCAAATTTATAAGAGATGAATAATAAAGCAGAATTCCAGTTTATTAATTTAAAACCTCTAAGAATGGGAGTAGTAGTTACCTAAACCTGCTTGTCTTGAGTTGTCATTTAGGGTAGTTACTTGTTAGTATTGTGATGGCTGGAAACGGAATTAATGATCAGAAACGTGCTTGAGGAAGATGTGTACTGCTCTCCTGGGGCCTTACAGCCCAAGCACATTTACTCCTTGCACCCTCTGCTAAGCTCGGGTAGCAGAGAGCTTGGCTTACTCATGAGCTTTATTGTAGCAGAAGCAAGATCTGAGCCCGCATTTACTTTAATAAGTTCTCCATTGGTTTTCTTGACTAAATTCTTTAAGGCACCGTGCATTTACTGCTGTTTTCTTCCTTATAAAGCATTCTGATCATGTCAGAAATAACGTGGTCCTGAGTATTTTCCTTCTCAGAAATAATGTGGTCCTGAGTATTCTGTGGAATAGGCTGTCTGGTCAGTGTTACTTCATACAGCTTTTCTGGAAGGTAAACTTAGAGTCTTAAAATGTTCATGCCTTTTGACTCCAAAAATTCCATTTCTAGGAATTTCTTCTAAAGAAAGATATGTAAGGATATTTACTCTGGTGCTATTCATAATGACCAAAAATTGAGATAATTTTAGGGTTAGGTGTTTAGTAGGTGACTGGATTATATGGCTAATTACGTGTGTTGTGAATGAATTTATAAAAACCAGTATATCACTATAATAAAATATGTGATATCCTACGTACTTGTAAAATATAGCTTTATATAGCCTCATATCCCTATAGCATAATATAGATTCTATTGGAATATATTGGAATATATGTAGTGTTTTTCATTCATTTAATATTTATTGAGTATGAACTCAGTATTTTTTAGTGTACCATTGTAGAAGCTGAGAATGCAATAATAAATAAGCTAGTACATCCCTCAACATGTCTCATAATTATGTAACATGATGTTGAATACAGTATACCTAAGTAATTCTTGCTTTTTCAACAGTACAGCTCTTTGGATACCCAGTGTCCCATGTTATTTGTTTGTGTTTTCTCTACTGAGTTCTAAATTTTTTCAGAGCAGAGTCCATGTCTCCTTCATCAGTTGCTCTCCTTGTCTTGCCTGTAACACGAGTGTGATGTTTGTACAGTTGGACAACATTATTTCTTGGTTCGGAGAAACGGGACATACTAAATAGTAAATGAGCTTGTTTGCACACGATTTGCAAAATCTGCCGTGGAGATATCTTTGTATAGGAATCTATTAGTTGTGGCTAATACAAAACTAAAAACATTATGTTACCACTTTAATAATTCCATTTAAATAAAGTGATTTTACTTATGAATTTTGGTCATGTTCACTACTGTAAGTGCTGATGAATGCATGAACATTAATGTAATGCTGGTCTTAATTCATACTTTTAACAGGGCCTCCAGATACCCAGAATACTTAACCTATAAGTTTATTTGATTTTTTATTTATTTATTTATTTATTTATTTTTACCACCCTCTTGTTTTTTGTTACAGGCTTTCAAGGGGGGCTGCAAAGCTCCTCATGCTATGATATCTTCTTGTGGCACGATCCCAGGAAATCCATATCCCAAAGGAAAACCTAGTCGCATAAATGGAATTTTCCCAGTAAGCATATGTTTGTGCCTATGAGAAACTTCTTGTGGCTAACTATGAAATTTAGCATAGTTACGATATTTAAAGAAAATGCCAGTTGATGATGCTTCTGCCAAGGAAAGGAATTTTATTAGGTCAGCAGCTTAATGCATGGTTTCACCACTGATTGAAAGTTCATGTATAAACTACATTAAAGTATTTGTATAAAACGTACAGAAGAACAAGACAAACAGAAAAAAGGATGATTTTGTTTTGTTTATCCAAGTATTTTAGAAGCACTGCTTTGTACTTAGTAAAGGAGCATTTCTCAAATTCTCAGCGTTCCTCAATCAGTTTCACAGTTGAGTATGTTTGAGAAATCGTGTGCAGTGTTTCCTTCTTGGGCAGTCACATTGCATGATAAAGGCTCTGAGAAGTCCTATAGGAAAGAAACCTGTTTTTATACCATCCAGTGTTCCTCAGACGTCTTTGTAAAATAATCTTTGCAAAGAGTGCTATATTTTTATTGCAGTGTAACAAGTAGCCCTAAAATTCAGTGGATTAAAACTAAACATTATCTTATACAGTTTCTATGAATCTGGAACTTGGGAGTGGCTTAGGTTGGTTTTGGCTTAGGGTTTCTCATGAGATTGCAGTCATCCGGGGACTTGAGGAGAGCTTGAGACTATGCTCCCAAGGGGGCTCAGGTACATGCCAGGCAAGTTCGTGTTGGTGGTTGGCAAGGGGTCTTTGTTCCTCACCATAAGGCTCTGCCCATAGTGCTGCTTGAATACCTCACGACATGGCAGCTGACTTCCACCAGAGCAAATAATCCAGAAGGCAAGGGCAAGCTGTGTTGTCTCTTGTGACTTAGTCTTAGAAGTCAAATGCTATCATTTCTGGAATATCCTATTTATTACGCAGGTCAGTCCTGTTCATTCTGGAAGGGGACTTCACAAGGGCATGTAGGAGGTGAGGACTGGGGGCCATCTTGGAAGTTGGCTTCCCTGCTAGTATGTACTATTTAGGCACATGCTCTTAGGAGAACACATTGTAGTAGTCTGTCAGCTTATTCCGATCTGTTAATAGCAGTCTTATTCTTGTATAATATAAACTACCTCACTTAATGCTTAGAGAGAATATCATTTTTTGTCATCTCTTTTTAACTGTATTACAGGTACTCTTTATGATTCTTTGACCATTATACATACTGGAGCATTGGAAGTCTGTTTCTGGTCGTTCCTGTTGTATAGGGGAAAAAATTAAAATCTACATTATCTTGCTTTTCTGTCATCCCCATGTGTGTGGTGTACTCGTTTCTGAGTGCCTCTGTACATGTGAGGGTTCACTGGCAGAGGAAGGTTGAGGACCTTAGCAGGGTCTTACAGCCAAGACAGGACTGGATCTGGAATCCAGGTCCTTAAACTCTTACCAAGTTAAGTCCTTTTGTTCAGTGTAATACAGTGAGGGTTTGGTTTGGTTTGGTTTCTCTTTTGGGTTTGTTTTTTTAAATCTCAATTATCTTTCTTTTTATTTTTTTATTTATTTAAATAGGGAACCCCCTTGAAAAAAGATGGTGAAGAATGTACTAATGAAGGCAAAGGAATAGCTGCACGGATTCTTGGACCGTCCAAACCGGTATGTTTAGAGAATAAATGATGAAACAGGCCTTAACTTGTACATGTTGTTTTCTGTCTGTTCACAGCATCAATTCCGTTTTTGTATTGCGAAATTCAAAGTATACTAGAAACTCGAGGAAAGTGAATGGTCCAGGGAACTATAGCGTAGTTAGTTAACAGTGTTTAATGCCCTTCTGAGGTTTCTTGTTTTATTTTAAAGTGAGACCAGTCCAATTGTTTTGTTTTATTTTTTCCTCATCCCTGTTCCCTTGGAGGTATGGAGTATGGACAGTTCGCTTTAAGGTTGTGGTTGGGCCAAATTAGTATTAATTAGTAATGAATCAAGAGTAGAACCAGGAGGTTGAGAGTATTTTGAAGAGAGGGATCGTAATGATTGGTTAGGATATAAACCGAACCCAAAGACGGCCCTGTAGATTGAAGGATTGTTTGAGCTGAAGTGGGAGAGGCCTTTACACAGCCGTCTTGCAGGCCCTGCTTGTTTGCCTGACAGGAATTCCGGTGACAGCTGTTCACAGCAGAACACTCACAGATCCTAGTCTTTGCACAAGACTAGTGCATCTTACAGGCCGCCATTTATGAGAGCTAGAGAGAATCTAGGTCCGTTACTGCCACCGGATCCCCTCTGCCTCAGGGGCAGGAGTGCCGGCTCCCCGGAGCAGGGTCTCTCTCTCACTCACTGGAGTTAGAAGTACAGCGTCTGGCTTAGCTTCGGATACCTCTGGTTCTCTAGAGACCAATTCTTGGGATGCTTTTGTTACTTATATAGTTCTATCAACTACAAAATAAAAGGTTTGTGGATTGCAAAGGTAAAAAGACTAAAATACTGAATTCATAGTCCCAGTCTACATTCTACTCGAGTTGTCAGAGTGCTGAATGCTAAAGATTATAAGACTTTGTTCTTCCAAGGAGAAAAGAGGGTAAGAATGGTAAGATGATCTCTGATAAATTTCGGAGGATGTTGGAAGTTCTTGGGTAGCCAAGGTTCCTAAACCTAGCGGATTTCTTGTGTTACAGAAGAGGAGATAGAAATTCTTAGATTGAGGGGCGCCTGGGTGGCACAGCGGTTAAGTGTCTGCCTTCGGCTCAGGGCGTGATCCTGGCGTTGTGGGATCGAGCCCCACATCAGGCTCTTCCACTATGAGCCTGCTTCTTCCTCTCCCACTCTCCTGCTTGTGTTCCCTCTCTCGCTGGCTGTCTCTATCTCTGTCAAATAAATAAATAAAGTCTTTTAAAAAAAAAAAAAAAAAGAAAGAAATTCTTAGATTGAGTTCGGCTGGGTCAGAGAGGAGTTTGCTGTTTAGGGTAAGGTCTGATGCTTCATTAGAGATGATTTAATGCTGAAATAAAAAATAAAGCCCTCCGCAGCAGTCTTTGACAGGATCTGCCTTTGGAATTTATAGGAACCACATTTATTAAAGCAAAGAAATTTCCCTCACTTGTGCCACGTATTGGGCCAGTAGCATTTGATGTGCTGGAGCATTTTTAGCCTGTTATGACTTAATATTTCAAAAGACAACTTGTATTTTGTTTGCAGAGAGACCGCTGACTTAGTTTTCTTCCAACCGCTCTATTTCCCCCTCATCTAGCCTCCTTCAACGTACAATCCACATAAGCCTGTTCCTTATCCTATACCTCCATGCCGGCCACACGCAACCATTGCACCAAGTAAGGAGTTTGTTCGTGTTCTACTTTTTTTCTTTTTGCTCTTTATTAAGTTGAAGGTAAATGTTGGTTTCTGTACTTGGGAAAATTGGAGCACTTGGGAAATATACTCTGCTGCATTTAGTTCTGCCCATGGTGGGCTCACAGTATCTTGGTCTGCACAGCAGGGCAGCAGATAGAGTTGAGTTTAGGGTATTTGCCTTCTGATAAATTCATTATAGATTTTTTTTAATCATTGTTATGGGTTTTCGCTTTGGTAAATCATGAATCCCATTTCAGTAGTTGGTGTTCAGAGGTATTCTCAAGACATCTAAGTTAAAAAGGTCAACTGTATGTGTTGGACGGAAAAGGCCGGTAACTGCAGTATGGCAGGATCTCCCAGCCCTGCCGTTTAGTGAGCTTATGTCTGGAATGAGCATGCGGTGGGAAATCAGAATCTCCAGCTGTTTCATTCCATCCCAGCTTTGTCCTTAACACTAGACCTAAACCTCCAGTGTAAAATGCAACTCTATCAAATTAGCAGTTTTAAAAATTAGATAGCTGTGTTAATATAGTTTAAACTCCTGGCCACAGAATGATACTAAATTTTTTTTTCCTATAATTTTATTTTAGGTGCTTACAACAATGCAGGTCTGGTACCATTAGCCAACGTCATCGCTCCGGGTGTACCCCCTCCACCTCCATATACTCCTAATCCAGTAGGAACAGGTAAAAGCATGTTATTACAGGATGCTAACAGTAAAAGCTTACACACAGATGTGCACTTGGGAGGGACAGCTGTTTGACATGGTGTGTCCTAGTGGGGGAACGAGCTCGAGAGCCCGATGATGGATCTGAGTGTGCTGTACAGGCTCCACTAGAGTGGCCTTGGCCCACCTGTGTGGACATGAGCAGGTTGTAGACGGAGGCACCATTTCTCATGAGCAAGAAGCTCCGACAGGCTATGGAAGAGTACAGTTGATGAGTATTAGCATTAGGGCACATTACTCCTACTGTGGGGAGGAAAGGCCTATAAGAAGGTGCTCAGAGGGGCTTAAGCTTTCCCCTGCACTGTTCAGTTCAGCAGTTTCCTTTGGGTCTATTGGGAACATGGGATTTAGCTTACATTTTCATTTGTCTTTTACAAAAATTTAATTTTTGTTTCAATTAGGTATTGTTTATTTGACTCTTCTGAATTGTAGGTCTTGCCTAGGAAACCCTTCCCCATTCCGGCAGCATGAAAATGTCATGTGTATCTTCTGGTTACTTTTACGGGGATTCTTTTTTAATGTATAGTTTTTAATCCATTCACCATCTATTTCTAGATATGTGTAGGGTAGGGATAAAACTTAATTTTTTTTTCTGCCCTTCCCAGAGACTCAGAGTTACTTGATACAGCATTTATTAACAAATCCTTTTTTGCTAGCCAGAGGGGTTCTGTTGTTCGCAGCTGGGTACTCCGATGAGAGTTGCTAAAGTTTTCCCCAAAATTATCGTTTTATTTTTTAACCTTATGGTACCTTTAAGCCCTTAGAGTTTTACATTTTGCATAGACAAAGAGAGGCTATGAAAGAAAAGTTGGAACTGTTTTGTTAACCCTAGGGAGTCCAGGTAACCTGGGTCTTGTAAGGCTCTTACTGTGTCTGGTATTTATTTTCATATGCGGTGAAATAGAGGTTCATCTTAATTTTTTTCCAGATGGTAGTCTGTCATGCCAGCACCATTTATTAACTAATCTGTTTTCCCCACTGATCTAAAAGGCTCCATTTGTCTTAAGTTTTCATATACACACATGGTTCTAATTCTGGGTTCTTTATTCTTTTGCAATCTAGTTATTTCATGTTATGATGATATATTGATTTGACTAGCAGATTTATAGTGTGTTCTGATATCTAGTGAGGCTAGCTTTTTCTCTTACTATAGTTTGTTTTCCTTACTATATTTGGATTTTTTTTTCCATCTGAACTTTAGGATTATTTTATGTAGTTAAAAACAGTTGAATTTATATGTGCATGTGTTTTTCTTTATGTGGGTTCTTTGCCTTAGGATTATCTCTAGGGACTTTAGAGGTATTTTTCATCAAAATTATAAATGGAATATTTCACGTCTAGGTGCTTGTTACTAATTACTTATTCTACTTTTTTTTCTTGAAGTTTCTTAAGTTTTCTAGGTATTAAAAAAAAGTCAGCTAAGTTACACTTTACTGTATTTCTTTTTTGCCTAGCCTATTGTTCTAACCTTTCTGTTTTCATTTTATAGAAGTACTTTTGCTTTTATCATTACTTTCAATTTTTATTTTAGGGTTGTATTTATTTGGTGGGTTAGTTGATTTATAGATTATATATAGCTGGATTCTGAGTTTTAAACCGGGGGTGGGAGGAGACTTAATAAGAATTTTCAGTCATCATAAAAATGCATATTTGTTCTTAGTCCTTCCATTTTCTTTTTGTATTCATTATTATTCTCTTATCCCATTTTTTCATTTTCTTTACTTTTGTTTACTTGTATTCGTCAAATTGTTTTATTTTTAACAACTCTTCTTTCCTTGTTCCACCCCAATTTAGAAATGTTATCTTTAATATTGCCAAGAATTGTCTTCATATCCTTTTTTTTCTTTACCATCATATTTTTCATGGTTGTCGATACACGAAAACTAAAAAAAGCTGCTCCATACTCCACTGACTTCTTTTTCATTGATTTGTCATGTTTTGTCAGAATACCATACACGTTTTCTTCTGCACCTCTGAACTTCTGGCTTCTTACTCTTTCCTCTGTTCTTTGATACCCTGTCCTAATGTGCTCATTCTGCTTTTCTTTTAGTAGAAAATTTCTCTAAGTAGTTTTTTTTAAAGGGCACATAAACAGAGTTGTAGATGAGAATCCCAATTCCAGTTAATTTTCTTTTTTTAATAGAACCTTGGTCTTTTCCTATAAGCTTACAAAGAAAAATTCCTTATCTTTAGAGTTAAGAAATGTCTTTAATCCTGGAGTTTGGCTATTTCACCAGGATGTCCAGGTGTGGCTGTTAGCATTAATCTTTCACAAAACTCTGTAAGCTCTTTGGATATGAAAACTCAAGTCCTTAAAGCTTAGGAAAATTTTGTTTTTATTATTCTGTCAGTTATTGCTTTTTATCTGGTCTTTTTTCTGCCTCTGGAACTCTTACTTTGCACTATATTTGCCTTCTAAGTCTCGTACCTGTTCATGTATGGTATCCTCTATTTTTTTTTTTTTTGTATTTTTGCCATTTTAAATGTGATTTTGTTGTTGTTGTTTTTTATTTCCAGCTCAGTAATTTAGCTTTCATAGTGTTATCTCTAATCTTTACCATTCTTTGCATTTATTAATTTGGAGTCAGGTTTTTATATCTAAAGTCTTCATCTTCTCTGTATTTCTTGCATATTATGTGTATATGTGTTCTTAATTTGCACTACAGGTTTTTAAACTTCTTTTTCTTTCGTTGAATCTTCGTTGATAGACACCGTGTGTTCTGGTTGTTTATTTGCACCAAGTTCCTTAGACAAGCTATGGTCTGTTTTTGCTCACCATGTCAGGCCTTGTAGGTTCTTTGGTGTCAGCGTCACAGGCTTCAAGCCAGCCTCCACTGGAGTGGTTCTCAGCAGCTCCTAGCACAGGGTCTTTTCTAGAAATGACGGCAACATTTCTTTCTGTTTGCTTGGGTCATCGCATGGCCTGCGAGATTGGTCCCTCAGGTGGCCATGGATTCTGCGCTCAGCATCCGCCTCCAACCTCCAAGTCGCTCTGCTGTTGAAGGGACTGTCAGTTTAACCAGTAACGGTGCTCCTTCTCTGCATTCCAGCTGTACGCTACACTTTGTCCTAGGTGGCACACTCCTTTCCAGACAGTGTTCCTAAGTAGATCTGTAAAATAACAATGCTTATTTAAAACCTGGTAAGTTGTAGCTTAGTTGGTTGAGCAACCAACTCTTGATTTTGGCTCAGGTCATAATCTCGTGGTTTATAGGATGGAGCTCCACCTAAGGCCAGCATCTGCTTCCTTCTTCTCCCTCTTCTTCTGCCCCTTCCCCACCTTGCACGCTGTCTCTCTAAAATAAATAAAACCTTTAAAAAAATAAAATAAAACATGGTAAGTTAAAGAGAAGAGGGTGTGGGGATCAGTTGCTCATAATGCTGTCAGTCCTCATATAGTTACTACTATTATCTTTGTTTCCTTTCTCTTTCCATGGGCGTACACTGTTTTTCCTAACATAGCATGCATACATATCCTGAGTTTTTCTTTTTTTTGACGCCCATCTTAGTTTATTATGGTGATGATTAATTTGAATAAAACCTGAAATGAAACTTTTATTTTCATATAGAAAATGAAGACCTTTCCAATCAGCCAAAACCTACACAGAATCAAAGTAAGTATCAGCTTCACTCCAGATACAGCTAAAGTTTGTCCTGGTTGTCCGCTCTGTTATTCACTGAGAACAATTTGAATTGCGTGTATTTGGAATCTATCTATGCTTTGGGGAAAGTTCCTAGTTAAAGAATTTAATCAGTGCTTGCTAAAAGTGGCTTGATAGTGGTTCATTATGTACACACAGAATGAAATGCACATAGTAACTGGAGGCAAATTAACCATGTGCCTTTGTGTCTTATATGAAAAACTTGCAATATAATCCGAGTGCTATGTGGCATTACATCCACATTCACTTCACATTATGTGATATTAGAAGCCTCATTTTTGTTTTGATACAAACACATAAGGTGATAAAATCCTTTTTCCTAATATATAATATTAATTACTGGGGTTAGCATACCTTAATGTAGAAAAAAAAATACGGGGTGCCAAAGCAGAAAGGGGAATTGTAAAAGGAGGATGGGGGGCGCCTAGGTGGCTCAGTCGGTAAAGCATCCGACTTTCCATTTCAGCTCAGGGCTTGATATTAGGGTCCTGAGTTCAAGACCCGCATTGGGGTCCATCTGGACATGGGGCCTACTTAGAAAAAGAAAGAAAGAGAGGGAGAGAGAAGAGAAAGGAAAAAAGAAAAGAAAAAGGAAGATGAAAGGTGGCGTCCAGGATGCCTGCAGATGGCAGCAGTGCTGCAGCATTTTATTTTTCTTGTTGAGGAGCTTTGTGATCAGGAAGGAGATGGAGACGCGTGCTTCCGAGAGACGAAACCCGGGCTCAGTTCTTGTGTAGCAGAGTAGCCCATCATCATAGTGCGTGCTTAGGCGTCTCGGTGGGAATTCTATTCCCTGAGCAGGGTGCCTGAACAGTGCTTTTGTGCTGGTGGCTTCTGGAGGAGGTAGTATAATGGGCTGGAAAAAACACTGAGATGTCAGGACATCATTTTCTTACCCTGCC
Source organism: Ursus americanus (assembly GCF_024610735.1). Classification (NCBI taxonomy): domain Eukaryota; kingdom Metazoa; phylum Chordata; class Mammalia; order Carnivora; family Ursidae; genus Ursus; species Ursus americanus. The sequence continues at coordinate 61,435,403 of NC_142136.1, forward strand.
TAGCTTTGTGACCATGTCATTTAACTTCTATGAAAAGGAGGTTGAGGAAGCTTATGCTTTTATAAAGCTCAGCTTTTTTAGTCCGTTTCTGAAGGGAGTAACAGATTAAGTGTTGTAAGAACCGTTGTGGGGAACAGCATACTTTGTTTTCCTATGCTGTTATGTTAGCTTGATTAAGATTTTATTGTCCTTTTGAACCCCATCAAGAAACAAAAAGATAAACTAGTATAGTGGTTAAGGATATAGGTCCGTTAGACCAGGGTTCAAATTTTGGTTCCATCACTTAATAACTGCATGACCTTTTTAAAAATTATTATTGTGATAAGATCTCACTTAATGAGATCTACCCTCTTAAATTTTTAAGTACACAATATAGAATTGGTAACTATAGATACAGTGTCATACAGCAGATCTCTGGAACTTGCGTAACTGAAACTTGATTCCCTGTGAACACCACTGAACAGCTGCATGATCTTCTAACGAGTTTCTTTAACCACACCAGGCCACAGATTGCCCATCTGGAAAACGGGGTTGTTCGTACTTATCTCAGAGGGTTACGTGGGGACAAATGAAATGATAGGCATAAAGTACTTAGCACAGCATCTGACAGATAATGTTTTATGGTTAACCAAATTACATGGCAGGAAAGTCGTATTTATCATGGTACGTTTTGGGGTTTTTTTCAATTCGTTGTTGTTTTGTTGCATTTTAACTGCAGGCACTGGGTATGGTTAACAGTGCGTGGCTTTTGCTCTATTATATAAGAAGATCTTCAACAGAGGCTGCTGTAAAGAATGCATTGGGACAGTTTGGTCTGACCTTGTGATCTGTCATTCACTACATGGTCCTCAGCATGTAGTTACATGAGAGAGTGAATTGTCAAATATTTCCCAACCAGTGTTGACTAAATAAAATTTTAGTACATTATTTACAAACACAAAACTAGGTATATATTCCTTGTGCTTCTAGTTCTTGTTAAACAATGCAAACAAAAGTACAAATCCATTTTCATATGTTCTCTAAATTTAAAATATCTGGTCTTATTTTCTTGAAACTAAAGTACTGTAAATGACATGAATATTGTCAGACTTCAGGCCTTTTGAGTTTGAAGTTCATGTATTTCTATATTACTGTTTGTCGATTCTGCCATCTTTCTTTTCTTCCATAAAATTTGTTCAGCCCAGTATAGTACCTTTTGGCCATCTCTTAGTACAAATAGATGATGTATATGCTGTTTTCTTCCATTCTTTTCCTGTGGTCCCTTCCCCACCATGATTAACATTGTGCATTGCTTCATTGACCGTGTCAGCTTCCTTATGCAAAAGTCTTTATTATGCATAAGTTTAGAAACTTAAGTCTTAGCCATGAAAATAACTTCCAGTTGATTATCACAGCGAAAGGAACATTCTCTGTTTACAGGTGAAACACACTTTGATAGGAGTGCGGCAGCAGATGATAGTTGTCATTATGACTTTAGCTACCTAAGTCATGCTTTCCATTTGACACCAACAAGATCATCAGAGACTAACATTGTCACTAAATTGATTCAGACAGGAAACACAAATTATCCCCCCAAATACTTACAGTAATTATTCATAGAGTTTATGAGAATAAAAATACTATAGCAAATTTTAGCGGAATTCTTGAGAATAAGTCCTTGGATGGGTTTGGTGGCTATAGTTGAGGTCATGGTGATATATCCAGTGTGGCAAACACTCATTAAACACACAGGTGCCATGCACAGTGCTAAGTGCTCAGGCTCTAAAGAGGAATTAGACGTGGCTTTTGCCCCTGAGGGAGCTCCTGGGACAAGACAAGTAGCATTAGAGGTTGAGATTGTGTAGAGGAGGCAGTATGAGGAAATGCTTGGGGGAAAAAGCTATAAGATGATAAACTGGAATATCAAGTTCAACTCACAGAATGGCCATAATATTGGAGAAATAGGCATGAATCTTGGGAGGTCTACTGTGACCTGAAAGGAAAGTGATGTCCTGAAAGCTCTTAAGAGAGAAAGCTCTTAAAACGACTTGTTTTATTACTCTGCAGAAGTGGTTTGAGAGAATGAAAGCTAAAGTCAGTGCACCAACACTAATGACAAATTTTTAATTTTTAAAAAGTGGGAAAATACGAAGGAAAGTTTATTTGCTAACTTCTCGAGGCTTCCTCACTGTGCATTGGAGGGCTTTTCTGAGTGGAGTCTAGAAGAAAGCCGGCTCTACCTGAGGCTCCGTAGAGAACATCAGGGTCATGGAATCTATCAACCTGTATACCCTAGTAGCCTGTTGTACCTGTTGCTGATTTTCTTCATGTTTATCAGATGTTACCAAAATGTTGACTTATTTCTTTTCGGTTAAAATTTGACATTTCAGCATGGTGATATTCTTGCCTCTTTCTTCCCCCCCATAGCATTTTCTACCCCAGCAAGTCAACTCTTCTCTCCTCATGGTTCCAATCCTTCAACACCTGCTGCGACTCCCGTCCCTACTGCATCCCCGGTCAAGGCAGTAAACCATCCATCGGCATCAGTAACTGCTACCGTTTCCGGGCTGAACATGGCGAATACTGTGCTTCCGGTGTTCCCGGGGCAGGTCTCCTCGGCCATTCATACGCCTCAGCCGTCAACGCCAAATCCAACGGTTATCAGAACCCCTTCCTTGCCTGCGGCACCTGTTACTTCTGTCCACAGTACAACATCAGCACCTGTCCCGTCGGTTTTTTCTGGCCTGGTTCCCCTGCCAGGTCCTTCCGCTCCTCCTGTCCCAGCCCCTCAGGCTTCATCCACACCTCGAGCCACTCCTGCTTCCAATGAAACATTTGCTTCGACTTCTGCCCCTTTCACTGGCCTCCCCTTTTCTGCCACCTCTACTGCTGCTTCTACCAACAACGCCAATTCTGCGTCACTGTCGTCCGTGTTTGCAGGTCTGCCCTTGCCCTTAACGCCGACATCCCAAGGCGTGTCCAACCCGGCTCCCTCTGTCATTGCCGCGGGCTCAGCTCCCAGTGTGGCCTGTCCACTCGGTGTAAATAATCCCCTTCTGTCTGCTTTAAAAGGCTTTCTGACATCAAATGATACCAATTTAATCAACTCGTCTGCTCTGTCCTCTGCCGTTACCAGCGGGCTGGCTTCACTCTCCTCTCTCACTAACCAGAACTCCGATTCGCCGGCTGCAGGCTCGAACAAGTGCTACGCCCCCTCGGCGCTCCCCGCGCCGCCCAGGGCTTCCACCCCCGGGCTGGCCATGTTCCCGAGCCTGCCCTCCACCGTGGCGAGCTCCGCCTCCACCCCGTCCACCCTGCCCGCGCCTTCTCCGCTGGGCACGCCGACGTCGTGTGCCGCTTCGGTGCCGGTCAGCTGCGGCTCCGCCGCGCTCTTGCAGGGCCCCCACGCGAGTAACTCAGAGCTGCACATCGCGCCCGCCCCCGCTGTCACGACCATCCCTGTCATGATCAAAACCGAGCCCACCAGCCCCACGCCGTCCGCCTTCAAGGGCCCCGCTCATTCCATGACTCCCTCTCATGGCACTTTAGGTCTGTCAGGGACGTTGGGCCGTGCGTACCCGTCAACATCGGTGCCCATCAGCTTATCGACCTGCCTTAATCCTGCGCTGTCGGGGCTCTCCAGCCTGACGACCCCCCTGAACGTGTCGAACCCGCTTTCCTCCATCTCCCTGCCGCCGCACGCCTCCGCTCCCATCACTCCGGTGTTCACCGCGCTTCCTCCTTTTACTTCTTTGACCAATAATTTCCCGTTAACTGGCAACCCGCCTCTTAACCCGTCAGTGTCTCTTCCAGGGTCCTTACTAGTCACCTCGTCTGCCGCTGTCACGTCCGCGCCCGCCCCCGCCCCGAGTTCCACCGCGGCCGTTCTCTCAGGGCTCTCTGCCTCGGCGCCGGTCTCGGCGGCGCCTTTCCCCCTCAACCTGTCCACTGCCGTGCCCTCCCTCTTCTCCGTCACGCAGGGGCCCCTGCCGGCTTCAAACCCCTCCTACCCCGGCTTCTCCGGCGCCAACGCCCCCAGCGTCGCCCCCGCCCTGCCCTCGTTCCCGGGGCTGCAGGCGCCGTCCACGGTGGCGACGGTTACGCCGCTGCCCGTCGCGGCCACGACCCCGTCGCCGGCTCCCGTCCTCCCGGGATTCGCTTCAGCGTTCAGCTCCAATTTCAACTCTGCTCTCGTTGCACAAGCCGGGTATGTGGATGCTTCGGAGCTAGGATATGGTCATTCTTGACCTACCTTGTCGTCATGGTCTTTATTTTTAAGCCTTTCGAATGGCTTATCTGATCGTTGGGTGGTGCTAAATTATAATTTTCTGGGCTGAAACTTCAATACCCCAAAAACACATACAGCTCTTCAGCCATGTTGAGTATATATACTACTACTATCTGCTCAGATTATCTTAGTATTTGGTAATTTATCTTTGTTATAAAACAGCAGAAAGTATTACAGGCAAAACGTAGACTTATTAAATTCAGAATGATATACTTTATAATAGAAAGTCAATTTTATCTTAGTGAGTGGCTGACTTTTATGGTTCCTTCCAACGGGGGAGTTTAAAGTTTCTTTTATATCTCAAGGTAGTTTTTGACAAATATAGCAGCAATAGGTTTTGTTTTACCTGCATTTTGACCTGTTTTATCTATTGTTCTAGCTTGTCATCTGGCCTTCAAGCTGCAGGCAGTTCTGTTTTTCCAGGCCTTCTGTCCCTCCCAGGCATCCCAGGGTTCTCCCAGAACCCTTCACAGTCCTCCTTGCAAGAATTACAGCACAACGCAGCTGCACAGTCGGCCTTGTTACAGCAGGTAAGCAGGCAGGGTCGGGCAGAAATTAAATGGTAACATACTTGTGTGGCTTCTGTCCTGATAACCCTGTAATGCCAATGATGAGGCCCCAACATTGGCAAAAATTCTTCTCTTAGAAGGATGTCTGGAGATGTTAGGATTAATCTCCCCAAATCTGCAAATTATTCTTGTCTTCCTTCAGAAGGATAACAAAAGCGGTGGCATATATTCGTCTATATGAATTGTTTTTCCCGCTTGTAGTCTTTCAAATCTTAGTTTGGAGATTTTACAGATGAAATCCTTATACAGGACAGTTATATTTGAGCTGTTTTGTTTATAATTTAAGCTAAAATGGACATTAAAGCCTGTTTTCTCTAGAAAACCTATTGATCTTTTTTGAAAGAATATTAAATATTTTAATGGCATTTCTCTTGACCTCCACCAGCTGAAGAGTTTTGAATGTTTCTTAAAAATTTCAGGAGACTAATAAGCAGCCTCATCCTGCCCCAACGTTTTCCTTCTTTCCTCTTCTAAATATATGTGTAGTGTGGTATAGGCAAAAGCAAGGACCAGCTTAATTGAATTTGGCTCTCCGCTAACCTGCACGTTCTTCTGTCTGCCAGGTCCACTCAGCTTCGGCTCTGGAAAGCTATTCAGCTCAGCCGGATGGGTTTCCTAGTTACCCTTCAACACCAGGAACGCCGTTTTCTTTGCAACCAGGCTTGTCCCAAAGTGGGTGGCAGTGAATAGGTTTTAATTTGTATTCTCCTTCGGAGCAACGTCAGAAATGCCTAAGGACTGCAGGGAACAATCTGACTAATGTGAAGTTGGCGAAGTCAGAAAACGAGAATGAGGGTAATCCTGGGGAAATTAGGATGAGAGTTTAAAACGTGGTGATTACATTTTTAATGGTTTTAAGTATGAACACTCCCCCATGTAAATAAGCTGATAATGAATTGTACGGAGAATAGTATTAAAAAGGTGTTTGGGGACTTTCCACCTCCCACCCTATGAAATGTGGAGTCGTGTATGTGGTCTGTGTAGGAAGAGTACTGAAGACGAGGTTGAACTCTTTATAGCCGAATACAGCCTTAAATCTGCTTGTGCAGCGTCCACTGACAAAAGTCATAGTTGTGCCCCAGACTTCTGGGTTGCATTTGGCCCTGGGGGCATGACTGCCCTTGGTATGCGCGAGTGGTTCCTACTAGCGGCCTGGGCGCTCAGTACTCCGTATGTGTCCACAGAAGGGAACTTGAGACCCACGGTTATTTCTAATTTCTGACATTTATGCTCATACATACACTGCTGAATTTAACTTAATATATTTCAGGTAAGTGAAAATGGTGCTTAATACAGTCTTTAGAATGACTTTCAGGTGTTTTCGACTAAAAATATATCCAGAACCACTTTCTTACAGAAATGCAAGTAAGGCTTGTGATAATTTGCCTTCAAAACTCATTTCTTAATCTCAGCAGTATCCAAATGAGTGAGGAACATTTGACTGAGCCTTGGGCCGCCTCTATTACTCACTGTACTCTGGAAGCTCTTGGCGAATGTTTACAATCATGGGATGGCGTATTTCTATTTGTACTTAAAGTCCAACGCTTCACTGAAAGAATGACGTGACAACACACAGAGAAGACTCGCTCCGTTACTAACCATGCAGTGTGTACTCTACTTAAGGATCTGTGGTAGTGTGTGACATGATCGCATGTCATTAATTAAGTCTGAGAACTGCCACATTGGGGGGCGGGGAGTAGGGAGACTGATTTTCAATCCTGTGATTAAAAGTGTAAACTACAGAATCTACTACAGTACATTTCAGCCTCTAGAAGTTTTACTTTTATAAAGACGGTGTCTGGAAAAGGTTGCTAATGTATTTTCCTTCAACACGGGGAACAAACTTTTTAAGTATATTAATAAATATTCCTGTATGGTTAGTTTTTAACGGTTTTTTAAAATAAACTTTATGGATATGACAAATACCTTACAAGTCTTTTATTAAGTGCTTTGATAGGCTTTTCTGGTTTTCATATATGCTGACACATAGAACAGTTTTGTCCAAATTCAGTCAAAACTCAATGGCTCATTCCTTTATATAATACCTTATGTGAAAGTTATAACCAACACTTGAAACAGACTATTTATGCCTTTTATTATCTGCAAACACAGAATGTGACTGCAGAGTTAATCAGATGCCAGCTGCTGGAAATTGTCATTTGTTCTTTTTTAAGTCTACGCTTATAAAATCTTTTAAAGATTATGTTGTCTATATATGTTAACCGTGCACTCAAGAAAACTGAGTAATCTTTCTCTAGTGACACTGCAACAAAGTTTAGACACTGTCCTGTGAGTCCCTGTCATCATAGCAAATGAACTATGTCCTGTCCATCTTTTAGATGTGTTCCTGGCATCTGGTGTGTATCAGGCACCTAAAGGTTCATATGAACATGAAGAGAACATTTTTGGAGCACTTGGAATAATTACTGCGGACTGGTTTTGTGTATCTGATAACCCTACGAGATAAGTACTAGCAACTTAATTAACCAGATAAAGTCAAGATGTAAGTCCCACAATATAGTAAGTGGTACACTTGAACCAAGCCTTTAATACCAGTACCAAGCTACCTGTACTACCGAGTGCTTTGAAAATATGCAAGAGAGAACGTGAGTACCTTTCTGCCCGAGGGAGTCCCGAAAGCCTTCTCGGTCTTAGGATGAGTAAGAAATAACATCCTTTATAGAAGCACAAAGTATGACAGAGCAGCACAGCAATATAATCCCGTAACGGGGTGGGGTTTGAGTGAAGTTTGTAGTTTGGGGGACTCTTAAAAAGCAAGGGACCTGGGGCGCCTGGGTGGCACAGCGGTTAAGCGTCTGCCTTCGGCTCAGGGCATGATCCCAGCATTATGGGATCGATCCCCACATCAGGCTCCTCCGCTATGAGCCTGCTTCTTCCTCTCCCACTCCCCCTGCTTGTGTTCCCTCTCTCGCTGGCTGTCTCTATCTCTGTCAAATAAATAAATAAAATCTCAAAAAAAAAAAAAAAGCAAGGGACCTGATTGCAAAAGACCTTGTAAGCCACGTTGAGGTCTTGGGCATGAGTTTCGGGTCAGCAGTTTGAAATAGAAAGCACCTTGTGAAAGTCACCCAGGCTGTAGCATGGAGGTCGAATTAGCGCTAGTATGCTGGATGGGTTTGCAGAAATCCAAAACTGAAGACGGTGAGGGAGGGTCTGCGTCACGGGAAGGGATGAGGAATGTGCCTCTGCATTCTCTTTCCATAAAGCCCTAGAGCCACACAGGATTTGCACACACTGTTAATTCAGAGGATTGATTAACCTTACTTTTAAGCCTTACCACTTGACTTGCTAGGTGAGTTTAGTCTGCATTTATAAAATATGGCTAGTGTCACAGAATTTTAGAAAGGACTTCATGACTCCAAGCCTCATTCTAGATGAAAATGGACACAGATGTTTGTGGTGTGCACAGATGGTTAATGTGGCTACATCGAGACACAGGTTATGCTTCCATTGTTGCAGGGGCGACAATGAGACCTGTAACATTTCTTGTTAAAAGTGGATGGAACAAGACTTTACAGTATTAGAAACAATTAAGGAATAATCTATTTTAAATCACTCGACAAAATAGCAATCCATGAACTTTCTACAATTTTAACTTCTAGGGCCCTAAAATCAATTGCTTGAAGAAATTGGATTCCAAAGATTACAGGTGGGGACTTTTTGAAGTATGTCCATAGCCAAGTGGGGATCAAAGAAGTCCAACTGAGGGACCTCTGGGTGGCTCAGTTGGTTAAGCTTCACACTTGATTTCGGCTCAGGTCATGATCTCAGGGTCATGAGATCGAGCCACGTGTCAGGCTCCACACTAGGTGTGGATCCTGCTTAAGATTCTGTCCCTCTGCACACCCCCACCACCCAAAAAAGAAGCCCAACTGAAAGAATTGTGGACTGACCGACAATGACAGCTGTGGATTAAGCAAAAGTTCTTTTTAAAAAGGGCTACCTGAAAGATTGGGGGAACAAAGGTGATTGGTAGTAGGAGAAATCACATGTGAAATACCTTAAATACAAATTTATTGACTTAAAGACTTTACTCCAAATTTCATGAGCCTTTGTTGGTTCTAAGGGTGGCACAACACTAGTACTAATGTCTCATTTGGGTCAGTTAAGTGATGAAATACTGGGCGACACTGGCAAGTCAGTTGGGAAGGGCGATCAAAATTAAGGTATCTCCAGGTCCTTGTATTCAGGAGGGGCATTTTGATACTGACTTAATTTTTAAATTCCCTAATTTAATTTATTTCTGGTGAAAGTTTTACAGTAAGAGTACAAAGTCATTGGTGTTTGGGGCACCTGGGTGGCTTAGTTGGTTAAGTGTCCAACTCTCGATTTCCGCTCAGGTCATGATCTCAGCCCAGGTCATGCTCTCAGGGTCATGAGATTGAGCCCTGCCTCCTGCTCCATGCTCAACAGGGTATCTGCTTGAGGATTCTCTCTCTCCCTCGTCCTCTGCCCCTCCCCCCACGCCCACAAGCTCTCTCACTCTCTTGCTCTCGCTCTCAAATAAATAAATCTTCAAAGTCATTAGTGTTTTTAACTCCTAATTGGTGAAGAGGGCAAAAGGAATAAGAAAAAATACAGAGAAGGCACAGAAAAGTGGAAGAAATAAGCACACAGTAAGATGTCATACTTGCCCGTATGTTGGTATCACAACTTGTAAATGGAAAGGAAGCAGTAGGCTCAGAAGGCTTTTCAGGCTCATTCTACTGCACACACTCTTCCAAGAGAATAGAAGGAGGAAACACTCATCAACGCATTCTTATAGACCAATTTAACCTTGATACCAAAACTCAGACAAGCATAGTAGGAGAAAAAATGCAAGTCAACCTTACCCAAAGAAATAGTGAAAATATTAGCAGCACAAAAGTATTCTTAAAAAATGGTACACCATAACCAAGTTGGATTTCTGTTGGGAGGAAAGGATAGATTATTAATAGTAAGGCAAGGATAAAATTAAATCTAAAAGTGCAATCGTCACATGGAGAAAAACCATTTTTTCAGCCTATAAAAAATGGTTGATAAAAATCACCATAGTGGTTAAAAAACTCACATTTAGCAAACAATGAAAAGATGAAGCTTTATTAGGTAAAGGAAATCTATAAAAGTATAGCACACATTCTTAATTATGGAATTTTAGAAATAGCCCTTTAAAATCAAGCTGATCAACTAAAATGTAGTTCAGCATTGTACTACACACTCTCGCTAATATGGCAAGGTACAAAAAGAGTACAAGGTATAATTAAAAAGGAAGATACAAAGCTTAGTGAAATTTACAAATATATTCAGAAGTCAGTTGCATTTCAAATACGAGCAACAGCAAAAACCTTCATACAACAAAAGGAAACACCAGGCAATGGAATACTATTCGGCACTAGAAAAAGGAGCTACCAAGCTATGAAAAGACACGATGGAACCCTAAATGCATATTACTAAGTGAAAGAGCCAATCAGGAAAAGTTTCCATATGATTCCATACCTGGGCAGGTAAAACCATGGACACAGTGAGAAGATCAATGGTTGCTAGAGGTTGAGGGGAGGGGCAGAGAAGGATGAACAGGTGGAGCACAGAGGGTTTTCAGAGCAGTGAGAATGCTCTATGATACTATAGTGATGGATGACATCATAATATTCTCATGACATTATGCATTAGTGCAAGCCCATAGAAAGTGCGACAGCAGGAGTGAATCCTAATGCAGACTATGGGCTCTGGGGGATAATGATGTGTCAGTGCAGGTTCATCAGTTGCAACAGATGTGCCGCTGCGGTGGAGCATTTTGATCACGCGGGAGCGTATGCATGTGGGGGGGCAAGAGGTATATGGGAAGTCTTTGTACCTTCCTCTCAATTTTGCTGTGAACTGCAACTGCTCTAAAAAAATTTAAGTCTTTAAAAAGAAAACAGTGACATATGACTTAGGAATAAATCTATCAAAAGATGAGTAAAACGTTATGGAGAATTTTTTTTTAACTTTATGACAATCATTAAAGAAAACCTATTTAAAAGGAGGACACACAACTATCATGGTTACAAACAATCGAAACTCTTCTAAAGACAGTGAAGAGCCTGCCCTACCAAATACCAAGACTAATAAAGCCATGGGAACTAAGACAATGAAGTATTCATTGGAGATAATCGAATTGATGGGGGAGTATAATAAGAAAACCATGAGCTCTCACTCCGATGGGACCAATTTATAACAGCAGGCATGGCAGATCAGTTAAGATATTGGATGACTTGTTATGAAGTGCTCTGATAATTGGTTATTTATAGGAAAGAAAACTAAAATGGACCCCTACACTACACCATGCACAAAAAGCAACTCTATGTGGATTAAAGACTTGAAGTCAAAAGAGCAAATAACTCCAAAAGCTTTCAAAGAAAATATAGGAGAATATCCTGTCTTCCATAGAAAAGGGATTTTTGAACACGACATACCAGACACTAAGTATATTGAAGCTTCCTATATTTGATATCAAAGGCATCATTAAAAAGGTGAAAAGATAAGCCACACATTAGGGAGAATTATATTTGCCCCTCATGTAACTGTCAAGTATCAATATATATATATAAGTATATAGAAAGTATATATGCATATTAAAAATATATTCAAGTATATATAAAGACTACATACAAATCAGTAAGAAAATGGGGGAAAAAATAAAAAGAGCAAAAGGCTTAAGTGCAATACAGGGAAAAGAAAACATGAATTGTAAATAGCCCTGTGAAAATTTTTCAGCCATATTAAAATTCAGGGAAATCTAAATTCAGATTATAATGAAATACTATCTTACACCCACTAAGTTGTCAAATAGTAACTAAGCTCCAACAATATCAAGTGGCTTCAATGATGTGGAACACAGGGCATCGTTGAGAGCAGTACACCCCTAGTGGAAGATTCCATTGATAACAAACCACTTGAAAACAATCAAAATCTTGTTCACAACAATCTTGCAACGTTGAACGTAAATTCTAGCAATTCCATTTCTAGCAAGTCAGTGAATGGGGGCCTGTATGTCATGTGTGAGTTACACTGAAAAGGAGCAAACCGTAGCTTCAAGCAACACCGTGGATACACCTTCAAAATGATATGAAGCCATACAAGCAATCCCAGGAGACTACATGTGTATCTTTGCACAGGTCAGAAGCAAGTCAAGCTAAGTAATACATTGTTCCAAGCTATATACACACATGATAGGGGCGCCTGGGTGGCTCAGTCAGTTGAGCAGCTGGCTCTTGACTTTAGCTCAGGTCATGACCTCAGGGTCCTGGGATCGGGCCCTGCGTGGGCTCCCTGCTCAGTGGGGAGTCTGCTTCTCCCTTCTCCCTCTGCCTCCTCACCCTGCTCGAGCTCTGTTTCTCTCTCTCAAATAAATATATAAAAGCTTTAAAAATCAATAAACAAAATAATTCTTAAAAGATACATATGTGATAAAAAACAATGTTTTAACAGCAAGAGAATAATGGGCATAATTATGAATTGTGATTATGGGGAGGTGAGAATAAGGCTTATGAAGAATACTCAAATAGCTTTAATGGTGTTGGCTACATTCTAGTTCTGAGGTTGGGCGGTGTATTCATTGTTCATTCTATTCAATAAACACACACACACGTTATATACCCGTAGGCATTGTATGTATTATTTCATCAAAATGTATTATATCATCAAAATTTCCATAATAAAAATGTTTATTTAATAGAATGCTTTCTAATGGACAGATGATTTCATTGGTGGGGGGTTCATTTAGGTAGAGATATTTCATCAGCTGATAGTTGAAATATGTATTATTCTGGAGTGCAGTCTAGGCCAGACTGGCAGTTAAGGGGGTTGTCACTATAAATACCCATGTAGATCTGTGAACTTAATTTGTTATTTAAGGATGTGGAAATTCAAGTATTGGATAAATGAGAACGAATAAAATAGAATGGATGATACACATGGGTGAACTGTTAATGAAATCAGTGAACTTCATCATTTAAAGAAAAGGGAATGGTTTCCTAAGGGAGTAGCAAACGTCCTGGAACATATGTGTGCATCTTAGCAAGAAATGATGGTGATGACAGGTGGCGGGAGAGGGTTCCTGACACCAGGAGCTTAGAGAAGGAGAAAGGTCTGAGGCTAGAATGAATCGTTTCAAGACAGCATTTGTGCTCTAAGATGAACATTCAGGGAAAATCAAATATGCATCTTCAGGGACAATATCCTGTACATTGGGAGTGGGACTGGAATTCGGGGCTTCCAAAACCATAGCTGTGCTAAACAAAAACAAAAACACAAGAGCTGTCCTCATTTCAGGACTTTGCCCTGATGCAGTCATGTATAGAATGAAAATGGAGAAACAGGGAAAAACCTTTGTCGGGAGCACATTCCAGCCATTGGTGATCTGTTTTATTTCCCCAACCCCCTCCCCACCCCATGACAGAGGGGAGAAAATTCCATTAACGTGGCCCACGATGCTTTCTATTTTAGACGAAGGAATAGGAAACATTGGGCATGATCTCGTGTTTCGTTGATCTCCTGAAGCCCCCCGCTGTTCCAGGCATTCCTTACTTGTTGGAACCGTTCTTGCTTTCTAGGCTGAGATGCTTGGGACATTTCGCAGGAAGAAGAAAAACAGTTGCTTACTCATCTTCCACAGGGAGGTATTTGCTGCAAGGGCCCTGGAGGCTCGTGCCAGCCACCACCAGGGAACAATTATTGTTCCTGTTGTTTTGAACCTTGCGCCTCCGTGATGGCATAAGTGGTATTGGGCCAAGATTAAGGGGAACTGTATTCAGAAATGAGCGAACCCAGTACTTCCAAAACATTTTGCTGCATGACCTTGGAGGGTCATCCGTTTCGGAGGGAAAGGGGGCTTCCTGTTCCAGGCAGGGAGTGTCTATGACCTAGTCGCAAGAAATGAGGGACATAGGAAGTTTTCTTGTTGCTCTTTTCCATGCGAGGTTAGTCGCAAAGTTACGATGACACGGTGATCAAGTAGAGATCGTGCAGGAAGACACAGAACAGAATCGATGGACTAACAGGGCAGAACCAGGAATGGACCTCAGGTTTGCAAATTTGCAGCCGACAGGAGAGGTGTGAGACAGAGGAGAGGTGACGAATGTTGTGACATACCAAACCAATCACTAATCCATCTTACGTGTGCTTGACACAAGGATGAAAAGAGACATAGTGTGAAAATTAACCCAACACTCTCATGTTAGAAAGAAGATCGCTGAGTCCTTTGAAGCACGGCTCAGCTCTCATTCATGGTAATCACGGTTACCATTTACTAATGCCAGTCACGATTCTAAGTATTTTACATGTAACATTTCATATATTGTTCACACAAACAACCCTGGTAGACAGTTATCATGCCCATTTCACAGATGAGAAAACAGAACATGAAGAATTAAATAAGTCGGTTCATAGTAGAGCCAGGACTTCTGCATACGCAGGCAGTGTGATCCCAGGACCTGCTTTCTATCCCTACTATGCCCCTGGCACGGTTTCCACATCAAGCCATAACCAAGGATGTATGAGGACAATGCGGAGGGAACTATTCTAAAGCAGACAGTCCCTGGATTTGTGCACGCACATGTGTCTGCTTTAATCTGAGTTTCTGGTGCCCAGCCTCCTTTCCCGAAGTTCTAATATTCCCCCATATTAATTCTTGCAATTACAAACCGTGGTTGACAGCCTTGGTTATTACTGTAATTTGAGTTTGTAGAGAACACAATTAAGAGTATCAAATAGTTGGCAAGAGTAACCCACAATCTGGGAGGTTCTTAAAGATGAAGTTGCTGAGAAAAAAAGTGACTAGATGGTTGGGGGAAGGAAGACTGGCAAAGGCAGGATGACCCGGGAAAGATCCGCGTTGGCTTTGCGCTGAGTTGCTTTCACGCAAAGGAAAACAAAATACTATTTGGAATAATGATAGGAGAAAGATGACCATCATTCAAGTAGAATATTGGTGCTTTCCATAGTGGAGTAAGAGCAAAATTATCCTTGACTAGAAGTGGTGTGATGAAAGAAGGACTCCTGGGATGGGAGCCTGGAGATCTGGATTTGAGAAAGAGCTTTGCCACTTGTGAGCTGTTATCTTTGACAAATTACAAATTCATTCATTCCTCTCAAGTATCCTCAGTCATGTGCCTGCGTCGTTCTTTTTTTTTTTTTTTTAAAGATTTTATTTTATTTATTTGACAGAGACAGCCAGCGAGAGAGGGAACACAAGCAGGGGGAGTGGGAGAGGAAGAAGCAGGCTCCTAGCGGAGGAGCCTGATGTGGGGCTCAATCCCAGAACGCCGGGATCACGCCCTGAGCCGAAGGCAGATGCTTAACGACTGAGCCACCCAGGCGCCCCTGCCTGCGTCGTTCTAATGCTGCAGGTGTCATGGCGAAAAATAGCACAACTAGTCACATTCCTTATGGAAGTTGTCACGTAGGTCAGGGGTCAGAGAACGTTTTCTGTAAAGGGATAGATAGAAAATATTTTAGGCCTGGCAGGCTGCATGGTCTCTGTAGCAAATATTCGACTATGCAGGTGTGGTACAGAAGTGACCACAGAGAACACAGAAACAAATGGATGTGGCTGCGTTCCAGGGACACTTCATTACAAAGATAGGTGGCAGACCAAGTTTGGCTAGCAGGCGGTAGTTAGCTAACCCCTTTTCTAGAGGAAGAAACAAACATTAACCAAATAATTATGCCTATGGCAACATGTGCAAAGGCCCTGTGGCACAGAGGACCCAGATAGCCTTAGTGGTATTCATAGAAGGCCAATGGGGCTATTGCTAAGTGAGTGAGGGGATTACCATGTGAGTGAGACTGGAAAGGGAGAGAGGGACAGACTAGAGGGTCTTTTGGGACACTCAGGATTTTAGTCTTTGCCATGCTAATGATTGGAAGTCACTGGGTTATTTTAAGGAGGATGGTGACATGATCAGATTCAAGTTTTAAAAGATCACTCACCGCAGTGTGGAGATAGAATTGAATGAAATCTTGTCATCTGCACTAGAAGGATAGCTATACTTGCCCTGTGTATCAACAGTTCATTGTGGTGAACAAATCACACAAGGTGCATAAAAGTGTGTTATAAAATTTAAATGGTGTAGGGAATTATCTAGAGATATTTTACAGGAAGCAATACCATCAGAAGGTCATGTTCTTTTGAACTTTCTCTAGGAGCAAAGGCAGTCTGAATTCATGAAAGAAATCCTGTTGTTTATGTTAACAGGCTTCCTTCACCAGGGAAACTGCTCCTTAGGGTGCTCACGAAAGGAAAGGCAAGGAACTTCTCTCACTTGCTCATTCTGTCTCTCTCCTCCTCCCCTCTCCTAAGCTTCTGGAGCCCACGCCTGGCTCCAAACCCATGAATATTGGCCAAGTGTAAAAGCTTCTCAATAATGAGATGGATCCTGCGGCGAATTCCCCTGAGAAGCAGGATAAAGAGAATTTAGTGGGTAAGTTCCTCTTTTCTGCCTAAGTATGTTCTATGTGTATTAAGGGAAGCAAGCATTGTGGCATTTCTGAGAGTTACAAAGTAGCCACGAGGGGGATTAATACATATTGGGGTTGGCTTCGATTCAGTTAGAGCCCAGGATTTTGGATTCATTGCTCTTTGTGGCTTTCTTTGCTTCTTAAACAGCAGTCTGTAACTTGCTCTTTTCTTCAGTGTTAGAATTTGTATTTATCGTTACATTCTTTTTTTTCTCCCTTCCTTCCTTCCTTCCTTCCTTCCTTCCTTCCTTCCTTCCTTCCTTCCTTCCCTCTTTTTTCTTTTCTTTCTTTCTTTTTTCTTTTTTCTTTTTTTTTGCATTACATAGCGAAGACCTTTTGAACAGGCTGCAATGTATCCATTTTCAAATATCATCTGATGATGTTATGATTAAAAAGCAAAGTTGATTTGACTTGCATCATGTTTGATACCTGGAGAAAAGCTGAAGAAAATAAAACTTAGCCCATAAGTACTAACCACTACCTTGAATGGCATGTCTGGATTATGAAGCATTTTGCTTGCATTATGTTTTTAAATCCTACAACAATTCTGAGGTAGATTCTCATATAATCTCATTTTATGAAGGAGAAAACTGAGTCTTGGCGAGTTTTAAAACTTGCTGAAGTTCCAGAAAGTGACGACGATGATGATGATACATGTGTGTATACATGGGAATGGGGGGAGGGGGTTAACCCATATGCCCTATAGTTTATATTGCCAAAGACGTCGTCACAGAAATAGAGCGCACACTCGGGTATTAGTTTGTAAAAGAAAAACCATACATTTAGAGATATTTGCCTACACTGATATGTGGGAAGCAGCAAATATCCCTTAGAAGTCTAAGTAGGAGGTCTCCCCAAAGTCCCCTCCATTATCTTTCTAAACAAGAAGTTTGGGGAGACATTTTAGCCTCCATTTAAAAGCAAAGATGTCAGCTGGGTAAATGGCCTGACTAGAGCTTTTATCAATGCGATAAACTGTCCCTGGAATTACTTGGTTTTTGACTTTTTAATATGATGAAAAAAATCCTGCACTGCCACAGTGCAAACAGAAATGGAACTTATGTTACAACAGCTGATTTCATGTGGTTTGGGCAATGTCTGAGAGATACAGGATCAGTCATTCTCTAGAGATCTGTGGGATGCGCTTGCCCTTGCCTTCCTCCATCTTGAATACATTAACAAGACAACAGTAGCTAGTGCTGCAAGCTGTGCAGAAATTTCCACCTACAGATGTTGAGAGAATTAAAGAAATAACTGGGTGCTTGTTAACAACTGTGGCAGGAGCCTTCTGCAGCCTTGTGCTGCTGGCTTCTTGTACAAGCTTTCAGAAACCGCTTATGTGCCTCTCTTCCCAACTCCAAGTTCAGTGACATCACAAGGGTAGATCAGATCTATAGAGTGCTATAAATTAGGCCCCTCCCCCATCGTTAAACATTTACTCATGTAAATGAGTAAGACAACACTACTCATTACCCTTTGACTTCTCTTGCACTCCTTCCCCCCCCCCTTTTTTCTTGAAGAGTTAAAGGGAAGTGAATTGGAATCTTAATCATCTAAATCTTAGAATTTCTTCTCAATGTGAATATGCCAAACCAACCAACCAACCAACAAACAAAAGCTTCCCTAGGAGTTTTTTAAAACACCGATTTTGGGTTCTCATCCCTGGAAGGCCTGCTACTCTCGTTCTGGGGTGGACTCAGGATTTTTCATCCACATAAGTTGCAAGCTGGTGACATTGCCAGGCTGAGAACACACTTTGAGTGGCACAGTATTTCTTTTTAGCAATTCTGTGTTTTCCCTGAAAAATGTTCCTTGATGCCAGCTGTGTGCACATTTCAGAGAACTAGGCAGGAGGGAGGATGATTTTTAGGTGATGAAAAGATAGTTTTTACCAGGAGGGTTTCTCTTTCGATTTTGTTTGATGCTTAAAATCCTTGATTCTCTGGAGAAAGAACCAGAAAGTTGCTGAGACTGTACTTTACTGACCATACCTCCACAGGATTGGAAGTGATTAGAAAGAGGGAAGAACTTTTACCACTACATCCCCAGGCCCACGGAAGGGGATTGTTTTCGTGCTACACACCTTTTATTTTTCCCCTGGGAAGCCTCCAGTCTTTCCTGCTCTGGAAATACAAAGGACTTTTTTATTTTGGGGCTTGGTGTGATTGATTTTTTGTTTTAAAATTCCCTTTTTTTAAAAAAAAGATTTTATTTATTTATTTGACACAGAGAGACAGCCAGCGAGAGAGGGAACACAAGCAGGGGGAGTGGGAGAGGAAGAAGCAGGCTCATAGCAGAGCAGGGAGCCTGATGTGGGGCTCGATCACGCCCTGAGCCAAAGACAGACGCTTAATGACTGAGCCACCCAGGCGCCCCTAAAATTCCCTTTTAATATTATAAAGTTCTCAAAAATTAAGAAAACTCAGAACAGTATTGTTGGGGAGGAAAAATTTCCCTTTACCCTTGAAAGAGTCTTCTGGCTGGCCTCAGAATTAAGTTGACATGAGACTGATTAATAGGAAATAATCAAATTTAACTTTGTACAAACAGGAACCCCACATACATAAGAGGTTCTAAAGACAGGGAGGTAAAATGAGGCATATATCCCATCTTGAGCCAAGGAATGGCCTGGGGGCCTGAGGTTCAAAGGGGAGGAGGGCAATTCACGGGGCAGTAAGAAGAGCAGGTGTTCGGTAACTAGAAGTTTGCTCTGCCTTACGGACGGGTCACCTAGATGAAATTCAGCTCTGGTAAGAACTCTCATTCTTGGGAAAAAACTCCAATTTAAATTCTTCTAGGTACATAGGGGGGAGCAAAAATTTCTCTTAGGCCCACTTGATTAGGGGTCTTGTTTCAGCTCCCAATAGTCACCTGTCAAAATGACACACTTTTGAGAAGACTTACTCCGACCCCTTCAGTGTAAACCACACACTCCCTGCTCAGCGTTAACCGCTCTTAATATTTTGGTCAATTTCTTTCAATATTTTTTTTCTTTGCCTGTGTTTTGTGCTCACTAGGATGGTATTGTCCACAGAATTTTGCATTCTCCTGCTTTTTTCTCTTAACATCATACCATCGTAATTTCTGGGTTTTCATCCGTTAAAAAACACATAAGCGTGATATGACGCTGTGTAAGTATGTCCTGGTTTGCTTAATGATCTCCCCATTGTACTTTCAGAGTGTTTTTTATTTACCACTGTCATAAATAACACTACCATGAGACTGTTCGGACAAACATCTTAAGGACAAGTGTCTGTCGTGGTTATCGGGAACGCTGTTATTTCATACAGAAAAGGGTGGTTGAGGAGGGACAAGCATGATACAGGCACAGGGGAAGAAAAATCTTTTCTCTACCCTTTTAGATTCTTTAGCTGGTCTACTAATTACATGGACATAAGGAAGATGAACAAGGGAAAAACGAATTTAACTTTGTATGTGCGTGAACCTTGACAGACGGGAGAGGCTCTAAGACAGTCAGACAATGGAGGCTTATGTGCCATCCTGAGCTAGGAATAATGGGACAGTGGTCTGGGGCTTCAAAAAAGAGGAAGACAATTCCCAGGAAGATGAGAAGAGCAAATGGTTGGTAAACAAACATACCAGGCAGAAACAGGGGGACCCCGTTTAAATTCAGAGGAATTTAAACCAAACATTTCTGCTCATTTTCCCCTAATTCACCCCCTTCTTTGTAATTATCTCTGGGGCTCGTCTCTTCCTGGACCAGGCCCTGTATCTAAATTCTTAGAGGCAGTTAAGGGGGAAGTAAAACCCTCTTCTCGAGGCTTTTGGGCCTTGTGTGTCTTCGGTTCAGAATAATTCAGGTGCCAACGTGCAACATTTTGGGGTGGCTTGTTCTGGACTCCTTCACAAGGAAAACTTTTTCTCTATTTTCTTCTCATAATGGCACAGGCGTACAGTGAAAAGTAGCATGAAGGAGAAAATGTGAGGGCATATGGTTCCCAGTTTAATTGAGTCTCTTGAGAGCAAACAGAGTCCCTTCTGCTGGATCATTATTTCCAGACGAGAAACTTCAGATCAATAACCGTATTACGTGGCTGAGCACCCGTCTTGACAATTCAGTGCATTGGTGTGCCATTCTCTGCAGTCACTCAGTGACGGAGTCTAGAATCAACCGTGTACCTGGGGGCGGACACATCAAGAGAAAATGCCTGCTCTCAGAGCATCAGATCTACAGGGGAGAACCCACGTTCACTGAAAATGTCAGCGTCCTGTGAAAAGCCATGATAGAGGGTCTATTAGAAACTTAGAAAGGGGGGCGCCTGGGTGGCACAGCGGTTAAGCGTCTGCCTTCGGCTCAGGGCGTGATCCCGGCGTTATGGGATCGAGCCCCACATCGGGCTCCTCTGCTGGGAGCCTGCTTCTTCCTCTCCCACTCCCCCTGCTTGTGTTCCCTCTCTCGCTGGCTGTCTCTGACACTGTCGAATAAATAAATAAAATCTTTAAAAAAAAAGAAAAAAGAAAAGAAACTTAGAAGAGGAGCCCCCAGAGGTGGGGACTGAGAGAGGAGAATCTTCCTAGAAAAGAAGGGGAAGCGTGAGCTGAGCTGTGTGGCTAGGTGAGGGAGAGGAGAATGTGGGATAGGAATGGGGGGCTGGGGGACACGAAGGCCTGTGCAAAGGCACAGAGATGGGTGAGGACAGGGTGCTTTCTCTACTGGGGGGGGGGTGTATGTGCTGTTAGCATGTGGCTTAGGCAGCTAGACTCGGAGGCGAGAGACCAAAGCCCTGCCGCCTGAAAAACTGAGTTACAGACTTGCTAAGAGCCCGTGTGTCCAGCTTGCTCTCCTAGGGCGTGCTTGGGGGTTGCTGCCGCAGTTGACTGAAGGGGTGAAGCCTCATTGGAATTCCTCCCGAGGAAGCTGCAGGGCGAGCTGGGTCTGTGGGGAGGTCAAGACGCGGGACTTTAATTGGGTTGGCAGTGCTTCCATTCTTAAGGGGAAGGAGGAGCATAAGGTCTTAAAAGCATTTACTTCTATACTTTTTTGAACATTCGAACATTCTATTTCAAAAATTATCGTCAATATTTCTATAAAAGATCAAATGGTAAAAAGGAACTCCGTATACATGTGTCGTAAAGGTCTCGTCACTCTCAAGCACAGGTCATCCTTCTCGAGTTGGGATGCAATTATGACATTGAGAGAACTCTTAGGATTATGAGATTTTGTAGTCAGGAGTAGCAATGGTAAGATCAGCATCTAGCTTCGATCTCTTTTTCTCTGTGTGTCTTTAAGATTCTAAAAGTCACCTGCAAGAACTTTCAGTCAGGGGCTCTATTACTTGAAGGAGGTAGACACGTTCAAGGGCAGGGATTTATTCTCCTTGAAAATGTAGTTCTTACCCATAGAGAGGCGCCACCATCTGGAGGGACCAGAATATCCACCAAGGATACTTGGATTCCTATCTCGGAAAAGAATCCAAATTTAAAAAAAATACAATGTAAATGGTCAAAGTAAAAATTGTACTGAAGTTGAAGACTTTAGTGAGGACTCTTACAACAGAGGAGGGAGGCCAGACCTCAGTCTGAACCAACAGTGCTGGAACAAAGGGGTAGAGGGTTTTCAAGGCTTGGAGTGAGCGCTTGGAAAGTACTGGATGGCCTTAGGCGGTGGTCAGAGGCCATCTGTGTTTACTAATACCCTTCTCATATCTTTCTGACAGGTGGTATGTTTACAACTTGAAGCAAGGTGCCCACTGAAGTCAGGCTCCCCCGTCCCACAAAAGCTGGGAGTGCTACCTTTTTTGACGGTCACATTTCAAAAAATGGCTCCCAGGTCCTTGACAAAATGCTCCTCGCAAGAGGCTTTTAAAAAGCTTTACGTCTTGAAGGGGCAGAGAAAGAACTTACAATAAGTGTTCTAAAGAAAATGCTCTAAGGAAAGGGAGATCAGGGTCTGAGAATCTGGAAGAATCTATTTAGTGTTTAGTCAGTCTGAGGGAAATGTTCGGACTGTCTTGACCAAAATACACCTGTAGGACAATGCTAGGCAGTGCCTTCGTTGGCTAGAGGGCCTCCTGATATGGCTAACACCCTTTAGGTATGATTTACTTAATCCTCAAGGGAAGGCATCTCAGTGGGCATGTACGGCGAACGACTTAGGGCCATCGCTTCTCATCCAGGCTGGGCATTGTCTCCACCTGTCCACAGTCTGGCTTTGTTGAAGGTTTTCTGTTCTCTCTGTCTTTTCTCTGAGAATGCAGAGCAAACCGTGAGTTTTCCATTCTCAATACCAGCCTGACCTTATATCCTCTGGTCTTTATTTGAATTTTTTATTGAGGTATGAGATATGTACAAACATGTGCACAAGTCTTAAGTGTTTATCTCGAGAGTGAATATACAAACAGATAATGGCTGTACCATATATAAAAACAGAACTCAATTGGGGAGTTTGGGCAGGCTGCTCCCCAGAACAACCCCTCTATCTACAGTAAGCAGCCCAGGAAGCCAGCCTGCTATAAGTCAGTCTTACAAGAAGCCAGATTGTCATCTCTAGTGACAATTCAGGAAGCTAAACAACAACTTTTGTAACTATCGGTCCCTAAAGGCCGGGACTTGACAAATAACACAGCTTCTCTATTTTCTGTCCCTGCTTTCAACTTAGGACCAACCACACAAAGCCAAATACACAGCCTAACCAATCACACGGGATGGCCCCCCCTCCGGTTAGCCCCCCTACAGCTTCCCCAGTCAGGCACACCCGAAGCCTTCCCCTTTCCCCACCACAGAGCTCTCTACTCCTCCACCTGCCTTTGAGTCTTTGCCAAAACACAAGCGACAGTGGCTGACTCCTCTGCCGTATGGCAAGTTCTGAACAGAGCATTTGCTGTTCTCATTCGGTCGGTCTTTGTTTATTTCCACAGCCCCGATACACGTTAGTCTGTGTAATCACCACCCTGATCAAGATAAGGAAAGTACACAGTACCCTGGAAGGCTTCCTCCTCTCTTCCCCGATTATACACAACCGCCAACAACCCCACTAACTAGACACAGCTACGACGCTGACTTCAAACATAATAGATTAGTTTTGCTTGCTCTTGAGTGGAATGAAAGTTACTATCACACAGTGTGTATCCTTACACGCAGAATCCAAAGCATGCACTCTTGGCTTGTTTTGCCTGGTATTTTGTTAATAAGATTCATCCGCATTTTGCATATGGCGGTAGCCTTGTCTTTTTTCTTTCTGGGTAGTACTCCTTTGGATGAGGACACCACACCTTTATCTATTCATTTTCCTGTTGACGGATTTGGGTGGCTCTTCATTTCTGGAATTTTATAAGTTAAAATCACAAGGACCGTTCTGGAATGCGTTTTTCGCTGTGATCGCCACTCATTTCTCTCAGGGATTGCTTAGGAGCGAATACCGGCCCACAGAGTACGTGTGTGTCTAGCTTTAGTAAATACTTTCACATAGTCCCTCGTACAGGATGGCTCGGGTTGCTCCACAACCTCGCTAAAATGGGCCGCTGTCCGTCTTTAATGTTTGCCATTCTGGAAGCCGTGCGTTATGATCTCATTGTAGTTCTATACATCGTTCTGTTTTGGTGTTTTGAAAAATGTCACGATACCGCCACAGCTGTTTCTGCTTAGACAAGAAATAGCTATTTTACAGTAACACAGATCTGGGGGCAAGGATCGTATGTGGTATTGATCTCATATTTAAATAGTACTGACCAAGCCAAAGTAAGAAATAAGCAGCCAAGTCACCTAGCCTGTTTTATTGACTAAAATTCGTTTCTACCACTAGTGCCCTATATGTGGGGTTAGTGAAATGGAATAATCTCCCTTACTTCCTGGCCTCACGCAAGTCACCAGGCTTGCTTTAAGTGTTTACCCCGAGTCCTAGAGGGCATTTAGGTTTCCTCCGGTGCTATAGGCTGTAGCTAGGTGCCGGGAACAAAGCCCCAGAGGCAAGGCTCTCCAAGCCAAGCTCGGTCTTGCCTCACGGCCTAAGTCATTAAAGGCAGACACGAACATCTGTCAGTTTGTGGAACTCGTGGGTCCCACCTTACTTACAGAGAGATTAAGATGCTGATGACAACACTAACCAGATTTTCTGGCTGCGGAATGAAGGGCTGGCCTTCGTTGTCCCTGAAGTCCTTCCAGCTGAAGTCCCGGGGTCCTTCTCTCCAGCGTCAGCAGTGCAGGGCCTCGGGTTCTGTGCGCTATGGCTCTGCCCTTCTCTTTCCAGACTGAAGGAAATGCGTTGAGTAGACATTCTGCCGTTCCTTCTCCCAGCCACATAGAGGAGGGAATCCCCACTTATTTTGTCCTAGAAGACAGCACAGCAGAGACTGGACCCTATTATTACACCCGTGCCTACTGTCTTTCTCCTGCTAGACGTGACCCTTGTTGGGAAGTTCCCATCTTCTCTCCTCTGTAGCCTCAGCCCTCGCACAGTGCCTGGTATAGAACTGGCAAAATGCTGTCAAACGGATGAATGAGAAATCGGGAGGAACCTGTCGGGGGTGGCAAAATCCAGCTCCGCTGGGAAGTACGCATATGCTGATGGCCCTACGGTATTGTGATAATTACTCCCGGAAAATACACACCCGTGGATCTGGAGCAAGCAGGAGATGGTTGGGCGTGCTAAGGGCTTGGCAGGTTGATTGAGAGGTTCCATGGGGCCCTTGCCCACTGCCATACTCTTGCCTCAACGGAACACCACAACTGCAGCCTTGTTAGTGGGGACAAAGCTGCAAGTGACCTTAATGTCCAATGGCTCCATAAACGGAGACGCAGTTTCCGTATGGAGCTGTGTCCGACAGGAAGGAGGTAGAGCTGCATGTACTGACATGGAAAGATCTCCAAGACCGGTTCAGTTTATTTTTTTAAAGTAGAAGTGTTGGGGTGCCTGGGGGGCTCAGTCTGCGAAGCGTCTGCCTTCGGCTCCGGTCAGGATCCCAGGGTCCTGGGATGGAGTCCTGAGTCGGGTTCCCTGCTCAGTGGAGAGTCCTGCTTCTCCCTCTGCCTCTGCTGCTCCCCCTACTTGTGCTCTCTCGCACTCTCTCAAATAAATAAATAAAATCTTAAAAATAAATAAATAAAAATAAAAAATAGAAGTGTTAGTGCGGTGTCATAGCTCACCAAATCTGCAAATCTAAGCCAAGTGTTCTCTAAAGATAGACGTATTACGTAAATACATAGGAAGGGGTCTATCAGGAATTACACCAAATCAATAACTATGGGACTTCTCTAGATAAAAGTGGACTAAGGAGAGCATGGTCGGGGGGACTTCAGTTTTATCTGTATTGCTTTGAATTTTTTTTTTTTACAATGAGAATGTTTATATACAGTGAGAATGTATATATTATTTATTACTAGTAATAAAAAAGCCCTAATAAATAAAATGCAACAAAGATTCTATTAGGATGCACAAAATGTCTTTTTATAATGTATAGTGATAGTCCAATCTACCTCACTAGGGTCCAAGGCTTTGGAAGGTGGTATTTTCAAAGTGTAAACTTTGGGTATACAAGCAAGTCCTTATTGCTACTGGGTATATCTTTATGTGTATTTAGAGCCTATTAAAGGACATTTGCACAAAGAGCTTTTAATACTAAATATGTATCTAAAACGTAGATATTTCCCATCTGTGGGACTGCACTAATTGAGAAAGTACCTGGTGAGTACTGGTACCATGCACGGGGAAATAGGCACGTGGATGGTTAGGCATTAACGGGGCTAGAGATAGCATAAGGTGTTTGTGGAATAATCTGGGTGAAGATATCTAGGACATATAGTTAATTTGGGTGCTTGTGTGAAGACTAGGAATCAGTGGGAGGAAGTATGGGGTAAGGATGGGGGTGGTTGTCAAGAGGAGGAGAACAAGAAGGAATGAGGATTAAAAATAAATTGAAATAGTGATTTAAAGAATAAAATAAGAATAAAAGGGTCAGCCAGACTTGTGTGATCTACAAACTAGAGTACTAAGACATGAGAAATTGTGTAATTGAAATGATTAAAGCTACAAAGTTTTAGGAGATTGAAGTAGAACTTAGCATTGCAGGGCAATGTTCTTAAAGCCAAAATGCCCCTGTTATCATAATGTGTGATTAACAAAAGGACATCCAATGTAAAAAAAATTCCTTGAAAAGTCAGAAATGTCAAATATCAGTGTCTGACAAGTCGCTGCAATATCTGTAAAATGAGAATAAAGGTAGTAATATATATTTACTAATGTAGAAATTAATGTATGGGCCAAGTGCCATATAAAAATATCTCATTTAGTCCTCATCAGATCTTTCAAGTTAGT
Organism: Ursus americanus; assembly: GCF_024610735.1. Lineage (NCBI taxonomy): Eukaryota > Metazoa > Chordata > Mammalia > Carnivora > Ursidae > Ursus > Ursus americanus. The sequence continues at coordinate 61,462,008 of NC_142136.1, forward strand.
TGACTTCTATCCCCATCCTACAAAGGAAGAAGTGGAGGCTCAGGAAAACTGAGTGGCTTACCTAAGTCCACAGCATTGGTAGGTAAGAGAGCGCTCATAGAAACGCACGCCTAGGGAGCTCTCATAGAAACTCACAGGCTCTTCAAAAACGTTTTTCTTGCCATCCTGTCTGCCTTTGGGGATAATAGTACCTACCTGTCTACCTCAGAGGCCGTCTTCAATTTCAACCTGGAGAATCCTGGGAGCCCAGGAATTTGTCTTTTAAAATGGCACCCTAATGATTCTGATGGAGGTAATCCATGAATTACACACTGGGTAACAGTGTTTAATGTCTTTCGAGGATCTTAAACCATGTCATCCCTACTAAATATAATGGTACTTGTTATTATTGATTGCTATGAAAATTTCTTGGAAGGGACTGGTCAATTTCTATCTCAAACCCTGAATGAACAGCGTGTGTGTGTGTGTGTGTGTGTGTGTGTGTGTGTGTGTGTGTTTGTGTGGTGCGTGTTTACTGCATTTGCAGGTGTGCATGGGTTTCGATCTCCTCCTCAGTGACACCAGGCATGGCCAGCGCTCTGGGTAGTAGCCTTACTCGTGCGGCTGAATGGCTTTTCTAAGAACCATGTAAGTTACAGGCTTGCTTCCTCCTCATTTCTTAGGCATCAGCAGTAAACGGCTCGGCGTATGTGGCTGGATCCTGTTTTCCCTTTCTTTGTTGCTGATGATCATTACCTTCCCCATCTCCATATGGATGTGCTTAAAGGTAACACCCTGGGAAATAAATTGGGCTCTCTCTATGAACTGATGAACCATTAGGACTAAATGCTCTCCCTTAATCTCTTAGATCATTAAGGAGTATGAGCGTGCTGTTGTATTCCGACTGGGACGCATCCAAGCTGACAAAGCCAGAGGGCCAGGTAGGACACTGTGGCTGTCCCCTGACAAGGATCATGGGCCCCTAACATTTAACTGTTGCCACTCAAATTTTCCCCGGCAGCCTCTCTTGAGAAGCAAAGTCACAGGAAGCTGGAGCCCTTGCCTGTCTGTACAATGGAAAGAAAGGTGCTGTTCTGTTATGCAAGTACACAGGAGTGAGCACTAGACCAGTACCTGGAGGGGTTGGAAATCCATTCTCTCTGAGAGATCCAGTGAGTGGGAGCAAAGCGGGGCCCTGGTACACTGGCTGGGCGTCACTTACCACCAAGACCACTAGAAGAATGACAGAAGGATGAAGGGACGGAGTAAATGGTCAAGGTAGATGATTAAATTACTCAGGGAGAGTATTTTGGGAGCTGGTTTTTGATTCTCGCTCTTTGAAAAGAGCTAATGGAAAAGTAAAGGTCATATCTTCTCCTGACAAGTAGATTAATGGAAATGGAGAGATGGAAGATATCACATAACTCCTTTAGTCAACCGTGTTTCTTTCCATCATTTCTCTACCTTAGAATGAAAACTGTTTCAAATTCTTCATGTTATAAGAGGATGGGATTTTGGGGGGTGGAGACTGTTAGATACTAAAATTCTAGAAGTTAGGTATTGATTTAATTCTCATAATTTCTCTTGGTGTATATGTAGCTGAACTATATAAAATTGCTAATACTTGTTTTTGATTCTCAAGCATGACAATTTCATCTGATAAATTCTAATATTTTGAAAGGAGAGGCCATCAAAAATAACATCTTACAAGATACATGAGAAAGAGTGGTTATTTGCAATCTTTAATAACATTTGTTTTCTGTCCCCTATTATGATGTATTTGAGTAAACACATTCTCTCTCCAACTGGACTATAAGCTCTCTGAGGGGCAAGAGCTTTCTTAATCACTGTGGTACCACATGTGCTTTGCACTTGGCCGTGCACTACGGTAGGCATTCATATACCTATTACATGAAAAAGATAGGGGAAATTTCAAAAGCAGAAGCTTGTTAAAGAGGCTTGGTCGTTTCAAGTAGTATAATCCTACTTGACTAATTTCATAGAGGACCTAAGGGAAAGAAGGCAATAATGACTTATTATGGATGTTCTTAAGAGTTTGTCCAAATAGAAGTGGTAGACTCATCCCAACTGAGATATAACTGACCAAGGTTGACCCCTTCCTGGTCATGTTGCTTCTGGTGGGGCCAAGCTTATAAGTTAGAGTAAAACTAGATTGAGAGAAGTGGACTAGCCATAACTTGGAGGGCTCTAGAGGAAAGTGTTTCTCTTTTAAATGAATTTTCCCAGAAGATTTCACCACTAAATGTCCCAGGATAACTACTCTCGTCATACATGTCTCTGGGGCTAATGAGTTACCTCAGAAAGCCATAAGAGCTAGAGGGAAACAAGCCAAATTGCTAATGGAAAACCTCTCCACTTTTGTAAATTGTAAATTATTCTTTAATAATGAAAGTATTAATAATAAGTGGCGTCACATCTTGAGCACGTAATACATACCTGGTACTGTGTTTAGTCCTTTATTTCATAATCGTGTTGAATCATGCTTAATCTTCACTATGATCTTCTAGAGATTAAGGAACTGAAGCTTAGGAAAGTTCTGTGAGTGTTCCCAGGTCACAAGCTAGCTAAGTGCAAGGGCTGGGACTTAACCTTCTAGTTTTAGGCACCACAAACTCAACCAGCGACCTGGCACCAAATAAGGAAGTAAGTTAGGCAGCAGTCCTCACGACAAGTCTCAGGAGAGTTCAGAGACCAAAAGAAAGAAAGCGCCTTAGCAGTGTTTTCTGTTGATGCTACCAGCCCTTTGCAAGGTATGCAACCTACAAACCTCTTTCTTCTTTGAAAACAAAAGCAACAGCACAAAATCTTTTTGGTCAATGGAAATGGATTGGTGTCCACATCTTCCTGACATGCTTTATGGTTCTAATCTTGGTAACCCTTGCCGTAGAGAACACTCCTCAGGCTAATGTTATAGACTCGTGGGATCGTCAACTGAGTTTTCTTATCCCCATCCTTCCCCGACCCAGCCGCAAACTGAACTACTTCGCAGCTCAAAGAGAAGTAAGAGTGTTTATAATTGGGGGATGCCATTATATTTAAACTAGATCATAGCTCGGGAGAAACAGCAAATGCAGGAACTCTGAAATCTTGAGAAGATTTTAATTCTACTATTTCTTCAGTACTATTCAAGATGAATGAGAATGTTGACAATCATTGATATTTAAGGTAAAATATCTATTCCTTAAATCTTTTGTATGGGTTTATTTATTTATTTACTTTATTTATTAAGGACACCAATTTCCAAAATATCCTTTTAAATTAATGTCAAATTCAACACTCGGATAGAAGTAGGTTGAGTGGTTTAAAAATAAAATCTAAAAATTAAATGTCAAGGATCTTTAGCTCTTTTCCACAAGATTTTATTCTAGGGAACCACTTTTCTTTAGTCGTTGACTAGTAGGAGGAACTAATTTCCCCCAAAGCTAGAGATGTACATTTTGAAGATTGTCTGAGAAGCACTTGTAGTCCCATGAAAATAACATATCATGTAGTTAGGAGACAATTTGTTGCGGTTCGTTTCAATACGGTAAAATTTTAAGCCGTATTTTCTCTCTCTTAGGTTTGATCCTGGTCCTGCCTTGCATAGATGTGTTTGTCAAAGTTGATCTTCGAACTGTTACTTGCAACATTCCTCCACAAGAGGTAATGCCAGTTAAAGATACGTCTTTAGAAATAAAACTTGTTATCTTCCCCGTTCCACGGACAGTTGATGTTTTACAGTATGTTTTCAAACTGTAAGGGACCTGCTTGAGGAGCCCTAGGTGGGTCCTAAAACCACTGGGCTTTGTTTTTCCCATTGAGAATAAAGCCAAGGGCAAGGGCTGGCTTACTGTAAGACTTGGAATGACTCGGAAGGGAAAGTTCCAGAAAAGAGAGAGTAAAGAAGCGGTTGGCAGAGAAGCTGGGGGTGGAGACCAGTAGCCAAGATGCTTGGAAGAGTCAATCAGATGAGTCGTTGTATAAAGGAGCTGAATATAATTTGGTGGTGGGCGGGGTTTGGTTAGGATACTATCCTCGCTGTCACCTTTCCAGAAGATTCTTTAGTAAAATCTCTGTCATTCACTTTTTTAATGTGTGATTGGATGCAACACAGTGGGTGGGTGTAAGGACAGAGCACAGAGCCCACCTGCATTTGGATTTCAAATAATTCTTTTCCATTCTTAAAGTACTGTAAATAAATGTCCAAGGCCAGTAACAGGGCCACAGAGAAGAGAAACAGAGTTACTAAGAACTAAAACTCAGGAAGACGAAAGAAAATGTGAGTAAGGCCTGCCATGTCAGAGGGCAGAGGTGATGAAAGGATTAGGAGTCGATGTTAATTTTCTTCTCTCTGGTCCAGGAAACTCAGTCAAGACTTAACAATCACGTCACCAAGTCACTGGTAGGAAGTCCAGAGTCCTTACTGTAGGACTCAGCCTGCAACATAAGAGATTTGCTTAGCGACCTCTCGTGGGCCTTTTCTGGCTCCAGAGCCCACCATTCTAGATGGGAGAAGGGAGCTCTAGGTTCTTCTCCTACGGTCCTGCCAGAGAGCTCTCCCTGGCTGCAAAGCGCCTTGCCACGTTATTCAGAATGATCAGTGCAGAGCCTCTGTAAACGCAAATGGATTTCTCCTTCTGTGAATCCAGAGCACGGTCTCTGGTGACATCTATGCTTTCTAAGAAGCACCGCTGTTCATCAAATCTGATAAAAACTGAAAACCAAAAAGATTTCAGGTATCAGGGAAACAAGGGTTCCATCTCTGTGTAGAAGGTCCAATTCCACAAAGTCTCTACTTGCCACACTTTAAAATAGAAGTGCTTACGCTCCCCACAGCAAATCAAGAGCCCTGGCCCGTGGGGTGCGAGGCTTCCCTAAGATGAAGTTACAGGGACGCGTGCAGACTCCCCATGGGTAGGGACTTTGTCACCAACTAGGATGACATTATACTCCAGCCGGGGCAGAGTTTGGGTGATGCTGGCATGAGCTGTCATTAATGCTGTCCTCCTGGGGAGCGGGCTCTTAGTGTCAGTCACTGCGACAGTCGTAATAAACGTGCGATTCTCCCTGTCCTTGCTCTCCAGATCCTCACCAGGGACTCCGTGACTACTCAGGTGGACGGAGTCGTCTATTACAGAATCTACAGCGCTGTGTCGGCGGTGGCCAATGTCAACGATGTCCACCAAGCCACGTTTCTGCTGGCTCAGACCACTCTAAGAAACGTCTTAGGGACGCAGACCCTGTCCCAAATTTTGGCTGGCCGAGAAGAGATCGCCCACAGCATCCAGGTAACGATGCTTAGAACGAATAGCCTCTGTCTTTAGTTCTTTTATCTTAATGATCAGTGATGATCAGATGTCAGTGGTTCACAGAACCCCTCTCACATGCATGCGCGTGCGCACACACACACACACACACACACACACACACAGCTGCTGTAAACACCAGGCCTCAGTTTGTGGCTTTATTCCTTTACAATCACAGGGTGTAGGTTAAATATCCGAGCAGGAGAAGGGGAGCTGTAGGAATTGCACACCTTACCCATTTTCTTCGGAATTCCAAATACGAGCTAGCATTGTACACGTCAGCCTTTTCTGAAAAGGTTGGTGTTCTCTTTAATTGAGGTTACTCCAGAAGAAGGGCCACCGTTTCTCAGACAACCCGTGTATTTCTGCATTTCAGTGGGCTGTTAGGGCAGGATTCAGCTGCGACGTCGCAGGCCTGCCATCCCTGGAAAAGCTGACCGGGTGCTACTGACAGCAGTAATTAGATTGATAGCAACCATAATTAGCATATCAATGGGGACTTTGCAGGCAGCATCTCACTGCTCGCACACCCCGTTCATACACGATTACATTTCCGTGTGGTCCTAAATCAATTATGTTTCGATTCTGAGCCTCCCTTCTGCGCTTTAGGAGGGAATTTCAGCTTTGCTCCTTGGCATCTCCTCCAGTGCCCGAGGTGCCACAAAGACCCTAAGGCTTTATGAGACAGTGTCGGTTCTATGTAACTCTCCATATCATTGGTAAGAGCCCCAAGAGTTTGACGACTCAGATGTTTCCCCTACCACAGTCCGGTCACGGTCACGGGCTTCTTGGGACGTCTCACGTTCTCCCACACTGCTACAGAAATCATGGAAAGGCAAGAGATCGCTTGCCATTTGGTAGCAGAGATCTCTGCCCCTGGCCTCAGGGGGAACTACCCATCTGATCTCACTTACTCTTTCTCAAGGCATTCTCTTTCACCTCTCCCTCTGCAGGATGACCAGCATGACATCCTCAATGGCCTCAAGTTTTTACAAAGGACAAGCATATCTTTGATTTTAGGCTGCTGTGCTCTAAAAAAAAATAAATAAATAAAAAATAAAAAAAAAGCCTGGCTACCTGTTTAAAACTGGCCGCAGGGCAGGGGTAAAACAGAGCAAGGCACAGAGTATCTCAAAAAGTACCCAATAATGTTGATTGCGTTATTGTGAGACATTGGTATATCTCTTACGTGTATTACCTCCAAATCTCATGAAAATCCTGAAAGGAAACCTTTTATAGGTGAGAAAACAAAGAATCAGAGAGGTTAAGGAACTGGCCCAGTGATTCACAGCTGCAAATGGCAGAGCCAGGACAAAATCCAGGAATGTCTGAGAAGCCCCTGCTTTGCTGCCGGCTTGATGTCAGTGACAAAAAAATGTGGGGTATTTGCCCAACTCTAGATGGTTGGCATATATACTTCATTAGGAATAGTTTGGGGGTGAATCCGGATACCTCCTGAAAGATCTGTCAAGTTCTGCTTCTGAATGCTTCCCGGGATTCCCTTCAATTCCTGGGAGTGATCAGTAAGAACTCCTTTTCCTTTCCCCACTTGTCTCACTGCAAATGCTGTGAATACAAAAGGAGAAAAAGAAGAAGAATTTATCTTGCAGATAGAAAGCACATCAGAAACTTACATCCCCTGTCTTCTGACTGATGCCTTTTCTTTTGATCTGGAAACAGACCTTACTTGATGATGCCACCGAGCTCTGGGGGATCCGGGTGGCCCGAGTGGAGATCAAAGATGTCCGGATCCCGGTGCAGCTACAGCGGTCCATGGCAGCGGAGGCCGAGGCCACCCGGGAAGCCAGGGCCAGGGTAAGGGCTATTCTGTCCACACTGGAAGGCAAGATGCCCAGCTTTGGCGTACATAAGGCTAGACCTGGAATGGAAGATCAGACCTTCTCAGTGATTTTGATAAGGGAAGGGTTTCTTTTTCACAGTTTTTACTGAGAATTTCCTCCTGAATTAAAAGGTAATGGGGCACCTTAATGTACCCGAGGAAGTTGGGCAGCAGGTCTTGGGACAGGGGTGCTCAGCCCCATGCTCTGTGGCTTAGCGAGGTGGGTCCCAGGTCTGGCTGCATTTCAGTCCCCTAGAGAGAACTCAACACAGCAAACACTCAACCTCCCCTCCCCTCACCCCACCCTCGGTGAAGCCGAGTCTCCCGTGGCTCAGGAATCTGCATTTTTATAAAGCTAGTAATACTGCTTATTTAAAAAAAATTATCGGACGGACAGTGCTAGATTAGTTTCAGGTGTACGACGCATTGGTCGACAAGCCAATACATGACTCAGGGTTCATCACAATAGGTGAGGTCACCTTCTCAAAGCTGGAGATCCGGAGGTACCCAACCCGGTGCCTGTCTTTTGAGCATTACTGTTAAGTGTGGTAAGTGTGCTGGTTTGAAAGCGAGTGGTGGTGGTGATTAAACCCAGTCCAGGTGAGAGTTACAAACTGTAAGCATACTGTGGCTCGGCTCGAATGCTCTGGAGTCTGTTGGACCTGTAGCCTTCACATCTGCGGGGATGGGTTTCCTGGAGTATCAGAAACCAACGAAGATGAGAAGCCTTTCATGTACCCTCCTCAGAATCTTCCTCGAGAACCAATGCGTTTTCCTCTGCCCTCCTTCCTTCCCCATCTCTGGTTTATCTGCGAAGCTCCGGCAGCTTCTCGGCAGTGAACGTGGAGGGCACTTTGGCATAGAGGCAGTGAGCACGGCTCACCCACGGCTGGGGCAACCGAGTTGCAAACCTGTCCTGGGCGGGAGAGAACTAGAAGGCGAGCCAGCACTTACGAGAACCTTCCCATGAGTGTTCTCACACTGCACTGTCGACAATCAAGAGCAGAGAGCACTTTGAACGGTCCTTAGATCGTAAGAATGAGGCTAAACTGGTAACGGAATAAAAGGAAAACATTTCCTAGGATAAGTAAGAACAACAGAGAGAAGCCAGGCGGAGGCCTTGAATGTCAAACTTCTCTGAAAGCTACCGCAGGGGATGGGGCGGCTCCCGGGTGATCACCAGCATTACTGGGGTAGGGGGGAACGCCCAGGATTGTTTCGGTTAAAGATGGTGCTTTTATTTTGTTTGCAACGGAAATCTAGGGACTCATAATTTGCAAAATATCTCCTCTGCTTCCTGCAACCTCCTCAAATTCCCCTAATCACATTAGCATGTGAAATTCTCACCCTCCCGAAGCGGTAACTCATGCAAACCAGTGCGGCAAAGTGGGGGCTGGCAGACAGGCATCTGGACGCAGCCAGATAAAGAAAGCCCTAGTCACAGTTGTAAACTTTTCTTTCTGAGCTCTTTTATTTCTGCCGTTTTAGGTCCTTGCAGCAGAAGGAGAAATGAATGCTTCCAAGTCTCTGAAGTCAGCCTCCATGGTGCTGGCCGAGTCCCCCATAGCCCTGCAGCTGCGTTACCTGCAAACGCTAACCACCGTGGCCACGGAGAAGAATTCCACCATCGTGTTTCCTCTGCCCATGAATATCCTGGAGGGCATTGGTGGTGTCAGCTACAATAACCACGACAAGGTTCAGAACAGAGCCTGAGGTCCTCCTGCTGCCATCGGCCATTGCTTGGGGAGCTATGTCTCTTTCTCAGAGCCCAGCAGTTAGAAGTGCTGAGAATTGCAACATTATTGAAGCAGAGACCGCAGCTAGAATAGCATTAGCAGGCAAATGCCATAGAGGCTCCAAAAAAAAAAAAAAAAAAAAATAGAGGGCTGTGTACTATTTTTGTTATTCAAGAGCATACACGACTTTGCATTATGCTTATTAGTCGGTTAGCAGGTGTTCCTGACTTAAGGCAGGAACTTTCTTGCAGTAGGGGGAGGAAATCTTTGGGTGACCATGACTAAGATTTCAGCATTATTTTTGATTGGTTTTAAGAAGCTCTCTAGATAATTTATAAAGTAACTAGGCCTTCTATTTATACTAGATATTTGCTTTTTAGAATTCCCAAGTAACTATATACTAAATCTCCAATAACTGCAACAACCCCCCACCCCCATGTGAAATTCTCATTGATTTTAATGTGAAAGGCCCAAGAGGCACCCAGGCTGCAGGCTGCAAACTCATCACCAATCCCCAGGGCAGACTGCACCCAGCTTTCTTGCTGTCCTGCCTCCCTGCCTGGAGGGGTGGCCAGTGTTCAGCCTCCCCGGCACCTTTGTCAGCAGCTGGGACAGGGCACAGCGAATACGAGTGAGAATGATGCTTCTAACAGGTTCTGTTGGTTGGAATCACTGGGGAACATCATCCCGTGGACTTCATGCTTTCACCCCGTTATTAGTCCTAAGAGCGACCAGTGGTCAAGAATTGTTTGTAAACGCAATTCACCCCCTCCAAAAAAACCCCGAACTGTTCAAAATAAAGAAGCCATAGACTAGAATATAAATGTGATGTATTTTAAAAATTGCTTTGTCAGAGATTTTTTTTGTTGCCATGGTACAATTTTCTCTTGAAATAGAACTATTTTGAGCAAAGGGCTAGGATCTTTTGTTACCACTTATTGAATGTCTGCTCTGTGTTAACCCTGTGCTCAGCCCTTTATGGATGCCAAGAAGTGTCTTTATTTTGCAGAGGAGAAAGCGATGTCAAGAGGTTGAAAAACTTGCCCAAGATCCTGCAGCTAGTTTCGGGTTAGGATTTGAAACTAGGTCCGACTCCAAAGTCCTTGCTCTTAAACATCCTGGAGGTTTACTTGGGGCAGGTGGGAGGGGGCGGGGATAGAGCCCTCCATTCCCTATTTGCCTTTCAGGTTCTGGAAGTGCCGGGGCCACTATCGCTCTTCACTGTGTCCAGGACTGTGAGGGCGTGCACACACATGTGCACACGCGCCCCACCCATCTCACGCTCCTTTTCACGCTGCACACGTACTTCCTATATAACCCCCACCCTCACATTCCCCCCCACACGCCCAGCTTTGCTCAATCCCCTCCATATGCTCCCCTCACACACATATCCTGTCAACGTATAGATATGAGCTGCACATGTAAAATAGGGATCGCATTCTGCCTTTGGTTTTCTAACCTGCTTTTTTTCATGAAACCGTATCATACTTGATAGGAACTCTGGACAATTCACGGTTAATACATTTTTTAGTAGATTCTACTGACTCCATAACTGCAGCACTCATTTTTAACTCACTGAGGTTCGTGTTTTTTCCTTATAAGCTAAATACTTGCATGTTAATAAGAACCACGAACAGAAACCTAGCACAGCTCATGCATGCCCGCCAGAATCTGACTCGATGACGTCACACCATGTAGCCACTTAGCCAGGGACAGGGACCATAGCCCGATGAACGGTGAGTGGTGCAGAGACTGACCACGCGCTTGGAGACCCGTGGCACTGAGGGTCACCTGAGGGGGAGGCCCTACTTGCACAAGGACATTTTGTGAGCGTACTTCCTACCTTGTTCCAGAAACCCACACTTATACTTCTTTCGGTTTCCATGATTGCACTGAGAATGCAAATCTTTCCTGTCAACCGTACAGGGCACTCTGAACTAGTGCTTCTCCCTGAAGGTCCTGGTTCTCTCATTCACTAGAAGCTCTTTCTGAAACGCAGAGCCCACTGGCATTCCCCTGGGGCCATCCCCCCAGGGTGGGAGTGGGGGTGTGAGAGCTGCATCAGAATCTTCGGCGCTGTACAGATGTGGTTTTTTGTTTGTTTCTGTGTATTTTTTTAAACTCAGTTTTCCATTTTTTTTAAAGATTTAATTTTTTTATTTGAGAGAGCACATGAGTGGGGGGAGGGGCAGAGGGAGAGGGAGAAGCAGACTCCCCACTAAGCAGGGAGCCCGACAACGGGCGCCATCCGAAGACCCTGGGATCATGACCTGAGGGGAAGGCAGACGCTTAACTGACTGAGCCACCCAGGTGCCCTGGGCAGATGTGGTTTGAAAGCTCTCTGCGAGATCAAATTTCTCCGTCCCTCCTGCATTAAGCCTCATTCATCCTTCAGCATGGCGATAGGTCATTTACTATATCAGTTACTGAGGGCTGACTAATCTCCTTTGAAGGGAAGTATTTTTGGGGACAAATGGCATAGAAGAATCAGGGAAGGTCACAGCTCTCCTGGAATGTGACCATCAAAGGCAATATTCAAAATACAGTCACCCCCGCTCCCAGAGTTAGGGCGAGGTTTGATTTTCTTCTGGGAGAAGGGAGCTGGAAGGGAGGGCAGGGTCCCGCGGAGAAAATAGCAGATAACCTCTTGGAGGGACAGAAGCATCCGAGCTGTTTCGGTGCAGGCCTGGGTCACGGTCATCCCCAAGAAGATTTAAGCCAGCACAGATGCCCCCTGCAGGTGCTTTTCCCGTTTTAACAGCAGGTCTGCTGTGGCATTGATCGGAGCGCTCAGGCGGGGTCTGAAGTCCGCAGCTGTCCCGGCTTTGCCCTTTAGAGCTGGGCCGATGCAACCGTATTGCACACACCGGTCTGCAGGTGTGTTTGGAACAGGGACCCCTAGACAGGTGATCTCTTTCCAGAGTCTCAAATGGGATATGGGAGGGGAGGGGCAAGATCCCCCTTCTGCTCTTGCTGTAATCACCCCTCCCTCCAGACCTAATCAGCTTCCCAGCATCCCAGCCTCTCCCTCTCTCTCAGCCTGCCTTCCCCAGGATCCCTTGATACCAGAAGAGGTAGGCTTTTACCCCTTTCTCTTCCTGTCAGGACTTCCCTTACACAAAACTCTCACACCCAACTTGACTCTGGTTTTGAAAGTCTTTGTTCTTACTGCTCTGATTTTGGGTGTAATTAAATACCCTGGAGTCCAGATAAAAGATCCTGGCCCTTCTTCTGGAGTTTAGACTCTGCCCCTAAGACAGATTCGAATGTGCAGGGCGGGGGGAGGGGGGTGAGGCTCCTGTCCTCACCAGAAGGGGCAGAACCGTGTCAGGCCAGAGCCACTGTGTGTTGTAATGCAGCCTACGGGTTTCAAACTCACTGTCTTCTGAATGGTTTCAACTCTGAGGAAAGCCTGAGAAAGTATTTGTACCTCTTTGTGCAGACGCCCTTCTCCAATGTTCTCCCCCCAGTGAGTACATTGCCTCGTGTCTGACCTGCCTCAACTTCCTTTGGGTATAATCTTACTCTGTCCGATAACCTTCTCCACCACCTTTAACCACTTTGCAATTAGTCACATTTAAATTTCTATGATGAGATCTTAGCATCTCGAAATGCTTTGCAGTCTGTTGGGAGAAGGATTTTCAAAAACTGCTATCGGTCTTCCCCCGCAGCAGTTTCCTGGCTTGGCCGCTCGCTAGGGGGGAGTCAGGACTGTGTGGGCTCAGATGGGCCCAACCCTGCTCCTGGTGATTCTTCCCCCTCTAGTCAGGTCTACCTTCACTCATTCTGGTTTGTGGAACTTTCTCTTAAATTGGGTGCCTCTAGGGTGACTGTGACTTTTTGGCAGGGAGATCTTCTCTCCCAGTCAATATCTAGGTGTGGCTGGATCATGAATCTTGCCTTCCTTGGTCCCCTTCCCTAACTTCCTGAAGTCCAGGCTTTCTCCGTAGCAGCTTGGAATTTTCCTAGCACACAGGCTTTTTTCTTTTCTTCTATAGTGAAGATGGATTGAGCCCCTCATTTCTGTAGCTCATCACAGATTTTCTGCTCTGACACGGCCATTTCTTCCCCCAGCCCTCCACTCTACCTTCTCTTGTGTATTTAGCCCTTTTCTTGGGATTATCCTTCAATAGCTATAAGAGGCTGCCCTTGCATTTCCTTCTGGTATTAAATAGTGGTGACCACCTATTAAAAATCTGACTGTATAATAAGTCAAATGATTACCTACTTGAGTGAAGTTTGCATAAAGACAACTGGTCTGCCTTGTCTGGGAAGCTCCCCAGCAATGGATCCGACCAGTTAACTCATCCTCATTAGTGCAGCCGGGCAGGGTTTTATACCTGTAGTGGGGTCTAGACACCCTGCTCCCTGAGACAGAGTTACTCACCTAAATATACGGTTTCTTCTGAGTGTAGACGTTGCCCCCCAGCAGGCCTCCGGCTATGTCGGCACCTGCTACAACCGGAGAGTAAGCACTAAGATCCTGCAGGTAGATTCTGGCAAGGAGCCACAATATTTTGCCACTGGCATCAGAGAGGTACTGGGAGCACGGGGCCCATTCTGGAAGCCTGCAGGCCCTCAGGCTTCAGGCCCAGAATGGAAACAACAGACACTCATTGCAGACTACAGGAACTCTCGGATTTTAGTGTAAATAAAAGTTGCAGAATGAACCACAATAACTTGACTGTGTTAACACATTTATGTTTATATGGGCTTTATTTATATCAAACGTGATATATTTCGAAGGAAAACAGTGGTAGTTATGCAACACAAGTGGCAGTAAGAATTATTTTAGACATGGGTGGAAGACTGAATGGCTCCAAATTATTGGCATAATTGGTTTCCCAGGGATAAGCTTCAATATTCAGCAAACATGAAGTACCCCAGTAAATAAAAAACAACAACAAAAACTAGACCCTGTTCATTTTTGAAGAATTCCCATGGGAAAATCACAAAGGCCATTAAGCTTTGCGAATAATTCCATTACACACAGATATGTCACTCAGTGGCTAGATAAATATAAATTTACTGAGTGTTTTGGAGGGCTTTGGGGAAGGAAGCAGGCACTTAATACAATTATCAAACACACAACTCCTTGTCCAGGCTGAAGTTTTCTTTTAGAGACAAATGGGCTTAAAAAATACCTTGCCAAAAGCTTGAATTCCTGAAACCACAGAAAGAGACTCGGCTTTGTACTTCTTTTTGTAATGTGCTTCATTTGGGCCCTTACAGAAATTATCTTTTATTCTTCCCAGTAATTGCTTTTCTGTATTTTAAGTGATTTGTATTAGAATGCTCTTTACTATTAATGTTAGTTCTTAAAAATTCACATTTCTCTCTTTTCTTTCTTCTTTTCTAAGGCACAGTACTGACAATTCTTATAAGAAGGGATGATCCAAACATTGGAAAAATTAATATCTATATTAGAGATTCACTTAAAGTATTCAAGGAATCACACCATCAACACAGGCAACATCTGGCTAATAGTGAAAGGAACATTGTGCATTTAATGATTACAATTTAAAACCCTTCAATGCTGTTAACATTTTACCAGTTTGTGTGTGTGTGTGTTTCTTTTTTTTTTTTTTTTTTTTTTGCTGTTTATTTCATTGCAAAGTATTCAATCATGCAAAACAGCTTCGTATATGTGCTCTCTGGCCTTTCATTTTTGCTCAGTTAAACCCTTAAAGGGATTTTTGTGTGTGTGTAGCTTAAATGTCAGTGTTGAACCTTCACTGAGAGAAAATCAAAGCACAGATTGTCATCACATTATTCAATATGATGTTTTTGATCTTTTGAAGGGAGTTCTTTCCATCATCCAAAAGCCTTAACATTTTATAAAGAGGGACGTTGCAGAAATGCTGGGCTCACTTACTAGCTTTCAGATGAATGAGAATGCTAATTACCTAGTGAAAACAGCAATCGTTTCCAAACTAAAAGGGGAGCATTACTGGAAGGATGATAAACAAATCCCAGAGGAAGAAAAAAAGCTGGTCTGTACAGAAAAGGAACCAAGGAAGGAAGAAAGGAAGGGTGGGAGGAAGGAAGGAAAGTAGGAGGAGACGTCGTTGCTACAGCAGGGTTTTGGTTTTGGTTTTTTCTTCTGGATGTTGTTGCTCTTAAGTAAAACACAATACTGAAAAACAAAAGCATACACACAAACAGATATTAGGAAAAGGTAACAGATGTACTTGAAAGATAGGGAAGAGAGCAAAACTGTTACAAGTCTGCCAATTCAATACTCTGATTTGTTTTCCCGATAAAATTAAATTCGAGAGAGGCTCACATTTAGTATAGTTTGTTATATCAACTCAGCTCAAGAGAGAACCAGCTTTCTTTTATCTAAAAAGTTTCTGTATATTTTTTCTGGTGTAAACTTTAGAAAAATATCAAGCACTTCTATTTTAGAATCTCTTATTAAAAGCAAAATAACTACCAACATTTCAGTCTCCCGTTCTTAACATCAAAGGACATGGCAACAAGGAGAAATAGACAGCGAGGGAAACTTTGAACCTATGGATAGTATTTTCTGAAAATTTTTATGTCATCACCAGGCAACACTGGTATCAATTCTAAAAAAAATCTTAAGGAAACATAGTAACCTTAGAACTAATGTCAAAGAAAATCCCACGATAGTATGTTTACACAAATGACCATTCTGTTGGCCTTCTTGAAAATCTCCATATGTACCATTTCAGTTAAAACTCTATTTAGGGTCATCTTTTTCTAGAAATGAGGTCTTTGGTTGTTTTTATATGCACACGTGCCTGTGTGTGTGTGTGTGTGTGTGCCAGATAATACTATTTCTAGTTCTCTGCAAATTACACATTTCTAAGCCATGGCCGTCGAACCGATTGAACACTTGAGCCCTATTCATCATTTGTCCTACAGTTAGTAAAGACAAGTCTTCTTCCTTTTTTATTGCTCTCCTGGCTAGAAGAAAGAGTTTCAAAGAATCATAGCTCCCTTCTTTTCAAATGAACACAATTAAGTAAATTTCAAATTTGTAAAACACTTGCATCTTTAAAGAATTTTTTCTTTTTCTTTTAAAGGACTAACTTGGTTTCTAAGTCAAAACTAAATAGATATTCTCAAAATGGTAGCAGAAATCAAATTTCCAACTTTATATGTCATTACATTTTACTGTTATTGCTACTTTATCGTTTCTCAGTCTAGGACTATTTAAGCCTTAGCACCAATTTGTACGAGGAGAGACTCCGCGATTTTCGCGCAGGTCCGTTTCTATTTTTTAAAGTTGACCTTGGAGTTGGTACCCTGGAAAAGACTTAAGAGGTATGATGACTTGATAAAGAAGTTGTTTGCCGCTTACAGAACTAACTCCCTTCATATTGAGCCTAGAGGAGGTCCTTCATATCACAAATGCTATGCAGGAGCGCGGCGGAGGAATTCTAGTTGACCTTTACTCATGCCCTTCAAACACCGTGGGTGTCGTCGAGGGTGCACGTCAGGAGGTTTGGGGATGTTAATGGATGGGAATGAGAATTATGTGCTAGATCCCATTCTTGGAATGAAGTGGGCCTGTCCTCCATTAAGAGGAACAGAATATGCAGGGCTACCCATATCCCTGCAATGAACCCTTCTGTGTAGATTTGTGAAGAGCGATTCCATTCAATTATTGATCTGAAATATTTTGCCTTAGATCTGTGATCACGATGATCCATAATGTGGGGTTCTTTTAGATGAAAAGGAGTAGACTCCACTGTCGGTGCTCTGGAGAGATTTTTAAGTTGTGGTTCACAGACATGCCTGGCTTGTTCTTGGTCCAGTGGAGAATCCCTCGAGTCTAAAGGAAGAGCCACATTGGATTATAACCAGCCTGGACCCAGGGAGGAAAGCTTGATTTCTATGTAAACTCTCAAAGTGGCTAATCCTAGGTGAGCACTGAGTAAATGTTAACAGAGGGAATGAACTGGAATAAATAAAACCGTCATTAAAATGTAATTATGCATTGTAATGCTTCATAGTTCATATGCTAAGAGAGCCGCTAAGTCTTCATAAATATTTTTGTGCTTTGGACTTACTATGCAATACAATTTCAATTATATAGTTTTAATTAGGGTCAGAAGCTACCGGGTACCTAAGGAGTTATTATAGCTTACATCCTGTTGTCTATGGGAAGTTATTTTATGTAATTGTTCTGATAATACCAGCATAATTCTCTAAAAACAAAAGACTGGAAAAAAGGGTCTGTTTTATTGAAAAATAAAGCATTTTTGCTGGTTCTTTTTTTCACTAAAAAGAGTTTTTTATGATTAATGTATATAAAATCACACATTAAGTAAATAGATATAAAGAAAATGATGCCGAAATACAAGCTTATACTTAAAGCGATATCTGCCTATTTCCCACAGACTCTGTTTTTCAAGGAGAGGAAGGAAAGGAAGAAGAGAGAAAGGGAGAGAAAGAGAGAAGGAATGGGCGAAGAAGAAGAAACTTTTCTTTGTTAGGAAAGGATAGACATGTTCTGTATTTTATAAGCCCTCCAATTCATATATGGCAGTCTTATTAGAAAAACTAATTGTAGAGTAAAATTTGATATCAAACCAGTGTGGCCCAAAGGCTCAAAACAGATTTGTTGTAATGGTGCTTCACT
The DNA here is from genome assembly GCF_024610735.1 of Ursus americanus. Lineage (NCBI taxonomy): Eukaryota > Metazoa > Chordata > Mammalia > Carnivora > Ursidae > Ursus > Ursus americanus. The sequence continues at coordinate 61,479,483 of NC_142136.1, forward strand.
GATGACTATATTCAGTGACGGAGAAGCTCAAGATTGCACGAGGGTCAAGCTCTGGGCCATCCGAACTCCTACGGGAACATAAAGTCAATGGCAAGTACTTCTAACAGTCTAAGTGAATTGAATCCAGTGCTAAGTCATGAAAAGTCCACAGACCATTTGAAGCTGTTTAACTCATGCTCATTCCTGACAAGTTATGAGGTCGCTACAGAAGTAACTAAGCGTCTGCTAGAAGGCAAAGCAGAAGAAAAGGGATAATTACAAAAGCATTCATGTTTATTTGACAAATGAACTCCTGGGCTAGACAGTACGTCTAAGTAAGTCCTTTGGGGGACCTTGGAGTTATAGGTGATATCCCTAAATTCCCCAATGGAAGGAGACGCCAGTATACCATATTCTTTGAAAGACTCTGAATGTGAAGTGCAGAGCTGCCCAAAAGAAGAGAGGTGAGAATTAGACACTTTTCATCTCTCTCTCAGCCCAATTTAGATTCCTTTTCCCAGTAAAGAGATGGCTGGTGCCCACGGACACCAGATGAGATCCATTGTACTAGGCTGTCCAGTGTGGCCAGGCTATGGACGCAAATGAAAAGATTCCAGGCAACACGTGAGGTTAGTTAGTCCTTAAGCACCGTTCTTTTCCTCCTGACCCTAAATTTGCTTGAAATATATTCACCAGCTTTTTGGTCATTAGACTACTGACATTTTCCTTCCCTTTCCAACTGAAATTTCTGCCATTTGGTGAGAGTGCATTTTTTCAGAAAGGCTATGGGAGGCTTGCCAAGCAAGCTCACTAAGTTTCTTGGGTTTTAGCACTGTAAGAAGTGTTACACATTATATTTTCAGATACTGAGAGGGACCTCGCTGCATCAGCTCACTGAACTGGAGATGTCAAAGAACGCTGCTCTCCTCCTGGATCAAAGAAGACGGCACCTCCAAGGCCATCTCTGGAATCACAGTGACAGAGATTCCCATTTTTAGACCAGATGCCGACTAGAAAGTTCATAAAATGTCCTACGGCCAATTTAAATTCTGGACATTGTTGTGTGATTATGCTACTCTGAGGGTTAACCTCATGTATCATCCGTCAGAATGTTCTTTAATTCCATAAAGTATGTAGAAGAGGCACTTTGGTTAAACACATTATATTAATAAATACCACTTTCTCCCTCCACCACCTGTAATGATATTTTTCTTTATCATTTATGGGTTCAATACTGCAAATATCTAGGCTCAGTTCTTAGAGAACATTGTCTTATAAATGTGAATCTAACTGTATAGCATTTCTTCTTCATCATCAAAACTCCACCAACCCTCTCATTTCCCACAAGTGTTGAGCACCAATAAGGTATATTATTATGCAAGAACTTGACTACTTCTCACTATGTAACAGGAAAGTCTTTCTTCGACAAGCTCTTCTAGACTTAACATATTCTTTGGTTTAATTTAAAGTTAAATAAGCAAATAAAACAAGGAGGCTCTGACGAGGATGAGAAACAACTCAAATCCAACCTAGTGAGTTCCTTCCCTCTACCTTTCCTTCCATTCCCTCCCGTGTAGTAGAAAAGGTGAATTATGGGTTGAGCCACCCCTGGTCACAATTCCACGCTGTCTTCACCTATTAGAAAACTTGTCATAATCAACAGTGTGTTTATCATTCTTGCACACTACCCATTAAAACCTTTCTAGTAATAAACTGTTATACAATGAATAAACAATGTGATAATTGCACCTTCCAGATTCATACTCATACAGCAACAATAGACTCCTCTTAAACTTCTGAGAGAGTCTGCAGCACCTCTGAATAGATTTGTCTCCAGTGTGTAGAGAAAATGCCTAAAATGAGAAGTCCATTCCTGGCCATCCACGGATGGCTGTGTGTACACGTGAATACATGGTTGCACCTCCCGGGCCAGAGGAAAGACGTGGCCTGTGGTCTGAAATTGTTCTCTGATGCATGAAAGAGCAGACAGAATTCAAATCCAAGTTCATCAGTACAGTCAGGTCCTCTGAGCAGCTTCGTAACCGAAGTCCCCAATTCTCCACCACTGACGGAAGCATTTGGGTTCCTACCGTCTTTCTGAGGCCCTTGGAGGCAAAGGCTGAATCCCACCTGTGCTCCTCAAACCTCTGAGCTGTCGCTGTGGTGGCTCTGCGGGGGCATCATGGGCTTGCTGCTGCCGGAGCCCTTCAGAGCGTCCTTCCTCCTGGTGCCCTTCTGGCTCCTGCACAGCATCGCTGTGATGGCGGCAAGGCAGACGGTGAGTAATGCCACCGCCACGCCTCCAACCACGGTGACCAGGCTGACGTCGGAGCTGGGCCGGTTGAGCTCGCGGGGCAGGACGCCGTCGGGAGGAACTCGCCCCTGGGGGACCTGCTTCCTGTGGGTGCGGTCCAGGGCAATGTGCTGGATGTTCGTCCCCCGGTTGTTGTCAGCCCCAATTTCCCACGCCAGCGGGGGCGGGCTCCTGACCTCCCTCCTCTTCCGGGCCTGGCTCATCGCCTGCGGCTTCCCCGCACTCACTAAAGAGTGGTGCTGGTACTCGGTGCTTCTTTTGCCGATGCCTCGATTGGCGCTGTCTTTTGATCTTACTGTGTAGATCGTGTGTATGTACCATTCCCGGCCCAGGGCGACCTGGAAAACGCAACTCTCTTTGTTAGAAAATTAAATACCACACCAACCTGATTCACGACTCCTGCAAGAGAAAATAATGGCAGCGACGATAAGTGCTCATTTACTTTAGTCTGCAGAATTAACGTACTGCATAGTTTTGCGTGCTACAGTATATGCCAGGCTTTGTGTAAAGCACTCTGAAATATTTTGTGCGACTCTTGAGGGAGTGTGTGCCGGTAAATATTTGGTAATCTGTGACTTGTAGCATGGTTTTAACTTATTCATCTAAAAATGGGTAAAGGAGGATGCATGGCAGTTATGGAACTTGCCAATGTCACTCAACTAGTTAGTGGCAGAGGCAGGACTAGAACTCGGAGCTTCTGACCCTCAAGACTCTCTTCCAGTACATCTGGTTGCATATTTACATATAACACCACAGAGCAGGTCCGTTCCCTGCTTTTCTAGGAAGGAAAGAAGGGAAATTTCTGATGCTCTCTGAAGCCTTCAGGATTTAGAAGGGGTCTGATACTCTGAGAATTAACAGTGAATAATTAAAAAAAAATTATTCAGAGTAACAAATATGCTTCCTTAAGATTCCTTCTTTAGGATGAATACAGATATCATGTCTGCAGCCCACCTGTGTGGACGATTTTCAGGAAGTTTCCGAAAAGGTGTACTTGCTCCCCCAAGGATTCACAGTGGGAACACATCGCTGAATTTGTCTCATTTGTCTGCTCAGTGTTATGGCGGCCTGCGTCCCTTTCTACTGTCTATTGCTAGGTCGGGATAGTCTGTCTTGGTTATAAAGTCTTTGAGAGTGCAGATTTACGAGCTGTGCACACTTCTTTTTCTGAATCCAGCAGTTCATTAAGTTCACTGTGATAAAGATGGTTATGAAAAGTCTGCAGGAAGGAAGTTTTGAATAAGAAAAGCAGAGTTTCCGAACATCAGACTTAGATTTATATTCCAGGCTGAATAAGGACCTTCATTACACATAGACTTAAAATAATATGAATGCACTAATAAAAATAATCATAGCCAGGGTTTACAGAATGCTCACCGCGTGCCCACTACGGTCCTGTGCGGTTGACCTACATTACCTTATTCAATGTTACTATTACTGATGCAATGTTACTGTCACTGCCATTTAACAGGAGACACCTGGATCATCCCAATATTAAGTAGTTTGCATGCACTCACAGAGCTGTTGTAAGTGGCTTATTACTGGCCCACCTGAAAGAGTGGCGTTGAGTCGACTTTAAACCCATCGGATCCAGGCTGATTCACTAAGAGAATAGCTTCGGGGTCATCCGCTGCCAGCTTGGCATTAAACAGGACATTTCCAAAACTGGTGGCTTGTGTTTCTGGCTGAGCTTTGTCCTTTAAGCAATAAAGAAAATGAGGAGTGCTGTAGATAACGCCAACTTTTGCAAGTACAGACTGGTTTCTTTAGGTTTGTGCAAGTACAGATTACCAGAAAATGTCACCATTTCGTTTCATTTGAAAAGATATTTTGTTTTAAATACCAGACAAAAACATTCAACTTTGATCATCTACCTAGTTCACTGCTTGGGTCAAAGCGCTTACCACAATTTTAAATCTATATAAGAGTGAAGGAGAGTCAGCTAAGCAGCCGTATTCTGCATTCGTGGGACTATATTTGGGAACATAGCCGTCAGCTCCAGTGCACAGGAACACCTTCTCAATGCTGCAGTAAAAGGAGTCACCCAGATTCTGGACGGGATCTACCATGACACGCCCATAAATGATGTCACCTGAAACAGACACGCGGAAATGTCATTTCTGTTACGTGGTAAGGCGCGCCGATGTGACACTGCAAACCACTGGTGACAATGAAGCCCTTAGGGAGCACTTCCTTCTTTTCCTAATCTGCCATGGAATGTTGGAAGACCTTCAGGATGTCACCCACTCCCAGGCCTCAGATGAGACCACTCTGGGGACTGACCACAAGTGACTGCGGATTTACCGACCCTCACATGCTCAGTCAGTAGAGGGAATAACCTCAAGGCTCGGCCTATAATTTCATATTCATAATTCCACTGTGGTCTAAAGTCTGCTTTATATAAATAAATTACTTGGCAGGATGCAGACGAATAAAGTATATAAAAAAGAAAATACTGATAAAAAGCTGAGTTGGCTTTATTTGAAAGAGTTTGCGGAAATTCCCTTGTATTCAATCATCTATTTCACAGCTATTACTGAACTCCCACCACGTGTCTGAGGCATTCTGCTAGGTGCCAGGAACACGCCACTGAGCAGGACAGATATAACCCTCGCCCGTGAGGCATTTACAGTCTCGAGTAGCTTTAGTATTTGAGTCTATGCGTCTTGAAAGAGGATTCAAGAAAAAAACCCTAGATTTGTTCCAAAAGTCACGTAGGTAAGGGAAATAGAGAATAATTTCCCCAGAAGAAAAACATCCAGTAACATATTTCCAATTTCAGTGGTCCTACGCCATCCCCGCCAAAGTGGTAAAGACCCAGTAACATTCTCGGAAGCATAACCAGAGGTTATAATTTCCCCTCTCACACATGATCCCAGTAAAGCGAAGCACAACAGTTGCGGGGGGAAACCGAGCTGATGTCTCACTGTGGAACGCATACCTTCTGCAAAGGCGACGTCACTCTCTTGCCCAAATCCCATGGAGCCGTCCGACAACCAGAGACTCTTCTTGGAGAGGAGGTACATTTGGGTGTTCAGGCTGAACTCAGCTGCCACCGGATCGCTGACCTAAAACCAACGGGAAAAGCCCTTTTACGGGTTGTCAACTGCTCTGGCGGCGAGCAAATGCGTTACTCACAGACACACACGTGCCGTACGCGGACGTGCAGACAACGAAGGACTGCACTGCAACTTTCACATCCGGACCAACCAATGTAGGAAATCGGAACACTGGCTTTGTCCTTCGTGAGAAGCAAACGTTTTGACTGGGACTAAATAGCGTTACGTGAGTTCTTCCCATTGGTTTCGCAGGGTATGTACGGGACTTGTTCATATCACGCTCAGTGCAACACTTAGTATAAGTCTTTGGACAAAAAGTGCCATCATATCTCTTTTATTATATACTGGCAATTAGGTACTTTGACGTGGCATGAACTACAGGGTATTTATTTTAAGAACAAGGCAAAGACGTGCAGAAGAACTCCAGGGAAAAATCCTCAAGTCTCCAAGGTAGCGAACTCCAGGAGGAGACAAGATCATGTAAGAAAAAAAAATAACCCTTGAGTACTCTTAAACTCTGGATTTTATATCCTGAACCAACGGCAGATAAAGGGCAGTTCTTTCTTCCTTCCTTCTCTTGCTTCCCTCCTGTCTGACTTCCTTTCTTCTCAGCATGCGAGAATTAAAGTCACGGTGTGAATTTCTTTTTTTTACCGATACAAGTAAGCCATGACCTTCATAAAGTGGGATTCGAGAAGTCGTGGGAAAATAAGTGCAAGAGACGCACCTGTTGGAACCGTATGTCGAGGTCAAAGGTGATAGGCTCTCGGGGGTTGCAGGTGACTGGCAGGCGGTACTCTTGATGCGATGGAGTGGTGCAAGGCAGCAGCTTCACTGTGTAAGTCCCTGAATAGTCACGTACCTTGAAGGAGAAGGGAGGACATTCATGTTTTTCATTTAAGCATCTGAGGTGTCGTCCAAGGCAGCAGAAAAGGAAAATTAAGTAAGAGCCTGAGTCACTTACTGCAAAGTCAGACACAAAGCTCCATTGCTGCACTGGCTGGTTATAGGTCGGTTCACTCCTTATGAGGCGCAGGGAGAAGGTCAGGCCTGGATGATCAGCGGACATGATCATTGAGCTCGTGAAGGACGCTAGACAAGTGCCAATAAGAATAATGGTAAAGCGGTTGTAAGAATGCCTAACAGCTTAGGGTTTTCAAAGCACCTGATCGTACGTTGCTTGCTTTTATTCTTAATACTAAGGCTTCAAAGCCCCAGTGTTGGTATAACTATCCTCATTTTCCCCCGCCTAGAGAATGGGGGCTGAGACCGATCATAGTGACTCTCCCAAGATGACACAGCTAGGATGTGTGCCTTCTGATTCCTAATTCAGTGCCTCTTCCACTCTGTGATTCCGTCAAAAGACAATTGTGCAGAAATGCTCAAATGGTTCGGGGCTATTTCCAGGGAAGGCACAGTAGTGCCGTAAAAGCTGCTGTGAATACATAATTTATTGTGCACAGAAGCTATGAGCGGAGCTTTAGTCTCTTAGCAGCCACACAGCTGGGCAAATGCAATTTATAAACGGGATCTAATTTTAATTAGATTGCCTGCAATTGTGTCTAAACACAGATTCAGTGTATTAGAAAGGTAGACTTGTGGAAGGGACCTGTGAAGACCAAGAAATCCTTATTTTCCAGAACTGTCAATTATAATAGAACAAAATGATTCTTTTTGGGTCGGTAGTTCTTATAGCTCAGCCTCATAAAAATACAATGAACCCTCTTCCTCTTCTGACTTTCGGCCTCTTCTCTCCTTTGTATGGAGCTCAAGCCCAGAGAAAGGAAGGCCTGAGAAGACCGCGAGTGAACTTTGTTCCCGTCCAATCTGACAACAGTTGGCAAACGGGCAAAATATGCAAAATACATTTAGTGATATGGAGAGTCAAATAAAAAAATATTTCTAATGAAATGTCCTTTATATTTAAAAGCAAGCCTGGACAGTGGACTTTAGTGACTGCTTCCTTATTGGTATTCAAAGCACAGTGCGTCAATTAGTAAAATGGCACAGCCAATCTTTATTAAAGATGATTAGTTAACATGTCTGAAATGTAAGTATCATAGTGAAGTGCCACTTCTGGCCCTATTATAAAGGCTTCTTACAATATCTTGTGAACAGAGAAGTGCTTGCTGAACAAATGACTTAAAATTCAACTTTTTATGCAACAGAACTGAGGTAGAGAAGGGGATTGGGATTGCTATGCTCTTTAAGGAAAACTCCACTTAAATGAACTCAGCAGAGTTTTCCTTTAGATTTACTTTCATCATTCTGTATTTGCTCTAAAAGTGTATGTCGATAACGATGGTTTTGTAGCTTCTGAGATGTAGCTGTGCAATTATCAAGCCCTTCTGTGGATAAGTCACATTGACAATTCACTTGAAATTAAGGGTTTCGAAGCTCATCTGGTAGTGTGGGGTATGGAGAATATCCATGTCCTGTGGTACAGGGAGTGGCTCCTAGTGGACAACAGGGCTTACCGGGATGGGACAGCACGAACAAACCGTGGAACTGAGCCTCCGTCTTGAAGTTCACCACCAAGCGCCCCTCTTCACCGATGCGCATGCTCGTTGGGTAGAGAGAACCTACATGGGGATAGTGCACAAGAGTGGAAATTTTTGTGACCAGGGACTCCTTACATGCAGGAGTTTTTCCAAATTTGAATTCGATCCGTCTCATCTTTAAGCATTCTAGCCAAAGGCTGTGATCAGTAGAATTCTGAGTGATAAGAGAAGCAGAAGTGTTGTGCTTGTTTTGCTTTGTTTTCTAACAAGAAAAGGTGTCAAGAAGGGAGGCAAAATAGAATCAGGTAACATGAGTGAGGCCAACATGAAATACACAGACTGATTACAATAGACCAAGATTTTTCCCCCCTAAAGGCATCAGTCTACATAAATGAAGCTGTAAATTAAGAGACACAGTAAAACTGTCAAGTTTTGAAGATTTGGACATGGAAGTGGGTTTGTGTTCTCCAGAACGATTCCAAATTTTACAGACTTAATAAAAACTCTGGAGGTTTTCCAAAACTTTTAGCAACTTGACCAAAGTTGGTTCCAGAGATAAGAAGGAACCATAAGATCCTTATGTAGAACTTGAGAACCACAACATGGATCCACATTAAAGTTTCCTTAAATATACATTTTCTAAGGCAAGATCTGTAACTAAAACATTGAAATATAAAATAATCTGGGATGATCACTCCAGGTGATCATGTTACCTTTCACATAGCTTGAAGGCAATCTTAATCTGTTTAAGATAGCATATTTGGTGCACTGTCAATAGTCCTTCTCTCTGGCTCTTAAAGAGTAGGGCAGGCATGATGCTCAGATAGGCATGGAAGCAAAACAGTATAGCATGTGCCTGAAAAGAACCAGTACTCACTCTATGGATAGCTAAATCGGCTTTATGCTTGTGGACTTCGAATTATTATTCTGATACGGAGATTGAAACAGAGTTTGGCAGAAGCTTATGGGCTCAGCAGTTAGTTGTACTTACCATCACTGTTCCAAGATGTTCAGCTAAAATATTGCAGAATAATAGAATTTCAAAATAAAAAGAATATTAGAAGTCTAGTCTACCTTTGAGAACAGACTGAGTGCCACAAAGGTTAAGCAGTATGTTCAAGATCACACAGCTAGTTAGCTGTGGAAGCCAGAACTAGAATCCAGGATCGATCTAATTTTCAGAAACAAAAAGCATAATGTTTTCCTCTTGGGTTCATTTCTTATTTTCAGTTGGAACTTCCTCTATACGTTTTCTAGAATCTAGGAAATACATAGACTGTGTGGTGTAACGCATAAATGATGAATCACCTATAATCGACTGTAAGGGTTAAATACCCATGAAATGTATACGATATATTTAACAGACACATGTTATGCAAAATTTGACGCACTGAGATGATTTTGTTAGTTTTTCCATGACAAAATGAAATAATCTTAAAATACTGAATATAAAAATAAAATCTATTGAAAGTTACTTCTATGATTTTTAGCTACGGCAAAAAAAGAAAAATCCTAAGTAATTCAAATAGGTAAGAAAACTTGTTTTCCAATTTATTAACCCACCTTGGAGTTCGGCTTCTGGTGGGCTGCCGATTCCATCATTCCACAAGATGGCAGTGTCATACACAAAAGTCAGGCGGAGCTCCGACTTCAAGTCAAAATGTTGCCAGCCTCCCACCCCAACCGGGGAATGGAACACGTACGAAACATAGAGAGGCACTCGAAGGGTTACATAGGATTGCACTAGATTTAAGACCTAAAACAATAAAATTCTGTCAACATGATTCAGTGTTAAGTAGAGGAGCCTAACTTTGTATAAGCCACTTTCTCCTTTCACTCAACTAGAGATTTTGAGTGACCATTGAGGAAAGGAAGTGACAGCATTTATACTATTGCCCCCGACTTAATTTTGGAGCAATTAACTAGTTGTTACCATTACCTTCCTTTGCAACAAAGGATATGCGGCAGAAACCTTGAAAGTACATTGCATTATTTTAGCATATTATACCCACACAGTCCTTTTTGTTTCCTAACAGCTTTATTAAGATATAATTCAGTATATATACCATCTAATTCAGTGATTAAAGTGGACAAATCAACAGTATTTAATGTATTCAGGGAGAGTGCAACTTTCACCACAATTTTAGGACACTTTCATCACCTCCAAAGGGAGGTTCAACCCATTAGAAGTCACGTCTTCCTTCCTTCCTCCTCCCAGCCCCTGGTAGCCACTAGCCTATTTTCTGTCTCTGTGTATTTGCCAGTTCTGGACATTCCATGTATATGGAGTCATACAGTATGTGGTCTTTTGTTACAGGCTTCTTTCACTTATGTTTTCAAGGTGCATCCATGTTGCTGCACATCTCAATACTTTTATTTCTGAATAGCACCCCTTTGCATGCATACACAACACATATTTATCTGTTCATCAGGTGATGGACATTTGGGTTATTTCCTGTTTTGAGCTATTGTAAGAGTGCTATAAGGTACTTTTGAGTTATGACATAAAGGAAGATAGAATAAAGAAGGAAAGATCTAGAAGCAAACATGTTGAGTAATGACATGTAATACTTAATATGCCACAAAATTAATTAGTTGACATGAAGTGACTTGCTTTGAATTTTTTACTTTCCTTCTTCAGGTATTTTGTAGGAGAGTTAGTAGTGGAGGATAAACTAGTTTTTATTTATTGAGCCCCCAGGTTCACAATAAAAGCTATTTAATATTTTTACTCCCCCCATAATTATATTTATATGTGTGTATGGACGGTTGGCTGGCTGGCTGGCTGGCTGGCTGGCTGGCTGGCTGGCTGGCTGGGTGGATGGGTGGATGGGTGGGTAGATGGACAGATGGATAGATGATGCACAGAAAAGGAAAGAGGAAAATTAAGGTTTGAAGAAATAAAGCAAATTTCTCACAGAAATCTTTAAGCTTTCTGAATGGCCCTGCCAGTATTAGAACCCAGGCTTTGGCCTGTGCTTTTCTACTCTATCACACCTCATCACATTCCAAACACAGCAGAGGGCAGTCCTAGGATCACCTACCCAACGTTATCATACTGAATTCTCAAAATAGCTCTGCAGAAGAGCTGAGCAAATATAACTATCTTCTACCAGAGGAGATGGACTTAGGTCAGATCATACTCTTTAGAAGTTCCAGTTGGGCTTTCTAATACCATTCTAATTCTCTCTCCACATTAAGCTGGCAACAAGGATCATACACAAGTGTTAGTGAACAATACAAAGAATGATAACAATAATTTGTCACTTTGTCATTGAGTAAAAAATAAATTCCTTAAATCACAAGAAATGATAAGCTGAATCGCCTACAAAAATACATAAAGAGAAAACCATCATCCAAGCAAATTATTTGATTCCTAGCTCTGTAGTAGTTAGCACTCCCCATCATCTGCTAACCCGGCCAGCACAATAGGGGCCTTGCAACCCAAGTGCTTTGAGATAATATTTGTTAAGGGTCAATATGATTGCCCTCAGTGAGAACCTGATCTTGTAGTGGAATTTTAACACTCCAGTGTAAAGAGGAGTGCTCAAGTCAATGTATACGTCACAGGAAATTAAGATTAGTATTTCAACCTGTGATTTTAATAAACCATCACCTTTTAAAAATTAGGCTTTAGGAATGAGTTTCCAATTAAACTTTCTAGGTGTTAATAATTTTCGCCAACATTATACTCTATCTATCAGGTGTTACTGAGTGTGCTATTTTGGAGAGAACTACTAATATTCACTTCCTATGAGTTACTTGGCGCAGAGCTCCCTAATTTTTATTTTCTTTCATTTGATTCTTGTGGCAACCTAGAGTCTGACCATTTCTGGACAGCACCTTATTGCATTTTCTTGTTCACCACGGTCAGACCTTCTTTGTCTGCTTGGAACTTCTGTCTAGAGTAACTGGTGCCAATGGAACGATGTCCATCATTCAGGCTCCCTACCTGTTCATTCTTGTAAAACTGAAGAATGCAATGCTGTCAGTCTAACTTCTGGACATCATTTTAATGAGCACTTAATTTTCTCTCAGCCTGCATCACAGGGCTTTTTAGGGGATTTGTTTATACTAAGAGAAGTAGATGTTAAATCTGGTACACTGCTCTTAAAGCAACTGTGACACGACAAAGGAGTTCACATGTCCTTGCAGATGTTTGAAGTTTCTTCAACAAAACCAAATGATACTTTAAATTCCATATTTAAAGGGAAAGTACAAAATGCAAGTTCTCTAGAAAAGGTAACACTGATATAAATTTCTACTACTACTGCTACTAAGTGGCTAATAACAGACAGCAAGTATATATTTGGGGAAGTACTGTCAGCTGAAGACACAAAAGAAATTCTGCCGGGCTGTCTCAGATGGGTAAGAGAAGGGAAGAATAAGAAGGAAAATGAGTATGCTAAAAGAGAAATTATACACGGAATATTGTCTATGCGGGGACTAGTGTTGAGGTAAACCACAGTTGACGGAATTCTTCACTTATTCGGGCGCCCAGCTTAAGCTATCCGAATTACATGCTGCTTTATTGAAGTAGAAAGCATATATACGCACTGCTTCTTATAGAAGTTGGCAGTATACATATGTACTAACGAAAACTATCTAGATTTAATCTGTCCCTTTTCAACTTTCATTTGAGCAAGGCTATATTCTACGTGTGTTAAACTTAAGCTGTGAAGAAGTCAACAAGACTGTTCAGTACGATCAGTGCTAACACTCAAGTATGTAGACCAGCACTCTTCAGTAAAAATATAATGTGAGCCGCACACGTAATTTAAAATTTTCTAGCAGCCATACTTCAAAAAGTAAAGAGAAACATGTGAAACTAATTTTAAGAATAGTTACTTAATCCAAATATCAAACATGTTACATTTTAATATGCAATTAGTATAATATAATTTTTGAGGGTTTTTGTTTTTGTTTTTTGGTTTTTTTTGCTACTGGGTCTTTGAAATCTGGTATGTGTTTTACAGGAACAACACATCTCAATTTTAAATGCTCAATAACCACACCTGGCTAGTGGTTATTGGGCAGCACTGATTAGACTCTTCTACCCAAGGGCTTTAATTAGACCACACAGGTTGAAAACAATAATCATTTCAAAATATTTTATAATCCAATATCCCCCCACTTATCATGCCCACATAATGTGGGATATGGGGTTTGTGCTCGCCTCAAGACTGAAAATTGAACTAGAGCTGTTAGAATACTATCTGAGGGCTACCACTGGTGTGGATCTCCCAGTAGTTGAAATTTCTTTCTGTTGCTCCTTTCGTTTCCAGAAATATGTCTACATCATCGAGATGGTGGTGTTTGTGAATGTGTGAAGAAGGCTCATAAATCTCAATAGCTTGAAGTCTCTGTAAAGCCTGTACTTAGCTACTCAGTGGAGAACACTGTTTTAACAAGTTAGAATCCTTAGCCAAGGGATTAGCAGTAATAGCAGCCTACACATCCAGGAACACTTGGAAGAAAGAGACCTTGGCTTCTGTCCAATTACAAGGCTTTCTAAAGGCCTACGGGATCAGAGATGCACAAGGGAGACCCTGGAATGAGTAGGGTCAATATTGGTCCACAAATTCTTCAGTATTAAGGACAATTCTATGGGATATTTACAATAATAGAATTAGAAATTATCTAAATGGCCAACAGTAGAAAAATGGCTGAATAAGTTATGATGACCCACAAGGTAAAGTACTACACAGCCATCAAAAGTCATGTATCTTAAGAATTTTCCTTGCCGTGAGAAAGTGCTCAAAATGTTAAGTTAAAAAGCGGTATACAAGATGGTATAAATAACATTACACTGCTACTATTAAAAATGTGTATGTACATTAGAAAGCACTAGAAAATCTGTGCACGGTGATAGTGGAATAAGATTTTTTATTTTAAATTTTTTTAGTTCCCCAGCTTTCCACCGTGCTAGCATTACACTAACTTAAAAAACAAAGAAACTGGGGTGCCTGGGTGGCTCAGTGGGTTAAGTGCCTGCCTCTGGCTCAGGTCATGATCCCAGGGTCCTGGGATCAAGCCCTGCATTGGGCTCCCTGCTCAGCGGGGAGCCTGCTTCTCCCTCTCCCTCCCACTTGTGCTCTTTTCTCTATCTCAAATAAATAAATAAAATCTTAAAAAACAACAAAGAAACCACAGTATAAAAAAAAAAATAATTGACAAAGTTGACAAACTAAGAAGCAACATGCTCCGGGAAAGCTACACATTTTGGATTCTTACTACTTTTGTAAAATGATTTAGAGTAACATACATGTGAGAAAGAGTAAATCCAAATACTAAGTGTAAAATAATGGGATGGAAAGAGATGACTTCTAAAGTATATTTTTACCCTAAAGTTCCATGTTTTTAAATCTCAACACACAGTAACAAGGAAGCAAAATTATTCCTCAAACCAAGCAACTAGGAAAAAACACATTCACTTTTCCAAAATCATGGAAAAGCATGCCTTCTCATAAGTGAATTACAGTTTGATGTTTCCAGTGAAAACTTACTTGAGGTTGCATTTCTGTAGCTTATTTCTCCTCCAAGAACAATGTTATCAGTTGGTGTTTAGCTGACAAATTAAGAGTGAGGATTCTGACCTGGCAAGACCAATAGCCAGGCTCCTGAAAAGTGGAATGAACTGAGGGCTTTCATGTGTAAAAGACGTTGCTTTCAAAAGAAAAGTCACCGCCAAAAATATCCAACAGTTTTAAAAACTCGTTTTACCTTTAATAACTATTTCACAACACAAGTGCTTTTTATTGCCCACCGACACAATTTAAATTTTTATTTACAAAGCACTGTTTTGTCACACAAAAAAGTGGAGCAATATTATTTTTTTAATTTCTATTTTTCTTTTCCTGCTATTTATCTGCTTTTGTATTTTAGAAACCATTAAAAATGACTTTAGCATTGAAGATCATTAGAAAAGTCTGCATTTCTTTTTCTTGGCAAGTAAAATTCTTAACTTTTATAGGAACAAGGGCTGACTCTTACAACTCTGCTCTGTTGGGAGTGTTAAGCTCTGTGACTGGCTGACTGCGGCCCTCACCAGGTGCCTGGGATGGTCCCTGGCACAGAGCGGGTGTTCAGTTCATATTTTTTTAATGAATGAATGTGCAGAGAACAAGGTGAGAAAAGGAGAAATAGTCTTAATAGCAGTTAAAGCTAGCTATAGTCAAACTGTATAAAACTTAATAAAATTTCATTTGTTATGAATAGAGAACTATCTTGGATATTTCAGATGATTCTTTCAGTTTGGCAACTCTTTCTCATAAGTTAAATAATCTGAAGGTGGGAGGTTAGGGAAGGTAGAGAATCTTTCTCAGAGAGTGTTAGAAACAGCTTTTCAATCACGAAGAGAAATGCAGGGACTTGCCAATGTTTTGTAGAGAGAGGTAGCTGTAGCCACTAAGAACGCACAAGAAAAAAAAAAAGTCAGTTCATGTTGTTCCTGGGGGAAGCAATTACCAGTGAGTAAAATCTGTTTGTACAGTGGTCATCTTGATCTGAGGTGCGAGTCTAGAAAAGGACGAGAAGAGAGACAGTCACATCTATTCCATACTTGGCTGGGGCAGTGCGTACTAGGCAGAGGACAAACAGACTGGGGGCAGCCCTGGCTTGTCCAACGAGTGGGCAACACAACCACAAAGCTGCTATGACCACACTTACACATACTGATGGTTGACCTCTACTTTTCCCCATTTTCCCATCCTAAATTCGGAAATGTGAAAGTTTGCAAAACGTACGAAAGCCTAAAGCAGAATTATTGACCAAGCATTTAGTTTGTTTTCCTTCAGGTGCGGCCTCATGAGAGACGTTTTCATTTCCGCCTGAGCTGCTGGTACTCAGCTGAGGCTACGGACCGCAGTCGCTAAGGCAGAGACCGGCATCATTTCATCAGCACGGGTTTGATGGAACGTGGCAGACGTGTTCATGACTCCTGCTGGGCAGCATTACTGTCCCGAGAACAGACAGACAAGTTCATTTGCCTTTCGTGCAGTTGTATGTGTGACCACATCCATTCCTCACATTCACCCAAATGACATTTAATTCACTCAAATAAATGTCCAGGTAAGAATCATGATGTGTGAAGAGCACCAGCTTACGAGCGAATTGAATTTGAGCACATTATTTGAATTCTCTTTGCTTCAGCCTCATCTCTAAAAAGGGGGGAAAATTCGTAGTTATTTCAGAATGTTGTGAGGACAGCATTTGTGGAAATATGTAAAGTATTTAGGAGAATGGTGGGCACACAGTACACATTAAATAACTGTTAGCTCTTACTATTATAATCATTATTCTTATTGTTAGTGCAATTATTAGGTATTTTCTCTTCTTCTCTAGAACCTGAAACTAATGGGGAGTAGTAGGGACATATCTGAAAGAATTATAGTTCTTCCACTTGAATTTATTTTTTCTTCCTCCTCGCCTATATTTAAGTTATGTGTGTGCTGGGGGGAGGTGGTCATTTAGAAGAATATCAACAGCTAGGGGAGAAGTAAAAGTTTAAGCCCAAGGAGCCAAGTAGTGGAAAAGGAGATGCCCATCTCTGAGCTCCACTCTAAGCACGAGGAACACATCTTATTGGACTGTATTAATGTTGAGTTAAAGTAAAAAATTCCTTTCAGAAGAAACTCACAACACAATCGGGCCAGCTTAAAAAGATAACACAAACTCGTTAAGAACCGGATGGGATAATTCTTGTATTCCTAGTATTATGTAACAGAAGGCTTTCAGGTGAATCTTAACTGAAAACCCTGCAGTTGCTCGTTTTCACCTAACGGAGCAAAACCGCTGCCATCTCAGCCACAGAAGCAGCCCGGTGACTATCCCGGACGGCAAAGTACTGAAGCCAAACAATTAAATAGAGGACCAGTGATTTAAGAAAATACACACGCAGCAAAGTGTAGTCAGTTTAGCTGAGCATTTTACGGTAAGATTTGGTCAGAGAGATGCACACAGTAGAGAGACAGGATTTGTATTCAAAATGCCCTTGAGACACTGGGGAAGGGGGCAGATGTAATAGGATAGGACCTCCAAGGGCAAGGGCAGGGTTTTCAATAGACAAGGCTGTCTGGCCTGCAGATACAAAAGATCAACAGAGAAGATGGAAAATATTCCTGAGGGCAAAAACAGACTAGAGACTAGATGAGAGCCACAGAAAAGCCCCATGGTACAAAGTGAAGGTTAACAAAGTACTAGAACCAGAATGCCTGGGTGGCTCAGTTGGTTAAGCGTCTGCCTTTGGCTCAGGTTATGATCCCAGGGTCCTGGAGTCAAGTCCCACGTCAGGCTCCTTGCTCGGCGGGGAGACTCCTTCTCCCCCTGCCTGCTGCTCCCGTGCTTGTGTTCTCTCTCTCTGACAAATAAATGAATTTTAAAAAACTCAAAAAACAAAGAACTAGAACTAAAATGTAATCCTATTTACTATATCCAATTTTGTTTATGCCAATAGACCCTGTGACTGATGCAAGATCCTGAGAGAAGAGCAACCGGAAAGAAAACAGGAATGATTTAAAAATGGATTGAAGGGGTATTTGGGTAGCTTAGTCAGTTAAGTGTCCAACTCTTGATTTCGCCTCAGGTCATGATCTCAGGGGTGTGAGAATGAGCCCCACATCTGCTCCTGGCTGGACATGGAGCCTGCTTAGGATTCTCTCTTTCCCTCTCCCTCTGCATCCTCCCCCCTGCTCCCACTGCTCATGCTCTTTGTCTCTCTAAAAAAATAAATAAATAAAAAATACAAATACAGATGGATTGAAGATAAGCTCTGTGAGTAACAGCTAAAGGAACAGAGATATCTGACCTATAAAGAGAAAGGCTGAGGTAGATTTGTTAATATAAGTCTTTATATTTATTCTGGGGCAGGACTTTTTTCTTTCATATTTTTTTTCTGGTGGCAAAGATACACTAGGGAAGAGAGACCTGAAGAGGTAACACTTCCGAGGGCTTAAGTAACTTGCCCAAGGGCACAAAGCTAGAAAACATCAGAGACAAACTTAGGTCTGCATTTGCTGGATTCTAATACCCAAGCCCTTTCCACCATTCCACAGTCTCCTTATAGCTGTTTGGGGATTTTTACTAATCCATGCAAATTTCTGAGTATTTTGCTGCTTTTAGAGGAGACAGAGATAATGTCTTATTTCCTTGGTCCAATAGTCCCGGACGGCACGAATGGCTGCCCATTCCGCATCAGCACCAGCTGAATGTGTCAGGTTTCACAGCTCTGCTGTGGGGTTAAACTGATACTCACTTATTTTCCCCTTTCTTATGCTACTACTTGTTTTATACTTAAACACCACAGAGATATAGAATGGATGAAATTGGCCTCACTTGGTCAAATCTTGAAAGACCTGATACATTCTGGGTACCATTCAACACTTTAATGTGTAAGCCGACTTATATGAACTCTTTGGATGGCTTTTAGTTCAAACACTCATTACATTTCTCAACTACACCCAACATATTTTAAATTCTCTATCATAACTGCTAATGGAGACTTGCTTCCTTATCATTTTGACAACAACTTTGTTGATGATGATAGGGGTGGGAATTTTGTGTGTGTGTGTTGTATATTTTATGTGTAAATGTCTCTGTAGTATGTAGAGGAGTTTGCAACCGTAGAGGAGAAGTGACAATAAGCTTTTAATGAAAATACTTTTAACTACGTTAGTGATGGAGAAATGAAGCAGACTGGAAGGGAAAGGGGAGGAAACTAGGGTGGAGAAAAGGGGATAAAAGGAGAGAAAGATAGAAGGTGGAAGAAGAAGAAAAGGAGGGAGAAAAATTGGGCTGACCCTAAGGATTGTAAATCCTCACTTTAGATGGTTTATGACACATCATAGACATCTGTACATATTCACAATAAATAATAATATATACTTTGAAGAGAAATTAGTATTTGGACTTTTATAATATCAGAGTAGATCTGGAGTTTATGATAATAATTATATAGTGATCTTTTGATACAAAGATGTTATGGGCCCATCGCTAAAAAAATGTGTTAAACTTGTGACACCCTGTTCCAGAAACAGACATGAATTTTCACACCACTCATGCCAGTTCCCTCCCGGGCCTAATGACTTTCCCCCACAAAGATGGAAGACTGGAGTTGGTATTTAGTCCACATCTGGATACCTGAACAAAGCCAACTGGTTTTCCTACCTGTCCATCTGTCCCGATGGTGCCTCCACAGTCAGTGAGAAGTTCTGACATGTCATAGTAGCTAACAAACTCCCACAAACAGGCCTCCAGGTTCAGGTTTCGATAGAAGCGCAAGGTACTGGAGCCTCTGATAGATGAACTGTACTGGTAGGGATGCGTCTCTCCAATTACTTCTGGATTTTTTGTAGCATCAGTTAGGAAACCATGGTGAGTCTTCACTTCAGTGTAATCCAGAAGGTTGGAGCACTGGTGGTTTCCAACTCTTGAGCCATCAGGACTGAGGGTGAGCTCAAAGTTGGAAAGCTCTTTAGTGGAAATCACAGGGAGCATGCCTGCAAGGAATTGTAATCATGTTGCCATTTTCACCAGCAAAGGATTTAGAACACTTATCATTTCTTTATCCTGGAGAAGACAGGTGTTATATAAAATAGTGTAGAGCAGTGATTACTACCAACGTGGTGTCCCAGGGGTCCCCTGGCATTTTTCAGAAGATCTGTGACATTAAAACTATTTTCATAACAAATCTAAGACATTATTTGACTTTTCCACCATTATTTTCTCAGTACAGTGGAGTTTTTCTAAGTCATCATATATTGCCATAGATTGAATGCAGAATTAGATAAAATAATTCAGCTGTCTTTTATGAAGCCAGATATTAAAGGTATTTTCAAAAATGTAAAAAAATATTTTTTTTTTGATGTATAAGTTACAGCCATTTTTCTTAAAAGTATGTTTTTCATGTGAATATGTAATGGATTGGTTATTTTTAAATGAACGAAAAAAATAAGTGTTTAATAATTCCTCAGTTTTAATTTTAAATCCAGTCAATATTTATAGATATAACTCATAAAAACAATAGGTTTTTGAGATCCTAAATAATTTGTAAGGATGTCCTGAGACCAAAACATTTGAAAACAACCACTATACAGTATAAGCTATGGTTTGGCAAACTTCTTGCATAAAAGGTCAAATAGTAAATATTTTAGGACTTACGGGCCATAAGGTCTACGTCTCAACTGCTCGATGCTGCCATGTTAGACTGAAAGCTGCCACAGATGATATGCAGAAGAATTCACATAACTGTGCAATAAGACTTTATCATGCACAATGGACTGTAATTTCGTATGATTTTCATGTTCCACGAAATATTCTTTTTTTTCCCCCAAACATTTAGAAACGTAAAAAGCATTTTTCAGCTTGCGGAATCATATGAAAGCAGGCAAGGAAGCTGGATTTGGCCCAGCGGCCAGAGTTTGTTGAGCCCTAACATGAGCAATGCCGCAAAAAGGAGCACAAGAGAGGTGTTCTCCTGGAACCTTTCCCTCCTCTTGCTCTCAGATTCTCCCAGAGCAAAACTCTGGCCACCCCAAAGAACTGGTCAGCTTCTACCATGCTCTGGTGGAGCTGTGGCTATTGATCATGTCAGAATGCAAAGTCAGCTCTAGGAGTAGCATGAGGGACCAGTCTTCCCATTAGGAACTGTTACAGGCTTGATTTTCCCTGATGGGTCCCCCCTCGGCCCTTTGGATGTCTGAGTCACACCTCCAACATGAGCCTAGAGATGGGCTGGCCATACGTGGGACCCACATTATGCTGTAAAGAGGTGCAGATTTCTATCCACCCACCTCCCACCAACACAAATTTGGGTTTGCAGTAAGCAGAAAAAGCAGAATTATGTCTTTTTTTCTGAGAAAAATAAATTCTACCCATCATTCCTACTACTGCCTCATGTTTCTTCTCACTTAGCTACTTAAAATATAACTGACTACCAAGTAATAAAATTAATATTAACAATTTAGGTATAAAGTCAATTGAGGAGAACAGAACTTGAAGATGTTTTCTGCATTTGGGGAAATGCTCACAGTGTGGATAAAGTTATCGACTCACAAATTCTGGCCATGCTTTCCTATCTGGAGAAAATGAACACAATTTATAAATTGGATTTATAAAATCCCAGCTTAGAAATAGCCAATACATGTTGAAGGTGCTCAATGAGATACTGAAATCCTTTACTGGAAGTCCAAGTTCAAGAGTTTTAAAGACACAGTCATACCATTTCGTAAAAACTACCACATTGACCAAAGTTTTGTTCCATCATGTTTGGACAATGTAATAAATTTATTTCATTTTAAAGAATGCTTAAATTGTCAGACTTTAAAAAACAGGATAGAAAGAAATCAGAATCACTTGAAAGAAACAGAAAGACTTGAAGGTGACATTGCAAAATGAACGTTTTATCGTCTCCTTGGAGATTTTGGGTATTCAGTGGAATAAACCAGGTAATGAGGAGCCCAAACCACTCCCATGGATTTGCTTACCCAAGCCACCTACCATCTATGTGGGGCATCGTGACCGTGAGCTTGATAAGGTTTGTGTAGTCTGGGTCCTCGGGGCCCGTGTAGCGCAGCTTAGCTGAGAACGGTTCTGCTCCCACTGTCCCCGGCACCCGGGGCTGACACAGACCTCAGGGAAAAATGAACATAGTTATGCTAAAAGAACATAATAGACAGCACCTAAAGAATATTTTTAAACTAGGCACTGTAATTTTTTTAAATAATAAAGTTAAAACTGCTCTGTGGACTAAGGCATTGCTAAGAGCAGCTATAAAAAAGCCAAAGACCCTCGTGTGAGAAGTAACCGCAGCAGTTTACTAGCTACTTCTTTAGATTTCAGGTAGTTTATAAAGTTTGAGAAAAAATAGTTATTGTTCAATGTACTTTAATACACACTGAACATTTTAGGTTATAATCACATTTACAAAATCATTTTAATATAAAATGTGAACAGACACAGCAAAAAAAAAGACTGAAAGCCAGCAGGAAAAAAGTAACTATAGTTTAATCAAGTGAATTGGATGTTTACCCCAGAATAATATATATGACTAGTCATAAAGTATCATTATTTAAAATCAAATAAACTAAAAATGGGCTCATTTTTAAAACAAAACCAAACATCTCCTTAGAATCAGAGAACAAAATGTATAGAGTTTTCTCTATATAACTTCTTGCGGGGTGTGTATTATGAGTTGTAATTTATAATATATACACTGATACAAAGCATACTGATATATGCATATATATATACTGAAACACATGATGATATAAGATAATTTTCGGTCGTCTATCTCTTCGTGATCCTTAAGAATTTTGACATGAAAATCTTCCTCCAGTCTTTCCTTTAAAAGAATTACGATGTTTTCGTTTTAATATTATGGAATGACTAAGATGCTGGCTTATAATTTTAAGAGCACTAGGCAATATATAATCTCTTTTCTATTTGTATGAAACAAAGGAAATAGACAAGTATTTATTAGAACAGCAATAAAATCAGAGGCAGGCTCCAGCATCTGGGCTGTCTATTTTATTAATAGGGGGAATCATTTTAAGGCATTGTGTATTTTTTTCCTTTTGGTACCAACATAATAGTTTGGTCTTAAGAGAGACTTAACCACCATATATTTTAATCCTAACAAAAAAGCACGTTTACTATATGATATCAATAAATATTCTTCCTGAGTATATAAAGGTGGCACATACAACTTTTCTTTATGCAACAAATATATTTCTGAACCATTGTATGCAAATAAAGTTTTAAAAATAGAATCTTATAAACAGACTGTTATTTTAAAAATCTAACTTAAAAGTTCTTCTGCAGAGTAAGTGATGAGCTTATAAAGTAGATTTCTTGTCTTTTCAGTGTTGCTCCAGCTACATTCTATTCTCCACCCCCAATG
This sequence comes from Ursus americanus, assembly GCF_024610735.1. Classification (NCBI taxonomy): domain Eukaryota; kingdom Metazoa; phylum Chordata; class Mammalia; order Carnivora; family Ursidae; genus Ursus; species Ursus americanus. The sequence goes on from NC_142136.1 coordinate 61,502,232, forward strand.
TGTCTGGGCTCCAGCCCCGGACACACCTCCCTTACCATCGCAAGGTATGGGGCACTTGTAGGTACCTTTCCACCTGCACTGTCATTCCTCTGTCCCCGTCCCCAGTTAATTCCTGCTGCTGCGACAACCAGCTCATCACATAGGTGCCACGTTGTTCCAATCTGAACTTTGCATACCATCCTGCTTCATCTCCTCTCCACTCTCCCTCTCACTTGCTTCCCCATTTCTCTGCTTGTAGTTTCCAGAATATTCCATGTTCTTCCTTGCTTCTATGAGTTATTGCTCATGCTTTTTTTTCTCTGCTGTTTTCAAGATTCCTGTTTCCTGACCCACTCAGGATAGAACCAGGCACTTCTGCTGTGCCTTGTCCGGACTAAAATTTATCTGTGTCCTCAGCTTGAGTGTGAACTCCTTGAGAACAAGAGTCTTGCTTCCTTTTTCTGAGTGCCAGCAGAAAGCATAAAGTCTGGCATATAACACGTGATCAAAAAAATGTGAAATGAATAAATATTTCTTTTCTTTTTTTTTTTTTTTAAAGATTTTATTTATTTATTTGACAGAGAGAGACAGCCAGTGAGAGAGGGAACACAAGCAGGGGGAGTGGGAGAGGAAGAAGCAGGCTCCTAGCGGAGAAGCCTGATGTGGGGCTCGATCCCAGAACGCTGGAATCACGCCCTGAGCCGAAGGCAGAGGCTTAACGACTGCGCCACCCAGGAGCCCCCAAATATTTATTTTCTAATGAGTATTTTGGTAAAAGTGGATGTCATTTTTTAAGTACTTGACAAATATTAAAGAATGCATGGGGGCATTTGGGAGAATTAACCAGAAATCAGACATTGATATATTCCATGGTATCTCAGCAGTCTTCATGTGAAAATGGCAGCGCATTACCTTCCTCTCTGCCGATGGTGACGATAGAGCTCATCAGCTCCAGGCCCTCATTGCCATTGGCATTCACAGCGCGGGCCGCACACTGCACCCTGGAGCCAGGCTGGAAGTATATGGAATCTAAGGTGATCATCTTGGATGATGTAAAAAAGGTGTCAAAGTCCACTTCTCTCATGGGGCTGGTGACGCCATCAGGGCCAGCGGGTGCGCTAATTAGCCACCGGTACCGGGTCAAGGTGTCGTTGATGTTCTCACTTGCACAGATAGAGCCTGTTTTGTCATAGTCTGAGTATTTAGGGTTGCAAGCCTATGGGAAACAAATAACTGTCAGGGCCACAGTACAGAACAATGCGGAAGTTATGACTCTCTAGCTCTCCAGCCTAGTGTTGTCCCTGATGCTTTTTTTCCATTGCTACGCACTATTCATGCAACCTTCACATTTCTATTCTAGCCCTGACAGCACTGATGGAGTCTGATTTCAAACAGCCTCCTGGACATTTCCACTCTAACTTGATGCGTGTAACCTTGTTCTTCTCTTCATCTTTCATGAATCTCTGAGATCCCAAATCATTCTTGTTCTTCTCCCTCCCTCCTCTCTCTCCCCTCCTCTCTCTCAGCTTGCCCACCCCCTCCCCTGTTTCCAAAGTGACCTTGGCTGATTCTTCTTTTGCAGTGTTCAAGTGGGTGCCTTCCTTCCCATTCCCAGCATCACCTCTCATCTCATTCGGGTCTTTCTAGTCAAGTGACACACTGCTGCCTGGTGACACCCCCTCTTCTCACAGTGCTCTCCTGCCCAAGAACCCCCTGCTACCCCACCAATGAAGCCAGTAGTCCTTAACATCGCATGTAAAGACCTCTGTAACTTGGCACCAAATTATTATTTCTGCCTTGTTAATTCAATGAACGTTTACGGTGTGCCTATTCGACGTAGGTCATGATACCAGGGCTGTGGTTATATAACAATAAGTACATCCCAGTTCTGCTCACAAGGGATGTAGAATTTAAAGTCAAGAAGAGCCAAGTAAAAAGATAGTAACAACATGCCATTTTTTATGCAGCTCCCCTAGATGTCTCTTGTGTTGTAATCACTTCTTCCTGGAATGGCCTCCCCTCGTCGGACTCTTATCTTAAACTGTTGAAAGTCCACATGAACAGCCCAAGCCTCCCCTCACATGGAGCTGCAGCTCTAGCAGGCTGGTGACATTCTCATGGTAATGATCACATCTTGCCCTCTGGGAGAGTGACTGATTCCTATATATTTTTCTCTTCCTTATTTTTAAGTTCCTTGAGTGCAGAGTTCAACCCTTATTTATCTTTCTATCAATGGCAGACCCCGAGATAACACGAGATAACACACTGTGTACACATCAGTTAATAAACCTTTGTTGGATAAGGAAGAAAAATGGGAGCTTTATTTGATTAATGTGATATTTTCCTATCCAAAGTTCAAAGCTTATACCTTGTAGTAATCCGGCTTTCATTTTTTCATGGCAAAGCCAATGCTATATCGGTTAACATCTGTAATTATTTTAACTAGCTATTTTACAGTTTTTCTCAATTTTGTCTATTTCCTACTCACTGTGATACAGACGACAGGATAGCCAGACACGGGACCCGCACTATCTTTAGCTCTAGAAGTGTCATCATACATCAGTAATGACACAATTTGAGGGACAGAAGGAAAAGTGACGTCTGCCATGCTGTTCATTTCTTCTATGTACACAATGGCTTTGGTCACCTGCAAGGAAAAGAGAATTATCTGTGATTATTGAAATATTTGGCTCTAGGAGCTTCTATTGTACAGTACGATACCCATGATGCTTGACAAGCCCCTGGCTTCATTATGATGAAAACTGTCACTTGCAGAGCCCCAGCAGGGTGACAGGCCCTTTGTGGCTTGTTCTAGGTGACCCCGACACCTTGACCATGTCTGATGGCACCAGGGGAGCGTACATGAGCCCAGCGCAGCCTGGGTTGGCCAGTGGCCCACGAGGTATTTGGGTTCTATTTTTTTCTCCAAATTGTGATGATAGTGGCTGAGTCTGTTTTGGGTTATGGCATGGAAGATCCACGAAGAAGCCAGTTAGTTGCTAGGGAGAAGAATGCTGAGTGACAGGCTGAGAGAAAGCAGATCCTAGGGGTCATGTGACAGCACAGTCATGCTGACATGGATACCAGTGAAAATCAAGGCTTTCAATGAGCAGAGACCATTAAGGAGGGTACTTGATGTAATGAGCACTGGGTGCTTTATGCAACTGATGAATCACTGAATTCTACTCCTGAAACTAATAATACACTATATGTTAACTAAATTGAATTTAAATAAAAATTAAAAAAAAATAAATGAGCAGAGACCAGAAGCATAGCCTGAAACCCGGGCAGAGAGAGACACTGAGTCTCAGACAGGAGAGGAGTCGAGGAACATCTATTGGTAAGATGCCAAGACACCTTGCTGATAAATTTGTCTTAGCTCCTGAATAACCTTCCAATGTCTTACATATCACAGTTTCCAAATCTGTATCTACTTGCATTTGTAAAACAAGCTGTTACCACTTGAAGTGATTTGAATGAATCTCTGTTCCTTTCACCCCAAAGAGTTTAATACAGTGCTCCAGAAAAATAACATTAAAAGAATTATTTTTAATGTGATCAAGACTTATAAAAAATATATGTTAAAGGTTTTCTGCCCATACTTCTTGAATTTTAAATATGACTCAAAAAAAAAAAAAGTAAGGCACTGTAGCAGAAATACCACTGAGTAGTGAAGATTACGAAATGATAAGAAAACTTTAGGGATAAAAATCTCCCCAATTTGATCTCGTACTAATAGTAAAACAAATAATAGAATAGAGTTTTAAGCACATATATATATATGTGCATATATATATATATATAAATTTAAGCATAGATATTATAAACATTGATCTGTGCCCAAAGTTATTTAGTTTTAAAAATTATTTAAGGTTTAAAGGTCAAAATTCTGTCGAACATTCTTACCTTGAAGAAAATCTGGTTGAATACACAATATAAATTTAATAAGCACAGAACATCAGTGTTAGGACCATAGCATCTGGTCACTGAGGCTCTGGACATCAAGTTGATAAAGTTAGGACTAGCAGTGGGAATTGTGAGGGTTAGCCAACTGTGTTGGGGATTAAAATGTATGTTTTGGACGCCTGGGTGGCTCAGTCGTTAAGCGTCTGCCTTCGGCTCAGGGCGTGATCCCAGGGTCCTGGCATTGAGCCCCGCATCGGGCTCCCTGCTCCACTGGGAGCCTGCTTCTTCCTCTCCCACTCCCCCTGCTTGTGTTCCCTCTCTCGCTGGCTGTCTCTCTCTCTCTGTCAAATAAAATCTTTAAAAATAAATAAAATAAAATAAAATAAAATAAAATGTATGTTTTAATGAGCAGTAGCCCTGAATTCATAGTCTCATCTTTGTGCCGAGATGATGCTTTTTCTCTGGAAATGAATCTCAAATTCAGTGGTTGCCAACTGCAATGGGAAAGCTAAGTGGGCTGACGTGGGGCTCAGAGACTCTAGTCCCTGAGTTTCTATACACGTGATTTTTCAAATAAAGAGTAATAAGAACAAAATTTATTTATGAGGTGAAAAGGGGGATTATGCATGTCTCCTTTATATAAGGCTTGCACAAAATCCCAGTATTCTATTGTATACTACGTGATGCTTATATGCATTTTCCCCGATTAAAATGCTGGTCCTGAATTTATATCCGTATCTTAGTACTTACCTGTGTCTCTGCTACCATGTTCTCATCGGGTTTTAGGTGAACAGTGAAGGCCTCTCTCATCTCTCTAATCCCGTCGAAGATTACTTCAATGTTAACAATATGCTGGGTTTCTCCCTCCTTAAACTCAATTTCTACAAATGCAAAAATCACAGATTTAAGTCTTTTACATATACATACGTGCAGTTCTTGTCAAGCTTTCTTGACAGTGACTCACAATGAGGAAAACGTTGTACACTGTGGCCCAGTATACTTGTGCGTGTGTGTGTGCGTGCATAAAATGGAATCACGAGTTTGAAAAATATCACTTATTTTTACTCTATGCTTTGCATCCGAATATTTTCCATTCTATTCCATTTCATCTGAAGAAAATTCTAATCAGAAGCTACTAAATCGATGTGTTGACCCACAGTTTGAAAAAACACTGAGCTGTGGAACAGAGCAACAGTTCTAATACTGAAGCATAACCAGATAAACCGGCCTCTCGTTTCCAAAATTTCTGAACCGACGGGATACAGGTCAAGTGACTACAGCTGGAGATATTTGACGTGTGAATGGCGTTTGCATTATGGATATGTGGGTAATTGAAGGTGGATATGAGATTGTTGAGCTTTTTAATATTATATCAAGTTATATTTTAAAAAGACTTTTTTCTCTTGATGTTAATCTTGGGAACTTAGAAACGTTTTCTCGATAAATGTGAATAGTATGCTTCCCTTAATCCTGTCCCTCCTCACTAAAACAATTCGCTTCATTGTCATGAAAATTCAACTCAATTATGAGAATCTTTTTTTAAAAGATTCATTTCAAAAGTCTTAAAACATTAAAAGTTAACTGATTTTACTGAACTCAGAGGTCAGCAGCTGCCCATACCATGAGACTTGGATAAACTATTTTGTTGGTTTGACTATACCTTGTGAGAAACTGGCTCAGAAGAGAAATAAAAAAATATAATGCATAATTGTTCTAATTAGAGAAGATAGCAGATGTTGTTTCTGATATAACTCAAGTTCAATCATTATAATTCCAAATTATAAATCTTTTAAAATGTGGCAGGAGAAAATGTGTCTCCAATGTGTTTTTCTTCTGCTACTTCTATTTTTTTATTGTCAATTATGAAAAGGATTTTTTTCTTTAAAATTGAGTAAGCCAGATTCTTCTTTAAAATGAGTTCTGTTTCTAGATATGGCCATTTTCCACATTAGCCTTAGCGTGTTCTTAGAGTCTATTAGTCTTAGATTTCTCATACCCTGAGAGAATTAAGGGTTCTTGTATCAGAGAATGAAAATAGCTGATCATTTCCGGCCCACCAATTTTGTTCGGTCTGAGTTGTGTGACATTTCATTAGAAAATTAGTTTCTAGGGGCGCCTGGGTGGCTCAGTCGGTTAACTGTCTGACTCCCGATCTTGGCTCAGGTCACTATCTCAGGGTCCTGAGATTGAGCCCGGCGCTCGGCTCTGTCCTGGGCATGGAGCCTGCTTAAGATTCATTCTCTCCCTTTTCCTCTGCCTCTCCTCCCCATTCGTGCATTCTCTTTCAAAGAAAGAAAGAAAGAAAGAAAGAAAGAAAGAAAGAAAGGGGAAGGAAGAAAGAAAGAAGGGAAGAAAGGAAGAAAGAAAGAAAGAAAATCAGTTTCTAAAACCAAAAGTATCTGGGGATTTCATAGAAAAATACAGGTGTTTTGAAGTTCTTTTGTACTTTCTTCCTGCCTGGCCAAACTCAGCTGGCTATGACAGTACAAGCTTTTTCTCAGCAGGGAATGGAATTTCTGGTTCAGTGATGTTCCCATCTTGTCATTTTCCCCTCATATTTCCCTCATTCATTGCTTGTCTTAGCCCTATAATAGCATTCAAGTTTTGTAACCCCCAGAGTTAGAGACACCCAATTTCTTTTTTTAAAAATATATTTTAAAAAGATTTTATTTATTTGAGAGAGAGAATGAATGAGGGGAAGGGACCTAGGGAGAGGGAGAAGCAAACTCCCCTCTGAGCAGGCAGCTGGATGTGGGACTCGATCCCAGGGCCCTGGGATCATGACCTGAGGCAAAAGCAGACACTTAACCGACAGAGCCACCCTGGCGCTCTAGAAACCCAATTTCTAAGAAGTGAAAAGCTGAAGTATTTATTTTAAATATTTATTTATTCACTTATTTATTTAAGATTTTATTTATGTATTTGAGAGAGAGGCGAGATCTCGAGCGAGAGCATGAGTGGGGGCAGGGTGACAAGGAGACACCCCACTGAGCGAGGAGCCCAATGTGGGGCTTGATCCCAGGACCCTGAGATCATGACCTGAGCCGAAACCAAGAGTCAGATGCTCAATGCTCATAGACTGTGCCACCCACGCGCCCCTTAAATATTAAATTTGGTGTATCTTACAGTACACATGCTAGATGATAGATGGTTAAGTTTCCTCAATTACTTTAGTCTTTATCTGTCACTTTAGATATTTCTAGCACAAAAAAATGTCTCAAGTTTTCTTCTATCTTTATTATTTCTGTTTATTTGTAAGGGACTGACCTCAATTTTGACCATAAGGGAGAAATCAGAATATGGGTCAGAAGAGATTAAATTTTTATCATAAGCATTATAAATAGCATGTTTACATTTATGGGATAAAAGAGACACAAGCTGATTTACTGTCATTTAACCTTTTTTCTGACTTCATAGGTCAGTTGATCACAGAGGTATAATTTTTATGCTTCAGCAAAAAGAATTATTTTGTGTCTAAGAAAAACATTTTCTGTTAAAGGTCATCTTACTCAGCTTTAGAAGATGTTTCCTTCATGTAAAATCTGCTCTTGCTCATTATAGAAAGACTTATTTTAGATTTTTCTGATTTAGTAGCTAATCAGTGTTTTTCCTCTCCTTCTGGGTTGTATGTGATTTATTTCAAATACATTATCATTCTCTGCATGGAGAATAATCTGAGGATAACTTTGAAGCTCTACAGTAGTCAAACTTTTTACCATAGAGGCAAAGAAAACAACTTCTTTGCAGAAGATGCTTTTTTTTCCTACTGCCTCATCAACTTTATTATGGACTCAGTAAAACCTATCCTTCACTTTCTAAACTTTTTTTTTTCACAAGTTACAAGATCAAGATGAATGCCTGAAACTTTATGATCAAGAACTAAAGATTGTTGGTAGTAAGAAGTAGGAAACTAGAAACAAAGTGGATAAGTAGAACTCTACATAATTTATAAACTGAACTTTGCACATCAATTTACATCTATTCTGTCAGCAAATAATTGATAAAGAGACAGAGAAGAGCTGATTGTATTAATTACTCATAAAAATAAATGGTGAAATGGTCCAAAAATTAGAAGGAGGAGGGGGGGGTAGATGAAAAGCATCCATAATGAAATCCTAAGGCCCGGAAAATTCATGGTCTTTTTGGTTGGCATTCCAAATGGTTTGGTTGGCAGCCTTTTACTGCCCTCCATTAACACAAAATTTTCTACCTTTAAGTTTTAGATCGTTGGTGTTCTATAAACTAAAAAATATCAGCTACCATGCATATTTTCAGTGTACTAGAATATTCTAGAATAGATATTTAGTATCTGATTACCATAATGAAGGTAAAACCTATTAAAAGTTAAAGTAGACTCAGAACGTAAGGTCATCTATGTTCTTAAAATTTCCCTAGGTCCTCATGCATAAGCCCTGTAAGTCAAAAAGGAAAATTTTGGAACTAAATTCTACTGCCATTATTTTTCTGACGCAGATTAATGTAAAGGAGTAGGTCTAATTTTATTTCAGTTGGGTATTCTCTTCTTTTTCTCAAGGGCACCAGGGCCAATATAGAGTGTGAGCACCACCCACCTGGGGGCAGGTCCTGGAAACCCCCATACCTTCTGACACAGGGTGATAGTCTTCTCCAGAGGTGGCAGAGCCATCCTTGGTGTGGACTCGCACGATGGAAACTTTTGAAGTATCTCCTTGGCGAATCACTGGTATTTTTACAACCACGGACTGTCCCGGTTCTTTGGGTTCACGGACGCTAAATTTGGTTTCTCCAAATTTAATAACAGTCTCTAAAATTGTGGGAAACATGGACAAATTAAAATGTAAAGGAAATGCTTTTTTCTTCATTTCTAATGTTTCTTTCCATATGTGTGGAGTTTAATTAGTATTACACTCCTGGCTTCTCTCTGTCCCCTCACCCATCAATATTGGTGAGTGGATTAGGAGAAACTGAGTGTGGATTGTCCAGTTCCTTCCTTGGGAATTAACCAGCCCCAGAGAGCATGTACTCCGGGCAGCCTCTATGTGCCATAAGTCTTGCAGGAGCAGGTCCCTGGGGGCGGGGGGAGAAAGTGCTGACCTGCGGCTACCTCTATCCTACGGGAGGTATGGACATGTGGGATTTAGCATTAGATGTAAAGCATATTCTCCAACATCAACTTTCAATTTTCATTGTTCATTTGATTCCTCATTTGTCTTAGTCTTTTTTCCTATTTCTCAGTTGCTTTAAAACCCTTGTCAGAAAGAGGGGGTTATTTTCTGAGCCACCTAAAATGTTAACATAGATGGGTTTCAATTCTTAATTTACAGGTGAGGATAAGAAATAACTTCTTACTATCAGCATCATCTTGGATCCTTATCAGAGTTTCATTTTGTTCTCCAACTGCAGCCCCAAAGGGGGAGTTGCTTTGTGGGGTGCCAAGAACCAGGCGGAGTTCCTCTACCTCCTCATAGAGTTTGTCGTCCATCAGCTCAAGGACACAAGGCTTTTCTGTCTCACCTGGAGCAATGATAATGACAGCATATCAGTTATGTCCCATCATGACATCCCAATCACATCCCAGGCCCCAAAGGATACAAGGGCATAAGCATCACGGGCAAGGATGTTATCTTTTTCCCTGCTGTACTGACAGCGCAAAGAAGAGTATCTGGTGTGTAATCAGCCTCCAATAAGTATTTGCTGAACGAATGACTAAATGTTTGAACATATGCAATGAGAGCCCTGATTTGTATAGGAAATTTCTTCAGTGTCTGCTTTTAAGTTCTGTCGGTCATCTTAGAAAACAAGGGATAAAGAGAAAATACCAATTTTATGTATGAATTTCTAGAATTATGATTAAGAAGGAAATTTATACACCTTGTACAGGATGATCAGAGTTAATCTGACCATAGGACTAGTTTCTAGTACAATTGCTGGATCAAAGTGATCGAACATTTTAAGGCTCTGAATTCATATTAAAAGTGTGATTTCTATTTCCTTGTATTTCTCTCATTTGAACACTATCTCCCAGCATTAGGAAATCTATACATTTGCCACCAAATACATTTTGAATAAACAATACAATACATCACCAGAAACTAATTCATAAATTGATACAGACACCAGAAAGCCACTGATTCAATCTGTTACAATCTATTTCACCTTATTATCACATAGGGCACACAAAACCACATCACAAGCTTTTGAGGTCAAGAATGTGTATTTTCCTGATGTGTATTTCTCATTAACAACTTGGCTTCCTCAAATTCCAAATAAAAATTTCAAGCTCCACCACCTTACCAGGGAGAAATGTGATGACGGAGCTATCAGTGTTTGGACGTTCCTCGAAGTCCGTCATCACCTGTGCAGACCCCTGCCGTGTGTAGCATCTCACCGAAGACCTGTAGTGAACGTCTCCAGTCCTGTGGATCATTGCAACTATCTGCTCGTCGTCTTCATTGCCAGTATATATGCGCTCTTTGAACTGCATCTTAGGCACTGCAAAGTAAACAAATATATGGATCAAGGTGAACAGAAATTTCCTTAAGGAAAAGGCATTTCTGAAGCAAGGTTTAGTGGAAAGAGTAATGGAACAAAAGTGAGAATTGGATTCCAGTTTCCATCCAGTCACTTGACAATGTTTTGGCCTTAAGCAAATCACTTAAATAAATTGTTTTGATTTTCTTATCTTTGAAATTCTGCTCTGCCTATTTCACGGAGTAGGCAGATGCAGTAAAATGCTAAAAAGTAGATAAAACCAGAGACTTTAAGATATCCGTATCTATATGTGTTGCTTAATCATGAGCTTTTCAGAATTTTTGAAATTTCTGAATAATTTCTGAATTATTTCCAAAAAACACTCAATATTGTGCACACAATTAGAAGCGTAGTTTACCCAGACCGTGTTAGAAAAATTGATAATGAATATAGTATTTTATATATATAATATAAATGTATATAAAAGATATTTTTGACAATGAATATTCTGTATATATTTAAGTGATGCTGATGATGGGTAAATTAAATATAGGTCTCATTAACAATAGGTTACGCTCTCCCAAGCAATGTCAAGATCATCATGGTTGAAAATTTTTCAGAATTCCTTCTGAGGATGTGTCAGAGAGCCCTACCCTGTGTCCAGCATCAGCTTGTCTTAGAACTATGTTTTTGGCACCTTATTAGGGAAATTTCAGGAGTGTCTGAGTGTGAGGAGATGACAGAAAGTCTTGTGCTGAGAAGTGGAAAAAGACCATTACATGTGGTTCCACCTATCTATGGTGAGGGAACTCTTGAGACACAATCAAGATATTGCTGGCAATCTCACTTTTTTAAAATTTAATTTGAAAGGAAGACTAAAAGTTTTCTTCTGAGACTGCCTGATTTAGTAAAATGGTCAGAAGGAGAAAAGAAGACAGGGTCAGACAAGGTATTATTATGGGTTGAACTGCTTCCCCTCTAAATTTATAGGTTAAAGTCCTAACCCCCACAACCTGAAAATGTGACCTTATTTGAGGCTATGGTCTTAATTGAGGTAATCAAGTAAAAACGAGGTCATTAGAATGGGTCCTAATTAATATAACTGCTGTCTTTAGAAATAGGGGAAATTTAGACACAGTGACACACATAGAAGATATAAAGACACATAGGGACAAGATAGGTATCTATAAGCCAAAGAAGAGGCGTAGAATAGATCCTTCCCACAGGAAGGAACCAACCCTGCTGACACCCTGATTTTGGACTTCTAGCCTCCAGCACTGTGAGACAAGGAATTTCTGAGTCCATAGGACTTTGTTATGGCAGCCCTAGCAAACTTTTACATGTATATAAACCCCAGTTCGTCATTTTGCCTAATGTGTATATAAACTCTAGCTTACCATTTTACTTATCATTGTAAATTAATAAACACTCACAATCGGAGACAGAATCATTTATGGACACTGTGGCTTTGCTGGGCTCGCCGAGGGCAGCATTCATAGGCATCCGAAGCACCAGTTCAAATTTCTCAATTCCCTCCAGCATCGGTTGCCCAAGGTCATCCAGGATGATAACACGAACAGTCTGCATGTTGACTCCAGGTGCAAAATCTAAATTCCGACTGATTCCCACATAGTCCGTTCCAGCTATACGCATAACAAAAGAATTTTTCAGTTGGGGACTGACTAAACTAAACAAAATTATGAGAAGCAGATTATGTAGATCTATTTATGATTCTTAAAAAAAACCAGAGAGATCAGTATAACATTACAGAAAAATACATTTAATGAAATGTAAAGGATTAGTATCATATTGGTTTTCGAGATGGTAGAACAAAGGTCAGGTTCTGAACTTTATTTTATTTATGTCTAGTGAGTTATTTTGGCTTTAATTATATAATCCCTCTATCTTTATTTTGGAATTCTTGAATGGAGCTAATAAAAATTAGGCCTGAAATAATCAGCACATCAATCATATATGTGATTATCATAAATCACCTATGAAATACATACATTTAAATTTTGTTAACATCAGTTAAATACCTGTATTTATTTTCCAAAGCTACAGAGAATATCCTATTTGGGTGTGTGTTTACCTGTTGGCTAAAGAAACACATTTCAGGTATAAGCTTTTGTCCCACACGCTCCGCCTACACTCACCCTAGGCAAAGAGAGCAATCCTTTATTCTCAAAGACATATTTGATTTTTGGCTTATTTTTTCAGACCCTGGGGTGCAAACCTAGTGTTGGCACCTCCATTTATGTCTAAAGTAGTCACAAACAAAACTGTCAATCTTTAGGCACCATATTCATAAAGACTGGGAGTGGGTGACAAGGGTTTGATATTATTGCTTCTTTGTTTTCATACCTTCTGTTCTTCTAACCCTCATTTTATATATATTCTCTTCACTTCTGAATACACATCTATGAGTGTATCTGACCTTAATTCATTTTTTAAAATCTCTATCTGAATCTCTTTGTGGTTCTTCTTGTATTTTTCCTTTCCTCTGCTTCTTCATCTTTATTCTCACCTCTCTCTCTTTCTCAGATTTGAATTTTTTCTTAAAAAATAACTAATTCGGTGAATCAAATGCTTGTTGGACACTTACTTCATGCAAAGCATTATGCTGGCTCCACTACATGGTATGGTCCCTGCTGGCTTTGTGTGACGAGTGTGTGATGTGCATATGATGTGTGTGTGTGCACATAAGAAAGAAAGTCTGCACTGCTGGCAATTTAGAAGAAAAAAAAGGAAATTTCTCATCCTACGTTTACCCTAAACTTTATGATCAACTCTTTGGAGGTGTAAACTCCAGAATAAAAGGCAAGTGTGTCCCGCTAGGGTAGCTTACATAATGACGTGTGGAAAACGCCTTGGGATCTGAAGTATTAATGAGGACATCTGGTTAAAATGAGGAGGGTTGAACCAAGTTGGAGATGCATATCTGCATGACACTCACACGTCATAAGAGTTCTGTGAGGGGGGCCAGCATGATCATTCTCGTGCATGCCGATGCCATAATAGTCAACCATGTTAGGTTTGCCAAGAGTAGAGAACCAAATTCATGCAAATACAGGCCTTAGAATTTAGGGTCACTGACTCACATGTTTGCAACGTAGCCTCCGATTTGTGGCTTTTCAATGTATTTTCTCACAGTAATACATAGAGCCTAGACCTATCTATGACATGATGCTAATTTCAGAAAAAGTTCTGCTCATCCAGACTGCCTTCATGGGCGTGAAGCAGGTTAGCTTTATTTTGCGTCAAGGTGAGTCGAACCCAGGAGAACAATCAGAAGATCTGCCACAGGAAACGGCTCACCGTCAGCAGAGGGAGGATCCGTTTTCCTTGATCTCACGGTGACACTGGAGGACCTGGACAGGTCGGTGCCTGTTCTCCACACCCGCACCTCCACGTAGCCGGCGCTCTCGTCCACAGGGTACTCGACCTCACCGAAGTAGAAGACAGGTTCTGGGAAGAAGGAAACAGCACCTTGGTGGTTAATTTTTTTTCCCCCCACATCAAGCCTGACTGGCGGAATTCCAGAGAAGAGTTAGCTTCCTTTTACTGACTCCCTTCTATCATATTTTTTCCTTTCAGTAAGATAACAACCCTTTTATCTGTAGATTTATATAGTTTTCAGGTCAAAAGCCCTCTGCTGAAAACCAAAAATACTTATGGTTAAGTGCCTCGTGGAACATTCTCATCTTGAGGCTTGAGTTACTCTGTCCCGCATCTGTGGGATTATAAGTGGCTCTAAATGTACTTCCTGTTCAGTTTAGCTGGTAACATACTCCCCCAAAGGCAACAAAACACACAGGCTGAACTGTGGTAAGTTTGGTCCGACTGTTCATTGTATCATCACTGGAGACTATTCGCATGATGACATTTTCTGGACCGTTACATGTGGCCTTAATCCAGCGTATTTGGGTCTATAATCACCACTGCAGAATTAGCACCTCTTGGCATAACTAGACTACATATATATGATTACCAGTCCTGAAGACTTTAGGGAAGACCCGGACATGACTGTAGGTTACCTGTAGAGTTTTGGGGGTGCCTTATACCAACTGAGCTTCCACTGGAGAAATAAGCTCCTATCAAGGGATTTGTCTTAAACATGTATGAAAATGATGTGACTTAGGTCATGAAGGTAGGACACATGCTTTGGAGACTCTTTCTCCGGTATTGGTGATGAATTGATCCAATCATCATCACTCTCTGATTCCTCCTGTGACTGAGGGTTTACCTTGTGAGACAGCTGCCAAAAGTCACAGGGGTAGCAGTTAGCCAAATAATGAGGGACACGAGAGATAATTCGTGAGCTGACTTATAAAAAAGCTTACTTTGAAGTATTTATAGGCCATAAGAAAGTGTAGAAATAATATAGAGGGTGTATTTTTACCCACTCTGAGTTAATTTTATAACCAAACCTTGACAAAGATATATTGAGTATAGACACAGAATGCTCGCCCTTTGACTTGAGACACTTTAGTCATCTCCGTCTGGTTTCACAAGACTCAAAAGGACTGAGTCTCGAAGGTCATATAGTTAATCAATGTTCTTAAAACACAAGACCCTTAAAGAGATGACCATCATGTCGCAGAGCATCTAGACACACAAAAATCAAGCAAAACCCTACAGTCATGGCTTACAACAAAAGCAATCTATTTCATGCGCTATTTAAATTGAGCATAGGGGCGCCTGGGTGGCGCAGCGGTTAAGCATCTGCCTTTGGCTCAGGGTGTGATCCCAGCATTCTAGGATCGAGCCCCACATCAGGCTCCTCCGCTAGGAGCCTGCTTCTTCCTCTCCCACTCCCCCTGCTTGTCTTCCCTCTCTCGCTGGCTGTCTCTATCAAATAAATAAAATCTTTAAAAAAAAATAAATTGAGCATAAATTCTTTATTTTCTGACCCACATAAATTACCTTTATTAAAACTAGAAAATTACGTTTTGTTTTTTCACGTGGGGGGGCATAATAAAAAGTATGAAGTTCCTCTGAACTCTTGAACAATACAAAAACAACCCTGGAAATTTTGTTTGCATATTTTGGTTCACGGGGTGATAAATCTGCCCAGGGCATACTTCGCCTCCTTCTCATCCTTTCAGCTTGGACAGTGTTGGGGCAAGTGAGTGTGTGTGTACACATGAAGGTGTCAGCTCATTGACCTTAGTCAAGGCAGACCTCAAATACAAGCCAATAAATTCCTCACATTTCTCACACCTAAGCAGGGGGCAAAGGTGAAGGCAGAACTCTGAAAATGCTTATTCTGACCAGATGGCCAAACCAGGCACATCTGTACATGTTTTCAAAGGCTTTTAACATTACTACGGAGGCCTGATCATTGGCATCCAAAGTGATCCCTGTCTCTTCACGCTGCTGGCAAACCATATCGTCATACAAATTAGGTCCTGAGTTCTGGGAGACAGCCATGAAGTAAAACTGAGAGGTTTTACGGGGAGGGGGGGACCTAGGTAATAACAGCACCTCCTATCTTCCCATCTCCCTCCTCCTCACAGATACATAGGAGTGGGACGGATTAAATCATTAAGGGAATATGACTGTTAAACATCGAATGGGCTCTCAGAGACAAACTGATGCAGAACGTGTGTGTTCAGACTCCTTTTGTCAACAATGTGTCGAGTATTTTTTTATGTTATAGTTTAATGGGTAGTTCATATAAGGGAAAATTTATAAAGTCCTATGCAGTACTCTGGAAATTATCCAACTTGTCAATCAGCATAAAGAGTAATGATAATAGTTACCATAGAACATGAATTGTGTGTCTGACACATATAGCTTAATAGGTGTGTGGGGGGTGTCTGTGTGTGTGTGTGTGTGTAGTGTGTGGTATGTGGGGGATGTATGTGTGGGGTGTGTGGGGTGTGTAGCAGAGGAGGAGAGAGAGAAAGGAAGAGAGAGATGAGAGGGTCTGGCACATGTAACAGTGCAATAAATAATATGATTTATGCAAATTGATATAAACAGTATTATCATAATTGTCTATTGTATAGTATGCTGTTACCTCCAGCAGAAAGAAAGAGGGGAAATGGAAAAACGTTTTAATCCTAAACCTCTCAATTTTACTGCAGCAACCAATAGAAGGCATTAGAGCAGATATTTATTTTCTTAAAATTAATTTGTTGGAAATAGGTAGATTTATGTGATTCCTCTCCTTCCTATGCTTCACTGATGACAACTGGAAAATCGACCTATTAATCAGTTGTAATCATTGCAGTGAATGTATAGAGTGATTAATATGATAAGCTTATAACACAATTCAATAGTTTTTATAAGAAAACAATTCTTTTTAACTGCCTAGCTTCTTAGGATATGAATAAAAATAAGTGGCTAGACATGAGTACCGCTCTATCTGTTCAGTGTGGTTGAACGAGCACTGAAAATCGTCATCATTTATTATTATTTCAGTTTCTCAATACCTCGTCAAAAATTTCTACAACTTAAATATTGTTTATAATTGTTACCATTTGGACAGAATCTCCTGTAATATAAATGAGTTAAAAATCCTTCAAGCAGTGAATTGAGTTATAATCACTCAGGATAAATGGCAAGATGTTCCGGGAACATTTTAATGCGTAGGTAATAAGCAAGTGAAAGGAAGCAAAGGATAAATAAACCAAGACTGCCAACAGCTGAAGGATACCTACGCAGAATCCAGAAGAATTGCTTGTTCTGGGAAATTACTATAATTCATGAGCAAGATTTTAACTCCCCTTTCTTCGGCAACATGTTTGTTTTTGTCTAGGAGCTTGGTTTCTCTTAAAAGTTCACTGCAGACCTTTGTCTGTTAGTTTTGTAAAGATCCACGTTACAACTTCAGGTACTTTAGAAAAAGCCTATTTATTCTGTAATCAGATCTCGACTAGGCGCTGTGCTGTGTAAGTTCATAGTCTTAATGGAGAACACAGTCAGTGGCTGATATTGTGACCTGGAATGAGAGAAGAATCTAATAAAGCCATGTATCCTACAGTCTGCGCCACAAAATAGCATAAAACAGTTCTTTCTCACCACTCCAGGACCCATTAATGACACTCCAGAACGCACCTTTACTCCCTCTGCAGAGGAAAGGTAAGTTATGCCCAAAGAGTGTGTGTGTGTGAGCGGTGCAAGGGAGGCTTTAATTTAGCTTAGTGAAATTTATAAGGGAAGCCAAACTTTTCTCTGTATCCTTTGTGGTGTTCCTCTTCTAAGTAAAGGGCACAGATGAAGGTATTGACTACAGAAGAGTCTATGTTAGTTCATTAAACAATAACACACTTGTAAAGAATTTACACACTTACAAAAATTAACGTGCTTTTCTGGGTTGGGGCTACTTTCCCCACCAACAGCAGGGATAGGATCCTGTCTGTTTCTTACAAATGTGGTTGATGAGGAGGCTTGGCAAGCCATGTAAGACACACACCCGCAACAAAGACAAAGGGAAAATAACTTAAGTTTTTCCCCACAGGGAGAAAGTAAACTTTTTTTTCTTGCTAAGTCTATGGTGTCTAGATTGATGTTTACAATTACATTGTGTCTCATGAGATGAAAGAAATAGGTGCCAGAAGTAATTGCTACCTGGAGCCAAATCTTATTTACTCACGTGTACGCGGACCATCAGTCAAGGAAGCTTTGTAGTCCTAACTAACATGTTTGCTTAGAATGGAACAAAATGCAAGCGCGTTCATGCTGTCTTTCAGCTTAGTGCTGAAAATAATACAAAGAAACCTCCCTAAATTATTTCCAACTCAGGTCTCTCTTCTGAGCTCTGGACCTTGAGAACTAGCTGCCTACTCAGCCCTGCGCGCCTCGCGGCAAACTTCTTCCAGAGTCAGTAGAGTCTCCTCCACTGCCTGCTCCTGGTTTCTCTGGGGTCAAGTGCCACTTCCCTAAATTCAGCCAACACACCGGCCACTTTAATCCCCTCCACAGCCACTTAACCAGGCTCTTAACCAAAGATGACATCCCTCCAAGTGAATTTCATCATGGTAATCCAGCTACAGAAAACCTATCAGTGTTTCTCACGGTTCTTAGATTGTTCACAATCTCCTTAACATGGTTTACAAGACATTGGAACTTCTGGTCTCAGTTTACCTTTTAGGTCTCATTTTAGGCCCCCTTCTGCTCAACAGTCTAGTGTCTTGAATGTCTTCAAAGTGTTGCTTCCAGGCTTTGCTGTAGCACCCCCATAGTTTTGCACACTCTTTTCCTCCTCCTCATGGGGGTAACACCTGCTCCTTCCAGGCTTCTGCGTAGAAGTACTTGTGCTGAGAAGCACTCGGTCTTCCCTATCAAAGCCCCCACTCTCTCCACAGGTGGGGTCTCCGAGTTTTCTGAGGGGAAGAATGAAGCCTCCTTCATTCACTGGTGTTTCTCCAACACTTAATGTAATGAATGCTTGGCAGCAGGTGCTCAATCAATAAAATAAGATTTTTTTTTTTCAGAACAAATGAATAAATACATCTTTGTGGTGGGTGAGTTAGAAGACTACACTCTTGGGGCACCTGGGTGGCTCAGTCGGTTAAGTGCCCGACTTTTGATTTTCGCTCAGGTCATGATCTCAGGGTTGTGGGATTGAGCCCTGGATTGGGCTCCGAACTCAGGGGGGAGTCTGCTTGAGATTCTTTCTCTCTCCCTCTGCCCCCTCCCGTCTCTTCCTCTCTCTCAAATAAATAAATAAATAAATCTTCAAAGAAGAGTACACTCTTAGCATCAGGTAATGGGAGTTAAGAAGCCTCTGAAGAAGGAGCAAGTGGTTGTCCTTGTAGTAAAATGACTTTGTAAGGCTGCCTTCTGGATCTGGAGGAAGTCCAAGGGGAAAGGGAACTGAATCATAGTGAACTCAAAGAAAGAGGGTTCTTTCTTTTTAATGCTTTGCCTCCAGGGAATTCCGAGTTGCATGTGCATCAAAATTACCCAAGATCAGGGACGCCTAGGTGGCTCAGTCACTTAAGTGTCTGCCTTGGGCTCAGGTCATGATCCCTGGGTCCTGGGATCGAGCCCCACATCTGGCTCCCAGCTCCCTGGGGAGCCTGCTTCTCCCTCTCCCTTTGCCCCTCCCCCTGCTTGTGCTCTCTCTCTCAAATAAATAAAATCTTAAAAAGAAAAAAAAAAGAAGAATCACCCAAGATTTAAAAACTGAATTGATGCTAGGCCTCACCTCCAGTTTATGGAATTAGAATTTCCAGTGGGCGCCCCAGGCACGTGTTTCTCTTTCTTGTTTTTGTTAATGAAAAATATTTTATAGTAGTTTTCAGTTCACAGCAAAATTGAACAGAAGGAAAAGACATTTCCTCTATATCCTGACCCCCTCTCACACTGCACCAGTGTTTTTAAAAACCTTTATAGGTGTCAGCCATCTGTACGTTGTTTTAGCTCATTTCCATGTCTTTAGCAAATAATGACTACTTACTGGATATCACACTAATTGTTTTGATTCAATATCTTCATCCTCATGATCACCTTATGAGATATGTACCATATTAATCTTGTTTTCACAGAGAAGGAAACTAAGGATTAAGGAGGTTAAGAGATTTGTCCAAAGTCACACATGAGGGACATGGTGGACACCCAGACAAAGCCCGAGACCTCAACTGCACTAACTAATGTTAACTGAGGTAAGAGAGGGGTCATAATACAAAGGTTTTCAAGCACTGGGTGACGTATGGAAGTGTTGAATCACTATATTGTACACCTGAAACTAACGGAACATTGACGTCTGCTTAAAGGCAACTTTGTGATTTTATATCTTACATTCTCTAATATAGCAGCAACGATAGATTTAGAAAATAGGGTTTTCCCAAGGTTTATCATATAGAAATACTAACATAAGTATACAGAGATACATACGTATGTATGTTTATTATACTTCATTTGTATCAGGGCACAACTGGAAACAATCCTCAAATCTATCAGAAGCAGACTGGTTAAATAAATTACAGTTCATTCATAAAAATGAAATACCAGGTTACTAGTTGATTTTTTTCTTTTCTTTTTTTTTTTTTAATTTTTTTTTCCTCTTAGGTAAAAGACCTAGTAGAGACCCTGACATCTGCTTAAAGGCGATTGTGATTTTATATCTTACACTCTCTAATCCAGCAGCAGTGATAGATTAAAATTAAAGGTAATATGCCGTTTCTTTTTGGTAGCTTTGATGACGTGCCCCTTTATTGTTAATATACTTGATAAGGAAAGAAGAGCTGTGCTCAAAACAAGATAAACATCTCTGTGGACTAAAAAGGTAAGAACATCATAGTGGTGAGTGGAGCCAAAGCCAGTGGTCGTGCTCGTCTCTGAAGTCTGGAGATGGGCTGTGATTCAACATTTGAGTCATAGAAACCAAACAAAAGCATAATTCAAAAATGAAGGCAAAATATAGATATTTCGAGGCAACAAAGTTGAAGAGGTTTTTAGTCATCTATAGATGCACACTGAGAAACTGCCAAAAGTACAGGAAAAAAAAAACAAATCAAAGGGAAGAACTGTACATACAAGAACCAATAAAATATGCTGGTAAATCCACCTAACTATTAACTGCAGGCATAAATAATAGTCACATTTTTCCTTCTCTATTTTTCAATAGCAGTATTAACTAAAGTCCAAATATGATTTAAAGAAAATCATTAATAAAGAGGAACTCTATAAAAAGACAGTTCACCAAGTTTATACAATGATCTTGAATTTGAATTGAAATATGTAAAGCAAAGACTGACAAAATTACACGAAAATATTGATTAATCTACAATTTGAGTGGTTTTTTTATTGCACAACTCTCAGAAAATGATAGATGAACAATTTGTAGAAATACAAAAAAAAACTGCAACATAATCTTTGCATAATGTATGTATGAATCCATGCTCCCCAAAACAAAATATTAGTATTCAGAATAAATTAAAACTCCTATGAATCTATAACAAAATGTCTTTTTTTTTTTTTTTGAGTTAGAGAGTAAGAGAGAGAGAGTGTACATGCAAGTGGGGAGGGGTAGAGGGAGAGGGAGAGAGAATCTTATGCAAGCTCCACGCCCTGTGCAGAGCCTGACATGGGCTCGATCCCATGACCTGAATTGAAATAGAGTCGGACACTTAACTGACTGAGCCACCCAGGCACCCCTATAGCAAAAATTCTAAAAGCAAATGGAAATATTGGAGTTATATAAGCATTCAAGTCTCAGAAGAGGAAACTTCCATTGTTATATGTAAATAACCTTAAAATGAGACGTTATTTAATACTCACAAGATTGGCAAAACCTAAATAGTTCATTCAACAGGATGAGAAAACAGACATTGTCATATGCTGCTGGTGGGAGTGCAAATAGATTCAATCACTTTAGAGAGACTTGGCAATATCTGGTAAACTTGAAATTGTAAATCTAGCATGACTCATCAAGTCTACCTTTTGGTAACTATCCTACAGAAGTTTTGTGCATGTATACTTAGAAACATTTACAGGTATGTTTAATGCAACATTATATATACTTACAAAACAAGGGGAAAACCCAAATGTTCATGAGTGAGGGAATGGATAATTAAACTCATCTAAATGTAATGACTAAGTTGTACACCTGAAACTAATGTCACACTGTATGCCAACCATACTAAAACAAAACAAAACTAAAAACAAAAAACCATATTCATCTAAATGCATCAAAATAACAGATCTTGAAAACACCATGCTAATTAAAAAAACAAAAAAAGCAAGTTGCCATAGATACATAACCAATTCATAATCATTGCTGCTTTGGGGGACTATGGTAGTTGAATGATATCAGAAGGGACTTACACTTCATGAAAAGTGCTTAATTCCTTTAGAAGATCTGAAGCAACTATGAAAAGTGGTAACCATTAGTTTTAGATGGAGCACATGTTATCCTGTATTTTTTTTTACATTTTTGTAGAGTTTTTTATAAAACTTTACCATGATAATTATAGAATGGTATGCATAAGATGATTCATTTTATTAAAATGCATGTATATTGATTTTTTTTAAACGATTTTATTTATTTATTTATTTATTTATTTATTTATTTATTTATTTATTTAATTTGAGAGAGAGTGAGAAAGAGAGAGCACAAGCAGGGGGAAGGGAAAAGAGAGAAGGAGAAGCAGACTCCTCGCTGAGCAGGGAGACCGATGTGGGACTCGATCCCAGGACGCTGAGATCATGACCTGAGCTGAAGGCAGACATTTGACTGACTGAGCCACCCAGGCGCCCTATATTGTTAATGCATAGAAAAATAGGACAGAATGAATGTCAAGCTGCTAACTGGTTATTTCCTAAGGATGGGATTATGAGGAAATTTGATCTCCTTTGCTACACATTTCTTACATACCTTAATTTGCAATACACCTAACGTTTTTTTCAAGTAGCATCTATTATTTTGAAAGTAAGGAAAACAAGGGGGGAAATCTGATGAACTTTCTCCTATAAATAACATCTTCAAAAAATAAGTTTTAAACAATTTTGACTGGGCCTTTCCCTACTTTTCTTTCAAGAAATACTTTAAATACATAAACACACATTCTTAAGACTGACCTCATAGCTAGGCTTTAAAAAGCATTTTCAAAATTCTTGTTGAAAAATAAAGTTCAAATGTGTATTTAAGGGAAAAGCTTAGGAGTATGTATCAGTTTAAAGGCATGTTTTGACATTTCTTTTTCTTGCCAACTATAATTTTCTCAGAGAGAATAAAGAAAAGTCAGTACATGTCTAGAACGCTGATAATTTAAGGACTGAATCTTCCCAAGATTTCAGCTGAGAATACATGGCAAGCCTTTCTCCAAAAGGATAATGTTATTAGAAATTTTAATGCCAATTTAGTTTCACTCCAAAACTCTGATTTTGTCTTTTCCAGGGTCTATATAAGCTTAAAACAAAGTTTAAATGTTATGGTCATCAGAATTTTCCACCATCTAGTAGCATTTGAAAGTCTTCCTATATGTTCTTTACTCAACAAATATTCTTGAGTATCCTGCCTTCTAGGAGGGTGTTGTGGGGTTTCTGGGGTAACTTTTTATTTTTGTTTCTATCTTAAATGATATATCGCATAAACAGAAGGGGAAGGAAAACCTGGTCATGACCCACCAATTGATTTCTCAACCCAATGGGATATAATTTACAATTTCCTAAACATTACTCTTAATTTATGACAATGTTTTCCAAAGGTGGTCACAAATCCATATGGCAAGCCCCAAGGGGTTTTTAAAATGTAAATTCCTGGGGTCTCACCTCAAATCAACAAAATCAAAATCGCAAAAAATTTAAACTGTTTCAGGTGAACAGTCTGCACACTGCAGTCTGAGAATCATGGTCAGGAGCGGGGTGGTGGGGCGGGGGCGCAGGGACTGCACCAGGCGGCAGGTGCTATGGTGCAGAGGTTCTCCGCGGGTTGTAGTACGCTGGAGGCAGCAGGATGGCATCCCAGAGAAGAAAAATGCTCCATATTCAGGCTGAGCAGGTTTTGACAGCAGTTAAAAGGAACGACGTCTCAGAAGGATGAGGAGCAGCCAACTCCTGAGCATGTGTGGTGGGTTAAAAAGCAGTGTGGCTCATGTATATGGAGTTCCCGAGAGTGCAAAGATGAGGGTTGAAGTTGAGGTTACCGCCAGTGGTGGCTGTGTTCGTTCGTGCATTGGATGCCAAGAACTATGGACAATGGGCAGTCACTAATCATTTTTAAGCAGAAGTGACACAATCAGGACCTGATTTGCAAAAAGGGAACCAGGGTGATTGACTGAAGCAGGGAGAGACTAGAGGCTGGAGGAGGTTAGGGAACGACAGTGGAGAGAAGAGTTAGTGAGGTCTTACGATAGGGCCTGAAGGTGGGAATATTGAGAATTCAAGCTTCCAGAAGAGTTTCAAACATAGACTGGTAATGCTTTGTGATCAATTAAATGTGGGCGGCGATATGAAGTGGATGAGTAGGGGGTATCCAGCTTGGTCAACGGGGCAGGTTTTGAATGTGAAGGGCATCCATGTTGTCATTCGTAGTTGCTTTTGCCAACCGATTGCTCTGTTCCATAATCATTCTCTCTACTTTCATCTGCTTTCTCAAAACTCTTGGATGATCTATTTCTTCAAAAACTATATACAAGCATGCTGTATTTATATCTGTGGATCCTTCCTTTAGGGCAGATGAAGATTCCCAGTTTTTTGTGGTTAAGAAGCCAGATGAGAGTATCCTCTAGATTTTCACAGGGATAATATATTTAATTAAACCTAAGGTTACAAGTGCTTGGCCTGTCACAGGCTCTTGATAAACACGAATCACTATTTTCATTATATAATACAGATACTTTCTATTCATATGTATACTGTTACATCTCAAACCGAATGGGATGATAAATACTAGACAACTAAATGATAAGTATGTGAGAAAGGATATTTACTTAGAGCATCTGTGTGATAGAAAAAGATGTGATAGCCACACTGCGGAATACTATGTCACCACTAAAAAGAATAAACAGGGTATATGGGTGCTGGCATAAAAAGCTTTTCATGATACATTGCTCTGTGAAACAAACACAGCATGAGGTAATATGTGTCCTATGATCATGTAGTAATAACAGATACTTATTTTCAGTGCGTCTGAACTGTTCTAATACATATATCTCGTTGAATCCTCCTGACGACCCTCTGAAGTAGGTACTCTCACCATATTCACTTTACTGATGATGCCTGCCAGTCAAGTCCAGACGTTTAAGATCAAGAGCTAATACATGAAAGGAAATCAGGCCATCTGCCTCTAGAATATGTTCTAGTTGCCACTTCACTATAGCAATAATTACCTCTGATCAGAGTGAAAATAAATGTGTGCCTGTAAGTGTGTACAGAAAAAAATCCACACATTGCACTCAAGTGACCTCAAGGAAGAGGGGTGGTTTTGGTGAGGGAGATAACCAGACTCTCCCCATTTAGTGATGTACTTCTTTTTAGTAGTCATGTAATACTTCTGTAATAAAAAGACTAATATACACAAGGATTAAGCTGCATAACGTACCTCTTTAAACATAGCCGCAAAATATTATTAAAGATAAAAAGATTAACGAGAGGGCAAAGAGTCTGTCCCATCCTGTTAAAATCCGTAAGACATTTTTTTACTCTTAACAGTTTCTGGCATCTTTACTGACTTGCTGTGGTATCTCACAGTGTTGTGGATGCGTACACTCTCGAGGGAACTGAGCAGTTATTTTGCCTTCGAAGAAACCATTATCTCTGAATCCCAAGGCCCTGCAAAATTTGTCTTTCCTTTCTTCTATATAACCTACTTCTAGTTGACAGCTGTCAAGCTGGTCCTTCCCCTAACACTTCTCACACTGCACTTGACACGCTAGAGTCAAATGACTCATCCACTCACTCCTGTCCCTCTTTAGATCTTCCCAAAGGCAGAAATTGTGTATGTTCATCTGTAAACTCCAAGGAGAAGCATGCAGCCCAGAATAGGAGGGGGCATCAAAAAATGTGTGGAGACATAAGCGAAGACGATAACAGCTTCCAGAGTTTCTTATCCAAAGTAACCATTTTGGCTCCAAAGTTCATCTTGTGAGGGAGATATACACCAATTAATATTATAGTTAACGTCATAGTAATATTACAAAATAATTGCCACATTTATTGAGTGTCTGCCTCTGCCAGTCACTTTAGAATGTCTACAATCATTTTTCTTCTTTCTCTGAAAACAATTAAATACCTGGAAAGGTGAACATTTTTTGAATATTTTCTTTGAAGATGTGTAATGAGAGTTTCCTTGCGTGACAAGAGAGGAACACAATAGTCTATGTAAGAGAAAACTAGAATATTAGAGCTCATTATTCCTCAGTTGTGAAGAAAAATTTCTTCATCAAAAAAATATCATCATAGGAGGGAAAGAAAACAAAGTATCACTTTAGGCTTAAACTCCCCATACCTCGAAAATTGTTACTGCTCCAAAAACCACCAATCAGAAGGCAAACGTGTATATTTTTATTCCTACTGACTAAAGTGAACTTCACAAGTAAGATTTCAGAATCAATGGAGACTCTGACATCAGGGTGATTTATGTGGGAATCCCAACAGCTGAACGAAGAAGGATTATGACCAACATAATGTCAAACACAATCTGTGTGAGGTCTCAGGAATAAAAGCATGTGGTTGACACTTGACAAATAAATAATCTTGACCACAGACTGCTCAACAATTGAGACTTGAAACATGTCCGCGGGCGGCAAAGGAAGGGACTCCAGAATAAATAGGCCAAACTACTCCATTTCCAGCTGAGAGGAATGTGCTCCTTTCTTGTCAGAGTCCTTCTTCCTTGTTCCTCCTCGTGAGTGCTACACAATAGCAGCTTTGCCTTTGCTCCATCGTTTCTGGTGTAGTCCATGAAAAGCGGTCCCAAGAGTCTTCCATCCTTTCATGTTTGGGTGGGGAAAAAACACACCCCACTGTTCCACAAGCCATGGGTGCTAGTCTCTTTTTAGGCACTTCTGAAATGCCTTGACATTGGGGAAGTCAGCCTCTTTGGTTCTTGGCTTTCTGGTCTACAATATGTGGATCATCCAGTTGGGTCTCTGTGAAGTCCCATCACGAAGCTTTCAGGTCCGTGCACATTCTTCTTGCTCTTCTTGGACACTGGTGTTTTCCTTGTCAATATGATATGAGCTGGCAGAGATTTCTCTCATTTAGCATTCATGCGACCTGTTCATGCTTACTTCCTGCATTCTTTATTGAAAAGAAAATAGTGCTTCCTCTCAAGGAAAAACAGTTAGAAGACCATTCTTGTCTCAGAAATGGTTTGCAAACTAAGGATAAACCCTAAACCAAGATGATAAAAATGTAGACATTATGATTTTTCATATGACTTCTTACATTCAGATAAAATGTACTCAATAACATACAGGACTCCTAAGATAGCACCTTGTTTAATCATTCGAACTTGTGTTTTGTTTTAATTTATAGAGAATCAAAAACTAATTTTTTAAAAGAGTAAAATTAAAATATAAAGCCATAGGGGGTGCCTGGGTGGCTCGGGTGGCTCAGTCAGTTGAGCGTCCGACTCCTGATTTTGGCTCAGGTCATGATCTCAGGGTGATGAGATCGAGCCCTGCGTCGGGCTACATGCTCAGTGACGAGTCCACTTAGGATTCTCAGTCTCCCTCTCTCTCTGCCCCTCCCCCCACCTGTGCACATACTCTCTCTCTCAAAAAATAAAACAAAACAAAATAAGGCCATATCACCTCCTAGGGTGTCTCTCCGTACATCCCGAGTTGGGACTGAGGAACAGTCATGGCTGAGATGTGTGATTTTAGTGGTGAAAGCGTGGCTCAGAGAGGAGGTCGGTAATGGAATTGGGCAGCTAAATAAATGGTCCATATAGGGAAACTTAAAAGCCAATTCAAGACCGTTAGTGTTCAGATAAATATAGTGTCACTAAGAAGCTGCTGAGCGTCTGTAATCTAACGGCTCAATAGAAACTGGGGCAGACAGAGTTGTCCAGAGCAATGGTAATGCCTCTTTGCAACCTTTAGGTGGGAGACTAACATTGCTCGTCAGAGAAGGACCTCAAAAATTCAAGTGAGCTAAAAGGTACACATTTTGTTCTTAAAATGTACACATTTTGTTCTTATTTTAGCATTTTGTAAACACATGAAATGTATTTTTTTGATAAACGGAGCTCTGTCCTGTTTTGTCTTTTTTTCATATTATAAAAAAATAGTAAGTAGCCCTGGTCAGCCTGCTGTCTCTAGGCATTCATCCATTCATTTGTTACATATTTATTGAACACGTCTTATGGGTTAAGCACCATGCTCCACGCTGGCCATACCGATGGAGACACAGCCCTTATCTTTGAAGAGTTTCTGATCCAGTAGTTGAAACAGAAAGTAAACACACCATTGCACTGTTGTCTTAACAATAATAATAATGCTAACTAAACGTACCGGTGTTCTAAGTACTTTACATATATTTACTTATTTATTCTTCATAACAGCCCTAGGAGATAGGTGTTATCATGAGCAAAGTGGGTATTGACAGGTGATATCTCTCCTAAGACAGAGCCAGGATTAGACACCAGGCAGTATGGTTTCCCAAGCATTTAGCCTCCATGCATGAACAACTCTAATTGCTTGAATTGTGCTACCTGATTTTGTTAATTATTGATGTTACAAATTGTGTCTATCTCCTTGCTCATTCGTCCCAACTTAAAATTATCATAAATTATCTTTTCCTCAATACTACCACACCTTCGTTCACACCCACAAGCATGAAAGTTTTTCCTTTCTTCCTTTCCCTTGAATAATAACTTAAAAAGACTATCCATTATCTTTAACTTTTTCAGCTCCCATTAACATCGAAACTTATTGGTACATGGCTTCATCTTCCAAAGCATCGGGAAATCCTCTCTCTCCAAGTTAGCTATTCTTTGTTAAATCCAACTGCATACTGCAAATCTGTGTTCTTTTTTTCTCTCCGCAGAATTTAACGCTGTGGACCATAACTGTCTTCCTGAATCTCTTAATCCTTTTCCTTCCATAATACCTCTCTCCTCTGGTTATTCTCTCATCTCTCCCCTGTTCCTTAATTGTGGGTGTTTTCTTTTAAAGAGAAAATGGCCATTAAGTGCTCAGCACATTACCTGCACATAGTTAAGTGCCAGTTAGTGCTCGTAAGTCATTATTCTTATCAGCAGCTGGATTTTGAGGCACTGATGTGAGTTAGCCAGGTAGAGTATGAGGAGGTGGAGTGCGAGGCTGTCCCAAGCAGAAACCACAGCACAGAGCTTCACACATTTGGGGGCTGCAGAGCATCTGGCAGGTTTGGGATGCTGCCCAGGAGTGAGGAGGTGGGGGAAGAAGAAAACCAGAAAGCAATGGCCAGGTCACACAGGACCTTGTATGCCAAGCAAAGGGACCTAGAAGTTGTCACGTGAGAGATGTAGTCAGTTTTTGGTTTTTCTTTTTTTGGAGAGAGATGAGATAGCTCGAGAGCATGCATGTGAGTGGGAGAGGGGCAGAGCGAAGGGAGTGGGAGAGAATCTTAAGCAGGCTCCATGCTGAGGGCAGAGCCCCATCAGGTTCCATCTCACCACCCTAAGATCATGACCTGGGCTGAAATCAAGAGTCAGACACTTAACCGACTGAGCCACCCAGGCGCCCCAGGGTGTGCTCAGTTTTAAGAAGGGCAGGGCAGTGATAAGATGAGTGTTTAGGGGGTCTGGAGGATAGATAGGCTGGGGGTGGGCTAACTGGAAGCAGGGAGACTAGTTAATGACAACTGCAGGATTCTGGGCCAAGTATGAAGCTGGCTGGTCGAGGTGGTGGCAGTTCTGACAGGGAAGAGAGTAAGGATATGGTATTCGAAGATATAAAGGAGGCAGAATTAGGGATTTGGGGTGGGGAGTGAGAGAAAGGAGTCTAGCACTGGTAGAACTGCTTACCAAGATTAGGAATACAGGAGAAAAACCAGGTTAGAGCAAGAGCCACCTGCCCTAGTCTATTTCTTTGGTGTTTTCCCGATTTGCTTTGATTTCTTTCAGAAGTTAAGTCCCTAGACCCATGCTAACTTGTGTGCCTATAATACTTTCCCTTTACTGTTTAAAAACAAAAAGAAGATTCCATACATAAGTAAATTACTGGATTTTCCATAATTATAACACAAGGGTTTGATGGAGTTTCCCTCTTCACAGAAATGTCAAGGGATGCAGTGTTTTGAACAAAGTAATGAAGCTCTCCTCAGAGAATTAATCAAACATCTTCTCCTGCTGGTAGTTTATTTGTCACCTCAGTACATTGAACTGGATCCAGTAACACTGGTATTTAGACATACCGACATTTTAAAGAACTTCAAAATATGCATTCTGGACCAGTGTCAGTTAAAACATGCTAGTTAGATTCTGTAGGAAGACAGGGATCCTCTGGAAAGTGGGTTTAAAATTCGGTGTCTCTTTCGACCTGATGCACAGTGTAGATAGCATTTCATCAGTTCACTGAGCTATACACCACGCACCCTCGACCTGCAAGGTGTAAAGCGAACCCCTATACTATTTATAATCGTATCTTGTCTTCATAGGCTAGCCCCTTGCCGCAGTGGGAATGTGAAGCACCTTCTGGCTCCGGCTTTTT
Source organism: Ursus americanus (assembly GCF_024610735.1). Lineage (NCBI taxonomy): Eukaryota > Metazoa > Chordata > Mammalia > Carnivora > Ursidae > Ursus > Ursus americanus. Next base: position 61,532,663 of record NC_142136.1, read on the forward strand.
CAAGCTTCCCCTGGCAATGAGTGTGGTCTTGAAAATCATCCCTCCAAATAGGTGTGATTCTAGAAGGAGGAGGAGGAGAAGGAGGAGGAGGAGAAAAGAATGTGGTTCTTGTGGGCATTTTGAGCCCAGGGACTGGCTTTGTGGCGTACTTCCCGGGAGTGTGACACAGCCTGTCTGTGAAGCACCCGCAGGGAAACTGGAGCTGAGCTCTACCGCAGCCCGAGGAGGTGTAAAAAGAGAGCTCTTTTTCTCTCACAATGCCTATATTCTGACTCTTCAGACTTTTGAAAAAGTACGAGCTAATAAAGCTCTACCAACCATTTAACTTCTTTTCATAGGGCTGTGTTTATACTCGGCGACTGCTGATCTGTACTTGACTTGGCTCACTCCAAACTGTGCCGTTGTCTTCACAACTGAGAGGCTGTCCCAGCCTAAGGGGACATGGGACAATGCACATCAATTTGTGAGCTGCCAACTCGCATGACTCAGTCTCCTCTGTTCTTTGTGTGGAGGAGACCTGGCCTTTCCGGCACCGAGGCCACACCGGATGCTCCTTTGAGAGCTCCCATTACATGGGGGAGCCTGGTCTTACGGTTCGCTGTGTTGAATCTGTTTGCCCCTGTAGATGGGGCCCGTGTTGTTCACACTGTGTCCTCAGTGCTTAGAGAGCGCCCAGCGCTTAGTAAGGTGTAATAAATACGTGATGTGAGGACAGGACAAATCTTCTATTGCTTTTACCCTAGCATAGCATCTGGCACGTTAGAGATGCTCAGCAAATATTTAAAATAAATAAATGTATGAACATATATGACTCAAATGTGTGTTTCACTATGACAGAATGAGGACCTGTTTGTGAGAGAAAGGATGAAGAAGGCATTTATTTCTCTAGACGTGTGAAAGGACATTTTTAGCCATAATTTTAAGTGCTTCTAATGGCTAAAGGAAAGAGGTATTTTTAGTTTTACTACATTTTATATTACCAATATAGATTATTATTGTGATTATTTGATATAATAATGATATAGGTCACTAGTTTTATCAAATGATATTACCCATATTCTTTACCGGGCAATCTCGTATCTTTCTAGGTTAGTAATAAGGTTCTTTTTTTTTTTTTTTAAAGATTTTATTTATTTATTTGACAGAGATAGAGACAGCCAGCAAGAGAGGGAACACAAGCAGGGGGAGTGGGAGAGGAAAAAGCAGGCTCATAGCAGAGGAGCCCGATGTGGGGCTCGATCCCACAACGACGGGATCACGCCCTGAGCCGAAGGCAGACGCTTAACCGCTGTGCCACCCAGGTGCCCCAGTAATAAGGTTCTCTACAGCATTTGAAGGAAGGCGTAAGGCCAATTACAAGAAAGGTATGCATAGGATTTATAGGAATAAAGGGAGAAAAAAGATCCACATGCCTGCTTCAGTAAGACAGAATGATGACCTGCTTCTTAGGGAAATCATAAAACCAGTCCGAAACCTGTGAACGGTAATGTGTATCCGTAGAGAGAAAGGAAGGTACGCAGAGAACCTGACCAGCAGTAAGAAGTCCTAATTCCAGGGGTACTGCTTCTGGATGGGGGCAGGTTTTATAAAGAAGCAAACGAACAAGATTCACATTTCTACAGTGACCAATGAACCGTGGATCGACAGTGTCAGAAAACAGTACATATATTCCAATTTTTTTTCTTACTTTTTCCTTCTAATACCATAAAAAGAGAGGCTGTTGTCCATTTAGTAACAGAATTTACAAAGTGCATGTTTTCCACAACAGACCACAGGTAGATACACCTTGTCTGGACTTAGTGAATCAATCATCATGCCTGTGTAAGTTCATTGTATTTCATAGACTCTGGCCTCTCCTTACATCATGGGATGTGAAGGTCAAGGCTTTGAAGGTCTGCCTTCAGCCAAGTTGTAGCTTTGGGCTCATCGGCATTTTCTTTGTGCGTTATGATTTCAACAAGAGAAGGTACTAGACCTCTGTTTCTGGCAAATAATTTGCCATTTCTGATGTTAACAATAGCATTTATTAAGAGATCTTTCCTAATTACTCAATCTCTTATGTTTTTATTGTTTTTACTGTAATACCTCTTTTAATGATTTTTAACCTCACAAAAATCTGTAAGTCTTAATATGTGAGAGGTCACTTCTCAGATTTATGTGATTTTTAGCACTAGAATGGAATTTTCTGTGACTGGGAACTTGAGGTTTCTACCAATGTTTAGTAATCTACTTCCAGGGCTTTAGTGATAATAAATCAGCAATAGTTATCCTTTGACATCTACAAGATGGTATTACATGGCTAGCACCCTCCCTCCTGTGTGCAAGAGATGAGAGTCAGGCACTTAAGAGTTACCATGAACAAGACAGAGCAAACACGAGACGGCGTCCATCCATAAGGATCTGACAAGAGAGCCCAAACCAGATTCTTGAAGAAGTAGGCAGATTGTGAAATGATGGGGGAGAAATCAATGCTGTTCCTTGTCCAGCTGAAGTACCAGAAGGCACTACCATGCTTTCCTAATGATCCTTGGAATTCAAATTGGTAAAAGGTGAACCTGAATAGTTTATGTACAGAGTTCATGCCTAAAGCCTGTAACTGTCAGCATTTTAATTATTCTAGGATTCTCGGGTGCTATATGCATGTGAAAGTATATAGCTTGTTTCATCTTGTTAAGATCTCTAGTACGACACCTCCTACCACTATCCTTGAGTAGTGCCATGCAGAATGAGAAGGCAGCTGTGTAAAGTCCATGAGGTGGGCAACCTAGTGGTCGGTGCCATGGTCCCTCCGGTCCGCCTAGCTCAATGCTTACCAGCTATGCGACCCTGAGCAAGCTACCTAACCATTCACAAATGATGAAGCCAAGGCATCATAAAACCTTGCTCGTAGTTTGTGTGTCTGTGTGAGAAACGACATAATTCAAGCAAAAGGCTTAATTAGCACACCGAAGAAGATGCTCTTGTCAGTGATTATTATTTTATGACATATATGATATCTATGAAGCCCTAAGAAATAACGACATGAGTTAATTTCATCTTGTGAACGGTATGGTCCTACTCAACATCACAATCTTAATGCCTTAGAACCACCCTAGCCAACGACATGCCTGCAAATTTACAGCCCATGAATGTAAGAGCTTATTTCTGGGTGGACTGGCCCTGTGTCCTGGCCCGGTTCCCTGTGCTCACTTTCTTGGGGGCCACAAGGTCATTCTTCAGTGTAAATTATACAAAATGGTTAGCTGGTCTCCTGAAGAGCTCTGGAGCCGCTGCCTCTTCGGGTAGCGGCGGTGAACGTTTTCATGAGCCTAGCAGGAGAGATTCAAGTGGCTGCTTGCCAAGTGTGTGTGCACGCAGTGGAACAAAGCTTTCCATGCCTTTCCTGCTGCGAGCAGTGCACTGTGTCAACAGTTTTCAGAAGGCCAAGGGAGTGCACAGCAGCAAGGGCCTTTAGAGAGCCTGACCATAACAGGTTGAGTCTAATGTACTCCTATGGCTGATGAACTCCCTTTGGACTCGAGCGCATTTGCCTTGTTTTAATACATGCCCCCGCACCTCAGCCTGCTGTGGAGCTGCTCCCTGTTTACAGCTGGCCTGCCGGGCCCTGCGGCCAGCCAGGCTCAGAATTAGGGGGAGAGGAGCAGGAATGGGGACCCTGAGGCTCCTCCCAAAGGTCAAACCTGGGATGTCTCACTTCTCTGGGCCCTCCGACTCAGACTTAGTAAATGACTCACTCATTCACATCCACAAATGCTCATTTTCTTACCCTCTCCCACTCATGAGTTTGTTAATAATGAGTCAAGCCTGTAATTTTGCACTACCCCCTCCTGAAACCATTATAATCTCAAAGAATGGTATGAAGTGACTTTTTACCATAAAACGGCTTAAATTTAACTGAAAAGCTGAATAAGACAAGGGAATTAAACCACACTCTTTCAATGTTAGCTATTTTATTTTTTTAAAAGACTGATTTATTTTAGAAAGGGGTAGGGGCAGAGGGAGAGAACCTTCAAGCCGACTCTCTGTGAGTGCAGAGCCAGACAGGGACTCGATCTCATGACCCTGCGATCATGACCTGAGTTGAAACCAAGAGCTGGACGCTTAACCAAACTGAGCCACTCAGATGTCCCAGTGTTAGTTACTTTAAAAAGAGGCAACATTTAAAACCAGTTTAAAGGGCCTGAAAGTGTACTTATTGTTTGGCAACTCCAATAATGTGCTTCGTTTTGCAGATTCCCACAATTTTCTTGTTATATAACAAGTGCCTCCCTCAAGGTTTCGCTCATGCAGTCTTGGAATACTTTGCTCTGTTCTCCGTTTACCTGAATCCTTGCTGCCTGTTAAAGCGCCCCTCTGTTCCTCCTCTGACTCGCAGAGTGATCATGCAATTGCTTTTAATCCCACTCTGCTTTCTTAGTCTCCCCTTTACGGTTTCAAATTATGACTGAAATGAATGATTCTCAACCTTTATGTACTTAGTTTTTTTCCTCCCAAATAGACTGTACACATTGTAAGATTCTGGCCTACGTCTTAAATGTCTCTGTAGCCCCCCACCCCCACCCCGTTACACTCTGTAAATGCACAACAAATATCTGCTGTGTGTGTAGGATATGCGGGATTCAGTTTTTTTTAGATGGCGGGTATTTCATATATTGTTTGATGTTACTGCCGTTTTCCAAGTGTAGAAGATCTACATCATTATATCTAGAATCCTTGTCATGTGGAAAGCCTGGTATAATCTTTATCAGGCAGCGCACTCTGGCACTACCTTTCACTCACTGAACATCCACTGGCATTCACTAAATCCTTAGTGTCACCAACTATTATGAAGGGTCTGTTAATGGCTGTAATGAATTAATATTCGAAGCAGCTAGAAACTCATTTTCCCATACCTTGATTTTTAACATTGCTCTAACTCAAGCACACTAGATCAGAATATAACTTTGTTTTGTTAAGCTGTTAACTTCAATTGAACTTGGTCCTTCCTTTCAATGACTGGCCTGACTTTACTTATTGAAGCTTATCCTAATGCAAATAATGGTATTAAAGAAGAAAAAGGATGGCTACCAGGTCTTTCAGCTCGGCACAAATGAATAAAACATATTTCACGCACATACCAAACTACAATGTATTTTTCCGGTATGAGAAATGTTTTTGTTTTTTTTTCTCTAAAGTAGTCCTGCTGTTGAGAAAGCTCTTGTGATGTCAGTAAGCTTCTGAATGGTGCTGAATTGAGTTACATTTACCATAGGGCTCACCATGCTGCCTCTTATGTGTCCCTGGCTCGTATATAGAATGGTAATTTGTCCGGGGTGGTCGAGGAAGCCAGCCACTTTAGCTAAAACCCCTGCAGGTTGTCGCACAAAAGCAGAAAGTGGATTCGGCTTGAATGTTCCTTAATTAACTTCTACAGACTGACAGCAAAGATTAGTGCAGGACTGTTAGCCCTGACTTAATACTCTTCCCAATGAACAGATGCCGGAACCATTACTGAAGTACTGAGGACGAGGACAGTGATGGAGGATGTTTAGAGCTGCACAAAATGACAGCATTGTTCTTATGTCAGTGTGTAGCTCATGTGGAAGTCTCTTCCAAACACAATAAAGGCTTTAGCTGTTTCTTAAAGAGTCAACACAGATTTGGCCAGGTGTATTTCTGCACCATGAGGCCCTGTTCTAGTCTCATACCGCTGAGAGTCTACACAGAGAAAACCCTTGGTCCTGGGTGAGAGTTTCTGATACTGGGACCTGACAAGGGTCACTTGTGGACCACATCTTGATCTCCTATGCAGGCACAGAAATATCATCTCATTGCTTCACTGGGGAATAATCTAACTTTGGAGAATCAATTCACTTTGTAAAATTCCAATTTCTCTGAGTTACTAAAAGTTACAAAGAATTGATTTCTTATTAGTCAGGGAACGGTTGGATGATATGTCATCTGGTGTACCCATTATCACAGAAACGGACACAGTAATCAGAGCAAAGAGTGTTGGAAAGTCAGGAGGACTATTTCATCCAGATATGTAATAGGCTTGAACATTTTCTCTACTCCAATTACATAACTTCTAGTGCTTGAAAGATTGGTCACCCTCAGAAAAAATACATTTCCCCTCCCTACCAGTGTAGACCTATATTTATTCTTTTCTAGATTCTATGACAATTGCCTCCCTTCAGTTATGTCATTAGGTATTACTTATATTTTAATCCCCTTGATGAGTTTCAAGATTCATTACAGCCTAGTGATGAAACACATCAAATCTGAGTGAAACAGACCTAAATTTAGGACATATATCCAACACTCTACGTCTGTGTGATCCTAAGCAATTTTCTTAGCCTGAGTCCAGTTTTTCCATCTGCCACGGGGAGGAGATACCTACCTATTCCACAGAGTGGTTTCTGAGATTTAACTGGGTGATTCATGTAAAGTTCTTGGTACACAATAAGTGTTCAGAAGGGACAACTGTTCGTATGTATCAGTATTATTGCACAGGCATGAAATTTGACTTTCACCCCATTAAACCAGCATTCTTTCCTCTCTCCATGATGAAAGTACTTTATGGCTAGCAGTATTGTTTTCATTTATAACCTATGTATGTGACAAGCAAAATACACTTATAAGATGTCAACTTCTAAAATGAAAAAATATAGGTAAAATTAGTATCCCCATTTTATTGATAGAGTATTAGAGACATGAATAAAATGTGACCAGACAGCTAGTAAGATATGAAGTATTCCGACAAAAATGACCACAAAGCAAACTCCTCATAAATAAGCTTTGGGTTTATCTTTCACATCATTTAAAAAATGAATGAAATATTTACATGTTGAAAAAAAACCCTCAAATAGACCTGTTAAAAATTTTGAAAGAGCAAGAAAAAAGAAGATAATGACCTAGCTTGTTGCAGGCGAGATGTTACCAATTTATAATGCTTTACACACTTAGACACTGAAATGTGTTTGATTCTTAGATTCTTTCTAGCACTTTCTTTTCTGGGATTTCATACCCTTATAGTGACTACCTTCTTCTACTTCATCATTTCAAATTGTCTCCTTAGCATTCATGAAATGCACTCTGTTTTTTAAAGTAAGACAACAGAAGGGGGAATGAACCACGAAAGACTATGGACTCTGGGAAACAGACTGAGGGCTTCAGAGGGGAGGGGCAGTGGGAGAATTAGGATAGGCCGGTGATGGGTATTAAGGAGGGCATGTATTGCATGGAGCACTGGGTGTTATACGCAAACAATGAGTCATGGAACTTTACATCAAAAACTAAGGATGTACTGTCTGCTGACTAACATAACATAATAAAAAATTATTATTAGGGGCGCCTGGGTGGCTCAGTCGTTAAGCGTCTGCCTTTGGCTCAGGGCATGATCCCAGCGTTCTGGGATCGAGCCCCACATCAGGCTTCTCTGCTGGGAGCCTGCTTCTCTGTCTCCCACTCCCCCTGCTTGTGTTCCCTCTCTCACTGGCTGTCTCTCTCTGTCAAATAAATAAATAAAATCTTAAAAAAAAATTATTATTAAAAAAATAATAAACACAAGCCTTGATTCAAAAAGAAAAAAAAAGAACTGAGTAGAATATGCCCATGTGATAAATCATATGAAGGCTACTTTTGCATGTCCTCCAAAGCACTTTTATCTTCTCCCATGATTTTATTATTATCAACACATATAACATGCAACAATATCTCTAGTGCACAACTTTGTCCGTCCGAATCTCCAGACCCCTATCTGCATTCCCCTACTCCATGCCCAGCACTTTGAAACCATAAAGGCTCTTCAAACTAACATGTTCTAAATGAACTCCTTGTTTCATCCCTAAACCCCTTCTTCCCGTTCTCTCTAGCTCGGTGAACTGGACCACAGTTAACTCGACTGCCCTAGCTAGAAGCCCAAACATTATTCTTCAGACTTTCCTGTCCAGTCAATCACCATGTCATGCCCAATGCAGGACATCAGTGAAAGTTGAGTGATTCAATAAAAAACAAAGATTCCAAACCAAACTGCTTTGCCCTAATGCAGGAAGATTAATGGCTGATAGGAGCAAATACGTACTGTTACAGACATTTTGAATCACGGAAGAAGGGAAAAGACATTTTTGTTTCCATATTTCTCTTCATGATATTTGTACAGAGAAGTATATGGTAGATGTATTAAGATGACTTACAACAGTGAAACAGAAAGACCTCTTGTCAAGTGATGGCAATTAAGGTCAGCTATAGTACGTTGGGGAGTACATAAGGGATGTGGGGGATTCTGCTTGGCTGAAGGACATGAACTCTCCTACTCGAAGAGACTTTTTGGCTTTGAAAGTCAGGCAAATGATAAAGATAAAGATGAGCCAGATGAAACAGAGTGTTTTCTGTTGCCTGTGTCTTTTATACTTTTGTATTTATTCTTCTCTTTTCTCAAGGCACAAGCTATTTCTTTTTCGTTCTTTTTTTAAGGTTTTATTATTTTAAGTAATCTCTACACCCAACATGGGGCTCAAACTCACAACCCCAAGATCAAGAGTCATACGCTGCTCCAACTGAGCCAGCCAGGCACCCTATCGGGCACAAACTATTTCTTTTTTTTTTTTTTAAGATTTTATTTATTTATTTGACAGAGATAGAGACAGCCAGCGAGAGAGGGAACACAAGCAGGGGGAGTGGGAGAGGAAGAAGCAGGCTCCCAGCGGAGGAGCCTGATGTGGGGCTCGATCCCAGAACGCCGGGATCACGCCCTGAGCTGAAGGCGGACGCTCAATGACTGAGCCACCCAGGCGCCCCCACAAGCTATTTCTTGAGCTGGGAAGATTAAGACCCTTCTGCTCCTTTTTCTATTCCAGAAGTGGGATTATTTTATGGTAATTGAGTTTCCCTCAGGACGAGTGGTCTAGGATATACCTCCCTCCTTTTTGGGGCAGGGAGCTGCCTGCTGGATTTCATTTTCCATACATTTATTATCTTTCCAGTTATTCATTTAACAGCCTTGTCTGATGGGTTTCTTTGTTAAACAAGTTCAAATACTGAGATTAACGTTGCAAAATACGAGCTTTTAAAAGCAAGACAAAACAAACAGGAAATAAATTGATTACAATTGCTTCGATTCTTCCTCATGAGATTGGAAAAGTTTAATCACCTAATGGTAAATGGCATTGTAAAAGAAAACTGTACAGAGGAAAAAAACACACGTAAGTGTTGACTTTCGCCTTTTAAAAATATTAAATCAAGAAAGACAAGTTGATCCAGCCAACTTGGAAACTGAATCACACAATAACAACAACCATAAAATAAACATGCATGCTGTAGCTCTCTTACACTCTCATTCGTCTGTCACGGTTGCACCTGACGTTGGTCTGCCTGGAAGGAGGAATAATTTTCAAGTGAATTGGTACTTACCATCGTCTTTGTCAGGGACGATCTTAACCTGAGCCCCTGGGAACTCCGATCCAATCCGCCCACCCATGGGCATGCTCAGAAGGACGTGGAATGTTTCCTCCTCTTCATACAAGGAGTCGTCAATAACAATGATGCGACACATTTTCTCACGCTCATCTTTGTCAAAACGGATGACGCTGGTGTGGTCCTCGGGCCTGGATATGTAATCTGAATAGGACAGCACTGATGTGGGCACAGTTCCGCCTGCCGTGCCTAGGGACAGAGAATCCGAACATTGTTTATGTAGAACATGTTACAAGGGTGTTTCCAGAAATAATTATTTTCATATGCAATATCTTCATGGTCAATTCGTATATGAACCTCCCTGGAAATTGCAGTAGTGCCTACGCACAGTTTTAGCACCACGAGTCACCCTCACAGTGGTCTCAAACACACAAAAAATATTACATTTCAAGTGTTTTCTTCTCTACTTCCTGCCACTGGTCTTTCAGAAGAACACAACTTTACAAAATAATAGCTCCTACTATTCCACCGCTTACTGTGTGCCAGCAAAGTGCCAAGTGCTTTACACATATTACCTGCTTGATCCTCTCAACACTCTATTGGGGGTTACACACTAGAGGCTTACAGAGGTTAAACCACTTGCTCTGGGACCTGGAGCCCAAGGTGGACCCTGAAGTCTGTGTTTCTGACCATAATTCTTTACTGCCTTTCAACTTACATAAATACATTAATGGGAATTTTCACGAATGTCTGCTCAGATATCAATTGCATATATGACCTTCTCTTTTACATTCTTAGAAAATCTACCTGTTTCTTAGAAAGATATTTAGTATATTAATATTATGTATAAATTTTAATTTTGCATTACATAAAATCACCTTTCAGAGAAGGCTTACCCAATGAGTAAAAGAAATATTTTGAAATTCAGAGTTTTGAACTAGTTTGAAATTAGTTTCTTTTCCTTAGGTATGTATTTCTTTGCTCCCCCCCACCCCTCTCTTTTTAAAAAATAACCCTCTTCTGTTTGATTGGGTTTGGGTGGGGGAAGGGGACTTCAATTTCTTACACTCCAAACAGCTTTGAGTATTAGAATAAGTAACCACATGAGTCACGTATGTTTTGATAAGTAACAGCAGGGCTTCCAGACCCTCTTATCTCTAGTTATTGCTTTTTTTCTTCTCAGAGGTATAATAGTGAAGGAAGACCTCTGGATAAATGCTTCTTTGTACTTTATGAAAGCTGTAATAATACAGCATACCCCTCAAGGCATAATGTTATGGTTCCAACATGTCAAAGAGGCTTCCATACACATCTTTGGAGGGATAGTTCAGTTCTTTGGTAAATCGAGCTACCTTGTTGCGTGTAACAGACCACCATCAACTCCTGGCTCACGTCTCCACTTCTCCTGATGGGAATGAATAGCTCACCAACATCTTCTTCAATGGAGTATTCAGACTGGGGAATAAATACAGTGGACTCTAAGGAGAAAACACAATTACAGCTACTATTATTTTTGTCTGAGCTTCTAACAATCCTGGGCAAATTAAAATTGTTCTAATGATCAACTTTTCCCCCTTGCATATTCTTTTAGAATAACACAGCGTGAGGGGAAGGAGGAGAAGAGGGAAACAATATTGGATATAAAGCGTGCAGGCTCTGGGCCAGTGAATTCTTAACCTGAAGATAAAGCCCATCATTGCTTTTATCTCTAGTCATTGCTTTTTTCCTCAATTAATCAGTGCTGCTGACATACTTCTTTTTAAATGCAACTTTGTTCTCTTGACACAGGTCACCACCTTCCAATCGTGTAGTCAAATGTTAGAGGCAGAAGAGATGTCGAAGTCACCTTGTCCCACCTTGTACTTTACAGATGAAGAAACTCAGGTGTAGAGAGTTGAACTTATTTGCCAAGGCCTCTTTTTTTTTTTTTTAAGATTTTATTTATTTATTTGACAGAGAGAGAGACAGCCAGCGAGAGAGGGAACACAAGCAGGGGGAGTGGGAGAGGAAGAAGCAGGCTCATAGCGGAGAGCCTGATGTGGGGCTCGATCCCAGAACACCAGGATCACGCCATGAGCTGAAGGCAGACGCTTAACGACTAGGCCACCCAGGCACCCCTGCCAAGGCCTCTTAATGGTTGAGTCAAAATTAAAATTCAGATCTTATAAAATCTGCTCTTCTACTCTTTACCTCAAATGTGTTCCTTTTGAATCATCAATGCTTAAAAATATAATAAAGCACTGTTCAACACTTGATTTTTTTTGTTTGCTTGTTTTTTAAATCGCAGTTCCTTTAGAATTCATAAATCTATCAGTCAGCTATAAGGAATATACCTGTGGTTTCCTTCCTCCCCTAGAGAAATAACGATAACACATAGTATACAACATTATATTTATATAATAAGTCTCAGTGATTCATTTTTAAGGTCGTTGAAAGGTACCCTAAATAATAAAAATGGCATAATTAAACTGGTGAAAAATACAGTTCAATCAATGTAAAACTAGGTTGTGTTCAGGAAAAACATTTAGTCCAATAAGTTGACATGATAACCTCCAAACAGATCTTTTGGTGACTGGGAGTCTGTTTCACTGAAAATTTCACATACACACAGAAAATGCTTCACTGTTATTTTAAAAACAGTAAGCCACACTGCTTTTGATGATTATAAAAGACCGTTGGAATAAGACATAGGCGCTCAGGGTCCATGTTCCATCCTCTCCACCCTGCCCTGTGCCCCAGGAGCTGACGAATGTGAACCACATCAAAGGTTTCCCTTGTGCTCTGGCTTCCCGATGGGTCAGCCAAAAGGGAGCACAGGCAGGACTGGGAGGTCAAGAGCAGAATGAGGTCTGCACCATTCATCCCCCTGGCTGCTTTTGGGTTCAGGGCTGGCCACACCCCTTCCCCCAAGTAATGGTCATGGTGCCCACTGGACTCCCTAGCTCACTCTCTGGGCTCAGCTAACTTCTCCTTCCCTTGCCCTCAGGCCTGAGGTGGTAATGGTGCCTACTCTTACTAGCCTTTATCCTACTAGCCTTTACATTGCCTGGTGGTTTCCCAATCTTTGCCCTCAACCTTGTAAATAGTCCTATTATTATAATCTTATTATATTCTTTTTAAATTATTTAAATTAATTTAAATTTAAATTATTACATTAAAAAAAACCTGAGTGTCATTTGTTTCCTTCTGAGATTCTGACTGATAGATCAATGTAAAAAATGGTACCATTAAAAAAAAAGGGTGGGTTATTAGATTTTTATAACTAATTATTCATCTATCAAACACTGATTGAGTGACTTGTATTGCCAGATACTCCTACTAGCCAGAGGGGATATGTAAGTAAACAAAACCCCTGGTATTAGGGAGTTTTCATTCTAGTTGGGGGTGAGGAAGAGGAACAAAATAAACAAATATACAAGAATAGATAGTAGGTCAGGAAGTAACAAGTTATATGAAGGGAATGGAGTGTGCTGAAGGGGACAGGGAGGGCTAGCGCAGTGTATGTGCCGTGGTGGGCCTGTGTTATACATCAAAGTATCTCTGATAGAGTCATATTTGAATTGAGATTTGAAGGTGGTAACCAGATGCCCTCAGTGAATAACTTACAGAAGAGAAGTCCAGGCAAAAGAATGAACAAGTGAAAGTCGTGCCACGTGTGTATAGGAATGGCAGGAGGCCAATGTGACTTGAGTAAACTGAGTAAAGAAGAGAGGTCAAGAGAAGGGGGACGAGAGAAGCAGTGACTGGGTGGGTGCTGGGATTGGCAGAGACTCAAAGGCAGGACTTTGGAGGAGTTGGAGGGGCTGGACAGCTTTCCAGGAGAAGAAAGGGAAGGCTGCAGCTGTGCCCTGACTGGAGGATGCTGGCACAGGGAAGCTGTGGGCAGGCTGACTAGAAGTGGGGCATCCTAGGTGACTAGTTACAGGAGAACATCTGCTTTCTCTGGTTGGTCTTAAGTTGAAAACAAGGAGAAAAATTAGGTAAGCTGTCAGTTATTGATCAAATTTTGACGATTTGAGGCTGATTACTTCAGAGGCTATGGTGTTGCTTCCCAGTTGCTGTTGGTTGTGGGTCAGAGTTGTATTTTAATATGTGGTCTGTCCATTGTCTGTGTATATGTCCATGCATCTCTCAGTATAAAAGCATGAGAAGGCTTTGAATATGGGGGTGCTGTAACCTGACATATTTTAAGAACATTATTTTTGGCTGCTGTGAGATAAATAGACATTGAAGGCCAGGAGCTGGCTAGGAGCTCAATTAGGAGGCTTTGTGACCTTCCAGGACAAAGGTCATAGAAGACTGGATCAGGTGGTGGCAGGGGAGCTGGTATAATATGGTTGTATGCAGGACATACAAAGGAAGAGCCAGAAGAGTTTTCTAATAGACCAGCTGTGGTATGTGAGAACGGAAGAGTCAAAGGTGACTCCAGGGGCACCTGGGTGGCGCAGTCCTTAAGTGTCTGCCTTCAGCTCAGGGCGTGGTCCCAGCGTTCTGGGATCAAGCCCTGCATCAGCTCCTCCACTGGGACCCTGCTTCTTCCTCTCCCACTCCCCCTGCTTGTGTACTTGTGTTCCCTCTCTTGCTGGCTGTCTCTCTCTGTCAAATAAATAAGTAAAGTCTTAAAAAAAAAAAAAAAGGTGACTCCAAGTATTTAGAAGTGGAGGCGACTGCATGAGAATCAAATTCAGGGGTGGATCAGGAGCTCCATTTTGGACATACTCAGATTAAACTTTATTTTATTTTAGATTGACTGATTGATTTTGAGGTGTCTTTTCAGTATCCAAGTTGAGATGTCAAATTAGCCAGTGGGGCACACAATCCTGGATTTCAATGCACAGGTACAGGTGGGAAAGATAAAAGTGGGAGTTACTGGCATGTTGGTGTATGTGAAGTCTGAGTCAGAATAAAATCATTTAGGGAGGAATTGTAGATAAACAAGACAATGGATCCAGGGACTGGCCTCAGGGCATTTAGAGGTCAGGGAGATAAGGAAGACTAAGCAAAGGAGGCTGAGAGGGGTCCCAGTGATGAAAACGACCAAGGGAGTGTGGGTATTGGAGGCCAAGTGCAAAAAGTGTTGGAAGACAAAGGGACTGATGAAATGCTTCAAATGCTGCTGACAAGTCAAGAAAGTCGAGAATCAGCCATTTGGCAAACCTAAGTCATTGGTTATCTTTGCAAGAACTGTTTCAGTGGAGTAAAGGGGACAAAAGCCTGAAGGAATGAATGAGAAGAGAGAAACTAGAATTCTAGACAAAAGGCATAGACATTTCAAAAAGTTTGCTGTCAATGGAGTGACATCTAGAGAAATATCTTGTTTATTTTTTAGATGAGTTTTTGTAAGGGCAAAATTACTCCTACTATTATGAAGTAGGATTTTACCAAACATAAAATTTCAACGTACAAATTATCATAACATTTCATTAGAAAAAATATGCAAAGTGCCATGAAATATTCAAATCAGGTGTTCAATGAGTTCCAGTAAGTTTCTTTATTCACTAATGGAAATTAAAGTCTGGTATCACTTAGGTTTTAGCAGTCCTCAGGTCATTTACTCCAATGGCATTAGTATAAATATTACACAAAGTTTTCTTTATTAAAGTTTGCTGTGGACTGAACGTGTCCCTTGGAATTTATACACAGAAGCCCTAACCCCCAGAGTGATGATATTTGGAGGTGGGGACTGTCGGGAAGGAGTTAGGTTTAGATGAGGTCATGAGGGTGGGGCCCTCATTTTGGGATTAGTATACTTAAAAGAATAGAAAGAGCGCTCCCTCTCTCAGTCCCTCCACGTACATACACCACATGTGAGCATACAGAAAGAAGGCATCAGACCACAAGCCTGAATCTGCCAGCACCTTGACCTTGGACTTCCAGCCTCCAGAACTGTGAGAAATAAATGTTGCTGACACCAGCCAGGGTGTTATATATTTTGCTACAGCAGCCTGAGCTAAGACAGAGTTGATCATACATAATACTTACCCTGTACTTCTAATCTATACTGGCCAACTTTTTAAAAATAAGTTATTCATCAAAGTCCCACGTATGGCATTGTAACTTCATACCTTGAGTACTTGAGTTCCTCCTACACGCTACGGCCCATGCAAGTTTGATAACAAGCCAGTACTGGTTGCTCGAGCTGGGAGGTTTGAAGTATGAATAAAGATGAAAGCAAGGTGTCCAGAGCTTGCCCTTAGCTCTGGAACCCACTCCCACACTTGGTCTGACAGAGGGCGAAGAGGTCCAGCACCAAGTTTTAAGTCTTCTGCTGACTGAACTTGGGGCAGAAATGGTGGTTTATGCGAGAAACGGGAAAAGGAGAGGGAGAAAAGAGAAAAGAGAAAAGCTTCCCTGGTAGATTTTTCTAGTTAACATCATTTTTCAAGTTCACTTCGTATGTACAGTGGAGCTCACATGCAGACTGCCTCAGGCAAGCGCAGCTTTTTAAATCCCCCAGAGTGATATTTGTGTATCATCCTTAAAAACTATTACCTAATACCCAAAAAATACTATTATCTAATACGTTTGGGGTTCTTACTGTTGTTTGTGAAGCCCTTATTCTAAACGCTTTACATGTATCGGCTGGTTTTATCCTGGCAGCAACACTTTCATATGAGAACTATTATGGCTGTCATTTTTCCTCCGAGAACATGGGGTACACAGAGGTTACAGGAGGCACACAGAGGTTACGGAATCAGCAGAAGTTAAGGCCAGTAGTGGCGATGTCCGTATTTGAACCCAAGAAGCCCGTCTCGAAGACCAAGCCCATAACCGCTATAGTTTACTTCTAAAGGAAGAACATTCAGGGTAGCAGGCAGCAGCACTCACGCCAGAGACACAGAAGGCTCAACCGAGATTATAAAACACATAATTACTGCTAAAACAGAGCCGGCAGGGACAGCAGAGGCAGAACAAAGGAAGCTAAAAACAAGTATTTTGAGAATTCTTTTACAGATCCAATGTATTCATAGAATTCCATATATAAACTTATACATATAAATTATAAAAGTATTACATAAGATATAAAATGTGTATGATTTCATATTAATCAAGTTATAGAAGTATTATGTGTTACATGTATAAATACATAATAATATGTGTATGAATATAATACCGTATTATGTAATATAACTGCATATCATATGTCAGATCCCAGTGAGTCCATTAAACGGAAGCTACAGCAACCTCTGGGAAGGGGTTCATTGAGGGGCAAAACCAGGGTGGTATTCTAGAAATAGTAAACTCTCTACTAAGTAAATAGAGACACGCACAAAAAAAAAAAAAAATGCCTTCAGGGTCAATCTCTCCATCCTTAACACTGGCTTTCCCATGGGGTAGGCCCACAAGGGACTTTTCCCTCTTTAAATCTCTCAGAATTCTTGACGATGAACATGTGTTACATTTAGATTTTCAGATCGGTTTCATTAGTCTGTATTTTGAAAGATAAAGCTGGATAAAGTGAGTGCGTTCTTTATGAGTCAATGCATCTATACTGTAATGAGTGCTTTGATCGCAACTGCGGGTTTTATTTTATTTTTAGGTTTGACTGGGCCGTCATTCAGGCAAGAAATGACTTCCGTTCTTAGAAATAAAGTAGTTGTAGTTCCATTTGAAAGATAACGTTCATGCTGTCCTTTTCTCAATTATCCTGAACAGAGTAAAAAAAAAAACAACAAAAAACCAGATTCTACTAAAAACATGATAGAACAAAACATCTTCTAAAAATCTTTGTTAGAATGGAACAGAGAAAGAAAATGCAGCACATGGAGAAAGGCACGGAGTGTTCATCTCCTTTGGAAAGTTTGGCACATTCAAAAAACACCCCCGAAGATATTCCGGGACCTCCCCGGCTACCATGGCGCCCTTAGACTGGGCAACAAGTGGTACTGAGTTGTCCCTCACATGTTTGAACTTGGACAGCTCTTAATTTCCATGGTCTGTTTTTTTACTCTGAAACGACATAGTGATTAATATAGGCTAATTTCACAGGGACTCAAAAGAGACACAAATGAGAATCAGGAAAACCTCTAAATCACATGATAGTAAGTATTATGCGTTCATATCAGGATGCCATGAGATCCAAAAATCATCTTGCAGCACTACGCAAATGTCAGTAAGATTGAATCTTTGTTCCTATCAGTAAATGTTTTCATTTTGTGAACGTAGAAACTGTCAGACAGTTTTACACCACTAAAATGGTTTTATTTTGCAGCACCTTTCTTCATATCCGCCTTTTGGTGCCAGAAATGTGCAGATGTGTGCTGTAATTTGAACAAGTATTTAGAATTGTCTGTCTCTCTTAAGACAATGACTTGTGCTTCACAGTAACAGAATTCAAAAAGACAAAAAGATTTCCATTCTAAGGAAAGAAAGAAAAGAAAAGAAAAGAAAAGAAAAGAAAAGAAAAGAAAAGAAAAGAAAAGAAAAGGAAAGAAAAGAAAAGAAAAGAAAAGAGAAGAGCAAAAAAGCTTCCACACTCACTGAAATTGAATTTTTGCGTGCTTTATCATTTCGGTGTGATAAGCTGCAGTGGACTACCACTTCACTAATTCTGGACCTCAGTTTTGGCACACTCATCGGCTAGCCAGTGATCTCCCTATGACAACACTGACAATGGTACAAAATTTTAGAAGTAATAACTAGTGTTTGTGTTTCATGTAATAGCCTATGTCATCTGAATTCTACCCCATGAAATGGGTTTGGTTCACTCAGCACACAAAAGTTTGCCTTTTCTTTGTATCCAATAAGGGTAGGGTTCTTGAGCTATAATTTCTACTTTCCTCTAGAACGGTTTGTTTATTTTCTACTATATATTATACAGAATTAACCTAATCTGATCATACAAAAAATGATTACAGAGATCAAATATTTAATTCATGAGGTTCATGGTCGATTTTGATATCATACAGGTAACAGAATGAGCCCCTTTCAGTCAGAAGTTTGCAGACACTTCAAATGTACTTACTAAATAATTGCATAAAATACTTATGGGCTTTAGATGTCTATGCTAGGTATCCATAGTCAAATACCTGTATTTGAGAACACGTTCTCCTAATAAAGTACATAAAACTCAATTTACCCTGGTTAGAAATTATTCAAAGTAAAAAAAAAAAAAAGGAATGGGATCTTAATATCAAATAGGTTTTAGCTCTTACCTATTTTCCTCTTAACAGAAATAAAAATGTTTAATATTAATTAATATCTATATACTACTAAGAGTAAGGAAAGATGGTGTTATGTCTGAAAGTTAGGGAATCTAATATATAGGAAATTAAGAATCTTTTTCCAGGTTAGAGACTTGCTCCTTTATCACAGCACACAGCATTCTGTATTGTTAACTGTAATCATTTCGTGGAAACCACCTGAAGATACCCTTCCAGAGTTAGTGTGCCTTCTTCAATGTAGCTCCCTCATCCCTAGCTCTTAGCAGAACTCCTGGCATATAGCGAATGTTCAATAAACAGCTGTTGAACATAGATGCATTGTGCAAGAGCTGGAGTAGTCTTGATTATCTTCCTGCAACCCTTGTTTTGTTCACCTATACTAATATATTTTTTGGCTTGATATATAAAGGGAAAATAAATAGAATAAGAAGAGAAGGAATCACTTTGTTCTTGGTTTTGTTTGTTCATATACAAGAATAGGGGAAACAATGTTGCTGTTGGCAAAGTGTGCCATTTAATTATGATTCTGAATATTATTTCTTTTCAGTCATGTGGAATGACAGAAGACTGGAAAACTCAGGGAAAAGAGAAGGGCTTCGTAGGGGGGGAATCTCTCTCTCTATTCAGACCCTGGCTCCGGCACTTATTAGCAGAGAACTCTGGGGAAATAAATTCTTTGAGCCTCAGAGATCTCATCTGGAGATTGACATATAAATCACAGGTTTAGAAGAGACAAGATTGTGAAGCTCCTGACGCAGTGTCCGGCTCACAGTGGATACTCAAATATGGTAGAGTTTGGTATTATGATTACTATCCCTTGGCCTATGGAGTAATCCCTTTGGACTTCTCGGGGTTAGAAAAGAGGGCAGAAGCAGTGACGGTGACCTGAAATTCCCTCGAAGCCCTTCTTGTCTTCTGGGGATCTGCTGTCTGCTCTTGATTCAGTCCAGCCCAACTGCAGAGGATTTCTCCGAGAAGCGAATTTTTACCGCTCAATGGGACTCCACAGAGGAGTGCCATCCCCTCAGACAAAGTGTTATTTTACTCACCTCTGCCAATATTAAAGACAACCAAATACAACAGCTTCCAAGCGGTGGATTTGGGTAGAGATTTAAAGATGGCTCTATTTCTCAGGAAAATGAGTTAAACACTTCACGCACTTTAAAACCCCTCCCAACTGGAACTTTCTATGCGCATTTGTAAAGGATGGAGATTGTGGAATCACACTGAAACAAGTGAGGACAGCAGTGATAGAGGACAAAGCAGTGAGGTAAAAATCACGACAAGAGTAGATTTTCCATGGGAGCGTCTCCAAGGCCACAAGCACCAGGGGCAAAGGCAGTATGACGAAAAGAAGTTAACAGCTCTGCTTAGCAGTCTGTATTCTTCGTATTCTACTTTTCCTCTTTGTACCACAGACTTCAATGTATGAGGAAATTGAATGTATTGGTGTATTCAGTAAATGACTAAACCCATTTGTCTGGGAAGCTATTGATATCCACAGTCATGGCAGACAGGCGTGTCCTCCTCCTGTGTTCCCACAGCACTTTGTTGAGTAGAAGGAAAAGCCCCTTTTCGGTCCTCTATTTTCATGCAACAAAATTTTTCTCTTCTCAACAAAAACGTGGGCTTCTGAAGCCCCATCTGACAGTTAAGCTGTGCCTGAGTGGCCCCTCTCTGATTGGCAGGGAAGGTACCAGCAGGATATAGAGAGATCGGCCTGTGGCCATTAGGAGATAAGCGCCCTTCTATGCATGGCCGCCCCAGGGCATCCAGGAATGAGGACTGGGGTGCAGTTCTTCTCATTGGTTTTGCCCTTTGAAGCAGGCTGCCTTCCCGCACAGAAGATGCAGGAAGACATAGCGACTCGACCCACTCTTTGGAGTAGATTCAATCTATTCCCAGCCAGGTCACAACATCTGCAGGCATGAGAGATACTAGAGAACATCCATATGGGCATCGCGCAGTACCTCGGGTGAAGCAAATAAGCACCGAAGTGTATGTGTCATCTTTGCAGTAGGTGCAGACACTTGTGTATTGAACAAAATGCATAGTCACTTAAAATCTTTGCTTAAATCACAACTATCTAACTTAAAAAATATAAATGGATAGAGTATTGCAAGAGTATAATTATGAACATGTGAGAATTTGGGATATATGTACGTATATGCTTGTATGTGTGTAGAGTTTATGTCAGTAAGTTGTTTGTTTTGCCATAAAACATGGGAAGAGTATTCTTAAATTTGTCACATGTGGGGACGCCTGGGTGGCTCAGTCGGTTAAATGTCTGTCTTCGGCTCAGGTCATGAACTTAGGGTCCTGGGATCGAGTCCCGCATCGTGTTCCTTGCTCAGTGGGGAGCCTGCTTCTCCCTCTGCCTGCTGCTCTCTCCCTGCTTGTGCTCTCTCTCCCCCTCTCTGACCAATAAATAAATCAAATCTTAAAAAAAAAGAATAAAAAAATAAAATTTGTCACATGTGAAATTGAGAGCATTCTATAAACAAGAAAAATGCCTAAAATGGTACATATGTCTACAAGGTAGTGAGGTAAAGAGAGCGAGTGAAGGAATGTACATAATGTGTTAAGTGCACTGTCTGCCAATAATAAGTGTTTGACGAATTTCGATTATTACCATTATCAGTAGCACTTATGGGTAAGTAAAGAACTGGGAGAAGTATGTATTTGCATGTGTTTATATAAACTAGCTAG
Source organism: Ursus americanus (assembly GCF_024610735.1). Taxonomy (NCBI): domain Eukaryota; kingdom Metazoa; phylum Chordata; class Mammalia; order Carnivora; family Ursidae; genus Ursus; species Ursus americanus. Next base: position 61,553,929 of record NC_142136.1, read on the forward strand.
TAAGTAAAGGCCGTTTCCAGACTAAAGTACAGCAGAGTTGGATACTTCCTCTTCTCAGTCCCATAACACTGCACGTACTTTGTTGTACCACATCACATTCTATTGCCATCACTTATTTATAGGGCTCTCCTTCTCATTAGACCATATTCGCTTTGATAGAAAGAACTATAGCCTATTATCTTTGCATACCTAACATATAGTGTTGTACTCAGCACAAGTATGAGCTGGATACATTTTTAATGCATTCAAAATAAAATCTCATGTCTTAGAAGTAATACACAGAGGGGGAGTTTACAGGCATAATGGTTCCTAGGGCTAGCCAATTTATATGTGAAGACTTACAACACAGTGTAGAAGGAAACAATTAAAATTTTGAAATGGTAGCGAAAGTGACGCTTTATGGGGGAAAAAAAGGATTCTTTAATTTCTTAAAATGAAATCTAACAATGTTATTTGTGATATTAGAAATAACATTTGTATTGTGCTTTATGTTTTATAGAACTCTTTCATAAGAACAACGCAATATGAGAATCATTAATTTTTCTTATTTTGCATATTAGGAAACTAAATCTTAATAAAACATGTTTGATTTTGATTAAGGTCATAAAACTAGAAATGGTGGAATTGGGAATCAAACTCAGATCTTGTAACCTCAAGACCAATGGTCTCCAACAAGACGTGGAATATACCAAGCATTATGGGACACTTGTCAGTTACCCTAGGGATGATCATGGCCTAGAATGACTAGGGCTGAACTTCATCTAGAAAATTCCATAACAACTTAGATGACCATCACATGAAATGAAATTATGTTCATTTTGCGTTCATTGTGTGTGTGTGCGTGTGTGTGTGCTGTGTGTATGCATTTTTTAGAAAGATTTCATTTATTTATTTGAGAGAGAGAGAGAGCATGAGTAGGGGGAGGAGCAGAGGGAGAGGAAGAAGCTCCCCACAGAGCAGGGAGCCAACGTGGGGCTGGATCCCGGGACTCCAGGATCATGACCTGAGCTGAAGGCAGATGCTTAACCAACTGAGCCACCCAGGCACCTCTGTATTTTGTTTTTAATATTCCACTTCTCAGACCTAGTATGGGTATAGAGTATAGAGTGTTACTTATAAATAGGAAGGCACAAATGAGTTTCAGTGTCTTTTTTAAAAAAAAGATTTATTTGCAAAAGAGAGAAAGAGAGAGAGAGATTAGGGGAGAGGCAGAGGGAGAGAATCTTCAAGCAGATTTCTGGCTGAGAGCAGAGCCAGACATAGGGCTTGATCTCAAGACCTATGAGATCACAATCTGAGCTGAAACCAAGAGTCTGATGCTCAACCGAATGAACTACCCAGGTGCAACCATGAGTTTAACTGTCTTTTTTTTTTTTTTTAAGATTTTATTTATTTATTGGACAGAGAGAGACACAGCGAGAGAGGGAACACCAGCAGGGGGAGTGGGAGAGGAAGAGGCAGGCTTCCCATTGAGCAGGGAGCCCGAAGCGGGGCTCGATCCTAGGACCCTGGGATCATGACCTGAGCTGAAGGCAGATGCTTAACGATTGAGCCACCCAGGTGCCCTGAGTTTAACTGTCTTATTTCTTAAGGTAAATTATGGCAATTATACCAATTGGCAAATAAAATATCAAGAAATGGCTTCCAGGGTGTCTGGCTGACTTGGTAGAGGATGTGACTCTTGATTTCAGGGTCATGAGTTCAAGCTCCACATTAGGCCTAGAGCTTACTTAAGAAAAAAGAATGAAAGAAAGAAAGAAATGGCTTCAAACAAGCTCTAACTGATGGGCCGGTTTACATGTATTAAAGTTGCCATGGGCTTGTTCAAAAGAGAGCTTTGTTGTGCTAGCACTTACCCAAAACTCAGGACCAGAAGAAAATTTAATTATTTATTCCTAGATAGTGCTGATAAAACTAAATGTAATTAAATGCCAACTGTTCTTTAAAAGAATTATAAACATAATTGAACTTCATATTTAACTAAAGGAGAGATGTTAGTTAAACAAACAGACCCAAAGCCCCAGTTCTCTTACGCGTTCTCTCTAATTATGTTTAGTCTTGTTAAGCCAGAGAGTTCCACACATCTCCATTTCATGTACTCAGTAGATTGTATCTTCACAGAAAATTTAAGAGTTTTCTGACTGACAAAATAAAGTAGGCTGGCAGTTGAAAAGAAAGTCACGTCTGGCTTCTGACAGGATTTCAGCTTTAGAAGAGTCTCTTCAACCTTTGTATAAATGCCAGCCCTCAAAAAGCCATTCAACCTTTCTTTCTCCCTCTCTCTCTTTTTTTTTTTTTCCTGACTGCGCTGAGACAAGCCAGCACTGTGGAAGTATGGCAGGGGGAGGGAACGGGTCAAATTACACACAAAAGCAGCGAGACTCACTTTTACCAACATCAGCCAAAGGTGTGCACTGACAACAAAGCATCACCTAACAGGAGTTAAGAACAATGATTCAAAACACGAGTCACCAGAGAGTGGGGACAGGTCAGGTGGTTTTTATGCAACAAATGTGGAGGCATAAGGGCCAAATGAAAATTTTTGGCTCATAAATACACGCAGGAAACTTGAACAATCAAGCGTACCATGGGGAGCAAATTAATCCCAAAGTGGTCTAATTCGTAACTATTTGCTTAAAGGAAATTTTAAAAGACATTTAAAAGACTTGGAGAAATAATGAATTAACTCAAGAAAAAGGAGATGAGCAATACTGTTTCTAAAAGATAGAATTATACTAAGAGAAAGAACACGTTGATAATCATGTGCGCATTTTGTAGTTCATTTACTTGGAACGATACAGCTTCCCTTATCAATTAATTTATAAGTTTTTGGCTTCCCTCTCCCATCAATGTATCTGAGAATACTGAACTATGAGTCTAGAATATTCTCCCCATAGAAAGTCCAAACATTGAATTTAAAACATCCTTTATGAGATATTTTGTCATTAAAAACCCAACAGCAACAATACAAACAAGTTGATGATTGCTCTTACCATCTCCTGGGTCAACAATCTCCACCGTGGTCACCGCGGGGAATTCCAGAGCAGCCAGCACGGGCTCTGAGAGAACCACCTGGAAGGTCTCCGACTGCTCATGCTCTCCATCGCTCAAGATCCGCACTCTCCAGGTGGCCCTGGTCTGGCCTGGGTTGAACTGCACTTGTTTCTGTGCTTTGCCCCTGAAGTCTTTGTCTTTTTCTGCAGTCCCATCTCTTGTGCCAATACCTTCACAAAAAATGGTATCACTTTCTTAGTCTCATTTTCAGTTGGATTATTAAAGTTTTCTTTGTGGTTAACTTTTGTGTGTTACTTTATCCTGCGTGTTACTAGATCAATGTTTGATTCCATGAAATGGACGGCTGGGTATGGGTCCTACAGTGAAAGTGTTCTCCTGTAGGCGTTGGCCGGTCCACGATTCTATCCCATTCTTACCTCAGGATGGTTTTCCTGTATATTCTTTGAGCTATGCTTGTGTTAGATGGAACCTCTTATAAAGCAAGACCCAGTAAATTGATTTTCATGTTGTGAATATTCTTACTCCTACAAATTTAGTCTAAAAACTCTTCACATTTGCTTTTGCATGTGTTTTATTCCACATATCACATGATAAAAACATAAGAAAAGTTCTCTAACTAGAAAATATAAACCAACAAGAGACTCTGTGAATCAAGAATTCTTTGATAATTGAAGTCGTAAATGGCCAAGCATAATAAACACTTAAAATATTCTCTACACATTTAAAGAATCTAATTCCGTGATTGTCAACATGACCACAACCAGGTTTTTTCTGGTGGAACACTTCAGAATTCCATGAAACCATGTGAACAGAACTGGAAAGCTAAATATATATGGTTATGATGAGCAGTATGTTTGGCTTACTCTGATGGTTCACTCAAGGTCAACTGCAGCGAGCTGAGGAGGCTGAAGGATCTCTGAGTCTATCGCTACATTACAAGAGGATCTTCACCATTATTATACCATGTTTTCAAATAATAGATTATCTATAAATAGCCAAGAGTCAAAAAATCCAATGTCATACAAAAATTACAAAATTGCAGTAGTACTTGTACTAGTATATCCTTAAGTACTGAATTAGAACCTCTTAGTGAGTCAAGTTAATAGAATAATTTTCAAATATATTTCTTTAAACATTGGCATTTTAAGAGAAGTTGGTAGGAAAGACAGACAAAAAGGGAAAAATAAAATCTTGTGACTATTAGAATTAAAAGTCTGAAAAATAAAGTCTTTGTAACATTTCTCATTTAACTGAAATAACTGTCTTTTTAGAGTGGTGTTTATGCAAGATTAATGTGAATATTTATATCTACATCTGAATGCATTACTGACTGTTAGTCTCATCTTAAAATGAAGATGAAAATAAATATTTCATTAAAATATTTTTGTTTTATAGATCTCAGAAAAACAACAAAAATATTGCATTTTTTAAAATAGTAGGTAAAACATGATCTTCTTAATGTCAGGAGGAAAAATGGCTCAGAACTAGGAATTCCAGCACTACATATTTTGTTGAATGTTTCCCCAGCCTTCCTGTTGGCTCTCTGGTTCCTAGTGCACACAGACAGGTTGTCAACACCTCTTGGGTCCACCATGATTCACTGCCAAGGTGATGATGAAAGGCATCATTCTCTCTGGGGTTCCAGCACACATGCTGCTCATTGACCCATCTATCCCCAGCGGCACGGGCCAGCAAAGAATCTATTATTTGGTCTCTGATAACTACTGCCCACTTTTCTGTTTTGTTTTGTTTCACCAACAAGGCATTATTTTCCTAGAGATTCAAAAGGCAGTTAAAAACAAAAAGAAATGAGTAAAATACAAGGAATGTCCACTAGTTCCAACCAGTCATCCTTACTAAGTGATAAGTTATCCAACCTAATAAAACATATGTTGTAGTACCAAATCTCATTGTTGCTGCTAAAAACACATATAATTTTTTGGGTGGATTTTATAAAATATTCTCAATTGAATGTTGGATGTAAATTATAAATAGGCAGTATTGCTGATTTGCCAAGCAAAGAGGAATGGACTTCTATTTTTTTTTTTAAGATTTTGTTTATTTGGGGGGGGAGAGAGAGAGAGTGCATGCGTGAACAAGCAGGGGGGAGTGGTAGGGGGGCAAACAGACTCCCCGCTGAGCAGGGAGTCCGAGGAGGGGCTCAATCCCAGAACTCTAAGATCTTGATCTGAGCTGAAGGCAGATGCTTAACTGACTGAAAAAACTGTGTTTTCTGTTGTCTGTGTCTTTTGTACTTTCGCATTTATTCTTCTATTTCTCAAGGCACAAGCTATTTCTTTTTTTTTATCTTTTTTTAAGATGTTATTTTTTTAAAGTAATCTCTACACCCAATATGGGGCTCGAACTCACAACCCCAAAATCAAGAGTTACATGCTGTTCCACCCGAGCCACCTAGGTACCTCTTTATTTTGTGAAAAAAAGGATTGTTGTCTTAAACTGTTGATAAGCTTCTCAAACATGGGATAAAATTAAAAAGGACAGGTTATATTTTTAGAGAGTAAAATAAGACTTAGATGAAATACTAAACTTACTTTGGATCAAAAATAAAGATTTCCTTTTTATAATTAACACACAGTACCGACTCTGAGTATAGTGCTAAACTATCTTGTTAGCAACATAGGAGAGCTTGTTAGAAATGCAGAATTTCGGGCCCTTCCCCAGATCCCCTGAATCAGAATCACCATTTTAGCAAGATCCAGGTAAATCTTTTGTGCATTAAAATCTGAGGGTAGGTAGACACATACTAAATACTTCATACCTCCACAGGACCCTTTACATAGGTGCCCGTTTTAATAAAGGATGAAGAAATGGCCTATAGACTGTGGACGACATGGATTAGTCCACATTTTAATCTAGTGTGGTAGATGAGAAAGTCAAGTAAGAACACACAATGCTCAAAAAATGCTCTTACTTGGAGATACAAATATTCAACTGGTAACATTATTCGATGGGGCAAAAAGAATTCTTGAAATCAAAAAGCTTACAAATTGGGCTTAAATTTATGCTTTTATTTTTTTTCAAAGAGAATTAATTATTAAACAAAACATATTACTTTGATTTACTAAGCGAAACCACAATTGCATCTTTTCCTCTGGCATGAAAAAATGGCATGGAGGTCAAACAAGGTGCTTTCTGAATGAGAGAGCAGATTTCATATCCCACCTCCACCACACAGCAGCAATGGGATCATAGGCAGGTTTTGAAATTCCTCAGTTGCAGAGGATTTAAGAAGCACCACAGTGTGGTAGTTAAGAAAGTTAGCCCTGGGGCCAAATCTCAGCTCTGCCCCTTAGTTAGTAGCTTTGGGCATATGACAACCTTTCTGTTTCTTTATCTGCATAATGGGGGCTATCATGTCACTCCTCTTATGGGGTTGACTATGTAAGGTATTGGGAACAAGGGCTGGCACATAATAACTCAATAAATGTTAGTTATTATTGCCAGTTCATAGTCCATTACGTAAAACAGTGCCTGGCACTCAGTAAGCACTCCAGAAAATATTACGTTGAGTTAGTGAGTAAAGTTGTAAGGAGTCAAAGATAAAGGTGTGGTACCTAATGTGCTTAATAAGTATCTTGTATTTAGTAAATGCTGGATAACTGGTAGCAATAAGGTACTTGAAATTCAAATACCTTTATAAAATGCACAGACATATTTAATTTATTAATGGGTTATATTGGTTATAAAATGAATAATCATCTCCGAGAAAATACATATATACATTTCATGTAATTCATGATTTACTAACTGTGCTCCTGAAGGCAAGTTTTGGATATCATGCAAACTATCTAATTCTAAAAGTTCAGAAGACAAAGTGGAGGTTTTAGGAAACAGGAACGTGAAGCACATTCATTGTAGAACTTCTTGGAGGCTACCCTCCTGTTTGATCTGACTTCCATTCTCCGTCCCAGCTTGAATGCTATTGCCATCTTCAGTGATTGATGGGTGTGGGCCACACACAGGGCTTGCTAACTTCCTATCTCCCCAGGTTACTAAGTAACGTGTGAGGTTAACCAAGTGGAGCTAAAGAACTTTTGCAGAGTGGCTGGTGCTCATCCCAACCCAGAAGAAATAATAGTTCGTGGAAAAAATAACGTCAGGACAAAAAAAAAGAGCTCCTGTTTGACATTTTAGGATTCTGCTTTAAAAAAGAAAACGAAGAGAAGAATGTGAAAAGATAGTTTTAAAAACATCTTTCCACTAGTAACTTTCCCATGACATTCAGTGGCCTCTGTGTGAGTAAACTGAATACACCCACCAGGAATTCAGGCAACATGCAAATAGATGAAGGCATCCTTAAGAATTGCCAAGGTTCTCTTTTTTTTAGTTATTATTTTCCCCATATTTTCAAGCACAAAAACCAGTGAAGGCTCACCACTCACTGACAGTAAGTAGAACAGGATCAGATTCCTGATCTGCGGAGCACGTGTGTGTGTGTGCGCAGAGGAAACATGCTTCTAAAAAGAGAGCAGTAAGAGTGTTCACGATGCTTTCGAAGGTTTGACACACAGAGTGGAAATGACAGCTGAGAAGAGGTACACGCGAGCAAAGATGGAAGCAGAGCTGTCCTGACTGCAGAAGGTCTGCAGGTGGACCAGCCCCCCTTGAGCAAAGTAACCCGAAGGGATCAGCAGAGCATAGTGAGAAAATCTCTCCTCTACAGTTAACAAACAAAAACCACTTTAAAAATAAGGGGTAATTAATATCCAGCATCTAAAGGTCAGAGGGAACATGGTGGGGGATGGGGACTGCGGCTGTGCTAAGGTACCGCGTATGCTATGTGTGTGTACGTGTGTGTGTGCATGTGTGCATCGGGATCTATTCTTTAAGGCTTTTGAATTTCACGGACCAGTAAAATTTCAAATAATTGTTCTTACAGAAAACACAAGATTGCCCAGTTTTTACTTTTTTATTGCCAACATTTTCCTAGATTCCCACCTGAATTGCACTCTCAATGAAAGCTCCTTTACCTCAAGAAAATTCTATCAGCCTAGATGTCTGTAAAACATACAGTACCATACATAATATATTGCTTGGGGAGCTATCATTTTTCATCAATATGCCAAATCTTTTGTGCCAACGGTGTTACTGCTTAAAATTACCTCATGCCTACTTTTCTCTATTTTGTGCCTGCATGAAATTGAATGTGAACTTGATTGGGCTTGTAAAAAGGCTTTATTCTTTGCTTTTGACTCTCAGTTTTATTTAAAAGGGCAAAGCAGCAGAAAATGATTAGTATTTAACATCTTACTCTTGGTTCTGGAGAAAAGTCACAATGTACATCTTTTATGTAGTGCTTTTACGTAAACTTTTCGTTACCTAGAAAAGCGCTCAATGTAACAAACAAATAGTAAATTACACTTCAATGCCTAATAGGTTACTGGTTTTTCACTTACTTGTTATGAAAGTGGCCCTCATACCGGTTTCACACTGACATTTCTGCAGATCTTTATCTTATGGTTAAATTACAGATTCACCTAAGCCTCTTCTAAGGTCTAGTGACATTTACAACTTTTTAACTTATGAGTGATTACTGCCATTTTTGTAAGGTTACTTACATCAGAGAAAGATCATATGTAGGTAGAAGGTTTGGAGAGGTATGTTAATTGGTTACCCATTTCCTATTTTTGCAGCCTTTTGTTTCTATGATTTAGCCCTGACACAAAACTCTTGGCATATTTCTTTAGCAGTTAAAGAACCTTTAAATGTCAACATCTCCCTAAACTTTAAAACTAGAGCAGTAAACTGAACATATTTTAATCATTGGAAAATTATGAACTTTTGCTAGAAAAAGGGGAATTTTGAGACAGAAGTGCAAATTAAACTTACTTATAAATGAAGTCTCTCCCAAGTAACCTCTACGTTTAAGAATGACATCTAGAAATTTGGAGTCTTCATTGATGAGGTAATATTCCTTTTCAAAGGAGATCCATGCCCAATTCAGACGAAAATGCTGCTTGGTTAATTTGTTCCCACCTGGAAAACAAAAATTTAAAGCCCCAAATAAGTGCTTTCTTGAATGAACGACCTTAAAAATTCTATAGATGACTTTAATGATGCAACATTAAGAATCACTAAAGTAGCTTGATTTGACACGCACCTCCAGAGTACATACCTGCAGATACAGCTTACTGTTCGTTCAGTGATTGTTATACAAAAATACAACAGCTGACATAATCCTTCACAATATCTCTTGATGTTTAGAAGGCAAAGTAGGAAATGGGGAGGGAGCACACAACTACCAGAAATAATTTCCTTTAAACATACCATCAAGTATCAGAGTTGCAGGATGACCCACTTTCCACAAGGTGCCGCTGGAGAGCAAGTTTTTCCACAAAGAAGGCTCCAAGGCTCATTTGTGATGTTAAAAACACACACAACTTCACAAATACCTTTTTCTGGTTCACCGAGCAATTGGGTGGAAGGCTTTAATTATAACCACTTAAGAAAAAACAAATATCCCTTCTCCACCTCCCTTCCCCACTATACTCCACTCCATTCCTTAGAGCAAACAGACAGCTCTTTTCATTGATTCCATTCTACTCTCAAGATAAGGCTCTCTCCTCCCACCTCTCCACCAAAATGGAGCTGGCTGCCTATCAGGAGAAACCGAGCTGTGTGTGATCTCTCTAATGTGAAAGCTGCGAGGCTAGGAAAATGAAAGGAGAAATGGTTATCAGCTGATCACTCTGCAGTATCCCTCCACTTCCTTTGATCTACACCAATTATTTCAGAATAAAGTGAGGTTTATAAACAAAGGCATTGGTAATTTCTTTTAAGTCTTTCTGGAAAAGGGTGGAAAAAAGCCCAAATAACAAACACAGCTAGAGGCACCATTTTAATTCTAGTTTCTTCTCTTTTGAGTTCACATAGAGAGAGCTACGCTAAAGAAAAAGAAATGAGACAGGACATCATCAGAACTTTAATGGACTGAGGGCAAAAAAAAAAAAAAAAAATCTGCACAAGGGGGAACATAGTGAGGGAACAAGCACATGAAAGAATGTTCATCTTAGCTAGAAATTTTTAAAAATAAAAGTCACAGCAACTTCGAGTTATCAGTTGACAAGTACCAAAGATGAATGAGAACACCCAGTGCAGCAGAGATTATGTAGGGAAATTGTTTTTCTTGTTTATTGTTATCTGAATTGTAAATTAGCACAAGCCTTTTAGGCAGCTACATGGCAAGAGACAAAAAGATGTTCGTACCATTTGATCCTGTAAGTCCTTCTGTGGAAGGAATAATTATAAAATGTACTTGTAAGGAATTCTTTGTTGCAATAGTTTCTATAATAGGCTCCTGAACCCAAAAAGGTTTTGAGTTTTTGTGTTCATGAAATCAATAAAATATTATTCGGTCATTAAACGATAAATGTGAAATTTTTGTTGGAATCCTTAAGGCATTTCAAGACCCAGAGACACATGGTATTGATATTGTGAATGTGGTAGTTTGTAAAATGAGGCGTTACAAATCTGGCGCTCCTTGGGGTGTTAAATTGACAGGATTATGGACCGTCCCCCTTTTTTTAGATAGAAAATAGAGTTCATTTTTTTAGATAGAAAATATAAATGGATTGGAGCGCAGGAAGGTCACGCCACATTGTGTCCTTAGAAATTTATTACGCCTACCATCTCCTAGACACTGGGTGCTGTTGGGAGGAGAGGCCAGGGCGGGGGCTCGCCTCGGCCCTGAAGTCCAAGGCCTACTTCATTTCGTATCTGCTGTCTGACTTTGAGCTAGTTTCTTCCCTAGACCTCTGTTTCCTCATCTGGAGAGTCAAAGGAAGGTAATATTAATTAATACCTGCATCCGGAGTGAGAGTCAAGCGAGATAAGCCACGTGGGCACGCAGCACAGCCCAGCACGTATATGGCAGCATCCCCATGAGCGCGCGCACCCCGGCCACACTGCGCATGCGCAAATGCCGCCCACGTGCCCAGCCTCCCGTGAATCCGCCTGAAATCGGCTTGCACTTGGCTCCCCCTTGCCTGGTTTCCGCGCAGCCGCGGCGCGCCTCGAGGCTGGCTGCCCTTGAGATTTCTAGTTTCATCTTGACCTTCCCCGTCTTCTCCCTGGTGCCCTTAACTGTGGCCACTTCCCGATCCAGCCAAGCGTGCTGCGCCATGGATTTGCCAGCCTCACCCACTCTTCCTGTCACCTCTGTCCTAAAATGATGGCGCGTCCTTCTGCTCACATCTCCCACTCCTCACGGGGTCCCTCTACCACATCCCTCATGAGGCCTGGGTGGACTCCAGCCCTCTCATCTGGGTGTGATTCTGCAGCTGCTCACTTATTCATTACTTTGCAGTTTTGCGCAATTAGTGGATATCCTCTCCTACTGCTTAATTGTACAAATTTACTAATTGTACTAAATTGCACTAATTTTTGTTAGAGATTGAGAGTGGCCATTCATTCTTTTACTACTGCCAACATTTGGTTTTCCTGCCTCTAAAAATATTTTTTAAATTATTGTGTTTATGTCCTACTCCTTGGAACATTTCTTCCAGAAAGTAATAGACAAGACTAGAATAACATTTAATCAATGGAATGAACACATAAGATATTTCTAATTTCTCAACTAATTATTACGTGAAAACATCTTTACGCCACACTTCTCATTGAGGTTGTGGCTCCAACAAGTCCCAGATGTTTTTCCAGACTTCTTGTCATGCTAGGCCAAGGCATTCGTTGTCCATCCTAACACTTCCAGCCTCACAGCTATAGGTGAACACCCAGTCACACCCAACTTCTCAGCGTTTTCTGAACATGGTCTGGGCTCTTGCCATGTGCTGTCTTCCGCCCAGAAGACCTTTCGCTTTTCTGCTGCTGGGTTAGCATCCTGTGTGTACTTCTCCTATCTCTCCACTCAGAATAATTGTAATTTTTTTTTTTAAGATTTTATGTATTTGAGAGAAAGGAAGAGAGAGCGAGTGCAAGAGCACGAGTGGGGGGGAGGGGCAGAGGGAGAAGCAGATTCTCTGCTGAGTTGAGCAGGGAGCCCCATGCTCGGGCTAGATCCCAGGACCCTGGGATCACACCTGAGCCAATGGCAGATGCTAAGACTGGGCCACCCAGGCGCCCCTAGTAATTGTAATTCTTTATCTACATGCCAGTGTGTGGGCTTCTTCTAACTGCCTGAGCTCCTCAGGACTGGCGCTGGTCAATTCATCCTAGTCTCCAACTCCAAAGTAATGTCTGCGACACAAGCAGGACTGAAGAAACCTTTGTAATAAGTATGAATTTTAGGAGTCAAGTGGCTACTTTATGACTCCTGCTTGTTTCATTCCTTTTTTCCCTAACAGTTTTCAGCTTACACAAAGCACATATTTCAGTTGTGACTTGAGACTAATAAAGCCTGACCTCTTCAGTAACTCTTGTGCTCAACAAATGAATTTTAGTTGCCAGTCCTGAACACTTCATTGCTCTTTCCCTTATGTCCAAGGAGAGAGAACTAAGCGCACAGTTTCTTTCTTTAAATTTTGACCCTTTTTAGCTCATTGTAAGATTTGATTCTAATCCTTCTCTTAAATTTTGCAGAAAATATCACACTTCTAAATATTACATGTTTGAGGAATATGGAGTCAGTGAAGCCTTCCCTTGACACTCCAACAGCCCCAGTGCAAACCGCTGAGGGCTCTAGGCCCTCTTATTTGGATTCATTTTTCTCCACAGTGCTTTCCATAACCTCGTACCCTACATATGTTTACTTTTTTTGCCTGTTCACTTTGTCTCCCCCTTTTGCAACACATGATCCAGGAGGGCAGGGAGTTCATTTTGCTGAACTGTTATAGAAATGCCTCCCGAATGAATTAGATGCTGTACCGTGTCTGGTGAAAGACATTCAGTAGTGCTTCATTTCTCAGGCAATATAAATGGCCTACATAAATGTAACATAACTCTCTTGCTACTGAGTCTTTTGCTTGAGGGGGAAAAAAGTAACTTTTTAATAACACCCTTTCTAAAAGTCGTGCATACTTCTATTCTTAAGCACTATGTGAAGGCTTTAAATGATTACCTATGAATGTAAATCACTGGGATTTGTGTTTATCTAAATGACACCTGCAGGGGTTACTGATGACTCCAGGCCTGTTTAACCCTTCCCTTCCATTATGAAGTAGCTTAGGAATAGCTAACTTCATCTCTACTTACGTATGTATAAAACGTTTTTGGATTGGTGCTTATGTTCTAGAAGGATGAAGGTGCCAGGTTACTGGTTAATCAAGGGTTTCGAGTGACACACAGCTGAACAAGTTTGCCAGGATTTCATATGTCTGCTGCTTTGAAATTTTCCTTGAAATAAAATTCAGACACAGTACCTAGAAACTTCGCTTTTTTTGAGACAGTGACATGCTCTAGGGTCATTGTTTGAGATGCTTAGCATTCACTCTAACCCTGGGCTTTTTAAATGCATATTTTGCTAGAGCATATGAAGTTAAGTGTATAAAGCTTAATGCTGAATAAATTAAATGATACATTACCTCTGATTTATATACATATGAATCCTACTGCATTTTGGAATTTGTAAAACTGAAGGTACTATTTCTCATGCAGGAGTGGTACAGGGATCTGAGGGACTAAGCTGCAGTTCATTGCAAATCTTGTTATTAAAACTGACCTTGCACAGTTGAACTCTGTATTTTATCTAAAGAATGAAAAGTCCCATTATTTATTCATTTATCACATGCCACGTAAACTCCTCTAAGAACCTCAATATGTGGGAATAATAAATGTTAATACTTTGAATAGCAATAACTGCGGCTTACTGAATGTGAAATTGTAGGTGAAATTCACTTAAGAAATTGACAAAATTTTTATTTCAATTTCACTTATTTTATTATTTAATTTTATTTTTATTTCTTATTTTTTAAAAATTATTTATTACTTATTTTAGTTTCTAAAACAGATTCTGTTGTCTGTAATGCACAAGGAGTGAGTCTCAACGTCTCACTGGAAACAAGCTAAAGTCCCTGTGTCATAAATCCATACAACAGGTGCCTGACAGCTGATAGCCACACTCCCATAGGCTTTGTCCCCAAACCATGACACTAAAGCCATTAAGGGTTTGATGAAAAGACCTCTTTTGAACTTTTCCAGCTGGTCTTTAGGATTCTTCATTTTCTTTTTCAATGGGAACAGAAGAGGGTTTTTTTTTTTGTTTTTTTTTTTTTTTAGAATAACAAAGAATCACAACCTTCAATTAAACCCTCCCTACAACACACAGCTGCCGGGGTTTCTCGAAAGACAAAGTACACATTTTCAATACAAAACTAATGTCACACCTCTGACTTGTCTTGATCAGGGTAATTTCTGGGCGTCCATTTAGCTCTTACAATTTTTTTTTCAAAAATGTTTGGACAAATATTTTTCTTGGAGAAAAGTCAGTTGCTGATAGAACATAATTCTACTTTAGATTTTTCTAGCTTGCTAACATTTCATTTGCCCAGAATAAAGTTCAGACTGAAAGCTGACCTGGCAATCAACTATACAGCCATTTTAAAAAGCTGGATATTGTCCTTTAAATCAGCAATAGAAATAGGTATTTATAATAGAAAAAGATTAAGGCAACAATATCACCTAATTTACTGGGAAAATTAAATAATTTGAGTTTTAAGCAGTCTTGTTCCCTTAGAAGGCAAGGACCATGGTTAACAACCATGCAGTTTCCATTGACATCAGTGTTCTTATAGTGAAAATCAAAAACTAAAGCTAAAATAAGGGATTTATTTCATTGCCATTGCTGTGCTAGAATGGTTTTCTTTTTTTTAAGGTTTATTTATTTATTTTAGAGAGAGAAAACGTGAGCAGGGGTAGAGGGAGAGAGAATCTCAAGGAGACACCTCACTTGAGTGTAGAGCCCCATGCAGGGCTCGATCTCATGACCCTGAGATCACGACCTGAGATGAAACCGAGAGTTGGACGCTTTAATGTCTGTGCCACCCAGGCTTACCTAGCATGGTCTCTTAAACTTTGCTTTGCCTTAGAATCTTCCATACAACTAACTTTGAGAGTTCCTGGAGCCCTGTCCTTCGGCCCTTCATCAGGTAGATTTCACAGTTGACTAAAAACCCCGGATGCAAAGCTGAAGTCAACTGGGCTTTGAAGCATCCTTTCTCTTGCCCCCAAGAGTGGACACTCAAGGATGGGAGATGGCATAAATACATAGATAAGTGTACAAGGTAAAGACTGACAAGTGCTGTGGGAGAGGCACGGATCATGAGCTGTGGGAGTTCACAGAGAGAGGGCTTGCTTTAACCTGAGGGCATCAAAGACAAATTCATAAAAGAGATACTGTTTAAATGGGGCCTTAAGTACAGGGTGGTATTTGAACATTTACAGAGATGGGGGGGAAGGTGTTCCTGGAAGATGAAGTATAAGAACAGAGATAAGAAATCCAGTAAGGAGGAAACTTCAGGGAATTCAGTTTGGGAGGATTTCAGGACATTTACTAAATATTCATTTCCTTCTCTTTTTTCTATAGAAATGATTGGATCGTAAAGACAAAGAGGAAGTGATCGAGATGCTTTAAAATCTACCCCAAAGGTGGGGGGGGGGGGCGTGTGCTCATCCTATCACAACCCTGCCGCCCCGAGATGAAGGATCTTGACCTAAAGCCTAAGCTTTAGTATGACTGACAGAGCTCCTGAAGAACTGGGGGCAGCCCCAGAAAAACTGTCAATTGAGTTTATACTGTTGTAGGCTACTTAATTCCAATGGATGTTTTTGTTAAATAGTGACTTTTGATAATGGATATATCGTTTTCTTCCTTCAATCTGTACACCCATCCCCCACGTGCCACCACACTCCCACAGCCTTATTCATTCTGGAAAAGCATCAGCACAGAACAAGGTGTCAGATTCACAGATACAGAGACTAGACACAGAAATGTATAGGAAGAGAAGTAGTGTGCCAGAGACCCAGAGGTGGAGGGAAATACGCAGAGCACATATTGACCTCAGGTGGTGTGGTCTTTTAGGCTATTCTCAGGAAAGGCTCCTATTAGCACACCCTTCATAACCAAAAGTGTAAATAGAGCTGCGATAGGTTCCTCACTGTCACATGACCTGCAGGGACCCGTGCTCCAGCATGGAGGAGTTCACACTTTTCTGTCGGATCTAAAGATAAGAAGTTGCCAGATACGTTGGAAGCAGAGATGGAGCCAGCAAATAGACCCACATTCACATTAGAAGCCAAGATCACACTGCACTTTATTACATGTAGTTTTGCTCCTTAGGGACCTGATTTATATGCCCAGCATGGGTAGATGATGGAATTTGTACATGAGTTTCCAAAGAGTTGCATTCCTATTCATCGACTATACGAGAGGTTGATATACAGAGGATGCCCATTATTCCTGGATTCTGTATCTGCAGATTCGTCTACTTGCTAAAATTTATGGGTGACCCCAAATCAGTACTCTCAGGGGTTTTGTGCTCATCCGAGGACACTTGCAGAACAGCCTTGAAGAATCTGCCTCGCCTCATGCTCTGCCTTCTTGTTTCATATAGTACACTAGGGTCCTTTTCACAGTCCACTTAGTGCCAAACTTTCTGCATTTTTGTGCTTTATACTAATGATTTCACTGATTAAAATAATGCACAATCTTAGTGCCAAAGTGCTGTTCAGGGTTCCTAAGCACAAGAAAGCTGTGACATGTCCTACGGAGAAAATACATGTGTGATATAAGTTCTAGAGCTTGGCTGTGCGTTTAATGCCCATGAATCTACAACATACATCAAATAAGGTATCTTTCAACAGAAACGCACGTAAAACAAGGTTATGTATTGACCGGATAACAAAAGGTTGCGACCTGAAGCTTGCAGGGAGCCTTCCTCTGTGTTTCCCCCAGGAGTAACCATTCAGTATTTGCCGCGATTTTATAGAACGTGACTAGTGCAATTAACAAGAATCGGTGTACTTACTCAAAACACGCTACGATAAGTTCACCTTTTGGGACAAGACAAAACAGCACAAGGAGCGGACAAGGGCTCTGCCTCCACACACATTTCGCCTCCCTTTAGTCAACCGTTTCCCTGGCACGGGAGCAGAAGTGTGATCTGCCTTGTCAGATGGGCAGCGGTGGCCTCCCTCCCTGGGTGGGGCAGCATTAGTCTGCAGACACAGTGTGGCTCATGCCTAAAGGGTATACCGGCACCCGCATGGCTACCTGCCATATTCTCAAAAGATACAGAGAGAATTTAGAGGATGACTTTTTTCAGTAGGTTCCATGCCCAACGTGGGGCTCTAACAACCCCGAGATCAAGAGTCACATGCTCTACCGACTGAGCCAGGCAGGTGCCCTGATAATTTTTAACCTAGGAAAACAGTACACACCGGATGAGTCTGATGCTGAATACCTCCTAATCCTGCAAGAGAATCTTAGAATAATTTGTTCTGGGATCTAGGTTTAAGCACAGTCCCCATCTGGGATTCATGCCTATCTATGTTTGTTTGCGGAACTGGAGACCCAGTGGAAGCTGACTTTCTTGGGCTCTAAGGAGCCTCTGGAGAGAGAGCTCATTGTAATAGACATGGATACATCAGACATAGTATTGTAGACTCTGTATAAAGTCAAACATCAGAGCAAGTAGAGAGTCAGAGTACAGGGAAAGGGTGTTATGCATCTCTAATTCATGCCCAGGCTCCTGAATGAACTTTTGGTTCCATGAAGAGAGAAAACCATAAGTGGAAATTGAAAGAGATACTTAATTAATCTCTTTCATACCAGGTTCCAAGTAGCACTCTTTTGGACATCCTTTTCTTTCGATACACAGTAACAGAAAAGTTCACCACTGGCACCCATTCCTGATGGCTCCTGGGGCCACAGGCAGCTCCCTGCTTTGGGGCAGCTGAACACAGCGACTGGGATTCCAGGCAGGGCTATGGTGACATTGTGGGGCTGCCCTTACTGTGGGGAACACCCACCTTTGAGCAGAAAAATGGGCTTGACCAACCAGAATTGGCACAACATGGGCACTGACCAATCATAAGAGACCCTGGCCAAAAACAACTAAAACTCACTCTAATACAGGTGTAAATGGGCTGAATGTCAGCTCTGCACTGGGGACCTTGAAAACGCATGGAGAGAACTGGACACAATGGGCACGTGGTCAGGGTCGTTTTGGTAACACACACACTATCTCAATGCATGTCACAATAATAACCCTGCCAACTGGGCAGTCCCCCATTCTATGGAGGAGGAAAATACTGTCAGGCTAAATTATTCACTTTAATTTCTCAAGTATGTGATAGATCTGGGATTCACATGCAGTCTGCTAGTATTCTTTCTTTACTTCCTCTGAGTAACTAGATTACTTCATTTAGGTCTGTATTCTATTTACAGATGACTCTAGATTTTGCTCTAATTTAATTTATGAATGAGTGCTCTAGAATAGAAGCAAACCTGATGATCTGAGTGTGTTTCCCTCTACCAGCAGCAAACTTCATGCTAATGAGTAGTGAGGCCCACAAAGGGTAAGAATCCAGTGGGAAAACAAAGGGTATAAAGGACAGTTCCCAAATATTTGAGACTGAATCATAGAAAAATTAACACGAGCCAAGAGTAAGACCCCCTTGTTTTATGAATGAATATGGGGCCACAGCCAAAAGCCAGGGAAGCTGGAAGGAAAACCCTTCTAGGCTGAATGAAGTGCTCCATCAGGCCACAGCTGGGTCAGAGTGGCAAGCCTAAGCCTGCAGAAATCCTCCCTGTTTCCTTCAGTGTGTCCCCCTCCCCCAACTCCATTCTCCCCACATTCCCCCACCACCACCCCAAAAAAGGAAACCGAACATATTTATTTTCAGCCCCCGTAACAAAAGGAAAGAGAAAGAGGAGAACCATGAGTTTACATCTCCGGTTAACCTCAGACTTAAAAAAATTTTTTCCCTTAATCTAAACTTGATTTAACTGTGCCATACTTTGCTTTCTTAATTAGAAGTTTAAACCCAGTGGAATGAATGCCTTCACTGTTGGCATGCACGGCCAGGATGAGGAATTCAGGTGCACATCCACAGAAGACAAAGGACAAAGCAAACACATAATTGCAAGGTGAGCTCTCATTTCCAGCATGCACGTTACTCGATGATCACGTGCATTGAAATCAAAAGCCAATTTAGTCATCTCAGTGCTGTGCTCTGAGTGGCCAAGGAAACTTTGTTCTGAAAATGAAAGTGTGATGCTGTGTTTTAAACAAGAACACAAACGAATTCAAGAAATGATCCTGCAGGCGAACAACGCAAATATAAACTTCAAGCATTTTGGAGCAAGAATGAAGCCTGGATTGCATATTTGCATATTTTCTCCTTACCAAATTTTACCAAGCTCCAGAAAGCTGCGATTTGAATAAGATTACTTAGCAGCCACTGGCAGAAGAGGAATAAATTCCTGGGGGTTGTCAGGTCTACTCTAGTGGACTTTTTATTTAACAGACTGAGATTTCAAATATTGTTGTTCTTCAACGTAAGACCATAAAACTTGTGTGCTTAAAGTAGTATGAAATCTCTCTATATATGTTTTTAAAATTTAGAGGGGACTTAATTATTTCTCTTTAAAGCAGCCCAGAAATAATATTCATCCTATTTTTCCCATTAACAAATAGAATTTTAAATTTTTAAAAAGATTTATTTATTCATTTTTTTTGAGAGAGAGGGAGCAAGAGAGCATGCCCACCCACGAGAGGGCAGGGGCAAGGGGAGAGAATCCCAATCAGACTCCTCATTGAGTGCTGAGCCCAACAGGGGGCTCGATCTCACCACCTTGAGACCCCAACCTGAGATGAAATCAAGAGTCGGTTGCTTAATAGAATGAGTCACCCAGGCACCCCAACAAATAGAATTTAACCCCCTCCCAAACCCTATACTTTCATAGAAACAACAACTGCTTTATCAAGAGCTGAGCTAAGTTTTGTCAAGAAGATCCACACCCTCTCCTGCCTCTGGGGAAAGGAAAAAAAATAGAAAACAAAACACCTGGTGCAGCAAGGCTTCGTGCATGCACTGCCTGAAGCAACAAATTCTATAAATTTATTAGATCTCTAGCAACACGTTCTTAAAATAAATTTCATAGCCTGAAGGTCTCTGTTCAAACCAGAGCCTAATTCCTTTTGTGGCGCCAGACACCTCCCCCCCCCCCCCAAGGAAACTCTATGGGGGAAATGAAAGCAGTGCTCCCAGCACCTCTCGGAGTAACCGGTTTAGCACCATTTAGTTCACTCCCTGTGAAGTGAGGTTGTTTTCTAATTCCTATTTGTATTACAGCGCCATGCACACTTCCGTAACACACAGTCATTGCAATTAACCAGGATTACAGATGGAGCTATATTTTGGATTATCATTTGAAAACGTGTTGTATCCACAATGAGACAAAAATAGAAAACAGAATAAAACCTCAGAAGTGCCTTAATCTGTTAAAAAAAAGAAAAAAGAAAAAAAGAAGAAGAAATCTTCTTTGACCTAACTTGTTTCTATTATTACCAAAATTTATTTAAATCTGATGGCCGGGAAGGAGGGATTAAGATGGAATGACAGCATAAGAGCCATTCTATGAATTGAAATATGGTGAATTTTCACGTAGAATCCTAGAATGTTAGAGCTAACGTTCTCAAAGACACTTTAGAATTAGTCTGTTGTTACTGCTGTTTTTAAGTCTTGAGTCCGGACACATGTGCATAGGTCTACTTGTGCTCAGCAGGAAAATCAAGATTTGGCAGTTTTAGATTTCTAGACTTAAAATTTGAAAGAAAGCTGTGGAATCACATCGGGTTTCCTGGCTATTGCTCCAGGGACAAACTACACAAGCCTTGTCTTTGAGGTCTGCCTAGGAAGGAAGGAGAGAGGGAAGGAGGGAAGCCGGAAGGGGAGACAGTGGGGGGTGGGGGGGGTGGAATGAAGTAGAAGGCCATCAATGTCATATGTTTGTTTTGTCACATTTTCTTTTCATTTATTTCAGATTAATTTTACAAAGCTAGCTTTTGTACTTCACTTGCGTATTATTTAATTAGTCCAACCCTTTGGTGACTGCCCTGATCCCTTTAAAATTATTTCAGGGCCGCAAATGCAGTCCTCTTTGGTGGTTTTAGTGTCTCTGATTAATATAAAAGCCATTCTTTAGCATAGTTAGCTGTTAGAGGAAAAAAAAAAAAGACACAATAACTACAAAGACAAGTTGGTATGGTCTTAGAGCAGCAGACGTTGTAGGAAAAAGATTTAGCCAACATATAGCAATACAGCAGTGTGGTTTTTGTTTTGTCTTGTTTTTTTGAACAAAGCTCACAGCACATGTTGTGAAGTTCAAGGATGGTTCACACGCAGTCCCCTTTGTAAGACCTAGACTCTAGTAAGGACGCAAACCAAATACCCTACATAAGTTATAATACAAAATGTAAGGTAAACCTGTGAGCATGCAGGACCTGGGGCTCAGAGGTGGGAAGGGAGGGCGTTCAGTTGGGGAGACCACTGAAGATGTGGCACAAGGGGTACAGTGGAGGGACAACAGAGGACAGTGCCCCTTTAAGGGAAAGGAATGACAAGAAAACAGGTGCAGGAGAAGAACAGCATGTGAAGCAAAGTCCAGCTTTGTGGGGTTTGCAAAAGCAAAGCGGGGAAGGAGGAAATAAATGGCAAACTGAGGGACCGATAAAGGACACAGAGTACAGAAAGACGTAATATGAATTCTGCCTAAGAAATATGAAATTCGGAGAATTATTCAAGGATTCCTACGAATAAAGACGGACTAGGAATCAAAGATACCATTCACAAATACCTCACAAATACCTCCTCCTGAAATGGATTTTCTGCCAGTGGAAGAGAAAATCTGCATTATGATACAAATGAGTCTATAAATATTGCTGTGAGGAAAATAAAAATTTTGTCCACAATAAAGAGTAATCCTTAGAATATTAAAATTTACCCACGAACAATCAAATAGCTAACCAAAAATGTCCAGTGTAAGCAGCCAATATCATGAATAACTGAACTAGAAGACTGGACATATACTTTTGCCAAACTGCCACACCGAAGAACTCTTTCTTACTAAAATTCTTTTGCCAACTACCTTTGTATGGATGGAAGTCAAGAAAGAAGAAGGACCCTATCTTCCATTTAGCAAAGTTCTATAGTCTATACTTGCTAATAAGTATGTGTTAGAAAGACACTGATGTCTTCTTAAAACTTTGAAAAACTTTATGTTGTGTTTAAAAAATAATTTACAACTTGGGTACTCTTGCTTTCAAACTAAAAGTAACTTTCTGGTTAGAAAAATTTTGTGTGTTTAATTCACGACGTCTGTCTGTTTAAAGAAAATTCCTCATACTGAGACAAAAATATATTATTATAAATCAGGAGCCATCATTAGCAGCAATGATAAGGTATTCCAGTGATCCTTCAATGGCCATCTGGGTTAAAAACTTTGAAATAAACATTGTCAGCAAGCTTTATGAGTAGCTTTCGTAACAAACCAGGATGAGAAACTAAAACCTTTACTTAAAGGTCTTAAAATTTAGGCATTCTATGTACTCAGGCTTGGAAACTCAGGCCTTATTTAAATATGCACAAAATCTTAAGTTCTAACAACTTTTTTTTTGGTTCTGAAGAAAATGGTATAAAGGAAAGTACTTTAAGAGCTCATTTATTTTGAGCAGTAGAAAGAAACAATGACTAGATTTCTTGGAGGAGTTTTGAACCTAAGTGTTTATTTGGTAAAAATCCAAATACATACCACAGGTGAAAGTTTCTCTCTCTCTATCTCAACTTAAAAAAAAATGAGGATCGGTGTGACAAATTCTTTTAGGTCGAGATAACCCATACAAGTCATAATATAGTTTAAACAAGTAGTTCTTAGTGTGGGGGGCGGGGGGGCGGAGGATAAAAGATTTTGCCCTGGTGGGGACGTTGGGAGATGTTGGGGGATGTTGGGAGATGGTTTTGGTTGTCATAATAAGAGAGAGGGAGGGGAAGCTACGGGCACCTCGTGGGTGGAGGCCAGGGAGGTGGCCACCGAACGATGTACTGGACAGTCAGATCTCTCCCCCCAAAAAAGAATTAGAATTATCTGGCCCAAAATGTCAGTCATGCTTTGGAAAAACCCTGGTCAAAACTTACTATATAATTACACACACACACACACACACACACACACACACACAGCTTAACATAAACATATTATCTGACTTTCCTCTGTAAATTCCATGTTTTCTTACTAATTGATAAGACATGTGGTCAAATGATGGACCTGCCTCCCCTTTTTACATAAATATGCAGAATTTTTCAAAACCATCATGGATATGGGAAAGTTACTACAACAAATTTTATGCTCTTGTTGCAGGAAGTAGCTGAACCCGTAGTTTTCCTACGCAGTCAAAATTTATGGCTAGTCCTCTAGAAGCTCAGGACTGAGGATCTTTAGAAATGCACCAAACTGGGGGCGCCTGGTTGGCTCAGTCAGTTAGCATCTGCCTGCGGCTCAGGTCATGATCTCAGGGTCCTGGGATCCAGCCCCATGTACAGTCCCACACTGAGCTCCCTGCTTGGCGGGGAGTCTGCTTCTCCCACTCCCTCTGCCCTTTACCCCCACTCGTGCTCTCTGGCTCTCTGTCTCTCTCTCAAATAAATAAATAAAATCTTAAAAAAAGGAAATGCACCAAACTGTCATAGTGACAGTGCATGCATGATTTAGACTTTAGTATGAAATCAAATATGTGGGTAATGATTTCCGTTCTAGAGCATTTCCTCAGCTTAGGCTTCGCTAGCACAGCTCTGAGCTGAGAATATGAAGTGGAAGGGCTTCCTGAGGTGGTTGCAGGAAGGCAGACGTGGACACTGAACACCGGCCAGCTAGCTTTCCATGACTTTCCAGAGCTGGAAGGAGAAACGTTGCATATTCAAATTCTCGTGTGTGCTGGTGTGCACACACATATACGTGTGCACACGCACACGCACACCCTTACTTTTGCTTTTACAGAGAATGAAAATACTGTCTAAAACAGTCTCCAAAAATATAGACCGCCCAGACCTTTATGTGGTTTTCTACTGAAGAATTCAGGAAAGCATTTCCCAAAATATGTTTTTTCAAACCTTATTTCTCCTGTCTGTTAATAGTATTATGTTTAAAAAAAAATACTCTTGAGTTAACTGGGAGAGAAATGTCCTAGGATTAAGCTATGTATACAGAATTCTTTACTGCCACACGTCTCCGGGTCTTTAAAATGGGAATGTGGGGGCGCCTGGGTGGCACAGCGTTTAAGCGTCTGCCTTCGGCTCAGGGCGTGATCCCGGCGTTCTGGGATCGAGCCCCACATCAGGCTCCTCCGCTATGAGCCTGCTTCTTCCTCTCCCACTCCCCCTGCTTGTGTTCCCTCTCTCGCTGGCTGTCTCTATCTCTGTCGAATAAATGAATAAAATCTTTTAAAAATAAAAAATAAAAAATAAATAAAATAAAATGGGAATGTGCCCTAAGACATGTGGGAGGATAGGACGTGCAGCATTTCCCAGTCTCGTTTCACCAGGGAACCCTTTTTTTTTTTTTAAGATTTTATTTATTTATTTGACCGAGAGAGACAGCGAGAGAGGGAACACAAGCAAGGTGGGAGCAGGAGAGGGAGAAGCAGGCTTCCCTCTGAGCAGGGAGCCTGATGTGGGGCTCAATCACAGGACCCTGGGATCATGACCTGAGCTGAAGGCAGACGAGTAATGGCTGAGCCACGCAGGTGCCCCAAGGGAACCCATTTTTGAAGGGATCATGTGAGACTTTGTTCTACAGAACGCACTTCGGGACAAGTTGGCTCTGGGTAGAGACCATTCGAAATCCATATATGAGCAGAGCGTCTCGCACAGTATCGATCACATTCATGTAACGTAACTCCCAACTGTCCACACTTGACACCAAAAATTGGAATTGTACTTCATAATCTTGAGGAACAAAAGCAATAAAATTAAGGAGCTTTCCCCTTCTATCGGCTATACAAATTATGGTTCAAGGCTCTTCCATTTCCTAATCTAAATGGCAAAGTAAATATGGCAGCTTGTAGAGTGCCAACAAAAGTAAACGGAGTTCACATATACACTACTGACTACCGGTCTACTTGTTCCTGAGAGACCACAGGTATTGTCGGAGACACACGCTTTGCTTTTTTTTTTTTTTTTTTGTAGCTTAACAGTATAGTGTCCCAGCCATGTTTTTTAATTAGTCAAATGCAGGATCCAATGTCACCAGAGACAAAGATGAGGATTTTGGCCAGTTCCAAAAAACGCAGCTAAAATCACCAACCATGTACAACGAGCCATGTCAGCCTCCCATTTTGAGTTGGATCTTACTCCCTGTGGATATTTGAACCCTATGATCTGCTCAACTCTGATAAGGGACTTAAAGGCTTACTAAAAAGAATGCTTCTGAAGCTCTTAAAACTACCGGCACAGGAAGAACGGACTAAGCTGGGTTTTAGAAAGAGGATAATGCTGCAACAAAAACTTTAAGGCTGATAAACAGATAAAAAAATCTGAAACCACATTGTTCCCTAGTGTGCACTTCTTTCTCCCCCTGATCAGTAACTACTTCCCATGAGAGTGGCAGGCAACAGCTCTGCACTCGTCAATTTCAGAAGGAAGCAGAGAGACATCTTTGAATCATCAACTGATCTCTCAACTGGTTGCTGTACTGATATTGACCAGTTCTACCGGAAAATATCTTTTATTCACTGAAGAACCAAATGAAGAGGGAAATGTTCATTAACTCCAATACTGGGTTATTATTATTATTTTTTAATATTTTATTTATTTGACAGAGAGAGAGAGACACAGTGAGAGAGGGAACACAAGCTGGGGGAGTGGGAGAGGGAGAAGCAGGCTTCCCGCTGAGCAGGGAGCCCGATGTGGGCCTCGATCCCAGTACCCTGGGATCACACTCTGAGCCACCCAGGCGCCCCACCACTACTGAGTTATATATGCATGGAACTGTGCATACACCAGGTGCTCTCTAGATTTAGGGCAACGAATGAATACACACACACACACACACACACACACTTTGGGCCATCAAGAAACCGAAGCTGAAAATCTTTCCAAGATAAAATTCCCACAAACAGAAAACCAAATCACGAGTACCCTTTGAAGAATAATAGGAAAACTATCCTTCAGGAATACTGAAGCTTCTCAGAATTACTTTCTTAAGAGAGCAAAATCTCACAAATCTGTTAGTACCTTTCTGAAAACAAAGGGAATGAAATGTGGGGAACACCGTATTTCTTCCTTTTCTTACTGTCTTGTTTCAGTAGGGGAGGGCCAGGAGAGGTGAGGGATGGGACGCAAACAGGAAATACCTGATAGACATTAGAGAAGCTGGATGGAATGGATCTGAACAAGGGAACCGGACAGAACTGCCCTAGCTTGGACTCTCCAGGTGTGAAGGAAGATATGGGAACTAGTCTGGAAGGCTGCACCTGGCCAGTGTTTGGAATTCTGCGCTGGCTTCCACCAAAGACCCAGGCACAGCTGCCACGCAGGCAAACTTTGTGTACTTCCTGTCTTGGTAAGCTCCTCTTCCACACCTCCACTTATTCTCTGGGGTGGTCACATCCCCTTTGGTCATTTAAAGCCCTCCCTCCTCGTAGGCTGCACCTCCGGCTCAGCATTTTCCTTCTTTCCTCCCAAACTCAGTGATAAACCCCTGTTCCTGAACACTGTCAGCTATAGGACACCTTGTCTTAATTAGGTTTTTCAGTCCAAAATATGCATAATTTTATCTTTGCAAGGTCTCTTATAAGTGAGGGGCTTCTTGACATGACATTTTCTTCTCCTAGAGGAGGTATTTTTAAGCATGGGTATTCAATGTTGCCTACTCTAGACTGTTATTCTTGGCTAATCTGTCAGGGAGTAAATGCATACAAATCAGATGACTAACAGATGAATGGGTAAAGAAGTAAAGAAGATATATAATCCATATATATATATATATATACGGAATACTACCTGGCCATCAAAAAGTGAAATCTTGCCATTTGCAAGGACGTGGATGGAACTACAGGGGATTACACTAAGCAAAATAAGTCAGTCAGAGAAAGAAAAATACCATATGATTTTACTCATACGTAGAATTTTAGAAACAAAACAGATGAACATAGGGGAAGGGAAGGGAAAATAAGATGAAAGCAGAAAGGGAGGCAAACCATAAGAAACTCTTAACTCTAGGAAACTAACAAGGTTGCTAGAGGAGACGTAGGTGAGGGGATGGGGTAACTGGATGATGGGCATTAAGGAGGGCATTTGATGGAAGGAGCACGGGGTGTTATGTGCAACTGATGAATCACTAAATTCTACCTCTGAAACTAATAAAAAAAATCATATTATTGGCTCACTTCATCTTCCTACCAGGACCCACTGGGCTGCTCCCACCCTTTACCCATGCCATTTCTAGAGAGAATGTTCTGGCTAGAAAAATGATCTGAGTACTGTGAATATGAATGTGAGCACTTTGATATGTTATTACAAAATCTGGATCAGAGCCTTATTGCTCTTTATGGCCAATACAGCTCAGCAGCATTGCAACTCTTTCATTGGGAAGAGTCTGGAGACATATGACAGCTTCGATAGGTGCTCAGGTTTCTTTCCTACTTATGACTTTGTTTATAGGCCTCATCAAAAAATCAAATAGTCCTGGGATGTTATGCAGAAAAAAATCCAGAGTTATTGAGCCTATTTTTAGAGTTCCTAGTTAGCACAAATGGTTTAAAGGGCAAATGAGGACAGATGACTAGACATGAATGCAACTGTAAGAATTCTATAAAACAATATAACCCTGTATATCTCGTAATGAGTATTTGTGCTGTCCTCAGTGAGGCAAGATTCCCTCATGTATATGGCACAGGGATCACAAGAGTGAGAAATGGGACTGAATTCTTCAAACAGAGGGATCATGAGGACTTGAACGTGTGCTTTACCAGAATGTGAATTTGGCCCTAGGGCCGGAACAGAGGCTACCCATGAAAAGCCAGGAAAAGAAGAAGGAGGAGACATGAGATAGGCAAGCTTTTGCAGGCAGAAAATTCCCACTTTTGCCCCCAACCCTGTTCTAAGAATATGGTTAACACGCCAGCACTGACCTTGTCAGGTCCTGGTTTCAATCCATGCCCATGAGATACTGGATTAAAAAAAGAAAAACCCAGTTTTCTATGGCCAGGATTTAAACAAGGTGATCTGAGAAAACAATGGCTGGATTAGCATGCCCTAGACTTCTTATGTCACTAAGGGAGAAGGGGGTGAATTATGAGAAGTATTTTTAAATTTTAAATTTTTTCCCTTCTTAAAGATATTTTGGGAAAACCGCAGAGGAAAGCGAGCCTGGTGTTTGCAGGGAGCTGATGAAGCACCAAGCCTGACCTTTACAAGTAGTCCTACCAGAATGAAAAATAAATAATCTTATGAAATGTTAGGGAATACACCCAGAGCTTTTAAGTATGGCATGGAAGTCCAAATAATTTATTTAAATGAGACGTGTTTCAGGATTGGCTTTGTGGCCCAGACTGGAACTTTCTAGGAAGATCTATCACAAAATATGAATAGCATGTTCAACAACGCTTTTTTCTTTCTGTTTTTTTTTGTTTCAAGTTTTTATTTAAATTCTAGTTAGTTAACATAGAGCATAATAATGGTTTCAGGAGTAGAATTTAGTGATTCATCACTTAACAAAAAACAGCCAGTGCTCATCACAACAATCCTTTTCTTTTTAAAATAAAAATATACTTTAAACAGCATTTAAAATAATTGGATCAGATTAAAACCTGGTTAATTTATAAATATTTACCCCCCCCCAATCTTTCAGATTCTGTATGCTATCTGTGTTCCTTCTAGCTCCATTTTCTTTGGAGACATCACCTTAATATATGAGGATTATTGGGCCACTCTTCCTAATAGTTTAATGGCCACAAATTAATTTGCTTTAGAGAAACACAAGATGTAATCTGAATGTATACCTTCGACTTCTAGTGAGAAACAGGTAACTTAGTCAACTTCCATGTCCTGTTGGTTTATATAAAACTAAATAAATAATGGTTGTGATTATTTCATACTACATTAAGGCCTCTGAGTAAAAGTACTATTGAAAATCGGCCTAACACCAGATGAGGAAGGGGGCATTCCTTTTTAGTTAAAGAGTTCATTTCTTTTCCATAGCATTATTTGGGATTATTTTAAATTTGGTAAAGTTGGAGTCACTCAAAGAAAAACTAAGGTTTGCCACTTATCTGTAAGCTTGAGCTATAGTAACGGCATATTTGAGATGCCTTTTTTCTGACTTCATGGATGTTAATAGTTTATATTCTTAGCTGACACTCTTTAAATTCAAAAGCATCTTCGTGTTGACTCTGTTCACTTTATCTTTTTTTCACCTTCCCCCTTCTATTCCTGTAGGAATTAGGGAAATTTGTCTTCATATGTTTTGTTTCCAAAGTATTTCACTGACCTGCAGCAATATTTACCTGCAATTGTTTCTATCAAAAAAAAAAAATATACACACACACACACACACACACACACACATTGCTACCCATTTTATTAGCCCATTTATTGTATAAGTAGTTATGAGTCGCTAAGATGAACGAGGCACTGTGCTATGTGCTAGGTTCATGGTTAGAAAATTAAACACAACTTACACATAGATACTTCTACCCTCTTTGGAAGCCCCTCAAAAATTATCATCTTAAAAACAACAAAATGGCATGATCCCCCAAGAACAAGAGAACAAGTAAGAATGCAATGCAGCCACATTTGAAATCTGGAAAACAGATGGACAAGTGTAACAGATTTTTTAAGAGTAGAGAACATAAACAATGAAATCGACATTGGGAAAAGCCCAAAGACCTGATTTGTATCTAAGGACCCTAAAAAGTCTTCTAAGTCGAAGGTACCATGGAGCTCCTCACAGCTAGCCTGTTTTGTCCCTGTGCCAAAGTCACATTCTGGTTCCCTTACTAGTCCACATAATTGCTCTATATGAGGAATCTGATCCTATTTCTCACTTTCATGATCCCTATAATGTACAGATTAGGGAATTCTGCTTCACAGAACACAGCAGCAATAGTCATTAGATTTACAAATGCATATTTTTTGCAGAACTCTTACAGTTGTATTCATTTCTATTCATCTGTCCTAACTGGGTCTGCAAACCACTCAGGCTGAGTAGGGGCTCTCAACATAGGCTCAAACACAGGTAGAGATATTTAAAACCTGAGCCGTTGGGTATCCCGTAAGGAGGAAATTTTCCAGACAAGAAAATGATTGTCTAATTGTTATTGTAATTAAAGTCTACTTTGCTTTGTTTTAGCTCAATAATTCAAAGATACATTTTTAGTGGTTTACTCACAGCACATTTCCAGCCGCTGATCAACACGCATTTTTT
Source organism: Ursus americanus (assembly GCF_024610735.1). Classification (NCBI taxonomy): domain Eukaryota; kingdom Metazoa; phylum Chordata; class Mammalia; order Carnivora; family Ursidae; genus Ursus; species Ursus americanus. The sequence continues at coordinate 61,584,341 of NC_142136.1, forward strand.
ATTGTCAATATTTATTAGATGAGCAGTAGGAAAAAATATCCAGAAAACCCTCAGCGCCTCCTTTATCTCCAGACAACATATCAGACGTCAGCGCTAGATTTACACACTTTGGCTTTGGAAGATTTTTCGCTGGATCTTTAATTAAATGATTCCCACTTTCACTTCCTCACAAAAATGCATGCCTAGAGCAGGGGCTGGATAACCTTCCATGTGGATAATTACTTTCCATGACTGATGAACACAGCTGCTTCCATTCAGTGAGAAAATGAAAAGAATCCTTTCAAAAGGTGAGGGGTCAGGGAGCCCACCAAGTGAAGTGCTAGTAGGTAACAGCTATCTCAGATTTGTGATGTGCCCTTGGAAAAACTAAGAGCGAGTATGCCCAGTACCTTAATTCACTTCTGACAATGATGCCCTGGAACAGTAGAGGTCCACACTCTTAGTTGTTTGCCACACATTGCCTTTGACAGACTAGAGCAGACTGTCCGTGTATATTGATTTTTCAGGAACATTTACTAAGCTTCAAGTTTGTGGTAATTCCATGACTCACTTCAGGGCACAAAAGGTCTTCATTAGGAAGAAATTCTGCTTAGTTGTAACTTGGAATCAATATTTCTTCCATGTTTTATAATATACTGCTGGCACTTAACCATTTTTTATTTCTGACTGTCCAGCCCTGCCTCCCCTCCCAGTGTCGGAATCAGGCAAAAGCCTCACTTGTCTGTTTTGTGGCCATACGGCCCTCTCTTAGAGCAGTGTGGTCTTGTGGAAGAAACTTGAGCTTTGGAGTTCGCTCTACAGGAATTTGAATCCCAGTTCTGCCAATGACGCATTCCATTTGAGATATCTTATTAACCTCTCTGTGCCTCAGTTTCTTACCTTGTGACATTGAATAAAGAACTTATACGGTAAAGACTTGGAGTCAATGAGTATAAAGCTAAAATATATATTCTTATATTATTACAGAAATTTTGTGTGTGTGTGTGTGTGTGTGTGTGTGTGTGTATGACCTGTATATACACAAGAGGGTTGCATTGCTGAACAGTGAAACTTTCCAGACGAATTGTCTTCCTTATCACTATGAGGACAGGCGAAGAGTCAAGAGTTGCAAGTCCAGTCCTCATTCCTATCTTCCTTTAAACTAACCACTAATGATGGGGCAAGCTTCCAAATTAATGTCACATGTAAAAGTTTCCTAAAATCTTAAAGAAAGTTTCCTAAAACCTTAATATACAGAACTCAGTTTTCTTTCTTTTTTAAAGATTTTATTTATTTATTTGACAGAGATAGAGACAGCCAGCGAGAGAGGGAACACAAGCAGGGGGAGTGGGAGAGGAAGAAGCAGGTTCCTAGCGGAAGAGCCTGATGTGGGGGGCTCAATCCCAGAACGCTGGGATCATGCCCTGAGCCGAAGGCAGACGCTTAACGACTGCGCCACCCAGGCGCCCCAGAACTCAGTTTTCTTAAATGATCACATACAACTGTGTTTCTATTCGTGATTAAAATTTTAATTATTATATGTATTGGTGCCTACCGAGCCAAAAGCACTCCACTAAATTTTTCATCATGACAAGTGCTGTAATGAAATCAGACCGAATAAAGAATGATCCCTCTGTTTCCTAATGAGGGATAATGCCTGCAAATAGGATACTATAATTTTCGTTGTCTCTCTTGTTCTTGCAGCAAAGACTATAACACAGAGAGTAACATGATCATTAGATGCATCTATTGGCTCCAAATAATCATATTAACAATTCATACATTTTCAAGTTCATTTGAGGAGCCACAGCTCCCAACGGTGCCCACACTGGTAAAACCCCATCTCAACCTGTGCATATTTAAAATCTCACTTAGTTTACTTTGTTGCCATTCTTTAATGTTTATAAATCAAAATTATATATATGTATATATTTATATATTTAAACATTTTATTTATTTATTTGAGAGAGGGAGCATGCATACGAGCAGAGAGGAGAGGCAGAGGGAGAAGCAGACTCCCACTGAGCAGGGAGCCCAAGAGGGGCTCGATCCCAGTACCCTGAAATCAGACACTTAACTGAGCCACCCAGGTGCCCCGAAATTATATATTTCTATAACTTGAAACTGAGTATGTAATGGAACTATTTTAAAGTCATTTGTTCTTCATAGCTTACTATTTGAGGAACTTTCTTTTACTACTTACATTTTAACTAATCATTTATACAGAAATATACTAATTTGAGGATGTAGTAATAATCTTATTATAACTCAACTTAAAGTTTCCTTAGAGTTCGTAAAAATACAAAGGAAAGTTTCTGTAAAGATACGGACTTTTTTTTTTTTTTTGGCTTTGAACGGCCATAAAGACTCAAATAGTTACATTATAAGAGTGGAAGGAACAGTTGAAGAACTCTGATCCGTCTTGTTATTTAAACAGATACAAATGTAAGCCATGCTGAACCGAAGGATAAAATTGTGTAGGTATCAATAGGCAATGTCTTCTGAATGCACTCAGACCTTAACTGTGTATGTAAATTTGGGGTTCTGACACCAATATCACATTTTCTAAGCTAATAAAAAAAGCAACTTTAAATTATATCATAATATATTCCAACTATTTATCATTATCAATAAAAAGTTCCAGCAATGCATCACCTAGTAAGACCTGGAATCCCTGCTCTTAGAGGCACCAGGTAGGACCTCTCTGGGACTTAGACAAATAGCATGAAGGCAATCCATATTAGCTTTGTAGAGGTGAGGGGTGCGGGGTACAGATGCTAAAGGAGTGAATACAGGAGAGTCAGTGAAAGAGTGAAGGAGGGGGGATGACAGGAGACTTCATGGAGAAGTTGGGACTTTGGTTGAGTCTTGGAGAGAGGGATGATCAGAGCAGGGTGGGCTCAGGCTTCTAGAAAGAGCCCTTCTAGTATGAGCAAAGGAAGCAACTGTAAGTGGAACGATTTTGTTTCATGAAACATCAGGTTGAAACAGGCCAGGAACGCCAGGCAGAGCGGGCTACGCCTAACTGTTGCCTTATTTTTTTCCTTCCCATAAAAATAAAAAAGAGGAATCTACATAATGAATCCCAGTCTCCTTACCTTCCATTAACAACTTATCTACATCGCGGTAGGTCTGCTGGTCCCACTAAAATTGTGCTGTGCAAGGTCACCAATCAAATCTAAGTTGTCAAATCCACGGGGCAGGTTTTAGCACTTGTCTTCCTTTGTCCATTCCCAGCATTTGCCAATTTAAAAAGCCATACTGAAATATTTTTGAAACTCTCAATAATCAAATAGAGATGATGATGATGATTATTACAAGTACCACTACTTCACAGTTTCTATTCTTATTCATACTTTCTCCACCAACAGCAATTATTGTGCACTTACTATGGGCTAGATATTGACGACCTCTCTACACATATGATATTACCTTACCCTCATGTAAATACTATGAGATCGATATTTTACCAAACCCTTTTTCAGATCAAGAAGCTAGGGCTTAGAGAGGTGAGTCACCTTGCGTGGTATGATACAGCTAGTATTTCTGAAGTGAAGTTCAAAACTGAGGTGACCCTCTGAGTTTTTTTCTGAGCTCTCTGGACGTCTCATTTGGTTCAAGCTCTACACGAGCTTCTCTTTCTCAAGAGATACCTTAGCTGTTCTGTTCTCCGGGATTCTATGCTTAGCAATCTGCTGGTCTTCCCTTCTGTGTCTGACTGACCTTGAGCTGTTCTCATAGCTCCAACTGCTACTTGACTCCAATTACTTTGAAATCTGTTGACACATCCAATCCACGTTCATCATTTCCAGACCAAGATCACGCATCTGTCTTGATGTCCCATAAGCACTCGGATCTCACATATGTCCAAGGCTGAACTCAGTATTTTTTTCCGCAAAGCTGCTTCTCCTGTCGTGTTCTATATTGTAGGAAAATTCTATATTGTAGGGAAGAGTTCTCTCTTCCTCTGAGCTACCAAACAGGACATGAGGAGCCGTACTAGCTTCTGTCATTCACTCACTTCCATATCTAATCTGCCACCAAGTCCTAAACATCTCTGGAATCCATCTCTCTTTTTCTTTGCCGTGACAACTTTCTCGTTTCAGCCCCACATCATCTTTCTGCGATAGCTTTCTACTGACGTATCTGTCCCTCACTTCACACTCCTCTGCCATCCTTCCTCCACTTAGTTCCCCAGTAACCTCCCTAAAGTGCTAGTCTACATCATACCACTTCCACAGGAAAATCCCTCACTAGCTCCCTGTTGCCTTGAGGATAAAGTCTAAAACCTCAGAACGACACGCAGGAACCCTCATCATTTGTCACCTCCTCACAGTCCAGACTCCGTTCCCTCGTGCCTCGTACCGACCGTTCCCTTGGTCAAACCAAACTGTCTGCCTGCCCAGAAACATGATGCTTTCCACTCTAAAGAATATTTCGTGAACGTCCGTTATATACCGAACACTGACCTAAGCTGTTCCCTTCACTTGTATTCTGCTTTCTTAGAAATTTCTTGGCAGTCACTCTGCTTTAATTTATTATTAGTTCCCATTTTCAAATCATAGACCAGAACTGATATGTACTCCGCAGATCAAAACAAAGGTTTCCTGTAGTTGTATGTATGCCAGGTCATCTCTGGCAACCTGCACTTGACCATAGACATTTGAGGAAGATATAATATTGTTTCATTTTTTTCCTTTAGATTTGTGTTAGATCCTGTTTTTAATTGTTAAAAATCTAAATAATAAAATCATGTACACTCCATCCACTTAGTATTAAAATAAACACTGTTTAGAGACCTTCGTGGGTTCTTAATTGTTCAAAAGCTCAAACTGTTCACTATTTTATTCACTTATTCAACAAATCTTGACAATGCACGATGTGCAAGGGCTGTGCTAGGGGTAAAGGGTGCACAGAGGAAGGAGACATAGTCCCTGAGCGGAGATGGCCAGGAGCACCAACTACTAGAATACCCACATGTGGCACACACGCACGCACACGCGCGCACACACGCACGCACGCGTGCACACACGCGCACACACGCACGCATGCACGTGCACCCACGCACACCCAGGACTCTCGCGGCAGGGGGAGCAAAAAGAAGTTGTTTCCCATGAGTCACTGACGGTTTTCAAAAGACCATGCTAAAGCCAAATCTTCAAAGACAAAGAGGACTTAGTTTAAATTAAGAAGAGAGTATGGACATTTGAGCCAGAGAGACTACCAAATACAGAGGGCACTAAAAGTAAGCGGTCAGAGAGAAGACAAATAAAAAAGAAAGAAGGAAGCAGGAACAAAACTAAACAGTCCACACGTAAGCTCCCAGGTGTATCTTGTGCTGAAAGTTAACACCATCCATTGGTTAATGGGATTTCCATCAAAAGGAAGTATGTTGGTTTTTAACATCAGTATAAATTTTTCTCCATGGTGGTTTTCCATATTTATTTAAACTAGGAATATCCAGTTATTCTAAGCTTTGTCTCCCTAGTGGTTGAGGTTTAACCAAGAATCTATGGGTCTGTCCCGTAAGCCACGTGTTCACAACAGGCTTCTCATAGATCATGTTGCCTATCTAACAATGGAGAAAGAGAACATAATGTCTTAAATAGACATTTGGGCAAAGGATGTTAAAAATGGAAATATTTCATTGTAGAACATCAAAGAGGTTTCCTGTGTTGAAATAACATAATATAATAAATTATAAGTACTTTTTTTTTCAAAAACAATGCCCATGGGCCCACTCTCCGGTTACAGAGCTCAGTTTTGAAGATGTACCAGTTAATAAAATCATGATACTTCCAAAAGTTTCCTTTCACATATCAGTCTCTCAACCCGTTTCCAGCCATCTGCTGTGGGGCCCATTTGTTTCCTTTTGAAACAATTTCGTCGCACCCCTAAGGCCAGAAAACAGAAGCCGGTTAGAGCCACTTGCTAAAAATCATTCTTAGAAATAGGTTACTTTCTGGTTAAAAATTATCTTTCAAGGTTTGAGTCTCTTGTATCATTAAGTGAACGTCTGAGGCAAAGGAAAGCTTGGCTGAATAAACAGTGCAGGGCAGTCTCGTTCCCAGTGCTGGCAGCTGGGGGCGGTCAGGATATGCAGACCAACTTCAGGCAGCCGAAGGGGGCCACGTTCTGCGCCCCCCTATTCTGCCATTGAAGGCTTCTCTGCGTTCCCTGGAGAAGAGAAGACTGCAATTTTTACACTAAGTCACAGCACCTCTGTGACTGTGAGGGGGTCAAGTGAACTAAACCCCACTCTCTCCTCTTCTCACTGCTGGGAAATATGGATGGAGACGGCTGTCCAGATGGGAAGGCAGGGAGAAGCAGTCAGTGTGACGTCATGGCGCAGGTGCTCCGCGGCCCCCACGCTCATCTGAGCTGAGCAGTGTTTCTGGTACTAGAAACTCAGCTTCTGGGTGTACTCTAAGAGCCCCTCCTTCTCTGGCTAATGGAAACGGTTCTGGACTCTTCACAATTGTGTGTTAAGCTGTTTGACAACAACTAAGCGTCCCAGGTAGTTCCTGAGTAAGCATTTTTTTAAAGCTCTTGCTACAATTTCTTACTGCGATGACAAGTAATTACTATTTTGATAAATGGATTTTTTTGTGTACTAAGAATAAAAACTGAAAATGAAATGAATGGTTATCTTTGTCACAGGTATAATCAGAGAAAACCATCAAAGAGAGCAGGTAATTCCTTTCTTTAATGAACTTTACTTTCAAACATAGCCACTACTGGGGATGTATGGTGCTGTCCTAAGTCTCCACTTAGCTACACTGGACCACATAATTTCTGAACTAAGGGGCACATTTATAATTTGGATTATAAGGATTAACATCTTATACATAAGAGTGAGTCTCAGTTTCTAATAACTATATATAGGGTGAAGACATTAGAATTCTTCATAAAAGAGAAAGTGGTGAGGGTAGGTTTTAATACACTTCAACCAAAATGACCTATTACCACAGACTGAATGCAGAATCAGATATGAGAATCCAGCTGTCTTCTCTGACGCCAAACATTAACTAGATAGCTAAGAATGTACAACACTGCCACTCTTCTCACTAAGAAAACATAGTTATTTTTGATAAAAATTAATATGTTACAGGTTCATTATTGTTATATTTAAATGAATTAATAAATGAATCCTTAAAAGTTTTCTCAGCTTAAATTATGATACATATCAATAAATAAATCCCTAACAAAAGCTCTTTGGAGTCCTTAAGACGTTTTTCAGAGTGAAAGTGGTTACACAATACACATAAACAATAATTTAATCACACAAGCTCCAGGGTTAAGGAAAACTCCTTTAACTGATTATATATGCAAAAGACTTCATAGTGGCAAAAGAAATACATTTCTTCCTACAATTTCTTCTAGTCTCTCCTTTCTCACATTAGCCTATTCCTCTTGCCAGACTAAAACATGCATGCTGGACATGGAAACTTCAGTAAACGTGATCATTGGAAAAAAAAAAAAAAATATATATATATATATACACACTTTATTTTTAAAAATCAAAATCTCTTTAGGACAGATTAATTTTACTTGATTTCTTTACTTGAAAACAGCTCTTTTTTAAAACCATAAATGGCTAATCATAAGGTGGTCTAGTTAATTATGTAAATGACTGCTTTCCTTGCATTAACTTCTACAATCTATTTATTAGACTTCCTAAATATTTATTTAGGTGAGTTACTTTTCCTGGATTGAGACTAGAAGATTCATTTTTATTATTAATTGCGCATTAAAGACAGTTCTATACCAGACATTTTGTCAAAAGCAGGTACCTTATGCTTGCAGAAGATAAATATCCGTGGTATTTCATCCAACAATTTTTAAAACAGTAAAACAAAAGAACGGAGTTTGAACTGAAGGATGATATTATGCTTCTAGTTCAGCCACTTGCTGTAGATACATACGGATTACAGACTCTTAAAAACTCCTTTGTTTTATGACAAGAAAAATCCTCTACTATGAGGTTTTCTTAACGCATTCCATTAGTGCTTAGTGAAATTGATTCCATGGGTGGGTCTCAACCAACGTTTTAAGAAAAGGAATAGAATTAAAAAAGGAGAAGTCGGATTTCCTAGAACGCGCTGTGCTCTTTTTACTTCGGTCCTGGTAGGGGCACACGTTCCTGCGCACGGGAGCTTCTCTGTGCCCCCTCTCCCCACCGCTGTCTTGTCGGTGTTGCATCTGCCGGTCCTCAGACAAAACCACTGCCCTCAGAGTCCTCTCCAACAGACTTTGCTCTGTGCCTAGTATCTACTCCCCCCAATCTGAGAAAGGGGGTGCTGGTCTAGTCCCTCCTTCTCAGTGCCCCACAGAAGCGGGTGGTTCTGCCATCCCTTGCACCCCCTTTCCCTCTTTGGCTCCCACATCTTCGTCAAGACCTTGAGGCACCTTGCTCTTTGCTGGACGACTGTAGCAGCTGGCGTCCAGTTTTCCTCTCTGTCATCCGCTGCCAGCCTCTAAGTAACTCAAACGCTCCGTGATAAAGCCTCCTTCACAGTCCCTGTTAACTTCCCTTACTACTCTTGCTTCGAGGATTGCTTCCTTCCTGAACCTCCAACGTCATCAGTTCTGTCGGCGAGCTTCAGTGATGGCTTAGGTCTGCAGAGCTAGAGAGACTGCACATAAATTGTGGAGTTTGACCTCAGTCGGTCTGACTCCAGTGTCCGTTCTGTCCCCGCATCCACACCACTTCCCGGCAGGGCCAGGTCACGGTGATCTTTGAATCGCGGCACAGAGCCGAGCAGAAAGCCTTACATACATCAAGCATTCGAGAGACACTTGTTGAATTGATGGTACACTTGGAAAATAAGGGCTTTGATAACTAAATCCGTTTATTAAGTGAAAGTAAATCGCATGAATACACAGTACTGATATTTTATCATTCATAGCAATTTCTGTTCGATTAGCATCCACGGATTAGCAAAGCTTAATAAGGAAATCAGCAAAATCTGATAGGGAACACTACTTGAGAAGTCCTGCTCTCTATGTAGTCTTTACATTAAAAATCTAAGAGCAACTAGTATTAAAAATCTTCTCCTTTAGAGAACTGCTGAGGTAGGAAATTTTCTCCAACTTAGTTATATTCTCTTAAGAGGATTTTAAGGAAGCTTAGACTTTAAGCACCTTTAATATTACATGCTTCAAAATGAAAGGGGTAATGCATATGTACATATTGCACTTTTCTTTCGCAGTCACCCGTTTAGTTCAACGGACTATAAAGGAACTAGTGGTTATGAGCCATTTTAACATTTCAAAGCTCTCCACGACACATCTAAAAATAAAAACTCAGAATCATTTGCTTTATACCAGATATCAAATGCTGTTAATTCATGGGATCTCTTTTCATATCCAGTGTAATGATTTGCTTCGTTTCTCCTGCACACTTAAAGTTATATATGTGTGTGTACATATGTATATGTAAATGTGTACATAATATATAAAATAATACATATTATGTATATGTGTATATATATGTATGTTTGTATATAGAGAGATATAGAGATACAGATATACACACACACACATACACACATCTTACGGACACGAACGATAGCTGCTTGACTGAGGTCAACTATCTGTAAATCACTCTGTTCTGGGCAGATATTTTATTCTGCAGCTGGTAATATTGGTAAGCTCCAGGGGAGCTGGCCCATCGGTTTATTTCAGAGTCACTTCCCAGAGCTGTGAACAACAACATAATAATGATGACATGGGGTTATTGAAGAGTTCTCTTCTCCTCTTGTTAGAATTCATAATCTGTAGGTTGACCATTCTTTTTTACTTGTCTAGGACTATCCCGGTTTCTACCAGTTGTCTTGGTTTCCAGTGTTAGGGTTAGTGCTCTCTTTCTCCTCAAAAGTATCCTGGCTAGATAAAGCATAACACGATCCACCTGACTCCTTCAGAGAATGACACAGAAGGTCCATGTGTCAAGCTAGGGCATCCAACAGAGGGCTTGCTGCTTGGCGACTTTTCACTGGCATCTTATAATTTCTGGGACACCCCATACCCTCTCCAGTAATACCTACATGCTGTCTTTAAAGCCAATTTATCTAAGAATAGTTTTTAATCATTTACTTTGTATGTTTTAGTCATTGTAATTTTCTTGATTTAATACTTAGTTACCGAGTAAAATAAATCAGTTAAGCAGAAATTATTTTCTCAGTGGCTACATTTTCTAGAAGTTAATGTAGCCTTCTCAAAGGCTTCTTGGGGCTTTTTTTTTTTTTTCTTGTCACCCTATGGAGAGTATTTTAATATAAGATTTTGAACGGAGCACTGTTTAAAAAAATGAAATTAAACACTAAACGTTGAGCTTTGTGCTTGAATTTAAATTCATAAAAAAAAGTATGGATTCTTTAGACGATATTCATAGGAGCATTAGTATTTCGCAGCAAAGACATAGATAAGAACTGTGGAGAAGAGGGGCGCCTGGGTGGCACAGCGGTTAAGCGTCTGCCTTCGGCTCAGGGCGTGATCCCGGCGTTATGGGATCGAGCCCCACATCAGGCTCCTCCGCTATGAGCCTGCTTCTTCGTCTCCCACTCCCCCTGCTTGTGTTCCCTCTCTCGCTGGCTGTCTCTACCTCTGTCGAATAAATAAATAAAATCTTTAAAAAAAAAAACTGTGGAGAAAAAAACTTCAGAAAAACTGAGTGGCATAAGACTTTCATAGCCATTCTGGTGTATTTGAGGGAGGTTGTACTCCTTAATTATTATTATTATTTTTTCGAGATTTTAAGTAATCTCCATACACAACATGAAGCTTGAACATACAACCCTGAGGTCAAGAGTCTCATGCTTTCCCGACTGAGCTGGCCACGTACCTCCTATACTTTAAAACTTGAAGAAAAATCGTGTCCTTGAAATTTTTAAAATATACAAACAATAATATTCCTGGCTATTTCTCTCATCTTACCTGTACCTACAAAATGAAGGAGAGAGGCCTTATCTAGATGACAAATCATGGTTCCATAGAAGTGTTTGAGTCTTGCAAGGGAAGCTATGAACACATCGCAAAACACGTAGGTGCAAATAATGGGTTTGGGGGAGGGTGAGGAGTGGGGGTGCACTGCCCGAGGAATAGGTCAAATATAATTCTTTTGCTTTCTTCTTGCAACTCTTTCCAAGAAAGTGCCAAGTCTTAATGAGAATCTCCAGCAATCCAGCATTCCTTTCTCCCAGAATAAGATACTGATTCGCACTGATAGAAAAGCAAAGGCTCACAGAAATCCCTCCATCAAGCAAGTAAGTGCCTTGATTAATCTCCTGCCCTGTACATATTCCATATAGTAAGTTCCTACGTTCCATTTGCGCTTTTACCATTGAATAATAGTTAGCAGAGAGAATCACTTTATAAGCAAAAAAGAATATCCTTTACAAATATCTATATCTGTTACATGTACACAAATCCATTCCCCCTTGTTAAAAAAGACAATTGAACCATAAATATACTCAGACAGTACAACAGAAAATTTAAAAATTCCAGTCACAGCAAAAATCTTCTTTACGTTGCACCTGGGCCCAGGGCTGCTGTGAGATGTGTTCGGCAATGGAGTCTTGGCTTAATGAACACTAGGTGAAGGCAGTGTCCTAATTCTCTTTGTAAATTCTTGGCCATCGTGACTTCTCTTGTCTTAGCATTCTTAAATAACTATCCTAATAATTGGGGGGGGGGGTAGAATTGCTCTTCATATTTTTATTCTCTTCATTTATCTATTTTATAGACTTGTCACTTTATTCTGTTTCCTCTGTTTTATCACTTAACAAATCTGGATAAAACCATAGTTAGCCAACGTAAGATACTTTATGTTTACTTCCAGATTGCAGATAGGACTATCATTCCTCCTGATATTGCTAATTCATTTTGTGAAACACAATTTTAAATACTCTATAATTATGCATCTTTGAAAAAAAAATTAACCATGGTTTGACCACAAACATTTAACTTTTAGGGAGGATAGAGCCCACATGTAACACTTATGCAGAGGTCTAAAGAAAGCCTCAGTTCATGGATCACACATACTGTATTTGTACTAATGTATCATTCACAAGGGAGTATAGGGTCTTTAAAGAAGTATTCTTTGGTAAAGAAAGTTGACTGAAAATTATTCCAAGTCCTTTCATAAGACTGAAGATGCCGGAAATGAAAGTAGCCCAAATCCTAGTTTGATCACTTATTTAGTGATAATTAAAATAAAAATTTAAAAATTACCATCCCATAGAAGAAGTCCAAGTGTCCATCGATAGATGAAGGATAAAGAAGATGTGATATATATATAAAATGGAATATTATTGAGCTATAGAAAAGAATGAAATCTTGCCATTTGCAATAACATGGATGGAACTAGAGAGTATAATGCTAAGTGAGATATAAATCAATCAGAGAAAATAAAATACCATATGATTTCACTAATGTGTGGAATTTAAGAAACAAAGCAAACAAGCAAAGGGGAAAAAAAGAGAGAGACAGACAAAGAAAGAAACAGACTCTTTAACTATAGAGAACACACTGATGGTTACCAGAGGGGAGGTGGGTGGGGGATGGGGGAACTAGGTGATGGGGACTAAGGAGTGCGCTTGTGATAAGCACCAGGTGTGAAGTGCTGAATCACTATATTGTACGCCTGAAACTAATATCACACTCCACACTAACTAACTGGAATTAAAATAAAAACTTAAAAAAATAAAATAAAAAAATAAAAGAGGGCATACATAAAGAAAATAGTAAAAATCACAATCCTGGTGATGTTGGAATAATAGAAATTATGGGCTCTTATACTCCTGAAACTATGACAAATTTGCATTCTTTTTGGACAGTGACGCGGCAATACGTTTCGAGGATGACATACAAATTCTTGTCTTGTTATCATCTCATAAATAAATCAGCAGAAGGAAACTATTGTATGCACAAAAAATTCATCATTCAATCCCATAGTGTGCACTCATGAGTTATATTCTTTGGAAGAACATAGGCTAATTGGTGTGCTAATTGGTATTACCTGAAAAAAGAAAGTATTTGTTATCAAATGAGTATGGGAAATTCTGAGTTAAAGTTTCATTTTCTTCAGGATTCTTAAACTCATGTGACTCTTTGGGATGAGGATAAAGTCAGCAGCATTTTCTGAATCTATCGGACTATGAGACTCTTCATGGAGTATCTCATGAGCTGAGCGTTTTGGAGAGCACATTCACAGAAAGGAGAAGGTGGGGAGTCTTTGTGGATGTTCCTTCTAGATCACAAAGCTTTTGTTCCCTCTTCTGTGACCTTCTGAACAACCCCAATAGAGAACATGAGAGCTCACACTCATTGTACACTCACACCTGCAGTACTAATCCTGCTTGGTGAATATGGTAACACCGGCAGTCCTGCCAAAGACAAAAGGCGCCCAGGTCGTTGTCAGAGATCAGAAAGCCACTAGGTAGGAAAAAAATAATGCATAATGTTCAGCATGATTTCTGGTATCATGTGCCCATCAGAGCAAAGCTTATCTGAGGATTCTAGTCCTGCACATACCATGAACTATTTACGTGAATCTAAGTATATCCTGAAACTCACTTTCCTCATCCAAGAAATGGGCCAACGCTATGTCCAAAACATGTCTGTAAGGTTAAATATGACTGACCTGAAAGTTTTGGCAATGTTACTGTTGTATAACGGCCTGTTCCTGAGCCATGCTCATATAATGAGGCTCGAATAACTTGTAATTAAATGGAAGAAGAATATAATTAATTTTACTGTTTTGAATTGTTCTGTTTTTTCCATCATAAAATTACCTACTGAAATTATGAAATACTATTGGCAGAAGCAAAACAGGTCTGAAGAAAGAAAGATCTTGAGGCGCTCTGCAGTGCAGGAGGAGGACGTGGCCATACGTATTACACACATAACAGTTGCTGCCGTTGTAATTTACCGGCTGTCCTTTCATGCATGCATGCACTAGACTTCATCAACGGCTTACTCTGTGTCAAGAGCCATGCAAGGTGCCACATGGAATGGTGACCAAACATGGTCCCTGTCCTTGGGCAGCCTGCAATATTTTACCTATAAAAGAAAAGTTTTCAAATGCGTTTGAAGAGCAGAGTGTGGATGTGTATTTTTTAAAGCATTTAAGATAAATGCGTAGAGCAATACACTACCAAGAGAGGTTCTTTTAAAATTACTTATATTGATGATATAATAAAGAGTTCTATGTTTTAGACTCAAACCTAAAACCTAGATACCTATCATTTAGAGGAGAGGTGCTTTTGGTGCAATATAGATGAAAATTTCTGGGTGAGTACAGTTGAAATTACATCTAAGGCATAAAAACCACCTCTAATAAGCTTTGGGGAATTAAAACAATACCTTCTTTGCACCTTAATTAAAGTCAGTCAAGAATCTTACTTTGTCAGGCCTGACAATTACCACCTTTCATTTCAACTATTTTAATTAAAATACCCAGCAACTTGGCAGACGTTTTACCGATTAACTCAACTACCACTTAACTCTTTTAGAAACATCTATCAGATTCCAAATTAAGGTGCAGCAACAGCTGTAAGTTCATTACATGCATAATGGGTAAATATTTTTATTCCCTCCACCCACAATCATATGCCTATGGTAAAACATCCCAGAAAAACTGTTTGGGCAACAGGATGGGGTGGGGGGAAGCAGCTGCCATTTCCTTGAGCTCCCTGTGACCATAATTTTGACTAATGAAGGGAAAAAAAAAAACAATGCAAAGAAAAAGAAAATACTTTCTAACCTCTCTTTTGGATGCATTTTCCAGCATTTACTGAGGGCATCTGAGATAGTGAATAGTTCTCAACCATTTAATAACCCCCTGCCCATCCCCCTGCCACTACACATGTGATAGATGTCATTTACAAATTCATACCTCCAAAGCTGTATTGACTATATTTTTGATGCCCTGGCATCTGGGGCCTTGCTGCTGTTGGGGGAGAGATTGCCCCTTCCAACCAACCAACAAAGGTGAGCTGACTCAAACTGAGAAGCAGAAAGACTTCAGGTCCTCATGACATCATATCGAATCACCCCTGAAGTCAACCTCTCCAGGCTTTTTAATTACATGACCAAATACATTTATTTTTGGCTTAAGGGAATTTCAATTTTTTTTTTTTGTTTGGAACACTTTCAACAGAAAGGGCCCTGGAAGACACAAGCGAGTGATGCTATCATAAAGATAATTTGTATTTTACATAAAAAGCTATATTGGGAGTTACTCACTTTTTCTGGGTCCCTGTCATATATGCAGGAGTATCCAAAAGGATGCATAGTATTTGCTGGGTCTTCAAGAAGAAAATAATGATGACTGGAACCAAAGTCCCAGAATTCTCCATAAGCAACCTGCCATGTTACAGATTTCTGGGAGAGCTATTTCATAGGAACTCTTTATGTTGGACTGAAGATTTTCGCCCTTCCCCAATTCATATGTTGAAGCCCTAACCCCTAGTGTGATGGTATTTGGAGATGCGGCCTTTGAGAAGAGGTTGGGATTAGATAAGGTCATGAGAGTGGGGCCCTCTTAATGGAATTAATGGCTATATCAGGGCAGGAAGAGAGATCTCTTTTGGTTTCTATGCACGTGCTCTGAGGAAAGGCCATGTGAAGACACAGTGAGAATCTGGCTATCTGCAACCAAGAAGAGAGCTCTCACCAGGAACTCAAGTGGTTGGCACCTTGATCTTGGAGTTCCCACCAAAATTGTAAGAAAACAATTTTCTCCTGTTTACATAAAAACAAAACAAAACTAAACAAAACTAAATTGACTCCTAACCATTGGCTGGTTAATCTTTCAAATGATAATAACAAACACCTCTAAAGTTTGGGCTCTGGAATCCAGTACTCTACCTCTAGTGTGAATTCTAAGTGTCACATGTTGGCTATAGGGGCTTTGTTAAATTACTTTATCTTTCTGAATCTCTATGCCTTTAAACTATAAAATATTTTATCGTAGAAAGTTCTCATGAAAATGAAGTGAGATAATGCAGAAGGCTCATAGCAAACATTAAGCCAGGTTTGGTTCCCTACTGTGGAGCAGGGCTGACTTTCCATCTGATGACCATTCCTTCTTCCTGTACCTCCCACCACCATCCCCAACTGGTTCTAGACACAATATAACACCGAGGACAGAAGGAATAGCAAGCTAAGGGACAATCTTTGAGCCTAGATGCACTGCATCGTCTGACACAGGAGTAAGTAAATCTAAAAGGAACACAAGCCTAACTCCAGAAACACTGGAACTACAATAAACTGTTAGCGGAGCAAAAAAAGAACATGGATTTTACCACTCTTGACTTGCATACTGCCTCTACTACTTACCGTGTGACCCTGGACAAGTTACTTAGTTGTACCTCAGTCTCCTCACCTGTAAAACTTCTCACCTGAGAGAATTAAGTAAGCTATTGACTACAAAGTGCTTGGAGTGATGCCTGGATTCCAGCCCAATGGGAAATGATGTGAATGATTATTTTTCTCAATTCTCTCAGAGTGGGACATAGCTAGAGCCATTACAGATCCGTGAAGAAGTTAATTCATTTCCTACAATGGATGCTGTCAGGCATTGGGATTAATCCTTTCATGGAACCCCGATTGAGAAGAGCCCAAAACACAGATTTAGAAAGAGCCCAATACATAGTAGTTGTTATTGAAATTCTATTCAGGAGATAGTGAAGGTACAATTACATCACAACTCACACACAACAAGGACCCTAAAAATCCTTTCCACACACTTCTTAACCGAAAGTGTTTCTTCCCCATTCCTTACCCTAATTCAC
Source organism: Ursus americanus (assembly GCF_024610735.1). NCBI lineage: Eukaryota > Metazoa > Chordata > Mammalia > Carnivora > Ursidae > Ursus > Ursus americanus. The sequence goes on from NC_142136.1 coordinate 61,601,119, forward strand.
CAAAAGTTAACAATGGAAATTTTCTTTATGTAGGGAGGAGCAGGAGAAGGATTTCAAATACTCTCATAATTTAAGTTAGTATTTTCAAATACTTCTTCTTTTATGTTTGACAAAATAAAAAAAAAGTATGCATGTGTTAACAAGCTCTCCATCATGCTTACTATGTGCCAGACAGACATGATAACTCATTTAAGATGAATAAACAAATTGTGGCACACCGCCCCTGGTTTTCCAGCTAGGTTTTCAATACTTCAAAGCTTAAAATTTCAACATTCAGCTATAATTTTTTTGCAAACCTCTTCAACAGATTGTAAGAAATGACAAAAATAAAGCACTTGAAATCTTGTGTTTGACACTAACTCTCGGTCATAGATTAAATCTCTGAGGTCATCTGGACAGGCAGTAGGATGGGAAAAAATATTACCAGTTATAAACTCTGCTGAATTATCTTTATATCGTCTTTTTTAAAGCAGAAGTTCTCAAAATCTGCTTCTAATGCCAGTATAGCATTGATTTTGCCTGAGCCCCACCCTAGACCTGCTGAATCACATACCCTGGGGGTTGGGTCCACTAACCCATGTTTTAACAAGCCCTCCAAGTTATTTTCATGCATGCTAAAATGTGAGAACCACTGCTCAAGCAATGTAGACTTATTGGTCAGTTAAATAAGCATATAAAAAAAGAGGGCAGAATTTCAGGCTGGTGGGGCGCCTGGGTGGCACGGCGGTTAGGCGTCTGCCTTTGGCTCAGGGTGTGATCCCAGCGTTGTGGGATCGAGCCCCACATCAGGCTCCTCCGCTGTGAGCCTGCTTCTTCCTCTCCCACTCCCCCTGCTTGTGTTCTCTCTCTCACTGGCTGTCTCTATCTCTGTCGAATAAATAAATAAAATCTTTAAAAAAAAAAAAAAAAGAATTTCAGGCTGGATTTCGAACCCACTTTTTCTAAATCAGTGTTTTGTAATCTTGGCTGCTTGAGGAATTTATATATATGTGTGTGTATATATACATGTATATATGCAGATATATACATATTTTTATGTGTGTATATATATGTGTATATATATACACACATAAAAATATGTTAATTTATAATATATATTTACTAATTATAATATTTTAATATAATATAACTTAATGATTATAATTATATAATATAGTATATGATATACTATACTATATAACATATACAATTACATTAGTAATAATTTATTGATAGTTCATATACATATCTATATCTATATATATCGATATCTATATCAATGTTTGTGTCCCAGCTCTAGACATTCAGATTCCTGGGACTGCATTCTTAAAAACTCCCCAGGTGATTCCGATATCTGACAAGAATTGGTATTTTATTCTCTCTAAGCCATAGGTAATCTACAGGAAGGAAACTATCATCATCTTCAAACTATATTTTCAGGATTTAATTTTCTGGCACTAGAATCATAAGGAGATAATGAACCTATATTTATTTCACTAAAATGCAAGTATAAATATTATTTAATGTACATTACTTAGAAGGAAGTTTGGCAAATTTCATCAAAATGATTGGATTCATCAGTGCTAAATATTGTAAAGAACTAGACTGGCCTCAGAAATAAGAGTTATGAAACAGTTAATTTTTTTTCCCTGCAGCTTTGCAGTTTGTGGATATTTTATTGCTTGAATATGCATAGCCTAGCGAACCACTCTTTTTCATCAAATATGTTATTAAACTACTTTTTGGACAAGTATCAGCAGATGTCATCTTGGATGTAGCCGTATTTGGCTTCGTACAGGTTATGGGGCTGTTGCGTAGTACGGATCAGCTTGCCACTGTCACACAACAAAGTGCACCTGGTGACTACGAAGCTTTTAGGCTGGCGTTGCTTCTCCCCACCCCAGGGGGCATCCCGGACCATCCCTGCTCTCCTTCTAGTGCACCATCTTCATCCAAGGCTGGTCCTTTGTCTCTCTCACCCTTCCTGTCCCTGCCTATGCTCTCCATGACTCTCTTTCTTGTGATGTTTTGTCGGTTTATTTCACTTTCCTCAAGGTCTGGGGACGACGTCTGGACTTTATTTCAATATATGGCCAGCCAACCAGAATCTGTTTTTCTTCTGGGCCTACCAAACACATGATGACTTTCCTAGTTATGGCACCCGTTTTCACGCAAGCCATGATCAGAAATATCTCCATCTACTTCCGCTTTTAAGGATACCCTGATGAGTACAGGATCCATATTGAGGAGAAGGATAATACGTCTTAGAAACAGGACTCCTTCCTTTGGATCCCAAACTTCTACGGGCCCTAACATCTCCCTCCTCACCCCAGGGAGGTCAAGAGGCCCTTTCTCCCTCCCCTTGGAGGGGTTGTCCCTTCCTGGTTTCTTTAGGATCTGTCATTTTGCCTCCTGAAGTATTTGCAAAACACTTCTCAGCATCTTCATTTGGCAATTCAGTTCAACTGAGGATTTTAGCTTTCTGCCCCTTAGGCTCTGGGCTGGAAACCTATCCTTACCCTATTCTAGCTCAGGCTCAGAGATCCTGCCTGGGGCCAGGTAACTCATTTTATAGGGGTATGATTCAGGTAACTTTTCTCTTTAATTTCTCTGGATCATTCTGGTCTGAATTTATAAATCTAGGTTTTTGTGGGTCAGTATCTACCCAGAATTAGAGACACAATTAGAATCTCCTGAAGCATGCATAAGCCCTATAACATTAAGCAATGTGGCTTGCACAGGCTAAGAATTTAGCAAAATTTTGTCCAATTGAATCGACTACACTTAGTGTCAATCTCTGTAGATAAACTTTCATCTCAATTATAGTTGATGATCAGCTGTTTGATTTTCTTTAGAGCTAAACTGTCAAGCATCAACGAGATAATAGTAAATACAGATTAATAATACAGAAAATACATCCAAGAAAAGTTATAATGCTCTTTGTACATGCCAGGTATCCTTAAGTAACAGGGAAATCTACCACTAAGACTAGCTGTGGGCCAAATGATGTAATAGGCTAGAAAGAAAATTAGCATCATTACACTTGCCCTTTTAATGACCTTTATTATTATTCCTTTCCTTTACTTCCTGGGTATTTAGTAAGCTGCTGATAAATCTTCTCTTGAAGACCTCCTAGAAATTCTTGATGCCTTTTGCATAGGAACCTCAAAGAAACTAATTCTAAGGATGCAATCTCAGGTATTACGGCAGGCAGGGGGTTAGAAATTTTTGCCTAGGAGGACCTATCCGTGTCCTTCAATTTTTACCAACGTGTAGACAAACCTGGACCTGACTCAACACTTAACTTACCTCCTACAAAAAGGATGATTTTGGCAGGCAGAATAATGGCTCTCCAAAGAATCTACAACCTAATCCCCAGAATCTGCGAATATGTTAGTTTGTGTGACTCAGGGAAATTAAGATTGCGTCTTAAATTAAGGGTACGCATGAGCTAACTGTGAGATGGGGAGATTGTCCTGGAATATCCGGATGAGCCCAATATCACCACAAAGATCCCTCTGAAGTGGAAGAGGGAGGCAGAAGGTCATCATTTGAGAGATTTTTGAAGATGCTACACTCCTAGCTTTGAAGATGGAAGAAGGGACCATTAGCCAAGGAGTGTAGGCAGCGTCTAAGAACTGGAAAAGGCAAGAAAACAAACACTGTCCTCTAGATTCTCCAGAGGAACATAACCCTGCCTACACTTTGATTTTAGCCTGGTCAGACCCATTTTAGGATTCGGACTTCCAAATTATCAGATAGTAAATTTGTGTTGGTTTAAGTCACTAAGTTTGTGGCCATTTGTTACAGCAACAATAGGAAATTAATATAGTAACTTTGAGAATTTACATCAATTCTTCGAGTTTTGTTTTCTTCCTAAGTACATGGAGATAACAGAAATCGCGGATTGTTCTTATAATAAGTCAATGAGTTGACTTGGGTCAATTTCTTGTCACATAGAAAGTATTCAATACATACTCTTCCCTCCCTCCCTCTTCTTTCATTCTACCGGCTCACTACCAAACTGCCACCATAAATCTTGCAATGACAGCTCCGTTGAGGGTATGTAATTAACAGGCAATTGTCTAATAGGTTTTATGAAATTATCTCTTAAATGTATTAGTGTGATTTTTTATACTGAAGGAAAGGGAGAGAAACTGGTAGAACAAGAGCCATTAGCAAATATTAAGGAAACTCTGTTTATGTACGGCTTATCACTGGAGGATGGAAAATGACTTCTGAGCTAGTAGATGCTCTGAATAAGCATGCCAGGAATTCAAAGTTCAAAAGATCATTACAACCCATACTTTCTTTCCATTAACACTAAAAGGGAAAAGGAATGCCAAAGGGGGTATTGGGCTCATCAACTCTTCAAAGCAACAAGAATGCAGCTTGATTCCACCTGTTAGCAGTAGAAGAGAGAATGTAGATGGATCCCAAAATATCTTTTCACCCTGGAACAGGGGTGCCATAATTAGTCATGTTAATTGCATTAAAGACATTTAATAACTCATCTCCTAAAAATGTAGACTTTCAAAAAGGTCTGCAATTATTCAGATAAATTATGGAATATAATTATACACTGGGATACAAAGCCATCATTAAAAACCATTGGAGATCTATATTTATTGTTCTAGAAATACGTGCAAAACATGATATGAAATGTGAAAGCCAATATTCAGACTAGTATATGTTGAATGATCCTTTTCTTTTTTCTTTTTTTCCTTTTTTTTTTTTTGGTAAAACACGTGATATGGAAAGATACACAGCTAAATGCTCATCGTGATTTTCCCTGGTTAGTGAGATTATGATGATTTGTTATTTTTAGCTCTATATTGTGAATTCTCCTATAATGAATATGAATACTTGCGCAAAAAAAACAAAAAAAAACTCTGAAGTAAATCCTATTGATGAAAACTCACTGTAATAGTCTTGCAGGTTGTAAAATAGAAATGTTTTTTAAGGAAAATCTCAACTTTCTATACGTTCATCAAGATAAGGATTTAGCGATCTTCATCTGAAAGATCATTTTCTCATGTGAAGCTTAAATCCCAGGAATTTAGAACGAATATCTAATTCTGTCTCACCCTATCTAATAATCAGTTTTAACACCCTTGACAATGGCCATTCAGCCGACTTGAATACTTCTATTGACAGGAAGATCATTATGACACAACAGCTCAGGGTAATTGCAGGCAGCACACCATAGCTAGTCTAGCTAATCATATCTTTCTCTTCCTTCCACACTTTGGTGGTGGTTCCAAACTTAAGGAATTTAAAGTCACTTACAACAACAGTTCTCTTTACCTGGATGCACACCGCTGGGAACGAATGAAAAGAGAATCTCATTGAAGCTTGTGTGCCTACGTGTGTGTGTGCGTGTGTTTTCACGTGCGTGCATGCAGGCATGTGTTGGGAGGACAAGAGCGAGCGGATGTGATTCCTGAGCCAACGGGGTGGGAATAGGTGTGAGGAAAGGGAAGGAGAAGTAAGATACAAAAGAAGACTTATAATGAAAATATGCTGTGTTGATATTTTGGAACCCCAAAGATGTTTCCTAATAGCTTTACCATATAGGAGTAGCTGGATGCAAACTGATAAGAATTTTGCTTATGTATATATTTTTCTAAGTACATTTTTTAAAAATCTGAATATGGTTGACACACAATGTTACATTAGTTTCAGGTGCGCGACACAGTGATTTGATAAGTCTATGTGTCATGCTATGCGCCCCATATAGGAATATGGGGATATAGGTAAACAGGAGAAGATACAGAAGGAGGGGTTGGTTGGTTGAGGCCACAGAGGGGCTGACTGTAATTCCATAACCTCCAGCACAATCTAGTCAGTAGGTAAAGGAAGAACACTGAAGGTTTTGAGCAGGTGAGTGACAAAAAAATGATGCCAAGGAAAGATAAATCAATAATAAATAGTAACCATCACGGATTCATTCCATCTATGCCCACCTTCCTCGCATCGCGTGGCCCTGTACCACTGCCGAGACACCGCTCCGTCAAAATTTCGTCCTCATTTTTACAGATGGGAAAACAGAAGCTTAAGGGGCTTGAAGCTGGAACAAAGGCAAGCCTCCCGGACTTGCCTGCTGTCCCTCTGGTAACAGGTGGCAAAGCTGAGAGCTGGACCGAAGTTTTCCGAGTCCAAATCCCATTCGATTATAAAGTCAGGGCCTTCTGCTGTGAAGCATTTCGTTCAGGAGGAACTTGCAGGTGGGGAGACTGAAGAGGGCCGATGGGTTAGAAAAGACTGGAATGACTCAGCAACTCCTGGTACTCGGGTGACGCCCACCGAAGGCACAGAAAGGGTCCAAGAAGAGTGTGCAAATGAAAAACAGCAGGTTGTGAGGCCTGGTTAGGTGGACGATGGGGGAGAAAGGCTGAGAGAGGTTCAGATGTTGAGAGGAATGGGGACGACAAGAGAACAGCATCTGATAAAGCGCCCAACTACTGTAAGAATTCAGTGCCGAATTCAGTTACCATCTAGAAGTAATCCAGAATATAATAAAATATTTCCAGCCTTCTTATATTATTGTTTAAGAGGCCAATGTTGGAGTTAGTTGCAGGAAAATGTTACTAACTTAATAAAGAATAAAACTGGTTCCCAAACAGGAATATACTAGGATCTCACTGGAGATGTGTGTGTGTGTGTGTGTGTGTGTGTGTGTGTAACTGCCTGCCTCAAGTAATTGAGGGGATAGAAACAGAAATGTACACAAAATGCTTTCTGAATTCTAATGAATAAAGCTATTACATGATCATTAAAATACTAAAAGGGGGTCTATATAGTATATTATCCTTGGGGATGAAATAGGAATACGGCAGAAACTATATTAAACTACCCTTGTCGATTCAAAGGGGTTTTAATCGTGAATTCGGTTTTATCTATTACATACAAAAACAAAACAAAACAAAAACTTGGGCCAAGAACCACAATCACCAGGGATTAAGCAACCACCTAACAAGTCAGAATCATGTTTTTCTAGAACATTGCAGAAGAGCCCTTAACCACAGCCAGTGTATACACCCTGTCTGCCCTTCTGCTTCTGATTCCTAAATTCAATTGCAGAAACTCACAAGGTAAGCCACTGTATTACAACTGTTTGTGGTTACTGTCGATCATTTGTGAATAGTAATAAAGTGTCGAATGCTCTTTTTAATCCATGTTTTGTAATTACATGGATTCAGTTCACTTCAGTTTTTTATAGAAAAAACTGCTTTAAAAACTCTAACGTGATTTTTAACTTTCTAGTAAGTGGTAAGACTTTTTAAAACTATCTGCACATGAATATAATAAACTGGTGACTTGATCAACAACTTTGGGAATTTTCTTTTCTTTTCTTTTCTTCTTCTTTTTTTTTTTTTAGAGAGAGAGAGAAAAGGGGTCAAGGACAGAGGAAGAGAGAGAGAGAGAATCTTAGGCAGGCTCCATGCCCAGTTCATAGCCTAAAGCAGGGCTTGATCTCACAACCTTGAGATCATGACCCGAACCGAAATCGAGAGTTGGAAGCTTAATGGACGAAGTCATCCAGGGGCCCCAGGAATTTTCTATTTTAAAGACAATCCTTTCTCTGAAATCTCAAAATCAAATGCTATATGGTAGATATAATTCTGGAGACTATAACGGATGGGCTTCCCCACATTCACTGCACACATCTGTACAGTGAAGTTAGTCAAGCAGGTGAAAATAGAGACTCAAAGATGGACATCTTGAAAAAATGACTTATTTCTGACATTTTTCACTTTATCATATCATTTAGCAACATCATTTATTTAGAAAAATCCCCAATATAAAATGCTTTGATAATACATTTCAACTCTTAGAGTATTACTTTTCTCCCAAATTAAATGAAATAGATATCGAGTGTCATTTAATTGACTGAGTCCCTTTTTCATGAATGTTGACTTTTACCACCTACAGACTTGAGGTGGCTTGGACATGGGAATGGGCAGGGAAAGGGCTGGTGTTTGTCTCAGTTTGTCAAAGTCATATAGCAGAAAGGGGAATGAAGTGAAGTGTCTATTAAGACAGGGTATAAACTCATTCCATTCTCAATAGTGTCTTAACATAAATCATAAGATTCAGATTAACATAAATCATTAGATTCCTCTCCTCATTTCTTAAATAATTCCATACACAACTTGAAGAGAAAGTAGAAACCAGTGATTTAATGTTCAGCATTTCTTCGTGGCTTCACTCTGCAAATATTTATTGGCCTCCTACTAAGTACCATGTGGAGACTAAGCACTAGACGAGGAAACACAGAAATGAAGCAGCTCCTGCAGTGGAGAAGCTTTACGAACACAAATGTATATAAAGGGCTGCAGCACAAAGTGGTACGTTCTGAACGGGTGTATCAACCGCTAAGATGGAGAACGCCATCCATACTGATTAATAGATGGACAGAAAGGTTTAAAACTTTGCAGGATCAAGATTTAAGCCCCCAAAGCCTCAAAGGGCTCCTATGGCTAACCAACGTATTATACTGCCTCTCGCTGGTCCTAAAATATTAAGTTCCTTGCACTCTAGCGAATAATTTTTATAACTTGGTCTATAAATAGTGATATTGAATACATAAGAGTCTCCTATATTTTGTAAGTCTTAGAAATAATTTGGATGTCATTGATTAATTCAAGAAAATCTGGGAGTAGATTTAATACCATGAACAGTATCATTGATGTTAAGAGCAATTTTCTACCGATTGGCGTTACTAGCCCCTTGGCAACAACCAGTTTAAGGGCCAAGTCATTGGAAAAGTTTGATCCCATGTCAAATCATGGCCCAGGAAGGGTATCTTTTAGCTTGTGAAAGCTGCTTTAAGTAAAAGACGAGCTCAAAATAACATACACTTAAATTACTAGTGATTTGGTGAGTAATCTGTACTATAACCATACAGTTGTAAGCACTTGTATACATATATAATATTTTACATTGCATGGTGTATTAACAATCTTATACAGTGTATTATTTGTGCTGCCACTTCCAGCACTTGGTAAGTAATTTTATATATAGTGTATATGTCTACACATACACATTGGTATGTATGTGTACATATAGTGTATATGTATTTATGTGTATATATATCATTTGGTATGATTTAAATTTCTATATAGATCGATATGTAGGTCTACACAGAAACATTTTGAACATCATCCCTGAACACAAATATGAGTAGTTATGGGAACACAGAGGAGGTGATGTCTGGCCCTAAGGACACGAGTAGAAGTAGTCAGGGAGAAACTGCTATCCAGACTGAGTCTCTTGCGGAGGCAGGAGGAAGGATACTCAGGAAGAAAGAGAAAGGAAAGGCAGGCACAGCATGAATGGGAATCCCGAGCAGACGGCATGGCTGCATAGATCGGTTGTGGGCAATGCGAACGTCAAGAAGGGTCTGAATTTTATCTGGTGTTTAACAAGACACGATTTGTGAGTTGGAAAATGAAGATGCATCAGATTTGCATGTTAGAAAGTCAACTGTGGCAGCAGAGGGAAGACACGTTGTTTTTTTTTTAATAAACAATTTAAAAATCACATTTGTATTTCTAGGTAACTATGGAAACGGTATATCTGGATCAGAGGGGAAAGTTGCAAGAGACAAGGAAATCCATTAGGAAAATCGCATTAGGAAAAATTTATTCATTCACTCGATAAATAGTTCTATGTGTGCCAGTCACCGAGGATACATCAATGAAAAGCAAGGATAAGAATCCTGGCTCTCATAAACATGGTATTGTATTATATCAGGGGAAACCGCTAACGTTTATACAGCACTGACTCTGTGCCGGTCCTTATTTTTAAGCAGTTTACACGGTCAGTCTTTTAAGATAAGCCTCAACGTGGTTCTAACGGGATCAACAGGAATGGAATTAATGAAGGACTCTGATTCAACAGGAATTCAGGAAGCCGATAAAATTAACTGGAGTTAGTAACCGAATGGACATGCATGGTGAAACAAAATGACTCTTGAGCTTTAGGTAGCAAGGGTCGTTTTTTCTTAATGGTTAAACGCAATTTCTGAAATGGTTATATGTACCCTACCTTACTTAATTTTATAGCAAGGATGCAGTACCCTTTATTTGGGGCTATTTCTACATAACATAAAGTAAGGGGAGAATTATGAGAACACAGAATGGTTCTTTTCTGTCTCCTGCATTTCTGAAGTCTACTGACCAGTCTTACCACTTTATTTTCCATTTCTGAAGTGGCTCTCTTGAGCTAAGCTTGAGAACACTGTCTTCTGTGTTCTCAACTCAGCCCTCTAACAGTCATATAAGTGGAGTTAAACGTAGCTGGTGGGGGCATTACCAAGATGAAATAATTAAGCCTTTCTGAACTGAGCTAACTAGCAGGAAAAAAAAACAGGAGAGTAGGTATTCTGCTGTCTCAGTGGGAAGAATGTGGTCAGAGCTCTCTTGAAACCAAACGAAAGAGAATTGTGTCTTGGCTTCCCTCATCAAAAGCTACTACTGAGGGTGCTATTTTCCCAGCTTAGTGCAAAATTAACATGAAAAATAAAAACTGGTTCTAAATTGAAAACCAAACATAGCTGTCTAATTATTTTCCCTTCATCTTTTTCTTTTAATTTCTTGGTACCCATGATATTGATAACTCTTTGCAAAAAGTATATCTTATGTTAAAAGTTTCCTAGCCAGAACTGAATAGTTCATTCTGGAATCATCTATCATAACAGCACTGTAAGAATTCTAAATGTAAACATCTGAAGCTACATCGTTTCCTTAACATGGCATTTATTCCTTCAGTGAAAAATGACTTATACACGGCTACTAGGCAACTGGCTTTTACTTCTTAGGGGCAGAACCAGATTCATAAATTAATAATTTCACAAGTTTACACTAACTGTCCTAAAACAGAATATTAAAGAAAATTATTTGTTTCTCCTTTACACAAACACTTTTGCTCTTAGGAAATGTACATTAAGATATCAATCTACATTTGTGACACAAGAACAAAGACACTTGTATTTACTTGTGTGTGTGGTTCACTCTTTTACCACTTCTCATGAAGTTAAGCCTCACTAAATTTTATTTCTTCCTCATTTGCAATCAGGATTACATATGACATTTGTCCTCACTGGATAATTACAGAAAGACACACATGGCTCTAATACTTATTTTTATCAGTGTCTTCAGCGAGTTATGGCTCAATGTATTAGATTTGCAGCTGAAACTATCATTGGAGCCTCACATTTGCTAAACCCAGATGTTTCGGAGTCCTAGTTTTTTTCACCAAAGCTGGTTACTATATTTAACCTTCAAGCCTATAAAATTTACACTTCTAGTTATTAAAATGAAATAAAACATATAAACTGAGCTCAAGACAGTATTTTGCATTTCCATTATTTGACCACAGGGAACACTCTTTATTGTTAGCTTAGTGAAAATTTTTGTTTAGCTCCTTGTTAATGGCAAAATGACTTTGGAAACATTCTTGGCCTTTCAACTCAGCATTGCGGAAACCTTCCGCGTTTCTCCATTTGCATCCCTGTCTTATCCCATCTCTCCACCAAAAACAAATAGACAGTCAAGCTTTCCAAACAGCTGCTATGGGAAAGGCAAGAGAGAGGAAGAAGAAAGAAAAGGAGAGAAGGGGAAGGGGGCGGGGATAAGCAAGAAATGAAAGAAAAATTGGAAGAAAAGCCCTGGAAACCATCCGAGAGGTAACCTCAAAAGCACATTAGTTACCTGCACAGTCATTACTCGGAGGCAGGAAGTGTGCTGCATGAATGATCCCATTTCCATGAATCATCTTACTTAACCTTCAAAAAGAACCTTACTAGCTAAAGGACTACTATTGCCCCACTTGGCAAATGAAACCGAGGCCAAGAAAGACTCCGTTACTTAGCTCAGGGTCACGGTGCCTTTTCCTGCAAAGGGCAGGGGCAATATTTGTTCCAGTTCTAACTCCAAAGGCTGCGCTCCTAATCCCTCCGATGGGCGGGAAGATAAGCAGGGTCAATAGGCTGGCCTTCCTGTATACGCATTCCAAAGTAAGGCATCTCATAATTAATATGTTCGAAATGGCCTCTTCATTTCCTCCCCGAAACCTTTTCTATGCCCCCCTCCCCACCAAGTCTTTACCATCTCAAAGAATAGCACCACCACTCTCCTCTGGCCAAGAAACCCAGAATCATGCTGATGTCCCCCTTGCCCCCGTAATCCAATCTGTCAATAAGTCCTACAGATTGAGATCCAAAATTACACCAAGCCTGTCCTCTTCTTTCCGTAGCACATCTGTCTGACTGCACCAGCCTCATACTGGTCTCTCTGTTTTCCCCTTTGTCACTTCCCCTGAATCCTCTACGGCTGCAAGAGGCATCTTCGCAAAACGTAAATTAGACTATGTCACTCGTTTGCTTTAATATGATTAGGGGGAGGGAGTTTCCTTCGCCTTAGAACAAAACCTGAATCACTGTGCTGGGTTACGAGGCTCTGCACCATCGGGCTGCAGTCCAGCTCTCCAGCATCGCTTCGGGTGGCCCTCTGCTTTGTTATCTGAGTTCCAGGCAGTTTGATGCTCTTTGGGTCACTTGACCACACAGAGCTCAGTGCCTTTGCACGTGCTTTCTCCCCAGCTTGGCACATTTCTCCCTCCCTTCTTCCTGTGGCGGCTTCATCTCATCCTGAGTCGAAGCTCGAATATCACCCTTCAGAAGCCATGCCTGACAGCTGCATCTCTATCTCGGATTCAATGTAACCTCCCTCACACTTTAAACACTGTATAAATGTTTTGTCTGTCTACTATTTGATCATCAGAGCCTATCGGAACCTCAGGTCAAAAATCACAACTGTTATGGTCATCATTGTTTTTCCAGAATCCAGTAGAGGCCTAAAATATAGCGGGTGTTCCAAAAATGCTTGTTGTATAATTTCCATAAACAAATGAATAGAGAACCTCTTTATAGCGAATCAGTTTTGCCAGAGAAACTCTGACCCTTCTCTTACACTACATTCCGATTCTCTTTGGATTGGCATAGGTTCTAGCAAATAAAGAATCACACCAGGTACAACTATGTGCTAGATCATTGAACACCGCCTTCTATTTTGCCCAGCTATCCAGAGCAATCTTCAAGAGAAAGAGTGGGAATATTATTGAGTTATGTAATATACGCCACAAATAACTATTTGATTTGAGATTATGGTATTTTAATCACCTATGAAAGATCTGCTTAGTTTTAAAAAGGTGACTATCACTGCTTTTGAGAGTAAAAATAGAATCATGCTAAGCCTCTAGAAATGTGACTAGTAAGGATTCATATTCACCAAAGATTTAGCCATTTAAGAAAATCTTCCTCTAAATCAAAGCCAATAAAACGTAGATCCATAGGAAACATAACTTTGGGATGAACCTAAAGAATAGTAATGATAACATTTACATTATACTTTTCTATTTAAAAGGCGTATCTTCTGGGGTGCCTGGGTGGCACAGCGGTTAAGCGTCTGCCTTCGGCTCAGGGCGTGATCCCGGCGTTACGGGATCGAGCCCCACATCAGGCTCCTCTGCTGTGAGCCTGCTTCTTCTCCCACTTCCCCTGCTTGTGTTCCCTCTCTCGCTGTCTGTCTCTATCTCTGTCGAATAAATAAATAAAATCTTAAAAAAAAAAAAGGCGTATCTTCTGTCATGGACACAGAACAGTACCTCACAGTCATGCTGCTAACGGCAGGGCTGTGCTATGCAAACACCTTGATGATGGGAACCATTCTAAACTGCTCGTTGAAAAGAGAAAGGCTTACAAACGGTTAGCCAGCCATAGTAGCCAACAGCCTTTCCCAGGACCTGTATTCTCTTATGCGCTCTCTCGCAGATTAGAAATATTTGTCTCAGTGCCTGACATGACTTCACCATCTTATTATAACTCCCTAAGGCACTGGTATCTTTCCTTGGGTTCTCATGTCACTAGCAATTAATTTTATTGCCAAGAATGGTTGCTTTTTTCTCTAAGCTGAATATGTCTGTATAATCTTGTCATGCTTGTCCTCAAACCTCGTTTTCCGACTTACTGCACTTGTTTCTATTTTTCCAGGCTTTGCTCTACATTCTAGCTAATTGTCAATAATGACTTTGCTAAAACTCGAATTACTGCTCACTTTCAAACAAAAATCTGTGCTCCTTCTAACCAGAACGAAGAGCTTCGCGTTTCCCGGCATCTCAGTGGTCAGTCATCAAATAGGGAATAAAAATCTAAAAGCCTTGTCCTTAACTGACATTTCATATAAAGAACTAACTCGGCAGCTTCTGCTATTATGTCAAGATCCTATTTATATCTTTCAATAGCATATGAATTAAGGATCTTGGCGAATGAAAAACTGGGCACCAAAAGACATAATCAAAGACAGAGGCAACCAATGTCTGGCTTTGGACCAGATACATTACAACGGCCAACACAGATATCATATCTGACGCCTCAGTTTTAGTGCCAAACCAGGAGACGGCACTCTCTCCGACTGCACGCCCAAGTCACATGGGAGGTCAAACAAGGAAGCAGCAAACCAATTTTCACAATGGAGACAAAAGTAGGGCTCCTCTTACTCAGTGATTCAAGCCAGATGGATGACCACATCTCCTAACTCTTTCTTATGCCCATCAAAAAAAAGGTCTTAGATCTGATGCTGAGGGCTTAAAAAACTTAAACATACAAACAAGAAACGAATACAAATTTATAGAATGACATTTAAACGGGGACTGAGGATACTTTACGCTAGTAAGAGCTTTCTACTTCTCTACTTGGCATTACGTCTCTTATCACATGAGGCACAAAATTGGGGCCACTAAAAATACTTAAGGTAGTGGTGCTGACCTTACACTGACTGATAGAAAATATCTATTACCCATTAAATTTTAAAGATGGACAATTGTTGATATAATATACTGATGACTTTTTTTTTTTTTTTTCTGAATAGAATTCTTTAAGAGTAACGTGAGCTCCGTACTGGTGGTTATCGGGAATCTGAGAATCCCGTCGGTCTTCAGTGTATTTCCCTGAAAGTGTCAAGGGAATTTTCACAGCAGTTGGTTTCACGGTTTAAAAATGTGAAAGTGCCACAGGGATTTAAATTAATGCTAGGATAAGACAATGTTCTAAAGGACTAACAAGGTCCACTGGCAATTGTTTAGAGGAGCTTTTCTTAGAATATGAGGTAATTGATCCTTATATAAAAATGGAGCGTCTTTTTCCCATTTATCTATTCATTCATTTTAATATTTGTTAAATATTTACCTGTTTTCAACCCCTTAGAATCTTAATTCTAAGGTTAACGACACCTTTTTTGACTTGAAGGAATTCCTTCTCTACTAATGGAGGTCTTCATATCAGCAAATAATCAGAATACAACATTCTAGTAGGTAAGGGTAGGGATGGACGCACAAAGAAGGGTGTGGCTAACTTTGTCATCACCATGTTGGGAGCCCCTCTGGAGAGGAAATGCCCTGGAGTCAGGTGTCAAAGAGTGATGAAGTCCGTCAGGGTGGGACACACCAGTGATGTGACAACAGTTTTTCCATCACAAGGAAGAGCTACGAAAGTTCTTTGGAAAGAAGGCTAAAAAGGGCCAGAAGCACTCTCACGTTGGAATACTTTATAGGAGAATTACAGGGCATTGATGACTGAGATGAAATCAGAGAATATGTTCGATTAGGAGCAGGATAAAAGAATACATGCTTTTGTCTTCTGCTAAGATTCTGGACCCCTAGATCTGGAATTGGACTTAAAGAGGCAATTATCAAAGGGGGATGTCTTTTCCACGTCTATAGTATTATTACATTGAGTTCCCCTCAGGAAGATAGAAAGCGTGAAACCGAAAGAAATGGAAGATGCTTTCGCTGAATCCACAGGGGATCGCTACATGGCTTCTTAGATGAAGCCCCGGACAACGAGAGCATATTTCCCAATTTCAGAGTTTGACCCTGTAAATCGTAACTTACAAATTGTAACTATATAGTAGATCGCTGGCCCCAGAGTACCTAGATGGATGGCCTTCCGATATACTATTTTCATGTTCTTTACTATTATTCCAAAAACTATTATTTCATTATGAAATGATCATTTTAAGAATTATACTATGATAGACTCTATAACTTAAAATTTTGAGGACTGCATAACATTTTAAGGACTGCTTTTATTAAAAAGCTTTTTCTATGTTTATTGGGCATTAAGAATAATTTCCAGATTGCTGCTTGAGTACGTGGTGACATGAATATGACTGTAAGTTTTCACTTCCGTTGAGCCCTGTCTTAAGTGGATTATTACATCCTGCATGACTCCAACTACACATTCATAGCTTTTCCCAGAGCCTTTGCTCACTTTATAACTTCGCACACATTATGGAAGTGTACCTGTTTCATCAGAACTCACGTATTAAGTGGTTTTTTTTGTTTACTTGTAATATAATTGATAAAACAAAAAAATGGTACTGTAAGGGTGATTTGACTTGATTTGTGTTTATCTGAACTTTAGAAAGACTACATATTTTTCCAAATGTATTTTTTAAAAGAATTACAGTATGATATCAGAAAAGAATACTATAAATTTGAGTACGTGGTAGCCTTTAAAGAATTCTAAAATAAAAATTCACACTATATAAGAAACATAACTTTTTGCCTATGGACAGCTCCTACTCTGATTTCATTCTCACCATTAAATATTCTTAAAACCTTGGTCAGGAGAACCCAAGAACATCGAGTGAACTCCCCGCTTTCCCTATCCTGAATAAGTATGGAAGTTACTGCTTGCAGAAACAATCCTGGAATTCAAACTGGCCTCTGGTTGCCTGGTTATGAAACTTGAGGAAGGTCAATTACCTACTTCTGTGACTCAGTTTCCTCATCTGCCAAAAAGGAGCAGCAATTTTTTTGTTTGTTTTTACTAAGCTGACAGGAATGCTATGAAGGCAAAACTGCATAAGTAATCGTAAATCTTATATAAGGTTTAAGATCTAATAGAAAGAATCCTAAAATATAATAATCTCTCTCCAGGTGTGTGTGTGTGTATACATAGGCTCTCTCAACCAACACTTATTAGATCCAAACACAGTAGTACTCCCTGAGGTGAAATCCTGACATTATCTATTCTTCAAATAAAGTACTCTTTAGTCCTGCCATCTGGTAACAGCCCCACGCTAAAAAGTGGTAACCCTGTCCTAAGCACCATCCCATTAGTGACGGGTGGTCCTAAATCAGAACAAGATTTCTGTGGCTAACTAGTTTCTTATGATAGTATCATTAAATCTGAAACAAGGGCTTTCAGCTCTCCACTTTCCTAAATCTCTTTTTGACTTCTGAAAGTAAAAGTTATATTTGACTTTTTAGGTTATTCAAGGATTATGCTTGCTCCAGTACTTTCCTTAGTCACTGTCCTAAAAACACTCTCTCTCTCTTTTTTTTTTTTTTTTTTTTTTTTTTTTTTAAGATTTCCTCTATCCATTTGACAGAGAGAGAGGTAGAGAGAGAGCACAAGCAGGGGGAGAAGCAGGCTCTCCGCTGAGCAAGGAGCCTGATGCGGGACTCAATCCCAGCATCCTGGGATCATGACCTGAGCCAAAGGCAGACGCTTAACCGACTGAGCCACCCAGGCATCCCTCTAAAAGCATTCTTGAGGACTTGGAGAAGGTGAATTTAACAGATTGGAAAGAGAATTGCAGCAGATAGTTCTTAATTTTAGGCCACGGTGTTGTAACTGGCTTCCCAGATGTGAAATACGGGACACATTTCATGGAGCTGGTTTATGGATATGCTTACTATCTTTGTATAAAAGAGATGATAATAAATCACTATGGCTGAATTCAGTAGCCAGACCCACTGGGCCAAGAAGTCTGTCATCACCTGCATGGGAAGAGTAAGTCACCCTTGACAGAGGTCTGTTACTTCCTGGACAGATGGATACATTCGGAGAAGTCACCTGGCTTTTCTGAGACCTGGATCCCTCCAACCAAAACCGTGAATACTGCTTGTTCATAGGATTCAAGTACCTTCCATAATCCCTAAGACATACGTATGTTTGAGAAGTATGTCTTCATAAACATGCATTCTATTACATAAAAATCACATGATTACACATAAAGATTTGAAAATGAAGGTTCAATTACAGTCTACAAAAATATTTTTTCTAGAATGTATTTTAAAAAAATTAAAAAAAATTATTTACTGTACTACCAAGATGTATATAACTGGATCAAAAATTAAAATTCTCAGTTTAATATTATTTTTATAGAAAAGAAGGATATCTTTTTTTTTCTCTTACCACAAATATTGCCAATATTTTTTATTTCTGTTGGGCAAAATACCTCATACTTCCCAAAGACATAATTTCATTCAAGATACTCTTTAAATAGTATTGCATTTCTCACTCAAATGTTAGAGTATTTTACAAGACAGTACAAAAATCCTAAAAAAAGTAAGTATCAGATTAAAACAGCTTTGAAATACATACATGAATTTTTATTCTTTAATCTTGCAAGTTTCTGTGTTTATTCTGCCAGAGGGAAGTTTTCTTATATCGGGTGAATTACGATAGGTTCTGTTCCATAGATAGTTTGCCAGAATCTTTTCCGAGCCCCATAGTAATGCCATGTCGGCAGCGAGAAGAAAGGTCAAGAACAACGACCCTGGAATGTTTCCCTCTCATGTGAGATGCCAGCTTTAAAAAAGTCCTGAAATGACTTATTTCCTATTTCCATAAGCACAACCCTTAGACACTCAGCCACGTTTTCAGCAAATCCAAAAATAAACACGGTTTCTTCAACTAGCCATTCCTCGCTATTTTAATATTTTGAAATACGATACGCATTGTGTTTTCTGAAGTTTAAGTACAAATCAAAATTTTAAAGTAAATGCTACCATTCCACCCAGCTAAGGAAGGGAATGTGCGGAATAACAGAGTGACGCTGTGTCAGATTGAAAATAACTGAGGGGGGAAAAGCAAAATATTAAAAAAGTAAAAGCTATAATATCTTAGAATTGTAACTACTTGATTTCAAACTTTTTTGGGTAATTTTAAAGAAAATCCTACTTTTGCTATTGAGGTATATTCAGTCTTTCTAAGTGACAAACCTGGTGCCTCGAGCCAATAATTTAGTCTATAAATTTTCATCTACTATGTGGATTTGAATTATTTCGGAGTTCCACTCTAAAGTTTACTGACAGTGGACTTTCCCATTTGAGCATCAAGATTCAATAAGCACATTACTTTTTTTAATAAATTGGCTTCCTTCTTAGAAATTGGTTTCATACTAAGATTCCTTTTATCAATACATAAAGTATTAACCCATGATTTGCTTACTATAAACACAAAGGCATCAAATTTATTAAGCCTCCGGCCTCTAGGGAAAATCAAATAGTTGAACCCAAAATAACACCCCTTTTTGCCCCCCCGGCATGCACCCCACGGATGCTGTCTTTCAGAGCTGTGATCACGTTGTGTCCAGTGATATTTTAAACAAGTGCTATTTAATGCCTCACAAAATATGGAGGGTAAGTAAGCATGTCCTCTTTTTGAGATAGATGATGTAATAGCGTCCTTTTAAAAAAGCATCATAAGAAGACAGAGAACTGGATCTGAATCATTTCTTTCCTCCTTCCTTCATCTCTTACCCCCATACCTGCCCCCCCCCCCACTTCCTGTGTCCTGGTCACACAACACATGTACTTCCTGAGGTTCTTTTGCTTCTCCTGAGAGCATGAGAGAACAGAGGTATCTTTATGATGAATCTAGAAGTGGCCAGTTTTCCCCCCGGCCTACAGGATTGGGAAGAGAGATGAGCACAGTGAGCAGCAGTCAGAGCTTTGGGGGAGCAGTGACAGTGACATTGCTCGGGAGACTCAGAGCACAAGTCATAGCCTATTCTCTGCAGTATTCTTCAGATTTCACTGAGGAAAATTTTATTTTATTATATTTTAAAAGATTTTATTTATTTATTTATTTGACAGAGAGAAAGAGAGCGAGCACAAGCAGGGGGAGCTGCAGGCAGGGTAGAAGCAAGCTCCCCACTGAACAAGGAGCCTGATGCAGGACTCGATCCCAGGACCCTGGGATCATGACCTGAGCCGAAGGCAGCCAATTAACCGACTGAGCCACGGAGGCACCCCCACCGAGGAACATTTTAGCTAGACTAAGTCACAGATTCCCCCAAACTAAGAAAATCATTAGACGTACTGAGATTGGTAAGATAAAACACACATTTAGTTAGCACTGATTTCCTGGTGAATGCAATTATTCATCAGCATTAGTCCACACAGCACCCAAGTACAAATTAGCAAAAGGCACCCCCTTGGGGTAGACACACGTGGGGAGGCACATGGCTTGAGAGTGGAGCTGGGCTGGATTCCAACATCCTCTTGTCACCTCAAGCGGGCAGCATTATGCAGAACATATCCTGAACAACTGGACATGGGTATCCTATTTACGTAAGTCTTTCTTTTTAGAGCTTTACAAATCCGAAGACAAAAATAATATAACTGGAACATTTATCTATACTCATTGCAGAATAGTATTGTGTCAGATTGAGAATGTAAGATTATCTATTGGCAAATGACAGATTCATTCAGTATAAATTCAGGTGAGCATAAAAGGATACTTGATACAGATTCTTTGCAGTGAAGTCATCAAAGAACAACCAATAAAAGCCACTCTCCTTGTTTATACTAACAGGAGAGTGAATACTTACCACCGTCTTCAACTGTAAAATGGAACACATCACTTGTGGCATTGGCCCCGTCTTTTAAAACGTAGCATATTTTCATGTCATCAATGTCAGCTAGAAAATAATCCAAGAACAAGATGATTCATTACTAAGGCGAGACTGGTGACTCATTACTTATGGTAAATCCGATTGGCTCTTACTTCTCTGCAATCCTGTTTAGGTTTCCTAATTCCAAGGGAAGCAGCGCTATCTGATTTCTACTATCTCTAAGTCCCTGGATTTCAGCTGTCCCACGGAAATCTGATCCCTTACCCAGATAGAGTGCAAGAGTTAGGTTATAATAATAGCAAGGTGTTGCCCCTCCCAATGGTATTTGCATGTTCATGCACCAAAGAAGTGACTGTCTAAATACAGAATGTCAGACTTCACGACAGGTGGAAAGGGAGATATTTTGAGGCATGGCAGATTTCCTGGCACTACCAAAATCACACTCCTTCCCTCCCTGGAGGGCTGGTCCTCAGAGGAAAGAACTTCCCTGCCCTCCTCTGGCAAACTTTTCCTACCTCTTATGATATACAGCAGGCTGTTTTTAAGCTCCCCAGAGTTCAAAAGAAAAAAAAAATCAAATCGAGGACATTTTATTTTTTATTTTTTTTTTTTAAGATTTTTTATTTTTATTTATTTGACAGAGATAGAGACAGCCAGTGAGAGAGGGAACACAAGCAGGGGGGGTGGGAGAGGAAGAAGCAGGCTCATAGCGGAGGAGCCTGATGTGGGGCTCGATCCCGTAACGCCGGGATCACGCCCTGAGCCGAAGGCAGGCGCTTAACCGCTGTGCCACCCAGGCGCCCCTCAAATCGAGGACATTTTAAATCCCAAAGATTGAAATAACTCTCATGCCCCAGAGAGCAATTAGAACAGAAAACATCTGGCTCCGTCGGTTCAGCATCTGCTTTCGGCTCAGGTCGTGATCTCCAGGTGCTGGGATCAAGTCCCCCATCAGGCTCCTCGATCAGTGGGGAGCTGCTTCTCTCTCTGCCTGCTGTTCCCTTGCTTGTCCTCATGCACTCTCGCTCTCTCTCCCTTTCTCTTTCTGACAAATAAATGAAAATCTTAAAAAAAAAGATACTGTAAAAAAGAAAAAGAAAACGTCTAAAAAAACTGAAAACTTTATCCGCAGTGAAAAGTTACCCTGCTTCTGGAATGCTCTTTCTCTTGCTTCCTGTCCTAGCTCTTGAATTCACTGGCATAGTTTGTTCTCAGTGACTGACTAACATACAACTTCAAAAATTTATTCACCCATTTTACTAGTTCCTGTCTTTAATGATGCAGCACAGACAACATAATAAACCAAGTATCATCCTGTTCTGTGTTGCTCGCAACACGCCGTTATTGACCTGGGCCCGGCAGTACACAGTTATTTCCAAGGCTACATTAAGTTCAAGATCACAGCTAAGAGTGGCTTCCACAATGGCATTAATGGTTATTTGTCTCGAGTGGGCTCTACAGTTTTTCCATCTTCTAAGAGGTCTACTGAGTTCGTGCTACGAAGTCTACAAGCACTGTATATGAGAAAATGACTTTATGAAAGAATAAGCTCAAGTGATGGAAGGTACTGGGATCAACAAATGACTGCACGAGTTTCTATGACTCCTCTTGACAGATGTGAAACGTACACGCTCCCTTGGCTCATACAGTTCTGAAAGATGACTTGCTTACAATCCGACATCCGAGGAGGGGAACATCTGATTTAACAGTTCATGGTAACTTCTTGTAAAAGGAGTACTAGGAGATGAAGCAAATTCGAGACATATTATTCCCCCTAGCATTTTATTTCTAACTCTGCTCTAATTTCATCAATTTCTGCCTAGTGTCATTTGTATCTTTCTGCATGACTACCTTTCCTAGAAGGCGGAAAACTTCTGGAATTGTTTTTTTCATCTTAACTTCCCACAGTCCTTTGCTTAGAGTCTAATATTCAGTAATGGCTCAAAAGTTTCTTAACTTAAAATGAAAGAGCCCAGAGGTCTGGTGGACCACGCTCGGGCTGCTGCCTCCGCCTGTGTGATGTTTCCACACAGGTAAGGAGTGAAGCCCCTGCAAGCTCTTTACCTGTCTACTCCTACAACTCTGACCCTTTACAACCTTTATTTATTTATTTTTTAAAGATTTTATTTATCTATTCGACAGAGATAGAGACAGCCAGCGAGAGAGGGAACACAAGCAGGGGGAGTGGGAGAGGAAGAAGCAGGCTCATAGCGGAAGAGCCTGATGTGGGGCTCGATCCCAGAACGCCAGGATCACGCCCTGAGCCGAAGGCAGACGCTTAACCGCTGTGCCACCCAGGCGCCCCCCTTTACAACCTTTAAATCATCAGGAAGGAATCAAGTGAACTGTGTTCTGAGGACACATCCCTAGCCTAAGGACAAAGTCCTCTGGTCATGTGGGGAAGAACTTTTCCAAACTTCCCCAGTTTCTCTTTAACTGTGTAGGAAAATCTAAAGGCTCTACCACGAGAAAAGGAAAAATTCAAAATTCATTAGTACACCCAAGCTCTGCATCGTTGTTTTCTTGCAAAACCTATAGTATTTAGGAGACAGTTTCGTTGAAATAAATCACCACTTCAAAAGTGATTTCTTAAAAACTTTTTTAAAAAAGTGAACATGAATGCAATTAGGACACGCAGGTGTCAAATTTTCTGTCCAAGTTAGGGCATGCAATATTGATTAGTTGGAACAAACCAAAACCCTTTTCATTTTCTTTATAACTCAGTTAATAATTCATGGTTCAAAAAAGGGACTTCTAAAAAAAATCTCAAATAAGTAAAGACTTTGATCATAGCACTGTTATCCTATAGGAACCTCTAAAGCTATCAAAAACATCATAAATTATATATAAACACTCACTTCTTAAGGCACAGTAGTATTAGGAAGATCAAAACCTAGTAGCAAAAAAAAAAGTTATCTCCTTTCAGTGAACATCTAACAATTAACTGGATTTTCTTCTAATCGCTGATCGTGCAACGGATTTATTTCAGTTCATGTATACAAGTATTCCATGATTTTGTGTTTTCGTTTTAATTCTAAGTTCACTAACTTGCCTGGCAACCACACCCTGGTTCAAACTCTTTGGGGGAAATTTCTGAAAGCGATCTGTAACGTATCTCCCACAAGATATCATTGGGTGCTTATTGTAGAGAAAAAAGTCCAGCTCCTTGAGACAAGAGATTTAAGCCTGGGATGGAGACAGCAGGGGGCACCCTGGCAAAGAGGCAACATTAAAATAATTTCTTTAATTTGTCTAATTCTACCTTGTCTATTTCTACCTTAACAAGGTTTAGAAATGAATGGATTTTCTTCCCCTAGGGTTCATGTCGTGAATCGGTTTGGGAATAGCCTTCTTTGCCCATATATACTAACTTGACCTAACCCAGTGCACTGAAAATCCATCAAAATATAGCTCAGCTTATCCCTTCATGATAACAGAAAAAGAAAAACGAATACAAAGGTAGCGTCATCCTCACTCGAGCCACTGCTTTCATTCCTCTTCAAAGAGAGGAGCGCAGTGGCTCTATAATGGAGCCTCTCTATTTTTGCTCACCCATCTCGTCTCCAGTAATAACCACCCTGAACCAAACTGAAGCCCCCACTTGCTCAAATGAGCGCTCTGTGATGAACTACCAATAGTTTTCCTAGGCAGTGTTTGGGTTCTTATTGGAATGTGCTCATTTCTCTTATAATCTTAAAAATGTATCTTCACTTTTTAGAATAAACTGACTATTCAATATTTCCAGATGACCATAAAAAGTAACCATGGTGAGTCCGTATCAGTGAGAGGGAGAGAGAGAGCAACAGGCTCTCTCCACAATAGCATAATTTAGGGTTCAATATTTAAGATATAATATTCCAACATTTTCAGCTGTTGGACCCAGTCCATAGAACTTAAATTAAATCATTGGCCTATCTTCATCCACAAATTCCTTTAAAAAAAAAAATCTTTAAAGTCAGATTACTTTTTCAGGTCAGAGGGGCAATCTGAAGTCACATTTTCTATCCTGTAATATATTCCTTTCATCCTCTTCACTTTCCGTGAAAATGAACCAGTCTAAGATTGCCTGGTAGCTCTGTCCTCAGAAAGCCTTCACACAAAAGTTTCCTGCCGGTCTGGCATGACACTTGGCACTCTGAGGTTTTCCTGTCCCTGCAGGCCCTAGAATATATTCAGGCTTTCAGCCAAGAATCAGGAGGTTGGAGTGCAAGGCTATTTGCCAGCATCTAAAACAGAGAAGCAGTTCACTTTAACACTATACTTTGCGCTATCCGTTTATTAAAGCCTTTGTCAGAGCACAACACTGTTGCGGGGGGGTGGGGGAAGAACACCCCCACTGGGATGCCCCGAGGATAAACTCCACCTCCACTCCCAGAGCCCACGGAGGAGAGATCTAGTTTCCACCCTGACATGGTGAGATTTTCATGAAAGCCACCCGAAGCCCTCTGTAGTGAAGTTCGCACGTTCTAGAGAACAGAGCCCTGCCTCCCAAGCCAGCATGCTGAATGGGCTTCTCCCTTCAGTCACTGAGGAACTCTGCAGAGGTCACCTGCCCTTCCTGTCTCAGATTGTGTCCACACACAAAGAAAATTTAGGTTAGAAAAAGACCGGGATAAAGAAAGGGGGGGTAATCAGAAGAGGGAATGAAGCATGAGAGACTATGGACTATGAGAAACAAACTGAGGGCTTCAGAGGGGAGGGGGGTGGGGGAATGGGATAGACCGGTGATGGGTAGTAAGGAGGGCACGTATTGCATGGTGCACTGGGTGTTATACGCAACTAATGAATCATCGAACTTTACATCAAAAACCAGGGATGTACTGTATGGTGACTAACATAATATAATAAAAAAAATTATTAAAAAAAAAAGAAAAACGCTTTAGTTTCAAGAATGCAGATGCTCGAGGCCACGGGTGTCTGTTATTGTGTTTGAAAGAGGTCGTAAGAGGAGATCTGAAGTGAAGTGAGGAAATAATTTCCTCATATAAAACATATTGTCTTAGACATCATTAAGTGTGCTGTGTGTGTGTGTGTGTGTGTGTGTGTGTGTGTGTGTGACGGAGCCATACCTTGTACATGTAACTGTTAGAACTCTAGACAGGTGCTTACCTCTCATGTCTTTGGTGTTTGCCTAAGTCACAAAATATTAGAGAAGAATTATAAATCTACAGAGTACGTATAAATACATTTCTTTTTCAGTTACAAAGTTTCTAAGAACTATAACGGGATTAGAACAACGCTCTCACAACTAATCAAAGTAATATTGATTTGAAGGCTCTATTTCAATGGTAGGTGAAAATAACAATATTAGAAAGAATTTAGAAAGCACATCTTTCGCTCAGGTGCCAATATGCTTCATGAGCGCCCTGCAGCATACCCAACGGGCCACGCGGAGGACGGGGGTGGCAGACAAAGCAGACCCAAGTCTGGCTCCTGCCTTGGCAGCACACCTTGCTGCTGTCGAAAGACACTGATGCTCCTTCTAATGCAGGGTGCTGCGGTGGGACATACGGCAAGAAGAGGGCTATTCTCCCAGAAAAGTGAGTCTCTGTATGCCCCCCCCATCTCTCTATTTCCCTTTCCTTTTCTTCCCTTGGATTCAAATCTGATCCCCTATTTACAACGTTTTCGGGGATAGCCATACCCTCAGAAAATAAAACCTGCATTTTCCATTGGGTATCAGGAAAGAACAGTGTACCATACCTTGTGTAAACTGAGTCACACTGTGGTTGCCTCTGTCCAGGTTGAGGAGATATCCATGTTGAGGGGCCTCTGTCACAATAAACCTGAGAGAAAAACGTAAGCTGTCTCTGTCCTCCGCTTTCAATATTTTGCTTGTGATCATGAACCCCAAGTGACCAGTAGCCAGAGTGCGAAGAGTGGAGGCCCCTTTGTTCACGGCAATTTGGGGGACACTATCATCCATGGCTAAGACCTGGATTTTCATCACCTGGGGTCTCCTGGTTTCAAATATTGTATCAGGGAAAACATAGAACTCTGTATGGGAACCATCAGTCACCGTGAAGGAGAAGCTGTCTTCGCTCGACTCAGTGCCATCATGTCTGTAGCTGATTAAGTTTTCATTCAAGTCTTGCTTGGTAAAAACCATGGCAGGTCTGGTGTTGTTGAATAGGAGTTGGCCATGAACAGGCACCTGGGTGACAATGAACTTCAGGAGTTTGTCAGGAGTGTCTCTGTCTTCCACAGTGAGTTCAAAGGGAGTGATCAGCTTGTTTTCACCCTCACTGACAACCAGGTTATGGATGGTGACCACTGGCTTTTTGTTATCCACATCACTAATGGAGATACGGAATGTCCGGAAGACAGGGTTACGTCCATCGGTGACTTGAAACTCAAAACTGTCCATCTTGACCTCATCGTCAGCTGTGTGGATGTAGTAGATTTTGTTGCCAGCCAGCTGGAGCTGAGTGAAAGACATGATGGACGTTCCAAGTTGATCTGTGCACTCTAAGTGCCCTCTCATGGGAGCCCTGGTGATGGTAAAAACTAAGTTTTCATCAGGACTGTTCAAGTCACTGGTGCTTAGCAAGTCTGTTGTGAGGGTGACTTTGCCACCTTCTTTCAAGGATACTCCCTTGCTTATCACATCCGGGAAGACGATGTCAATGCTCCCAATGGACACATAAAAGTAGCGATCAATGAGGGCATTTATTCCATCAGTCACATCAAATTTAATTAGGTCCCGAATCCCCTCTTGTCCAAAATGGACATACTGAATTAAGTTTCTGTCCACTTCCTCCTGGGTAAAATTCATGCCCAGTGTGATATTCTCAAAGGCACCTGTAGGTTTTTGTCTCTGCAATAAGCCATGTCCTGGCCCATAACGAATAATATAAACCAAAGATTTGTCTTCAGAGTCTAAATCAGTTGCCATTAATATTTTGTTGTTGATAATTTTGGTTTCCCCAATTTCTATTTCTAGGCCATTATTGATCATCATTCTGGGGGTTTCATCATCAACGGGGATAACGATAATAAGGACCATCCTTTCTACTGAGTGCTTACCATCTGTTAGTCTAATCACAAAACTGTCTTCCTGGGTCTCAGAGTCATCATGCTCATAAATAATGCTTGAACTCTCTATGATCTGGTCCAAGGTGAAGCTTTCAACCAAAACCGTGCCATTTATCAGCTGGCTCATGATGTGACCGCGAGTAGGGAACTGGGTAATGGTGAAAGTGAGATCATCCGGGGGAATGTCAGCATCAGCAGCATTGAGGATGGGCGTATCGATCACCAGACTCATGCCTTCCATCACCATAAATTCTCTCATAAATATTTCTGGCTGTTCATCATTGGTGGGAATGATGACAATGGGGAAAAAATGTCTCTCTGAAAAGTTAATGCCATCAGAGCAACGAAATATAAATCGGTCTTCCACAGGTTCGACCCCTTTATGGACGCTTTGGACATAGTTAATATGACTCTGCCTGAGGTCTTTCAGGGTAAAGGCACTTATGGCAATTCCTGCTCTTGATT
Source organism: Ursus americanus (assembly GCF_024610735.1). NCBI lineage: Eukaryota > Metazoa > Chordata > Mammalia > Carnivora > Ursidae > Ursus > Ursus americanus. The sequence goes on from NC_142136.1 coordinate 61,629,312, forward strand.
TCTCAGAGCCTGGAGCCGGAGAAATGTTTTCAACATAACCGGAGGTAGGCTGAATAACTATGGTGCACAAGATGTCATCAGTTAGTGAATCAATATCTTCAGCACTTATATGTGTTGAGGTTATAACACTTTTATCACCTTCCATGACCATAAACTGTTCACCCACAGAAATTTCTGGTGCCTGATTATCAACAGGGAGAATGGTCACCCACACAGTAACTCCTTGGATAGTATTGCCACCTATTACCCATTCTTGAGACATATCTGACAGACTCAGGTTAAGAGAGTCCCCTCTAGGCAACAGGCCTATCTCACCACTAGTGTGGGCATAGACGACAGAGCCCTCTAAGATGTCCCTTTGGGTAAACTGCTCTGCTGGAACTCCGTTGACCAGGATTTCTCCGTATAAGGGGGGATCTTCCAAGATGAAAGTCAACATCAAATCATCAGTGTCTTCATCAGTCCCCTTGATAACACTGGCAGTGATTTCGGTAGCTCCATTTTCTAGAACATCTAGATATGACCCCAGAGTGCCAGCGGGAAGGCTCAGCATGGGCACATCATCTGCTGGCCGGACATTCACTCTGAGAGTGATGGGCACCACGTGGTGTCTGTCGCTGACCTCCAAGGAGCAGCTATCAGTGAGAGACGCATCCCCGTTATGCGCATAGGAAATCCGACCCTGCTTTATGTCTTCCAAGTGGAAGACGTCCCCTACGTGCAGTATCTGTCCAGACACTCTCATGTGGCCGTGTCTGGGCGCCTGCGTGAGAGTGAAAGAGATGTGCGCGACGTCAGTGTCTACATCATTCACACGCAACTCCGTCTCACTCAGGATGTGGTGGCCCTTCTCCTGAATGCTGAAACCCGTGTTGAGGATCTCGGGTGGCTGGTTGTCCACGGGCTGCAAGTAAAGGGTGAAGGTACCCGGAGCCACATTCCCAGCTTGGTCCTCCACCTGGAACTGGAACTGGGCCACTCGGGCGGCCACTCCCAGTTCTTGCTCCGGAGGTCTATAAGCAATTTTATGGTGGTTGATCTGGGCTTGGGTAAAATGGGCCACCACGACTGAGGGGCTGTCAGTCAGGACCAAGGTGCCCAGTGGGGCTGGCGAGCGGTTTTCATCTGTGTCCATGGGGGGCTGGGTCACTGTGTACCGCAGTTCTCGGTCATCTGTGTCCAGGTCAGTGTAGCGCAGCCACTTCTTCCTCAGCGGGGTGAGCTGGGACTCCTGCACCACCATCCGAAGGGGACAGCCGCTGCCCAGCTCTGGAGGGAGGCGATCCACAGGATGAATGCGTATCGCAAACCTGTGTGGTCCCGACTGATTAGGGGGGTCATGGTTATCCTGGACTCGAAACGTGAACTGGTCCATCACCGGCCCGGGGCTATGGGGCCCGGAGTGCCTGTAGAACAGCCTCCCCTCGGTTATGTCCCGCTGTCGCCACTCTGTCACTGTTTGCTCATAGAATGCTCCCTGCCTCCTCCAAGGGCCCCTGCTAAGCTCTTCCTCTTCACGGGGAGGATGAGTTTGGCGGAGAAGCAGATGCCCTACGGTTGAGGAGGGCGACTCCAGCACAAAAAGCAGCAGAGAGTCATCTGAGTCCATGTCAGTTGCACTTAGAGCAAGCGGCGGGATGGGCACTGTTTCACCTTCTGCCAGTGTCAGCCCCGTGTTAGAATTGAGGACTGGTGGCTGGTCATCCACAGGCACTAAGGTGATGGGGAACAGGAACTGCACCTGGTGCCTGCGTCCTCCGTCCACCATTCGAAGGACAAGGTTGTCACTCAGAGAGCCATCTCTGTCATCGTGATGGTAGACCACCTGGCCGGCCGCTAGCTCAGCCACTGTAAAGGTCTTAGGGGCAGCGCTGCCATCGGTGGCACCCAGAAGGACAAGGTGACCATGCCGGAGCCCAGCCACTACCTCCAGCTGTACTGACTCCAGGTCATCCTCATCGCTGATGACCAGGTTTTGTGGTCCACTGCCTGCAGGGCCTGTAAGGGGCCGAGACTGGCCCTCGTAGAGAATGAGACCAGTGTTCCGGGTGACCACTGGAGCCAGTGTGTTCATGGGCTTCACCACCACCATAAAAGCAAAAGGGTCTGAGGCAGCTCCTTCTGGGTCCACTACCTCCAACTCCAGCTCAAAGAGACGCTCCTGGTCAGAGTCCTCAGAGGGGGGCTGGTAGGCAATCTTCAAGAGCCGCAGATCCCTCTGAGTGAAGGAGGAGAGGGGCAGGCTGCGATCATCGGTACTTACTAGGTAGCCCTGGCCAGGCTGGAAGGGAGAGGTGAGGTTGAAGATCAACAGGTCAGGGGGGGACTCAGCATCCTCCGCGGCCAGCATGTCTGGGGTCAGGGCTGTGAGGACAAACTGATCCACCTCCATCATCATCATGGCCACAAAACTGGGCTTGGGTGCAGTGTTCTCAGCCCCTCCTCGGATTCTCACCAGCACCTGGAAGTGCTCACGTTTCAGAGCGGGACTGCCCACAGGCGAACCTCGAGAGCGCAGCTCCACCACCATGGGCACCCAGTCCCTGTTTGGTGACCGACTGGCGGCCGTGTGGCGGTAGCGCACGCCTAGCTCTTGGAAAGCTTTGCAGTCCATCAGGAGAGGCTCCTGGGCTCCCCCCTCGCTGGCTGCACCTGGAACCTGCGGGTAGTGAAGGAGTTCCCCGTAGCGAGGCAGCGCGCTCAAGCCGGACAGGATGCCCACGCGACACTCCTCGGTCTCGGGCTGGTAGGCGAACTCCAGGCTCCGCGCGTCCAGGGCATTGCTGGTCCCCAGCAGCTTCTCCACGACTAGGGGCAAGTTCCGAGTCACAACCTCCAGCTGGGTGAAGACCACCTCCACCTCCAGCACTAAGGGTAGCACTGCTGCCCCTCCCGGCGCGTCGTAGCGCAGCTGCAGCCGAATGCGATCCCGCGAGGGGCTGCGCGCGCCCAGGTGCGAGTAGCGCACCTCTCCCGGGCCGAAGTCGCACGGGAAGCGCTTGGGACTCAGGCGGCCAGGCCTCTGGGCCAGCGCGTCGTTGTCTAGCACGGTCACCGCGCAGCGGTCCCCCGGTTGCACCTGCAGCACCAGGTCGTGCAGCGGATCCAGCCAGACCTCGCGGCCGAAGGGCACCCGGAGCCCACGGTTCGCCAGCACTATGGCCTCCTCGGCGGGGACCCCTGCAGCCCCCGCGAGATCCGGGGACAGCAACGCCCGGCCGGGGGCAGCGGGCTGTGCCGGGACGCAGCTTACCGGTGACAGGAGAAGCAGCAGCAGCAACACCAGGCGGGGCGGCAGCGTGGGTATCGGCGGAAAACTGCTGGGGTTGGCCACCCCGCCGGCGCGGAAGGCGATCCCGGGGATCCTGGCCGCGTGCATGGTCCGGGTGTTAGAGCTCGGACAGGTCAGCCTGAGAGAGCGCAATCAGTCCCCCGGCAGGGAACAAGGGACCCCTCCGGAAAGTGCCAGGAATCCGTATTCTGTAGGTGCGGCTGGGCCAGGATGAAAAGTTGCACGGGGTGGGCCGGGCTGACGGTGCAGCGGAGGCTGAGCCCCCTGGCCGTCCCGCTCCGCCGCCGGCCGCACACGGGCTGGGAGAACCGAGTCGCTCCACTCCAGCTTCCCAGGTCCCGGGACCCAGAGCTCTGAGGGAAACCCCTCCCCTAAAACCCCCTTACACCAGTGCTCCCAAGAGGCCAATCGTCGGTCCCGGGAGGAGGCCCCGAGTAGAGGGTTGGGTAGTGATATCTGCCAATCAGCTCCTAGGGGGCCGAGGCGGGGAAACCGCGCGGAGAGGAGGAGATACAAGGCGCTACAAGTTGTCCTGGAAGCGAGGGGTACTGGCGGCCTGGAGCTGCACCCCTTTGCTCACGCTTCGCTCTGGGATGCCAGGGTTGGGGTTCCATCACAGGAGTCGCGACACGCGGCTGGGCTTGAATCAGTTCTTCTGCTGCCTGGGATCCAGGATTACCCATTTTAGCTCCCATCCCCTCCAATTCGATGCAGTCTCGCGCGGGGGAGAGTGTGGTTATTGCTCACTGAGATTTGCAAACCCGAGAGGAAAGTTATTCGCAGTGTCGCATGTGGTTGAATCGAAACCCAGAGCAGTTTGGGAAGAAAGGCTGGGGCATATTTGCAAAAGGGCAGTTAGAATTAAAAGCCAAAGCTAGCGCAGGTTGCTCGCCCCTGCCCCCCATCCCACCCCGGGCCGCTGCTGTCACCTTGTAAATTACAAGGGCCACAGTCCTTGGATTGGTGAGCTTTAAACAAACCCCTCCTTTTCACCAAAGTTCAGAGTAAAAGGGAAAAAAGAGGGGCTGGGTGGGGGGAGGACATTTGGAATGCTTGAGAAATGCAGTCCGATGAGAATCGCGAGATTAGCACCAAAAAATAAGTTCTAGGGAATGTAGCCTCAGGCTCTTCCAAAGCCGCCTGTGTTCGGGTAGCTGTCGTTAGAAACGTTCCTGTTCTCTTCGCAGTAATTAGACCAAGTACAGACTAAACCTACTTGTCAGCGTCACATTTCTTTGCATGCCAAGAGAATTGATAAATATCCGGAGGGCGAACGAAAATAGGGTAGCCTCATTTCAGTGAGCCGGTTTTTAAGTCAGAGCTCGAGCTCTTCCTGCCCCCTTGTGTTTGTCCTGTTTCAGAAGTGTGCGGATTCCCCTTCTGCGAGGTTTTTTCTTTTTCTTTCTTTCTTTCTTTCTTTCTTTCTTTCTTTCTTTCTTTCTTTCTTTCTCTTTCTTTCTTTCTCTCTTTCTCTCTTTCTTAATATTTATTTATTTATTTTTAATAATTTTTATTTTGTTATATTAGTCACCATACAGTACATCCCCAGTTTTTGATGCCATGTTCCATGATTCATTATTTGCGTATAACACCCAGTGAACCATGCAATACGTGCCCTCCTTAATACCCATGACCGGCCTATCCCAGTCCCCCACCCCCCTCCCCTCTAAAGCCCTGAGTTTGTTTCCCAGAGTCCATAGTCTCTTAGGGTTCATTCCCCCCTTTTTTTTACACCTCCCCTTCATTCTTCCCTTCCTTCTCCTACTGATCTTCTTATTTCTTATGTTCCATAAATGAGTGAAACCATATGATAATTGTCTTTCTCTGCTTGACTTATTTCACTTAGCATAATCTCCTCCAGTCCCGTCGGTGTTGCTGCAAATGTTGTGTAATCGTTCTTTCTGATGGCTGAGTAATATTCCATTGTATATATGGACCACATCTTCTTAATCCAGTCATCTGTTGAAGGGCATCTCGGTTCCTTCCATGATTTATCTATTGTGGACAATGCTCCTATGAACATTGGGGTTTCTGGGAGGTTTCTAAGAGCACCCACCTCTTCGAAGAAAAAAAAGAAGAAAAGCCCTCGCAGTTAAAACCCAGCCATTTCCAGATTCGTTTCTTGAGCAGTCTTGTTTATTTACCCTGATCAAAATGTTTTCTTTTGGAGAATGTTCTTTTCTGTTCAGTAACACAAATCGGATTATTAGTTGGAATATAGAATTGGAATCATGGTCATCCTGCCCTTTTCCCGTTGAAAGATAATTTAGGTTTGGGAAAGAAAAGAGTGTAAGACACTGCTGTGACATTTTAAATTTCAGCCAAAATTGAAGATCTGAAACTCATACGTGAGTACATTTCAGTAAGAAGTATTGATCTTATGAACCCTTTCGGGTTGTTCGCCTGAGCTTCTCCAGTCAAGAATTTTAATCCGTGCCTGGCACACTCACAGCGACTTTCCAGGTCACAGCCCAGCCTCTATACAGAGTATTGCTGGGAAGTGTCAGATTCTGCTCCAGGAAGGCCACTGGGCCATGTCTGTCCCTGGGAGTTAGAGATGGAAAATTCTGAAATCTTTCAAAAAGAAGCCAGAGAGGAAGAGGTTAATTTAAAGAAGCCACTCATACCAGCAAAGCAATGACATTCAGTTACTTGGATATCAGTCGAGCTAATTCTTAATGCTTTGCACTTTGGGATTAAATAACTTACGATTGATGAATACATTTCACAATTTAGTACAAAATGAGCATCCACAAACCTAGAAGGGATGCAGGGGAAATTTTAAACATATGAGAAAACCCTATCCAAGTCCACCGATTTCCAATTCACTTTGGTGTTATTATTTTATAGCTTCTTATAATGATACATTATTGCAAAAGAATTCAAATTACAGTGACAAGGGGAAATTTTACTTTCCAGTTCACAAATAAAACAAATGGAAAGACGCCAAATGACATAGAACATCCGTTTCATAATATCTGTCTTTATATATTATACTTCAAATTCTGGTTATATACTTTGAAAACTGTCAACTGGGAACTGAGTGATTCTTATTCATTGTGACCCTGGGTCCGCTCTGACCAGAACCAGACCAACAGCCTGACCCTTGATGCTTCCCAGTGGCTCCAGGCTTTTCCTTTCTTCCTTTTAAAGTCCAACTCTGTTTGACTTGCAAGCGATGATAAGATCAGCATTTGAAGTATGGTAGTATGCCTGAAGGGCAGAGTTCAATATTTTGTTTCATGGTAAGAATAGAGGTTCACAGTTATTTTTAATAGCCTAAGGAAATCAATAAACCAGAATCTTTTTTTAACTTTTTAATTTAGCCTGCCTTGAAGTGATGGAATGATTCTTAAGAATTATTTTTTTTTCGGGGGAGGGGTAAATGCCTTTGTTATTTGTTGTTGTTTTTTTAACCGCATAGAAGGTAACACATACTGTTATCTGCTTAAATATATTTTGCATTCATAGTTACTGATAAAACAGTGATATATTAAATTCTCATCTGCAAGCAAGTATGATTGATGACGATAACCTCTCTTTAGGATAAATACCTCGGTGTTAAAAGATTTCTATAGTTAAGTGGCAAGGAACTATTATTTTATGGCCAGTAGTTTTAATATCATAAGGGATTAAATAAGTTGGCAAGCTTGTAATTTTTTAAAATCTGAGCTGAATTATGCAGTGCTCCTTTCGTCAGTCTTGTAACACTGACTGTGCATTCTCTGGGCAAAATATCTTTTAAAATAAATTCTTAAAGTTGCTTAGCATATGGAAAACACACTAAAATGTCTCCTTAAATCAACTTAAAGCCGAAATCATTCATTGTTAAAACTCAAATGACCTCTGACCTAGTGTTAAGCCCCAGAGAACTTATTTCCTAAAATAAAGAAGGTTATGTGATAAATTCAAGATGCAAGCGAGATATTCAGGTGTAAACTGAAGGCACGTCTGGGACTCTGGTTAAATTCTGAATGTTACGTTGTCATCCCAGAGTTTATTTTGCTTTTCCTATATTCCTCTCCTGGCCTGTAAGACCCTCATAGAGAACATGGCCTCAGCGATACCTGTAGAGTCCTTACAGATGAATGATTGAAGCTTTATGCCAAGCTTTAAGAGCCCTCAATAGAATTTTAGTCTTTGATGGCTTCAAAACCATTGCTTGCCTGTAAACACCAAACTCCACTGATTGCAGAGCAACGCTGAAGGGGAAAACAACCCTGGGCTGATTGACCAAGACCTGGGTCCCCGCCTTGGCTCTGATATCCACTAACTGGTGACTGGCAGCAATTCTCTCTCTTTTGTGACTAGTGTCCATAATTGTAAATCAAGGGACTCAGTCTTTTCGGATAAATTCCCTTTTGGCTTCCCTTTGGTGTTGGTGCCATGCGACCAAATTTATGGATGACCTGCCATTTTGCTTCCTCATGTTACTTTTCAGTTTACCGTGCTCCTTCTACCTATAGTATTCTCCCTAACGGCCTATGGGAACCAACCGAAAATTCAAGAGCCATACTAACCTTGCAGACCACTTCCTCATTTCACAGGCAAGGAAATAGAACCTAGGAGGTTAAGACCCAGGAGTGGAGCTGGAAAAGCAGAGAGATAATCGACTGACTGCAACGTCAGTATCCATACCCTACCTTAAGCTCCAATTTAGCCTTTTTTTTTTTTTTTTTTTAAGATTTTTACTTATTTATTCGACAGAGACAGAGACAGCCAGCGAGAGAGGGAACACAAGCAGGGGGAGTGGGAGAGGAAGAAGCAGGCTCATAGCGGAGGAGCCTGATGTGGGGCTCGATCCCATAACGCCGGGATCACACCCTGAGCCGAAGGCAGACGCTTAACCGCTGTGCCACCCAGGCGCCCCCCCAATTTAGCCTTTAAAGATGATGTCAAATACTTACTCCCCATGGAAATTTTGTTCATGTACCCAGCTTAGTACGAGCTGTGCATATTTTGACTCTCTCATACCACCTCCTCCCCTTTGTGCTGTACGCCTTTGCTTGTGTCTCTCGTATGAGATCACTCTGACTGTATGTTGTGCTACAGTCATCTGAGTTCTTGTTGCGCCCTTCACTGTTTTGAAAGCATCTTGAGCCCTCAGTCTGCGTGTGCTCATTCTTTACCTTCATTAAGTTCTTAATAAATATTCACTACATGAAATTAGATCACGACTTATCATCTCCCAAGCAATTTCACTTGAAATAACTCAGCCGGATTTCACAACAGCTTTGCAAGGTAACCAGGTCTGTTATTCACTTTTCTCGATAGCAAGCAACAGAAACAGACTGGCTGATTTAAGCAAAAAGGAAATGAAAAAATAGTGAATTGCTCCCATCATTTCTGGAAAGGCAGCAACATACAGCTCAGAAAAGTAAACATGAACCAAAAACCAAACCTTCCAGTTGGCGATGGTCTATGGGGACAGCACTGAGACACTGCTGGCCACTGCAGCTTGCAGGTGACACTCCAGCTGTGGCCAACACTGGGTGTGAGTCAGCGGCCACCAAGCCACTGCCTCGCCTGCCCGTGGGCTCAGATGTCACTGCAGCCAATGCCCAGTGACTTTTCTCTCTCCATCAGTGTAAAATCAAAGGTCCAGGCAGGATTCAATTATCCAAGTTTAAGTCATGGGCCCACACCCTAGCTGCCAAGGCATGGGAGGGAGTGTATGTCTGGCCTTTTTGGCTTCCCTGGTTTGAGTGGCTCCCCTTCCCGCTAAGATTCATACCGTGGGAATTTCTTACCTGGAAGAAAGAAGTTCGTGTTGAGGGAGCTAAATACAGCCTGGTCATCATGACAGGTTAAGTAGCAATATTACCATTTTATGTTTGAGAAAACAGAGACATAGCAGGGATCAGTGATTTCTTTTCAGGTTCATGCGATTTTTTATAAAACCAGAATTAGGGGCGCCTGAGTGACTCAGATGGTTAAGCGTCTGCCTTTGGCTCGGGTCCTGATCTCTGTGGCCTGGGATGGAGCCCCTCGTCTGGCTCCTGGCTCAGTGGGGAGTCTGCTTCTCCCTCTCCCTCTGCCCCTCCCCTGGCCCCTGCTCTCTCTTTCTCAGATGAATAAATAAAATCTTTTTTAAAAACCAGAATTAAATAAAGTAGCTGACATAAATTAAATGAACTAGAATGCAAGTAGTCTGCTGTAGGGTGCTTTTCCTTTTACACTCTGAAATAGGCCGTTTTTCACTTTTAAAAACGTTTGGCAAAAATTCCTACTTCTTTCATCTTCAGAGAAAGGTTTTAGCACTACAGAGTCGGAGAAGTGGTTCAGGATAGGCTTATCTTCTCACAGCCTTTGGTAATGGGGATTCCTGGATAGCCACACTTGGGAATCTTGTGAAAATCTTTCTCGTTGAGGCAAGTCAGAAATGGAGAAAGGAGGAAAAGAGGGAGGCCAGCTCTCTCTGGCCGCAGAGGCCTGGGCTGAGCCAGCAGGAGGAGCCCCGCGTGGCCTGAAGGTCAGCACAAAGCCCTGACTTGGCAGCCTTTAAAATAGTTTTCCCAAAGATTTGGCTTGTTGCTTGTTGAGATCTTTTAAGCCAATGATCCTAGGGCATTCATATGCATGGATTTTCCACTTGTAAGTTTTCAAACAAAACTCACAATGAAGTGGAATTTAAACACAGTTGAACAAGAGACCACGACTCAGCTGAACCAACAGGAACTAAAAGAAAGAACAAATAAGGGCAAAAGCTCTTCTCTTATTGGGATTTGAATTTTTTAAAAAAATTGTATGGCATGACCTCTGTATGTTTCTTACAGCAATCCTATTTTTTGACTTATTAATAGACCTCCATGGACTTGCTGGCTGTGTCCTTGGCGTCTACAACAAAACACTGAACAAAAGGCCCTTGGAAACAGAGTGCTCTCTCCCGTGTATGTCTCACATGAATTAAGTTCTGTAAGATGCAGAAATGTAAGGGATACATTTAAATTAAAAAAAGAAAAAGATCTATCTAATTTTAATCTGAGCTGAATAGCGCACACACTTCTAGAGGGGAAAAAGCTCCTTTCCTTCAGTAGCTTTAATCAGAATCACAAAGTCATAACATACAGAAAGGATCACCGGTTTGTTTTCAGGAATCATTATTGAAGATAAATCAGTTCTTGAGAGTGATTTTCCTTGACAGGTCACTTAAAATTTTCCACCAACATTCTGTTTTATTTTTCTTATGAATCCATCTCCAAGACCCTATTTTTCAGCAATTTTCTAGCCTTGACTGGAAAGATGCCAGCCTTGTCCCCGCCCATGTCATGCCCAGGATCTCAAGCAGTGTTCCTGAATCGCTCCTTCAAGGGCCAGTCCTGTTAGGTTTTAGCAGGTCCCCCAAATTCTGGTTCTCGGTCCCCTACCTCCTGTCTGGCATTTAACTTTCACCATCTAGATTAGAGGGTCGTTTGGCTGCAGCTATAAATCCTCCAATGACAGAAAGCCTGCCACTCGGGGTAGAAGTCAGGTTTATCACTGAACAGCTGTAATTATTAGAAAGCCCATCCTTCTCTGAAGTTGAAAACTGCCTTCTTGTGATTTCCATCTGTTCTCTTCTCTGGCATGAAATGGATTCTATCTCCTCCTTCTTCCACATGACAGCTTTTCAGGTATTTGAGGGCAACAATCCTATCCCCACCATGTTATCTTTTCTCCAGACTAAATATTGCTGCTTCGCTCAACTGTTCCTTACGACACATTCCCCAGACTCCTTGCCATTTTGTTTGCTGTATCTCAGTGTCTCTTTTAAAGGTGGCACCGAGACCTAAGCACAAAAGCTTTCTTGGGATTGTATAACTGATAAATGACAGGGCTGGGATTGGAACGCAGGTGGTATAGATCCAGGGATTGGGTTCTTCTCTACTAGACAGTCCTATCTGGCAACACCATGCCCCAATTATCTGTGGTTTAGAGATATTTTAAAGTAGAATAAGTTACATTGTCTTCTGAAACCTATTTTGACACAGTAGAAGGAAATGAACTGGAAAGATCCCCAGCTCCATTTTTACCTTTTAAATTCTCGAAAAACAAACAAAAGAACAGCAACAAAAATTTAAAAAGGAAGAGAGAAGAGTAAGAATGCTAAGTTCTGAAGGGTGTGGATGCTGTTATCACAGTTGTTGGAAAGGAGTTGGCTTATTGTTAGTATATTAGTTTCCATGGAGTGGATGATATTTTTATTCCTTTGAAGTCGTCATTGCAATTTCAAGAATTTATCCTAGGAACTAATCCAAAGTTGAATTAAGTGCTATATAAATAAAGATGTTTATGGTAATATAGTAGATTTTAAAAAGTCACAAAGAAAAATTAAGTGTCTAAAAGGAAATGGAAAGATTAAGGAAAATCAAGTATATTGATTCATTATATTGGTATGAATATTTTAAAAATGATAATTATGTGAGCTAGCAACATGGAAAATGTATAATATGAAATGCGTATACTATGATCCCAATATACGAAAGTGGATGCAAGAACTGAACTAATACGCAAAACAGAAAATTGTTGCTGGGCTATCTTGGTGGATTTGTGGATGGCACTTTTTTTTTTTTAGTTACCATATTTGTTGAATTTATAAGAAAATTAATTTACAAATTAAATAAATAGTTTCTTCAGATTTGTTTTAAAAGCTAATCAAAATCTTTGGTGAACTGAATTTGTACAATAATTCAACATACTTAGGCCCGAATGCTTAAGATAAATATTGGTCATGCCATAAATTGTAATTCTTCCTCTCCCCTCTCTTAAGATATTGGCTTGTACCTTAATAGCAGCTGTTATAATAAAAACAGCATATACAATATGCTTTATCAATGTGCTAGATTGTAAACATCGTTGCCAGAAATGTATACATTTTCTTGCTATTATAGAATAGCAGGTGGGCTACCCGACCATATTTATAGGCCTTTGCACCTTAGGATATGAGTCACTTGTGACTGAGGGCACAGAAGGAAACACGGAGGGTACTGTTCCCTAACCAATGTTAATGATCATGTATCTTAACCCAGTAAATATATGTGTATATGAAGATAAAGTTTTCAGTACAAAGCATATTGAAAGTAATGTTATTTATTGAGCTTAAAAATCTGAGAATCTCAGGGCGCTTGGGTGGCTCAGTCAGTTAAGCATCAGACTCTTGATTTCATCTCAGGTCATGACCTCAGGGTTGTGAGATCGAGCCCCTTGATGGGCTCCACGTGGGTGTGAAGTTGGCTCCAGATACTTTCTCTCCCTCTCCCTCCGCCCTCTCCCCCGCCCAACTCTTGGTGCATGCACACACATGCTCTCTCTTTTAAAAAAAAATCAGAAAATATCATTTATGTGGCTTACTAACTTCTACATAGAGTAATATTGGAAATAATTTGTAAACTACTAACCTTTAAAATGTTGCTTGTAAACTACTAACCTTTAAAATGTTGCTTGATTTCTGTTCTCTACGTTCTTTGACTATTTAAAAAAATAGTTTTCACTGAACAAGATATATCATTATAGCCTTATGGAAAGGATCAATATATTTGTGTTACCTTTAAAAACAGGCTTCAAAGTATAGTACTAATAACCACAATTTTGAGTAAAAATTTCAGTCTGTTCCTGAAGAATCTACACTCAGGTCGAATTATTAAGTGACTTAACTTACTTAAATGTGTAACGGTAATGTGCACTATTTGATTTTTATATACAATTAAAATTGTATGGTTAGATTTGTTATTGAAATTTTTGAGCTGTTTTCAGTTTAGCTTCGTCAGGATACATGAGCACAGACATCCATCTGTGTGCACAAGACGCTCCAAAATGGATATAAGATAGAAGGGGGGACTTAGGATTCGCTGAGAAGTCACTTCACACAATACGGTAGGCAAATGCTGCCTTTCTATGTATGAGCTAATGCTGTTGAGTCCTACGCTATGACGCTGTCCATCCCCATCACCTTGAGCTCATTAACTCCATGTTCCAAGCAAACAAAACAACACCAGGAAATCAATTTAGATGAATATGTTTATTTAACAAGTACTGTTATTATTATTCATAATAGTTTGGGTTGCTAGGGCTGGATGATGAGGGTGGCTACAGGAATAAGGAGAAAAAAGAAAGATGAGAACAGTTGGAAGTAAGAATGTGTTCATCACAAGTAATTTGAGAGAATAACTTCTGAGTGCTTACTATGTACAAAGCTAAGCAGCTGAGATTTGAATGGATATAGGAAGGAGATCATTTCTCGTTAACGAAAATATCAGTTATATACAACAAAATGTGTTCATCTCACTTGAAACAAGAGAATATATTTTGACTTAATACTAAATCCAATACATTTTAAAAACTAACTTAACTTGAAACAGATTTTTCTAGTTGTTAGTGGAGTTTTTTTGGTTGTTTTTTTAGAGAGAGAGAGACAGAGAGAAAGAACGTGTGCATGAGTGGTGGTGGGGGGGGGTAGGGACAGAGGGAGAGGGAAAATATTAAGCAGCCTCCACGCTCAGCATGGAGCCCAACGCGGGGCTCAATCCCACAACCCTGAGATCATGACCTGAGCCAAAATCAAGAATTAGACACTTAACTGACTGAGCCACCCAGGCACCCCAGTGTTTTTGTTTGTTTGTTTGTTTCCTTTTTGTGAAATGTAATCATATTCTTTCCTACTACTTGTAAGAATATTCAGGTTTCTCATGTTCCTTGTTTTACAACTTAAGAAAGCTAGAGTAATAGGTGACTAGAAGAAAAGAAAAGTGAACTCTACTGAAGCAATTTCTGGAGTTCCTCAGAGTTTTCAAATTCATATTGCTTTGAACTTAATGCACCTGCTATTTTCCGTAATTTACACATGATTTTTATCATTGACATTAATTTCTTGGAAAGAAAAAGTGGTTTTTTACTTCCCTTTCAATTAGTTTCTTTGACTTTTCTGACTTAGTGCATCAAAATCAGTATGTAGCATTAATAAGATCAGTAAATATTTCTTATATGCCTATTATTCATTATTTTGAACTCAAATATGGTAATTAAAACCTTGTCCTGGCCTTTAAGGATAGGACATCAAATTGGATAGACCAGACTGGGATAATTCAAAGGAACTAAGGGACATTGGAACGGAAGTAAGAATAGCATAAAATGGAATAGTGAATATTGCAAGGTGGATTAATGACTGTGTTCGGGGGGGGGGGGAAGTACTTCAGGTACTTGAAGTAAGAAATAGGAAGGTTTTAATGAAAGATGTGGGCTTAAGTTGGAAATCAAAGGATGAGTTTGATAACCAAAGAAAGAGAGGAGAGCCACAGGCCAAGGGAGGACATGAGAGAAAGCTCAGAGGTTTGGTTAGACCTGCACCTGACTAGTGACAGTCTTGGGGAAAACAGGCTATTTGTTGGTATAAAGAAAAGTATTGATGAATAGGCTGTGGTTGTTCAGGTTAGAGGTTCACTAAAACAACAACTTTGTTGTTGACAAAGTATTAAGTTTGAAAATGAACTAGAAGAGGCTATTGGAGATTTTGAAAGTGATGGATGATTCAAGGTGAGTTTTAGGAAGATGAATCTGGCAGCTAGCTCTCTGAAGAGTGAAAAAGAATGCAGTGCCTAGGACATCATTGCGATGGAATGACTGGTGTCAACTGCAGAAATAAGAAGAAAAAGGAAAGGTGAGCGTGATTGGAAGTAAAAATATAACCATAGTGGGCAATTTGAAGAAATAATCACTGAATGTTTACTGTATTCAAAGGATGATGCTGAGAACAGACAGAAGCATAAGGAGTAAGGAAGAGAGAAGAATTCAAGACGGCTATCTGGTTTCTGACCAGAAGAGTGGAAAATGGATTTCACAAGGAACAGAAGAGGAACTGTTAGGGCTCGAGCATGTGGGAAGACTTTAATGGGCCCAAAGTATGGAAACTCAACACAGTCTAAGTAAGAGATCTTGCCCCAAGTTTTTTCCAAAAGAACATTGTGTTAACATCCATGTGTACATAGTCACATCTACCATATTACTACATCTAGCATCAAAGGAAGGGAGGCTATAATTATATATATAAGGCTGGTAAGTTTCTTTGATCTATTCCTGGTGTAAAACTGTTGTGTTTAAAGATATTCATAAAGGGCTGTGCTTATGGAGAGTGGCTGTAATGTCTCAAATTCCAGTGGGCATTTTTCTTCTAGATCTTTGCACTATTATTTAGATTTTGAAATAATATAATTACAATATTTCAAATGTGTAACTCGGGACTTAAATTCTACAAGTGACCTTCTTTTCATTATGTAGCCAAACCAATATTTTTTTTCCCTTAACTCTTTTGAAACTACACTGTGTATAAACCTTTCTTTTTTTCTTTTTCTTTTCCTTTTCCTTTTTTTTTTTTTTTACCAAACTAATATTTTAGGGTACACTCATGCTTATTCTTCCTAATGCCTCAGGATTCCTGCATGTTGGTATCTGTCTGGCTGTGTATCTGACTACAGCTTTCCAGTGTGGGTGGATGGTTTTTGTAAAAATATGCAGGTAAGCTAGATGAGTCTTAAGTCAGAAAGAAATATATGTATCTTTGGGTTCTGTGTTTTATCTAGAAACTTACTGCTTTTATAGGTATGCTGATACAGGTATATGATACGGCAGAAATCATCTTTTTTTTTTTTTTAAAGATTTTATTTATTTATTTGACAGAGAGAGAGAGACAGCCAGCGAGAGAGGGAACACAAGCAGGGGGAGTGGGAGAGGAAGAAGCAGGCTCCCAGTGGAGGAGCCCGATGTGGGGCTCGATCCCAGAACGCTGGGATCACACCCTGAGCCAAAGGCAGACGCTTAACGACTGCGCCACCCAGGCGCCCCCCCCCTTTTTTTTTTTTACCGTAGACCACGATGGAATGTCTGACTTTAGCTGCTGACTCTCTCTTCCCCAGATCTCGTGGCCCACAGTACTCACAATAGTATTGTGTTTCCAGACTGGCTACTGTGGGTGCTTCAAAATATTATCTTAGATGCTGGTTCTGCTGTGCTGGCCCCTGACTGTAGGAGAGCTATTAAAAGAATAATCGAAATACATATATAATCAAAATATTAAAAGTTTATGAAACTTTCCTCATTCTGAAAGAGTATTACTGTGATGTCATCTGGGAGTTGATGTGACTGAAGGTAGTGGCGCGTTGCAACTATAAATATCAACGTATTTCACAAGTGTTCTGGATAATATTAGGTAGGGGAAAACCAGGCTATTAAAAGAACTAATTGATGCCTCCAAATGAAAGTAGATTCTAATATGCTCTTTCTTGGGATATGTTGCCTGCCCCCCGTGACGGTGATGTGAATAAAGGAAGACAACTATTGGAATATCAGAACCCATTGAACTCTTCTGATCCAATACAATCAATTCCTTTTCTAATATCATCACAGTGACATATTAGATTTTAATAATATTAGAAAAAAATCTCAACAATTTTATGGGGAATGGTGGCTGTGATTTATGTAAGTTCTTAAAAGCTAGCAACAAAATCAGGCAATCTGAGGGAGGTCTCGAAAATACAATATCCCACTTTGCTGATGGGCTTCATCGTCACCAGAGTCATACATGCATTACGTGTCTAATGCTAAAGCTGGGGCGAGGATTCGAGCTCTGTGCTTGCCTTCCACAAGGCAATTTAAATGACTGGGAGTGCCCAGGGTACTGACTTCACGAGACCCTGACCCCGTCACAGTGCAGCTCTTCCTGGGATGGAGAATGGCAACCACAGCCCATCACAGAAGCGTACATGCACTTAAGGTAACGGGGTGACTTATTGTTCTCCAAACAATGAGAAGTAATACTTCCTTTTGGGGGGTTTGGGTGGGGCAGTATATTCTCCCCTTATTAAAGGATGGTAGGACTGAACATGAGTGTTGAAGCAGACCACATCTGGCTCAAAGTCAGGGATGGTTTGTTGAATGAATATTGCATAAATGTTCTAGGCACTTACGTCATGAAGATAAAAACAAAACCCTGTCCTAAGAAGCTCGCTATTTATTTATTTATTTATTTATTTTTAAAGATTTTATTTGTTTATTTGACAGAGAGAGAGACAGCCAGCGAGAGAGGGAACACAAGCAGGGGAAGTGGGAGAGGAAGAAGCAGGCTCCCAGTGGAGGAGGGAGCGTGATGCAGGACTGGATCCCAGGACCCTGGGATCACGCCCTGAGCTGAAGGCAGACGCTTAACCACTGAGACAGCCAGGGAACCCGGAGCTCGCCATTTAATTGGGAAAAAGAGACAGTCTGATAGTGACAAAACAATGAGTAAATAACAGAGCTATGCCCTGGAAGCAACAGATGGATAGAGGGAAACTTCATCTCTGCCTGTGGGAGAGCAGGCAGGAAGTTTTCACAGTGAAGATGGAAACTCAGAGCTGAGTCCTGAGCAAAGGATTCGTACATGTCAAGTAGACAAGCTGGGGCCATCTCATCCCTGAAATTGATGCCCTCATGGCTGATTCGGTTACCTGTGGCTGAAGCTCAACTCGACACGTGCCCTGCTGAGCCAGTAATTGCAAAAATACCTTTGATCATGGTCTCAGTTTCCACTTGGATACAACTGTTACCCTCTGTCCCTCTTTCCCATGCACTGACGTTTTGCTTTAAGCTTTGTTCTCCACTCTATAATTTCCTGCTCAGCCCTGCTCATGTCCTGTCGCCGGATGGCCCGCTCTGAGTCCTATTTTTGAAAATGGATATCTTTTTAACTTTCCCAGTTTTAAGAAAAAGAAGGCATGGTAATTGTCACTGCCAGAAAACCCCATGGTGATGGGTACTTTCCGACTTGAGAAAACACAATAATATTTAGGGGCAAATATGTCACATCAACTTAGAAGCATTTATCGATGCACTGAAAACAGTTAATGGGTGCATGGTTCTGTACTTGGGAAGAGCAAATTGTTGAGATAATTATTACAGGAGAGTCACCTGTGAATTCTTTCTTATAAACTCCCTTGTCTTTACCTCACTATTTGGAATATCATTTAAAAACATCTGATAAGTGACTCTCCTTTGTCACATACTGGTTTGTGCAAAAAGATAAAGTTATTTAATTGACCCTCACGTTCGCTTCTTGTGCTTGGCTAGTCATTCTCAACCAAGGGTGATTTCTGTCCCCAGGAACAGGAATATACATATATATATATATATATATATATGTATGATAGAAACTCCAGAAAATACTGGAAGTATAGCTTTGACTTCAGGGAAGCAAAGAGCGGGAGATATTAGGGAAAGAGAGACATCAGCATCAGCACAGCCGTCACTGAGGGGGAGAGAGGACAAGCAAGGGCTGGGGGACAGCATTCTTGCAGGTTGGGCAGGGTGACCCTTTGTGGGGGAATGGAAGTGACTGTTACTATAATTCTGTTTTACCCCATAGGCTGCCATAGCAGTAGGACCATTTACAATTCTAGGTTTCTTTTCAACCCCTCCCTTTTTTTTTCAGCCAACACGTTCCTTGTATTTCTAAACAAAATAGTTCCTGATTTCCGAATGGGACTTCTTGTGTGGACCGTGTTATTTATTTTTTATGGCAGCCACGGACTCATTTCTGTGCAGTATTTACACCTGTGGCAACTGTATCAAGGTCATTGACCCCTTCCCTGTAAAATGCTCATCTGCGCATTCCCACAGAAGTTTCCTTGAAGTTTCAGGGAGTTCGTAGATATGAACTTCCCACCTCCCTAAGCTCATCCACGGGAGTCCGGGAGTTCATGGATCTTAGATTTAGAACACCTGCTTTCTAGAAACTAAAAGAAAGGCACACAGAAGGCTCAAGACTGGAGTTTCTACCTGGGGACTGAAGTGGAAACGGAGAGCAGTGATAGTGAGGGGCGGGGAGAGAATCTTCAGATCGAATCCCTCTGCTGGATTGTAAAAGTCATCCCATCTTGTCCTGATTTGTTCTGATTCTGAAAGCTTTGAAGTTTAAAATGATTAAGCTAAGGCGGACCAATATCAGAATGGACATCCTACGAAATAACCTTTGGTTCTTGCTAAGCGTGCGCGGCACGAGGTCGCTTTGCCCCGTCGCCCAGCGTCAGTGTGGCTTCAGAGACAGATGCAGAGGCTCGGATGGAAATGAAAAATAGGAAATGTGTGGAAATAGCAGGAGCTTCCTCCACGGGGCGTATGTTGTTTCTGTCGCCCAGCTTGTGTTAACCTTGGTGTTTTCGCTGATCGACCTCACGATCGCAGGAGAATGACTTAATTTTGGAGTTGTTGTCTTTCACACAAAATAGAAAACCCTTCCCTGTACATCACCTGGCGGCTGGCACTGGGTGTCTGTCTTTGATTCTCAAGGGTTTGAAGGTTGTAAGGATTCTGGTACAACTGCAAGGAAAATACCACTTGTACATATTTGACATAATTCACTCTTAGGCAGATTTTATTATGCAAACACCGAAATGACACACCATCAAGTTTGAACTTGCAGAGCACCGTTCTTTTTCCCTCCACCCCTGCATGTCTCTTGCTACCTTAATGAGGCTGAAGAAAAGCCATGGTGACAGTCTGGAAAGCAGATACAGGTTTCTAGAGACAGACCACAGGCAGACGTACCACACCTTGTGTGGGATGCAGTAAATACTTCTAGACTAATTTTGAGTGTGCAGCCAGGTAGCTACGTCACAAGACCAGTCCTTGGTTCTAGGCTCCCATCTTGAGTTTTGTGTCATTCATTCACTCAGGCTCTGAGCTTGAGTTGCTGAATTAAAAGAAAAACAAGCCAAACGAAACAAAGCAAAGCAAATGGTCTCTGCCATAGGAGACCTTACAACTTAGCCCAAGACAAGTGGTGGAGGAGAAAATTGCAGATTTTATCAGCATTATGGAAGAAATGCAAGATGGCCGCTGCAGTGTAATGTTCGTGACTTTACTACAAGTTCTCTCATGTGTGGTATGAAAATGCAATGGCATCTAGAGATTTAATGACAGATTCCATAATACAAACAAATGAGGAAAGAACTTTTATTTATTTATTTATTTATTTTTGCATTTTGCTTTCTTTATGTAATGACTAAGGATAAGAAGGTTTAGCTGCTGCTTTGGGACCTAACACGGCAGGAGGAGTGGAGGTTCTGTGTACAGCAACTTCTCTGCACTGGTTGTCAGAGGGAGGAACCCGGGAGCGAGACGGATGGAGGCAGTGAGAAGATTTTAGTATTTCAGGAGAGACATTGCAATTGAGTCAAGTAAGGGAAGAGTGCAAAGAATAGAAAGATTTCAGAAAAAGGCATTCATATGAAGGGGTTTGAGAGAAATGGGGCAGTTAATTATTGTGCAAATTAAAGAACAGGAGAGTTAGCAATACTCTGTTTCTCACTTTTGGTTTCCAGGAACATGGCGACACTACTTTGATTTGCAGGAAAGCGAGAGCATAAAAACAAGGGTGGCGGGAATGGGGAGGCGCTCCTCTTCATTGAGCATGCTCAGTGAATTTTCATGATTCTGAACTTAACACCTCAAAGGCTCATTTGTTCATTTCAAACCTTGTTCTTTCCTAGAAGGCATTAGGGAGTTGTGGGTATGAAAGAACTTTGATGTTCTGCCACATAACTCTACAATCTCTTAAATTCCCAATTTTCTCATAATATGGATCTCTTGGGTGATTGTGAGAATTAAGGTAATGAGTATTACACCTGAGATGGAGAATAGCCTAGGTGAGCGCTGCTCTCTCCATCTTTCTCTCTTTTTTGCTAAAGACTTCACCAGTGTATTATGTAGTTAACATAAGACTCACACTGCCATCGTATGTAGATGTGTGTGTGTGTGTGTGTGTGTGTGTGCGCACGCGCGCACATGCCTACATTTCATAGCTTGAAACTGCTTAAGAGAGGATTTTTTTTTTTTTTTTGTCTGTGTTCGGTCTGTACTAGGAAAGTGACGGGCACATAATAATGCTCAGTAAATGTTTGTCATTAATGAATCATGTTGTTTTATGAACAAATCCTTTAATTGACTTTATAATGTCCTGAATTAATACAAAGAAAAAAGCAAGCAAAACCAAACCCCATTGGAATTGTTAGTGAGAGATGCCCATATAATCCCATCGCCACCTGGAGCAGCTCAATCTTAATATTTGGGAGAAACTAACACAGCATCCCTAACAGAATAGTGTTGAAAAATAGAGTCTATTCCTGTTTACGTCGCCCAAGTGTTCTACAGATTGCAGAGAATTTCAGCATCTCTCAGAGAGGGAATAAAAGACGAACAGAAGCAAAAAATGCATGCGTGGCACGTAGGGGGGATATGAGACGTAAGAAAGACGGCCACTGTCCAAGGGGATGGGCTAGCGTGAGAGGAAGAGATCAGCTAGAGCCGATCCCTCCATCCTATCTTTGGACCAAGAACATACCTGGGAAGAAGGGCAATAGCTTGTCAGAAATGATTCTATTTGGGAGATTCTATTTGGGAGAAGTGTCTTGCATCTTTTGGAAAGCTTAACAGAAGCCCAGCCACCTCTTCCTGCCTCCTACCTCTACCCTCTACACACACGGAGGGCTGGAACTCCCAAAGGACCTTCACATTGTCTCTGTGCCCTGTGCGGAAACCTATATTCTGAATTACTTGGGAAGAAGGAAGGGAGAAATCTTAGGAGCAGAGACACCCTCTCGGGGCTGGTATCATTGGAAGCAAGCCCTTGAATTAAGGAAAATGACACGAACGTCCTGCAGATCGTAAGGCAGAAGACGAGTTCCTCTTGTCCTTCTTGTTCATCTTTCTGTTCCTAAACCTCAGGTAGTGTCAGACACACAGTGCTCAGAATTTTTGTGAGCAAATACAACTCATCCTGTGGTCCCCACCCCTTTGAGTGAGGATGGGGGTGGGGTTTAGGTGAATCAGCTTTCGTGTTTCTCACAGAAGCAAATGATGAAAAACACTATCATGTTCCTGAAAGCCCTCCAAAAAGGCAAGCTACACACGAATGTTAGAATTTAAACCCAGGATTAATGTTTAGAGTGGAAAAAAAAAGTATTTTCCATATGTTCTCTTTGGGAGAAAAACTTCTCACCCATTTTTTTTTTAAGAGTTTATTTATTTGGGAGAGAGTGAGTGTGTGTGTGTGTGTGTGTGTGTGTGTGTGTGTGTGTGTATGAGAGAGAGAGCACCAGCAGGACAGAAGGAGAGGGAGAGGAAGAAGCAGACTCCAAGCTGAGCTGGGAGCCTGATGTGGGGCTCAATCCCAGGACCCTGGGATCATGATCTGAGCCAAAGGCAGACCCTTAACTGGCTGAGCCACCCGGATGCTTCCCCATCCAGTTTTAATGTGAAGACAAAATTGGTTCAGTTATTACTTCCAGAGAGGAAAAGGTTAAATTTTGCTCCCGTCTAAATTTTTTCTGTGTTAGCTTTTGTTTTAATCTCAACTGTAAGAGTTACTGCCTGTAAACAGTTGGGGTCTTGCCCAGGTCTTCAGTGCAATGACTCACACAAACTCATAGTAAGAAAGGGATTTGGAGTTGATTTTATAATCAGCCCCCTTTCTTTGGGAAGCATGGTTAGCAGACAAAATAGAGAGTATTTAGAAAAAAGGACAGTGGAAACTTCTCTTCTAAAGAAAATAGAAAGAAAAATACTGCATGCCTATTTATTTAAAGCATATTTTCAGAGCGCTTACCAAGGAGGTCAAAATACACGAGGCCATTCTGTTTTTAAATTTTTGTTCTCTAATCTTCCCACTGATAAAGAGCAGAGCTCAGAATAAGATAGCAAGAGTTTCCAAATTTGCAGAGTCTGGATGAATCAAGATATAAACAAAAGAGGACAATTAATATGCTAGTTAGTGCACATTTTTTTCCATTCTCTACTCCCATCCCCACCTGTTTCTCACAAAGGTAATAAAGCATGATTGAACTTCAAACTCATTATCATCTTTCAAGTTCAAGGTAACTACAGACAGGTTTTTGAGAACAAGAGAGTCTGGATCTTTGGATCACCCCTTTCTTCTTTAGGGTGTGTGTCTTGTAGCCAAAAAAAGTAAACCTTTTTATCTCAAGTTTCAGTTTAAATTCTAAGTTCTGTGTGAGCACCAAATAGCTTGGGGGAAAAAATATGCCAATATTTTTTCTTCTGAGTTTCCAGGAACCAAAGAATGAGTATACAAAAAGAGCGATTTAAGGTGTTTTATATTTGTATATATTGTCTTTCTTGTTTCCGGCATAATCTGTTTTTAAATATTCATATCTGCTTCTGTATTCTTCATTTTATTGTAGCTTTATCATCCATGTACGTGAAAGTACAATATTATGGTGATTTCTTATTGTCTTACAAATACCAAAAATTACATAAAATACCTAATGTTTAAAAATAAATATTCAGTCCTTTTAAGCTTCTCTTTTGTCTCTAGCTCACTAAGCCTTTCAATAGCCTTTGGATCAAACCAGTTCTCAGTGTGATGTCAAATCCACAGAGGCTCGGCGCTGATTCCAGCTTCAAGTTCAGCGGAAGCTACCAGCGCAGAGGAATTCAGCATTGGGCCGGTCTCAAGGCCGAAGTACGTATGTTGTAGGTCTCCTTCTAGTACTTTAGTCCAAATTAAAGGTCCTAAAGGGGCAGGGGGATTTCAGATTCAGATGTAACTAGACCCAAATTGGATGTTAGTGCTTTCAGCCCACGGCTCCAGTGTTTCCAATTCCAGAGTGGGAAATGGGCATACAATTAGGCATAAGCCCAAGCGTGTGGCCTGGGTACGCATAGAAGGTATGCGTGTGTGGTGAGGGTTAGAGGAAGCAGGGCAGGGGTGTGGACTGGAGAAGAAGGTGTCAGGTAAAGGATCTGCTTAGGGCAGCAAGATTAATTATACTCCGCTGCTGCGTGTTGGCGTGTCTAAGCCCATCGGAATGCAGACTGCCATGATGAGGACTGGCTCAGTATCTGAGCTGAACTAAGACTGAGAGTTCGATAAAGCGAACGCCTGCAGACGAGAGGAGCTGGAGAATTAGGCACTAAGTAGTGGAAGCAGCCCAGATCAGAACCTATGAGCTGGCTGTGAGCGTCTCGGGATCCATGTGAAAATGTCCTCCTTCCATCCATCGTGGGTTTTAATATCCTTCAACCCACTCCACACAGTCAAGCCATACATAAATATACAGATACTGTTACTGTCTCAAGTGTGATCGAATGAAAAACATGAGAGTCCATGAAATAGATCAACATTTGGTTCTATTTGTTTTGTGACAGTGTAAACAGCATAACATTTTCATCAAAATAGAAACTAAAAGTCATGATACAGCATGAGTGCCAACCCATAGATGTTTATTGTTGCCACGTCAGCCTATGCCCCGTGAATCGCGGAGACTCCTGTCTTTATTTCGGGTGGGGGACATTGACATTTGTACCTTTAGACGCTGCTCACCCGATCCAGTACGCCGCAAAGAAAGTGGGTCTCTCCTTCATGGCAGACACTTCTCGTTGTCACAAATTCCATTTCCCCTTCGTGGCTAGGTATAAAAAGCACATTGTGCAGCTTCCCTTGAAGTTCACTTGGTGCTGTGTGACTGAGTTTGGCCATGGGAAGTGGGCAGAGGTGAGATTCGTAATTTCCACCCCTGGTGATAAGACCCCATGTGAGATCCTCCTGACTGTCTCCCATCCGGGAGATGAAAAGATGAAAGAAGCCCGCGTTGCTGAGCCGCTGCTTGGGGTACAACTGTCCAGACCACATCTAACTCCTGTGTGATTAAGAAATTTACTTTCCTATGAAAAGCCCCTGAGATTTTGGGGCTGGTTTAGCCTATCCCAGAGGCAGGAGGGATAATCTCACTTGTTATGGGGGCCTTTGAAATTTACTGAGACACATCCTAAAGAAAAATCAGTCAATGGCAGGGAAGGGGCAGTTAACACATTATTCTTTTGGATGAACTGGAAAACAAGGGACCTCAAATGACCTCCTGTTGTTGAGTGAATTATTTATTGCTGTGTTACCAATTACCCCAAACTTAGTGCCTAAAAACACAAAACAGTTGCTATTTCCAGTTTCTGGGGTTCAGGAATCTGGGAGTGGCTCAGCTGGATAATTGCAGCTCAGGATCTCGAATGAGATTACAATCAAATGTCAGCTGGGGCTCTAGTCGTCTAAGGGCTTTACCGAGGCTGGAGGATCCAGTTGCAAGAGAAGGTCGCTCACCTGGCTGTTCCCTGGAGGTGTTTCTCACTCAGCAACACTTGCTAGGACTGTTCACAGCATGGCAGCAAATTTCTCCCAGAGTAAAGGATCCCAGAGAGAAAGACAGAAGCCACAGTGTCTTTTATGCTTACTCTTGGAAGTGACATACCATATACAACACAACTTTGGCTCTAACTTTGGTTATATGTCATGGGTTAAGAGCACAGTCTCCTACAAGGCTGCCCTTCCCCTCAAACACTAGCTTCAACTTCAGGGTTCCCAGGCCACCTGCACTTTTGATCAACCGGCTACAAATCTGTGGGTTCTTTCTATCCCCTCGGGCTCAGTAATTCGTTAGAATGACTCAGAACTCAGGAAGGCACTGTATTTACAATTATTATAATGGATACAAAGCAGAACCAGCCAAACGAAGAGTTGAAAAGGCAAGGTCTAGAAGGGCCTCAAGCACAAAGCTTCCATGTCTTCAGGATATATCACCCTGGTGGTATTAATTGTGTATCACCACCCAGGGAGCTCCCCCAGCGTCTGTGATGTCCAGGGTTTTCATTAAGGTTTTGTTTCCTAGGCTTGATTGACTGATTCATTGACCAGTGTATTAAATTCAATGTCGGCCTTCCGTTTCCTCCCAGGAGATCTGATTGGTACCTGTGGCTCTAAGTCCCACCCCTGTAGTCGCAGGATTGGTTTTTCTGGTGTGGCTGGCTCTCATTGTTGAATTATCTAGGGATCTTTCAAGAGTCAGCTCATTAGCATAAATCATGGTGTGGTCTGAGAGGTACACTATGAATAATAGACACTAACCCTAACTTTTTGTCCCAGGAACCAGAGATGAAGGCCAGGAAAATTCCTTATTATGCCATATCATGCTTCTGCCATATCCTATATCCATACAGACCACCCCGATAAAATTTTGGCACGAGCACCAAAAGTCAGGGATCATCGGGAGCCCCCTCAGAGGCTGCCCCCTGCACCTAATACAAACAAAATAAAAATATTCATATATTCTTACAAAATATTATTGGAATTATTAAAGTACTTTTACAGAGCAGGCAATCAACAAATAATTTGGGTGTGAATTGAAATACAGCAAGTAAAAACGGAATTTTTGTCTTTTAGAAAAATGAATTCTGTTTAATTTAAAATCATATCAATCTCTCTTAGTTCACAAATAATAGTATTTAAGAAAGAACTAATGGAAATATGAATTTGTATTGATGGGGTAAATTTTTAAAATAATATTACATTGAATATAAATTAAGAAAAGAAGTTTTTAGTATGAAAGCTTTGTAATCTATCCTAAGATAAATGAGGGATGAACGAAGATCAAATAAAGGAAACCACGATCTTTTATTTGGCACTCATTTTTAGATCAATACGTCTGAGTTAAGAGACATTCTTCTGTTTAGTGCAATTTTCTTTCCTTTCTAATATGACATAAAAATTAATTTTAATCATAATCTTTCCACTAAATTACAAAGTAAAGGATTTAAGGAAAGTGTAAGAATAACCAGAATTAATCTTTAACTAAAGTTAAAATACAACTCAGTTATATGGCTCAATAATTAATGAATACAGTATATTTAAATAAATGTGTTATCTTTATCTCTTTAATCATAAATTTAAACCAAATGACTTTGGATGCTATCATACTTAGAAAATTTAACTAGGTATGTTCTATTTGAAGATTAAGTTACAGATTTAATTTATTTTATTCCCAAATCGTATATTTTTTGATCCTCTGAACTGAATCTTTTCCTTATTGAAGCTTAATGGTGTAAAACTTTGTTTCATTCTGTTGACTCTTCTTTGGTAAGTGACCTTTGAAAATGGCCTAAAGGACCAGAAGGGAGTGTGCTCTTTTACAGGAGTTATTTCTTATCTTCATCCTTATTGATGAATAGCAGAATTATTATAAAGTCAAAACAACCCATTCTTTGCCTTTTTTCCTTTGTGTAATACAGCAAAATACGCAATGCAATAGAAACCTCTCAAGAAATACAACTTTGGGATTTAGAGTTGCCTTTTGGGGGAGTTATTTAAAAACATAAACTAGCTTATTTTTAAATCATCTTGGATTAAATTTCAGCAATTGTCTGGCAACGTAGATGAAACATGCATAGAGGACATTCGGAGGCCAGTAGGGCTTATAAGAATTATTTTATTTATACCCATGAGAAGACAAAGATCAAGGGTATTTGAAAATAAAACAAGCCAGGGGCACCTGGGTGGCACAGCGGTTAAGCGTCTGCCTTCGGCTCAGGGCGTGATCCCGGCGTTGTGGGATCGAGCCCCACATCAGGCTCTTCCGCTATGAGCCTGCTTCTTTCTCTCCCACTCCCCCTGCTTGTGTTCCCTCTCTCGCTGGCTGTCTGTATCTCTGTCAAATAAATAAATAAAATCTTAAAAAAAAAAAAAAAGAGAATAAAACAAGCCAGCAGTGGAAGAACCAGACAATTATGACTTGATGACAAAAGAGGCAATTTCTTGCCTGGGTATTCAGATAACAGATTAGGAGTTCCCATAAAACAGGATTCACGTATCAAAGCTTCTCACTTTAACTGTAGGCATTGAGCTGTTCGGATTTAGTAGATTCTGCGACACACCTCTCCAAGACTGCATTGCTAAAAAGATAAAGAAATTCTAGTCTGGTCCAAGAATTTAAAAATCTCTAGAAAATCTTTACCTTTCATCAGTTTTCATTCTGATGAAATCTAGGACTCTGCCCAGCAGATAGATCAGCCCACAGTGCATGACAGCATAAATTGCAGTAGCATTGATAGGAAATAAGAGTTGAGCCCAAAAGCAACTTTAAAAGACATCCCATCTCTGGGCGAGAGAGCTATTTTCAGAACAGCAGATTAAATGCTGGTATCTGAGCCAGGACTCGGACCATTTAAAAAAAATCACTAAAAGCAGCAGCAACTATTTTTTGGATCCCTTACTTGATATAAAGTTCTATGCTCTGTTTAATGAAGAAATAAAGACGTCAAAGACACCATTTTACTTTCAAGGTGTTTAAACAGAGTGTAGAGGGACAATTCATGAGTAAAAATAATTAAACGTGAAGTGAATGATACTGGAAATTTCCCGGAGCTATGTAAAGTTAATGTCTGAGTAAGCCTATAGGCATAGGGATCTCTGAAATAAGAGAAGAACAGTGGAAATCTGAAGGTGAGTAGAGCCAGGAGCCTAAAAAGGTAGGTTTGGGGGCAGAAGTGAAAAGCGAAGAAATTTAGTTCTTTTCACTTTAGATAATAGAGAGTTCTCCAAGATGAGTCTTTCAGAAGGATTAATAAGTTGGCGACCTTCAGAATGAGCTCTAGATAGAGAAAGGGGCATGCAGAGAGCAAGAGGCCACTGGAGAGATGTGAGATTAGAAGGATGTGAACTTTTACAATGGCAATCGTAAAATGAATCATACGAAATTATTGATAGTTGACCACTTTGGACCTACAGAAATAGAAATTTCTTTATGGTTCAATAAAGTAAAGAATCGGTGAAATTCAACATTTGAACAAAATATGTGAAGGTGACTGGAAGAAAGATGCTACCACAAACAGAAATAAGAAACCTAGGGAAAGAGAGGTGCCTGGGTGGTTCAGTCAGTTAAGTGTCTGCCTTTGGGTCAGGTCATGACCTCGAGGTCCTGAGATTGAGCCCCTCCTCAGGCTCGCTGCGCAGCGGGGAATCTGCTGGTCTCTCTTCAACAGCCCCTTACCCCCGCTTGTGCTCTCTCTCTCAAATAAATAAATAAAATCTTAAAAAAAAAAAAAAAGAAAGAAAGAAACTTAGGGAAGGAAAGCCAATGGTATGCTTTTTTTCCCCACAAATGGTCAGGTTGAAAAGCCCAATTTTAAATATATTGTATTTGAGGTGACGAGAAGGAAATGGCCATTGGTAGTTGAAGATGCAGAACTGGATGGGACTCAGGGCAAAGTCCAGGATGAAAATGTGGATTTGGGGGCACCTGGGTGGCACAGCGGTTAAGTGTCTGCCTTCGGCTCAGGGCGTGATCCTGGTGTTATGGGATCGAGCCCCACATCAGGCTCCTCTGCTATGAGCCTGCTTCTTCCTCTCCCACTCCCCCTGCTTGTGTTCCCTCTCTCTCTGGCTGTCTCTATGTCTGTCAAATAAATAAAATCTTTAAAAAAAAAAATGTGGATTTGGAGATTCACCTTACACGTAGGAGCCTGTTGAGGCCAGAAGAATGAATCGTATCTCTGAGGAAGGAAGGTTGGGTGGCAAAAGAAGATCGAAGACCCATTTTTAAAATGGGGAAGGAAGGATCGGAAGTCGAAGGGGAAATGGAGTCTTACTGGGATTCCCCCATCATGTGGAGTGAGTACCAGTCGTTGGTTTTGAACTGAGAAGATGATTCGTAATTTGGGAGGAAGCCAGCTCAGTAGTAGTGGAATGGGGATGAAGCCAGACTGTTTAGGGCAAGGGAGGCCATGGATAAAGGTGGCTGTAGCTTTCTATGAAGGAGACGACAGGCCCAGCCTGTAAGTCTGGCTAGTTAATGGAAGCAAAATTCAACCGTGCTCTATGACCCCAGCCCGTAAGGAAGGATAAGCAATGATGTCTTATAGTTCTGTGCATGTTTGGGCTTCTCTATGGCACTCGAAATCATTTCCCATAGAGCACTCCAGAGTATAAACAGACGGATACTGTCTTAAGTTTCGGTTTATAGCTAAGAATGAGAGCCGCATTTGCCATATTGGTGTTGACTGTGTTCTTGCAAATTCCCACCCCGACCTCAGCTGCCAGGCCTGAAGCATTCACGTCCAGGTGCAGAGAGCCTGGGGAGCCAGTATGTATGGTGCGAGGCTGCCAGGGCCCTCAGATCAGGAGTCGAGATAAACCTGACAGAAGCTGGCACACACAGCTGTGGCCTGGAAAGTGCCCTTCCTGTTCTCAGTTTTTGTTTAGCCCAAACAGTCCAACCTGGGTCAAATGGCCTCCATAGCAACGTGATTCAATAAATGAGCTTATTAATTCCCATTTGTATTATTTCTCAGTGAGACATTCTCAGAGTTTCGGTTCCACAGTTATTACATCCATTTCTATCATATCACACAGAAATAGGACTCTGTAGACTTTTGCTCTTTTATGCATAAATACCCATTGTGAGGCTTACGAATCAGAAGACTCTACTCTCTGTTTCCTTAGCCAGACTCTGATCCCTACTGTCAGGGAGATGTCTTAGAACAAGCTTGGACTAGAGCTGGCAGGAGTGAACGGGAGACAGAGGGTATTCTACTAAGTGCTTATATTAATTGCATTTCCTAATCTAGGCTTATTTCATTTTCTTAACTTCATGGATGGATTTCGAAAGTGAGGCATGAAGGAGATAGATTTAACATTTTCTTTTCTTTTCTTTTTTAAAGTAGGCTTCACGCCCAGTGTGGAGCCCAATGCAGGGCTTGAACTCACGACCCTGAGATCGAGACCTGAGTTGAGATCAAGAGTCAGACACTTAATTAGCTGAGTCACCCAGGCACCCCTAACATTTTCTTAACATAAAACAGAAGAGGTAAGAATAGGATATGGCATTTTACCATGAGTAACATCGTTAGAGTTTACTATTGTGAAAAGAAAGTATACAGAGTTCAGATTTGGCTAAAACAACTGCCTTTAGGATTTGAAAATTTAATAATCCAAGGACCTAGTGAGAGCACACCAGGCTAAACAAAAGCCACTGAAATCTATGTCCTGATGAGAAGACAATATAAAATAAACTAGCAGAAAAGGAACATAGTTTCGTCTACCTTTCATGGGGGGAATGTGTGGGTCACTAATCGTAATGGTGCCCTTCAATCCACAAACTCTCCTGGGTGCCTACTGCATGCCAGCTGCTGGTCTAGGCCCTGGGAACACAACAGGAGGAAGTCCCTGCCCTTGTGGGATACAACATGTATGCCCTGTGTGCTAGGCACGGGGAACACAGAGAGGAATGTGTCCAGCCTTAACATCACTCTCCCAGAGGAAGGCAGATATACACTCAAATAAGTGCAAAAATACAACGTACCAAGTGGAGAAACTCTTACCCAGATAAGTCACTGGTGGGGCAACATTTATTTAAGAGTATTACAAGAAAACTGTTGCCTTAAGTAAAACTGGTGGAAAGTCTTTGACTAAAATTCTGGATGCTCAGAAAATAGATATGATGCAAGACATTAAATTTAACTTATGATGCTATTCAGTTTTGAGACTGGCAAAGCCAAGAATAGCGAGTGGCAAATACCCCTACGGAGTAAGGAAGTTGCTAGAACATCTAGGTAGGACTTCTGTTTATGCTTCCCAACTGGATAGTGTTGGTTCAGCCATTCTGAATTCATTCATTCTTTTCTTCATTTGTTCTGTGCTTAAAGATGCCCTTTAGGAAGAAGGAATAGAGAACTCAGTTTTATGGACCCCACTTGATTACTGTAAGATTTTCCTGGCTTTGGTATGCATACCGAGTAAAAGGTGTCTTTTAACAATAATGCTGTAACAAAGACAAGTTTTGTTGGTTGCGTTGTATGTTACCGAAGTGCTAATTACTGTTAGAAGAGAGGTTGATAAATTCCACCACTAGCCATTCTTCATTACCAACGCATATTCTTTGGGCCACGTAACCATCACCAATCTAGTTAGCTAGACGTAAACATCTGCCCGAGTTTTATCAGGATGTATCAAAGAGAAGACCTAAGCATCATAAAATTCTTGCTTGGACCTTTTCTTCAGTGTACTTCAAACGATTCCTTTAAACAGTGTTTGATCTCCTCTTTTGGTAAAGAGCCACATACCAAATAAAAATACAGCTATTCTAATTTTACAAAATCCATGTGTAGCTATTACTTGGTCCTCACAATCATTTTACTAAACAAAACATGGGTCTTGGTTACAAGAAACAGCTGCCACCTGAAAAGGAGGAGCATGGGGTTGCTTTCTGCTCTTGGCATCAGATCAAGACTTCCACTCTTTTCCCCAAACTTTCCTCATTGGATTAAAAGACAATGGTGAAAATCACTGCAGAAGAAATAATGATCTCTTCCATTGCTGTTTTCTTGGTGTCCTGGTGGGAAACAGAAACGTCCTTTGATCAGTGTTCTGTTAGGGTTTTTTTCTCTTTAAAATAGAAAATGTTTGGGACTGAAATATCAGCTCTCTTGGCCTTTACATGGAATGGGCAAACACAGTGGTAGGCAGAGCTCGTGGTGCCTTAGCCCATAGCAACACAGCACACCAATCTAGACTAGTAGTCATTGTTTTCTTTACCCCCAGTGTATGCACACTTGAGAATATTACTGATGCGGAAGTAGACATAAGCTTCAGCGGTCTTCTACTATGGTAGACCCTGAAAGATTTGCCAGAAATGTAAAATAATGCCAATTTTCTCTTTTTTTTTTTGTTTTAGAGAATGCAGTTATTTCTCATAAAAATACGTTTACTTATGTTGACATTTTATGGGATTATTGCAGTTAGATTAATAAATAAATGAATTAATAAGTTAATAAATACACCCTTTGAAAATTTCTCAAATTTCTAATACAGCAAATATAAAAAAGATATCATCTACATGGACAAAAGTTCTTTGAGGTCCTCAATAAATACTAAGAACATTATCAAGAGCGTGAAGGAGCTGTGGGGCCAAAAAGCATAGAATTGTTTTTCTACATTATTATGCAGGAATAAGCAGGAAAGAGTTTTTGTTTTTGTTTTTGTTTTTGTTTTAACGTGGCAAAAATCAGGAAGATTCATCGTCGAGTGATATGTCAAGATTGTGTAAACAACTGAAACACCAGTTAGAATGTCATTCTGGCCTTTGTGTTGGGAGGTCCTGACGTCTCGCTCAGGCATATTCAGATAATAGAGATATTAGTGTGTAATTCAGGAAAAGAATTTAGGTGAGCCAGGGTAGTGCCACATGATACTGTGGAAGCTGGAGTCCGAGGGCTTGAGTTTGAATCCTTCCTCATCATAGCCCAGTTGTAGAATCACGGGGCACATTATTTTATTTCTACATGTCTCAGTTCATCTACAAAATGGGAATGAAAGTACTGCATAACTTACTGCTTAGAAGAATGGTTATGTGGATTGACTGAGATAAGAGAGATAAAGCCATTAGAAGTGTGACAGCGTCATAGTAACCATTCCTTAAATACTACCCATTATTCTGCTTCTTCCTATCCTACCCTTTCCCGCTTATCGTGTTCCTCTGCAGGCTTTCAGTATCTAATATTTGAGTTGATCACTTAATTGACAAAAATGACTCCCCCCCCCAGCCTTTTTTTCCTGCTGACACATTTCTTCCATCCACTCTAACTGCGCATGTAAATACACTGTAGGAAGTTTTTAGGATGTCAGTAACTCACACTTGAGACAAACGAAGCTGGGAATTTCCAACATTCCGATAAAACACCACCATGTCAACTATGCCAAGAGAAGCAACATCCACACCAACTTAATAAGCAGAGAGAGCATGCCTGATACTTAAGTCCTTATTTTTGTTTCACGTTCATAAATCTTTATAAATAGGTTAGGACCTTGAGACATTTTTCTTGGGTTAGGGAGTTTTGGTGGGAAACAATCCAGAATTTGCAATACCAGGAGAGAACAATTCTTCAGCAGTGGCAAGGATGGAAAGATTAACATAGCAAATAGGGATTTTGTAAAGAAGGTCTTTTCATTTTAGGATTGACATTAAACTGGCTGGCTACGTGTTTGCCATTTTGCCAACTTTTCTCTCAGTGCCCTCTTTACTCCTTTTGCACCTCCTCTCCCAGTGTCCTGGTGTTGGCACAATCCAACATCTTGATTGTAAGAAAAGAACACTTTGCCTTACTTTATCCCAGAGGAGTTGGACCAGGAGGGAAAATAATCAGATGAAGGATCTTTATAAAACTGACCTTTTGACATCGGTCTTTCAATTTGTCTTGGTTCGTAGCATTTGCCCACAACTAACCTTTCATGCATAGGAAACTGCTCCTTTACAAGAATGAAGGAAGATTGAGGTTTTGTGGATTATGTGGAAAACAGGTCTGACTTCAGAGATTCATGGTAACATCTGCAGCAGTTCATTCCATAAATAGGTTGCATTCATACCTATTCAATCCCATCAAGACAAAAGGAGTCCCTAGTAAGGCAAGGCAGCTGCACATTGTCAGCTAAATGTAGATGTAGACAGACATATCTAATTTATGCTATTAATATATTAGTAAAATGAGCCCAGCTAGATTTTATTTTTTTAAAGATTTATTTGTTTATTTTGGAGAGAAGTGGGGGAGGGGCAGAGGGAGAGACGCTTCAAGCCGACCTCCCGTTGAGCACGGAGTTCAGTGTGGGCTTGATCCCACGGCCCATGAGATCATGACCTGAGCCAAAACCAAGAGTCAGAGGCTTAACGAACTGAGCCACCCAGGCGCCCCAAGACCAGATACATTTTAAAAAGGGTTGTGTGCTCCAATCCATCATTCTCTCAAGCGAACATTTTCTTAGGCCTGAGACCTCTCTCAGATTTCCGAGCGGAACAGTAAGAGTGTGTTCCAACATCATCATCTCCAATGATATTATTTACTTGGAATTCTGGAGGGTCTGCTTTCTCACCTTAGATTTAACAATAGTTTAGTTAGCTTTCCTGCTGTCCAGTTGTTGAAAGAATGAGACCAAAATGTATGAGATTTATTTTATAACCTTTTTTCTAAGGATGCTAAAAATATTTCATTGTTGATTGATTATTCCACAGAAGTATGGTTTTTAAAATTCCCTTTGCTTAAACTTTAGTCCTTACTTTTAACTTTTATTTTCCAATTTTTATTTCACATTCACATCTCTCATCTGTTTCTTATTCCATTTTTGGTGTATTTTTTTTCTTTGTTCAGCTCTCTGCCCTGTCTTCGTATTCGATTTTTTACACTCCTCCTAATTCTGCAATCCTTTTCTATCCGCCAAATGCAGGCCAAATTTCTTCTTTTTTTTCTTCTGATCTGTCCATTAAGAAAGTATTTAGTGCTAATTGACTTAGGTACAGAACTGCATTACAAAGGTAATTTAAACTGTTTTCCTCTAATTAAGAAAGAGAGAGGCATAGTTTAAGATTGAGAAAATCATTAGAATTAGCTTCATTTGAGTGTCGGTGGGAGAACATTTCTTTCACCATATGAATAAAGGTGACTTTCAAATTTTCTAACATTTCTCAATAGTATAAATATTTGAATGCTGACGTTCATTTTGTATTTGAGATGTTAATAAGCAAATAATCAAAACTTAGTCATGAAGAATGTATATTCTTAGTAACTAATGAGTATTCCATAAATGTTTGAACTGAATGGAGTTGTTGGTTGAAGTAAGAAAAGAAATTCCGCATGGACAGTCCTCAAGTATATCAGAGCTCTAGTTCAAGGTTCAAATGCAGACACTTAACCTCAAATGGAATGATTAATGGTTCTCATTGCATAAAGTAATAAGCTAGGAATGCCGAACTATTTCTTTAGGTACACGGCTTAAAACCTATGAAGGTCATGACCTCAAAGGCTCTACAACAATTTTCTTATTTGGTTATTGTTTATATATTACATCAATGAATTAAAGGACATTTTCTTGGTTATGACTTTCTGGTTATAAAATATTGAAATGTTTTGTTTAAAATATTTGAATATACAGTTTTATTTCTCTGTTAATACAAAACTATCCGAAGTTATTTTAAGTACTTTTTTTTTTTTTTTAATCTCCCTGGTCTCAGGACATTTCTTCTCTAGAATTCAAGTGTACCAAGCTCTTTGTCACTAAAAATGAAGGGCAGAGATAAAAGTTTTTCTATAAAAACAGTAGCATTCTTGTTTGGTATGCATGCCTGGTATCAGAAAGGGTTCAATCAAAGAAAGGGGGGGTAATCAGAAGGGGGAATGAAGCATGAGAGACTATGGACTCTGAGAAACAAACTGCAGGCTTCAGAGGGGAGGGGGGTAGGGGACTGGGTTAGGCTGGTGATGGGTAGTAAGGAGGGCACGTATTGCATGGTGCACTGGGTGTTATACGCAACTAATGAATCATCGAACTTTACATCAAAAACCAGGGATGTACTGTATGGTAACTAACATAATATAATAAAAAAATATAAAAAAAAAGAGAAAGGGTTCAATCAGAGAAGCAGAACCAGTAGAAGGTATACATTAAGATATTTGTTGTAAGAAATTGACTTCTATAGTTGTGGGGGCTGGTTAGGCAGGTCCCACATCCATCCAGACTGTAGGGATGGGCAGGCTGGAACTCTGGAGTTGAAGCTGTTTCCACGGGTGAAATTTCTTCCTTATGGAAGCATCAGCTCTACTCCTAAAGACTTTCAACTGATGAATCTGGCATCCCCAGATTATTTGGGATTATCTCCCTTACTCAAAGTCAGCTGATTATGAACTCGAATCACATCTACAAAATACCCTCACAGCAACCACTAGATTAATGTTTGATTGAATAATTGGGGATTGTAGCCTAGCCAAGTGGACATGTTAAAAGACCATTATACCTACAAATGTATCAGTTTACTTTTAATGACCTCCCCCTTTATTACCTTTCAGTGCTTTTTTCTGTCCTTTTGACTTTTATAGCTCTATATTGTGTTGATTCAAAATATGAGTATTTTTTCAGAAAAGCTTATCTTTCCCAAATAAGAACCGCCGTTGAGAGCCAGCTCACTCTGCTCATAATACTGTATGCCATTTGGGAAGCATGGTTATTAACTTGGAATACGTCATTAAGTCTCTTGAAGCTTTATGTTCCATTAGGCACTTTTCCAGTAGAGCTAAATATAGAGCCACTTCCTTCTTAAGATTTATAACTTAAGAGAAGCAAAGTGGGTGTAAAGATATACCTAAGCTTAATAAATAAATAAATAACATTTCTTGTATTTTTATAAAGGTTCTTATGCATATATTTGAAGAGTAATTGTTGCAGGATTGTAGGGTTTTTGTCTCACAGAGTCAAAGAATGAATCTCAAAGAATGAATCTGGAGGACACAAGAGCTTGAAGTGAAATGAAAGTTTATTAAGTAAAGGTAAGAACAGAAAGGAAAGAAAAAAGGCTCTCTAGTGTGAAAAGGTCCTCCATGCTTTGCCTGAGTTGCCCCTGAGGCCTATGGTCTGTCTTTTATAAGAAACTGACCAGGGAACTTGGTAAATTTCTTGTCAATATCATGGTGTATTTGTGAATATCACTTCTATGTTTAGAACAAACATGTGGACAAACAAGGTGTTCCTGTAAATATCATGTCTATTTCTCCACAGCTGGGATTTCTGTGAGCCTGGTTCCTGGCCCCCTGCACCAGCCTAGTCACATAGTCCCCTACCTGTCTCTCCCTACCTAACCTTACCTGTCCCTTACTCATAATGAAGAAAGACTTGTAACTATTGGATGTTTCTAGGAAGCATCTGGAGCCTATGTCAGAAATGGCCATCTAAAATCAGTTAGTCCTCAACCTTTATTGAATATTTGCAATGTTTGGAAGTAGGCTTAAGACATTTGGGGTTTTACAGCCTAATTGGAAAGACAGATCATATTCATTTGAAAGATAAATAAGGAATTTAAAGAGGCATACAAGCAAGTCCAATACAGATTTCCTGTGTCAGCAAAAAGTTATACTTTCAATGTGGTAAGAGTTGAATACCGTAACAATAACTGATACAAACAGAGGATTTTTATTTATTTTCATCTATAAAATATGTCATCTTAACAACCTTGGAAGGTATTTATAAGAAGCATTATTTTATCTATTAGTGGTGAGAATCATCCAAGGGCAGAAGGTCAAAATAGGCACCCATGATCGATGCCACCTAATCAGGACGAAAATCTCCAATAGCGTTTGTACCATTGTTCACAAGATATCTGTGGGTCTCAGGGACTTGCTTAGAAATTGGAGACATTATTACTCAGCAGTTACTCAGTGGATTCTATGGTCTTTGTCAGTTCGTGTAAACACTATTTTTATTAAGCAATTACTAATGCCACGTATTTCACAGATTACACTTGCTTCCATCTTTAATTTCCGTCTGTCACTCACACACACACACACGCACACACACACACACAGTCATATACATGCATGTATCATCTATACATGCTTCTTCCTCCATGTTTTCTACATGTCTTTCTGATATTTCCTGTATTTTCTTCCTTATTTAACATTCTGCTGAAATCTCATTTCTTCCATGAAGCATTTACTATAAAGTCTGTGCACAGCATTGCTTTATTATTTGGGTTTTATATTTGGCATTAATTTTAGTTTGGTTTCATGCTTCATTTATAGAAATATAGTCATGTGTATTCTTTCTCTGATAAATGTTTTTGGTGATGATGATGTTTTGGTATCTATTCCATGCTAAAATTATTACTATATTTACAAGGAAACTTAGAATTTGAATTACTAGCTCACTAGAATTTAAATTATGTATTGCCTGTGTATGTATTTAAACCCCATTCTCTTTGAGCAGAGACTAGATTTCCTGTATACTTGGTATTGCAAGTTATAAAGACACCAATAATGATTAATACCAATTTCTTTTTTTTTTTTTTAGATTTTTTTTTTTTATTTATTTATTCGACAGAGATAGAGACAGCCAGCGAGAGAGGGAACACAAGCAGGGGGAGTGGGAGAGGAAGAAGCAGACTCATAACGGAGGAGCCTGATGTGGGGCTCGATCCCATAACGCCAGGATCACGCCCTGAGCTGAAGGCAGACGCTTAACCGCTGTGCCACCCAGGTGCCCCTGATTAATACCAATTTCTATACCTAGAGAAAAGAGGGAACTTTCTGGGTGACAGAAATACTTGATGTGTCTAAAGTGTGGTTTATATGGATGTACACATTTTGATGACAAAACTCATCAGACAGTACATTTGGATTTTTGCATTTCAATACATGCAAATTACACCTTAGTAAAAATTCATGAAGATGAAAGGGTGGGACACTGAAAGAATTAAACTGAGGAGGGAAATCTTATCCAAATGGGTATTATTGTTCCCAACCTTGCCATAGGCCAAATTTAGAGAAACACTTGGAAAGGAATTTTTAGATTAAAGTGATATGGCTTCTCAGTCTCACAGCTAGTTTTGTTTTACTGTCAATGTTGCTTTGCTCTTGTTAACAGCAATAACAAGTGGAACTCTCTGAGTAGAGGAAATATATCCAGGATATGATAGAGGAATGAAAATTGGTTCCCCTGGTTTTGATTTTAGATATATGTTTATTTCATAAACAATATTTTCCAGAAGTATGATATCAAGTTGGCTGCATATAAAATCTAGTAAAATAGACATTTATGGTGAGCAAGTATGTTTATAAAATATGATTTTCTTAAATTTGAAAATATTTTTGTTAACATGAAAAACTAGGGCAGAGAAATGTTTGCCAGGAACATTTATAGCTAGAAGACATCATTTATCTTTATCCCTCTGCCTAAAATACTTTCTTCTCACTTTTCCTTCTGTCAAACTCTTAATCATTCTTAAGACACACAAAATAACACTTTTTCTGTTAAACATTCTAGATTTTCCCTGAGGTGACCACATTTTTGCTCTTCCCAAATCTCCTCATCTTTCCCACAGAGCACATGTCATATTTGTATGGAATTATGTTGGATCGCCTTTGCATTTCCAATTAAACAGCCAATTGTCAAAGGTACACTGGATCTTGTTTCCTTCTTGCATTACTATAGGTAATGTGCTCAGGACCCAGCAGATGCTTTAAAATACTTCTCGAAGAAATGAATTTTAATTGAAACATACTAAGGATGATTTTTACACTCTTTCCATCAATCAGCATTGACCAAAATAGAAAGCCTCAAAATGATAACTTTTTTGTGATAAAGGTTGACATAAAAGGGGAAAGCGGATGTCTGGCTCTTAGGTCACATTATAAAAGAGCTCTTGATTGATAATTCAGTTCAAACACATTTATTGCTCTTGGTAAAAATACACCCTCTAAAAATATGTCATCCATTTCCTTGCCATTTTCCTCCCTCAACTCTGTGCTCTAAATCACCAGACTGAATTCAGCAGGCTCCCATTTTTTTCTCCCATTTATGCTTGGCATGCCCTTCTCTGCTGGGGAAACTCCCACCTTCAAGACTAAGCTCAAATGTTTTCTTCTTCTTTCTTTCTTTTCTTTTCTTTCTTTTCTTTTCTTTTCTTTTCTTTTCTTTTCTTTTCTTTTCTTTTCTTTTCTTTTCTTTCTTTCTTTCTTTCTTTCTTTCTTTCTTTCTTTCTTTCTTTCCTTCCTTCCTTCTTTCTTCTTTCTTTCTTTCTTTCTTTCTTTCTTTCTTTCTTTCTTTCTTTCTTCCTTCCTTCCTTCCTTCCTTCCTTCCTTCCTTCCTTTCTTTCTTTTTTATAAATCCTTAGGAGTTCTCCCTAGCATACTTATCTGCATTTCTAATACCCAGCAGTACTTGAGTGTATTTTTTAAAAAACTTTTTAAAAAGATTTTATTTATTTATTTGAAAGAGGAAGAGAGAGAGAGAGAGCATGAGCAGGAGGAGGGGCAGAGGGGGAAGGAGAAGCAGACTCCCCACTGATCAGGGAGATTGAGGCAAGGCCCCATCTCAGGACCCTGGGATCATGACTGGAGCCAAAGATAGATGCTTAACCGACTGAGCTACCCAGGTGCCCTTTGGATGTATTTCTATTAAAGTCTTGTCACTTTGTGTTTATTTAATTATTGGTTACTATTATCAGATGGTGAGTATCGAAAACCTATTTGTTAAGCTCAAAACCTGTTGGTTAAGATTTGAAGAAAGGAGCCAATCCACCCATTTCTACTTTCAGTGTGCAAACGAAATAATCAGCAGGTGAAATTTGTGGCAAGGTGAATCCCCACTCAATCTATATGAGCTTAAAAAAAAAAAAAAGCAAAAGATAAAACTTGAATGTAATTATGTAAATTAATTCTGATTGCTCTTTGGATTACAAGACCTTGTCCAATTTATTATTATATCCTCAGGGCTCAGCACAGTGCTTGACACATAGCACAAATCAATAAATCATTATTGAATTAATAATAGATATATGGGGGTTATAGCTCAGATTCTTGTTTCATGATCTTGTTTGACAAGTTGGCATGATATACAAATGGATGTAACGTCTATGTGACTCAGCTCTACTACTGGCCTGAAAATTTTATAAGGGCAGAGCTATACTTAGCTAACACATTGGCTCTCCACCACTTACAGATATTAATTAACTATATTTTGAATATTGTCTAATTGTCCTAGGCATTTACAGAATAGGGTTTTTGCTTTGGTATAAAAGAAAAAAAATTCTTACTTCATCTTTCATTCTAGTTATCTAAATTATCTTTCTAATAATGATTGAATTAATTTGAGCCCATTATATGGTTAATTTGACATAGTGAGGCAGGGATAGCAATACTTTCAATCAATTATCTTGACAGTCACATAATGAAATAAAGCCTCATATTTATACATGTTACCTATCAACAAATGTTTCAAAATTTTAGAAGTTGGGAGTTAATTTAATTCATCCAGAAAAATGCAGGTATACAGCCCAATATAGGGCTTAATATATTCTTATGATTGAGTTAGAAAAGTAATTTCCTCAGTGGCAAAAATTTACATTCAGAGTTGCAAAGAAGAGCCCCTAAAAACCAAAATCAGAAATGTTACCTTTATCCTGAATGCTCTGAGTTTTCCTCTAATGCAGTTGTCATGAATGAAGGTTGTCTACACCTATTACAGCTACGCAGTCTTTAAAATACTTTCTCTTTTCAATTCTGCTTTTAATTAACTTCATTGGAAAATAAGTGAGTTTTTATTCTGATTTTTCTCATCTAAGGAAGAAATAAGAGGATCATATGGTTACATCTTATTAGATAAGAAAGCAGAAATATGTCAAAGATAATTTAATATATTCGTAACACATAGCCTGGGATCTGTTGAAGTAATGAAATCTGTTAGATTTAAATTAAGTCATATTAAAAAGTGAATTTTAACTCTTATGAAAAGTTCAAGCCGCAGTTAGCTGCTTGATTCTGTGGATCTTGGATCCTGAGAGTAGAATCTATGGCTTTGGGATGGTTTGGGATCAAATATTGTCAAGAGCATAAACTCCCTTCCGGGGGAATAAAGTCATGTCCCCATGTTCTATAATACACACATTATTCTAGATCAGCATTGTCCAATACAGCTTTCTGGGATGATGGAAATGTTCTATGCTGGAACTGTCCTTTAGGACCGCTAATAGCTACACACGACTACTGAGCACTTGACATGCTGCTAGAGTGACTGAGGATTGGAAAGTTTCACTTTACTTACTCTTTACTAATTTAAATTTAAGTAGCCACATGCGGTTAGTGGCTACCATATTGGACAAAGTAGCTCTAGATAGCCTATTATTAAGGAAAATGCCCAGTGCATTCTGTAAAAATTCGTCCATGCATCCACTAGAGGGTGGTAATAGGAAAAACCAGGCGACTAACTGTATTTGCACAAACAGATCATTCCTCAAAAAGTACCCTCCTCCCTTCTACGGTCAAGAATAAAGGATTCATAAAAAGTGAAAATTGCAATCGAGAGACATAAAATGGGATTTCTTTTTTTTTTTTTTTTAAGATTTTATTTATTTATTCGACAGAGATAGAGACAACCAGCGAGAGAGGGAACACAGGCAGGGGGAGTGGGAGAGGAAGAAGCAGGCTCATAGCAGAAGAGCCTGATGTGGGGCTCGATCCCAGATCGCCGGGATCACGCCCTGAGCCGAAGGCAGACGCTTAACCGCTATGCCACCCAGGCACCCCTAAAATGGGATTTCTTTTCACTTATTCAAACCAAGGATGATTGGACCAACTGCAGGAAATATGAAAGCGTTTCATCTAAAAAAGTGAGTGCCTTAAAATATTTCTTGGATGCGATTTGCTTTGAAGTGATCAAAGACCTTCAGACATAAAAAGTTACCATTCATGGAACTACGATGAGGCCGTGGAGTGCCAGCTTGAAAGGTCCTTTCTTCGCGGTACTGAATTTGCAACAAGTCTACCTGTTCATTTATCGGTTGTAGGCTGTGATCGTTCGGGGTGACACATGAAAGTGATAGGTCCTAAAAAATAACCGTTTCCTACTTTCATCTCTTTTTCATTCCATAAAAGATATAAGATGTGAAAACATCAAGGACTCCAAAACTAGTTACCTGGTTTCTTGTTAAAAGTCTTTGCAAGCAGTGAGGATTAGGTGATCAAGATCTTGGTTTTGGTGCCTAGATTAGCCAGTCAGCTCAGAAGAAGAGCAAAACAAAAACCAAGAACTCTGTCCTGCAAATGTACTACTGATTAGGCTCATAACGGAAGTGAGTGTGGAGAGGATTTAGGGAGATGATTCTCACCTCTTGGAAAGAGTGGCCCACAGAATTGATGACATGCCTTTCATACACGGAAAACAGCATTGTTAGGGGTGACACGGTTGATGTGGAAAAGCAAGTTGCGGAAATGTCAGCTGACATCAAGACAGAGATGTTCAATTATTCTTTATCACAAACTATACATTTAATATTTTCAATCCTTACCAGTGCCTTTTGAATGAAGGTCACTTGGAACAGTTTGGCTGATCGTGAGTGTGGTACGTGTTGGTGGAACAATGCGGTGGTAGATTCAATCAGCATCGCAGCACAGGGAATAACTTTAATAGCTAGAAATAATTTTCTGAGTTTTTAAAGCATCACTTCATTGTCTTCTGGTTTCCAAGTTGTTCAGAAGCGGATGGCACTTTGATCCTTGAGCCTTTGATTTTGATCATTTTTCCCCCTCTCAGTAGTTTTTATAATTATTTCTTGAGACACTGAGTCTGGAATTTTGCTGGTGCTGTATTTTTATGCAGGTCTTCTATTGTCTTGGAAACTCAGTGGGCCTTTTCCATCTGGAAACTCATGCCCAGCTCTGGGAGATCATGTCTCCTCTTTAACATTTTTTGTTCTCTGTCTCTCTGGAAGTCTCCTATTTTAATGTTGATTCCTAATTTTGTTATGTAATTTATATGTTTTCCTTTTTTATTTTTTCTCCTATTTTCTGAAAAATTTCTTCAACTTTGTTTTCCAACTCATTTTTAAAAATTTTCCATTTCTGCTCTTATTTTCAAATTCCTTGAGTTCTTTTATCTTATCAGACTGCTCCTTTTTAGAATAACATTTTATTTTTAGTTTGGGAAGACTATATATTCTGTATCTTTGAAGATCATAATTCGAGTTTTGGGAAATTTGCTTCTGCTACTTGCATTTTCTCTGTTCTCTTCTGAGTTACTTCTTTGACTAGTTTGGCCTTTGTCTTTCGTGTTAGAAACTGACTGGAACGTGTGTGTGTGTGTGTGTGTGTGTGTTGGAGGGGGCTGTCACTGTAGGATGATCTGGTTGGCTTATTTTGTTGGAGAAGCTCTCAACGGTCGGGTTTACATCTCTTCTCTCTTGTTCTGAATGGTTTCCCCTGAAAGGGATTCTCTATTCTGTCTGGAAAGATGAGTATAAGCAGCTAGTGCTTTCTC
This sequence comes from Ursus americanus, assembly GCF_024610735.1. Taxonomy (NCBI): domain Eukaryota; kingdom Metazoa; phylum Chordata; class Mammalia; order Carnivora; family Ursidae; genus Ursus; species Ursus americanus. Next base: position 61,674,227 of record NC_142136.1, read on the forward strand.
AGAGTTGACTGGAAAACTGGTGGGAAATTTTCCTTTTCTTGTGTAGGTTTTTCACTGCATCCTCAGCTAACTGCCTTGCCTTGCCAGCAGAGCCTGGCATCTGGCCTCACAAGCCCCCTAACTCAGCCTTTCTGGAAGGCACCCCAGCCTTCTGCCTTGGTGGGTGAGGGGCAGTTGCTCCACTGGGTGGGTTCATAAGGGGCAGGATCTGGGGAACACATTGCTACTAACATGGACATTTAGCCCATCTTAGTTTTAGTCTTAAATTCATCCTTCCTTTTAGAGGCCTTTGGTCCTTCCAGTTTTGGTGCTTTGTTGGGTTTTTGCTGCTCAGATGACCTTGCTGCTGGCCTTTCCTGCCACCACTCAGGTCCTGGCTTCCTTGAGTCTGTGAAATTAGTTATTACATGCTCATCAGCTTTCCAGCTTCCGGAAGTTGGCCGTTGCCACATCTTCTCTTCTATTTGTCTTTGGGGATTTATGCTTTAAAAAATCCCTTTATCGGGGCGCCTGGATGACTCAGTCTTTGGGTGTCTGCCTTCGGCTCAGGGTGTGATCCCGGGGTCCTGGGATCGAGCCCCACATCAGGCTCATCTGCTGGGGGCCTGCTTCTTCCTCTCCCACTCCCCCTGCTTGTGTTCCCTCTCTCGCTGGCTGTCTCTCTGTCAAATAAATAAATAAATAAATAAATCTTTAAAAAATAAATAAATAAACATAAAAATAAAAAATCCCTTTATCATCATCTGAGTGCAGTTTCAGGAGAGAGTAGAGAAAACACATGTGTCCAATCTACCATGTTTCTCTCCCACATTTTTCATAATCACTCATTTAATCCTGTATATTAGCTCATCAAGGACTCCCGTCTGGGCTTCAACCATGCGGAGTCTGGGTCTCTGTCATCATTTTCTTGGCTCACTACCTATAATATTCTTCCATCTGGTTCATCTTTTACATGCTCCTTGCTTGGGGGTTGTTTGGAATATGCTGCCCCTTTTGGAATGTCTGCGAGGACTCCTAACTGACGTGAAACTAAAATGCTACCTATGAGCTCAAACCCAATCATCCACCTTCTAGATGCTTTAGCTTGTCGTCATTAAAAGAACAACAACAACAAAGAAGCCAAAACAGGATTATTAGCTGCAGTAGCCGAGGGGAAAAATTGTGCCCTAGGAAGGCATCTCCCTCCTCTTATGGTATATTCCGGATTGTGGTTCCCCTCAGCTGCAATGAACTTCTGTGATCCTGTCACTTAAATTGTGTTCACCTACCACTCAATGTCTCACCAAACTGAAATTTATTTAAATATTTCGCTTAATTTAGCATTTTAGAAATCAGAGTTCCCGAATAGATTATTGCCATGAACTCTTTTTTATGACTTGAATAGAAATGAAACAGATGTATTAATGCCTAAGTGTTTTAAAGAAATAATTCAAATTTGGTTAATCGTTTACAGGATAAGATACTTTTTTTAGAGATTAAGAAATTCATATCAAATGTGAAATAGCCATCTGTAGTTGTGATAACAATTTAATAAGCAGTGCATGGGTTAAAGGCATCCCCACCCCACCACATACTCAAACCATTCTTTGAGCACAGTATATTCAGAAGAGCACCATTTGCTAAAATAAGCATTATTTTTATTGTGTCTGTGTTTTGCTTTATTTGAAATTGCACTTAAACTTTTCTAAAATAAAGATAATCAATGCTTATATCAAATGTCTTATCATTCGACCTTGCCAGAATAGATGCAAACATTATTTACCAATTACCTCGTAGTAACCATTCTGAAAAGGCATTTCCTGTGTTATATGCCCTCAATCTTCTCAGCCACAAACATTTCCCAACGTGCAGTTAAAGTTTAATCAGCCCTTGTTGATAACGTGCGCAGATGGAGAGCGGGCCAACCTGTTTAACTCGTTCTTAATGACAGACCTTTCAGAGCAGACGTTCAGCCAGACTTCGCCAGTCTCCCCAAGTGCTGGATGTACGTTGGCCTGTTGTTTCTATTCTAGCTAACTGTGCTTTTCATGGCACTCATTGGAACAATAAATCCTTTTAGCAAAGTCTGCGCTGTTATCTCTGAAGTTGAGATTTATCACAAATTTTCAAGTTTACTGAGAAAGTAATCTACTCATATATCCCTGTACCACCTGCATATTTGGATTTTATATGCTTTCCAGAGTTTTATTTCAGCAATTACACTTTAGGAAAAAAATTTTTTTTGCCTGATTACCATTTATTTCCCTGATATATCGCTATTTAATGGCCTTGCTTATTAGTAGGAAGAATCCTCACTAATGAATTCCGAGAAAACAGCAGTGACAATGACAGCCACATAGAGCACATTGCCCCAGAACTAACACACATTAACTTGAAAATCTTGGCTACTGGTTCTTCATAAATTATTTCTTGCTCTAAACAAATTCTAAAGTGGCTTTTATCAAGATTTTCTAAACATTGATAATTTTTTCTCATTATTTTTATTTTGTTTTTGTTTTTGTTTTTTTAGAGCGAGAGAGAGAGTGCGAGTGAACAGGGAGAGGGGTAGACAGAGAGGGAGAGAGAGAACCTTGGGCAGGCTCCACCCTGAAAACAGAGCCTGATGTGGGACTCGATCTCATGACCCTGAGGTCATGACCTTAGCTGAAATCAAGAGTCCGTGGCTTACCAACTGAACCACGCAGGCATCCCTCTCATTACTGATTTTCATACAAGGGTATGTTCAAATTTAAAATGAAATTGACATAATTTACGTAATTTTAAAAAGTTTCTATAGAACATGTCAAAACACCCTCCTTACAATGATTCTCTGAGAATAATGCTGAGATGTCCAAGAAACTTGTTGATGTCAGAACACGTGCACATCAGTGACTCAATGAAACAAAATACGACATGCACTGAGCACTACTTTGTACCACGTGGTGTAGGTCTGTAAGGGGAGCCAACAAAGAGCTCCTTCCCCATCAAGGTTCTGCGCAAATTAAGACCTAGGAATAAGAGAAGAGTAAGGTTGCCTTCATCACTGGGAGACAGCTTGCCCTAGGCTTGCTCTCAAGAAGAACAGGCAGGGCCTGCTTGATTTATTTTTACTAAATGTATCAATCTGATAAATCATTTGGAGCTGGCTGAGTAATGGGGTGTAGAAAGCCCAGAAGTCCCCAGGTAAATTCCCTAAGAATTTTCATGGAAAATAAGGAGTGGGTGGAAAGTGTTTTTCCCTAACACCTAGTGTTATGGGTGCCAGGCTTTGCCCCACCATAATTATTTGTAATTAGATCTATTACATGCTTATTGTTTTATCTTTCTTTCTGTTTTTTTCTTTCGATTTCTTTTTTTCTAGTGGGCCAGTAAGGAGTCATCTACTTAGTATTTCTAAAAGCTTTGCCTCACATTTGGTAGGGATTTGAAAATAGTCTTATATTTCTATGTTGGAGAGCAAAGGTGCTAAGTAAGCTCCCCCATGATAGTATAAGATAGAGCCCTTTCCCATCCACTACAGAAAGCTTATAAAAAATATTCGTAGGTTCCGACACTTTCATCATATTCTCTAAGGAGTATAAGATAACAAAAGGTCAGGAATCACTTTCCTCCAGGGAAAGGAGGGGAAAGCCGTACCTTCTTGATACCTTGCTTGGTAAACCCAGCCATTCTGAGTCTCTGAGGACACACTGTGCTTGGAGAGAGTGAAACTCTGTTCTATTCCCCAGTTGATTTGCTCCTGTCATTTCACACAAGGGTTTTGGAATTATCCTGTCTTAATGCTACTCACATCACACATCCAAAATGTCCTACACTGAAAGTTGAGAAATCTGCCTAATCCTTGTTGGAACTTGCCTGAGACTGATTTCCTATGCGGGGAACTTCTTCAGGTTCTTAGCAACTTGCTGCTAAATCCCTATTTTATGATGCTATCTCTTTGACTCCAAGCACATTTTATATATTTGGATTCTTCAATCTGAGATTGAGGGTTGGGAGGGGATTACCTATAGATGAGACACTTTTGCATGGGTGTTTACTTAACAAATACTTGTTGGGCATTTGCTACGTGTCAGGCACTGTTCTAGGCCCTACGGGTATTAAGATGAATAAGACAAGAAGTTTACTTTCAGTTTGGGAAGGGGAGTGGGTGATCGATATTATCTAATTTTTTCATGTTCTCATGTAGGGCCAAAGTAAAGTCCATCATATATTCCCAGTAAGTACAGAACCTAACACAAAGGACTAGAACTAGAAAACTGGAACTTTAAAAAAAAAAACTGTTAAATATTTAAAACATTTTTTAGATAGAGAGCAAGCAAGAGAGTGGGGGAGGGGCAGAGAGAGAGGGTGTGAGAATCTCAAGCAGGCTCCATGCCCAGTGCGGAGCCAGATGCAGGGCTTGATCTTATAACCCCTAAGATCATGACCTGAGCTAAAATCAAAAGTGGGAAGCTTAATTGCCTGAACCACCCAGGTGCCCCCGCAACTTGAATTTTTAAACACGTCAGAAATGATTTTATCTATGAGGTTGCAACATGGATAACCTCTCTTAAATCAGAGTCTAAACATCTTATTTCCTCTTGCCATAACCACCATACTAGTAAATGATTGACCTAAACTGAAGCAAATGCCCCGTTACAGGGGTTGATGCAAATGCTGTCCACTTCTGACAACAGCATGAGCGAAACCGTGCCTCTCCTGCGTCTGCTTGTCATACCCCAAGAGGCCATGATACCCCACCCTATCACTCAGCGTCCTTCAAAAGTTGGGACCTAAATCAGGCCCACCTAATTGACCTTTCTACTCTTCTCCATACAAGATAAAACTGTTTTCTCCTTCTTTAAGCCTTTTCCTTCATGTGTGATCATCTGGGGACCTTAAACATTAGCAATCTTTAAGTCTCCACCATAAAATTATGTCCTTCCTTTTGCACTTTTAATTTTTCTATATCATGGGATTCAGAGTGTGTCAATGGTGTCTGTTAAGTGCGAGGAATAATGTTTATCCCCATAACATTCTTGAGCAAGTAATGTTTGCCAGAAATAGTGCAAGGTGTCAGGGACATGTCGTGAACCAACCGTAGTCCCTGTGAAACTTCACTTAGTGGAATAGACATTAAACACATAATGGCATAATTAAATGGCAGTTGTAATAAAGCCTATAAAGGAAACACACACACATATACACATTACCATGAGAATGCAAAACTATGTGACCAAATTTAGATTGGGAAATCAGGCAAGGCCCTTCTGTGAAATGATGTTTCTGTTTTGGTCTAAAGGATAGGAAGACATCATGTGTCCTGACAAGGGAGTGTAACAGGAAACCTGCCTTTGATGTACTCATGGAACATATCTTTCTAGAAAGCCTAACATGAAAATATGGTTTCTGATGCAGACCTTCTTCAACATTGTATGAAAGGAAAATTCTTAATCCTCAAAGTGATTCAAAGTGACTTCAATTTAGGTGATAATAACAGGAGGATTAGTAATCACTTGATTTTTGTTACCAAAATAACTTAATGCCACCTGCAGCTGTTATTAACCTCACTGCAGAGTTGAGATGGCATCATGAGCAAGGAACACAGCTCTCCATCACACTGATGATGTGTAGTTTAAGACCAGTGTTACTTGTGGTGTTTATAACCTGTGCTGTGAATGTGCCTTTGTCTTTGCCAGAAATATCTTTGTGTTACACTCCATGGATGTAAAGTCTTTGTATTTTAGGTGTGAAGATAAAACATGACAGGAAAATAAAACATTTCCTCTATTTTAACATCTGGTTATTTCCCCTGTATGAAATAATTCATAGCAATCTAAAAAGTGAATAATGGGGAGGCAATTATCAGATATCCGATGTTCCAGAAACAAAGGCATACCACCTGGGGCTGGCTTGAGCTGAGTGTCAAAGATTTAACATTTTGGTGTGCAAGTCAGAAAGCAAATAAGATGATTCTAGCATGCAAGAGAAAGTAAGTGCGATGTGCCTCACGGATAAATTCTCAACCCAAGTTCTGCTCTTTCTTGTTTTTCACTTAAAAGCCACCCAATGTCACGACATTCCACTCTCTAGTTAATTTCTACCCTAAATTTCTATCTTCTATTTTCTCTGTCCTGTTGCCATGCATCTCCATGGCTTTGAGGGCAGATCCCTTTATCTTGATTCTGATACTGTGAATTACTTAAATAGTAAATGCTGCGTTCCTCAGCAATCATGTGAGTGATAATATTTGTAGCATAGCATGTAATGATCAATGTCTTAGAACAGAATAAATTAATCCAATTTGGGAAATTTTAATCCTGTTTTATGCAGTTTAGTGGCATTTGATAGATACACAAATTTCCCATTTGAACGGTTGAACTAGATATTGTATTCTAAAAATGACATTAACTTTACTAATTTTTAAAATATTCTAACAGTTAAAAGACAATAAACAGTAGTTCTTCGTAACAATAGTTTTGGAATCAGGCGGACCTGGGTTCAAACAAACTTGGTAAGAATCTCTACCTTGGGGCGTCTGGGTGGCACAGCGGTTAAGCGTCTGCCTTCGGCTTAAGGCGTGATCCCGGCGTTCTGGGATCGAGCCCCACATCAGGCTCCTCCACTATGAGCCTGCTTCTTCCTCTCCCACTCCCCCTGCTTGTGTTCCCTCTCTCGCTGGCTGTCTCTATCTCTGTTGAATAAATAAATAAATAAAATCTTTAAAAAAAAAAAAAAGAATCTCTACCTTATTACATTATTGTGATGTCCGGGTCATATAGAGTATGTGTGGACTTAGTATTGTATTAGGGCCAGGCTGTCCTCCATCATTTGTAGGGGTTGGGCCAGGGGTACCTGGGTGGCTCGGTCGGTTGAACATCTGACTCTTGGTTTTGGTTCAGGTCATGATTTCAGGGTTGTGAGATTGAGCCCCGCGTCAGTCTGGCTCTGTGTTCAGTGGGGAGTCGGCTTCAGATTCTCTCCCTCTGCAACCGCACCCTCCCACCCCCTGCTGCTCTCTCTCAAAAATAAAATGAATACATAAAATCCGTAGGGATTGGGCCAGAGAACAAATGGAGACACACACATCTGATATGTCTATATATTTAAAAGTTATAAATGACGCAATCTGTTCAATAAAAATTCGCTCTACCCTTCTGCCTTGAAAAACACATCCTCATAATGCCAATGTTCAAAAATATGTGTAAAGATGTGTTTTTCAGATGGCCAAAAACTGGCAAACTATCAGGCAAATGAGTTTGTTATTACATATCTGGAAGTTCTGCTGATGGGCCAAAGAGATTTAGATGAACAATAAAATAAAGACTTATAAAGATTTATAATTATTATTTATTCTACAAAATTTACTTTTGATGCCATTTTAGCTAAATCACTAATTATGTTGTTGTAATCAAGATTTTCATGTAAATTGTGTTTTATTGTCAGTAACGATCTAAAGAATAAAAATAAATAAATAAAATACATTTCTAGCCGAAGGCTATATATCTATAGAATTTTTTTTTCATAAAATGTGTTTTGTTTAGGTTTTTGGAGAAGTTTTTTTTTTCTTTTAAAAAAGCCGAACTTATCTTTTAAAATTCAAAGCTAAGAGAAAAATTATAATTCATTAGTATCAAGTGTTTAAATCATAATCATTAAATATAACTAAGCTTCTAAAATTTACTCTTTTGATTATGCAAGTGCATCTTGTTAAAATTTTACAAAAATAAAATTATTTGCAATTCCATTTTTAAAAAAGATTTTATTATTTATTTGTCAAGGAGTGAGAGAGAGAGAGAAAGTACGAATAGGGGGAGCAGCAGGCAGAGGGAGAAGCAGGCTCCCCACTGAGCAAGGAGCCCGAGAGGGACTCGATCCCAGGCCCCTGAGTTCATGACCTGAGCCGTAGGCAGACGCTTAACCAACTGAGCCACCCAGGTGTCCCAATTATTTGCTCTTCTAGTGTTCAGTGCATGCAGATGTCAACTCAGAATAAGTGATGTGCTGGAGCATTAGCGTGCATCTCCGCTGTGTTCAGCAACTATGTTGGCGGCTTGAAATAAGTTATGGTGGAAGTATCTAGAATGAAACTCAGCCAACACTGCAAATGGGGCTCTTTTCCCCCACCGAAAGCCTGGTTGTTAAATGTTTGCCAGCATACTACTGAGTATTATGTTCCCCCCAAAGGTATTTCAGAACTTTCCAGGTATAAAGTTAACCAGTGCTTCTAAGGGTTGAACATGATCTGGGGAGAACAATATCTGAAGTTGTGTCAACAACGGGATTCTCAGTTCTTTCGTGAGCGTTTCCGTTGGAGGGGTAAGGAGGAAAAGCTGACTGGTCTGTGTGAAGAGTAAGGGAAAGTGAGGTGCAGAAATGAGGTGTAAAAAAATTAAGAGCTGTAGCTACAAGGGAGGCAGACGGTTGGGATGGCAAATGGAGGGTCATTAATTCATCTAAGGTGAACCGTCACCGATGATATATATTCTTTTACATTGATCAGAATCAAGTACTAGGGATATTTAAAAAGCAAATGCTTATTGAAATCAGTATCATAAAATTTTCTCACGGGAATAGCTTCCTACGCATGAAATAAATTGTGTCACTTAGATTCAGGAAGATTTAAGAGATTGGGACTATATTCAGAATATTCATATAAAACTCAACATTGTTTCGACATATGAGGAATATTTTCATCTTGGTTGACGTTGCTTAGCCCCTCGAGTATACATTTGTGATGATACACATTAAAGAAATGGATCTTGGAACTGGACTGTGTCAAACTGACAACCAGTGGTGTCTACACAGCCTGTGAAACAAAAGTAAAATCTGAGTTACTATCTTAGCAGTAATGGCAAATACTATTAGTAATAATAATAAGATTCCTGAAGTTCTAAAAGAAGTCATTACAATGATGATGATGATGGTTAACATCAGGGAATCTCGCTATTGCTGGGAACTGTGACAAGTACCTGTTTTGTTTGATTTTCTTTTGAGAACATCATCTCCAAAGCACTATGAAGCAGGAGCTGTTAACTCTTTCCACTTGATGGATGATTCGAAAACTGAACTAACTTGATTACGTTCAAGGAGAAGGAATTTGAATTCCAGAAATCTTACTGGTTCCAGATGGTTCAAGAAGCAGATCTGGGCTTTTCTTTTCCAGATCAAGGAATTGGCCATGATATTTTCCCCCTGATAGAGATCACAAGGTCTTTGAGCCTAGACATGAATTCTTTTTCTTTTTCTTTTTCTTTTTTTTTCTTTTTAAAAATCTCTGTCACTTAGTAGCATAGTGTCTGTATACAGCATTTGCTTGACAAACAGAAGTTGTATTGATCAGTTAGTCCAATGACAGGAACTGGCTCATTTTTCCCCCTATTATTTTCATTTGAAAATACAGGAATGATACTGCATTAAATCTTAGCAGCGAAATCAACATTTGGAAAAATCCGAATGAAGTTCTAAATCTTCAAGAATGTTGCTATTGTAGCCTACCTGGGAACTTTGCCTACAATCTGAGCACACCGCCTCCCCCCATCATTCCTGTCTAAATATTCCTGCCTCCTTGCAAAGCTGCATTATTAGAGGCTTATCATCTCAAATGGAATCCCTTGGCTAATGAGATTGTAAAAAACCCCAGAAAGCCACAAATGGAAATGACGAGGAGACACTACTTCATATCCACCGGGATGGCTATAATAACACAAAGGCTAGTGAATAATCAGTATTGATCCAGTATTGGTGGCAATGTTGGGATAGTGGAGTCTCACCCGCTGCTGCTGGGAGTATAGTATGATGCAACCATTTTAGAAAACAGTTTGACGGCTCTAAAAAGGCTAGACATAAAGTTACAATGCGGTGCAGTAATACTCCTTCTAGGTACGTACCCAAGAGGCAAAAACACATGTCTGCACAAACACTTATCTGTTAGGTATTCATAGCAGCTTTATTCTTAATAGCCAAAAGCTGGAAACAATCGAAATGCCTGTCAACTGATAAATGGAGATAAATAAGGGGTGGTATATAATGAAATGAAAAATAATGAAATATTTTCAGTAATAAAAAGAAATAATGTACCAACGCACGAGACAACACAGATGAACCTTGAAAACATTATGCTAAGTGAAAGAAGCTGTTCATCGAGGACTGCGCATTATATAATTCCATTTACATGAAATGTCCTAAATAGACATCCAATCTATAGAGACTGAAAGTAGATTAATGGTTGCAGAGGCCGGGGGGAGATGGGGAGGGGTATTGAGAGTGACAACTGAAGGGCGTGGTTTCTTTTTGGAGTAATGAGAATGTTCTAGATTTGATTGTGGTGATGGTTGCACAACTCTGTGAACATAGCGAACGTCACTGAATTATACATATTGAATGGGCGAATTGGATGGTATGTGCATTATATCTCAATTAAGTTGTTTTTTTTTAAAGATTTTATTTATTTAATTGAGACAGGGAGAGAAATAGCATGAGCAGGGGAGAAGGACAGAGGGAGAGGGAGGAGCTGACTCCCCACTGAGCGTGGAGCCTGACTTGGTGCTTGATCCCAGGACCTGAGGTCATGACCTGAGCCTAAGGAAGGCAGACACTTAACCGACAGAGTCATCCAGGCGTCCCCTAAGCTGGTACTTTTTAAAAAGTTCTGTTCCTCCCCGGTTGCCCTCACAAAGTCACCCAAGCTAGAAACTTGAAAGGCATCTTCAGTTCTTTCCTGATTCATTCTTCACTTTCACTTAGACTACATTTATTCATTTTCGAAGTCTTTTACATTCAACCTCCTTAATATCTCTAAATCTGTCCTTTTTACCCAGCTTCTAGTCCCACTGCTTGAATTCACGCTGTAACCGTGTATTCCCTGGATTGCTGCCCTCTCTTCCTGTCTTTTCCCTTTGTCTTTAATGTGGGCCCCTCCATGCCACTGCAGTGATGATCTTTCTGCCTATAGTGACCACTTAGCATGATAGCAATCGCTTTTTATAGCTATCGGGATAAATTTTATGAACCCTTGGCTTAGCATGCATGGCTTTTTATGAACTAATACTGCCCATCTCTACTCCAAACTAACCCGTCTCTCTAAGGATCCATATGAAACTACTTGTAACATTCTGAACTTACCATTTGGTTTTAAATCTGCAGGTCCTAGCACATTTACAAGGCCAGTATGTCTCTGTTGAAAAATAGGTAAAATATATGAGAATTACAGATTTGAATATTACTATGCCCATACATTGAAAATTCTCCTTTTATAAGTAGTAGTTTAATATCTCGAGTCTTTAGGCTCTAGCCCCCAAAAGAACCAGATGAAGCATCGTGGGGGTTGAGTATTTTTTCCGTTTTAGTGTGTCATCAGGAGACAGGTAGTGTACTGGCGTGGGGTGTGGGGGTGAAAAGGAAAGGGGTTCTCGAGAGAACAAAGCGAAGCAGGAATAACAATTGTCATGGATAGAAAGGGGACAGGACACTATTTGCCATCCAGAAGGTGTGTCCTCTCTGAGCATTGAACAGAGCCAAGCACCTTATCAATGCTTTGATAAGAAATAAATTATTACTCACGTTAAATGAATTTGCATTGTACTAGGACATTTTTCAGTCGCTTAGGGTGGTGCCTTGAAAGATTCTTCTAATCTTTTCGGTGTTTCCATTATTGGCAGCACGGATCTTTAGCTTATCTGAATAACCAGGTTGTTTGAGAGGCATCTTGACCTCTATCCAGATTTGCTCTCTGTTCATTGATTTTGCTTTGTCCTCTTTGGGGATAATAATGACTAAACCTTGAGTGGTTCTGGGGGTGATTCACTCTGGTTAGACAATGAAGATTGTTACTGATTTTTGATAAATAGACATTCGGATGTCTGCAATGTCCAGATGGACAATGCTCCAAGCACTTTTTTTTTTTTTAAGATTTTATTTATCCATTTGACAGAGAGACAGCCAGCGAGAGAGGGAACACAAGCAGGGGGAGTGGGAGAGGAAGAAGCAGGCTCCCAGTGGAGGAACCTGATGTGGGGCTCGATCCCAGAACGCCGGGACCACATCCTGAGCCAAAGGCAGAGGCTTAACCACTGAGCCACCCAGGCACCCCTCCAAGCACATTTTTTAACCCCCCCTTTACCAACTGAATAAGATTGAGCTGCTCCTTGGAATTAACCCCAAATTATGTTTTCCTATGGTCAAACCAATCCGAATCGACCACATTAATGATTATTTCCGAAGTATCCTCTAGATATATCTAAGAATCAAAAGTCAGCTTAATGTAAACAAATGATTGTCAGATATTTCTTGCTTTTAATGAGGCACAGACAGTCACAGAGCTATAGTGATCCACTCTATTTTGCACAATTTATGTACTTAATCTTTGAAGACATAGAATACTCTAAGATTCAGAGGCATCCTGAAGGAAGATTACCCTTTGTATGGACAGAAATGAGATAAAGGAAACGATTTATTAGACAGATGAATAGGGAAACACGTTATTCGCAGCAACTGAATTGCATTTTTCTTCTAATTCTCAGAAATTGAGACAAAGGTGTTCTTTTTGCACATTACCCTAAAGGTCAATAAATAGGGATTCTTTTGTAGGAGAGAGGAGATGAATTTTAGAGCCTAGGCCTTCCCACCCTATTCTTTTCTGCCCTCAGCATTAATACATGACACACTTGAGCAACTGTCTTTCTTTCAATGGGAGTGTCTTCACATGTCTAAAGAAAGAATCACTCTGAGACATTGAGCCTCTATAATTAGGACTGACATGTCAACAGCAAATACTGTGTAATCTCTGTTTGTATCACATGGGAGTAAGGCTTTTTCAAGAACATTCCCAAATGTTCATGTTATCCTTGTGCTCTCAGCATGAAAATACTCACAGGTACACACACATGGACTCCCTTTGTGACACACATCGCTTGGACCCTCACGCACCCACACATAGTTCTTTGGGTATGAAGTAGTATGTCTTAAAGCCATTATTTCAAAGAGCTGTCTTCCATGCCTTTCTCTAGATATCTTGGAGGAGTTTTCAGAAACTATGGCATCAACAAAAAGCCTTGACCTTTTTTGATCCTTTTGAAAAGGTAAACTCTTAAAAAATTATAATGGTTTATTTCATCCCCATCATTCAGAGCTACTGAATACATTTGAATATGTTGAATATGAAATCGTGGGAAATGAATAGGGCATCTACCTATTTTTTAACTGGAAAATTTAAAACATTTTCAATACTATCATTCTTGGACACCTATGCCTTTTCAATTTTTTATTAGACATGGAAATAATTAGCTTGAGAAAATGCTTTGTTATCCTTATTATCAAAGCAGGGAATCAATGGATAAAAAAATGAAATCTTAAAAAAGTGGTCAGTCCAACTTAAACATTAGGGCGGCTTTAATACTGTGTGAAACTGGTACTTCCAGATTCCAGCTACACAGACGAGTTGCAAAGCAATGAACCAACCGACTAAAAAAATGGTCTGATTCTGTTCCAACAATAGAAACTTGTCTTATTCACATAATTTAAATTTACACTGAATTTTCGCCCTTTTTTGCTTTTATGCTCCTTTTAAAAATGAGCCTTTAAATATCAATAATTTTTAACCTCTTTATTCTTTCTCACAAATGTCCTAATTGTGAGATCAGTGCAGTTTTTCTCATATTTCAAAATACTTTCATAATTATCATCTCTGTGAGCCACTTTCTACATAGAGAGATCAAACTAACAATGTGAGTCGGCCACCCATCCGGCCACCTCCCTCTGTCTGTCCCACACTGGTGATGCACCATGCACAGCTGTGTGCTGGGGATAAAAACAAATCTGAGACGGTCCTTGCAGGAGGCCTAACAAAAACGCAGTGTCCCATAATGCTCTTTCTCACTGGGCAAAGGCTTACGGATATAAAGTATCACACAGCACGGGATTACAAAGCATTCTCATCATTATCGTCACATTCAATTTATTTTTGTTTTTTACTGCTCATGTCACTATTGACATAGTATTTATATAAACATTTTTATTGTCTTTTTCCCCCAATAAAATTTTACTTCCTTGAGAGTAAAATGAAATCTCTCTTTATAACTGCTATAACCCTAGGATCTGGAGGAACGCCTGTCATGGAGTGATTTGCCAACAAATATTTGTTGAATGAATCAACAAATGAATTCATGAACATGTGAATGAATGAATGTATGAATGAATGAATGAATGAATGAATGAATGAATGAATGAATGCAGAGGTTTGCCATCAGGTAGGGACATTTTCACACTGGAGTGGTGAGGCAGTGGCGGTATGTGAACTCTCATGTTTTGAATGGCAAGCAAGCATTCACCAGGTGGGCAAGAGAGGAAATATCCTAGTGGAGGGAGGAGAAGGTGTGGGTTTCCTGGAGTAAGGAGGATCGGCTGGTTATGTTTGGGACCTGAGAGTCACGTTTAGTTTAGCTAAAGGGACATCTGAGGGAAAGGGTGTATCAGAAAATGACTTGGTTATATTTTAGTAGGAAAAAAAAGAGAAAATGAATGAATTTAAGGATTTAGGGATAATGTAATGTGAGGAGATGTATATTTCATTAAGTTTATTAAGCTCCTGCAGATAGAGTTGGTCATAATTTTTATATAATATGTTGCAATATTATTGCTATTTGTTCTTATTCTATTCTCCTTTTTTTCCCCTTGTGGTATAATTTTTTAGATCCTGTACCAATTCCTTTATCGTTAGAGGAAGTTAAATCCTTTGCTCAGAGGAACTAATGATCGGACGAAAGCTGTGTATGGTTTTCAGATCTCCGAAAGAGGCTTATTATTCAGAGAGCAGAAACACACTTCTGCATCGTTGTTATTTCACCAATCTGTACGTGCCAGATATTGTTCTAGACCGAGAGTCCGTAAGCTTTTTCTGTAGAGTTTAGGCTTTACAAGGCACGTCTGGTCTCTGTCCTAATTGCCCAGCCCTGTCGTGGTAGGGCGAAGCAGCCACGGGCAACCCATAAATAAGTGAATGTGATGGTGTCCAGTAATATTTATTATGAACACGGAGATTTGAATTGTATATTGTCCTGTGTCATGTGTCATCCTTCTTCTTTTGATCTTTTCCAACCATTTGAAAATGTAAAAACTTTTCTAAGCTCATAAGCCACATAAAAACAGGTGGTGCAAATTTGGCAGTTGGCCCTCGTTTGCCATCCCTGGTCTAGACACTAGGTTTGCAACCAAAGGAAAAAAATGTCTCTTCTCACATGAAGATTACATTTTAGGTCACGATAAAGCAAAGGTGGTTACAAGCGCTATGAGAAAAATAAATAGAGTAAGGAGGATTGGGCTGGATGAGGGTGCATGTAAGCCTGAGGGTGTGTGTGTGTGTGTGTTGTGTGTGTGTGTGTGTGTTATTTCGAATAATGTAACTAGGGAAGATTTCTCCGACAAGGTGGCATTTGGCCTGAATGAAACGAACGAGTGAGCTACGGGGATGCCGCAGGGAAGAGGGCTCAAGGAGGGAGGGCAGTAAACGTACAGCCCCGAGGCAGGAGTATGCCTCCAACGTTCTGGAACTGGAAGAGAACAGCAGTGCAGATGCAGCCGAGTATGTGAGGAGTAGAGGAGCTGAGAGCAGGAGGAGAAGCCAGCTTCCATGCACACGCACAAGACAAGACACGAGGACACAGGAAGGGGGCTACTTGCCCTGAGTCCAGTCATCTCTGAAGCCAGGGCTCCACTATGAGCAACAAAGGGCCTCTAGTCATGAAGCCAGTTTGAGGTGAATTTCTTTGCAAATAAACGACTGATACTAAATCTTTAAATATTTAAAAACCAGAAATTCCGAAAGATATGTGTATTCTATTTGACAGCTGACATTTCTAGATATTTCTGAAGCTCCCACCCACAGGTGTGAACTCTGAGGCTATTTCTCCGCCTTAACCCCTCTCTTCTTCCAGCCCTAAGATTCAATAATCTCACGTTTCAACACAAAGAGGATCTGGAGAAGAAAAGGGGTAATGATATGCGGACACGTATCAGGAGATGAATGAAAAAAATGGGCAACTAACTGAATGAATCCCTACATTAATAAAAAGGTACCCCTCATTCATAAGGAAAGCAGTATTGTTATTGTTTTCTCTCACGAAATCACTGATGAACATACTGTAAGACTCTCTTAATTAACTCAGAAACACCAGTTAATGCTTCCTATGTACGCATATGTCTACACTAACATATCATTGCCTCTGGCCCGCGGCCGATCCTTAATGACTAGTAACAGGACCAGCAGGGTGGCTGATTATGCGGGAGAAGGAACTCGATGTAGTTAAAACATATATTCCTGTCACAATCATTTATTTTATTTTTTAAAAAATTGTCGTAAACTGTGCACAACATAAAAGACACTATTTAAAATGCACAGTTTAGTGACATTAAGTACGTCTACACAATTGTGCGACCACCACCATCATCTTCAGGACTGTTTGCCCTTCTCATGCTAGAGCTCTGTACCCATTACACCTGACTCTTCCCCCCACACCCCCCAGCTCCTGGTACCCATCATTCTATCATCTGTGTCTAGGACCCGACTACTCCAGGTACCTCGTACAAGTGGAATTCTAAGTATTTGTCCTTAGACGATGGGCTTATTTCGCTTGGCACAATGTCCTCAAGGTTTACCCATGTGGTAGCTCGTCTCAGAATTTTCTCCCTTTGGAAGGGGGAATAATATTCCCTTGCATGTATAGCCCGCATTTTGTTTGTCAATCGATGGACACTTGGGTTGTTTCCACCTTAAGGCTGCAGTGACTAATGCTGCTGTGAACGCGGGTGTACAAACGTTTGTTGAGTTCTTGCTTTTAATTCTTTGAGTATATACCCAGAAGCGGAATTGCTGCATCGTATGGGAATTCTAGTTTCGATTTTTTCTCAAAATTATTTTTATATCCTCTTCTTTTCATTTTTTCGTGTATGTTTTCTTCTAATCCATTGGCATGGAAACTTGAATCTAATGACACAATACCTCAGTCATTTTAAGGGACTGATTTTAGGAAGTAAATATAAAAAATAATTCCTGCTGGCAATTAGCAAATCTGTTGCAAAGTATACATAATCCACTTGTTTCATTCAAACAACCCATTAGAGTTAGTCATGGAAACAAACTTCATCCTGCTAAGAATCTCTAAATGTGATGTAACCATTCTTGGAATCTTGAACTGGAACAGAAAAAATATATATGCATATATCAGGCCACCCAAGATAAATTAAGTAACATTCCATTATTGAAAGGGATTTTAGTAGGTATTTTTTGGAGGGAGGGATCCTGATTAATACTAGTGCTGGTTTTCAGCTGACAACACAGTTTCTTCTGAGCCCAGAGCCTCGTTGGATAACACAAGTCTTCCTCTGGATTCATGCACCTAGAAAGTGGTGATAATATTAATTATTATAAATGCAAGCTACAATGTTGATTGCTTGCTGTGTGCCCATTACTGTGATAAACATTCCACGTTACTGTATGAAATACAATAGGTCTGCAAGACAGCTTTTTACAATGATCACTGCAGCAGAGTCTGCTGCTCTCCACTGATATTCTTCCTTCTTAAATGACAGCAGTTCTGTGTTTTAGTTCAGACATGTGTCTGCCTGGTCAGAACGCATTTCCGAGCCTCCCTCACAGCGCCATTGGGCAACTACAGTATGAACAGAAGTGATATGTGCCCCTTCTGGGTCACACCCTTCAGAAAGAAATGTGTGTGCACTTCCCTCATCTTGGGGAGAACTTCAACGGCCTCCTTGAACCCAGAGAGGAAAACTAGGTGTTAAGGAGGGCAGAGCCCCTACGCAGTCAGTGAACTCTGGCCTGTTGCACAGGAGAAATAAACTTGTAACTTTTTAATGCATCGTACTTTAGGGGGTCTGTTTTAGAACTTAGGCTTTAAACTTAACAACAGGACTTCTTTGATAGATGAGGGATTGCTAGTTAACTTGCCTACCTCCCTCAAGCAGGTTTGGAACACTGCAGCTCTGAGCGCAGAGCCCAACTATGAATAGCCATGCCACAGGGTTTCCCATCCTGGGAACATTTCGTGCACCGTCCCTAGTGTTCCTCTACCATCTCAATTTCTACAAAACAAGAGCATGGGCTTGTTGCATGCATTAAGGCAGTGGGAGAAACAAGGTGCGTCTGGTAGCGAGGACCTATGTCTGGCATAGAACACGGTCTTGGTGGCAGCCAGAGCCCGTATTTAAGAATTGCAGACAGGACTCTAAAATCAGCATTGCACGGCCAGGCAAATGAGGTAAGGCCATAGCTATTAGGCTGTATGTAGTCTGTCAGGGTCCATAACTCTTCTGCTTATGGCTCCGGCATGCTTACAATTCTTCTTTGTCTCCCTTTGGCTCTCATGGTGCACATCCAAAATTCCTTAGCTTGCTATGCAAGGCCTGCCTAATCTCGTTCTACTTTATATCTCTAGGCTCATCATCTCTCCAGCCTAACCGTGTGCCTCCCAGGGCTCAAAAGCAGTGAATTATTTTTCCTTGACTATCCAGTGTTTTCACAGCTTTCCATTACCGTGTTTGTGAGCTCTTTTCTGACTCTCCCAGGCTTAGTTAAGAACCACTTTTATGTGCTGCAAGGTATCATCCGCATATTTACATTATAGCACTTGTGTTATCTGGCCAAGGACTATGAGCTTTCTCATGGTAGGAAGTTAAATCTCTAATTGCAGAGTCAGAAGAGTGCTTGGCACAGTTAGATACTCAGTGGGAGTCTATTGGATAAAAGGGTGAGGGATTATGTTAAGGTACGGCTTGTAGGCTGAAATCAAATACAAAATAAGTATAGCTTATTATACAAGCCATATTAGAGATGATAAAATAATTATTGTGTTTTTTATTATTTTACATTTGTATGTATTGAAATGTATTAACACTTTCTCACCTCGCTAAATGTTTAGATCAGCCTGCCAACAAACTGATTCTATCATCCGGAAAAAATAATTTGACCACTGATGAGAAAATACATTATTTGTTTCTGGATATTGTCATTCACTAGGAAAAAAACAGAGTGAAACAAAAACACTGTGGTTGAATTTCAATATATGAAGAAAGCCACTGTTTATGGATTTACAGAGATTTTATTTGATTATTTGGGGGCTACTCTAAAAAATTTGAGTCATTCTGGATTCTCTTCTAAAATTTTTCTCATTTCCATAAAACTCTTGAAAATAAGAGCAACTTATGAAATACTAGTCAACAATACCTGTGAAATAAATTGTTGGAAGCTATTCACTGGAATCCTCCTTAAGGAATGAGAGGTATTGGTAATTAATGGAATTAATCAGGGTTAATTAGTTTGAAATGAAGAAAGCTGAAATTCTTGATCCAACAAAGTCATCTTTTCAGAACGCGCTTTCTATCTTGAAAAGAGATTGATAAAAGTCGCTATATCCCAGCGTCTATGTCCCCCTGATCTTTCCTATTGTTAGCGTTGTCCAGGTCTTAAAGTATAGGAATGTAAATTTCTCTTAATACCAGAAGCAGCTAACACTGGGGGGCCTCGTGGGCAGCCTGTGCAAGGCTTGTTGGATAAGGAGACTCTCTGCCTTAGAACACAGGAGCGGGGAGATGGACCCTGTGACTTTTTATGGTGGGACTCACTCTAAGATTCTGACTTTGGATAAAGACAGAAACTGAGCATTTTATTTTTTATGAGTCTCACAACCTTTCTCATGAAGAAGTAACAATCAGAGATCTCTTTGGAAGGATAGCTAAAAAAATTTTATATAATTAAATTTTCAAAATGTAACAATAAAATGAAAATTAAAGTACGCTTGACTATTAACACAACCATTTAATTTTTTCGAAAGGCCACTTTTCCAACACATGTTATGAAAAATTTCAAACACAGACTGCAGAACTGAAAGAATGGTTTAGAAGCCATCCATGTCTACCCCTGGTTTCTACCAGTGATGGTTTTATTATATTTGCCATACCATCTTACTGAGGCATTTTAAAATCCATGCAGGCATCAGTATACTTTTCCATAAATGCTTTGGCACGCAAATTATTAATTAGAGCTGAAGTTTGTGAATATTTATAATGTAAAATTTACGTAAAAGACAACGTCCATTCTTAAGTATACATTTTCTGAGTGTTGATAAGTGCATACATTTTTGCAGCCAAAACTCTAATGAAGTTAAAAATAGAGCTACCCTATGACCCAGCAATTGCACTACTAGGTATTTACCCCAAAGATGCAGATGTAGTGAAAAGAAGGGGCACATGCACCCCAATGTTCATAGCACCAATGTTCACAATAGCCAAACTGTGGAAGGAGCCGAGATGCCCTTCAACAGATGACTGGATAAAGAAGATGTGGTCCATATATACAATGGAATCTTACTCAGCTATCAGAAAGGATGAATACCCACCATTTGCATCTACATGGATGGGACTGGAGGAAATTGTGCTAAGTGAAATAAGTCAAGCAGAGAAAGACAATTATCATATGGTTTCACTCCTATGTGGAACATATGGAATAGCATGGAGGACATTAGGGGAAGGGAGGGAAATCCGAAGGGGGAGAAATCAGAGCGGGAGATGAACCATGAGAGACCATGGACCGCAGGAAACAATCTGAGGGCTTCAGAGGGGAGGGGGTGGGGGAGAGAGTCACAGGGTGATGGGTATTAAGGAGGGCACGTGCTGTGATGAGCACTGGGTGTTATATGCAACTAATGAATCACTGAGCACTACATCAAAAGCTAATGATGTGCTCTACAGTGGCTAACTGAACGTAATAATAATTTTTAAAAGGCTCTAATCAAGGTATAGAATATTATCAGTGCTTTAGGAAGTTTCCTCATGCCCCTTTCCAGTCAGTCCTGCCACCAGGTCCTCCCGAAGCAACTGCTATTTGGATTTTTTTCCACAAGAGATTAGTTTTGCCCATTCTGGGACTTCATATAAATATAACCATATGAAATGTACATTTTGAGTTTGGCTTCATTTACCCCTCAGTATTCTGGTGATTCGTCAATGTTGTCATCTGTATTGCGGAGTAGTATTTGATTGTATAGACCTGCCACAATTTGTTTATCTATTCTCTTGTTGATAGACACTGGGGCTCTTTTTGTTTTTTGGATATTATGACAAAGCTGCTGCCAATATTTATGTAAATGTTTTTGTGAACATATGTTTTTCTTTTTGTTTGACATGATGGAGGATATCATGATGGGGATTATTGGGAGGCAAAATCTGGTCAGCAGACATTTCTTGAGACCTCTGCTGGTACCCGAGGAAATCATCTGATCGCCCACATACCAGGCCGGGGCCCGCATCTCTTGTCTTGCTCCTGCCAGCCTCATGCCCCAGGATTGGGACTCAGGATTCACCTGCATTCCTTAGTGTTTCCATGTGACATGACCCGCAAATTCACTTGTCACCCTTACAGCGGTAGGCTGCCCTATTTCCTGAGACTGCATGCTGATTTCAGCCAAGAGTCAGCCTGGGAAATTGTTTCACTTGGGCTACTCTTGGATGGAGGTTGGATCTCTTGTTCTCTTCATTCTCCTCCCCCTTCTCTGCCAGCTTGATATTTGGTAGACATCAAACCATGGTTTGTTAAAAACTCCTTCTGGATGCACAGGTGCAGTGTCAGGAATGCCAGCCCCATAGTTCTAAAATGTAGACTAATTAATTATTATTCAAATAAGTCAAGAGAAAGTTTAGAGGGATTAGGAAAACATATGGTAGCTATTAGCATAATGTGCATACAAAATGTTCTTAATCCATGTTTATTTAATTAGTATATGTGAACATAAAATAGAATGAGCTGTGTTTGGATGAAGTAGATGAAAATGCTATTTCTGTTTTCTCCATTTCTGTCAACAGCATCGACGACAATGCCTTATGTATAGTAGATGTTGGGTGAATGTCCATTGAACGTATTAATAAATGGATGAATGGTAAGTGGTCTTCCCTAAAAGGCACATGCTAAGACACAGTATACATTTCTCTCTCTTACTCGACAGTGGGGGGAAGCTGCAGCTGGTCGGAGAGTTGACAGATGCCGCGAAAGACGTGTAAGTATCAAATATCTAAGCACGTCTGGGAGCAGGCTGTTTCATATGTCATGTATCAGGCGGGAGTGGATTAGAGAGAGTGTCCCTAGCCGCTTAGAAAATATAGCTTCTTTTCATAGTTCTGTCCAACAAGAAAAACCATAAAATTAAAAAGCAGTGACGTTATTTACATGAAATTGAAGCCGGAACTGTGTATGGTGACAGTACTGGGTTGTGGTTATTCTCACTGATTTAGTAAGTGAATACTATAGAAATGCGGAGAAAGACCACTCTTTGGGAATCTTATAAAACACTAGATATTTTGTGACTTAAAAACTAAAACAGCTCAATGACTACTCCCAAACTTGTGAGTTTCACCCCAGACTGAAGACTCAAAAACAGTAGAAGAGGTCCAGACATTTGTCAAAATACAAATAGGGAAAGAGAGACAGAGACAGAGATAGAGACCTCTCAGTGACAGAGAGGGAGAATGGCAAAGTTCCAAGCATGCCCTCAGCAAAAGAGAAAGGGAGTTTAGATAAAGTGTGACAAGACTTTTTAAACTCCTGGGGCGCCTGGGTGGCACAGCGGTTGAGCGTCTGCCTTCGGCTCAGGGCGTGATCCCAGCATTCTGGGATCGAGCCCCACATCAGGCTCTTCTGCTATGAGCCTGCTTCTTCCTCTCCCACTCCCCCTGCTTGTGTTCCCTCTCTCGCTGGCTGTCTCTCTCTCTCTGTGGAATAAATAAATAAATAAATAAATAAATAAATCTTAAAAAAAAAAAAAAAGACTTTTTAAACTCCTGAGGCATGCATCCCCCAGAATCAATGTACCACTGGCCCAGATTGGGAAAAGATTGCATATACCGTTTTGGTATCCAGCCCTTTGGGTGCCTGACAGGAATGCCTCTGTGGCCATAAATTAAAAGTAACATTCCTTAATATGTACCGAAATAAAATGACAGTGTTTATAATGTATATTAACTAGCACATTACAGATATTAATACTTATCAAAAGAGCGTAAGGATTCAAGGTTACATCAAGTACACACAGACATCAAATAGTTCAAACCAAATCTCTTAATTAACATGAAATGATTCAACTAGAATCAGGCCTGTAGGAAGAGGGAGGAATTTGCAGTTATTAACAGGTCAAGGACTCAAAGAAAATCCATGATAAATACAACAATAATCCTTCCTTGAATGACCCAGTGGTCATTTTTAGGTGTTATACGTTGGAAAGCAAAGTGTTGTTCGCAATCAAATTATCTGAAATAAATTAAGTTGAAATTTGGATATGGATGGATTGGGGAACTTTAGTTGAATACACTTTAAATACTACTAGGTCCAATTAATATATGGGTGAAGCATTTAATATAGAAAATTATATACAAATGTGTTTATATGAATATGTTATAAGACATATATGTATGCGTTCATGTATCCACGCACATATATATAGTTGTGTATTTATAGCCATTAAATGAATAATTTTTAAGAATTTAATATATGCCATCCACTGTATTATGTACTAGAGAAACTGCTATACAAGATAGAGAGTTCATGCATTAGCATATGAAATTTGCATGTAGTACAATAAAATCTAAGATGGTGTTACATATTATTAAGTTCAGTTGTTCCCAAATCTTATACACTAGGGATATATATATATATATATATATATATATATATATATATATATACTTTTAATTTTAGAACAGTTATAGATTTACAGAAAAAAATTATGAAGAGAGTAGAAAGAATTTCCATATAGGCCCCACTCAGGTTCCCCTATTATTAACATCTAATATTAGTTTGGAACATTTGTTACAATCAGGGAACCAATACCTATACATTATTATTAATTCAAGTCAATATACTTTATCAGATTTCCTTAATTTTCAGCTAATATCCCTTTTCTGTTCCAGGATTCCATCTAGGATACCACATTATAATTAGTTGCCAGGGCTTCTTAGGCGCCTCTTGGCTTGGAGAGTTTCTCAAAATTGTCTTGTTTTTGGTGACCTTGCCTGTTAGGAGCACCAGTCAAATATTCTGTGGAATTTCCCTCAATTCGAATTTTTCTGATGGTTTTCTTAGGAGTAGACTTCAGTGTTTCGGGGAGGAAGACCGCTGAGAGAAACAGTGCCATTCCTCTCATATCACATGTGCATATGCTTTGCACGACTTATCCCTGTGGATGCGAACCTTGATCACCTGGCTGAGATCGTGGTATTTTGGTCAAGGTTTTCCACTGTGAAGTTCTTATTGTTCCCTCTTCCACACTGCAGTCTTTGGAAGGGAGTCACGAGTGCAGTCTACCCTTAAGGAGTGGGAAGCTGTGCTCCGTGCTCCACCGACTTGAGAAGAGAATGCCTATATAAATTATTTAGAATTCTGCACAGCCTATTTATCTATTCTCCCCCATTTATTTATTTTTTTCCAACCATTTATTTATATCAATATGGACTTCAGGTTATAGTTCAATGCTATTTAATTTTGTGGTTCAAATTGTTCCAGCTTTTGCCATTGGTGTCTCTTTTAACTGGCTTCTGTGTTTCTTGGCCATATTCCCGTAACGATCTTAACGCTCTGGCATTGCAAAATGCTCCAAGCTTATCTTGCATATTTTCTGCCCCGGTTCTAGAATATGGATTACTCCAAGGATAGATATTCTCTTTGCTACTAGGATGTGATTGCTTGTAGTTTCCCTCAACTGACAAAGCAAGAAGATATATGTGGGTACACTAACCCAAGTGTATACATAGTTCTCTAAATATTTCTATATGTAACCATATGTATTTATGTTAAGCTAAACATAAGTTCATACTGATGTTTCCAAAACCAATCCATTATCATGTAGATGATTCTAGACTTTATTCCTCTAAAATAAAATACTCTACACGTAATGGATTTAAAATACTCCAAGCACTTTCAAATGGACCTTGAGCCGGCACGGAGATTCTGGTGGAGGTAAATGGCTACATGTCCAGAGTCACTGGCCTGAGTGATGCACTTTTGCTGCCTAGATGATTATCCTTTTCAACAGAGTATAACCCTTCTGAAAAGATACACAGTCAAGTCATTCACCTCTGGCAATTCATTAAACCTGTTGATTTTCCTTACATAGTACTTGTTCTCTAAACCCAGAAACCCATCAGAGTCAACCTGTGGTTAAAGAAAAGAAAAACCAAGTTTGCTACTCTGAAGTGACTGAATTGGATTCTGACTTCAAGGTATGGTCACAGAAATATGTAACCTAGTGAAAAATCTAATGTCTGCAAATTTGATAACTTAGATGAAATTGACCTATCCATTGAAAGCCACAGACTACCAAAATTCACAGAAGGAGAAATAGATCATCTGAAGAGAACTAAACTACTAAAGAAATTGAATCAATAATTAAAAACTTCTCAAGAAAGATATTCCCAGGGCCAGATGGTATCACTGTTGAATTCTACCAAATATTTCAGGAAGAAATTATCCCAATTCTGTACGGTCTGTTATAGGAAATAGGAGCAAGGGGAATATTCATGCTATGAGGCCAGCATTACTCTAATGCTAAAACACGATAAAGACATTATATGAGAGGAAAACTATCAGACCATTATCTTTTATGAGCGCAGTTGCAAAAATATTCTACAAATGTTAGCAAATCAAATCCAACAATATATAAAAGAATCATACACCACAACCAACTGGGTTTTATTGCAGGAACGCAAGATTGGTTCATCATTTGTAAATCAGTTAATGTAATTCATTATATTGAACAAATAAAACCATGTGATTGATGGATATGTTTAGTACCTTGCTTGTTGTGATGGGATCGTGAGTATATGCATATGTCCAAACTCATCAAGATGTAGACACTTAATGTGTCCAATGTTTGTATATCAATTATACTTCAATTAAGCTAAAAAGAGAAAAAAACATGTGATTATGTCAATACATATAAGAAAAGCATTTGACAGAATCCAACACTGATTCACGATACAAGCTCTCCAAAAACTATAAGTGGAACAGAATTACCTCAACCAGACAAAAATTTGTCACACACACTAAAGAAAGAAGGAAAGAAAGGAAGAAAGAAAGAAGAGAAAGAGAGAAAAGAAAGAAAAAAGAAGTGAAAAGTAAGTGCTTTACCAAGCAAGTTTGATGAAATGGTTAATAAAATTTCAAGATGGCAACACAGTATTGATGTTAAGGATGACTTGAATTGTTGAACAAGGACTGATACACTGATTAATGAAAAATATAGTTTGTATTGCTTAGGTTACTTCATCAGTTTGGTTCTAGAAATATTTTATGGTTATATTATCTTTGCCAATTCTGTTGTTGAGTGAGGAACAAAGGTTCCAAGTCAGATAAGAAGCTTGTTTCTCTCTTCCTTAATCTTAACCAAGGTAAATATCTTCTGGCAAACATAATGATAGGAGTTCCAATTGTTATAAAAGTGTTATGAAATAAACTATTTCAAACTGTGTTGAGAGTTACTTCATTACAGTCTCAAGAAATCATTCAGTTAGAATGTTTATATAAAACTAACATGGGGGTCAAATATTTTGGTTCCTGCTCTAAGAAGCTAAGAAAACTATTTTTTTCTTTTTTTCTTTTTCCCTTTTGGATCAGAGGCAAAAGGCCGTGAGCTGGAGAAGTGAGGAAGATTCAGGCGCTCTTTGCTGTATGTCAACCCTTTGGCCCATGAGGACCTTCTTATTTTTCTTTTCACACCTTTCTGGCTTTTCCCCAAAGCAAGAGGAGTTGATAATTTAATATAAGACCTAATATTCACTGGACCATGCTTTACCAAGGGGAGAAGTTACTCTGCCAACCTGTTTTCTCTTATCTCCTGTTCCCACAGGCTAAGTTGACATGCACAGGGCTACCTCCTTAACTAGACACCTCTAGTGTTCCTCTCTGTTCCTTTCTCACTAAGGAGTAATTAGAAGTATGGTCTGTCTGAAGACACAATGGATCCGAATTCTATCCTTATATAGATTTATTTCATAAGCCACATTCTCCAATCCCAGTTGTTTACCTTGAAAATATTGGGATTTCATGAGGTATTTCATACAATAGCCCACAAGTCAGACAGAGCCCTCTGACTTATGGAATAGCAGTTTAACTTTTATTTCTACAATGAATATTCAGTTTTGTTCTCTAAGTAACACAACCATAAGTGGCAGGTGAAGGGATGACTATCTTTGGGAATAAGATAATGATCAAAGCTTTGGATGTCTGAGTTTGAAGTCGCTGTGAAATACTCCAGACGTGTCAAAAGCACAGCACAGATGCAGGGCCATTTCGTTAACCGTGAGGTGAAGAGTAAGGACGAGAGATACAGGATTGCGTTCATGACACTAAAACAGTTTTGTAGCTGGAAGTCTTTGAATAAAAAGGTTTTCATCTTAGACTCAGGTCCCAAAGAATGTTAGGAACAGAATAATAAAAAGTGGTAGCATCCTGGCATGTTTCTGAAACTTACAACGACAGAGATATTTAAAAGTCCCTTTTACTTTTGCTGCTGGAAGTGGGATTGTAGAGTCCTCATTTTGTTTTAAACTTTGTAACAGTTCATCTGCATTTTGTGATCCTGAGGCTGAGTCTAATTGGACCATCTTTAATTACAAACCCTTGGGAACTAAATGAAGAAGCTGAACAGAATCTTTTTTTTTTTTTTTTTTTTAAGGATCACTACTTTAGAATCATTAAGGTCTTCTTGCCTCTGGACCAACACAAAATCTATAATCATTAAGGGAAGAATACAGAATGTGTGGAAAGTAAAGCTTGTTTCTGTTTCAACTCTACCCCTTTCTAGCCATGTAATCTTGGAGAAGTTAGCCCTCTGAAAGTCAGTTTCCCCATCTGGAAAATGAGGACATAAATATTATCATCAAAATGCACCTAGTTCCAAGAATTGTTACAAGATCAGAGAAGAACCATCTGTCAAAAGTTGTAAACCCGAGTGCAGGATGCGAATGTTAACTACAGTTAATTCTAAATGGTTTTCTGACAAAAAGGTTACATATGTTTTTTTTATTAAATATTGTAGTTGTTCAATATTCTGTAAGGGGTATGAAGAAATGCATACACATACACACTCAGGGATTTTAAACATTGATTAGACACCTCAGAAAACTCTGGTTTCAATGCTTTCCTATATACATCTCTTTCTAGCACTACACTTATTATTTTCTTCCAGAAATTGGATCATCATATGGTTTTTAGTCAAATGGTGTTTAGCAAGACTTGTCAAATCAGCCCAATTTTCTTTTCTCACCATTCTCTGGACGTAGCTTAGAGGCAATAATTGGTCTTTTTTTCCTGTATGATACATTTATAAGCTCAGTCTGACAGATGTATATTTATAAGGCCCAGTTAAATGTTGCAATGATTTTCTTTAAAAGTTAAAGGTTACATAGTACTAAATAACAAGGCTATAGCCTGTCAATTATTTTTTGGATAATGCTTCTGTGAAGTCTGATTACTTTTTGGTACACTCTATTGAGGTAAATATTTGGGATGAGACTTGCAGGAATGATACGTCAGGAAAAAATTTGAAAATTTTACTGAAAGGAGTCATAATTAGGCAGAAAGAGTTTTGGGCTGGGTGGCGAACAATTTGGGTTTCTAGTTTTAATTCTGCCATTCTTTTTGGGTGGCTTTGGGCAATGTGCTACAGTCACTTTCCTCTTCTACAAAGGACAAAACGGATGAAAAATGGGGACACCATGATCTCTGAAATCTCTTACTTAGAAGGGCAACACATTCTAGGCTTTTATGAGACTAAAGCCTCAAGCACATTTTTGGAATGTTTAACTGGCTGATGTTCTCTCCAGATGAGGGAAGGGGATTTATGGGGGCCGTCTCTGTGCAACATTGTATTATGCCCCTAATTTCTGTGTTTTCTGGTTGCTTCCACAATTTTTTAAAAAGAAACTTTGTATTTTTAAAGGTTACTGAACCTAAGTTTGTCTTCGCATCCTCTGAGATGAATTAAATGTTTCTCCATTGTTCTGAATTATCTGGAAATATCTGGAAGGATTTTTGGAACACCTATCATGGCATTCCTTATGTTCTATCCTTACACGTTCTGTAGTGCTTATCATGAAGATAAGCCATGCATGTAGCAGTTGGCTTCTTCCATGTTTCTTCTTTCCAGCATCAAGCCTAATATAACTGTTTGAAACAAAAGACAATAGGAACAATATTTTACTTTTTTTAAAATAGACTTTATTTCTTAGAACAGTTTCGGTTCCCAGCAAAATGAACAGAAGGTACAGATACTCCCTGCCCTGGAAAATGCATCACGTCTCGCATTATCAACATCCCCCACCAGCCTGAGACATTTGTTACAAAACCCACAGTTTACCTTATGCTTCATTCTTGGTTGTTACATTGTATGGGTTTGGACAAGTGTATAATGACATGTATCCACCGGGACAGAATCACACCGGGTAATTTTATTGCTCCAAAATCCTCTCTGCTCTGCCTATTCAACACCTCTCCCCTCTAAGTCCTGCAAACTACTGATCTTTTTCACTATCTTCATAGTTTTGCCTTTTCCAGAATGTTGTATAGTTGTAATCCTATAGCATATTGTTTTTTTAGATTGGCTTCTTTCACTTGGTGATACGCACTTGAGTTTCCCCATGTCTTTTCGTGACCTGAGAGCTCATTTCTTTTTAGCACCGAGTCATAATCCCTTCTCTGGATGTCCCACAGTTTATTCATCCATTCCCCTGCCGAAGGGCATCTTGGTTGTTTTCAAGTTTCGGCACTTACGAATAAGATTGCTATAAATATCCTTGAGCAGGTTTTTGTGTGGACATATGTGTTCAACTCCCTTGGACAAATACCAAGAAGCGTAATTGCTGGATCATACGGTGCGAATAGGTTTGGTTTTGTAAGAAACTGGCACACTGCTTTCTAAAGTAGCTACACCATTTTGCGTTCCCAGAAATAATGAGTGAATTTCTGTTGCTCCACGTCCTTGTCAGCATTTGGTGTTGGCAGTGTTCTGAATTTGGATCATTCGAATAGGCAGGTAGTGGTATCTCACTGTTGTGTAAATTTGCATTTCCCTAATGACGAGCTGTGGGGCATCTTTTCATGTGCTGTTTGCGATTGGCGTATCGTCTTTGGTGGGGTGCTTTTAGTTGCCTCCCACTTTAGACTGTGGCCTTTATAAGGGCAGGGATTCTGTCTTCCAGAACAAACACTGAACAACTATTTCGTGTGTGCATGCTCAAATGAACCCAAGAGCATTTATTTGTGCATCCGTGGCTTGCAATCAAATGGCAAAAATTCACTGCAGAAGTGGAAATAAAGTCCCGGTACATTAGAGGGAGAAATCCATTCAAATGTCCAGCACCTTTGTTCAGGTTGTCTTTACTTGGATTTCAAAACCACAAAGGAGAGATTTATCACCATCTGCTTTCCTTGGAGAATAACAATTTATGTTTATGTTGGAAGTTACTAAAGAAGCCAGATTCATTTATCCATCTCATTAGGCAACTCCGAAGGGAAAAAGTAGAACTGTGTGGTCTGTGGGATTTCTTTAAAGAAAGTGGTGTGTTTTGTTTCACATCATATCCACTCCCACGCACTAGGGTCAATTATAATTCAACAAGTGGTGAAGATTTCTAGACCACCTGGGTTTAAGAGCTCTGCTCAACTCTTTTACATGAGGCAGACCTAAAAAGGAGAAATCAGTGAACCAAGGGCATGGAATTAATCAAAGGAACAAACATTAAAAACAGGTGTGAGATGCTTCCTAAGGAAAAATGAAGCATTAATTCATTCTAACTGGGGGTGGACCATGTTATAGTTCCTGAAGAATTATCTGCCTTTAAACATTTTAACAAAGGAGTTAATTATAAATATTGCTTTTTTTTTTTCATTTCAAGCCAACTTTTCCAAAGCCTAAAAAGTTGATAAAAAATTTTTAGGCAATTATGAAACTGCAAAAAATGTTTTATTCTCCATCTAATCCCACTCAAATCATATCTTGAGCATAAGTTTATGTGAAACATATTTTTATTATATTGAAAGCCTATAATCTATGTTTTACACTTATCCTATAACTGAAGTCTTATAGCAAAATGTCATAGTATCTAATGTTTACTTTTATGTATTTTTTTATGTTCTTCCTCATTCCTGAAAGGATTTGAGGTTGTGGCATTGAATAAATTGCTTGTTGAATACCTTATTTTACCTTTAGAGGCAACAAAAGCAAAATAAACAGGTGGGACTATATCAAAGCAAAAAGCTTCTGTATAGCAAAGGAAGCTATCAACAAAAGGCAGCCTACCAAATGAGAGAAAATACTTGCAAATCATATATCTGATAAGGGGTCAATATCCAAAAAAAAAAAAAAATAGTGAATTCTTACAGCTCAATAGAAAAGAACAAACAATCCAATTTAAAAATGGGCAGAGGATCTGACTAAACATTTTCCCAAAGAAGACATACAGAGGGCCAATGGTACATGAAAAGGTCTGCAGTATCACTAATCATCAGGGAAATGCCAACAAAACCACTACGAGCTATGACCTCATAGCTGTTAGATTGGGTGTTTCCAAGTATGACAAGAAATAACAAATGTTGGTGAGGATGTGGGGAAAAGAGAACCCTTGTGCACTGTTGGTGGGAATGTTAACTGGTTACAGCCACCATAAACAACAGTGTGGAAGTTCTTCAAAAGATTAAAAATAGAAATACCACATGAAGCAACAATCTCACTTCTGGGCATTTTCTCAAAAATATGCAATCACTACCTTGAAAAGGTGTCTGTATCCTTGTGTTCATTATAGCGTTATTTATAATAGCCAAGACATGGAAACAACCTCAGTATCCATGGATGGATGAATGGATAAAGAAGATATGGAGTGTGTGTGTGTGTGTGTGTGTGTGTGTGTGTGTGTGTGTGTAATGGAATATTATTCAGCATAAAAACAAAAAGAATTCCTGCCATTTGTGACAACATGGATGGACCACAAGGGCATGATACTAAGTGAAATAAGTCAGGCAAAGAAAGACAAATGTTATGTGATCTCACTTATCTGTGGAACCCAATAAAAAAAACCCTGAACTCATAGATACAGAGAACAGGTTGGTAGTTGCCACTGGTGAGGGTCGGGGTGAGGGGGAAATGGTGATGGAGGTCAAAAGATACAAACTTTCAGGTATGATATTGGTAAGTCATGGGGATGTAATGCTCTACATTACCCAGTAACAGCAAACAATACTGTGTTATATATTTGAAAGTTTCTAAGACAGTGGATCTCAAAGAGTTTTCATTTTAAGAAAAAAAATTTGTAATTGGGTGGTGATGGATGTTAACCTGTAGTTATTTTTCAATATATCCATATATTGAATTATGTTACACCCATAAAACTAATACAATGTTACATGTCAATTACATCATAATTGAAATAATTTTAAAAATTAAAAAAAATCTTTGACAGACTCCCCAATACAATAATAGATATAAATTTGTCCAAAATTAGGATTGGATGATTAAATACAATCCACATTCAACTCTCAGAATCCTGCATTTCTGCTGGTCTACCAACTACCTGGATTACTTCTATTAGTGATGTTCACTGTCTGGAAAAAGAAAATAGTTGTTTGTCCTTGTTGTCTCCACTTCCCTTCTTCCACTCCCTTGAATCCAATTCACCAAGTTTTTATCCCAACACTCCCCAAAATTGTTCCTACTGAGGTCAACAGTGACTTCTGTCTTGCTCCTCAGGAATCAGTCAGCGGTATCAGTCCACCTCTCAACAGAATTGGTTGCTCCCTTTTCCTTGGTCTTTAGGCCGCAACATTGTCTTGTTTGTTCCTTTTGTGTGTGTGTGTGTATGTGTGTGTGTGTTCAGTTAGCCACTGTATAGCACATCATTTGTGTTTGATATAGTGTTCAGTGATTCATTAGTTATGTATAACACCCAGTGCTCATCACAACACGTGCCCTGCCTAGTACCCATCACCTTGCCACCCCATTCCCTTACCCCCCTCCCCTCTGAAACCCTCAGTTTGTTTCCTGGGGTCCATAGTCTCTCATGGTTCATCTCCTTCTCTGGTTTCTCCCCCTTTCCCATTTCGCTCCCTTCCCCTATGGTCCTCCGTGCTATTCCTTATGTTCCACAAATGAGCGAAACCATATGATAATTGTATTTCTCTGCTTGACTTATTTCACTTAGCATAATCCCCTCCAGTTCCATCCATGTCGATGCAAATGGTGGATAATCATCCTTTCTGATGGCTGAGTAATATTCCATTGTATATATGGACCACATCTTCTTTATCCATTCATCTGTCGAAAGGTATCTCGGCTCCTTCCACAGTTTGGTTATTGTGGACATTGGTGCTATGAACATTGGGGTGCATGTGCCCCTTCTTTTCACTACATCTGCATCTTTGGGGTGAATACTTAGTAGTGCAATTGCTGGGTTGTAGGGTAGCTCTATTTTTAACATCTTGAGAAACTATTTTCCAGGGTGGCTGTACCAGCTTGCATTCCCACCAACAGCGTAAGAAGGTTACCCTTTCTCCACATCCTTGCCAACATTTGTTGTTTCCTGTTTTGTTAATTTTTGCCATTCTAACTGGGGTAAGGTGGTATCTCATTGTAGTTTTGACCTCTCCGACATCGGCCACAGCAACTTCTTTAAGGACCTATCTCCAAAGACAAGGGAAACGAGAGCAAAAATGAACTTTTGGGACTTCATCAAGATAAAAAGCTTCTGCACAGCAAAGGAAACAGTCAACAAAAGTAAGAGGCAGCCCACAGAATGGGAGAAGAGACTCGCACATGACACTACAGATAAAGGGCTGATATCCAAGATTCATAAAGAATTCAAACTCAACACTCAAA
Source organism: Ursus americanus (assembly GCF_024610735.1). Lineage (NCBI taxonomy): Eukaryota > Metazoa > Chordata > Mammalia > Carnivora > Ursidae > Ursus > Ursus americanus. Next base: position 61,708,105 of record NC_142136.1, read on the forward strand.
AAACAAATAACCCAGTCCAAAAAATGGGCAGAAGACATGAACAGACACTTCTCCAAAGAAGACATACAAATGGCTAACAGACACATGAAAAAATACTCAACATCACTCGGCATCAGGGAAATACAAGTCTTGTTTGTTCCTGCTTCACTCCTCAGTCTCCTTCTTAATCTTCCATTGAACTCTGGGTGTTGGGTGCCCTGACGCTCATACAATTTCATCGATTTAAATTATACCTACACTGATGACTCTCAAACGCACACCTTTAATCCTGACATTACCCCCAAACTCCAGACTGAGCTCTGGACATCTACTTGATGTCTCTACTTTGGTATCTAGCAAGCATCTAACCATCATCTGTCCGGAGCTAAGTGATTTCTTCTGCCTTTCCTTCCTGCCCCCTCTGCTGAAGCCATGTCGGCTCCTGCACGTCTCTTCAACCTGTCAAACGTCTTCTTCCCTTGGGGCCTGTTGTTTCCCCTGCCTGGAACGTTCTCCAGTGGGTCAGTCAGGGCTCAACAAGAAGCAGAACACGTTTGATAGAAAGATCTTTGTTAAAAGGAATTGGCAATTGTGGGGCTAGCTAAGTATGTGTCAGCTTCATAAGCCAGGCGGTCAGGAAAGGACAATTATAGGCAGGTTGGAATTCTGCAGGTGTGGGCTGACAAATTCTCCTCTCAAGCAGAATTTCTTCTCTCTCTGGGAAGTCTCAGTCCTGCTTTTAAGGCCTTCCAACTGAGCAAGTTAGGCCCACCCAGATCATCTGGGATAATCTTTTTTTTTTTTTAAAGTCAACTGACCACAGACTTTAATTACATGTGCAAAATGACTTTACAGTAGGACCTAGATGAGTAGCTGAGTGACGCTGCCGTATCACACCCAGATGGCCATAGGGCCCTTTCCTTCACTTCCTTCAAAGTTTTGCTGCCATGTCACTTTATCAGAAGAACCTCCCCTGATCATGTTCTGTTGATAACTTTTCAGGAAATCCCCCACCCTGTTTTCACTCTCCTACCATTTTTTTCTCCTTAAGACACTATCCTTACCTTCTATTTTATATATTTTATTTTTTTCTCACCTTATATATTGCAAGAATACACTTCTGTTTTATTTTATTGCTCTAGCCCCTATGCCCAAGCAGTGCTTGGAGGAGAGTACGTATTTGATAAAAATATGTTGAATAAATTAATGAATGATACATGACAAAAGAACACTAATCTAAAAGTACAATTTTGAAGATGGTTTTGCTTCCTCCAAATTGACCATTTCTTTTGTTGAAATCGAAATGTTCAAAATAAGATACTATCAAAAATAATGTTCTACCAATGCCTATGTATAATTCAGCCACACACACACACACACACACACACACACACACACACACACACACACTTATTGATGCCCCAAATGACCTGGATTAAGAATGTTGTGGATATTTTGCTTTATGTAGAATAGCCATAACACTGGACCGGGGAGTGGTTTGTTCTCCAACATATAAATTGGACTTGAACACACCTGTATAACAAGTTTAATCATCATAAATCGGGAAACAGTGTTAACTCAGTAGCTTTTGTCCTCGTTTCTGACCTTTTGCCCAAAGACACATTTGTGTGTGTGTGTGTGTGTATCCCTGCAGGTAAGGGCGACTCATGGATTCCAGCTGTTTTAAAACTTATCTGAGGCTTCCTGAAATCACCTCCCTGCCACCAGCCAGACCTCTACAGCCCATGTCCACATGACGCTTGCTTTTGGTTTTCTTGGCTGCAACCCAAACTCCCAAATTTGTAGGTGCTTCTCACGTATTGAGAGATATAAAGGAATCCGAGTTCCTTTTTCTTGCTGCTGATTTTTTCTCCACTTTTCTCCTCTCTGCTATTTCTTTTGCTTCCTGAGGGCATTCTCTGGCAGCTTCTTCCCAAGGTGGTCTTCCAGCTGCCACTAGTGCTAAGGAAGACGCCATTAGTCAGTCATGAATGAAACCAATGTTGCTCTGACCACTTCCTCCATCTTTCTTGTTTCCTAGATCCTGATACTTCCTGGAGACCAGCACCCATGTCCGTGTCACTAATACAGGGTCAGGATGCAGATTTTTGCTGTCTTTGTTAGGACACTTCAAGCCCTTTATCAAAGTGTTCTTTGTACACCTTGCTGTCTTTTGCATACTTTGCTGTGCTGTTTCCCGGGAGGAGGGCAAGGGTCTACTTTTGTTGTAGGTAGACAAGAAGAGCCCCAGGGGAAAAAGAGAAGAGACTCTCTGATTCTGCTTGTGACCATGGACATAAATGCTTCTTCTACATAAAGGCTTCTTCTTGGAACTATTCATGAATTTACATCGCTCAAAACAAATACGCATTTTAAGGAAAGGCTGAGAGATACAGACAGACACTTCAAAACCGTTTGTGTTCACCATTACTGGCTCTGGGGCTAGAAGAGGGGTGAGAGGATCAAAACCATTTGTGTCTTCATCCTCTGGCCTAATGGTTTAAAATGTCAAAATAGTATCTGTCATATAAAAGAACATAAACAGAATAAAAACCATTCAGACAACCGGCCTCATCAGCTTTCAAAAATATGTAAAGTGACTTATTTGCTGTTGAAATATTTATTTTCTTTTCATGTAAGGTTTGGCATTCCTAAGGGGACCCTGAAAATATTGCCCTAGTAATAAGAAATAAAAATTATCTGCTTTGCACACATAAATCAACTTTATTACATCAGAGCCTTATTTATCTCTGTGGCAAAATGGAAAGCAAGACCCTTACTGCTCAATTATTCTAGATACTAAACTTTGTTGAGTAGAATATGTCTTCTCTCTTTGTTTTTTTTTTTAATTTATATTTCTTTTTATTGTAACGATCTCTATGCATTCTAAAAGGTAATAATGTGAATTGATCTAACTAACCATTCAGGTCCCAGTGATTTAGGGACCACGTTAATGCTTAATTTCTGAATTTATATATAGATCGAACAGGTGCCATTTTGTAGAATGAACTTTATTTATGTGTCTGTATAATTGTGGCTAAAGGCTTAAAGTTTGCCACTTATCTTTTTCATAAATTTTCCGTGCAATGAAATTTGTATGAGTAATATTCTAAAGCTTCAGATGACCCAATTTGAGGTATTTTATATTCTGTTTTCATAGTTCTTATGTCAATAATGCCTATTTGTTTCCCCCAGATGCTGTTTCAAGGAGCTACTATTTAAATTAAATAATCTTAAAGATTGTTATGACTTTTTAAACCAAACTGAACAAAAAATTAATAAAATTAGCGTACTTTAAAAAATGAACAAATAAAGTGTAGAATATTGGAGATGAACTTTTGGATAAATATTTAATTAGTGTCTTTAATTCCTGTAGCAGCTTTCTCAGTCCTTAATTATCTCGTGGCCCTCCCCTACTGAAAGTGAAAACCCCTGACACAAAGAAGAAATTGCCTTGAGTTTTAAAAGAAGTACAGTTTTTTTTTTTAAGTACCTAAGAAAATCATAGCTTAAAAGCAAGTGCTTTTAATTTGTGAAAATTGATTTTGTTGAATGAGGAAAGGCTTTTCCTTTAAATCCTGAAAGCCAAGCCTGGAATACACAGAAGTTTCCACAAAGAACCTCTGAGTGGGAAGAATGAATTACTAAGATGATTGCTTCCTGAAGGGCAGAGGAGAGCCCATAAGACTTGAGAGAGTAGAGCCTGGGACTTGAATCTTCTGTCTCAGATTTGAAAGCCCGGGAGGTAGGATTGGGTTTCAGTCAACTTAAGTCACCCAGTCCAAACTCAATTATATAGTGAATGCACAGGGATAGGTTCAGGTAAATTAAGAACGTCAAGTTTAATGCCACTCTTTCCCGAGTGCTCTCCAGGAAGTGTGTGAACCTTCTCATTACACGGCCTTCACTGCAGCACCGGTGTATTAGGGCCAAAGGAGCAGGGGGGAGGGTGTCGATATGGGTGGGCCTGGGCCCAGCCGACCAGGGACTACATGGCCCAGTGTGGGAGCAGATTGAGCAACTGAGTATCTGCTTCCTGAAGTGGGGGTGCGGAAGCAGTTAGACTCCCCGCGTACAGGGAGCGGTCACAGGCATGGGGACACTACCACTGAAGGGAATGGCAGGCTCCGTGCTCAAGAGTGTGAGGTCCCAGCCCAATGCTCACAAGACCCACAGGGAGGCCGGACCTCAGAGGTGCACAGATGTGGGCGTTAGAGTCAGAAGAAATCTGTTCAAATTTTGGTTTTGCTATGAATTTCTGTCTGTGAGGCCATTGTTTAACTTCTGTGAACATTTCTCTTTTCATTTAAAAAGTGAGGCTAAAACACCTTCTTATAGGGTTGTTTAGAAGATTAAAAATGAGGTGTGTGTGTGTGTGTGTGTGTGGTGTACGTATGAGAGTGTCTAGCACCGTGTAAGACACATCATGACTACTAAAAGCTACGGAGAGTCAGGGCTAGAATCCCGGGTTGCTCTAACCACACCTCTCTGCAAAGAAAGGCAAAACATGCTTTGAAACTCTTAAGCAAATCAAGCCATCTAGTTCGTTCTTTGTCACAGAGGCTCGAAGTGGTAATATGGATACGTTTAACTTCCTTCCTTCCTGTTTTCTCTTCTTTGGATGAAAGTGATCATGAAATCGACACTGGTTGTAATTTAGAGAATGCTTAGGTCTTGATGCCACACAAATGGGCAATTTAGCTTGAAATAGTTAAGCCTGTAAGAAAATGACAAGATTACCTTTCACTAAAATGCAATAAAAGCAGAAAAAAAAAGTAATGAAAGTTTAGGAGCCATGATTAATGCATGAAGTTACCTCTTATGTCATCGGCATCTCTACCCAACGGATGTGAGAGCCGGAGCGCGTGCATCATGCAGCTGCGGGGACACTCGCTGCAAGAACCAGAACCCAGGCTCTGGGTTTGTGACCTCTCATTGTTTTAAATGCAAGTCAGGGCAAAGCTTATTTTGACAGTGTGTTCTAAAACATCGTGTGCCTAGGAACATCCGTCCTCCGGGTACTTAAGTCGAAATAACGTATAACTTTCTCAGACCTAAACTAAAGTGGTAATTAACAAATAAAAGCCAAATGATCTGGGAAGAGGGAAGGAGTGGTCTTCTCTTTTTAAAAATCCATGAAATTGTTTAAACATTAAGAGTGACAGAGGAGGAGTCTTACAGTTACAATTAATTAACTTTGTTCCTAGTCTCTTATCTTCTTTAAAATTTTCATTAACCTCCCTACCTCATCCAGAAAATATTTTTGTGTAATCCCACTTAATTTTAGTCCTGCTTTTATTTAGGAATCCTTAACACTCATGTCCATAGTTTGTACTCTCTCTGGTGAATGCTGTTCTGCTCATATGTTGCTTGGTAAATATGCCCCTCAGTTAGCTCATGGATGTATGCCCTTTCCCTTTGATTATAGGCTTCATGAAGAAAGGAATAGTGTTTCACTTTCTTTATGTTATTCCTTTGGTATGCATTTAAATTTAATAGACATTTTATTCAGAGTATAATCTGAAATTAAATCATATATAAGGCAATGTATTTTGAGAATTTCTATAACAAAACTCATTCATATTTATTGGGTACTGGAGAAGAGTTGGCCCTCTGTTAGCTTTATTTTAAAAATATTTTAAGTATAACTTTTTAAAAGAAGACAGATTTTTGGAACAAATTTCAAATGTTATGAACGAGTAAAAAAGTTAAAATTTCTCCTTCTCCATACCACTCCTTACTTAGCAGTTTGGCATATGTTCAGACTTGTTTTCTTTTCTTTTTCCTTATTTTAACCAAATACTATTCTGTTCTGCCACTTGCTTTTCTACTTGCTCTATAAAATTTCAGTGAATGAAATCTTCATCTCTGGGTACTTTTTCTTTCTTTCTTTCTTTTTTTTAGGTGAGTTGATTTGCATAAAGAATTGACAAAACTGGAAATAAATATTTTATTTCTAACAATTTGTCTACTTAACATGTTCTTTGTAAACTTTAAGATGAAAGGAAAGTCCGTTAGAATTATCTTTTAAAGAAAATGAAAAAGAAATATTTTGTAATTGGAATCATAATAACTTATTTATTTCTATGCTTGAAGTGCGTTATTTAGCAGCTCTTTTTCGCTTTTTCTCAGAACTCTGTTATCATAGACTTAGAGTAAGACTCTCTCATTGATGGGGCGTCTGGGTGGCACAGTTGGCTAAGGAGCCGACTCTTGGTTTTGCTCAGGCGGTGATCAGGGTCGTGATCAGGGTCATGAGATTGAGCCCATGCTCAGTGTTGAGTCTACTTGAGTTTCTCTCTCCCTCTCCCTCTGCCCCTACTCTGTGCACTCTCTCTCTCTCAAAAAAATAGATCTTCAAAAAGAAGAAGAATCTCTCATTGCAAATGATACAAATGGTATTCTGGCCCACTCAGTCCTTCAGTGTCAGAATCCATTTTACATTGGTCATTGTTAACCCTTTCTCCAGCAATACTAATGAGAGTACTACAATATCTTCCAAGGGAGCCCTTCCTTTTTCAGAGATATCCAAAAATTAGTTTATTTTTTTCCCTTGTCATTACTTAGTGTTTCTCTACCTAGAACTTTTATCCATTGGGTTTATTTTAAATCTTCGTGTCTTGTTAGACAAATATAATCCTGTTCAAGTGATATTTGCACATAATCATCATCTTCCTCCTGAATAGTCACTTTTTTCCAAGATAACCTCCTCTCCCCCAAATTCTTCAACGGTTGGTCTCATGTTCCTTCATCCACCTGGTGATTTTCTCCTGGTTATATTTCTATTCAGCCATTTTCTTCTTCAAGTACTATGCCTGAAACTGAAGATAATAGTTCAGGTGAATTCTAAATTCTCTTAAGTAGAGCAAAAATGTCCTTTCCATATTTCAAACTCCTAATACATTACAGAATGTTTTCATGGTAGAGATTTAAGATTTAGATTAAATCCGCCACAAACACAGTGTGGTTACCTCCTTTAATCATTCATTTCAGATAGTACTTTGTAACAATAGAGTCTTTCTAGCTTAGACAGAACCTAAAATTCGGGGAAGGTGATCACACTGAAATGGAGTGGAGCAGAAACTCACAGCTCACAATCTTGCTTTCTTATGTAGAACCATCTGCTTTCCTTATATCAGAGAAGACACTAAAATGGGAGGCGTGGATATTAAGATGCCAAATGTTTTGATGAGTTGCCTATCATTTCTTTAATTTCACTGGAAGGAGTAATGTGGGAGTGTGAGGATTCATGCTCCAAAGCTGGTCTTTTAGCAACATGCAGCAAAAGGGAAGAGGTGGGTGGTTCCGATAATGTCGGTGAGAATTCTAGTGTTAATGCCTTTCTCCAATACATCCCGAGATACCGCTTCATTTGATGTGAAGATAATAAAATAACACTTGTAATAATTGGGACAAAGTCACTATAGACTAAAGAGATCAAAAACAGACCTGAAATTTATTGCTGCAGGCTGCAAAGTCTTTGCTAATTCATGTCATACTTGGATTGGGGGCATTTCTCTTTCCTGCCACTTTTTTAGTAGTATATAGGTAAATATTCAGGACTCGTAGTATCAAAATTGTGATTAATAATGAAGACTTAAAAATTATTTTCTAGTAGAAACATTGAAATCTCATGTATGATGTTTTGAGTAGGCAAGTAACATTTTGAGTCTTTCATCACTGTAACTTCCAAGTTAAATAAATTATTTTTTAAAAAATCACATTATTTGAGTTAATGGTCTTTTACTGTGGTGAAAAAAAATTCTTGAGAGAACCACATGTTTTCCCTCCGTTGGAGAATAAACTCAAACGATGAATCCATTTATATTTAACAGAGAAATATCGGACCTTAAATCACCTAGTTCAAGCTCCCAATTATATAATAAATAAAAAGTGGCACAAAAATCTCATGGTTTGTCCAAGTTCCATGGAAGATTAAAATAAAACCCAGGTCTTATGATACCTGTTGTAGTAAACCTTGTAGTAACGTAGAAAATGTAGGAATGTAGTAGCCCTTTTACAAAATTGGAAGACAGAAGCAAATCAAAGATGTTTAAATAATCAAAACGTTGAACATACAGATCTTCCTCAATTTACCATGGAGTTATGTCCCAATAACCCTGTTGTAAGTCAAAAATGCATTTACTACACCTAACCTACCGCCATCATAGTTCCTTAGCCGACGTTAGATGCACTCAGGACACCGACGTTAACCTACAGTTGGGCAAAATCATCTAACACAAAGCCTATTTTATAATAGAGTGTTGAGTATCTCATACTTTCTTGAATACTGTATTGAAAGTGAAAAACACAATGGTTATGTGGGTACAAAATGGTTGTCAATTGATCGCCCTTGTGATTGCATGGTTGACTGGGAGCTGGGGCTGGCTGCCCAAGATCACTAGAGAAGATGGTACAAATTCAAAATTTGAAACACAGTCTCTACTAAATGCCTATGGCTTTCACATGATTGTAAAGTCAAAAATGTGTAAGTCAAGCCATTGTTAATTCTGTAAGCAATAAAGCATGAAATAATCTTTCATTTAAAAGATAAACCAATCCCTTATCTCAAGAATTTCTCAACTAAATAGAATGTGGCAGAGAGGAAAGAGAATGGACTTCACAATTATGTATGGTTAACCTTGTCCTGCCATTTACCAGTTATAGGCCAGTTACCTAACGGTTCTGAGCTTTCGTTTCCAGATGCATTATAATACAACTACAACAACTTCTAAATAATTGAGAAGACTAACTTAGATAATGTATGTAAATAGCCCAGCAGAATGCCTAATATGTAGTAGGTACCCAATAAACTCTCTGCAATTATTTTAGTATATTCCAATCAATTTTTCACTTTTGCTAATCTTACTAATCGATAATAAAGTCATTGGAAAAGAGATGTAATGGTGAAATCTCTAAGAATTTTGATTCTTGGTAATGGCATTTTCCAAGGTAACAAACCACATCTGACCTACAGAAAGTGGTAGCAATATTTGATATTTCCTTATCAGTACCTTACTCGACTTTGCATACTATTTAATGTGCCTTATTTTATTTTATTTTATTTTATTTTACTTTATTTTAGAGAGGGAGAAAGAGCGTGAGCAGGGGGAGGGGTGGGACACGGGAAGAGCAGAGGGGTAAGGGGTAGGAGGGGGAAAGAATATCAAGCAGACTCTGCACTGAGCACAGAGCCCAACATGGCTTGATCTCACCACCCTGAGATCATGACCTGAGCTGAAATCAAGATTTGGAAGCTTAACTGACTGAGCCACCCAGGAGCTCGTTTATTGCTTTTGTTGGACAGATTTTTAAGACAGAATATAGGACTAGAGAAAAAAGGCAAAGATTGGGTACTGAGATTGGTCACTACTTTGAGATTTTGTCTCGGAAACAGGATAAGAGCACACAGTTTCTTCATCTGGAATACAACATATGAAGTTAGTGGGTTTGATTCAATTCCGTTTATTGACCTCTATCTTCTTAAATTCATTCAAAGGGATGGTGTGACCTCAGCTAAAGAGAGAGGCAGGGCGGGGAAGGAATTCCAGCAGGAGCCTCAGTAATTCTGTAAGTTAGCACTGAGGTTTACTTTGTTCCAGGCAGTAAGCAGGCTATGGGGTCCTCGCTGAGGGACCCAGCGTCTAGGAGGGGACGCAGAAGTATAGGATACTCTGACGTACAAGTTCCACAGTCAAGAAAGATGGTTGAAGGGCTTCTCGACTGTGACACCTGCGCACGCATTCAGTTCTCTGAACCTATTTCCGCACCTGATCTACACTCAAGTCATTAGTTGCGAGTTTTAGACATTTGTGAAGGTGCTTAGCAAGTTGCATGGTATCATTATAGAAATAAAACACAATGCGTAGTACCAACGTCCTAATCAAAAGGTATAATAAAAAATATTCAAAAGAAGAAATAAATAATGGTGACAGGAGACATTGGGAAAGGCTAAAGAGAAGTTGACCTTGAAGAATTAAATGCAACTTTGAAGGAGGGTGAGGTAGGGGAAAGGTAATCCATGCAGAATGAACACCATAATCAAAGACACAAAGTCAGGAAAGTGCAGGGCGTATTCCAGAAAAGTGAATAGTTGTGTGGCTAGAGTCTTGGGTGTGCAGGAGACAGGGGGATACAGAGATGAAGTTGGGAGTAGAGCTTGGTATATGATAATAAGACCCGTGCTGTCTATATTAACAAATCATACATCATTTTGTAACAAACAAAGGTCTATTTTTTTTCTTTTTAAAATTTCAGTATAATTGACATATAACATTATGTTAGTTTCAGGTATGCAACATAACGATTTGATATCTATATATATTGTGAAATGATCACCACAATAAGTCTAGTTAACATTCATCATCACACATAGTTATAATTTTTTAAGATCTACTCTCTTAGCAACTTTTAAATATACAATACAGTATTGTTAACTGTGGTCTCCGTGCTGTACATTACATCCCCATGACTTACTTATTTTATACCTGGAAATTTGTACCTTGTCACCTTCACCCATTTTGCCCACCCCTTAAGCCCCCAACTCTGGCAACCGATAATCTTTTCTCTCTATTTATGAGCTTGTTTTTTTTTTCTATTATTTTTAGATTCTACATATAAGTATTTGTCTTACTTTGCTTGAATTATTTCCTTTAGCATAATGCCCTTGAACTCCATTCATGTTTTTGCAAATGACAAGATTTCTTTCTTTTTTAAGGCTAAATAATATTCCGTCGATGGATGAATGGTTAAAGAAAATGAAATAAACATGTATATATTTAGATTGCTTCTATGTCTTGGCTATTGTAAATAGTGCTGCAATGAACACGAGGTGCATATATCTTTTTGATATATGTTCCCTTTGGATAAATACCCAAAAGTGTCATTGGCATTGCTGGATCGTATTGTAGTTCTGTTTTGAATTTTTTGTGGAACCTCCACACTGTTTTCCACAGTGGCTGCACCAGTTTGCATTCCCACCAGCAGTGCACGAGGGTTCCCTTTTTTCCACATCCTCACCCACACTTGTTATTTCTAGTCTTTTTAAAAAGAGCCATTCTGACAGATGTGAGATGATACCTTATTGTGGTTTTAACGATCATTTCCCTTCTGATGAGTGATGTTGAACAACTTTTCCTGCATCTGTTGGCTACCTGGATGTCTTCTTGGGGACACTATTTCTGAGTTCAGGCTATGACGACATGAGGTCTGCATTTTGGTGGCAATGTGGGTACTGGCTAGGACAGAGGAGAGATCCCACCTGGGAGACAGTGATCCATTATAATGAAGTATTAAAAAATAGCTAACCTTGGAGGGTGACAATGTGAATAGAAAGAAGAGAAGTAGAAACTACTGTGTTGGAGGTCCAACTGAAAAAAAAAGGAAAAGAAATCAAAGATGATTTTGAGGTTAAGATCTTTCTCGAGGATTTACCACAGGTATCTTAGCTTTATAGCTATTTAGGAAGAGGTCTCAACTCTTTTATAAAACTATAAATATCTATATAATTCAGAGTCCATATCTGAATTATAGCTATTTGTACTATAGTGTTTCTTATGAAAATAGTTGAGAGATTGAGCCCATGGTTTACAGAGAGATGTGTCATGTCTCTGATTCCTCCATATATTCTTTAAACTTAGCAGTGCTTTAATAATCATGATGATTTATTTGGCGTGGTTCACACACTGATCTGACTAACCCATGTGGCGAGAAGTCTGGTACTTTCCTGTTAGTGTGGAGTGAAATGTGTATGATAAGAGACATAATCTGCTAAATACTGTTAGTTCATAGTAACGATTGATACCCTCTATGCCCTGCTAAAATCTCTGAGATTATCCATGGAGTTACATAAACACGTATGTTTTTGAAAGCATTTCTTTCTTAAAACTTTACACACGATTTAGGAGACTTTGAAAAGGAGACCAGGACAAAACAAAATGAATTTTGTTTGATTTCCACATTGTGTTATCATCTTTGGAGCTGACCTCGTCCTGACACCTTCAGAGAAGCTGGTACTGCCGGATTCTGCTAAACAAGGTGACTTTGATAAAGTCCATGCCTCCCCCTAAGCCCTAAAAAATTGGCCTAGGGAGAGAAATCATCCAGAAATATGATGACAGATGACCTAGCTCTTAAGTCCAATGGGCGTTTTGTCACTAACGCAAAGACCATACTGGTAACTACTACCTTCAAATTCTGAAAAAAAAAAGGACCCATTCATTTAGGGGTTTAACTTCTAATTTTCAGAGGCTATGAGGGGCTGTTAATTTAAATTACTTAAGTTTTGCTTCTTACTGTATCAACTTTAAATTTCTCAAGGAATTTATAAGTTAGTGACTTTCACAATTCAGATTGCTAGAGTAGTCTGTAAATTAGTAGACATCAGTCATATCTGCACAGCAAAAGCACACTACTAATGTGGAATGATGCTTTAGGGTAATCTTGGTAATTACCTTCCAAGACAGGCCCTTCTCCTGCTCTTACTTTAACGGGAGGCGTCCAGGTCATCCAGGTTAAATATATTGCCTACACTGAATCCCACAACTGTGCCGAGATTTAGGACTACAGGCTCCTGATTTGAATTTGTTATTTACCTCAGAATCACAATGCTTGAGAAAGCGAAGGTTTTCATGTGAATATTGAAAATCTTACCTAAATCAACATGCTCTATTTTGGTATTCAAAAAATTCTATCCGTTTTTCTAGAATCTAGAATTTGGTTTTTGACTTAGAGTTTATGACTGTTCTCTCCAGCGAAGAATATGACAATTGAAGTCAAAGGTAGGAAAGAAGCAATATAATAGGAAATATGCCCAGAAGCATTAGGATTTACAGATTCAGTCTTCCCTTAACCAGCATGGTTATTGCACGGAAATGTCAACTCAAAATCGCTGAAGTCTTTCTTTAATCTTTTCTTACAGTAGCTAAAAAGTGTCTTGACTTCACTTCTTATGCTGTCTTTGTCTTTTTACTACTAAGTTTTATTATAAAATTTCACGTATGCAGAAAAGTTGAAAGATTATAATAAACACCCATCTTCTCTCTACCTCTATTTACTAATTTTTAAAAATACTTGCTCTATCAATCTATCATCTATCTACCTACCTACTGGCCTTCAACACTATATAGGTTGTACCACATAAAAGTAATTGGAAAACATCATAACACTTCATTCTGAAATCCTTAACCATGACTCTACTAAGAATAAGGACATTCTCCTATATAATCATACTATCATTGTTAGGAAATGAAAAATTAATTGACAATATTATTGAATATTCAGTCTTTGAATTTCTCTCATTGTTCCAAGAATGTCTTTTGTAGATATTTTATTTGGTCCAAGATCCAACCGAGATTCAGCAATTGCATCTGGTGATTATGACTCTTTCGATCTACAAGTAGCTATTGTCTCTCTCTGTCTCCCTCTCTTTCTGATTTTATCTTTGGGAAGGATGTAGCCAGTTTCCTTAGAACAGCTTACCTTCTGGATTTGTCTGATTATTTCCTTAGTAATCATTTAAGTCCTTTCCGAATCCTGTTGGGTTGAAGCTTGATGGGATTCAGTTTAAATTTGGAAGGAAAGAATATTTCACACAGGTGATGTTGTGCACTTCGCTTTCTCAGTGTCACAGAGGAAGGCTCCTGCTGTCGAGTTGTCCCACTGTCAGCGATGCTTATTGTGATCACTTAAGGTGGTGACGATCATGGCCCTTCATTGTAAAAGTACATTTTTCTATAGGCACTTAGCAAGCAATTGTAGTTGATCTTTTCACTGGTTGCCAAACCATCTTTCACCTACTGATTCTTGCATCCATCGCTGCTCTGTGCCTGTATCAGTTATTACACTGGAGGTTGCAAAATGGTGATTTTTAAAATATTCTGCTTCTAATTGTATGTATACTAGATTATTACTCTGTGAAAAAGAGCTTTCCTGGGGCACCAGGGTCTCAGTTGATTAAGTGTCTGACTGCTGGATATCAATTCAGGTCTCAATCTCAGGGTCGTGATTTCAAGCCCTGAGTTAGGCTCCCTGGGCATGGAGGCTATTTAAAAAAAAAAAAAAAAAAAAAAAAGAGCTTTCCATTTTCTTCTTCTTTCATTTCATAAAGTAGCATTATCGTATAAATTCTTGGACTTTAATTTACTCATATGTTAAATAAATTATGCTCAATAGTCTTTTTAATTTAAAAATTTTTAAAGTTTTTATTTAAATTCCAGTTAGTTAGCATACAGTATAGTATCAGCTTCAGGAGTACCATTTAGTGATTCAATGCGTACGTTCATCACCCAGTGCTCATTGCAGCAAACGCCCTCCTTCGTCCTCATCACCTATTTAGCCCATCCCCCCACCCACCTCCCTTCTGGTAACCATCAGTTCGTTCTCAATATTCTTTTTGATGCAACGGGCATGTTGTCCCACATTTGGCCATGGTCACCCCTTGAAGATAGCTCCTGAGTCCTTTCCTACCTGACCCCCTTAGTCTTTGAGTATTTCCTTATTTTTGGTTACAAACTATCCCAGTTTTACTACCTTTCTCGCTCAGACCTGGAATTAGTCATTTGTCCAAAGAATCCAGTTTCCTTTGGTGGTGGGGGTGGTGGTGGAGGGTAGTGTAATACATCCCAACAGGGACCTACAGAGTGCTATGTTCTGACAATAATCCTTTACTTTGTATGTTAATGCTAACAACGTCGTATACAACTAGGTTCATTTCTTACAGTTTGCTCACTTTTAGAGTGTGTTTTTTCTTTTTGATTCACTTTTAATATTTCAAAATCAATAAATCATTTAAAACTTTAAAAGTCGAAATTATATTAAAAGGTATAAAAATTTCTCTTTACTTTCTATTTCCTTCATTAGGTTCCTACCCACATCCTATGGTTAACCATTTTCATTCATTTCTATTTATCTTTCCTGTGTTTACACTTAATTTATACCTATATACATAATTTCCCTTTCAGTATCACACGTAAGGAAACATACTAAATACAATTGATAATTTGTCATTGAAAACATCCTATTTTCTTTCCTAGAAACTGTCCTTTCTCATTCATTGAACTGCAGCTCAGGTAGATTCTTAGGAATGAGATTACTCAGCTAAAGGATATATGTGCATGTAACTTTATTAACTATTGGGAGATTCTCGTCCATGGGCTTTGCACTATTTTGTCCTTCTCTAAGAATACATTTGAACATTTGTGACTCTAAGTCTTCACCACAGAGTACATTGCCAGGTTTCCCAATGTTTTTTTAACCTAATAGGAAGGAAATGATATCATAGTGTGATTTTAGTTTACATCTTACCAATTTGGACAGAGGCTGATAATTTTTCTATATGGCTAGGAGTTTCAACTTGTATTTTTTTACTTTTTATTTATTGTTATTTTTTTAACTTTTATTTTTCTGTGAACTGTTCATATCCTTTGTCCGTATTTATTTATTTATTTACTTCAACAAAAAATTTTTTAATTTAAATTCAATTAAATGACATATAATGTATTGTTGGTTTCAGAGGTAGCAGTCAGTGATTCATCAGTTGCATATAACACCCAGCGCTTACTACATGACTCTTTAATGTCCATCACCCAGTTACCCCATCCCTCCACCCACTTTGCCTCCAGCAACCCTAAGTTTGTTTCCTGTGATGAGGAGTCTCTTATGGTTTGTCTCCCTCTCTGATTTCGTCTTGTTTTCTTTTTTCCTCTCTTCCCCTGTGTTTCTCTGTTTTGTTTCTTAAATTCCACATATGAGTGAGATCATATGATGATTGTCTTTCTCTGATTGACTAATTTCATTTAACATAATACCCTCTAGTTCCATTCACATCATTGCAAATGGCAAGATTTCATTTTTCTGATGGCTGAGTAGTATTCCATTGCATATATATACCACATCTTCTCTATCCATTCACGTGTTGATGGACATCTCGCCTCTTTTCATAGTTTGGCTATTGTGGTCTTTTGTCCATTTTTAATTGTCATTTTGTCTTCTATTTATAGGAGTTATTTTTAGTTCAGTAAGATTAGCTTTTTTTTCTAATGAAAATTACAAATACATTCTCTTGTCATTTGAATTTTGACATTTTATAATGAAGTCAAATTTATCAGTCTTTCATGTTTTCTCATTTGGAGGTATATGTATGATTGATTGATTGATTGATTTACGTTTAGAGCTCTAAATACTTTATTCTAGTGAATAGTGTGAGATATGGATATAGTTTATCTTTTTCCAAATATCTGTATGATTGACCCAACATCATTTATTAAGAAATCCACCCTTTTCCAATAATCTGAGATGTCACCTTTATATATACTAAATGTCTATGGTAAGCGGAATAATTGTCTCTCAAAGATCTCCATATCGTAATCCCCAAATGCTGTGAATACGGTAAAGGAAATTTGCAGGCATGATTGAAGTTAAAGACACTGAGATGGAGGGATTATCATAAATCATCCAGGTGAGGACAACCTCATCACATGAATCCTTAAGAGGGGAAAATCTCTCTTGGCTGTTATCAGAGAAAGAGGTGTGTTAACAGAATGAGACTCAGATAGATGCCATGCTGCTGGCTTCAAAGATGAAGGGGTCCATGAGCACGCAATACAGGCAGCCTTTAGAAGCTAGAAAGGACAAGGATATGAACTCACCCAGAAAGCCTCCAGAAAGGGCCTCAGCCCTGCCTACCCTTTGGTTTAGTCCGGTGAGACATACGTTGGACTTGTGACCTACAGACTTGTAAGATGATACATTTGTGTTGGTTTAAGTGGCTAAGTGTGTGGTATTTTATTACAGAAGCCATAGGAGACTATTACACTGTCCATCGTGTACTTTGGCCATGGAATCTTTGTTCTGTTCAATTGATGTCTGTCTCTGCATGTGTAACATGCTACTATCTTAATGGTACACTTTGTGGTGTCTTGTAATAAGTGACTTAATTCTTTGACCTTGAGAGAACATTTCAATTGAACTGGAATTTATTATGCATACTACACTCTGTAGTAGGTTGACCTCTTACTACTCTCTTATAATATTATGACCAATTAAAGTGTTTTGAATGTTAATACATGTTAATAGTGTGTACTTACAAAGTACCACATCTAAGAGAACAATGGTTTAATGTTTGAGAATCAACTAGGGAGCTTATGTCTTTGGAAATCTTATGGGAGAGTATAGTATTAAAGAAAGTTCAAGTGAGGTACATGGAAAAGATACATGCCCAGAATTAATAAATAAAAAGAAAATAAAATCACTGAACTCCTATTTGTCAGGTCCGGTACTAAAGAAAAAACAATATTCCCCATAACTTGAGCTTTCAATGAGAAGTTTAGAGTCCAGTGGGGAGACAGGCAATTTCAATACAAGGTGATTATCACTATGGCAGCCTGGGAAAGAGTCTTAGAGAAGGTGATGCCAGTAAGCAGGTGGGCATTGCCAGACCAAAGTAAAAAGGGAAGGTGTTGGGGAGAAGGCAAAGGGAACCAGTCTGTATTATGATGGGAGGGAGGCCAGGAGTCCCTGGGGAGAAGACAAAGGTTTGCCATGTTAGTAGATTTGGACTTTAACCTCAAGGCACAGGGCAGAGAGAATGAGAGACCCACCAAGAACTCGAAAGAATGATAAGAAAACCAGGAGCACAAGGTGTCTCTGAAATCAAGGGACAGATAGCTGTCAAGAGCGTCCAACATTTCAGAAGAGCAAAGTAGGATAAACAGTATCAAGTGTCTATTGGCTCTGTCCACAAAGAACACTGATCACCTTGGTGAGTGATACCGTGATAGAGTGATGCAAAGGGAAGCCGGTTTGCAGGAGGCTGAGGAGTAAATTAGAAGTGAGGAAGTTGATGTAAAAGAAGAAAGGCAGTAGCTGGAATGGAAGGTGCATTCGGGAGAGACTTGTTTGTTGGTTTTGTTTGGTTTGTTTTTTACTGTAGAGAGATTGAGGATGTTATTATGGGGGCTGCATGGAGACAGTAGAAAGGAAGACAGTGGGGAAAAGGAGAGCTAATGTAAAGGGAGTACAAAACCAAGCCTGGATGGGAGGGTAGAAGCATCTTCGGGGGGAAACATCTGCGATATCGAAGTAGAAAGAGGGTGGGAACACTTTCCTATAGGAGGAGACAGAAAAGGACGAGTAGGGATGCCGGGAAGTATATACGTGGCATGACGAGAAACTGAAGAGTTACTTCTCTAATGGACCCCATTTTCTTTGCAAGGTAGAAGTGGAGGCCATTTGCTGAGGTTAGGGTCTGGCATAGAGTAGGTGTTCAATAAATATTTCATGCATTAATAAGTAAGTAAAAAAATGTGAGGGAGAGGAGGATGGTTGGGTATTAAGCTCTAGCAAAGTTAAACAGGGCTGAAGGAACTACTGCGGAGAAGAGAAGAACTACATGGACGGGAGAGGATGGTAAGGGAAGGCACTGTTAGGCCAGGTCCCCACAAGTCAGTAGACACACTCCTCTCAGAGGAGGTCGTGTGATTGTTTTCCAGCTGTTCCCAGCAGCCGTGGGACTGGTAGAGGGAGTTTTACAAGCATCTATGAATGGGAGGAGGGCCTGATGGTTGAGGGAATGACAGGACAGGGAAAAAAATTATTGCTCTGGGATCCAAGCTTAATTGAAGGAAGTAAATACAGGTACGGACTTTAGGTTGGGAGACAGTAGAACCAGAGGTGTGGATGAGGTAGAAGGATTGGTGTGATATGAACAATAGAGTGAGATAGTCATAATTACAATAGGTTGCAATTACTCTGAATTTAGGAATAATGTAGAAGAGCCATTTGGGATGTGACATTAGCCAGTTTGAAACCACAATAGGGGTTCCTAGAGTGGAATGGAGGACAGAGGTGAAGATCCTTGGACATCAAGGGGCTGGTTTTCTGGGGGTGGGTCATATGCGCTGTTAGCGATGAGGTTGTTGGCCAGGGTGATGGCGGGATTTGGGTAGACAGACAGACAACACAGCAGGTACTGATGTCTTTGGTGAGGGCTGTGTATGGAGGGGTGTGAGGCGGGCGATGGTGGTAGGGAGACCGAGCAGCTGATAGGAATTGTTAGGCAAATTGCAAACATTGGTAGTTTATCTGTAATCTAAAACCCAAGAGCCTAAAAATTCAAATCTTGGTACATATCTAAACACGAATAATCTTGTATAACTAGCATCTAATTAGCAAACATTTCCAGGAATTCAAGGCGTTGCTCTCCAGTGGCTATTGCTCATTGGTCTGAAAAATTAAAATCAGGAAAAAATAACCTGAAAGTCAAGTGAAATATTTGTTTTTTGCAAAAAGCCAGGGTCAACTAGCTTTGGGTGCAAGATGCAGTTGAAGCACGTGACACGTGCACGTAAGCAAAGGTTAACAAGGACACAATTGACAAGGCAAGAAACAACAATTGCTGGAGAGGATGTGGAGAAAGGGGATCCCTCCTACATTGTTGGTGGGAATGCAAGTTGGTACAGCCACTCTGGAAAACAGTGTGGAGGTCCCTTAAAAAGTTAAAAATTGAGCTACCCTATGATCCAGCCATTTCACTACTGGGTATTTACCCCAAAGATACAGACGTAGTGAAGAGAAGGGCCGTATGCACCCCAATGTTCATAGCAGCATTGTCCACAATAGCTAAATCGTGGAAGGAGTCGAGATGCCCTTCAAAGATGAATGGATTAAGAAGTTGTGGTCCATATATACAATGGAATATTACTCAGCTATCAGAAAGAACGAGTTCTCAACATTTGCTGCAACATGGATGGCACTGGAGGAGATAATGCTAAGTGAAATAAGTCAAGCAGAGAAAGACAATTATCATATGATTTCTCTCATCTATGGAACATAAGAACTAGGAAGATTGGTGGGGGAAGAAAGGGATAAAGAAAGGGGGGTAATCAGAAGGGGGAATGAAGCATGAGAGACTATGGACTATGAGAAACAAACTGAGGGCCTCAGAGGGGAGGGGGTGGGGGAATGGGATAGGCTGGTGATGGGTAGTAAGGAGGGCACGTATTGCATGGTGCACTGGGTGTTATACGCAACTAATGAATCATTGAACTTTACATCAGAAACCGGGGATGTACTGTATGGTGACTAACATAATATAATAAAAAAACATTAAAAAAACAATAAAGTTTTGCATACCAAAAAAAAAACACAAAACCCCAAAAAACCCAAGGACACCTTTGGCCCATCGCTAATGGCAAGCACTTCTTTCCAACCAAGCAGCGGGACAGAAACCAAGGCTTTCCCTTATCTCTTTCTGAGTTTACTCTGAAACATGGTTGATACTATATGCTTGGAAACTGAGTTCCTAGAACAAGAAAGTGTACGCTTCGTCAGATAGTAAGAATCCAGAATTTACCTACACTTGGTTGAGGTTTTGAGGGTTGTGAATGAAATCTTAAGAAGCATGCGATGAAGTTGGTTCTTTCTCCTAAGGTATTAGGAAGTGTCAGGAAGAAAGAAACGAGAAGAATACAGAAAAACTGGTTAGGATAGGAAAAAGGGGGATTTATAGGACCTAGAAATAGCAAATCCAGGAAGAAAATAGAGATGCATTTGCTATTGTGGAAACAAGATTAGATTCTTGAGTGCAAATATTAGCTGTGATATTTCCCAAACATGAGGTCTTGAAAAGTAATATAACTTCTCTGAGTCTCAGTTCCTTGAATCTGCAAAGTAGGCATAATAACAGGAAATGAATAGTGTGATGGTAAAGGGTGCCCTTAGGTGAAGGGCCAAGTGAAGACGGACTTCCTTCTCTCTAGGGATGTTTTAATTGAAAGGCTACTAACTTTTCACTAATAACTTGGTACTTGCTATTTTTAAACTATTTTCTGATTTTTGTTTTGATTAATTTTCTGTGAGAAAAGACCATTGATAACTATGGCATCAGGCATAGCAACCTAGGTCAGGTTATTTCCTACGTCTGGATACTGTACCCACGGCAGCAGTGGCCCGAATCAGCCCAGGAAGCTGCCCTCCTGACAAGCAGGTGGAGCGAACACCCAGCCCAAGTGCTTGGCTGGCTCATTCTGCCACTGCCTCGATTAGTCAGGGCGCATTCCTGCCCAATCTCGTTGGAGCTTTGAATTACACATTGTTTGCTAAGCCTGCTGCTTGGCCGAAGAGGTACTTAGTGGCACTTATGAAAGAAGCAACGATCAAATCACACCACCTTGCCAAAGCATCATTATCTTTCTGCTGAGTGATATCTTAAGCCTCGCTGTGCTTCTGGTTCCTTTGAAGAGCGCAGTCTCCAGATAGGATGACCATGTTTGAAGACGATGAATAAGGGCTGGAAAGCGTGAAGCTGGAGTTGCTTCACATTGCTGCCTTCCCACAAAAGGGAAAGGGGGCTAACTCTGAGGCTGGGGGTAAGTGCCAGTCATTGATAGCAAGCTCTGCACATCGAGTATTCCAGGAAAACTGGACTTCAAGTTCTATTCTGTAAAGTGTCACTGAATTGCTTACATTTTCATACTTTTTCTAATTCTTTTATATGTAGAAAAAAATACAGTTGTATATGTATAAACCTCATAGAAAAAGAATTCGGTATTTGATGTCATTTGTATTTCTCCAATTAGACTTTTCTATTTTTATTTTTTAAAGATTTCATTCATTTATCTATTTTAGAGAGAGAGTGGGAGGAAGAACAGAGAGAGAGGGACAAGACGACTCTGTGCTGAGTGCAGAGCCTGATGCTGGGCTTCATCTCAGGACCCTGAAATCATGACCTTCGCCAAAATCAAGAGTCTGACGCTTAACCGACTGAGCCACCCAGTGCCCCTAGTTAGGCTTTTTTGAATATGAAAAAGCATATAAGAAAAATTCAACTTTAATAATAATGTTGGTAAAGTAAGTTATTCACTTATTTCAAAATAAATAACAATGAAAAAATATGGAAGTAATAATTTTATCCTGAATTTTGGACCACTTTCTACAGGAATTATTTCCTTGTCATAAATGGGACAAAACCATTGCTAGCTAACATCTTAAAATCTTCTTTTCATTTTGATTCATATTTTGCAAAGATTTAATAAGTGTCTACCATGTTCCACAGACCCGGATAAGCATATAAAATACGAAAATGACGAGGAAATAGTGTCTGATCCCCAAGTTTATATTCTTTTTTTTTTTTAAAGATTTTATTTATTTATTCGACAGGATAGAGACAGCCAGCAAGAGAGGGAACACAAGCAGGGGGAGTGGGAGAGGAAGAAGCAGGCTCATAGCGGAGGAGCCTGATGTGGGGCTCAATCCCATAACGCCGGGATCACGCCCTGAGCCAAAGGCAGATGCTTAACCGCTGTGCCACCCAGGCGCCCCCCCACCAAGTTTACATTCTGATGAGAAAATAAAGGCATGCTAGAACAGATCAAAAGTCAAGAAGAAACATGTTTGAGGTCATATACATAGAATTAAAGAAAGACAGAAGAGAAAATTATTAATTTCACCTAAGGGAAACAAAGAAGACATCCTAAAGGAGGTAAAATTTGAAACAAAAATTTAAGATTATACGAGTTCATGAGTCGAATAAATGTGGTGTTAGGCAATGCAGAGAGAACAATATTCTGGGTAGAGAGAGAAAAATTCAGAGTACATGTGGTTTGGAGAGTAGTTAAAAACGTAGTTTAAAAATAGCTTAAAATGCTATTATAATAAATTTAATTGTGACTGAGAAATGGAAGATGAATATAAGATTGGCCAATCACTTTTTAGCTGCTTCTTCTTCTTCTTCTTCTTCTTCTTCTTCTTCTTCTTCTTTTATTTGACAGAGAGAGACACACAGCGAGAGAGAGGGAACACAAGCAGGAGAAGTGGGAGACGGAGAAGCAGGCTTCCCAACAAGCAGGGATCCTGATGGGGGGCTCCATCCCAGGACCCTGGGATCATGACCTGAGCCAAAGGCAGACGCCTAATGACTGAGCCACCCAGACACCTCTCATTTCCTAACTTCTTCATTCCTAAATGGCTGCTCATTTATGGTGGTCAGCAGAGGGCTTCTCAGAGTGGAGAGGTGCCCAGAAAAGACCTCTCGGTCAAAAGAAACTGGTCTCTACCATAGATACGTGGGCAGCCTTCCTGCTAACTTCAGGAGAAATTGACACACAGGTTACCCTACTTAAAATCTTTGTAAACTCAATTGTGCTTTCATTTTTTGTTTTCTTTTTCTTTTTTTTTTTAGCAATAAATTAGGACATTTTCCAGGTGAAGAACTAATTCTCCACTGCATTTCCTTAGAAATATAGTTTTGCTTTGTCTTGAACAAATATAGGAGATACGGGATATGTTGTAGGTACGTATGTGACGTTGCCGATGCGCTATTATAATCACATCACATTGTCCTGTATTATTTGTGAGTGGCTGTAACATGTACTGTTACCCTTTTCGACCACAATTACACACCACCCCTGAAAAATGAAGGAATTAACCTTTATTTGTTATTTACTGTCCACCCAAAGCTTTGCTAAGAGTTTTCTATGTAATATCACTCAAAGTCCCATTATTTTCTGAGTTTAAAATTATTATATTATATATAATAGTAATAGTTATTATTATTTTTACTCTTACAAATGGGGAAATTCAAGCATAAACAGATTGAATACATGCCCCAAATCACACATCTGGAATGTGCCAGAGCTGGGATTAGAACCCAGGTTTTTCTAACTCTAGAACCCATGGCCCTAACCATTATGCAGTATGGAGTTTTGCTGTCAAAGGGAGATGCAAGACTTGACCTGTTTCCCTTCACAATGTCAAAACCAATGGGCAAGGCTGGAACTCCCTTCCAGGTTGTCTGACTCCCAATTTTATGATATACTGTAAAATGCATGAACAGCACAAGGAACAAACAAACCCACGATTAAACTAATTCTCAGAATAGTTAATGTGTATTTACTGTTTCCTGAATTCTTTCAAGTGATGGACCTAGTTATAAATAAATATCGATAAACCTAATACTCTCCAGGTCCATCCATGTTGTTGCAAATGGCAAGAGTTCATTCTTCTTTATGGCTGAATAATATTCCGTTATATATATATATATATATATATATATATATATATATATATATATACCATATCCATTCATCTGTTGATGGACACTTGGGCTATTTCCATAATTTGGTTATTGTAGATAATGCTGCTATAAACATATAAACATCAGGCTTCATGTCTCCCTTCGAATTAGTATTTTTGTATTCTTTGGGTAAATACCTAGTAGTGCAGTTCCTGGATCATAGAGTAGTTCTATTTTTAACTTTTTGAGGAATTTCCATACTGTTTTCCACAATGGCTGCAGCAGTTTGCATTCCCACCAACAGTGCAAGAGTGTTCCCCTTTCTCCACATTCTCACCAACGCCTGTTGTTTCTTGTTTTCGATGTCAGCCATTCTGACAGGTCTCATTGTAGTTTTGATTTGCATTTCTTTGATGATCAGTGATGCTGCGTATCTTTTCATGCGTCTATTGGCCATCTTTATGTCTTCTTTGGAAACGTGGAAGTGTTGAATCACTATATTATAAACCTGAAACTAATATTACAACGTATGTTAACTGGAATTTAAGTAAAAACTAAAAAAAAAAAAAAAACCAAAAAGTTATGTGTATGAGTCTGTTTCTTGGTTTCTTAACTAGAGGCCAAACTGATGGTTACCAGAAAGGAGATGGTTGGGGGGTGGATGGGGGAAATAGGTGATGGGGATTAAGGAGGGCACTTGTGATGAGCACCAGGTGATGTATGGAAGTGCTGAATCACTATACTGTACACCTGAAATTAATATTACACTGTATGCTAGCTAACTGGAAGTTAAATAAAAACTTGAAAAATACTAGTAAACAGATTCTGGCATAACTTAATAGCTTAGGTAATGACACCCTTTATAAATGTGATAACACGCTAAAATCTGTCTTTTGTTTTGCTACTTAGGATCTTCATCCTCAATGCTTTCTCTTTTAATATTCAGTTACGTCTTATTTAGAAGATCTGTAAGGTGAAAACTCAACTAGCAAATGTTTAGTGTAGATATCAGACATAAAAATGATAATATGTACAGATTGGGCAATTTACTAGCACTATATTCCTCATTGGGGATTTTGTAAATGTTTGAATAAGGCAGCAAGAAAGAGATCTAAACTACTTTAGTGTTAGGAAAAATAGCAAGGTAAAGAATACAGAAGAACAGTACATCATGTTTAGAAGCTTTTAAATTAGATATCCCTGCTAGCTCACCATTGTTCAATAGAGCTGGTTTAGGTGGACGTATCCATCTTTGGTGATTATACATGTCATTCAAGACCCCAGTCTGTTTCTGTCTTAAGAAAGACCTTCAGGAATAAGACCTCATAAAAGATACACTAACCATAGTGTAACCGTCAATTATTGGTTTGAGCATTAGCAAAACTTAGGGATATTTGGACACTCTTCTTGATGTTGGAGCACCTCCTCCCTCCCCTTCCTCCACCCAGCATTGCCAGGAACCCTCTGCTCAGTTTCTGCTCTGAAGCATTTCATATATGGCTTAAAAGAGCTGTCCTTCTATCAGAATGTAAGTTCCATCGTGTCGAGGACATCGGCTCCTGAAAGCAGTGCCCTGCAGGTACTTGGTGAATGAATGGGTGGAGGGATGGACGAAATGCAAATGAATGAAACAAGGCATGGACGGAACAATTTCTCTGATCTGTGATACCTTCATCACAGTGCGGTTTGTAGCCGACCGGCTGCAGATCTGTTAACTCTTCCCTTCCAACCTCGTCCTCACCCACAAACTGACACTGGAGGAGTAGGGAATGACCCTTTAGCTCTGCTTTCCCTGTCTGCCCTGTGTCTTTCCCCCAGCAACCTTCTGGGATCAGAGGGGGCAACGAGCTTTGAATTTCTCTTCTAATATTTTTTTCTCCCACCAGATGGCGCCATGCCTTCAGTAGTTAAAGCTATAGCTAGTTCGGTTCATTTTCTTTGTTCTTCTCCACACGATGTGAACATTTGCTCTTAATAAATGGGTTCCAGTTCCAAGATATACAAACAGTCATGGCCCGTGCTGAACTAACAACCCTCAATACTACTTCTTAAGATGTAAAAGCAGCTGAGTTATATTCTATTTTATGAAACGTTTGTACCAGCCAAACACAAAAGCAATGAAAACACTGGTTCACACAACACCAAAGAAACTTGATTTACATGAAAATGACAGTGTGAAATATTACCAACATCCTTACATGCAAAACTAAAGTGACAAAAAGATGACAATAAATCAGGGGGTGATGTGGAATATGCGTATATATATAAACGCATGTTATACATTTTACGTAATATAATATGCAGCTAAATTTGCCAGAAAGTTGCTGAGTCAGGTTTGATAAAAATGACTCCTGTGATTTACACTGTGGGGCAGCCCAACTGTTGGAACATTCATGGAAATTCTATATTCATGGACGAGAAAGGTGTCCTTATTGCTGTTACATCATGAGAGAGACACATAAGGTGTAGGCTTGCACTGTTCAGTTCCAAGTGCGTACGGACGTAGAGAAGAAATACAGAAATCTCCACGATTTCTCCTTAACCTACATGGAATTGTAAATAGTTTGGCCAATGCAAACTTTACAGATCTTTGATTTACTTGAAAAAGTGTTTTCAAAGTAGTTGTAACAGCTCCCAGTTTTCAGTAAATTAATGCGATGCACAGTCGGCAATGGGTAAACCTTGAAGAGGTTTCAAAAATGCCTGGCTTAGAATCCTCTCGTCCAAGTATCAGTCCAATGCTTCTTGAAAGCTTCACATTATAGTTCATCTTACTGTTACGCTCCAAGATTTCTGAGCAGGCAAGTCTATGGTTTGTAGATCTGTCGGCTTCTGTCCATGCATGTTTGGTTCATGAGAATAGTGAATACTTTTAACATATTTCTATTAAATATCCTTACTGTCCTGAGAAAAATACACTATCGTTCTTTCTTTCAGATTAATGAGTTTTAGATTAGCCTCTTGCAAATACTCTATAGATCGGATGTTTGATGCTTAAGAAATTTTTCATTTTCTCTATTTATTTAAATTCAATTCATATCTTCAACTTACAGATGAGGGAGGTTCACTTAAACTTAATAATGAGGAGGAGAACCAAACCACCAATACTGTCACAATATGATCCATAAACTAATATCAATTTTTGCCTGAATTTTAATTTATAAAAGTTAAAAAAATCAAAAATTGGAATTTCTTTTATAGTCAGGGAACAATGGTCGTGGTATCTAAACTTCCTGATCTCTCTTTTCTCAACAGTATTTATTGTCTAACCCACACACGTTGGGCCTTCATTATTCCCAAAGATCACTCTGTTTTATGGCAAGGCTTCACCCATGAACGTGTATTATTTGTGGATTTACTTACACACAGCTTTCATTGTTTCCCCTTTATTGAGATATAATTGACACATTGTGTGAGTTAAGGTGTGCAATGTGATGGTTCGCTACATATATATAGTGCAAATGATTACCATAAAGGGAGTAGTTAACACCTCTATTCCCTCATGTGATTACCATCTTTATTTTGCGGTGCTAGCATTTAGCATCTGCTCTCTCGGCACCTTTGGGGGTGTATAGTACAATACTGTTAACTATCAGATCTGCAGAGCTCATTCATCTCTTCTCTGGCAGTCTGTACCTTTTCACCAAACCTCTCCTTTTCACCACCCACTCCCAGCCCCCGACAACTATCATTCTATTCTCTCTTTCCATGAGTTCAGCTTTTTAAAGATTCCACATGCAAGTGATGTCACAGTGTTTGTCTTTCTCTGCCCGACTTATTTCACTTAGCATAATGTCCTCAAGATCTTTCCGTGTTGTTGCAAATGACAGGATTTCCTTCCTTCTTTATTGCTGAATTATAGATAGAGATATACAGATATCTCCATTCATCCATAGATGGATCCTTGGGTTGTTTCCGTATCATGGCTAATGTGAATAATGCTGCAATGCACATGGGAGTGCAGATATCTGTTTCAGATCCTGATGTCACGTCCTTTGGATTTATACCCAGAAGTGGGATGGCTTGATCACATGGCAGTTCTATTTTTAATTTTTGTTTTTGAGGAAATTCTATACTGTTTTTCATGTGGTTGCTCCAATTTACTTTCCCGCCAGCGGTGTGCAATGGTTCCTTTGACTTTACACAGTCTCCAGTTATCTCTTGTATTTTTATAATAATATTTCTTTTTTAAAAAATGTATTTATTTGACAGAGAGAGAGAGAGTACAAGCAGGGGGAGCAGCACGCAGAGGGAGAAGTAGGCTCCCCGCTGAGCAAGGAGCCCAATGCGAGTCTCGATCCCAGGACCCTGGGATCATGACCTGAGCCGAAGGCAGATGCTTAACCGACTGAGCCACCCAGGTGCCCCTATAATGATCTTTCTAACAGGTGTGAGGTGATAGCTCACTGTAATTTTGATTTGCATTTCCCCAGTGATAAAAATCTTAAAAAAAAAAAAAAGTTAAAAAAAAAAAAGGGGGCGCCTGGGTGGCTCAGTCGTTAAGCATCTGCCTTCGGCTCAGGACGTGATCCCAGTGTTCTGGGATCGATCCCCACATCAGGCTCCTCCGCTGGAAGCCTGCTTCTTCCTCTCCCACTCCCCCTGCTTGTGTTCCCTCTCTCGCTGGCTGTCTCTCTCTCTCTGTCAAATAAACAAAAATCTTAAAAAAAAAAGTTGCATTTCCCCAGTGATTTGTGATGTTGAGCAGTTTTCCATGTACTAGTTGTCCATTTATATGTCTTCTTTGGAGGGGGCGCCTGGGTGGCTCGGTCGTTAAGCGTCTGCCTTCAGCTCAGGGCGTGATCCTGGCGTTCTGGGATCAAGCCCCACATCAGTCTCCTCCGCTGGGAGCCTGCTTCTTCCTCTCCCACTCCCCTTGCTTGTGTTCCCTCTCTTGCTGGCTGTCTCTCTCTGTTGAATGAATAAATTAAAAAAAAATCTTAAAAAAATTTGGAAAATATGTCTATTCAGGTCCTTTGCCTATTTTCAATAGATCTGTTTGGTGTTTTTGCTATTAAGTTGTAGGAATTCCTTATGCATTTTGGATAGTAACCCCTTCTTAGATGAGTTGCAAATATTTTCTCCCCTTGCATGGATTGTCTTTCATTTTCTCATTGTTTCTTTTGCTGTGCAGAAGCTTTCCCACTTGATGTAGTCTCACATTTATTTTTGCTTTTGTTGCTTGTGCTTTTGGTATCATCCAAAAAATTATTTCCAAGACCGATATCAAGGAACTTTTCCCCTATGTTTTCTTCTAGGAGTTTTACAACTTCAGGTCTGATCGAATGGTCATTGTACAATCAGTTTGGTGAAATTAGCTGATTGTATTAAAGAACATACTACAACACAATAACTGGAATGGGGGTGACTCTTCAGTTTATTATAGTGACTTGACCCTTCATTCAGGGAAAATAATTAATAGGTATTCTAAAGGCTTGGAGATGATGACTGTATCTTATTGGGTCCCAAAATATATGTACCTAAGACAGAGAAAGCAGTGACAAAAAGTTATCAGTGGCACCTCTCTGATATTAAAATTCATTGATCGGGGCGCCTGGGTAGCGCAGTTGTTAAGCGTCTGCCTTTGGCTCAGGGCGTGATCCTGGCGATCCGAGATCGAGTCCCACATCGGGCTCCTCCGCTGGGAGCCTGCTTCTTCCTCTCCCACTCCCCTGCTGCGTTCCCTCTCTCGCTGGCTGTCTCTCTGTCACATAAATAAATAAACTTTAAAAAAATAAATAAATGAATAAAATTCATTGATCTCCCTCGAGCAGAGAAGCCGTATTCCTAGTTGAGCCTATATACCCAGAACACCCAGAGGAATGTTGGTATCTACGCGACAAAATCCTAGAACTCTTCCTCTCCACCCTACCTCAACCTCTTTCTCCTCCTGCCTGCTTTATTTCGCTGGGAAGTTAAGGGAATGCTCTTCTATATTCTAGAACATGGGTGGACTGAGATGTATCTCCTAAGAGCCAAAGCTTAGAAGGAGAATTGTAAAAACACCTATGCTGATTTAATCCTTACACTCATTAATTCCTTTGTTTCTTTTTCTGCTGCTTTTGAGTGTGCTTTTGTAAGTCACATGGGGGAAATACGAGGCTATGGTTTAGGCATTGATCTGTGACTAGACAAAGTAGGTTGTCGGTTCAGCTTTGGTTTGAGTGTTTCTTGGCTGGGGCTGCACAAAGGTTTGCCAGTGTTCGCCCTGTAGCTGCTCGACCTTTACCTGCTCGACCTTTACCTGGCATTTCTAAGTGCTATTCCCAGTTTCTCTGACTGCTCAGACATATTGTTATATCCTTACCCAGCGATTCAGAATAGTTTCATTTGAGGCAATTTTCATGGTATTCAATGCTTAACATGTTCTCACAATTCCAGAGTGCAGCTAAGAGAAAGAATATTTATGGAAGATTGAAGAACAACCGACCATCGATTCCTCCCCAAGAAGCTTTTGAAAAAGTTACTATCATTTTTTTAATGGTATTAATTTCTTTTCAAATGAACTCCTAGGCAGGACTCTAAGAATCAAAAGTGAGTTGCAGCTGATCTGGAACCTGAGAACTTCCACTGGGCTATCTACTGAGAACCATTGCTATAGTGGTTCTAAAACCTCATGTTGGATTGCCCAAAGTAGCAGACTGCTGCAAAGCTGGACAGAATTGCTTTGGCTTCCTGGTGAACAGCTTTAATTGAATCCCACATTGCCAAGATTATACTGGCTTACATTGAGAGATAAGAAACAGACTCGTAGGGGTGCCTGGGTGGCACAGCAGTTAAGCGTCTGCCTTCGGCTCAGGGCGTGATCCCGGCGTTATGGGATAGAGCCCCACATCAGGCTCTTCCTCTGGGAGCCTGCTTCTTCCTCTCCCACTCCCCCTGCTGTGTTCCCTCTCTTGCTGGCTGTCTCTATCTCTATCGAATAAATAAATAAAATCTTAAAAAAAAAAAAAAAGAAACAGACTCGTAGTTGTTGTTTTAATGTTGTTGAAATTGCTATGCATTGTATTACGTGGCTTGGTATAGGAAGGACCTGAGATTTAAGTTTCTTTCCAGTCTTATGATAGGGAAGAATTTGATTCTATCTGATGGCTTCTGTGGATAATAGAGGTGTTTAAATGTCTGGAAAGTGTAGACATATACTTTTATTTCTTCTCCAAAACATAACTAGGGCTTGATGGTTTGTAGTCATCAGACTTTTTGCCTATAACATGTCTTTTATGTTTTTCTTCTCTTTTTGTAGGTTTTTCAAATATTTGGTGAGCTACTTTTCCACACATCACTTTTTTTGGTGTTAGATTAAGTTTCTGATGTTTTCAGCCACAGTCCCCTGAACCACACAATATGAGTGTGTGTACGTTCACATACACACACTTACACTGTGCATACTCATTAAATATATGTATGTATATTGCATACCTGGTACATTTATCTATATTTACATAAATACATATATTTATAGAGAGAGCAAAATGTAAAATACTAATTGTTGTAATCCCTGGTAGTGATAGCATAGTGATCTTGACATAATTTTTTGTATTTTTTAAAAATTATCTTCTATGACATTTTATTTTAAATCATAAAAAGTGATAATTATAGAACTTTAAAATATTCCTATATGATTTGAAAATAAATATAATAGAAATTTATTATGTGTATACTGTAAGGAAAGACTGAACTTAGTATTTTTTCTTTTTTTTAAAGATTTATTTATTCACTTGTTTAGAGAGTGTGTGTGAGTGGGGGGAGGGGACAAGGGAGAGGGAGCGAGGATCTCAGGCAGACTCCCCGCTTAGAGTCAGCCCAACCTGGAGCTCCATCTCACAACCCTGAGATCCTGACCTGAGCTGAAATCAACAGTCTGAGGCTTAACCAACTGAGCCACCAGGCACCCCTGAACTTAGTGTTTTTCTAAACACTTAACCAATGTCCCTCGTCATTTTGGAAAAAATCCATAACTTCCCTATAATATAAAATGCCAACTTTATTATATTCTAACTCATTTGTCAGAAGCTAGGAGTTGTCTAGCCCAACATCCACTCTCGCTGCAGCCTCCATGGAAAAAGAATTCTAGCTTTCTTCTCGGCAGATGACCGCATACATGAAACTGTATACTCCGCATTTCTCCTTGTAGCAGGGCATGAGCATATGACTACATTCCAGCCAATGAGGGGTAAGCAAGATTATTGCACGTGCCATTTGCAAAGGCTGATTAGAGGGAATTCGCTTATTGAAGAGGGACCAGCTTTTTGCTTTCTTGCCTCATCTTCCATTCTGACCTTCAGTGCGTCAATGATGGGGGCGTTCCAGCAAATGTATTGGACTAACACATACTCTGGAGGACAGAAACCCCACAGTGGCCACACAGATAGAAGCCATACTTGGAATGGAAGCCATAGTGGAATCTGGTGGAAAGCCTCAATTTTGATGACACCATGGAGTTGCCTTGCCAGCCCTACACTGCCTATCTCTGGATTTCTTTTATGTAAAATATGATAAATAGATGTCTGTGCTAGTTACACCTCTGTTCTTTTGAGCTTTTCTCTTATTTCCAGTTTTAGAACTTCCTCCAATTGGTTTGGGCTGTTGAAGTCTAATTACTGAAAGACTTTAATGCATCTTAATAGCAGATGATGTAACTCTCCCACAGATTTCTTTATACCATGTTAGCCCAGTTTTTCAATTGTATAAACTTCAGTAACATTTTGTAATCACAAAACATTTTAAATTTTTAATTATAATTTTATAGTTATTTTTGTAATTATAATATTTTTATTTTATTATGATCATAATTGGTTTTATTATAATTACATTACATTTTGAGTCATATTAGGGAGAACTATTATATTTACACTATTAAGTTTTCTCCTTCAGTGATAAAATGCCTTCATTTGCTAGTCTTTTTTGTATTCCAGTGACTTTTTGTAGTTCACTCTATTTAGATTCTGCACATTTATTGTAAGGCACTTATATTTTTTATTTTTATTAAGAATAAAGTATTTTCACTTAGATTTTTCTTTTTTTTTTTTTTAAAGATTTTATTTATTTATTTGACAGAGATAGAGACAGCCGGCGAGAGAGGGAACACAAGCAGGGGGAGCGGGAGAGGAAGAAGCAGGCTCACAGCAGAGGAGCCTGATGTGGGGCTCGATCCCATAACGCCGGGATCACGCCTTGAGCCGAAAGCAAATGCTTAACCGCTGTGCCACCCAGGCGCCCCTTCACTTAGATTTTTCAAATAGACTATTGCTGGTACACAAGATACTATCAAAGTTTGCATTAATGTGATAATTAGATATTTTTCTTAGTCCATTTATGAGTTTTGATTTTGTTTTCGTTGATTCTCTTCCATTTTCTTAGTAGACAATAACACCATCTGAAAGTTATGATAATTTTACCACTTTTTCCTAATAGTTATTCATCTGAATTGTTTTTGTTACAGTTTTGCATTGATTAGCATGTCTAGATAATAGTTGATAATGGTAATAGTGTGCTCCTTTAGTTCTCGACTTTAAAGGTAATTACATTTTTCTAACATTAAATTGTATGTTGGTTTAAGATACTATTCTTTACCGTGTCAGAGATGAATGGTTCTGTCCTAGTTTATCATGTTTTTACTTGTGCTGAACTGATGAAAGAAAAAATTTTACAACATAATAAGTTTGATTGTCTCCTCCTGGAACTTCTACCACGTGAATATTAATTATTGTGATTCTCTCCCGTTTTATTTCATCCAATTAAGATTTTTGAGTAGCAATTCCTTTTTGCTTTTAACTGCTTTAGATTTAATATTCCCTAACTATTTGAACATGACCAATTAACGATATAAACTTTTACTGAATTAATCTTTTCCCCAAATTTTCTTTAATATTCCAATTTGATGCCTCTGTTCACACTGTTGGTTAACTTTTTGTGATGATAAGTATAATAGAAGGTCTGAATTAATCAATGTTGTTAGAGCACATTTTCTCATGGTTCCCTCACAAATGGACAAGATCTGAAAGTAGAGAGCATTCCCTTAAAGAAGTATGGATCTTGTGTTCTAGGGTTGAAAGCTTCTTTTAATTTCCTTCATCATTTTAATTTGACTTCTCGAAAGAATGGAACACCAATACATATTAAGATTCAACCTTGTTAAGCCAGATGCCGAAACCTGACAAATCCTTGATCCAGAAGAAGAAAACCTAGTATGTTTTGGGTTCTATCGTCATCACTAGCACCATCATCATCATCATCACTACAATCATCTATTACTGTTTGCTTACACTTACCACGAAGTTCAATGCTTGCTTAGTATGAAAAAGGAGATGGTTGTTTTCTGAAACTGCATGGGTCATTATTTTTATCATTCTGTCTCAAATAATGGAAGATGAAAATTGTGGCTTTACTTTAGTTTTTCTCTGCCTAGTCAATGACATACCCCCCGGGAAATGGAAAAGCTGGAATTTCTATTCATTATTTGATCTAGCAGCCACCTTGGGCCTAGCAGGGCCATCTTTGTCAAGCTCCACGCCTATTAAAAATAACCCCATGTATTTCCCATAGGTGTAGGCTCTGGTACATGGCAATTTTTCCAGAGGAAGATAATGGGATTCAGACATGCTCCTGATTGCTAACCAATCTGCTGCCACTTTCAGCCATTTTGAATTGGACCATGACGGTCTGGTCATGCTTATTCAGTAGGAAGGAGCAGCCTTCCCACATGAGCAGGTCAGCTTTTTAATTATTAATATGTTGCTCTGGTCCTATTCAAACTATATGACAGCAATAATTTCTTTTTCATTAAGTGTCGCCTTTTTCCAGATTCAACACTGACCAAAAAAAAAAAAAAAAAGATGTCTCTCTTTTCTTGTTGTTGTGATAGCTATGTCAATAGAGATCTAAAAGAGGAGGAAGGGCACCTGGGTGGCTCAGTCAGTTAAGCATCTGCCTTCAGCTCAGGTCATGATCCCAGGAGGACCCTGGGATCAAGCCTGGGATCCAGCTCTGGGTTGGAGCCCTGCGTCTGGCTTCCTGCTCAGCAGGGAGCCTGCTTCTCCCTCTCCGTCTGCCTCTCCCCTCTGCTCATGCTCTCTCTCTCAAATAAATAAATAAATAAATAAATAAATAAATAAATAAGGAGGAAGTTAAAATGGACATTCAAGTCACATCAATTCATTCAGCAAATAAATTTCAAACTTTTTTTTTTTTAAAGATTTTATTTATTTATTCGACAGAGATAGAGACAGCCAGCGAGAGAGGGAACACAAGCAGGGGGAGTGGGAGAGGAAGAAGCAGGCTCATAGTGGAAGAACCTGATGTGGGGCTCGATCCCATAACACCGGGATCACGCCCTGAGCCGAAGGCAGACGCTTAACTGCTGTGCCACCCAGGCGCCCCAGCAAATAAATTTCAAATATCCACTTTGTTCTAGGCACTATCACAGGCACTGAGATATAGAGGTAGACAAGAGAAGAACCACCCTCATCTGTAAAAAGAATTCAGGCTCTTGGGATCTTACTTGGAAATTATCCTATCTATTTATTTAAAATTTTATCTCATTTTGAATTATGTGCATTTAATGTAGCTAACGATTTTGAAACAAAGCAATTTACACATGAGTAAAAATAAAATATTACCATGTAAGTATAAAAAAAGATTTCACACAGGGCCCATCATTCAAGCACGAGAATCTTACACTACGAATCTTTAAACACTGGTTCCATTGTCTGACAATTTCTCTGTACCTCCATCTTTAGCTATGGAACATAACATATTTAAACATCCCTGGGCCCTTGCAGAATGGTTTCCTGTTTATTGGAAACGTGAATCACAATATAGCAGCATTTCTGTATTGTGTTCTTTGTTTAAAAAATTAGTTGATATATATGGTAATCTCAGAATATCCCACTCAACTTTTAAATACTTTTAAAAATTGATATAACTGTGTTCTCATAAGTCTTAAGGACTTCTGTAATAGTAAAAGAGACATACGTATGTTTTAAATACAATATATTTATTTTGATATGCTGCTCTGAATAATTGGATCAAATCCTTACTAAAATAATATCTGTGAAGCACTTTAATCCGTATAACACATACATTTATAGCATTAAAATACAAGCCCTATCGTATTATGTTATTTTGAAGCTCGGCTACAAATCTCTTCCCGTTTATTCAGTGTATGATTTTTGAATACTAGATACAGTCTTTCGCGCTCATTTCTGTTCAAACTGCAGGCTTCATACACACAAGCCTGCATTTCTTCGTCGTTATTTCTAACGGTGGTGCTCACCGCTGCCTTGTCATAGCTATGTAAATGGTCCCTGGAAGTTACGTAATCCAGTCTTCAATTTTCTCCTGGAAATTGTTTCTTTGTCTCTTATTTAAACTAGGAACTTTAATTGCATCTGTGTAAACCGCCACAGTACCAGTGACAGCTTTGGGAACTCTGATCACAAGTCACTTACTTACAGAGAAGTTCTGTTCTATTTAAACCAAAAAGGACATAGAAATGGACAATAAGTACATGGAAAGCTGCTCAACATCAGTAATCGTTGGAGAAATGCAAATCAAAACTACAATGAACTATCACCTCCCAGCTGTCAGAATGGCTATTATCAAAAAGACAAGGGATACATTTTGGAGAGCGTGTAGAGGAAAGAGAATTCTTGTGCAGTGTGATGGGAATGAGAATTGGTATAACCACATTGGAAAACAATATGAATGTTCTTCAAAAAGTTAAAAATAGAATTGCCATAGGATCCAGTAAACTCACTTCTGGGTGTATATCCAAAGAATATAAAATCAGAATCCCAAAGAGGAATCTGTACTCCCATGTTCATTGCAGCATTATTCACAATAACTAGACATGGAAACAACCCACGTGTCAATTGACAGATGAATGTATAAAGAAGTTGCAGTATATCTGTTTCATGGAATATGATTCAGTCATTAAAGAGAAGAAATTCTTGTCATTTGCAATAACATGAATGGCCCTTGAGTGCATTATGCTGACTGAAATAAGTCGGATAGAGAAAGACAAACACTGTATGATCTCACTTTTATGTGGAATCTTAAAAAAAAAAAATTGTAGGAACAGAGTAGGATGGTGGTTTCCAGGGCCTGGGAGTAGAGGTAATGGGGAGATATTGGTCAAAGAGTACAAGCTTCTAGTTATAAAATGAATAAGCTCTGGGTTCTAATACACAGCATCGTGACTATACTTAACAATACACTCTTATATACTTGAAAGTTGCTAAGAGAGTCGATCTTAAATGTTTATCATTTCACACACAAAGGTAATTACGTGAGATGATGGATGAGTTAAACAGCCCTATTGTGGTATTCATTTCAAATTATATGTGTGCTTCAAATCATCATGTTGTACACCTTAAACTTACACAACGTTTTATGTCAATTGTA
This sequence comes from Ursus americanus, assembly GCF_024610735.1. Taxonomy (NCBI): domain Eukaryota; kingdom Metazoa; phylum Chordata; class Mammalia; order Carnivora; family Ursidae; genus Ursus; species Ursus americanus. Next base: position 61,745,498 of record NC_142136.1, read on the forward strand.
TCTCAGTAAAGCTAGAAAAAGGCAGTCCTCCTTCTGGCATGACTCCCAGCCTGGTTGGAAAATGATACCAATAAAGAAACAATTGCATTATCGCACTCAAATGCTACAGGAGGCCCGAGTTTCTATAGAAATGCAGAGTAGAGCCTCTGAATTCACACAGTAGCCACTACTCAGTAATCTGGTAGGAATTTATCTTCTGGTGAATCTGTTATGAACCGTTATGTTAACAGCCAGACTGGAATTGGGGAACTGGCTTCAGTTCTGGAAAAGAGGCAGGTATGAAAAGCCTAATGACTATTTCCAAACTAGGGTCTAGAATAGGACTTTCGGAGGAGCCTTGTTAGCAGGAATTGTAACTGACTGCGGCGAAGAATAAAGCCAAGGTTAAGGACAAGATGTACAGAAAGGGGTGATTCTTTGGAGATGAAGACGGAGATAGTACAACGGTAGTTTCTAGTGCCTTCGGGTTCTGAGTAATTCACATCATCCTTAAGAAGGAGAGACGGGCAATGCCAGAATCCAGAAATCAAGACTGTCTCATGGATCTCAGATCTTGAAGGGCAATTTAGCTTTATTCCCCAGTAGATGATAAGAATGTGGCTACTGTGGGGCACCTGGGTGGCACAGCGGTTAGGTGTCTGCCTTCGGCTCAGGGCGTGATCCCGGTATTGTGGGATCGAGCCCCACATCAGGCTCCTCTGTTATGAGCCTGCTTCTTCCTCTCCCACTCCCCCTGCTTGTGTTCCCTCTCTCGCTGGCTGTCTCTACCTCTGTCAAATAAATAAATAAAACCTTAAAAAAAAAAAAAAAGAATGTGGCTACTGCTTATTTTTCTAGTTAGGTCCATACCGAGGCAGGAACTGAAGTATGACTGTTAAAAAATATGCAGATAAAGGTGCCAGTTTACTCATCTTTAAGGAGCTGAACGTGGTGGGTATGAAGGAAGCAAGGCTAAGTCTCTCAAATGTCTAATGATTATTAAAAAGATATGCACAAAAATGTAATGTTTCAAATATTCTTGTTTATTTTTATTTCTATGAAACTTTAAAGTTTCATCTTAAAAATATTTAGGTTGAATGTCCTCTAAAAGTTGGGTATCTGACTATTATATTCTATGATCATGAAATATAAAAAACACTGCAGAGCTTTCAGGAAGCGTGAAAAAATACTGGACTGACTAATGGCACAGAATATTATTTTCTCTTTATATCGGAGTTTCTCAACTTGACACTATTGGCGGTTTGGACTGAATAGGTCTCTGTTGTGATGGACTGTCCTGGGCATTGCAGGGTGTTTCGCGGCCTTCCTGGCCTTCACCTGTTAGATGCTGTTACCTCCTAAATGCTCAGCATCCAGGCTTTTAAATGTTTTCTCAGTATAGCTTGATTCAGAATCTTATGGGTTCATTGCATTATATATTCAGATGGATCTTTTATTCCTTTCAGCTCATTTTTGCATAATGTAATTTTTCATAATATTTTTCCATTTTTATCTGTTTATCAGACTTATCCTATTTTTTGACAAAGCATTTTTTGGGGGGGCACATTGTTGAGTTGTTTACTCTTCCCGGTTTTATTGAATGTTTCAGATATTCTTACAGCTGGTCCATTTCATCTGGAGAATATAATGTATAATGTAACTGAAATGTATTACATTCAGTGAAACATGGCACGTACCTGTTTTCCTTCTGCTTTGCTGCATAAGATCTCTCAAACAGAGCTTCACATCAAGACTGGGAGCATTTTGCTGCAGGAAGCTGTGAAGTTCCTACAGAAAGAACAGGATAAAACATACCTTACACCTGAATCCTATGATAAGCCAATGTGCAAAATATTTTCTGGCTGAAATATGTTTACATGAGTGAAATGTGTGAATGTCATTCATTTTTGGCTGCCTTTAGAAAAAAAAAAAAAAGAGTAGGGGGTGCTAGGTGGTGTTGCCAGAAGATGTCATCCCAAATTTCAATAAAGCCATATGAAATAAAAACATCTCCTAAAAGCTGG